>NC_062553.1:34177839-35445578 GCF_016906955.1 Phacochoerus africanus
TTTTATTTTCTCATAATTCTGGAGACTAGAGGTCCAAGATCAAAGTGCCTGCGTGGGAGGTTTCTTCTGAGGCTTTTCTCCTTCACTGGCAGATGGCTGACTTCCCACTATGTCCTCACATGTTCTTCCTTTTGCTGTGTTGTTTGTGTCCTAATTTCCTCCTCTTTTAAGGTCATTAGTCATATTGTCATATAGGGTTAGGATGCACCCCTAAGGATTCCATTTTAACCTAATCACCTCTGTAAAGACTTCATCAGATCAATTTTGGGGGACATAGTTGAGCCCATTAACACTTGGGGACTGAGGATTTAATCCCAGGAGGTAATATTTTAAGAATTAAACATATATGATAGAAAAACTGGATTGCCATATTATGGAGGATGACTTCATATTGTAAATACAACTGAGGCATTAAGCATTTTTGCTCAGATGAATAATGAAAATGGTGTTTTTCTCCCAGGCACTTTTGGTTATGACCAAACATTAATAAATGCTTCAGAGTGAGACAATTAACAAAATGTAATGAAAATGAATTTTTTTCCAAGAGAAAATTGCAGATATAAATGTGTCATAATATACAAAATCTAAAGTCAATTCTGTTCCGGAAACTGATATTTGGTTCATACTGACTGGAATTCATCTCTCTTAACTTACTTCTACTGTTCTTAGCCCCTCAAGAAACCCTCTAATTATCAGAAATCCCTGAGACAACCAAGAATAAGTTGCTTGTCTTTTCAAAGTGAGCCTGCAAATTCCTCCTAGTCACTTCCCTTGCACAAAGTTAACCAAGCTATTCTCTGGAGTTCCCGTTGTGGCGCAGTGGAAACAACCCGGACTAGGAACCATGAGGTTGCAGGTTTGATCCCTGGCCTCGCTCAGTGGGTTAAGGATCCAGCTTTGCTGTGAGCTATGGTATAGGTTGCAGAGGCAGCTCAGATCCTGTGTTGCTGTGGCTGTGGTGTAAGCTGGCAGCTACAGTTCCCGTTTGACCCCTAGATTGGAAGCCTCCATATGCTGCAGTGCTGCCCTAAAAAGCAAAACAAACAAACAGACAAACAAAAACAAAGTTAACTAACCTATTCTCATTTAAAATATCTGTCAAGAACCCAGACTTAGGAGTTCCCTGGCAGCCTAGTGATTTAGGATCTGGCATTGTCACTACTACGGCATGAGTTTGATTCCAGGCCCAGGAACTTCCCCCAGCTGCAAGTGCAGTCAAAAAAACCCAAGAAAGGCTTAGTGAAACATGAATCCTTTTAACTTCTTTGATATCATGCAGATGCTTTATTTCGATCCCATCTTTCTCAAGGGTGCATGACTTCTTGCTTTGTTTTCTTCCTGTGACTCAACAGAAGGACCATCTTCACTCTGTGGAAAAAACTAATGCATCAATATTAAAAGGAGCTTACCGAGCCCTGTTTCATTTTCCCCTACCTGCTTTCATCATCAGCTTTAAATCTTTCTTACTACAGGTATTTCTGAAAGGGATTTGAACTGTCTCCTGCTGAAATGTTTAAAATATATTTCAAACATAGTACTTTTTCTCCTGTCCCTGAGTCAACTATATTATTTGCCACTGCACAGCAAATATCGATTACTTGATTATTTATAGTCTTGTCAGAGAACATTTTTATTAAGAAGACGTTTTTCTCTTCATCATTACTAAAAGCTTATATGTTAGGGGCTTGAATTAGTTTCCTTTAAGAAAACCATTTGGAAGGCCATGTTTTTATTTTCTTTTTCATTTCAAAAATGAACTGTGCACTCTTTTCTAATTCACATTGTTCAGGCATGCCCCTTACGCTTTGCTGACCCAGGGAACTTCTTTTCTTTGCTGAAAATTTGTTCCCTTTGTTTTCTCTCCAACATATCATTGTAGCTATGTTGGTAACAGTCTAATATATATATCATAAAAACAGGACCAGATGAAAGAGGAGAGAGACAGGTGGAAGGGGAGAAGGAGGGTAAGAAGGTAACAGTTCATTAGGCTGAAAGAGATTTTTCTGTTCTGAAACAACAAATGATTGGAAAAATAAATTTATATTAAAGGAAGGGGCTATTTATTCCTCCCCAAATCATTTATTGACTAACAGAATCTGAAACCAATATAGATCAACTACACACACACACAAATTCTGCCTGTTCTCATTAAATCCCTGATAACCTCCAGTTAACTTGGAATGACACATTTCTTCTGCATGTTGCATTTCCTTCTTAAGCTTTGCAGATTAAGTTATATTATGTATGAAATCCAAAATATCACAGGACACAAGTTTACAAAGCTATGCTGTGATTCACCAACTTTCCCCTGTTCTGCAACATCTACAGACATAGGCCTCGCTCTGCCAAAGCTGGGTATAAATATTGTTCAAAATATATTTTAAATTGAGATTGCATGGATAGGCCAATATCAATTGAATTAAGTTTTAGGGCAGCTCTCTGTTCCTTACACAGTCAGCCCTCTGTGTCTGTGGGTTCCACGTCTACAGAGTCACCCAAAGGTAGATCAAAAATATTTGTTAAAAATTCCATAAAGTTCTAGAAAGCAAAACTTGAATTTGATGTGCTGACAATTATTTACATAGCATCTATAATGTATCAAGTATTAAAAGTAATCTAGAGATAGTTTAACCTATACATGCAAAGGTATGCATAGGTTATTTGAAAATACTATGTCATTCTATGGAAGAGACTTAAGCATCAGCAGAGCAGACTATGGCATCTGTGAGGGGTCCTGGAGCCAGTTTCCCACAGACACTTGTGGACACTTGTACGTGGAGTGACTCTTGAAATGGTACATATGAGGCATTTAAGGAGAAACATCAATCTTGTGTTTATGGATATCCTGCTGTCGTTTTGTTTGTTTTTAGTTTTTGGAACCCATGAACATGGGTGACTTACTAGAGCAGTTGTGTAAAGCATGCCCTGGTAAATGTGCAGACACCTCTTCTGCAGTCTGTATTCAATTGCCAATACAAAAATAAGTTGGTTCAGAAGAATAATACCAAGTACTTTATTCTTTTTGAAGTGAATTCCTGGTGTATTTAAACTGAGGAAATTGTCTTCTAAAGGGATTTAACAGAAAAATCTATTATTCACACAATGATGGTATAACCTTGGAAGCATGAGGCTGTCTCATCCTTAGTGATGAAATTTTTTCATTGTTATAGAATGAATTGTGATTATCTCACAAATTAATTCACATGCTGAAGCCTTAACTCCTAATTCAACTGTCTTTGGAAATAAGCTCTTTAAGGTAAGGAAGGTTCAATGAGTAATCAGAATGGGACCCTAGTTTAACAGAGTTGGTGTCCTTATAAGAGGAAGAAGACACATCAGGGAATGTGGGAACATAGAGAAAAAGACATATGAAGATGCAACAAGAAGGTGGCCACCTTTAAGGCTGAGAGAGGCCTCAAGAGGAACCAAACCTGCCCACACCTTGATTTTGGACTTCCAGCATCCAGAATAGTGAGAATACGCATTTCCATTGTTTAAGGCACCCAGTCTATGGTATTTTTTATGGCAGTCCTAGATCACTGATACAGTCATACCTTTGGTAATGGGGACCTCTTATCCTCTGAAGTCAACTTACCATAGGGAAGATGTGCGAAGGGACATGTAAGACTGCCCTTAAAGAGTACTGCAAGACCCTGTCCTCTAGGCTTTCTTGGTCAATCTCACAATTTTTATGTTCCTTCCCTGTGTACTACAATAATCACTAGGAAGTTGGGAGAGCATTCCATCAGGAGAGGTAGACGAGGTCTGTGTGCCACCAGCCACAGAAATAAGAAATATATCATTTTCTTCATGAGTACAAGGCAGCAGAAAGCTCAGTATGTGAAAGTAAAAATTAGAAGAAAAGAGTCCCCCAAAACTTAGAGGATGATGGAATCTATATAATTAGTACTCAAAGAAATACATGTAGGAAAGTTTTTAGATCACTTTCTTAGGCTGTTGGTGCTTTGTGCTTCTGTGTGGAAAGAATAATTTTAATCATTGAAAAAAAAAAGTGCAGTTCAGGGGAAAAAAGTAAGCATCATGTGATTCTTGCAGATGTTCCTTGCATGTTCGCAAAAGGAATGACTTACATAATTTGAAGGATGATTTGAGGAGCTTGAGAAACCATGGATAAGGGGAACTAAATCAAAGTAATTTGAGGCAGGAAGGCTGCATTATGAGGGTAATACAAAGGAATAGTACCTATCAATCTTGAAAGATAAAAAGAAAGAAAATGATTAGAATTGATAGTATTATTAAGATAGAAGCTGGGAGTAGACTTATTCACAGTCAAATCCAAGAGACATAATGGATAGTCCTTGGCACTTGAATAATAATAATCATATATAATGCTTAAATAACTTCAAAGAGAGATTCTCTTTTTATTTGATAAATATGAACATTTTTTTCTCAACTAAAGTGAGATTAGTTATATTCTAATTGAATGTTATAGTGTATCAGTAGCTACACTTTTTCCCAATAATTGATGGACTTTGGCAGAAAATATAGATTGTGAAGAAACAGCCCAAATGTTTCTTTCCTTTCCACATATCTAATAAGTGAACAATGACTCTTATATCCTTTACAGACTTTGTGTATTGATACAGTAGTTCTTAAATTAAAAAAAAATTTTTTTGTTAGGTTTTTTTTTTTTTTTTTTCAATGTGCAATATGCCATGATTATTGGGTTAAATTCTCAGGATATCTGTTCTAATGTAGTTGGAACAGATGATTCAAGTGGGAAAAAAAAATAGTACACAAGTGCACAAATTATGACCTGATGTCAACCATGGAATCTTATGGAAAATGGCTCTTTATGGTTTCTAGTTAATACACACACACAAAATTAGGCATTTTAATTAATATCCATGGTAGAGATATGAGGCAATGTTTTCAAGCCTGAAGGACAACAGAACTTTATTTGAAGAGAGACTGGGAATACATCCAAGAGGAATAATGAAGAGAAACCACTACTTCTGTGATGTTTTAATCATGATGGCTTCTGTTTTATTTATCCCTTACTGAGATACAATAGAAACCTATTTTTCCATACACTGGTAATCAATTATCTGACTGAAGGAATTGTTGGTTAGGCCATTCTAAAGTGAGTGTATTATTTAAAATATCACAGTTACTTTATTTTTAAAGTTGTTTTTCTTCATCTGAGAGACATTTTCAAATAGTACTAATAAAATCTTTCAAGTTAGTATATATTTAAAATGTATATAAGACTTTCCATTATGGCTTGTTCTCTAGCTTTCAATTTAAAACTTATTTCAATACACGGTGACTTAATTTGAAACTCCAGCTAGTGACAAAGGATATTCTTTAAAGGGAGATCAATATATTTTTCATATTTTAAAATAAGTAAGGAGGACTTTATTTGTTAGCACAATAGGTTTATAATTATATTTTACTGTGTTTTTTCTTCTTGAATTCTTAATGTAGAATGCCTTTAGTCACTTTTAATATCCCAGATTAAGGATGATTTATATTTTTAATATAATATTAAATATAGGTCACATGATTCATGGTATAAGAATTGTTTTTGTAGTTTAAGATTCTTCAACTAACTTTGTTTCATTATTTCAAAATAATGAAACATTTTAAAAGTATTGGATAAATACTACCGAGGAGAGAAAATTGAAATGTATCTAGGCTGTGTGCTCAGATAAAAATTGAGAAGGAACATTTTTAGTGGCTGAAGAAATCAGGAAAAATATGAGTCTCTAGGACACAAAATTCTTCAAAACAGGAATATGTGACATTTTCTCAAGAATGGATTAACGTTTTTATCTACTGAACTTTGCTTCCAGAGGCACTTAATCCTAGGATACTCTTTTAAAATCATAAAGAAAGAGAGTAAAGCAAACATCTAAATTCTAGGCTAGGCACCAATGTCTTTATGACGTGTTTCGTGATATTACAGTTCTTTGAAATTCAGAGATTATAAAAGCATAAAAATAAAGGCTCTCATCACATGAATAAGTTAGGGGAATTAGAATAACACTCTAGAATATGAGTATTTGTTTAGGTCACATTTTATACGTATGCATGGGTCAAAACCAATTTGAAATGAAGAGCACACCATTTTTACCTTTATAAGGATTTTGAAGTGAATACCATATCATTTTAGTATTTTATAAAAAAGCAATTGGAAAGAAGATAAAAATATCTTACGTATTTGCCTGGCATAACCCTCAGTTTTTAAAAAAGGTTTCTGATCTTCTAGAGATACTTCAGAGTTAATAAATATTTTTTAGGAAAAAAATATAGTATAAAGTTATATAATCTTCTGCAGAGGCTATGACAGATCTCTTGCAAACAAATCTTTTCTTATTAGTGTGCCAGTGGCTTCTACTTTTGCTAAATTAATCATTTAGCCAGCCAAAATCCAGCATATTTGTTTTGCTAGTTTTGGCCTTGTCAGCAGTAATGCAAGTAAAAGTGGTTTTCTTTTCTTTTCTTCTCTTTTTTTGTCTTTTTGCCTCTTGCTAGGGCCGCTTCCCACGGCATATGGAGTTCCCAGGCTAGGGGTCCAATCAGAGCCGCAGACTCGGGCCTACACCTGAGCCACGGCAATGCGGGATCCGAGCAGCGTCTGTGACCTACGTCATAGCTCACAGAAACTGCCAGACCCTTAACCCACTGAGCAAGGCCAGGGATTGAACCCACAACCTCATAGTTACTAGTAGGATTTGTTAACCACTGCGCCACGAACTCCAAAGGTGGTTTTCTTAATACAACCATTTTTTCCCTCCCTTTTACCTTAGTTAATAGAAATAAACTCCAATTTTTTTTTCCTTGGGGATTTTTTTTTTGTCTTTTTGCTATTTCCTGGGCCGCTCCCGCGGCATATGGAGGTTCCCAGGCCAGGGGTCCAATCGGAGCTGCAGCTACCGGCCTACACCAGAGCCACAGCAACGTGGGATCCGAGCCGCGTCTGCAACCTACACCACAGCTCACGGCAACGCCGGATCGTCAACCCACTGAGCAAGGGCAGGGACCGAACCCGCAACCTCATGGTTCCCAGTCGGACTCGCCAACCACTGCGCCACTACGGGAACTCCGGGTTTTTTTTTTTTTTTTTTTTTTTTTTAAGTGTGTGATTTAGAGGATGTTTATAATTTATTAAGATTTCTTACCCCATAAACTGGATCAACTCTCAGCAAATCTTCAAAATCAGTATGGTTCATTTTCAGCAGTTTACTTAATGATCCAATTTCCTAAAATTCCTTGATAAACTTTTTTTTTCTTTTTGCCATTTCTTGGGCCGATCCCACAGCATATGGAGATTCCCAGGCTGGGGGTCCAATCGGAGCTGTAGCCGCCAGCCTACGCCAGAGGCACAGCAACGCGGGATCCGAGCCCCGTCTGTAATGTACCCCACGGCTCATGGCAATGCCGGATCCTTAACCCACTGAGCAAGGCCAGGAACCGAACCCGCAACCTCATGGTTCCTAGTCGGATTCGTTAACCACTGAGCCACGACAGGAACTCCAAACTTTTGTAAAGTGCTCCATGATCTGGTCACACTGGTCCAGCTGGTCAAACAAAGGGCATTCTTGAAGAGCTTAAGTAGTGCAGAAACACCTCCTAACTTGTCTCTGCCATATTCACCAATGTACTTAATTAGTTCTGTGCAGTAGCACTCACATATCAAAGGAAAATAATTTGGATAAATTAATCTCACTAAAATTAAACATATGAACTGTGATACACTGCTGGTGAAGGTCCAAGTTGATAGATATTTTCTGGAACACAATCTGGCAATACAGTTCCAAACCTTTAAATATTATGTAAATTTTGATCCAATAATTATATTTTGTAGAGCTCTACCCCAAGGAAATAATCAAAGATAGATGTTAAGTTATGCAAAAATATGTGTATCACAGTGTTATCATACAATTGAAAAAGAAAAGAAACAACTTGTGTTTAGCTAGAGAGTGCTCTATAAGTTAAATAAACAAAATCACATAATAGATTAATATGAAGCAATTAAGGACACTTTCAGCAATTTAGTGGTCTGTATACTGTGAAGTGCTTCCACTGCAAAACAACTAGATTTTCAGTGAACCATGTCTTTTTATATATTTACGGACTTCCAAGAAGTAAGGAAAATATACAAAGAAACACCCCACCTCACACACCTAAATATAGACTATATGGCAGTATCTCCTAGAGACATCAGCAAGGCAACAGGGCCATCTGTCATTTGGCAGAATTAAATCTCAGGTCCTTACATTAGGCCTAATGTTTTCAAAGGACGCTAAATTGGTCCCAGACAGGCACTACCCTTGATTTCCATCCCAAGCAAAAATCTTTCCTAGGGTAAAAGATCCCCAACTCAGGCTTTTAAAATTCCTAAGACCATGGCAAAGAAAATATGAGATGGCAATCAAAGATCTCTAACACACAAGGAAATAAATAGACATGTTTGAGTGACAACAGTAATAACTACTAGATACAGTACCCACTTAGTTTAGGTATTTTAAAATCAAATATGGGGTATCAGACATTAATTAAATGTGTATGTATGTATACATGTATATGACATAAAAAATCTAAAATGTAAACACTAAATGTACACTGAAACATTTTCTCAGAAAAACTTAATTTCCCACAGTGCCCTTGAGATATTTTTACATTACTAACTGGGCACCTTTTGTGTTTATGTCATTCCAATCCTCTCTTAGCCCTCCTCTATCATGTTCTGCCCTGGGAGGCTCAGCCTTGTGGACTACATCTTCAAGTTTCCTTTACTTTCTTCTGGTTGGGTCGAGCCAATGGGAGCCACTGTCAGATTGCAGAGAAATGAGGCAAAAGACCCCAGTGTTTCATTCCTATCCTTCCTTTCTTCTTTCTAAGATCTCTGGCAGGTTCTGTATGCCAACTGACCTCTCCTCCAAAGTCCTACGTATCAGTGAGCGCTGATAATGCCCTTATTGTATTTTCAGCCTTAGCAATGGCAAAGGCTTTGCATTGCTGCTATGGGTTCCCACCATTCCTTATTTACTTCCTTAGCCCTACTCAATCCTCTGTAAGTGGAGTTCCTTTATACATCTGCTCACTGAAATATTTGTGTTTCCTGATGGTGCCTCAGCTTATGCACTGACGAAATGAGAAAGCAAAAATAATACAATAGCACAGGTGGTAAAAATCAATTGAAATATATCACTGAATTTATGCAATGTAAAAAAAATGTATAGAACTATTTTAATTAGTTGATTCATTGATGAGTCAGATTTGTTCACACCCAACTGCTAATATAGGGTCTATTTGCAGTGTTCCAAGTCATAACATGAACTGGTTTAATGACAGTGGCCAGTTGTGTTTGAGACAATCAGAATAGTACTATATGCAAATGTAAAATTCAATATACTTAATGATTATTTTGAAAAAGACAATTGTAATAACTGTTGTGATCATCAATCCAGTAGTCAGGTTTTAGTGTGGTTACAGTGATGTGAAATTTTCAAATGTAGCAGTAATTCATTCTCCAAAGATTATTCACTAAAAATAATACATCTCATTATAAGCCCAAGGGTTTTTGAAATGGAAAGTAACCAGGCTCCTTTAGCAAAACTGATTAGTCTGTCTTCCCACTTCAGTATGTTTATCTATTAAAGCCAGACTAATTAGCAAATTCACTAATGAGGTTCCTATGTCTGTTGTAAAGAAAATCCTTTTCCTACCACCCTTGTTATTAAAATAGTAAGTCAGACTAGAGCTCAGCTTGGCAGAATTTTGCAATCTGTACTTAAGAGATGTAAGCATATTTTCCTTCACTGCCTGCAATTTTGCCTGATAATAACAGGATCTCAGTTCAAACAAATAATTAGGGTTGATGATAAAAGGGTAAACATAACCGTAATTAATGACTTTGCTAATGGCTGTTGCTTGTTTAGGGCATTAAGCCAAGTTCATTGTTTAGCATATTCATACCTACTAACTTATGTGAAATAGTTAACAATTCATTGACTCGGTCTTAAGGTATCATGTGATGGAGTGTGGAGTGTGACCGTATGTATCCTTGAGGCGCTCACTAAGGATTTCACTTGTTTGCTCAACATTCTCACCAGATCTTCCACTGTGATTTTCTATCTTGGGCTGGGCATTCCACTTCCATGAACTCATTTTGAAGGACGTGACTGCAGGTAGTTTTGTAACTACAGATTTCCTGGGGTCACAGTGAAAAAATATGGCACTTGAATGCAAGACCACTATCTCTGTGCTTGCTTATTTTCTATGAGCAGATTTTTTGCATAGTACCCACTGAAAACAGCAAAACAAATCAGATTTTCCCATTTTGTCTTTGAATTGAAAACATGCAACAAGATTTAAAAGCTTAGAAACAAGAGATTTGGGGCCCTTTTAAAGAGCTAAGATAGACTTAGATGAGCAGCAGGAATGGCTAGAAATGAGCTTGGAGATAAAGCCATAGCTCACATATTGGAAGCTTTATAATCCATACTAAGGATTCTGATCTTCATCTTTATTGAAACTTGGCAGATATATAACCAGAAAGTAATGTGATCAGATTTACATTTTTTTCCCTCTCTAGATTATTCTTATATTAAAACTTGATCGGCTGAGGTACCTTAAGCATGTTTCTCTTATAACCTGGAATATGAAAGCTGATGTTCTTCTCATTTGACGGAGCAAAAACTTAGATGATAATTTTGTTTTGTGCTCTTGATAGACTTATGTGGTCCTAGCCACTTGAACTTTCTCCTTTTTCCCTAGAGTGGGTGTTTTAGCCTCAGTTTGTGCTTCTATTAGTAGTTTTTTTTTTTTTTTAAAAAACTATCCTTATTCAACTTTTTCCAGTCCAGATCATTTCTGGTAGACCATGTTTTACCACTACCTAAAGGCTTACCTCTTTTAATTCTCAGATGAGATTCAGGGTCAGGAGCTTGTGTCTTGCCTCTGCTCTTTGCTGACTGGAAGACTTAGCTCCATCTCATCCTAACCTCAGTCTGAATTTCTTTTTCTGTAAAGGAACACTTTGTTTATTATACTTTAGGGATTTCTCATGAGGGAAAAATAGAAAGTAGGTGATGGTATTGTGAATATAAGATGATGCATGAATAAATTATTATGGTAGAGTGGAGTTGACTCATATATCTTATTGAGACTGGGCAGTGAGAGGCAGATTACCTTCAAAATCACAATCAGGGGCTTTAGAGTCAGACAGGTTTCAATCAGACTTTGCAACTTAGTATCTGTGTAAGCTTGACCAAATTAATTAGCTTCCCTGAACTTCAGCCTCTTTATAAAACAGAGGTGACAATATTTACCTCACAATGTTATGATAAGACTTTAATGGAGTAACATATATGAAGAATTTAGAAAAAAGTAACCGGGACAGTGCTTTAAAACGATTGTAATTACTCCTTCAAGTATTAAAACCATTTGACATTTTAAAATTTGTATTTAACTATAGCAACCTCTTATAATTCATTTAGAGGTAAGAGCACACAGAAAACGGATTTGGATAGTGACCCCTCTGCCTAGCAAGACAGTCTTTTGTAAGTAAAGCTAAACATTAATAAAGGACTGAGCAGGACGTTGGCAGCTCTTCAGGAAAGTGGAAACCGAGTTGATCTTCTTTCTGGCTTCCACATTTAGCTTTAACCTTAGTGCTGAATGCACAGTATACCGTTGACTAGGTGTTGTTGAATGGTTAAATGAAGGAAAGAAGGAATAGATTAAGACATGTTTAAGATGTGTCTGCAAAAAGAGTCCTAGCATATTCAAGTCACTTTATGACCTGGGGAATAAAGTTGGAACCTGCAGGAGTAGAAGGTGAGATGGCTGCTCTAAAGGTAGATCTCAGGAGAGACAAAGACATATGTGGTTCAAGAAAATATCAGGAAACCCGAGGGTGATGATGAAGATGATGACTACAGTGATGCTAAGGATGATGGGGTATCTAACATTCAGTGAGAGCTTAATAGCATCAGGCACATTTTCAAATGCTTTACTTATTAATTTACTTCTTTAAAACTCCCTTTGATGAGGTGTTATTCCTATTTTTGGAGAAACCAACTGAAGCAAATCGAGTACAAAAGTTGCCCAAATTTACACGCTATGAAATAAGCACGAGAGGATATTAGAAAGAGAGATAACGGCCTGATGCTCATCCTCAGGTTCCAGACAGGTGGCAAAGGATCCAGAAGAACCTCCCTGCTGTCTTTAGGTGCTTGTAGGTGCCCTGAAAAGTGGTAGAACAATCTGGGTGTTTAAAACCCCCAGAGAGGGTAGCCAAAGAAGCTGTGTGCCTGCTCCTTGGGGAAGGGTTAGTCTCATGTCAATTGCAAACGTGCCTGTCATTGCCTTCTCACACCAGGGGCAAGGGGTATGTGTTCTACACCCTGATATTCTTAAGAACTGAGGGTGTTGGATACTCTCAGAAAGAGAAACAAAAGAGCTACACATTCCCAGGTGTTTAAGAAGAGGAAGCTAAGACTGGTTTAGGAGATGGGTAAGTGCTAAAGGAAAGGAGTCACAAAGATTTTAGGTACTAAGGAGTTCAAATCTTCCTTTCCATATTTTTTTCTGGTTTTTGCTTCACAATGAGGAGAATCTTTTTGTGTGTTCTTATCTTTATGCATTCAATTGCTGTGGATGTACACAGGCCATTAGCAGCAATGTTATAACCAATGAGAATCCAGGAGAAAAAACAAAACATAGGTAGTTTCTATTCGCACATATGCACAGCACATGCATACGTTTACACTTTCTAGGTTTTTAGTTTGTGCTGAATCTCCTTTTCACAATTTCTTGAAAGTTTCATTTCTCCTCTTGTCTTCCCTGCTTTCCTTTGTTACCCTTTTCCCAGCATCTGCTTGGCTATGCTTCTGTTTCTCATTTCTGCTAATTCCTATTTACCAAGTCCTATTTGTCCTGGATTTTCATATTTTTTTCAACCGTGATAAAAATATGAGACAAACAAATGTCTCTCTTGTTAATATTGATCACTTTTCACAGCATAAACATTAAAGTACTATTACCCAGCAGATAAAATGCAGCATCCAATACATAATAAGCATTCAATAAATAGTTGACATACAAGGGTTGAATGATGGCTGTTGGCCCCCCTGTACTGCAAAGAGGGACAAAGAGCTTGAAGGACACAGACTAACTTATCCTGCCTTACAAATTGCTATTTTACCAAATAATAGACATTTTATTATTAAATTAAAGTATAAAAATCTAGCAATAAGGAAGTTAAACTTGTTCTCATAGAAATTTAAAATAATCACCATTGGATAGTTTGAGGCTAATAAAAGTTCAACACAAATTTATATTGTGAAGTATTGCTACTCATCACCATATAAAATTTCAATTAAGGAGAGGTTGTCCTTGAACTTTTTTAAGGTTTTTACTATTGACAGTTATATGCAGATCAGATAAAATTAGCATACCTTCTTCGCACTCTAGAACATGTTTCTCTAAGGACACGGTAGTGGCAAAGATCCTAAAATTGTAGTGCAGTTTCAATAATAGTTTTTTATTCTAAATACTAGATAACGGGGATGAAGCATATTTGCATTTGGAAGCTTATAAATGGAATTTGGAGTCTTGGAGTATTATCTTCAAATCTCAAGTGTTTCTTGTATATTTAATTTTTATTAGCAGCCCTATTCCTATAATGTTGTCATCTTGAGCACTCTAACTGGGGTTCAGTTCTGAATTTCGGCAGAAATAACTTTCATTATACTCTGCTTTTTCTTGCTGCTGATTTTATCCTGTTTTCCTATTTTGTCTGTGGGGTCCTCAAATCTATAATCTGGCTCTTCTTTCTTAGGAGGTATTTTTTATGTTCACTTCCAAAGGTATCCATTTCTTCTGAAAGGTTAAACTATTTTTTTTTTCCATTGTCACTCTTTCTCATAGAACTTAATGATTTTGGTCACTAACTTGTATCTAATCTTAAGGATAGTGTCTTAGTTCTCAGAAGTAGGGACTTTCATTCAAACTCTGAGAAGAAAAGAAATCCATTTCCCTGGAAATCTCTGAAACTAAACTGTAAATACCCAAAGTGTACGGGAGTTATTAACCTGGTAGTTTCACTCAATTTAGACTCTAAATTGCTCACCAGAGATTGTGTCATGACCTCATCATCTCCCTCAGTGTTTCTATCTAGTCCTTTTCTTCAAACAAGTTTCCTATTTGCTGGTCTCTTGGCCACAATCTTTTCATTCTTCATTCTTCCATACCTGCCTCCTGCTACTTATCTCTGCAGAGAGGAATCATTCTTACCAGTTGGCATTCTCTGCCATCCTTTTTTTTTTATTTTATTATTATTATTTTGTGCTATTTCTTGGGCTGCTCCCACGGCATATGGAGGTTCCCAGGCTAGGGGTCAAATCGGAGCTGCAGCCACCGGTCTACACCACAGCCACAGCAACGCGGGATCTGAGCCGCATCTGCAACCTACACCACAGCTCACGGCAATGCCAGATCCTTAACCCACTGAGCAAGGGCAGGGACCGAACCCGCAACCTCATGGTTTAGTTGGATTCGTTAACCACTGTGCCACGACGGGAACGCCCATCTTTTTTTTTTTTTTTAATAAATTTTATTGGTGTATATTTGACTTACAAAGTTGTGTTAGTTTCAGGTATATAGCAAAGTAAATCATTTATATGTATGCATATATCTATTCCTTTTCAGATTCTTTTCCCATATATTTTATTAAATAGTGTTGAGTAGATTGCCTTGTGCTATGAAGTAGGTCTTTGTTTACCTATGTATTTTATATATAGTAGAGTGTATATGTCAATTCCAACACCCCAATTTGTCCCTCCTTGCACATATCCGCTTTGGTAACCATAAATCTGGTTTCAAAATCTTCGAGTCTGTTTCTGTTTTGTAAGTTCATTTGTATTATTTTATTAGATGCTATGTATTAATGATCTCATATGATATTTGAATTTTTCTCCCTGGCTTACTTCATTTAGTATGACAATTTCCATGTCCGTCCATGTTGTTGCAAATGGTATCATTTCATTCTTTTTATGGCTGAGTAATATTCCATTGCGTATATGTACCACATCTTTATCTATTCCTCTTTTGATGGACATTTAGGTTTCTTCCACTTCTTGGCTATTGTAGTGTTGCAATGAGCATTGGTTTGCATGTATCCTTTCAAATTATGGTTTCTCTAAGTAGATGCTCAGGAGTGGGATTTTTAGTTCATGTGGTAGTTCTATATTTTTAAAAAATTTTATTAATTTTTTTTTAGGGTGGCACCTGTGGCATATAGAGGTTTCCAGGCTAGGGGTCGAATTGGAGCTGTGGCCACATCAATGCCAGATCCTAGCTGCATCTGCAATCTACACTGCAGCCCATGGCACCGCTGGATCCTTATCCCACTGCATGAGGCCAGGGACTGAACCCAAGTCCTCACGGATACTAGTAGGGTTTGTTAACCACTGCTGGGCCATGACGGGAACTCCCTATATTTAATTTTTTAAGGATACTTCATTCTGTCCTCCATAGTGGTTGTATTGATTTACATTCCCCACCAACAGTGTAGGAGGGTTGCCTTTTCTCCATACCCTCTCCAGTGTTTATTGTTTGTAGATTATTTTTTGATGATTGCCATTCTGACTGGTGTGAAGTTATTCCTCACTGGAGTTTTGATTTGCATTTCTTTAGCAGTTAGTGATGTTGAACATCTTTTCATGTGCTTTTTGGCCATCTGTCTGTCTTCATTGGAGAAATGTCTATTTAGACCTTCTGACCACCTTTTAATTGGTATTTTGGTTTAAAGTTGTATGAGACGTTTGTATATTTTGGAGATCAATCCCTTGTTGGTTGTTTTATTGGCAAATATTTTATCTTATCAGGTGGTGTATCTTTTCATTTTGTTTATGGTTTCCTTTGCTGTGAAAAAGGTTTTAAGATTACTTAGGTACCATTTGTTAATTTTTGTTTTACTTTTCATTGCTGTAGGAGGTGATCAAGAAAGATATGGCTGTAATTTATGTCAAAGACTCTTCTGCCTGTATTTTCCTTTAGGAGTCTTCTAGTATCCTGTCTTATATTTAGGTCTTTAATCCATTTTGAGTTTATTTTTGTGCATGGTATTAGAAAGTATTCTAATTTCATTCTTTTACATGTAGCTATGCAATTTCCCACCACCCCTTATTGAAGAAGTTGTTTGTTTTTTTTTTTGTCTTTTGTTGTTGTTGTTGTTGTTGTTGTTGCTATTTCTTGGGCCGCTCCCGCGGCATATGGAGGTTCCCAGGCTAGGGGTTGAATTGGAGCTGTAGCCACCGGCCTACGCCAGAGCCACAGCAACATGGGATCCGAGCCGCGTCTGCAACCTACACCACAGCCCACGGCAACGCCGGATCGTTAACCCACTGAGCAAGGGCAGGGACCGAACCCTCAACCTCATGGTTCCTAGTCGGATTCGTTAACCACCACGCCATGACGGGAACTCCAGCTGTTTTTTCTTCATTGCAATTCTTGCCTCCTTTGTTGTAGGTTAATTAACTATAGGTGTGTGGGTTTATTTCTGGGGTTTCTATCCTATTTCACTGATTTGTTTCTGTTTTTGTTCCAGTACCATACTGTTTTAATGAATGTAGCTTTGTAGTAAAGTCTGAAGCCAGGGAGCCTGATTCCTCCAGATCCATTTTTCTTTCTCAAGATTGCTTTGGCTATAGGGGTCATTTGTGTTTCCAAACAAATTAAAAAAAATTTTTTTTCTGGTTCTGTGAAAAATTCCATTGGTTGTTTGATAGGGATTTCACTGAATTGATAGGCTAATCATTTTGATGATATTGAGTCTCCCAATCCAAGAGCATGGTATAGCTTTCCATTTGCTTCTGTTATCTTCAATTTCCTTCATCAGTGTCTTATAGTTTTCAGAGTACAGGTCTTTTGCCTCTCTAGGTAGGTTGATTCCTAGATCTCTTTGTTGAGATGATAAATAAGATTGTTTCCCTAATTTCTTTCTGATCTTTTATTTTTAGTGTATGGGAATGTGAGATTTCTGTGTATTCAGTTTGTATCCTGCAACTTTACCAATTTCATTGATGAGCTCTAATAGTTTTCTGGTAGTATTTTGGGGATTTTCTATGTAGAGTATCACATTGTCTGCAAAAAACGACAGTTTATCCCTAGCTAACTAGAGTTTTCAAGCCACTCAACTCTTCTTGAAAGTCTGCATGTGTGTGTGTGTGTGTGTGTTTCGTAGCTATGGAACAGTGATGTAAAGGATACAGACCTTTGCATCTTCGTATCTTGGAGCAAGGACTGAAAACACAGATGTATTAGGATCAGTTGGAATTTTTATAAGCTGATTTCAAACTAACCAAATAAATATTTTTTTTTTTGTCTTTTTCAGGGCTGGCTGCACCCACAGCATATGGAGTTTCCCAGATTAGGGGTCAAATCAGAGCTGTAGCCGCTGGCCTATGCCACAACAACAGCAATGCCAGATCCCAGCCACATCTGCAACTTACATCACAGCTCACAGCAACACTGGATCCTTAACCCACTGAGTGGGGCCAGGGATTGAGTCTATATCCTCATGGATACTAATTATATTCATTTCCACTGAGCCATGGTGGGAACTCCTAAATAAATTGCTTTTTAAAGAAAACCTGATATGTAAATATTCTGCTTCTCATGTTTATTAATCTGAACTGTTTAAGTATGAATTACAGGCTACTCTATACCTAGAAATGAATTGGTTTTCATGAGAATCTATATTTAGCTTTAAGTTGTGTTATAGTCAGTAGCTAAGGGTTTGTTTTTTTGTTTTGTTTTGTTTTTTTGTTTTTGTCTTTTTAGGGCTGCACCCATAGCATATGGAGCTTCCCAGGCTAGGAGTCTAATCAGAGCTGTAGCTGCTGGCATACTGCACTGCCATGGCAATGCCAGATCCAAGCCATGTCTGTGACCTACACAGCTTATGGCAATGCTGGATCCTTAACGCACTGAGCAAGGCCAGGGATCAAACCTGCATCCTAACGGATAATAGTCAGATTCATTTTCACTGAGCCAAGTTAGAAACTCCTTATTTTTTTATTTCTGCTTTTATTCAGACGTTGTTCTATGAAAAATAGTCAAAAGACCTAATTTGATGTCTGACTCAAACATGAACTCATGTTGCAAAGTTGACACATTAATTTAATCTCTCTAAATCCTACTTTTTTTTTTTTCCTACTGGGTGTAGTAGGTGAGATTCTTCCATGAGCAGGTTATGATGCTGTGTTTAATGTTCAGATATATTTTAGGGAGAGCCCTTGCTTTCAACATCTGTGGAAAGCAGAGGAAGAAGCAGGATAGGGGAGAGGTATGTTGTGAATTACAATGCAGGCCTAACAAGTCTCAGCCAACCCCACAGGGAATCTGGAGCTAAAATTGCCTGTCGGAGTTGTCTGGCATTGGGCCAAAACTGGATGTGGTCTAAACTAGCAAGGGTTTTGCCCTTGCTGAGGGTGGCTATCTGAAGTTGAGGAAAACCCTGAAGGGGCTGCATCTTGTGTTAGGATGTGTTGAGGCAGGTCTGGGGTATGTGGGGATGAGGGATTTCTTTAGCAACATAAGATGAAAGGCTGCTTCTCTTCCTGTTGGTCGAGTCCCACATGACAGCACCAATTCTTCTGTTGATGGGTTCAGAGAAGGCACAAGACAAAATAGACACTGTTTGGAATGGCTTTCTATAGTGGTGTATACGTGTTTAATTATCTACTCCCTTCCTCTCCCTTTAATTTTTAAATTTTTTTTTATTTATTTTTTATCATGTGGGATATTTCTCCTAGGAAAACATATTGTACCATGTTAGGAAAAACTTGCAGAAATAAAGATTTTTTTTCTTTTATTGGAAGAGTGAAACTAGTAATAACTCCTGAAACAAGTAATCTTGCCTGGTAATCTGGGATATAATTCTCTGAGCCTCCTGTTTTTGAGAATTGTGTGTATTTTCTGAGTTATCGAATATCAGAGAATTTGTTTTTTAACTTTTTTCTAATTCATAAAAATATCTAATTTTGCTGTCAAATATGAGGTCTATAGTATTTGTGCTTGGAATTCAGGACACATATTTCACTATTTCTTACATTCTGTGTTTCAGAAATGTTTAACAATTTGATTGGATTTGATTTTTCTACATAAAAAAATAACAAATCTTGAACTTATTCATAAAATCCAGAAAATTTATCAACTTTTAGATCTTTTTTTTTTTCACTACCTCTTTTCTTTTTCACTTGGCAATTTTCTTTTCTTTGTTTTTTTGTTTTGTTTTGTTTTTTGGTCCTAGATCGGGGAAAGTGTCTTAAGGTGTTTTGAAATACTCATTTTGGCAACTAAGTTCTCTGTTTAAAAGCAATGTTTGAGGCCTTAGATTATTCCTATGTTAGAATATAATGACTTTGAGTTTTGTTGATTATGCACATTGCAGCTGTTTGATATTTTTGTCTTTTTTGTAGTAGTTCTGTTCTTTGGGAAACAAATATTTTCACTTTCTTCTGAAGAAAGAGTCTCTTTTTAAACTACTGTATAGCTTCATGTGTTAGGAATATTGGTATATTGTTTATCCATTATATAAGGATATCTATATATAAATATCTATCCATATTCTGTTAGTTGAGAAGACTTCAATAGGATGGGTTTTCATTAAAAGCTTAAAAACTCCTCTAAAGAAAGATATTTGAAGTTGTTCTACAGTCCCAGATGATAAGTCCCCCCCCTTTTTTTTTTTTTTGGTTTTTAGAGGCATATGGAAGTTCCCAGGCTAGGGGTCAAATCGGAGCTACAACTGCCAGCCTATGCCACAGCTACAGCAACGCAGGATCCAAGCCTGTCTGTAACCTACATCACAGCTCATGGCAACAACAGATCCTTACCCCACTGAGTGAAGCCAGGGATCAAACCTACAGCCTCATGGTTCCTAGTCGGATTTGTTTCTGTTGCAACACTGTGGAAACTCCAAGATGAGAAGTCTTAATGTAAAAAAAATGGAGATATATTTTAAAAGATTTTGCTTATGAGATAAACTGACAATCATTTTAAACTAATAATATTTTTAACCAAAAATTATTGACTGCTTTTTTAATGAATTCATGTTAAAAGTAAAAGAAAATCCAAACTTATTCTTAAATGTATAGATACATTACATCTATATAATGAATATATATTTAAGAATGCATGCATTTATAGTATGCTTGCATGTATAGTAACTAAAAGCAAAATAATGTAGACCTTGAAATTAGAGATATAATTATTTCTGATCCACTGTGTTTTAAAAATCCCTAATGGAAGCTCCATATTCACTTCTCTTTGCTATTGGGCATCCATGTTCTTGACATTAAGCAGATTGAATATTACAGCTGACTGGCCTATGGAGCCTAAATAAATGAAGCTAAAATAAACCTCATTTAATCTAACATCCTCAAAGTGATAGTATATTTCCAAGTCACATGATGCCTTTCAAAATGTCATTATATTATATTTTTGTAAGATCAGTTTTTTCCTCCTAATGCAAGCCTATGGAGACATATCTTTGGAGACAAGAAACCTGGCAATCCTTTAAAAATATTTGTCTAATGATGAGATACATCTGAGTACTAGGAAATGAACTCAAGAATAATTCCCATTCTGATATTAGTGATAAATTTTACCCAGTAAATTTTTTTTAAAGAGCATAAGAAAATGTGGGGTTTTTTTGAATTGCACAAAATTCTATTAATATGTCTCTGTATATCTCTTGTACCTCTCCACTTTAATGACAATTGGATAAAGGAATTTGTCATTGAAGGCGAGAGATGGCTGAATGGTTATAAATCATTACTGAGAGAGACATGATTTAGAATTGAGAGATTTGAAATTGTTGTTCTGTCCACTAAGAGAAAGGAGCTAGGATGGAGGGTCAGGAAATTAGAGAACAGTCTTAGGAGTGCGCAGGAGAGTCACAGTAGGAGGTACTGTTGGATTTCATTCTTGAGTTCTTTGGAGAAGATTAAGTTCTCTATTGTGGTATAATCCAATGGGGTATTGCTCATATTTATAAATCTTGGTCAGGACAGATGTATAGCTGGTTTTAGGGAAGACTAAGAAAAAAAGATATTAAATGTTTTTATGATTGCCTGTGTTTTTGCTTCTCTCTCTGATGGCTTCATTCTCTACTGATACAAATGGGCCATTTCAATGCACAGGGTCCTCTGCTCAAATACTTCCAACTTGTTAGCCAAGGTGAAGGGGAAGCTGACTGGCCTAATTTGGAACATTTACCACTTGTGTGACCTGAGGAATAGGATCTTTTTTCAGAAGAAGGAGGGGCAGCACAGACCTGCTGCTGGTGTATGCTGGATACTAACATAACATCTAAGAGGAGATTTTCTTTGTAGTATAGCAAAGTTAGAGGCTACACGATGTTTCCGGGTGAGAAACACTGAAAACCTGGGTTAAGTGAACATCATTATTTTATCTGCTTGTCATTATTTTAATAAAATTTGCCTAATATGTGCATTTTCAATGTTATGGAAACTAATTTAATTGAAAGTTGGCAAGCACTGAGATCAACATTTCTCAGTGAATAATAATATGATTGGCATTAGAAAGTACATGAAATAATAATAAATATTTGTCAATATATTTGTATGTATAATCATTTAAGAAGCTGCTCACAAAGTTTTAAAGTCTAATCAGAGAAGCTTTATATCTATTTAGTATAAGATTTAGAAAAAAGACTTCGAAATTTCAAGTTCAATTATTTTAATATTTATTGTACCATTGAGAAAATTAGTAAATTTTATTTACTTGGCTAATTTATTTCTTTGAGTTTTCTGGACACAGTTAGCCTTAGTAAGTTTTCTCAGACATAAAAAGTTGCACACTAATCCTTCTATCTGAGATACATAAGTACATAAAAGTCTTAGCTAGTTTTTTTTTTTTTTTTTTTTTTGCTTTTTTGGGTTACACCTGAAGCATATGGAATATGGAAGTTCCAGGCTAGGGGTTGAATTTGAGCTGTAGCTGACAGCCTATACTACAGCCACAGCAATGCCAAATCTGAGCCACATTACACAGCTCACAGCAATGCTGGATCTTTAACCCACTGAGTGAGGCCAGGGTTTAAACCCACATCCTCACGGACACTAGTCAGACTCACAGCCCACTAAGCCACAAAGGGAACTCCTTCACTAGTGTATTGACAAGAAAAACATGGGCAGGCACAGTCTCCTTTTCTTTAGGTTTAGTGAAGAGTGATGGATGCAGATACATACATACATACATTAATTCATTTTAGAAATGAAAATACACTAATATATTTATATTATTAGACAGGTTTGTTTTTTAAATTAGAAAACAGGCATATAAATTTGCTCCAACAAATCAGGTTGAGCAAAAATAGTGTAGCATCATCTAGTTGTCAACAACACATTTAACTATGTATTACAGAGAGGACATAATTGTTTTGGAAATGAATTATTTGGCCCATATGATATTGTCCTGTCTTGACGGAATTTTAATAGGCCTTAATGGAATATAAATAGGTACACTGTCAAAGTTTGAAAAAAATATTCATGGAGAAATTTGAAAAAACAAATATTAAAATGTAAGCCCTGGTGGACCTGGAGGACTAAATTCTGGGTAGAGTCTATGGAAGTAGGAACAAATATTGGTGGACCACTCAGGAAGATAGGGAAATCATCTAGGACAATAAGGCTGATGTTCTGGAGTTCCCATTGTGGCTCATTGGGTTAAGACCATGACACAGTCTCTCTGAAGATGTGGGTTCAATCCTTGGCCTTGTTCAGTGGGTTAAGGAACCAATATTGCACAAGCAGTGGTGTAGGTTACAGATGTAGCTCAGATCTGGTTTTGCCCTGGCTGTGGTGTATGGCTGCAGCTGCAGCTCTCATTTGACCCCTGGCCCAGGAACTTCCATATGCCACAGGTGAGGCCGTAAAAAGAAAAAAAAAAAAAGTCTAACTAGACGACACTTAGGTTGTAAGTGTTTTTTTAAAATAAGAGATTTTAGACCTTGTGATGATAATAAAGTCTATAACCTAAATCAAGCTCTTAAGCAAGCTTGTAAAGTTTTTGTCTATTTTAGGCTTTTCTATGTCAGGATGTACAGAGGGACTGGGAATTCATAATATTTTATAGGTAACAAATTCAGTTGCTTTCTGAGCAGAGAAGAAGTTAAAGCTAAATGAGATAATGCACTAGAGAGCAATTTGATCTCTTTAGAGGAAAGTTATACAAATTATTACATTTTTTGTTGTTCTACTTTTCATATTGTTTATGCATATAAATAACCACACCACTTAACATGCTTTTCTAAGTTTTTATTTTTTTAATACAAGCAGACTTATTTCCTCATTGTCAAACCATCTAAGACTGGCTTTCACCCAGTATTTTAATTTTGATATATATGTGTCTCTTTGTGGGTATGTGTAACATGCCCCAGAAGACATTTGAGTACATATGAATTTCTTCTCTTAAGGAAAAGCACATATGTAGTAAATTAATAGTTGATTATTCACTTCTAAGGGAATTCACAAAAAAAATCCAATCGTCTTGTAAGCTCCTTAATAACTTTATAAAATTATCCAATTGTGAAAATACTTCATGGAAAATTATATTTATAGATATTTCAAAGACATATTTATTGGATGAAAAATTACGGTTTTTAATTACTTTGGCACCTTTAATACAGTCTTCTTTATAGGACTGCTTTTGTCTCTGCTTCCTGTTCTTCCAAAAAACACCGTATAACACACCTCAGGGATAGAAATATGGCAAGACAAAGCAGTCTTTTATACTCTCCCATGTGAAAGGTCCTGCTTACAGGATACACTCTGTCAGCTGCCACTCTGTATAAGCGTCAGAGATTCCCCTGGGTTCATCTGCAAAGCTTGATTTCTCACTGATTACCTCTGAAAACTGAGCTTCTTTTAGTTCAACTTAAATATCTGATTATAATTTCATGATACTATTTTAAGACTCTACTTTAAAACCCAACCTCATTACTCTACTATATAATTTTTGGCCATGAACATATCCATTCATTTATTCATTCACCTTCCAAACTACCATGAGAAACAATATACTAGATCTACAAAATCATGTCAAATGAAATCCCTTGTACTGAGAATCTCACGACCTCACAGTCTGATGAGAGATAAAATATACAGACATATATATATTAACTTCTTTGTGTATGTACACAATATATAAACATATATACACATACATAAGTGTGTGTGAAAATTTATGTGTATATAAGGGTATGTATATACACATATAACAAAAAACATTGGGATAAAGATATGAACAAAGAACAATATTAGGTGTATATAATAATATTGAGGAAATGGAGACAGAAGTAGACCTACTTAGAATTTTATACAGGGGCTATTTGTTGGATTTTTACCCAAATTAAGGAACAGAGTTTGGGGATCTGAAAAGATACTGCAGGATAACATGAACAACGCTAATTTATATTCTCTGGCTAGGAAGTTTTGAGGAAAGAAGAAAGAAGGGCATTTGCTCTGAGTATATTTATGCTAGATGCAAACTCTCTAATTAGAAAAAAAACAATATATATGTGTGTGTGTGTGTGTAATTATTTTACAGTTTTACATAGAACAAATAGTAAATAACATACTACAAAATAACCAGCTGGCCACTTGTTGAAGCAGTTGAGAATCCTTAACAATTGTGGATAAAAAATATCCTCACCCAAAATATATTTTCATTTGTAGTACCAACATGCTTTTGTGTACTTTTGTTTGTGGATATAAAGATGCCAGCACTGATACTGGCTTCAGTTTCTGGAATCCATTTAACAAATCACAGAATAACTTTGTTCTTTTTTATGCAAATAATATTCTTCATGTGGTAACTTTTAAGAATGGACATATTTTCCTACAGTAAGTGCTGCCTGACGTTGGCAGCTGCTCTGCTTGGCTCATGTAGATGGCATGTAGCTGCTGCTCCTGCTTCTGCCTCTCCAGCTTGAGCATTTGGTGTTTGATTATGAGGGACCAGTGGTCTTTCACTCACTGTAATGATGATTTTAAGCCCTGTTTGATGAAAGAGTCACTTTCTGCTGAGAACCCGAGATGACATTGGATCTACCTTTGTGTAACCCGATGCTACTTCTTTTATATCAGCATTAAAACCTCCACGCTAGTTCATGGATATAAGTATTCACTTATTTTATGCTAAAGTGTTATCCCTCCAAATAAGTGGAGGAAATGATTAAACTTGAGTGGGGACTTGGGAAAGTCTTCCTAGAGGAGTTGGCAGGAGTTAGAGCTTCCAGGCTGAGGAGGCATTTTCCAGCAAAGGAGATGCAGACTACATGATATTTCTACAGAGGAAGGCACAAGAAGAGCCAGTTCGGCAAACAACTGGACTGTTTCTCCTCTAACTGGGCATAGCATTTCTTTCCTTTTATCCCACAAGACTTTTAGAGAAACTCCCATACAGGTAAAGAGGAGAGAAGAACATATTTTTTCTGACCTGTGGGCTGTCACATGTGCTACTCCTTCTTGGAGTGGTTTCTTCCTTTCCCTACACAATACATCTGCCCTCTTGCCTGCATGCACTTCCCTCAGTTCTCAGTTTGGTGATTCTTTCCTCTAACCAATCATCCATAGCTCAGATTCCCCTTGTCTGCACAGGTCTTATCATATGTGCTCCCCAGCATCCTGTATTTTCTTTTCAGTAGCAGTGACCTCACTAAGTGTGCTTATCCTTTTTACTTGCTTGAAATCTCCACCCTACCATGAAGGAAGGAACTGGGTACACCCATAAATCAAGCCTTCTAGAAGGATTCAGGGTCAGCATTAACTACACCATATAGTAATAATCCAGAACTATTTCATAAATAGATCAATGCATGCCTTTATGCAGGAATAATAAAATAAGATATCCTTTCAGGCTATGTATAGCCATTTCATTTTCAAGACAACCCAGTTTTGTCAGGACTGTGTTACCGTTATGGAACCCTTTACAAACCAGACCAAGTCTGGAGTGTAATTGTAATTCAGTTGGTAACTAGACGTTCCCTCCATCTTGAGGAATACTTGGTGAAATACACGTCCTCCGGCAACACATTCTGTTCCTGAAATTTTCTACTTTTGTAACTATCACCAGGATTTATAATCCAATTTCTCTTAATGCAAGTATCAAACTTTTCCTGTGCAAATATCAAGCTTCTCTTGCAAAGAAAGAAAGGAGAATGAGGATGTTTTTCCAACTGGGAGAACCAAACCTATCAAACAAAAAGAATTGGCTCTCTTCCCCGCAATGTACATCCTACGGAGGTATCTGGAGAAACAGAAAACATAAAGAATGATGAGAACAGTGATGAACACCTGAAGAACAAGCTGTGCTCTTTGCTGCACTGATATATTGATGTGAACCTTTGAAATGTCAGTCTTGATTTTTCCAGAGTGTGTTGATTGGACCAGATGTGTGTTCTGGAGGCCCCTGCCTTTCTGTGTTCATATTGTAATTAGTGCAAGATCAATCATGGGAAATGATTGATGATCAATAATACATAAAAATGTAAACTAAGCATGCAAATGACTACAGTTGGTGTAGTTCTACTACCATTGGGGGAAATAAAATTAAGTTTTGCTCAAGTAGATTTGATGTTCAATGCTACGGTGAGCATATTGTTTCAGGAAAGCATAGCTTCACTTTTCAAATATGTTAAGGTAACTGACAAAACATTTGGGCTCAATTCCTGAGCTGATTGGATTCTCTAAGAGGCAGAAGCTAGGCATAGGTATCTATGCAAAAGATCTATGGGGGAGTGATATGTGATGGAAAGGAGGAAAGCTGTGGTTTGGGCAGAGGGAGTCATTAGACCAAGAGGCCACTTGAAAAGTGAATCTCCTCATGAGAAAGCTCTGGAAAAAATGCTGCTCTGGAGAAAAGCCTCATTCTGTGTGAACACTAATGAGGTTCTTAAGCCACTGTCTTGTTCAAAGTTTATCTTGGGATTGCCCCCAGAACAGCATGACCTTGAGAGCTGAGGTGAAATCTGAAGAATGGACAGCTGGAGGTTTCCAGCAGACCCACCATCTTTGCAGTTGGACAGCAAGTCTTTGTTTTTTGAAGGGAATCAATGGCTCATATCTTTGTCTGCCACATTTCTACATTTTTTTTTCTGATTTGTGTTTCTGCGGCTACTTTATTCCAGCACAAATGTCAGAATGCAGTGCATATGTGAGAAATTTTGATAAATATTAATCTTGAAGCTTAAAAAAGGACACCAAGGAATATTTAATGATATCCACTTATAAAATAGCAACTAGAAAATTTTGTGAGTTTGACAAACATATAAGACAGTCATTATTTAATGACATTGATTTCAGATGGTAATTTTCTTAGAATCTCTTTCATTTACCTAGATAATTAATTTTTATGAGAGTCACCAATTACAAATTCTATTTATTTAATTTTTATACCCCATGTAACATTCTGGCAGCATGTGATCAATCATAGTTTTATGCTTCAAATGCAATGGCAATTTACATCTGAATAATTTATTAAAATGTATCTTTTCATTTCCTAGTTAGATAACACAAAATATGTGTAGAAAGAATGCAGAAATGAATGAAGAGCTGTGACAGAGAGGTTTTTTGAGACAAATATTTAAAAGTAAATGAAATATGTATTCAATAACACTGAGCTATTGCCAAAAAAAAGATGGCTTGTTTATTCTGTTTGCTAGAGTTTTATGGTTTGGGATATTTCTATGCAATACTAAATGCATTAGATATATAGGCAGTCAAAAATAAGACTTCGATATATTGTTGATGAGAAAGCCCCCTAAGTCCCAAACTTTGCTATTGTTTTATTCCACAACTGATTTTGGAATAATACTGATTTTTAATTCTCTTTATTTTTAAGTTTTAAAGTGTTGGCTATTGCTTTAGGTGGGAACTGGTGAAATAACAGTCATAGCAGAATATTTTTTTCCTCAAATCTTTTCAAAAAAATTTTTTTTGGCTACACCCACAACATGTGGAATTTCCCTGACCAGGGATCAAACATGCACCAGACATGTATCACAGCTGTGGCAATGCTGGATCCTTAACCCACTGTGCCACAAGGGAATATCCTTTGGTTTTTAAATAGAGACATATTTTCCAAAAAAAAAAAAAATCCCCCAAAACAAAAACTAAAGCATGGGTAAGTATTTCTATTCTTTTTTTTTTTTTTTTGTCTTTGTAGGGCCACTCCTGCAGCATACATAAGTTCCGGGGCTAGGGGTGAAATCAGAGCTGCAAAGCCACAGCAAGGTGGGATTGGAGCAAGGTCTGGAACCTATACCACAGCTCACAGCAATGCCAGATCCTTAAACCACTGAGCAAGGCCAGGGATCAAATCCTAGTCCTCATGGATACTAGTTGAATTCTTTACAGCTAAGCCACGATGGGAATGCCTATTCATTTTTTGACCAGAGGTATTGAAAACATTCAATTAACAGTAATACTTATTGATATAAACTATTCTAGATATTGCAGCTCAGCACTTATCACAACTTGTCAATCATTCCAACACTGCTCTGGTATAATTATTGTTATTTCCATTTTTCCATTGAAGAAATTCTAGCCCAGAGAAGTTAGGGAATTTACACCAATTTACCAGCAATATTATCTAAATATAATTGCAAACAAACAAATCCATGTTTCTATACATGAAATCACATTTGCTAACTGAAAATAAAGGGAGAAGTAAACAGGTAGCAGCTCTGACGTTTAAAGGGGAAGAATTAAATCACCAAGGAATGTAATTAACTGATATCTAGGAATAGAAAAAAAAATATCAACCCCATAAGTTTTTTGTGAGGATTAATTGAGAGTAGCTAAGACAAAACAAAGTGATTATCAATATCCTGATGCAGAATATTCACTCAAAATATTGGTTTCTTCCTAGCAAAGACTTTCTGTGTTAGCCAAGCCCCAGAAGACAGACCTTTAAGAGTAGCTTAAATGATGCCAAATTAGACTTTGGCAAATAAAAAGAAAATGGGGCATTCAGAGGACAGGAAAATCTTTCCCTATTACCTTAGAGATAAAAGTAAAAAGCAAGCACTAGATCATAAAATTATTCATAAAGGAAAAGTTTGTGAAGTTAGCCACTACTCCCAAAAATATGATTCTAATGGGGGCCGTGGATTTAGTCTTTGAGACAGGTGAATAGATTAAGAAAATGTGGCACAGGTATATAATGGAATACCACTCAGCAAAAAATAAAAATAATAATAATAACATTTGCAGCAACATAGATTCGACTAGACACTCTCATACTAAGTGAAGTAAGTCAGAAAGAGAAAGATAAATACCATACGATAATCACTTATATGTGGAACCTAAAACATGGCACAAACGAACTTACCTACGGAAGAGAAACCCACAGTCAGAGAACAGACTTGTGGTTGCCAAGGGAGAGGTGGGTGGGAGTGGGAGGGACTAGGAGTTTGGGGTTAGTAGATGCAAACAATTACATTTAGAATGGATAAGCTATAAGGTCCTACTGTACATCACAGGGAACAATAACTGATCACTTGTGATAGAACATGATGGAAGATAGTACGAAAAAAATAATATGTATATATATATTTATGACTGGGTCACTACGCTGTAAAGCAGAAATTGAAATAACACTGTAAATCAATTACACTTTAATTTTAAAAAGAGATACTGTTTCAAAATCAAATTACAAACTTTGTAATCTGATGCTGTTCATAACCTTTTTTTTCTCATAACACTTGAACATTTGGGAGGTTTTCTAAGTCCTTCCCTATTTGTAACAAGGTCAGAGAGCATTCACAAACAAATATGCTCTTTCTGGAATATTGGAATATTAGAAAAAGTTGATTAAAACCTCTAGTAGAAAATAAATCTTTAACTCCCAGCCTATGCAAAAGAGAAAAAAAAATAGAAGTGTTTCAAAGGATAAATCAAAATTGCAAATATTAGCAAAAGAAATAATTGTCAACTCACAAATTATAAGCCTCAAATGAAAAATCTCTAGAACTTAGAAAATCACCTCGTGTTAAGTTCTGACTATGGAGATCTGGAGACTTGGGTTTGATTTATATCTTCCATCACTACTCCTTTCAGACAATAATCATTTCTGCTGCAGTTTGCCATTCTTTAAAATGGGGATAATAATACTACGGGGTTTCTTAAAATGAGGATTAAATGAGAGAATGCAAGTAAAGCACATGACATGGTATATGGCAGATAATAGGAGATCGGCAAATGCAAATTTATATATTCACAAAGTAAATATATGATCGAGTCTAAAGTTTATTATTTTCTTATATAACATTATTATCCTATGACAAAATGTAGTAGAAAATTGTAACACGATTACTTATCAAGAAAAGCTTGAAACACATATAAATAAAACTATGCAATTTTTCGATAGGCCATAAAAGAAAACCTGAATAAACATGAATTAAAGGAGTTGTATACGCATTGGTCACGTGATATTAGTCTCTAAGATCGTCTAAAAATTCCTTGCAATAACAAACACAATTCCATTTTATAATTTCACAAATGCATTGTAAAATATATCTGATGAATATGTCTATGTCATTTTTTAAAAAAGAATGCCAGTAATGATAGATCTTTGATACATCTTATCTAATGACAACATACTTTAAGACCTTTTACTTAGGATAAGTAAAATACATTTGAATAAAAATAAAGATATATGTTTTATATATCTATACAGAAATTGTATTTTATACAGAAGTTAATATATATATATTTTTTGTCTTTTTGCTATTTCTTGGGCTGCTCCCACGGCATATGGAGGTTCCCAGGCTAGGGGTCCAATCGGAGCTGCAGCCACCGGCCTACACCAGAGCCACAGCAACGCGGGATCCGAGCCGCGTCTGCAACCTACACCACAGCTCACGGCAACGCCAGATCCTTAACCCACTGAGCAAGGCCAGGGACCGAACCTGCAACCTCATGGTTCCTAGTCGGATTCGTTAACCACTGCGCCACGACGGGAACTCCAGAAGTTAATTTTTATATAAGTTTAAAAAACTTATCAGGACAACCGAAACAAAAAGTGTGCTAGAAGACATATGGAAAACCACATTTTATAATACTGGAGTGCAGAAAGCACTAAGTTTGAAACTTAATAGAACCCAGAAGAAAATATTGGCATATACAAATACAAAATATTAAATTTTACAAAACAAAGTAAGCTAAAGAATGGGTAGATAACAGAAAAATATAAAAAAAATATTGAAAGGGCAACTACTTATTTATGACTATATATGAACATTGAAATCCAATGGAAAGATGTCAAAATGTCTGAAGTCAATTCTCAAAATAGATTTTAAATAGCCCCAGTGCATATGTTTTCAGCCTCACAAGTAATGAAATGAAGGCAAATTAAATGGTATAATTTTTTCCCAACTAGTTTAGTGAAAGTTAAGATAAAAAATATTCAGAGCAGAGGTGAGATAAAAACAGGAAGATGAAAGAAGTGTTGGTGGAGATGGATAAAGTAGTTTTTAGCAGGTAATGTGACCAAATCTATAAGTTTAAATTGTGCTTATTCCTTGACTCAGAAAATCCACTGTAAAATCTAATCAAACACGAATGCATGTGTATTTCAAAAAAAATATACTTACAAATATACTCATTATAGAATTGTCATTATAGAAAAAATAAACAAACTAATGATACATGAGTAGGGGAATTATTTCATAAACTTTAATATATGCACAATACAGAATTATATAATGAGCATGAAATATTTAAGATTATATTGTTGGATACAAATTTATACATTACCATAACAGAAAAATAGAAACTACTTAAATGACTATTAATAATAAAATCATCATATTTATTTTTCATACCTACATTACAGAATTATATATGCCATGACATGGTAAAGTTTAAGGTATGCTGTTTTGTGAGATAAGAAAGTTCCATAATAATATGCATGAGATTTCTCCATTTTTTATAATTGCACACTTAGACACACAACGCAGACACATACACATGCAGACACATGCTTCTTTATTTGATTTAATCAAAGCTCTCCCAAGGACCCATATAACTATTACCGTGTTTGATGAGTAGGAAAGAAACTAATTTATTGTATTAAATGGATGCATTAGGACATTAGGGCTTAATTATCTGGAGAATCCTCTCTCTCTCTCACTGTGAAAGGCTGAAAAGTGTGAAGCCACAGATGAAATGATGTTGACCCTGGAATCACCACATAAATGAAATATCCTCACAACCACCAAATGTGTTGGATGCTTATATAAAAAAATAAGTTTCTAGTTTAGTAAACTACTGAAAAATTTGCATGCATTTTTTATAGCAACCAGAATTGTCTAAATTAATAGAGATAAGTTTTTACCACAGTGCTCTATAGTTGCTTACAAAATCAATGAACAGTGATTTAGCACACATAATATGCCAGCTATTAAAATATTGAAAAAATGGAGTTCCCTTGTGGCACAATGGGTTAAGGATCTGGCATTTTCACTATAGTGGCTTGGGTCACTGCTGTGATGCAGGTTTGGTCCTTATCCCCCTGTCGTAGGAACTTCTACATGCCTTGAGTCTAGGAAAGAAAAAAAAAGAAGAAAAATATTTATATCCTAAATTAAACTTGAGAGGGCTTGTCAGAGGAAAAGCAGAAGCATACACATTAAGATAATTGTTAAATAGATTACTACTTATCAGGAAAAGATATGATAAGTATTAACTGTTTAATAATTGTTATTAACTGAAAACATGTTAATCATATGTAGAAATTATATAGCATTATACAACTGTAATAGAAATAAATGTATACATATCTTACAAACTTAGAGATTCAAGAAATTTTCCATAAGAGGAAGCTACATATGTCCTATTAAACATCAAGATGAATTAATAGAATATACATTATTTCTTGCAAACTTTCATGTCCATTACTGAAAAATAGAATCACTATATGTGCTTAAGGATAATTCTACTTTCATATTAGGGAGGATACTGTACTTATTCATTCATTGAAAACACTTAAAAAACTTATCTCCATCATTGCTTTAACCACAGAGCAATTGATTTTTTACAGGATTATTACATTAGTTTTTATTGAAAGACATTACAAGATTGTTGTATAAAATCAATGTACCAATTAATAATTAAGAAAAATTCTACTACATGCCACTGGTTGTCTTATATGAGAATGTGTGAAGAATATTATTTCCCGTCTCTGTGAGAAAATGGTCACACATTTTCCTCAGCTAAAAACAAACAAATAATCCTTTAAATTTAACATGCTGACATTATTTTGATTTCATAGATTTTGTAGATAAGGCAAGCATGCCAATTGCTTCCCCACCCCTCAAAACTTTATTTTTCCTTTCTATTTATAATGATAAGACTCTCATATTTCAGGATGTATATTTTAGCTAGTATATTGGTTATAATATAATATAATATAATATAATATAATATAATATAATATAATATAAAACTTGTCATCTAATGGGTTCCATTTATAGATAAAAATGAGTCGTTAGATATCCCACGTACACTAGTGGGATATCGAGAAGAGTTGGACATCTCCAAACTACTCTCAACAATTCACTTTTTCTTCCCCACAAACCCTTCTACTGTGCCCTCAGATGTTTTTAAGCTGGCATCAAAAACTAAACCACTACATACCTTTTTGTTTAGGCAAAATCTAAAACACCAGTAATACCAAATGCTGGTAGGATGCTGAGCTGCAGGAACCCTCATCCATTGCTGCTGGGAATGCAAAATAGTTCAGCCACTTTGGAAGATTTTAATGACATTTTATAACACTGAACATACTCATATGATCTAGACATTCCTTGATATTTACCCAAGAGGTTGACAAAATATCCACACAAAAACCTGCGTGTAGATGTGTATAGCAGCTTTGCTTATAGTTGCTTAAACTTAGAAGCAACACCAAGATGTCCTTCAGTCCATGAATAGGTAAACTGCTGTATATCTAGACAGTAAGATATTGTTCAATAACAAAAAAGTGAACTCCGAGCAGTGAAAAGACATAAAGCAAACTTAAATGCATGTTACTAATGAAAGAAGCCAATCTGAAAAGCTTATATACTGTATGATCCCAACTATATAATATTCTGGAAAAGACAAAACCATGGAGACAGTAAAAAGATCAATGATTGCCAGGGGCTGAGGTAGGAGGAAAGATGAATCATCAGAACACAGATTTTCAGGAAAGTGAAAATTCTCTGTATGACACTATAATGATGGATAGCTGCCAATATACAATTGTCCAAACCCACAGAACTCACATCAAGAGAGAACCCTCTTTATACTATAGATTTGGGGTGATTATGATGTGTCAACATAGGTTCATCAGTTGTAGCAAATGCACCACTCTGGTGGAGATAATTGCTAATGGGGAGGTTGTGCATGTGTGGGGGTAGGGAGTATATGAGAAATCTGTATCCCCTCAACTTTTCTGTGAATCTAAAACTGCTCTAAAAAATAATGTCTTAACACACAAAACAAACAACACAAAACATAAAAATATGTCCTATTGTTTTATTCTGGGAACTATCCCGTCATTCCCCCTGGCTTGCCATCTTCCCCATGCTTCCAAACTCTGGCAGCATTCTTGGGAACTTAACATCCAAACTAATGATCCATGTTACATCTTGACTCCAAGTTCATTGACTTCCTCATCTCCTGTCCTTTTTTTCCCCTTTACTTGTTCTGATTCATAACAGAGAAGGACCTTGTCATCATTACCAGTAACTTCTCCACTCCTGAAAAGCAGCCACTGTAAAATTTCACTTTTCAAACATTGTCTGGTTGTTTCCAGCTTGATTCCTGAATTACTGTCATTATATACACTTAGATTCTATCCAAAGCCTCAAACATTCAATCTCACCTAGTTTCTCTTTACTAGATTTAATGATCTATTAGTTCACTTTACTAGATTTAATGATGTATTATTATAATTTCTTTCATCTAAAATATCTCCCTGCCCTTTACCTCCCCATCTCTCTCTCCCTTTGTTGAACTTACTTTCAAAATTCCAGCATGAATAGAGTCTAATAGCTGCATTTTCGATGTCTAAGTAAAACCATCAAGACATTGCTAAAGAAAATCTTGTAACTGAATTGAATATTTCCAGTTAATGTTAATAATACTCATCAAAGGAGACCACAAACTGGTACTTAGCACTACCAGGCAAGTCTACTATGTTTCTATTTCCAACTTCCTTGAGAAATCTATATAAGCTGCCTTCCCTTTCTCACTTCCATTCCCTACTCAACCCTCTCTCATTTACCCACTAACATGGTGGTTATCATAATAAATAAGTCTGCATGTTGCCAAGTCCACAGAGTAATTTTTCTGTGCTCATCTTACTAAAATTATCCGTAGAAGGTGATAATGTTGAATACTCCCTCTTCTTGACATTTCATCTTTTCTTGGTTTTCATAGCACAATTCTCTTCTGATTTTTGTCCTCCTTAATAACTACTCATTTCCAATCCTCTTTACTCCACACTCTTCCATAATCAATCTCTTACTGAAGACATATATACCCACTTGGATTCCATTTTGTCCACTTCATTTCTCTGCCTTTCTAGGCAAATTTACTTATTTCATATCTTTAAATAATATAAAGCAATTACCTCCTAATGTAGACTTTTTGCCCAGACTCTTGTCTTTGCACCAGGTTTAAATTTTTAGCTACCCAACAGATAGTTTCAAACAACTGTTTCACAGATGTCACAATTTAATGGGTAAAAATGGTAAGCCTTCTTTATTCCTCAATATCATTTTAGAGCTATGGTCTCTCCCTTTGACGTCATTAACATTGTTATCTGTCTTGTAGCATCTTTTTTTCCTCATTTTCATACATCCTTCAGACACACTTTATCAACAAATCCTGTCAATTCAACCTTAGATATAGCTACTTACTTTCATTTCCACTGGTATTTCTCAAGTTTGGGCTCTGTTTTTTTTTTTTTTTTTTTTAAATTGAGATATCTGACATACAAATTTTGAAAAAAGAAAAAAAAAAAGTAAAGGGGTTCCCATTGTGGCTCAGAGGTAACAAACCTGATCAGTATCTGTGAGGACTCAGGTTTGATACCTGGCCCCACTCAGTGGGTTAAGGATCCAGGCTTTTTGTGAGCTCTGGTGTAGGTCACAGATGTGACTTGGATCTGACGTTGCTATGGCTGTGGTTTAGACTGGCGGCTGCAGCTCTGATTTGACCCCTAGGCTGGGAACTTCCATATGTCTCACGTGCAGCCCCAAAAAGCAAAAAAAAAAAAAGAGTATATTTAAGGTGTACAACTTGATGTTTAAATTGTTTTTATTTGAATTATTGCCCCAACGCTTTGTAACTAGTATTCGTAATCCACTTTCATCCTTTAAAAAAAATCATCCAAATTATCTAGCTGAAAAAGTAGAGTCATATAACTTCCCTGTCTAAAACTCCTTACTGGGTTCTTGTTCCACTTAAAATACAACTCTTATCCCACTCAAAAGGGCCTGTAGGATCTAGTTCCTCTCTATCCAAGGTCACCTCTTCCGTTTCATCTTCATTTACATTTCAGAAACACAGGTCTTCCTACAGAATCATTCCGATCCTGTAACATTGCAAACTTATTATTTTTAATGTATGACTCTTTAAGAAGAATCTTATTTTTAAACATTCTTTCTTCTACTTTCACATGACCTAGTCCTTAATCCATTTTAGGTTTTAGCTTTTTTCTTTGTAAAATTATTTCTATCATTAGCTTTTAAGTTTAGATCCTTCTTCTCCAACCTTATAATGATCTAGCTCAGATTCGTATTTCCTTAATTACTTTAATTCATACCTACAAGTATGTATTCCTTGTATATTTCTTATATATATGTGTGTGTATTCCTTACTGTGTTTTAGAGTGTTTCCTCCACTAAAATGCAAAATATATAAAGGCAAGCAAAACTATAACTCTCTGTCCACAGGAAAACCTCCTGAGCTAGCTCAGTGTATAGAAGGAAGGAGGCAATTACATTGCATTTTCTGGATGAAAATAAAATTGTTGCTAAAAAAGAATTCCTGGGAGTTTCAAAGAAGACTTCATATCTTTTTAATATTTTATGCTTAAAACTAGCTACATGTTTTACTTTAGATGGTGGCTGTGTGATATTGAAGCTCTTGTTTTCTCTAACCTGAGATGTGTGTGTGTGTGTGTGTGTGTTTGTGTGGTTCCTACTTTATTCAGCAGCCTCTGCTACTAGGTGAGAGGAAAAGTGTTTTAAATCTCTTTGATAAAATGAGCCATTTTCTGCTTGGTCTCAGGCTTAAAAAGGATCCCCCATTGTGCAGCTGCAAAAGCACATTATACATCTTCCATAACACTGTTAAATTTCCCTCTAAGAAACGTGAGGGAAATGTTAGAGCCATGTGTTTAATCACTGCATGGCCGATACTGTGCTGGTATCTGAGTATTTACTAACTTCAAGAAATACATTTCAAGTTAAAGACACTTATATTACAAGAGCAATTTGAGAACTTAATAGTGCTAGATGAAATATTTTTATTTGTACTTTGACCTCAATTATATGTAATTTTAGACATCATATTAAATATCTTTATAAACAAATCATGATAAATGATGATTTGTCATTTATCATGTTATATTCACCAACATGTAATTGAAGAAACATACAAAGCAAGAGCATGCAAAAGCTCTAAATAACCATCTAAGAAAAGTTTATTAGAGAAGAAATTATTATTTAGCCAAGTAATAAAGACCAAGATATTAAAGCCTATAGGGAAAAAATTGTGGAAAAATGAACTGGACCCCTTTTGTCACTGTAACAATACAATTAAGGATAAAAACAAGAACTAATCTCAGAATTTATTCTAGGTAGTCTAGGTATTAAATAAGCTGTAGCAAATTCCCTAATTTTTCTTAATAAAGCTAATGTTGATTAAGCAAATAGATTAATTCTTATACAGCGACTGCACCCTGGACAAGCAGCAGGAAAATAGGCTAATAAAAACATAGGCAGTTAGGCATTAGGTCAATGGATTGGTTATGAACATAGAAGAGGAAATGGCATAATCTCATCCAGTGGTTCTAAAGTCTCATGGTATCAGTCACCCACTTGTTATAGTTCAGATTGCTGGGCTCCATCCCCAGGGTTTCTCACTTAGTAGGTCTGGGAGGGGACACATGCATTTGCCTTTCTAACACATTCCCAGTTGATGCTGTTGCTGCTGATCTGGGGACCTCATTTGGAGATCTGCAAGCCTAGTTAAAGAGAGAAGTTCAACTTAACACGAGCTAATATTAGCCCAGGATCATCAGCATTATATTCAGTGTGTGGTGAGAGAACAAAGTCAGAAGCCAGGAGGTAAGGAACAGGATTAGATATGAGGTAAGGTAAAAATTTCTAGGATTTGGGCTGCTGAACAAATGAGGGGTTCAGAACTCTCATACAGTGTCAGCGCAGCATAGAAATTGGGTTAGACATTGTTTTGGCTAGAACTGCAGGCTTTTCATGAAACATCTTCATCAGAAGTCAGACTATTGGAATAGCAGAATTCAAAGATGCAGCTGCTATTGTATTTATTTAATAGAAAAGAGTTTGTAGTTCATGAGATTCACAGGCTTATACAGGCATCTCACTGTAATTTGAAAGATGTGAAAAGGATTAGATAGATGCTCACTGAATTTAGTTTTATTGCTTCTTGAGATTATAGGTAGTTCAAACTCCCTATCCTCCCTTTCAGTTAGCCAATGAGTTTTTGCCAATGAGATGTGATTTATGTCAACTTTGAGGCTGGTGTTTTTAAAACCCTCACCATCCTCCATGCTTGGTCTCTCTCTTTCCCCATATACTTGCTGATGGCAGACGAGGACAAAGCCCAGGAATAAATCACAGTTACATGGTAGAAGGAATCTGTACTTATGTTTGACAGTCTGGATATCCTCCTCGGACTATCACTAACAGCATTGAACGGGTACATGTGCAAGAAATTTTAGTGGGACATTTCACTGAGATTTGCTTTTGTTTCTGTTTTTTTGTTTTATATATGTGTGTATATATATATATATATTTACTATTTACTTATTTATTTATTTTTACAAGTAAAAGAACTCACATGTTGGGATAATTTTGTGGTGATTGAAAAGAACTATAGGACTTCCCTGGTGCCTCAGCAGGTTAAGGACCTGGCATTACCATTGTGTGGTACGGGCTCCTGCTGTGGCGTGGGTTTAATTTCTGGCCTGGGAACTTCTGCCTGCCATGGGTACAGCCAAAAAAAAGATTATAAAAAATAAATAAATGATTCCAATACTTTGATAATTCTTCCATAGGAGGGTGGTGTTTTTGTTCCTTCCCTTTGAATTTAGTGGATGGAGAAAAAATAATAAAATAAACTAACAAGGAGTCTTGCAGTGACCAGTGATGATTAAAGACCATGATCTGAGTCATATGTTTAACTCAATATTTAAAAATAATTAAAACCTAAAAAGCTTATAGGGTAGGGTTTAACATGAAATAAGTGATCAGTAAAGATAAATTTTCTAAAGTGGAGTCTCCATCAAGGGAGGGTCTGTGTTAAGGCAACAACATGAGACAGTAAAGTGAGAAGCTGGCTTGATTTTATAGGCTCCTTGATGGTTACACTGCTATATTTCTTGGTTTAATCAGAACTGGCTTAGGAACTGGATCAGCACAAGGCAGTGAGGAAGTTGTACCGATGAAGCAAATATAAAAAACTGAAAACAGAAGGAGCAGAGATAGTAAACCACATACAGACAGACAATTATCTTTTTTTTATTGAAGTACAGTTGATGCATAGATATGAAGTTCTCAGGCTAGGAGTCTCATGGGAGCTGTAGCTGCTGGCCTACACCACAGCTCACCGCAATGCCGGATCCTTAACCCACTGAGCAGTTCCAGGGATCAATCCCTTCATGGATACTAGTCAGGTTCATTACCACTGAGCCACAACAGGAACTCCATGAAAAATTCTTTAGCATAAATTATGACTAGATTCTTCTGATAGTGTAGCATAAGCCAAATAACTAATTTGCCATCCATTGCTGAATGCCATAATGTTCTTAGCTTGAGGCCCCGGCTATTTCATTTTTGCATATTTTAATAATGAATTAAGTTCTACAATGTTTACTGCAGCCTCCTCTGGCTTTTGCAGAACTTAGATCTTTGTCTTTTTCATAAATTATAGCTGCTCTCATCATTAGCTTTTTTCAGGTTTTGAACACCTGGAACATTCAAGTTGTGCTTTGAGCATGGTATCTTTAGCACACACGATTATGAATTAGCCTCAAATTTTATATCTTCCAAATGCTTTACAACCTATGTTTTATTAGTTGGTGCTAAAAAACAAACCTATAAATCACCTTAGTAATATCACCTTTTTTCTCTCTTGTTTGTATAAGGAATAAAGCAACACGGAAACCATGAAAAAATAAAGCAGTTTGCAATCATACAAAGAGTTATCAGGGGCAGAAATTTGTTTTTCTCCGAAACAGGATTGCACTCAATGTTCCATCCACATTTTACCCTCAATGTGAGCTATTTTGAGAGGAGTGGAAAATTGAAGAACCCACTGAAAGTAACCAACTCAATATTATAGAGAGATTGTTGTTCTAGATGTCAGTCATTTTCTCTACTCATTTTTTCCTAGAAAACCATGTTTTTAATTCTTGAATATACATTAATCATTTTCCACCTCTTCAGTTTTCTTTGTCTTTGTATATTTCCCAGTCGGAGAAACATTTATGTAATCTGAGGTGTTACATATTTCCCAGTCGGAGAAACATTTATGTAATCTGAGGTGTTACATTTTTTCCCAGCAAATACACATGGCAAGACCTACCGCTATTTTTAGGTTAGTGATTCTTTCAAATTCATGCTGATTTATTTTACTCTCAGCTTGATCTCAACTTCTCTAGGTTTCTATTGTACAATTGTACCAAATGCAAATTTAATATTTCCCTTTAATATGCAATTCTATTCTGTAGCACTCAGGTGTGTAGCAAAGCATCGTATGTTTTAGCAGGGTCTTTAACTGAACTGTGAACGACAAACCCGGTGGAGAAGTACTGATTTGCAAACCTCTAAAACCAAGTATAACTCATATATATATATACATATATATATATATATAGCTCGACCATGAACTGTTATTTTCTTATAAAATAGCCATTTAGAATGTCAGTTTTAAGTAGACAGTATATTTTGTCATTCTATTGAAGTAAAGGACCATTTTTTCTCCTGGTCTTTGAAGTATTCCTCAGCCAGTTTTTTTTTTTTTTTTTTTTTTCCCACTCCCATTCCTATGTTCCATATCTGACACAGACCCTGATTGAGACACTTACTTACTGTTAGGGTTTTCTAGCTTCTTATCCTGAAGTTCTATAAGCCAAATAGTGTTCAGACAAATGTACAAATACCTCCAGTCACATCACGCTTTTGAGCCAACACTTTCAAAGCCACTGTGGCAGACTTTATCAAATGTGAGTTCCTTAAGTATACACGCGTTCCCACCCCCATCTAATCTCACTCTGATAATTCTGCCTGTGCTAAGTGCTCTATAATTTGGTTATTTCTGTTCTGCAGCAAGTTGACGGAGACTCAGGGAGACGTTAAATATCTTGAGAATGTTATCTAGAGAATGAGGGAACTAGAATTTGACATATGGGTTTGTTTTTTATTTGTGCTTTTTTCCTTTACCTGCTTCACATGTTATTGTCTGTATTCATCAGTGTACTTTCAGCTAATATGAAAAACCCTAATCAAACCAGGCTTAAAAATAAAGGAAGGCCTTCATTGTAAGAAATGTATGGTTTCTAAGGTGTGCTGGCATGGAGACTCAGGTTTTTCAGGATCTCACTTCTTACCTTTTGTTACATAGCTTCCCTTCCTTGTTGTTGGCCCTATTTTTGGGAGGATAATCTGTTTATGGACCCATAATGGCCTCTGGATTATTTATGTGTATATATGAATCACTGTGTTTGAAAGAATTGCGATAGGACCCAAAGAAGTCAGGTGCCCATCACTGAAAAAAGTAATGTAGATAATAATGATTTTAACTTTTTTCGTTTTAATGGCTGCACCCATGGCATATGGAAATTGCTGGGCCAGGGGACCTCCACTGCGGCGGTCCCAGTGCTGGAGCCTTTAACCCACTGTGCCAGCCGGGGATCGAAACTACATCTTGGCAGCAACCTGAGCTGCTGCAGTGGGATTCTTTTCCCACTGCGCCATAGCAGGAACTCCAAAACTGATTTAGACTTGAATCACAGTTCGTATGCCCAGATCCCATATTGAAGTTAATTTATGAAATGTTTACACTCGCGGGCGAGTGTGGTCACCTGGATGAAGATCGAGGTGCTCTCATTTGCAGACCAGGAAATGGATGGTGGTTAAAGTCAACCCAGAAAAGGCCTGCTGTCTGACAGTACACGAAATTTGTCTTTTCCAGGCCAATGCAAAAGACCTTGATGGTTATTCCCATTTTCGTCACTCGCTTTTATAGCTCTGTACTAGAAAAGCCTCATCCTTTCCTATAACCGGATAAATCTACTTATGCTTCCAGGCCTAAGTTTCAAATGTTTATTAAAAACTCTCTTGGAGTTCCAGTCATGGGGCAGTGGCTAACGAGTCCGACTAGGAACCATGAGGTTGCGGGTTCGATCCCTGGCCTTGCTCAGTGGGTTAAGGATCCACCGTTGCCGTGAGCTGTGGAGTAGGTTGCAGACATGGCTCAGATCCCAAGTTGCTGTGGCTCTGGTGTAGGCTGGCGGCTACAGCTCTGATTAGACCCCTAGCCTGGGAACCTCCCTATACCGGGGGAATGGCCCTAGAAAAGGCAAAAATAAAAAAATAAAAAAAAAATAAAATAAAAACTCTCTTAAATCACCCCAGTCCTACTGATTTTGTGCCTGCCAGACTGTTATAGGATTTATAGTTTTCATAGTTATTTAAAATATAGTCTTTTAAGAAATATTTCACATTTGTAATTTGTGTGATGCTACCTCAAGCATAAAAGCCTATTGAATATAGCTGTTTTCACTGATGTTAGCTTAAGCAAGTTACTTAACTTTCTCTGTCTTAATTTTCTCATCCTAAGAAATCCATAACAGTAATAGTTACTCTTTAGCAGTGGTGTTGGGAGGAATAACTTACATTCTACATATAAAATTCCGAGCGCTATTTCAGGTATGAAAAATTAGATGCATAAGAAACATTAGCTATTTTATTCTCTAACCTCATTATAACTGCTATGATGTCTAGTGAAGTGTTAGTTACATAAATAGTAGATGCTCAGTGAACATATCTTGGATATCTTGAAGCTAAATTACTGTTCATTGGGGTAAAGTTGCCTTTTCAAGCACATTTGCTAATGTAGGGTGTTACCTCAGGCTTACCTATTTAATCATAGCACTAATGAATTCCTACTTGCCTCTTGAGCCTACTGTATAATAAGTGCTCCATAAATGCTTTTTTAAATATGCAACTCAATAACAAGGAATATATTCAACCTTAGAAACCATTCGAAGCCTTGTACTTCGTTTAATCAGATTTAATCTAATCTAAATATTGGTTCAAGGATTCTTATTTTCTAAAAATTCTTTTACATTTTGGATAACAGTTCTTTATGAAATGTGTCTTTTGCAAATATTTTCTCCAAGTCTGTGGCTTGTCTTCTTACTCTCTTTGTATTGTCTTTTGCAGAACAAGAGATTTTAATTTTAATAAAGTCCAGTTTATCAACTATTTCTTTCATGAATTTTGCTGTTATTGTTGTACAGTCATCTAAGTTTTCTCCTATGTCATCTTCTAGAAATTGTATAGTTTTGCTTTTTACATTTAGATGTGTGATCCATTTTAAATTATGTTTTGTGAAGGGTCTGTGTCTGCCTCTAGGGCCATTATTCTGTGCATGGGTGTCCAGTTTTTCCAGCACCATTTGTTAAAAAACAATCTTTGCTCTGTTGTATTGTCTTTTCTTCTTTGTCAAAGATCAGTTCACCATAAATAAGGTGCTATTTCTAGGCTCTCTATTCTGTTCCTTTGAATTAGTTTATTCTTTCTCCAACTCCACATTGTCTTGATTGCAGTAGCTATATATTGAGTCTTAAAATCAGGTAGTTCAGTTCTCTAACATGATTCTTTTTCAATACTGTGTTGGAAGTTCTGGGTCTTCTTCATCTTCATATACATCTTATTTTTTAAATTTTTTAATTGTTATTTCCCCAATACAACTTCTTTTTCTACTGTACAGCATGGTGACCCAGTTACACATACATGTATGCATTCTTTTTTCTCACATTATCATGCTCCATCACAAGTGACTAGACATAGTTCCCAGTGCTACACAGCAGGATCTCATTGCTTATCCACTCCAAGGGCAATAGTCTGCATCTATTAACCCAAGTTCCGAATCCATCCCACTCCCTCCCTCTCCCCTTTGGCAACCACAAGTCTATTCTCCAAGTCCATGATTTTCTTTTCTGTGGAAAGGTTCATTTGTGCCGTATATTAGATTCCAGATAGAAGTGACATCAGATGGCATTTGTCTTTCTCTTTCTGACTTCCTTCACTCAGTATGAAAGTCTCTAGTTCCATCCATGTTGCTGGAAATGGCATTATTTTGTTCTTTTTTATGGGTGAGTTGTATTACATTGTGTATATATACCACATATTCCTAATCCAATCATCTGTTGATGAACATTTAAGTTGTTTCCATGTCTTGGCTACTGTGAATAGTGCTGCAATGAACATGAGGGTGCATGTGTCTTTTTTAAGGAAAGTTTTGTCCAGGTATATGCCCAAGAGTGGGGTTGCTGGGTCATATGGCAGTTCTATGTATAAATTTCTAAGGTATCTCCATACTGTTCTCCATAGTGGTTGTACCAGCTTACATTCCCTCCAACAGTGCAGGAAGGTTCCCTTTTCTCCACACTCCCTCCAGCACTTGTTATTTGTGGAGTTATTAATGATGGCCATTCTGACTAGTGTGAGGTGGAATCTCGTGATAGTTTTGATTTGCATTTCTCTAATAATCAGTGATGTTGAGCATTGTTTCAAGTGCTTCTTGGCCATCTGTATATCTTCCTTGGAAAAATGTCTGTTCAGGTCTCTTGCCCATTTTTTCATTGGGTTGTTGGCTTTTTTGTTGTTAAGTTGTGTAAGTTGCTTGTATATTCTAGAGATTAAGCCCTTGTCCGTTGCCTCGTTTGAAACTATTTTCTCCCATTCTGTAACTTGTCTTTTCATTTTCTCTTTGGTTTCTTTTGCTGTGCAAAACTTGTCAGTTTGATTAGGTCCCACTGGTTTATTTTTCCTTTTATTTCTGCTGCTTTGGGGAACTGACCTGAGAAAACATTCATAAGGTTGATGTCCGAGAATGTTTTTGCCTATGTTCTCTTCCAGGAGTTTGATGGTGTCTTGTCTTATATTTAAATCTTTAAGCCATTTTGAGTTTATTTTCATGCATGGTGTGAGGGTGTGTTCCAGTTTCCTTGATTTGCATGCAGCTGTCCAGGTTTCCCAGCAGTACTCGCTGAATAAACTTTCTTTTTCCCATTTTATGTTCTTGCCTCCTTTGTCAAAGATTAATTGACCATAGGCGAGAATCAGTTTATCTAGTCTGCAGAATAATTTTCTGGGATTGCAATTGTGATTTCTTTGAATCTATCAATATAATTGGACAGAACTTGACAATGTTTATTCTTCCTATCCATGAATATGGACTATCCCTCTATTTACTTACTTCTTTGATTTCTTTCACTGGAGTTTTCTTCACATAACTCTTGCACAGATTTTGTTAGATTTATACATATGCATGTCATTTTGGGGTCCTGATGTAACAGATACTGTGTTTCTAATTTAAAATTTCATTTGTTTTTTACTGGGGTATAGGAAAGTGATTGACTTTTGAATGTTGACCTTGTATTTTGCAATATGTCTTGTTAGTTCCAGGAGTTTGTCAATTACTTTGAATTTCCTACATAGATAATCAGGTCATTTACAGTTTTATTTCTTTCTTTTCAATCTATATACCTTTTCTCATCTTTTCCTGTTGCATTAGCTAGTACTTCTGGTATGAAATGAAAAAGAGTGGTGAAAGGTAATTATTCTCTTTTAAAATACAGTTACAACTAATGTAAAAATTACATTCCACCAAGAATGTCAAACTTCCGTGACTCTTTAGACAACTTAAGGAAATAGCTTCATTATTTAGAAAGCAAAAACAATTAGAATTGCAATAAGATTACCGAAATTTCTATTAAACATGGTAATGTGAATGCATAACTTATTTTCTATCCTTTAAAATTTACCAATAAGTATAACACCAAAGTTAGCTTTAAAATAAGACTATTCGTCCTAGGAGTTCCCATCATGGCTCAGTGGCTAACGAATCTGACTGGGGGCCATGAGGTTGTGGGTTTGATCCTTGGCCTCGCTTAGTAAGGATTCGGCATTGCCGTGGCCGTGGTGTAGGTCGCAGACGCAGCTCGGATCCTGCATTGCTGTGGCTCTGGTGAAGGTTGGCGGCCACAGCTCTGATTTGACCCCTAGCCTGGGAACCTCCATATACTGCAGGTGTGGCCCTAAAAAGACAAAAACAAAAAATAAAAAACAAAAAACTACTCATCCTAAATAATAAAGATATACAATTTGAAACAATAGCAAAATAATTTGCGCATATTACATAAGTACTAATAGATAAGTTATTGATATATTCAGCAAAAGAATGGGAAAATATGCACTCCCATCAACTTTTAGTGAAAGTGTAAATTTGTGTAGGTTTTTGGACCATAAACACAGTGTCTACATCTTTTTAAATATGTATAACTTTTAACACCCTAAAAGTCCCCGTCTAGATTTCTGTCTTATGGAAATTTCAATGTGAAAAACATATAAGTTGAAAGTATAATTGTAGCATTGTTTGTAATAGCAAAAATAATCTATCAAAGGAAAATAATCAACAAAATTACAATTGAGATGGAATCTTATGTAGCTAAGAAAAGGTCAGCAAAATATGTAATGTTTACTTCATTGTATGATACTAGAATGTAATCATTCATATGGTTTAAATAGAGAAAAACATAGTAACCCACCCTTTTTATATGGAAAAAAACCAACTAAAGTTAATGTGTGTACATTTAAGTATAAAATGACAGCTCTCACTATTTAGACTAGTAAAATCTTGCATACCACTTTAGTTGTTACTGTAACTTTGGGGGGGGGGTTAGAAGTTTATTTTATTGCTAATTTGATCTTTTTATACTTTCAGAGACAGGCATGGTAATTGCCAACCAGAGGCAATTTCAGCCAATTGTAGATGTAGGAATGTCAACACTAGATACTAAAAACAGGAATGAGATCAAGGCCTTTCTATTTTCCCTGTAAGTAAATTTTACTCTATGTCTTAACACATTTTGTCCATAAAGAGCTCTAATGTATCTTGGCTTACAATGCATTAAAAATGTTGCCAATTTTTTTTTTCAATAAGTAAATACTATTTCCCACTGTCACTTAAAATGATCCCTTAGAAACTTGTGAACCAAGAAGAGCAGAAAGATTCTCGCTTAGGAAAAAAAACAAAACAAAACGTATAGACAAATACACATTTCTCATGCCATTCAAAATATTTTATGATAGAAAACAGGGAGAGATACCTGTTAACCGTGGCCATAAAAAAAATAACAGTTTAGAAAGCATTATAGGTGAAATGTTTTAAATGTATTTTTATTATCTACATCTCTTTTGCCAACCTTGAAAAAAAATAAAAATATATTTTTGGTTCCATTTTCAAGCTTCAGTTAAAGTAAGGCACAATGTCCTCCCATATGTGGTTTACAGTTGCTATAAAATAATTCAAAACTTGTATATAAAAAAAGACTAATTTTTTATTATAGGAGAGTATTATTCATTTTATTCAGTTTTTTAGAGATATCATTGATATATACCTTTGTGTATGTCTTAAGGTACACACAGTGATTTGATATGTAGTCTATCCTTGAACAACTTGGATTTGAACTGCATGGGTCCACTTGTATGCAAATTTTTTCAATAAATATAGTACCTGTACTTCATTTTACAATTTTTTAAGTGAACTAAGTGTGGGGAAAAGTTTGTGTTTGATTACAGATCTTGGTATGTGGAATGAAAATTACTAGGATTTGAGCCTTGATTCTATGCAAATGGCTTCAGCTTCCTGTCCTTGAGTGCTCTTTCATCAAATCCTTTGTTTTTGAGACAGAGATAAATGCAGATTTTTGACTGTGTGAGGGGTCAGTTTCCCAACCTCCTCATTATATGTGTATGTATTGTGAAATGATTACCACAAATAAGTTAACATCCATCATTTCACAGTCACGCTTTTTTCTTGTGATGTAAACTTTTAAGATCTTCTCTTAGCAACTTTCAAACACAAAATATAGCATTGTTAACTATAGTCAACATGCTGCACATTATATCCCCAGAAGTCATTTATCTCATTAAGTGGAACATATATTTTGACCACCTTTCCACCACCCCCTACCCCCTGCCAATCCCTTGACTCTGATAACCACCAATCTGTTCTGTTGCCTTTTTTTTTTTTTTCTACTTGTAAGTGAAACTGTGATTTGTCTTTTGCTGCTTGACTCATTTATTTATTTATTTTCTGTCCATTTTTTTGGCTGGCTTTTTTTTTTTATTACTTAATGAGTTTATTACATTTGTAGTTGTACAATGATCATCACAATCCAGTTTTTTAGTATTTCCATCCCACACTCCCAGAGCATCCTCCCACCCCCCAACCTGTCTCCTTTGGAAACCATAAGTTTTTCAAAGTCTGTGAGTCGGTATCTCTTCTGCAAAGAAGTTCATTGTGTCCTTTTTTCAGATTCCACATGTCAGTGATAGCATTCGATGTTGGTGCCTCATCATCTGACTGACTTCACTTAGCATGATAATTTCTAGGTCCATCCATGTTGCTAAAAATGCTATTACAGTGTTCCTTTTGATGGCTGAGTAATATTCCATTGTGCATATGTACCACATCGCCTTTATCCACTCCTCTGTCAATGGACATTTAGGTTGTTTCCATTTCTTGGCTATTGAAAATAGTGCTGCAATGAACATTGGAGTACATACGTCTTTGCAAGACGTGGTTTTCTCTGGATAGATGTGCAGGAGTGGGATTGCTGGGTCAAATGGTAGTTCTATTTTTAGTTTTCTGAGGAATCCTCATACTGTTTTCCACAGTGGTTGCACCAATTTACAATCCTACCAACAGTGTTCTAGGGTTCCTTTTTCTCCACACTCTCTCCAGCACTTATTGTTTGTCGACTTTTTGATGATGGCCATTCTGGCTGGTGTAAGGTGGTACCTCATAGTGGTTTTGATTTGCATTTCTTTAATAATTTACCATAATACCCTCAAGTTTCATCAGTGTTGTCACAAATGGCAGGAATTCCTTCTTTATGATATTTGAATAATAGTCCATTATATATAATACATCCTTTATTTATTCATCCATCAATGGACATCTACACTGTTTTCATTTCTTGTTCTTGGCTGTTGTAAATAATGCAGCAATGAACATAGAGGAGTCAGATATTGCTTTGAGATTGTGATTTCTTTCTTTCTTTCTTTCTTTTTTTGTCTTTTCTAGGGCCACACCCACGGCATATGGAGGTTCCCAGGCTAGGGGTCCAATTGGAGCTGTAGCTGTCGGCCTATGCCAGAGCCACAGCAATGCAGGATCCAAGCCACATCTGCGACCTACACCACAGCTCATGGCAATGCCGGATTCTTAACCCTTTGAGCAAAGCCAGGGATTGAACCCACAACCTCATGGTTCCTAGTCGGATTAGCTAACCACTGAGGCACGAAGGGAACTCCAAGATTGCGATTTCATTTCCCATCGACATACACCCAGAAGTGAGATTGCTGGTTTTATGCCAAAATTGATTTAAATATTTCATATGTACTTTTCTAATTTATTTTAAAAATAATGCTTAATCATGACCACTAGCAGATATTGTGTATAAATTATTTTATGATGCATCATTTAAATATTATTTTAAATATATTTATTTAAAATGAATTTGAAGGATTACTTTAACTTTTCAATCAGAATTTTTATATTGACATGAAAAATCATTATCAAACAGATTCATAAATATCAATTCTAATTACCTACTGATTGTTATCATTTGTGTAAGATTTACTGAATGAAGTAAAACCAGCTAAATCATCTGTTAAATATCAAAATGGCTAATTAATATTTATGAAGTTGGCATAGCAAGTAACAAAATTTTTCTTATTGACTTTTCTATTTCTCCATGGCCTGAATGCTGTCCCAATCTATACCTGTGCATCTGGTGACTTTATCCATTTCTTTCCAGTTGTATTGCCCATGTATTAACCACTGACTTTTCTCTTATGTTCTTAAACGCTGGTAGTTATCTTTTCCTAATTGTGTACATAAACATAGTATAATGTTTTAAATTGTATCCATCTTTATACACTTATTTCCTTGACTCAGACATCTTTAAAAGTTAGTTCAGTTTATTACCCATAACACGTATTATCAATATTTTATGTAATATTACTTCATTTGGGCTTTTAGGAATAACTCAGATTTTGCAGCCATCTCCAGAATTCATGATATCTTTCTTTGGTAATTTCTTAAGAAATATTTGTTGTTTGATATTTTTGAAGCATTCATAGATGTAGGCATAATTCATTTCTAAAATAAAAAACATCATATGTAGTACTACAATATGCTAAGTACAATCCTATAAAATGCTCATTGCGACACTGCATAGAGGAATTTTGATAAGACTTGTTGTTAAGCAAAATAGATGTAGATAAGGAGATAGATTTAAAATTAGCCTTTAAATGCTAGTAATGTCATTTTCTTTCTGCCAATTTCCTTTTAGTTCATTAATTTTTGTATGTTTGCAAATATATTTACACATATTACTGACATTTCTTGAAGTGTCCTAGAAATAGTCCACTTTCATTTTTATAGTAGAAAATCTGATAGAATCAATAATGCTTTAGGAAATATTACTTATGGTGTTAACAGCAACATGATTGAGATATTCTGTCTTCTATTAATATTCTCCATTTCTCAAAAAAAAAATGTTTAGAGAACCATAAAAAGGTCTATGAATTAATCTTGACTAATTTCTCTACTCACTGAGGACAGAAGTGTGGGTTTAGAAACTCGAGGAAAAGAGGTAAGATATGAATATATTGCAGTAGTCAATATGAAAATTGATAAAGCTTGTGCTAAGGCAGTAGAGATGGGAAAAGTATAGTGGGATTCAAGAGACCCTATTGAAGTAGAATTGAGATACGTTGACTGGAAGTTAAGGACAATGATTGAAAAAAAAAAAAAAGTCATAGAGCAAAGAGAAAGCTTTTGAGATGAAGCTCTGCTTAGTTAAGAGATCCTAGAGCAAGTTAGGAAGATGGTATTCAGAAGGTGTTCTATTCGGAATCAGACTAATAGTTGAGCCCAGTTTATACATTATCATGAGTTTCTGCTAAAGAATGAGAAAGTTAAATGCCAAGGGGGGAGGATTAGCTTGTCAAACAATATTTTTAACATTTAGCAAATATATTATTCATTAAAAGGAATGCAATTTGAAAAGTAGAGTCTGCAGACACGTTTCAGAAATTAGAAGGAATTTTTATATAGGACTTTGTGACAAGTCAAGATTTATGGAATCATACCATTGGATCTTAAATTATGGGCCTTCCCGTCGTGGCGCAGTGGTTAACGAATCCGACTAGGAACCATGAGGTTGCGGGTTCAGTCCCTGCCCTTGCTAAGTGGGTTAACGATCAGGCATTGCCGTGAGCTGTGGTGTAGGTTGCAGACGCGGCTCGGATCCCGCGTTGCTGTGGCTCTGGCGTGGGCCGGTAGCTGCAGCTCCGATTCGACCCCTAGCCTGGGAACCTCCATATGCGGGGGGAGTGGCCCAAGAAATAGCAACAACAACAACAACAACAACAACAACAAAAATTATGTATCCACGGAACATCGAGTAGTGCACACTTATGAAGAAATCAAGTAATATCAAGTTTTCCCAATTTAACAGAACATAAAAAAAGAAAACAAATAATAAAATTTTTCAATTTTCAGTTTTCCTGCTCAATATTTTTGAACCTTTGACAACTAGCAAGAAATAAAATAAATAACAAAACCAAAAGCTAAATAATATTAATGGAAATGTCAGAAATATGATTACAAGAAAATCTTATTTGTATTACTTTTTGGTTGCAGTAGAACTTGCTACATATACCCATGTATTTTGTTAATAACTCTGCTGCAATTTAACAAAAATGATTAAATGTAGCAATTCTCCCAGAATTTTTTAAACAGCACCATGACCTCTTTACTCACTCCCTAACAAGTGTGAATTATACCTGAAAAGAACAGGTAGGGATAAAAATGAACAAGAGGCAAAAACAAGCGAGACATTTAGGGAAAGGTGGTACAAAAGGGAAACAATATAATTTCCAGCTTTCCTATTCTGTTCCAGTTTCTGTGTTAGGATTGATTCTTTCATTATTGTATGTATTATCTTCAACCTCCACTGTAAGGTGGCATAAATAATTTCAATTAACAGGTAAGAACTTGAAGTTAGTTTCTTCCCTTAAGTCTCACAAAAGCATTTGACACCACACTTAGAAAAAAGTTCAATAATCAGATGATCAGATAAAAAGAAATATATCAATCAGAGTTCCTAGAACTAAGCAAATGAAACTCTCTATGGCTGATTCAAACAACGAAAGCATAGAATGAAAGATTTACTTAGGATGTTGAGATAGGAGACTTGCAAAGTGAGTAGGAACAGAGGGAATTAGATAGATGTGAGGACCCCAGAATTGCTCCAGAGAATAAGTTTGGTAAAATCAACATGACCACTTTTCTGAACCACGGATTCCATAGTTTGCCCCATCATCATGACTCGTGTTCAACGCCTTACTCTGCCTCTAGCTTTGCTGTCAACATTGGCCCTGGAAACTGGATGTAATTGTCATCATTAATCCACCTCCAGTGCCTGTCTGACCATTTCTCAACTGTTCTGTTGAATTTGAATATTGTATTCCATTTATAAAAAAGGCACAAAAGTAGAGGCTAGGGTGGTTAAAGGACACCTGGCTGAAAGATTTAGCATAAAAAGATAAATGACAACTGTTTTAAGTACTTAAAAGACATACCTATGGACTACTTTCAAGTTTTTAAGAAGATGGAGCAAAGAGTAACAAGTAAAAATTATGAGAAGGTAAGAATTCTTGGGAGTTCCCTTCATGGCTAGGTGGTTAATGAACCCAACTAGGATCCATGAGGATGCGGGTTTGTTCCCTGGTCTCGCTTAGTGGGTTAAGGATGCAGCAGTGCCGTGAGCTGTAGTGTAGGTCGCAGATATGGCTCAGATCTGGTGTGGCTGTGGCTGTGGTATAGGCCAGCAGCTCTAGCTTCGATTTGACCCTTAGCCAGGGAACTTCAATATGCCATTGGAGCAGCCCTAAAAAGCCAAAAAAAAAAAAGAATTCTTTTTAATATAAAAAGTTCAAAATTAGATGGGCAAGATCCCTGCTATTAGGAGTAATTATGAAAGAACAGGTGATCACTTCCTAGGGATCATGGAACAAATTATTGTTGGGACATGAAAGTAGACCATGTAACTGGTAAGATTAGAATAACTCTAATTTTAAGTTTCCACAATTCTTTGATCTGTACCTTTGAATTTCATGCAACATATTTTATATAGTTTGCATTGTTAATTGGTCTTCAAGTAGAAAGCAAATTTCTATTTGTACAAAAGAACAAAATTTGCCTCCAGCCTCTTGAGCATGATTATGTGTGATACCACACCATAATTATTTCTTAGTGATTTTCTTAGCAATCTATGGTGTGACAGATACATCTCAACTTGGTGTGACTACAGGATGGATTTAGATATGGCTATTAAAAACGTATATCCTGAGTGGGCTTTGGGAATTGAGTATTTAGATTTTCATTCAAATAGTTTGTTAGATATTATAGTTTGTACATTTCTGCTGGATTAAACTTTTTATTTTGAAGTAATTCCAAAAGCATAGAAAGTTGCAAAATAGTACCAAGAATTTTTGTTTGCCCTTTGCTCAGGTTCCGCAAAAGTTAGCATTAATACATATGCTTAATCATCCTTCTCACTTTTTATGAGCACAATGTGTGTGTGTGTGTGTGGTATGTTTGTTGTCAAAGAAAAATCACATTGATGGAGTTAAATAAGCAAAGAAGACTTTAAGACTATTGGAATAGAGGAGAGAGACTGAACTTGATCCCTCTGAAACAAAAGGTGGAAACATTTTTGAACCCTAGGGAGGTCTAGTAGATAAATCCTAGAAGACATTGCAGAGGAAGCTGGTCATGAGATTAGATCATCTAGTTTTGCTAATTGGTGCTAATTGGTAGGCTCCTATCCTCCACCAGAGATAGGGAGATTATTCTTTTTAACTTCTTAATTTACATTTCTCTGTCAATTTCTGCTGTACAGCAAACTGACCCAGGCATATATATGTGTGTGTGTGTGTGTACCCTTTTTCTCATATTATCTTTCATCGTGTTCTGTCACAAATGATTGGTTATATTTCTCTTTGCTAATACAGCAGGACCTCATTGCTAATCCATTCTAAACATAATAGTTTTCATCTACTAACCCCAAACTCCCAGTCCATCCCACTCCCTCCCCCTTGGCAACCACAAGTCTGCTCTCCATGTCTGTGAGTTTGTTTCTGTTGTAGCAACATGGATGGAACTAGGGATTATCTTTCTTGATGTTCGTATTTTAAAGGTAATCGCTCCTAGGTCCTTGAGAAAAACATTGCTTTGTTGCAAAACTGGCAAAATGCCATGGGGAGATTTACATTTCCAAGGGTCAAGATAGGATTTTAAATTGCAAGTTTCCAAAAGTAAAAGTTCTAATAAAAGTGAAACTGGAACCCTATAGCTGGGAAGAAATCTGGTTAGAGGTGAGAGCAATGTTTGTATATATGGGTTATTGCAATAAGTAGAAACTATAGCATCTAAGTTTCAAAATAGTGGATGAATACACACATACCAATACATATACACATGTACATATGTGTGTAAATGTGTACTTATTTATATATTTTTTTGAAATTCCTGAGAGTAAGCTGAAGACATTCAGCTTACCTCCTTACCTCAAACATTTCATTATACACTCGTAAAAACAATATTCTTTTTTACATACATTCTCATACATAAATTTTCTTCCTTCTTTTACCCATAGTCTAATTATTAAAATTGGGAAGTTAATTTTACATATTGTTCACAACAACCCCAGGCTGGATAGTTACTGTTAGGGTCCTTTTGACAAATAAAGGAACCATGTACATTGACATTTGGCCCCAATATTGGGGGCCAGAGATAGTCTTCAAATTCTCTTAACTTTAGTAAGGAACAATTCTTTAAAGTTTACCACACTCTATTTTTTCCCCCCTGCTCTCAGGATGCTGAACAGTAATTGATTATGATCAGGGCTATTTGTAATGAATGTGGAGATTTCTGCTTTAGTAATCTTAGGAGGCTATGTTTTCCATCAAGGTCTCTACAGTGTTGAAATTCCCTGCTACTTCTATCTGTGTCAGAAAACTAAGTAGGTTGAATTTAAATGCCTGTAGTGAGAGCCATATGCTGCTTTAGGCTTTTGCTAGGTTGCCATAGGAAGCTTAACAAAAGCAAGGGAGTCCCTTCCATTATGATGATTCTCTAGGCCCTTAGCCACATTCTGTGAGCCATAGAAACAAATAAATGAAATATTCATTAAAACATTTAAACTATCAATATGGTATAAAGAATATTAAAGAAATAACATGGTGTAAATAGACTCTCATTGGACTGAGTTATCATGTTAAAATTTCCCAAGAAAGATTGACAATCCTGAAATCTTTCGATTACTTGGAAGATGTATTATTTTCTTAGTATCTGTAAGTCTTCAGTTTGGCTAAAAATACAATGGCACTAATGTCAGAGGGAGCATTATTATATATTAAACACATAGGTAAGGAAGACAGGAGAATTATTCTCCATTTTACTAGTTCTAGGAAATTTGCACTTATAAACTTCCAGGCATGCAAACTAAAGTTTCTAATTTAGATTTTGACAGCATCCTATTAGCAGATACCCAAATTGTTGAGTAAGAATCTTGATTCAAAGTCTCCATTAAGAGTGGCACAGTTTTTCTATAAAGGGTCAAATAGTGAATATTTTAGGGTTTTCAGACCTGATATGGGTCACAATCACGTATTCTTTTTTGGATCATTTTACAACCTTATAAAAATGTAGAAATGATTTTTAGCTTGAGTGCTTTGCTATCAAAGTACACTAAGGGTAATATTTGACCAATGGGTTCAAACTGCTGATTCCTAATTTAGACATCTAGTTTTTGATATTCCTAGTTTTAGATATCAGCAGAGAGTTCAAACCCATGGGTCAAAATTGTATATATATAAATATATATCTATCAGCTGCAGAAGATTTATAATAGACATAATTTCTCAGACTTCCCATTGTGGCTCAGTGGAAATGAGTCCGACTGAGAACCATGAAGTTGCAGGTTCAATCCCTGGCCTTGCTCAGTGTGTTGAGGATCTGGCATTGCTGTGAGCTCTGGTGTGGGTCGCAGATGCAGCTTGGATCTGGTGCTGCTGTGGCTGTGGTGTAGGCCCACAGTTGTAGCTCTGATTAGACCCCTAGCCTGGGCAACTCCATAGGCTGTGGGTGCAGCCCTTTAAAAAAAAAAATTCTTTTTATGGGCTAGTAGAGGCTCTTAAATTTTTGCTTAAGGGACTTATTGTCTTAATGTAACCAAATTCACTCAGTGATTAAAAAATCTAAAATGCATGCTCTTGCTAATATTATTGCCAAAATAACTATCATTACTATATTAGGGCTGAATCAAATGAAAGGCTGAATTCAAATTTGGAAAATATAGAATTAATGTTGTTCAACCTATTGGCATGTTGTATAGATTAAAGCTATCCTGATCAAGGTCACTGTTAATCAATATTTAACTGAATGTGGAAATGGCAGTGCAGGTGTTTCCTAATACACGTGCTTATTGTACATGTGTGTGAATCTGTGTGTGTATGTGTGTGATTATATCATGGGACTACTATCACAATTGCTAGTTAATTCACAATAATAATTGTTGGGGTAAAGAATCTTGTTTATAAAAGGAATATGCCTGACCTGAGATGGGCAAATATATTATGGATTCTTTTACTTACTTTCCACTATGTAATTAGTGTTAGTGTAGTGTCTGGCACTGAAGATATGAAATACATATTAAATTAATGGATAGAAAGAAATCCTGATAATAAAACTACTGATATCAGGCCTTAGTGGTGGAGAGAAAGTCAGGCCTGAAGCAATAAGGGTACCCCAAAGAAAATCAGGACAAGATTCAGACTCAGAGGAGAAGACAGGAATTACTTTTGAACAAGGATACACGGCAGGGGATGGATCAGGGGAGACAAAGCCCTGGTACTGCAACAAGCATGAGAATGGAGGAGAGTCATGCTGAATCCCTGGTTTGATGGCCTACAAACCTCCGTTTCCATTGACTGGGCAGGGGTGGCTTCAGGATATACCTTAAGTTGAACATACAAGTGAGGATCTCTTGGTTTCTTTGAAAGAAGAACATCTTTAATTCCCAGGGGCAGCCCAGAATCTGACATCTAGCAGTTGTTTTCTGCTTAACTAATTAAAGAAATGTAACTATGGTGGACAGAGAGCCCAGAAGATCATTAAAGTTGTATTTTAAATTTATTTATATTTATAAAGTCTCACATAGTTTTTAATGAAACAATTTCTGAATAGGTACTCATGATGGCTAAACAGTTTAGTAATTAAACAGCATTTCCTTTCTATGATGATTCCTAGTTATTAATTTAATTATTCATTAATAACTCATCATGATTTTGATATTAATTCTTTGGCTTTTAGGAATAAAATCAGTACGGACCATGAACCTTTCCTCCCTTTTTTTATAAATGCATAGGAAATTTATAATAAGAAACTATCATTTAAAGACAATATCATGGGAGTTCCCATTGTGGCACAGCAGAAACAAATCGGACCAGTATCCATGAGGATGCAGGTTCATGCCCCAGCCTGGCTCAGTGGGTTAAGGATCCAGCATTGGCTTGAGCTGTGGTGTAGGTTGCAGATGTGGTTCGGATCCCATGTTGCTGTGGCTGAGGTGTAGGCTGGCAGCTGCAGCTCCGATTAGACCCCTAGCCTGGGAATTTCCATACGCTGAGAGTGCAGCCCATAAAGTAGAAAATAAAGACAGTATCACATGTTATGAACACTAGAAAATGTGTGATTTCTGCAATAATAAATAAATACAAGAGCAAAAGTATTTAACTTTTTTTTTTCACAGACAAGGCTGAGTTTAGATGACTTTTTATTTTCTCAAAACTAGGAATTAAAAAAATTGATCATAAAGAAAATTTAGTAACTTAACTGGAAAATTTCTAAAAAAAAACCCTCTATTGTTGTTAGCAATGAAGAGTGAATAACAGAAAATAGTTGAGTTGTTCTTTTAGGTCTTCTAATTTTCCTGAATCAGCTTAGTTGCAATATTTCTTTTTATTTTATTTTATTATTTTATTTTCCCACTGTACATCAAGGGGGTCAAATTTCAGATAACTATAAAATAATGGTATACTGAAGCTAGCTCCAGCCAGCTCACACAGCAAATTGTTAATTTTTTTTTTTTTTGGCCATGCTCATGGCATGTGGAAATTCCCAGGCAAGGGGTTGAACCCATGCCATAGCAGTGATCAGATCTGCTGCAGTGACAATGCCAGGTTCTTAACCTGTTGTGCCACAAGGGAACTCCATAGTTTTAAATTTTTATTAAAGATGTGAGCTTATTGAACAATTAAATATAATGAACTTAAAACTAATTAAATTATACTAAAAAAAGTAATAAGCACTCAGAACTCATCATTTCCTAATCACTTTATTACATTGTACTACCTCTTACCTTGAGGTTATGTCTATTATTTCTAATTGGTGGAAATACTATGTAACAATATATTATTTCACATCTCTTCCAGAGGGAAATTCCAAAGCAGATATGTCTGCTTTCAGTGATGTCACTTTATAGCATGGAATATGACATTATGGAAGTCATTATGCCAAAGAAATTAGCAAATTCTATAATCTAAAGCTATTTTCTTCTAGGGAATCAATTGTTAAACACTTATAGTGTATCAATATTCATCCTTTTTTTTCTATTTTTAGAATGACTATGTAAATGAGACAATGGTTGGAAAGAGAGGATTTTGCCCAAAAGATTATGAGGTTAAAAACATTTGACATGTTCATGCAGATTTACTTATCAAAATAGGTCTTCTAAATTAGGTAAAAATAACAGAAGTAAATATCTCACTTGAAAGGGCAATCTGGCTTTTCTTTTAAGAAGCCTTGTTAAAGTAGATTGATCAATATGTAATTGTCTCTAAATAGAGGGCAGACGAGGCATTACGCTATCTATATATAGATTAGTGATATTCATAAATGTTCAACCTTTATACCAGCCTTATAAATAACAAAATACATATTTTTTAATTTTGACGGCTACATTGACCAGTGTATTAGCAATTACATAACATGACTTGAGCAAGCTTCCAGAACACCAAGTTGGATTCATGCATTCGCTATATTCAGTAGAAACCAAGGCTGGGGATCATTGCTATCTCTGAGCAGCCTCTTTGCTAACTTATTTCACATAAAAAGAAACAAGCGACTTTCACTCACCAAGAGGAAAATAAAGCCTTTGAGAAAATAGACTCAAGATTAGTTTATAATCATTTTCCAGATTAGTTTCTCAACTTTTTACTTTTAGCTAGTGGACTTATACAAATATAACAAGTGAAGTGAAAGAAACTAAACAAATAAAATTTTATTTCACAAAACACAGAAATACAGATATTTGTATGAATGTGTCTATGTGAATTTATTTGCATACATGCACAATGAAGATACCAGAGGCATTTCCCACCAAATAGTGACAGTACTTGTCTTTGGGTGGAGGCATGCTTGGTGATCTCACATTCTTCTTTTTTTATTTTAAAATTTTCCATTTCTGGGAACTGTATGCAGTCTCTTGGGATAGACCATGATGGGAGATAATATAAAAAAGGGAATATATATATATATATATGACTGTCACTATGCTGTACAGAAGAAATTGACATAACATTGCAAATCAGGGGGGAGTTCCCATCGTGGCTCAGTGGTTAACGAATCCGACTAGGAACCATGAGGTTGCGGGTTCGATCCCTGGCCTTGCTCTGTGGGTTGAGGATCCAGTGTTGCCGTGAGCTGTGGTGTAGGTCGCAGACATGGCTCGGATACCGCGTTGCTGTGGCTGTGGTGTAGGCTGGTAGCTACAGCTCCTATTGGACCCCTAGCCAGGGAACCTCCATGTGCCGCAGGTGCAGCCTTAGAAAAAACAAAACAAAACAAAACAAAAGATTGCAAATAAGCTATTCTTTAATAAAAAGTGAATTTCTTACAATTACAGTATATAGTTTTATACTAAAATAAAAATAAATACAAATGCTAAAGATTCTTAACCATTTACGTTTACAGTTTTCTCAAATTTGGTATGAAGTTAGGTGGTTCCTAATTTCCTGAAAAATATATAAGTTAAAGCAAGATGACATTTTTCTCGCTTTTAAGTGTAGCAACATTTCTTTCTACCTTAAAACAACTAAGTAGGAAACAATCCTGTACAGTGTATAGACTTATTTGATGCTGTTCTTTTTACACTTTAAGGCAGGAAAGAGGGGGAGTGGCCAAGATGGAAGCGTAGGAAGACTCTGAGCTCAACTCCTCCCATGGCTACAATTTCAGATAACATAAAATTATAGTTATAAGCCTGAGATTTGAATGCTGGCCGATGTAAGTTCCAATCTCCACTACACCATTATGATATGGTTTTGCAGTCATTTATCTAAATTTTCTCCTCCTTCTTTTCTCAACCACAACATAGAGATAATAAAATCCACGTCTAAGCATTTCATGAAGATTAAATGTGAAAATATGTCCAACATGCAATCACCAATCAATAAATAGTAGCTTGAAATATTATTTAAAGAGGGAAAGATATTTCAGAAATAGGTATGAACAGACTGAAATGAAACTCAAATATTCAGTCTTGAAATTCTTTTCTAACAGAGCAAATTTCATGTTAGAAAATTAAATCTTCAGACTGCTGATATTTAGAATGATAGCTATGGTAGAAGTGTTCGTTATAAACTAAAGTAAACTATGCTGCCAGGATATTTATATAATCTTTGTTGCTATCATTTCTGTTCCTGTAGTGTTTCTTTCCTTCTGAACCAAATGGGGAGAAAAGTTGCATTATGTTTTTCCAGCTGCAGTTGCTTCAGGGTTTTGCACATTGGCATTAACTTTTGAGACTCTGATATATAGAGCAAAGAATCTGTTTGATTTTTCTTACAATGGGGTTACATGGCCAACTTTTATTTTGGAATATATGTGTCTGAGTATTTACTACATTTGTTTTAACCCATGCTTTGTTCAAGGATGGCTGAAGTCGAATTCAATGTGATACATATAGTCATCAAATATTTACTGAGAGACTACTATATGTTGAGTACTATTTCTGGAACTAGGAATCAATGAACAAGACAATTATACATTTTTTATGAAGCTTATCATTTAGCTGTGGGGGAGGTAGTCATAACCAGTAATTCGTATGTGTGAGTGTGCATGTGTCTCTGTGTGTATGTGTGTGTTTTAAGAAAGTGAAATCTCACTGCCAGAACAATGCACAGCACAGGTGAAAGAACACTACCTCTGACATAGGCCAGGAGGCTATAAGGAGGTTTCCTCCTATTCCTGCTAAAGTAGTTATAGTAGAGAGAAATTCCTTTTATCTCCTTGCACTTAACCTGGGGACCTAACTTCTTAATAATTGTTCTAAATAAGCTAAACTTCCTTCTTTCATTCCCCATTCATGTCTGTTGTACTTAAGGGATTTGACGGTGCTGCATTCTGCCATAAATTAACTAAAGTTTTGAGCTAAAGGCTCAATTGATCAATACCAGGGGATTGTTCCTTGCACTATTTACCAAATACTTGAACCTCTGTCTCATGAGGACCCAGATCACTGCTACACTTTTGCAAAGACTCCCAATCTTATGCCTTCTCAGTAGAAATTCCTCCATACCAAGAGTCCCATTGTGGCTCAGCGGTAATGAACCCAACTAGTATCCACAAGGACTTGGGTTTGATCCCTGGCTCCACTCAGATTAAGGATCTGGCATTGCCATGAGCGGTGGTGTAGGTTAAAAACGTGGCTCTGCTCTCTGTTGCTATGACTGTGGCATAGGCTGGCGGCTGTGGATCTAATTCGACTCCTCGTCTGGGAAATTTGATGTGCTGTGGAAGTGGCCATAAAAAGCAATAAATAAATAGGTAAATAAATAAATAAATACAGTGAGAGAAGAAAAAAAAAGACTATCTTAAAAAAAAGAAATTACTTCATATCAGGTTGTAATTCAATAATTTGAATTCTTTTCTCCTAAATTGTAAATCCCTTGGGAGTAAAAACATATACAACAAGAATGAATTTTCCATTGCTTTGCTCTTCTGTGTTTATCTGGAAAATTCACCTGTACAATCCTTCCTCTTAATTTCTATACTTGAACTACTAAGCACATAGAAGAAATTGCACAGGTATGTTCCTAAAGTTCATAGTGTATGTATTGTTAACATTTTTTGCTAGAAATTTATCTCTGATGGGCAAGGATTTTACACATTTTCTGTCTTTGTAATTTTTTGTTCACATTTTGCATAATGGCTAGTTAACTTCTTTAGTGATATCTATAAGCCCAAACTCCCAACACCGCTCACTTAATTCAGCAAAACTCAGTTCTCCAGCTTTGAAGAGGAAATAGGGGCCATAAATTACCTCAAAGTTTTACCCACTGCTGAAATGTATCTTTCATTCTCATCCATGTTACAATGAAAAAAAAATGTATTCTATTTCTGTATTAAGCTAATTTTTCAGCAAATACCATTAATAATTGTAATACTCTAATATCATTATCTTACGAATATTCTACCTCATTTTTTTTCTTTACCATTATGCTTCTATTCTTGATGCTGCAATCCATGTCATAAAACTTTATTCTTGACTCTTTTTCCCCATTGTTATTTTCTTCCTTATTGTATTTTTCTTCCTTCACGATCAAGCTTCTTATAAAGGGTGTCTACTTTCTTTGGCTCCACTTCTGAACATCAAATTCTTACCAACACTTTGTGTTATGGTTTGTGATATCCACTAAAATTGCTCGCATTGATAGACCTAAATGGGGGAAAAAAAGGTTATTATCTTTTTCTTCTGTAGCTTTTGATACCTTTATGTAACTTGTATCTTTTGCAATACAATTCTACATTGGCTCCTGGAATGCTGTGTATTCCTTTTCTTTGTCTGGGTCTTCCTTGTCCATAACTCCTTTTTGTCAGTATCATACCTTCTATTACATGCTGAGTATTTCCCAAAGTTCCATTTTTAGGTCTCTCCTCATTCTTTCTGAATTATAGATTTTTTCTCCTTTAGCTACAAATATCTATCAGCTATTTACAGACCAATGGATATAGAAGTCTTAAGCCCAGATTATCCCCTTGAACTCCAGTTTAGAATATTTAACAGTTCACTTTTCCCCTCATATCTTCTCTTGACTTTTCTAAAGACACTCAGTGGAGGTTGCACTGTAGGCAAATGTCATCATTTTTCTCATCCACCTACAAGATGCTTGGGTTTTCTTTTCATTTCTTACCTTGGAGAAAGATACCACATCTTAAAACTGGAAGTCATTCTAAACTCCACCTTTTTTTTTTGTTCATTCCATTTTGTCCCCTTATATTTCTGTCTTCTTTCAAACAAAAATTCTAAAGCTTAATCCTTTATCATTGTTAATTCTCTCAGTTATGGCACTAGCCTTCTTACTGAGTCTCTCTTTTCAGTTTCAACCTTTAAAATTCTACATACTGCCTCAGGAGTCAGTTTTTTTAAAAAAATGATAATCATACCATGTGAACTTGCTATAAAATACATATCAATATTTCTTTGTTTTCCTCAGCATTAAAACCTGTGTTTAATATATTTTTGAAATATTACTGAAGATTATTCATAATCTGTCTTCTGAGTTCCTATTTGGCCTGATCTTATCCCCTGTTTTCTTTCCTCTTCTCAGTCACACCATAATCTTTATTTGCATTCAACTTTTTCATGATTTTATTGTTTGAACATATTTCTTCATATCTTTGGAGAGGTGTTTCCTTCTTCATGAACTTGAAAAATTTATCTATTCTTCTTAACATAGCTCACATCTTACTTCATGAAGCATCTCCAAATATTAGTGATAACTAAACACATTCATAAGACCGTACTTTGTGTGATTTCCTTGTTGCATTTCTAACATTTTATTATGACAGATTTATTCTTTGATCTGCTTCTATTCTTGAACTGTGAGCTCTTTGAGTGAGGGAACTGCATCTTCTTTCTCTTTTTCTCAGTTCTTTTAATGGTGAATGAAACATATTAGAAGTTCAATAGTTGCTTATTCAACTGAATTACATAAGCTAATATTACCTACTAACGAACTATCATACCATTATATTTAAATATAACCTTCTCATCCTTTATAATTTTACTCTTCAGAGAACTGAGAATAAATCATCTTCATCTCATTATAGTTATACACTAAAAACTTAGAAAAATGAGAATCTGCCTTAGTATTTTTTGAAATTGATACATTTCCAGTTTTCATATTCTTGAAGATTAAATTTTGATGAATTTTTCTCAATCTTCTCCTCATTTTACATCTTCTAAAATTTTCTAGCTGGTTGAGAGCAGGATATAATATAGTAATCTAGTAACTAGATATGCATTTCTTTTTTAGCTTGTAGTTTTAAAATAACCAATTTTCTGTCTCTTCAGAATACTAAAAACATTAGTGTTGTGATAAATTTGTTATTTGTTTAAAAATTATATTTATTGAGTAACTGGTTTATTCTACTTTGCTACTAACATGCTTGCTTATTTTTAGCATTTAATTTGCTAGCATGATACTACTATGTTCACTGTTAAATCTCCTTGAAGAATATGAAATGACTTTTGCTTCTGTTTTTAACTTAATCTTGAATTATCTTCTATTATCATGTTTTCTGTTTGATCTCCATAATTTTGATTTATTATAGACTGAGGGAAAGAAAGGCACAGAAAAAATACTCAAAGAAACTGTGGCTGAAACTTTCCCAAATTTGATGAAAGGAGCCCTAATAAATTAGCAGCAGATTACTGTGATTCTTTCTCATGCTCAAGAAAGATCTTCCTTTATTCTTTTGTTGAATTAATCTCTTATTTCCCCTCTTAGAGGAAATAAAAGAAATAAAATCTCATTCCAATATTGATGTTTTTAGAATTACAGTCTTTCCCCCTAAATTCATGATTGAAACAAAACTAATTTTGCCCAGCAGAACATATAATTAATATTAACACTTTCAAATGCATTACTTTTTTTTTCCAATTTAGTGGAAGTTTTAAATTTTTAAACTTTTTAAAAAATTGTAGTGCATATGTTTTTTTGCTTATTCTCAAGTGAATACTTTTTGTCTCTGTTATGGGGAATTGGAAAATAAGTATTAAATTCATTTTTTTGGGTTGTTTCTAAAGTTTTACTTTTTATATGGCAAGTAAGCACATGAATGACAAGCTATTTAAAATGTATTTATTAATTTTCTACTTTCTAGCAGGAAAGGGGCTTTACCCATTTTTTGTCACATACTGCCGTGAGAGTTGTTACTTTGCTCTACTCTGAGCAACAGACTGTCTAAAAATATGTGGAAGTCTAATATGATCTCAGTATTAATTGCTGAAATGAAACTATTGGTTCTCCTTCTCCCTACAAAATCCTCAATTTGTTTATCCCCAACTCTCAATAATGGTACTGTCACTTAGACAGTTGCTTAGGCAAAACAAACTAAATAAATAAAAAATAAAAACAAACAAATGCATATAACAAAATAGAAACAGATTCATTGACATAGAGAAAAAACTAGTGGGTACTAGTGGGAAGAGGGCAAGGGAGGGGGCAAGATAGGGATATGGGATTCAGAGACACAAACTGCTGTGCATAAAATAAAGAAGAAACAAGCATACAGCACAGGTACAAAACATGGAAACACAGGGAAATATAGCTATTATTTTGTAACAACTTTAAATGGGGTATAATCTATAAACATTTTGAATCATATATTGTACACCTGAAACTAATATAATACTGCAAATCAACTGTACTTCAACAAAAAAAGTAAAAACCACTGCAAAATAATAAAATGAAATTTAATTTAAATTGGAAATAAAAAATGTTTATGGGCTATACTGTGTAATTAAGAATATATTCTGTTTTTACTTTTTACCCATTACTCTGTCCCATCACCCCTCACTGTCTTTTTCCATGGTTTCTGCTAGCAATTCAACTCTAGCTATATAACCGCTGTGGAATAAAATAGGTAATTTTTGAGTCCTGTTTGACGTTTCAATCAAATAAGACAGTGTCGTTTTAAGTGGGCATTGCAAATTTCAGCCTTCCCCTTCAATTAAGAGACCTCAAGGAGAGGCTCTTTACACCTAGCAGTCCAAGCAGAAGACTACAAACACTAGGATTTCCTCCTATCCATCACTTGCTCTTACACATTATCTATCAGCAACAGCTGGTGACACACAGACACTGTGCCTTGAGCAACACTCTCTTTTCCCCCTTCCATCTGTTTCAGTCCATTTGCTTCAGAAATAAAACACTGCTTTACTGGTTTGCGTATCACATCTTATCCACAATGTAATTTAAATCCCTTCAGCTAGAGGAAGCAGATTTTGCATTGTGAGGCTAGTTTTTACTTTAAAAATTAGCTGGACTTGGAGGTCTTTATAACCGGGTGGTCAGAGAGAAAATTTTTATAGGTAGTATAGACAAAACGTGATGCTTATGCTATCAAAAGAAAGTCAGGTTATTATGTAAATATGATTGGAAATAAAATATACTGACTGTATAGCTGAGTTTAAATTTAAACTTGTGACCAGTATTTTATTTTCACTAGAGAACAGTGAGGATTTGTGGTTTTTAAAAGGGCTGCAGGATCTTTTTCTCCATGCACCATTGATCTGGGATAGGAAATAGCGGTGCACATGGTGAGGATGGAAGCAAGCACACCTTCCTTCTTCATGTCTTCATGCCTGGTCTGAATCTCCAGCTATGAACATGATAAGGTTTTTTTCCTTTTCTTTTCTTCTCTCTCTCTCTCTCTCTTTTTTTTTTTAATTGTGACCTCTTCTCCCATATTTGATAAAAATGAAGATCTGGAGTCATCTTGCAAACTCTGAATCATGATCACCATTTTACATGAGACTTGGGCTAATTATTTAATACGTCTAACCCTGATTCTTTATCTAAATATGATATATCAACCTCATAGAGTTGTTACGTAGATTAGCCATTCCTGTTCTATTGTAAGGATCCAATGTATGTTAATATGAGTGTTGCAGAAATAATGATATGTTCTTTGCTTTGGATTATTGAGCAGTGGGGTTTAAACTTACATTCTTAACTGGTAAGGACAATTTGTTTTCTACAAGTATTTATATATTAATTATTTGTAGTGTGCTTTTCATTATATTGTCATTTTAGAGGAAAAGAGTAAAGCATAAGTAAAAATACAGGAGTGTTTTTAAGTAGTAAGGACAAAATGAGGTGGCTTGCTTTATTATCATTTTACCTGGATTGCTTATTTATTCAAAAAAACTATTTAAGAACATTTTTTCATGGAAGCAAATCTTTAATCTCTTTTCAGCATCCTTTTTTGTTCTCTATTTTTCAGTAGGGTTATGATTTTCCCGAAGTATCTACTTTTCACGCCTTTGACTCAGTTATAACTATGATCCTCAAAAACATTCAGGGAGTAGACCTGGTTTTGTTAAAGTCCTAGGATTCCCTCTGAATCCTTTAACTCCTTGCCTTATCGGGTTGAAGTTGAGGTCAGGAGGTTAGCAGGCCTATTTCCTCTGAAGTCTCTCCCTTGGCTTGTAAATGGCCATCTTCTTGTTTCTTCATATGGCGCCTCTGTATGTTCTTAGCTATCTCCTAATTTCTTTGTGTAAGGACACCATATAGAATAAGGGGCTATCCTTACAATTGCATTTTAGTTTAATTACCTTTTAAAGGCCCTAACTCTAAATCATCATGTTCTGAAATACTGGGGGTGAGGCCTCTGGCACATGAATTTGGGGAAGACAGAGGTCAGGCCATAGCACATATTTACTTATTACCCACAAAATCAGGGAAGGAAAGGTCAGTGAACACCATTACCATCCCTCTAAAGCTTGAAAATAATAAATGTAGTGGAATGATATCCCCTACCAAACTATAACCAAAGCGAGAAAATCTATTCTCATCTCAATAGCATCTCAACTCTACCAAATACTCATTGATAGATAAAATTTCTAATTAGCAGGAGAAAAAATGTTCTGCCTTAACTAACATCTATCAACTTTATCATGCAAGCCCAAAATAATGAGAAATAAAATCTAGAAAGTGTAAATAGCTTTAGCAAAATCATTCAAATATATTTGAATATGGAAAAAAGCTTTAATGGACAAATGTGATTCCCTAAAGGTGTACCTTGAATAATCATTTATATTTTTCCAGTGTGTAGAGAGGAAAGGAATGTTTGAAATGACTTTAATACTTCCATTTACCATAAGATGAAGCACAGCTTATTTTAAAATTCAAAAAGTACAGTTTTGGATTTTCAAAATTATAATTTCAAATGTAGTTACTAAGTGTAGCAGCTTGACTTTTTTTTTTCCCAAAAAGGTACTACTCATTTTCAACAAGACATACAACTCTGAGAATGATTCAAATATGAAAAAGCTCCTTCAGATTTTTATTAGAAGTTATTTTTTAGAGGTTTTAAGAGGTCTTATGCATTGCTGGAAGAAGCAAATGAAGATTTATACAGTGATGTCCTATAATACCAAGTGGTGCAAAAATAATTTTTTAAAGTATGGAAGAAGCTAGTAGACAAGATGACATGCCTCTCAATACTGCCAAGCTTTGCAAAATTATGGTACAATTATCAATGCCAAAGTTTAATTTTAAAATGTTTTTTAAATGTTTTAAAAAATTCTTAATTTTTTTATTATTGCCCATCTACACTATACTTTTCTCTTTGTTCTTTCTTGTAAATATTAATTCGCCTCGTGAGAATGGAGAAAATAAGAACTGACAAAGTTTGTCAGCATATTATCTTAGACGTTTTGATATAAAGTCATTATCAGTGGTCCTTGATGCTTTCAATCATTTGTTTAAAAAAATTTTTTTAATTTTATCAGTGCTTAGAGTTCCCATTGTGTCTCAGTGGGTTAAGAACCCTACTAGTATCCATAAGGATATAAGTTCGATCCCTGGCCTCACTCAGTGGGTTAAGATCTGGCATTGTCTCAAGCTGCAGCGTAGATTGCAGATGCAGCTCAGATCTGGCATTGCTGTGGCTGTGGTGTGGTCCTGCAGGTGCCCCTCTGATTTGATTTCTAGCCTGGGAACTTTCATATGCCTTAAAAAAGAGACTAAATAAATAAATAAATTTTACCAGTATTTGTTATATCTAAGAAAAACATTTTTCTTTATAAAAAAGACTTGTATTCATTAAAATAAATAATTTAATTATATAATTTTGTATCATATGTCTCTGTTGCATTTACACATCTGATGATTCTTAAGATGAACATATCTAAACAAATTAACATGATATCTAAAAGAATTTTATAAAGTTTTATTAGCATAATATCTGTATTTTAGGTTTTAAGTAAATTACTTTTTCTTAAACTGTAACTTACCTACTGGCGTATAGAAGATTGAAGACATGCTCAATTACACTGCATAATTTATATTAATCAAGAATGCTGATATTATGTAAATAACAGTAGTTTATATCTGTTCATGACAGAGAGCTGGGAAGTAAATAACCATGCGATGACTAAAGAAGAAAAACAGAGAAATCTGTTGAATTAAGCATTTTAAAATATGAAAATGTAAAAGAATGCAGTAAATTTCCTAAGCTTTGTAATATCTTGAACTCTAGCTCCCTCTAACACCTTCAGTGTTGAAATTCCTATGACTCTTTTCAGTTCATCTGATTGCACATGATTTAACTACCAATGCTTCTTTAAACTATTGGTTATCTTTCCATCCAGTGGAAGGATGACACAGGACAGGTAAAATCTCCTTTGTTCAGGATCTCTCCATCACAAGCACCACCTAGTAACCTCCTACATGTTCCTACAGCATACACTGTGCCATGATCTGTTGTGTTATACTTATTTTGCACATCTGTTTTCAATTGTGGCATCAATATGGTGGTGTTTCTGGGTTTAAATAACACTGGGAATTTATACTTTCTATAACAGTCTTGAAGAGTCACCATCTGAACTTTTTCTAGGGGAAAAATGTGTATGGAAGATCAACATCATGATAAAAAAAGAAACTGATCAAGTTAATAAGTAAGGGGCCAACTATTATGGCAAAGTTAGAGGCGGAGAAACTGGTTTGGGTAGTAGAACAGGGAATATTACATGCAACAGGCTGCATTTGAGCAGGATCTTAAGATATGGACTATCCCGAAATAAACTGAAATAAATACACAATGAAAATAGCTGCATGCTACTCCATAAATATTAACCAATCCCATTACTCCTTTTGAAATGGAATGTGAAGGCAATGATATATCTGAAATACGTTATATGCATTCACCAAGTTACACTCAGTTCCTGATACCAATTGTACAGCTAAACAATATTCAGTGGGTAGATAATAAAGTGCATTTTTATTATGGGTAACAAATGTATATGTGAAAACGTTAATTTTCAGCATGGAATTTAAATACATATTGCTTGTTTTAGTTACCATTTATCATGATTCTATTCTAGTCTCATAGAAAAAAGTATTGACATATATCAGCATCAATATAATAGGGTTTTATAAGGGCAAGAAAGTGGAATTTTCTTTCATATTGTTTGCTCTTGTTGAGTTATTGTAATGAAGTAATTTCAGAAACAATTTCCAGTAAAATTATTCAGTGTTGTTTTATATATTTATGATAATGAAGCATAATTCCCGTTAAACTACATTACTTGGCCAATAATATTACTTCAATATTCTGTAAATACAGGTTCAGAGTGATGTAAGGAGCCAGAGAATTCATACCTGATGTTGAGCTGTAAGGTAAAAATGGAATGCAGTTGAAATTATTATTATTATTTGCCTAACCTCTTTAATAACAACGCTTCATTTGGAAGAACATTGTGTAAATAGCTCATGTCTACAAATAAAGAGGATACATTGATGTTTCTAACCTTTATTCTGTAGTTACAAATAGTGCATGAAAAGTAGATGTTCCTCAGAAATGAGTTATATATTTTATTATCACATTTACATTATGTTACTGAGTTATCACTTCTTCAGAAGTAAGCATGATCTTGCCTAAATATTTTTGCTCGTTTTAGTCAAGATTACTGTAATGAAACCCAGATTGTTAAGAATTGTGCAACAAAACACTTCCTTCCGTGAACTTGCAAGAATTCTTTCTACATGAAATCTTTATACAGTGGGTTTCAAAGAATTGGTAAAAGTTGTTGATGTGCCTTGATATTTCTTACATATGCTAACAGTTTTTAATTAATGTTTTATATTTTTTTTGTTATGGAGTTCCTGCTGTGGTGCAGTGGGTTAAGAATCCCACTAAATTACTATATAAATAATATTACTTCAATATTCTGTAAATTTGATTCATTCAGTTGACATGCAAGGAAATATATTTCCTTAGTGTACACCTCAAAACAGAGAGCCCAGTTGACTATGTTTGATGTATATTATTTGTAGCTTTTCTCATTTTATATCTAGCATCCCAAGCTGGATTTAAAATCTCCCAAGGAGGTTGTATTTCTTTTGTTTACCTAGTGTGCAGTGCATTGAGGAGATGTGCTATATATATATCTGTTGTTTTTGTGTGCAATAAGGAAAATGTATTTCTACTTTATCTGATGTTAAGTACTGTCCTATGATAAAGAAACAAGTATATTATATTTGAAAAAAATGACAAATTATGTGCAAACATTAAGTGAGCTGTTTTTTCAAGATTCAAGTATATCCTCTATGCCCTACTTAGTCTATCATGTGATTTGGCTAAGAAATAACTACCTGAGATTGTCTTTATTGTTTTCCTATAGTATTGTTTGATTCAGAAATGTATTTCCTTAAATTAGATATTCAATACACATTTCAATTCCTGCAAATTATGCATAGGTTTTTTGGCAAGCTTATAGTTTCAGAAATGAATCGAGCCATTGACTGGTGCGTTTTAATTGCTGTAATTAGAATAATTAATTCTATGTTTAGAAAATGAGTTCAAGGTGGTGTGTGATTAACCATGTTTAATGAAGTCATTACCTGATTAAAAAGCATTTCATACCCATGACTGATTATATCCAAATTCTAATCAATTTGATTTAAATTGTCTATATATATTTGAATTTGCTACAGTTTTGTGTCACATTTACTATGATGAAAACTACATTGATATTCTATTATGGGTTATTGCTTATACTTTTAGATTTATCTTTTCTAGAAGTACTGTGTAGGAAATTGTGTTTCAACTTCACGAGGGACAACATCTGCAGAGAATGTACAGGGCTTAGGGAATGGTTTCATTTTGGAAAGTAGAACTTTTAATAAAAGGGACTCGTTCAATTAAGATAGCAGTTTAGTGATAATTCAGACAGCTGAATTTCTGAAGGGCTTTCTTATATATCAATTCTAGCTCAAATCTTCACAGATATAACATATCAAACTTCCCATGTGGCCTTGAGAAGGTGAATGCTTTTAAAGAAGTTTTTGAAGTATTTTTAATAATAGAACTCAAGAGGTAAAAGAGTTTTTTCAGAGGAGATGCACTAACTTTTTTTCTTCTAGGCTGAACCCAGAACAAGAGACAATATAATTAAACTAATACATGAGGTATTTGGGGTCTTAGGGTTGCCTTCAAAGTACAAACTAACTTTGCTATGTGCTAAAATGCCTTATTGAAGTTAGAACATGATACTTTTCTGTAGAGAATTTTTTAAAGGCTGCCTAATTTCTCATGTGGTTTAGTTATATTGCATGACTTTCTGCTTGAAGTAGTCAAAAACTTTTCAAGTTTGCTTCTTCATCAAGCAATCCTGTAGTGCTATGGGACAAAATTATCATATTCTTAGGGCAAGAGGAGGCTTCAAAGTGGAACAGGTCATTGTTTGTGCTGTGAACTGAGCCCTATTGACTCTGATCTTTGACATCTACAGTAAACGAATATCTACATACACAAACATATATACATAGAAGAATCAGTTATCTCCTGCTGCACTTTACTTTTTTATTTTTTTATTTTTTTTTTGTCTTTTTGCTATTTCTTAGGCCGCTCCCTCGGCATATGGAGGTTCCCAGGCTAGGGGTCGAATCGGAGCTGTAGCCACTGGCCTACGCCAGAGCCACAGCAACGCGGGATCCGAGCCGCGTCTGCAACCTACACCACAGCTCACGGCAACGCCGGATCGTTAACCCACTGAGCAAGGGCAGGGACCGAACCTGCAACCTCATGGTTCCTAGTCGGATTCGTTAACCACCGCGCCACGACGGGAACTCCTGAATGTAGGCATTCTTTAGGTATATCATCAGAAAATATTCTTTATGAATAATTTAATTGGTATTTGATAATTAAAATTATAGTGAGAGTATTCCTGTCGATAAATTTACAATATACATGAAAAAAGAAAATATAAATATTATCACCCAAATTTTGTTATTTTAAATACTAAAATCAAAATCTCCTCAGTTGTAATAGCCAGATATAAGCACAGAATCCCTGTGTAATGCTCATTGCATCTCCAATTCTGATGTGTTTTTGTTTCCATGTTTTGCATCTTAAGAGCAAGTTTGTAAAATTAACTACCAACAATATGTTCTGCATATACTGAAGAAAAGGGAAAGGAAAACCAAATACGCTACATAAAAATTTTGAACATGTATAAATATTTAGATGGCGCAAAAAGGAAGGAAATATGAGTATAAGACATTTCTACAACTGGTTATGAGACTGTAGATAGTGTTTTTTACTTTCCTGTTCTAATCACTATTTTTATGTTTCTCTGCTCTCAACAGATAGAGATTTTAGCTTAGAGATAAAATAAAACTTCATTCAGAGATCTGAGCCCTTGGTAAACCTTTTTGTATATTGCGTAGTGTTCTTTTATTAAATGTTATGATACTAGAAGATGACACTGAAAGGGAATCCTCTTTATATCATTCATATTCCTCTCCTTTCTTCTTCATTTTTACCTTTCATTATGTGCTACCCAACATGCAGGCTAACAGTCTTGGGTATCCAGGGTATTGTCTTCCATGTAACATCTTTAGTAAAACACCTCAGCCCATTCTGAGTTTGGTACCAGTCTTCTCATTGTGTCTCTTTCAGACTCCTTGCTATCTGGCCAGACCTTAGCATCTGCCAAGATATTGATGGAGAGGTTCACCGTAAGTCACTTTTTTCTTCTAGAAGAAACAGAGGATGAAAGATATCCCTTAAAGTTCTGTCTCTTGAGAGACATTTTTGAATTTATTATACAATCTTCCAATGCAACCTCTTTTTAGATATTTTAAATCAGAGTAGAACATTTTATTAAATTTGTCATTTCATTTCTATCATCCAGAAGACTCAACTTTCTTTATTCTTTTGCCGTATGATATTGTAGAACTTTCCATCTGTCCAGAGGTGTATTTTATGGGAGAGAGCTTAGATGTTAGTTTTGCCAGAGAGGGCATCCTATTGCTTACTAAATGAGTGTGACTTTGTGACTTCAGAACTAGCACATATCTGGTCTCTTTAATTATGGATTATTACTGGGCTCAGTATTTGGGTGGGATAGATACCATCACGTTCATAATGGGCAGCTTACTTTGCTTGGTCACTTAGAGTCCCTGTCCAGAAATCTGCCTCTGCCCATGCCCAATATGTACCCAAGAGCCATCCCTCAAAGGAAAATAGGTGCTTTAAGAAGCATTACTTTACCGCAAAAGCCAAGAGTCTTCTGCTGTGATTCCTATTGTTTCACGGCACAAGATCTGCTATAGATTCTTGGACCATCATTATATCAGATGAACTGTAAAGAGGTAAAAGTAAAGCTGCTTTTCTGTGGTCTGAAAGACATGAATATTCTTCACTTTCTCCAGGCTCAGCTATAAACTGGAAACAAATCAGATACAGCTATGTCTATATCTATAATTAATCAAATTATCTCCAAAGGTTTTTAAAAAGCCCAAAGAGTATACTTTTTTTCTTTACTAGTGGTGGATGTGCAAAGCATAATGGATATTTTGATATGTTCCAGACCATTTGGACCCCGGAAAATAAACTGAAGTAATAGGCTTTTCTATAGTCATGCGACTTATCTAACACCTTTTGATATGCAGGTGTCTCAGGATACCTGCTACTTTCTCTTCTCTCAGTTATGTTAGGATGATGTCATTCATTTAAAGGATTGTTCAATACAAGGAAGATTTCTCTGAACTAAATTTTAGTGCAGATCAAGACTTGAGGTAGCCTTGGTAATAAAATGATGAAGGCCTAGTTCTCATTCATAAAAGAGGGTGAAATAAAGACTTTTCTACACAAATGAAAGAAGAGGGTATTCATTACCAGCAGCTCAGCTACAAGAAATAACAACAACAACAAAAAAGTTTATCAAATAGAACTATACCTGAGAGAAGCTAGGGCAGGCACACAAAACAAAGATGACAAACTTTAGAAATGATTAAAGTGAAGGTAATTTTGAAGGACTTTTCAAAATTATTTTTAGGCTATTTGAAATATAATTGACTGTCTAAAGCAAAAATTGTGGAAAGTTATTGTCTGAGTGTATATTATACATAATAATAAAGCACATGACAACAATTGCACAGGAGATAGGAGGAAGCAGTAATTTTGGTAAGTGTAGTATAATCAGAGAATTTGCTTCATTTTAAATGTATTATTTTTGTTCAAAGACTTTCAGAATTTTTTTCTCCAGATATAATGCATAAATTATAATCATTTTATAGATGGATAAATCCCTAAAATCATTTTGCCTGTATGTCTGTGTCTGGGTTGACTTTGCTAGTATTATCTGAGACTAGCCTGGCATCTCGCTTCCATTATTATAGTAACTCCTTCTGATGAGAGAGCCTCAGCCTGGTCAGAGAAGTGAGGACAGGATGCTTTGGTAGCCAAAGAAGACTCAATGAGTATTATGCTTCCTGGACTTGGAGTGATCTTACTTTTTTTTCATTTATTTTTTTAAATTTATTTTTGTCCCATTACAAGGAGTCATATTACCCTACAACCTTGGGTTCATCACATCCATTGTTATGTCTTAGAAAACCAGTGTTTCATTAGTCCCAAAGCCTTTCTTTCAATGGCTACTTGATTATATAGGATTGCAGGTGGCTCTTTAGCTAAATTATCACCATATACCATGTGGTATCAAGTTTCCATCCTGGAATACTAATGAAATTTTCCCTGTCTTCCAACATCTAAGCTCCAAATTAATCATATATTTCTCCCATTTCTCTAAGGATTTGTTATTTGACATCCATTTCTGCCACTAATTTCAATATTAGCCCAAGTTCTTTGTTATAATCAATAGAAACTGACTCTGATTCACATAAGCAGAAAATCAATTTGTTGAAATAATGATAGGTTTTTTTATGGTTTAGAAAAATCCTGGAAACAAAGAAACTAAGGGTATCTCCATAGCAAAGAACATAATCAATGATTCCTTGGGGAACCCATTGGTGAGCTTGATACATTATAACCACTGCACTCCCACCACTACAGCTGATGGACTCTGTACTCTGCTACAATTTTCTGTGAAAAGTCCTAAGTGTACCTATATATTTACATCTCTCCTTTCAGATATATGAAAATATGTGATTGAGCTCAGGTTATGTTCCAAGAAGATGGTTTCCAGAAAGAGACAACGTCTCATATTCTGAATAAGTGGTGGGAAGTATGGTATTGCCTTACTCTAAGCATCACACTCTGTATATTAGGCCACAAATAAGATTGGGCTTCCACTTGATGGAGAGTTCACAAAAGAATTAAATCTTGCAAATGCTTATTGCAAAATTATATTTTAAGAAATCCAACATCGGGATGTAAAGAGGAAGGCTTCAGGAGAAAGAACATGGAATTAAGAAATTACGTGGTAAATTAGACAAGGGAAAATGGTCAGAGCAAGGATAATAGTTCAAAACGAAAACAAAATACTTTAAGATACCTCCTAAGAATTAAGCTGATAAACATTCAGACAATAAAAATAATAGTAGCTAACATTTGTTGAATAGTTGGTGTGCACAGTCACACCAGTGTTTTATGTGCTTTTACTTCTCCTTTTAAGTTCACATAACTCCCAAGCGCACATTATTATGTGTGCAATTCTCACTTCTTAAGCTCCTTTTAGAGATGAGAAGATTGAGCCACACATAGACAAAGTTGCCCATTTCCCTAAAGCTAAATGGGATGGAGATGGGATTCACATTCAAGCGGAGCATTTCCAAACGTATTCATACCTGACCACTTGCTTTGTACTACCTCATCTGAATAGGGAACCAAATGGTGAGGAAAATCCCACTGTGAAGAACAGTTTAACTATTGTTCTGAAAGAGCCATGGGAACCTGTGGTCAACTGTTTTGACTTGTTTCAATTCTTACCATCTTCCTCCTGTGAACTCTACCTCATCTTCTCTAACATAAAAATACATACATACAGACATATACACATTTTATTAAAGGGCTCCTTTGTATATGTTCTTAAAATTTATTTCTTTTTGGTGGAATTCTGTCTTTTTTAATGAGCCCCAACTATCAACTATTCTCTTATAAAAATTCAGAACATGGATCAAAATGCAGAAGGAGGAAAGGCATCTGCCTCATTGGTATTTCAAAGTCATCAAAAACTTAAAAGCTTTTTTCTTTTTTCTCTACTTAATTGTAAGCTGTGAGTCTGCCATAAATAACCTTAGAGTTCTAAAGAGAGGTTTCTTAGAAAATATCAGCACTTTATCTAATTCTGTAAATTAAAGAAGATTATTTATTAATTGCAAGCCATAATCAAAAAATTACATTTGATGTATTATTATTATCAACATTTTTTAATTTACAAAGACATTTCATGATTGGCTCTTGATAGAAAACCTGTAAGTAGAAATTGGCAGAAAATTTGTTTTTTTTAAAAACTCCCGTTAGATACCCATCTAATTTTGTTCCAAAGAAATTTGTATTTTTATGAGCCCTCGAAATATGTTGAAAGTAAAGTTCTATTAATATCTAAATGCCTTTAGAATATAAAATTTTAAAAGTAATAGTACACATTACAGGTCTTTAAATAAATACAATTTGCTTCAGAAAAAGCAGTGCAAATAGCATAGAGTTCTAAACATGGAAAACAGTCATCAGGATCTCTTAAGATAAAATTACAAGAGTGGTATATAAAATATGTATTTCAGGAACTTCAGTGAATTTATCTATAGCTGCAGAAGCATTTTCAGTAGACTTTCTAAAGTGTATTAAATTACATTTGCATATGGATACAATTTAAACATATACTTCACTCAATCTCTCTTTATCCTTGGTGAATTACAAAATAACAGGAAATGCTAAAAGATGTTTTACCTCTATCTAAGCAGAACCTGATTATCAAAGTATACTTCATTGAATTGATTTGTTTATAGCACATAATTCTGTAAAAAAGTGCAGCTATATATTTTAATCGACACATGTTCAGCTGAGCTAATACTTACAATTTGAAAAAGCATTATAGAAAAATTCAATTTACAAACTACTAATCTAAAACTCATGGTATTCAAGATTCTTAGATTCATGAGGGACTTCGAAATCTATTTCAGTACCTACTAAGCCATTTGATCACTGGAAAGCTCAAAGCTCATGTTTTAACTCATGTTTTGATGAGTATTTAATGCCAGTAGTGTCTGATTCCCCCCCCCCCTTTTTTTTGGTTTGTTTTTCAGGTTAATCACATTTAGGTCTCTCAACTATTATATGGTATTTTGTAATTAATAATAGTATCGGTATAATTATCATAAGGTATAATAAGAGTCACATCTTTTTCTGCTTCTAGAGGCTGCCTGCATTCCTTGGCTGGTGACCCCTTACTTGCATCGTTCCACTTCTTGGCTCAGCATCACATCTTCTCCTATTCATTCTGACCCTCTCTTTAACAATTCCCCTAGCATTACACTGGATCCACCCAGATAATCCAGGATAAACTTCCATCAAAAATAGCAAATGGGAGTTCCCGTCATGGCGCAGTGGTTAACGAATCCGACTAGGAACCATGAGGTTGCGGGTTCGGTCCCTGCTTTTGCTCAGTGGGTTAAGGATCCGGCGTTGCCATGAGCTGTGGTGTAGGTCACAGATGCTACTCAGATCCTGCGTTGCTGTGGCTCTGGCGTAGGCCGGTGGCTACAGCTCTGATTAGACCCCTAGCCTGGGAATCTCCATATGCTGCGGGAGCAGCCCTAGAAAAGGCAAAAAGACAAAAAAAAAAAAAGAAGAAGGCAAATGCTGGAGGGGGTGTGGAGAAAAGGGAACCCTCTGCACTGGTGGTGGGAATGTACGCTGGGGGAATGTAAGCTGGGGGAATGTAAGCTGGTACAACCACTATGAAGAACAGTATGGAGGTATCTTAGAAAACTATACATAGAACTACCACATGATCTAGCAATCCCACTCTTGGACATATATCTGGACAAAACTTTCCTTAAAAAAACACATGCACCCACATGTTCATTGCAGCACTATTCACAATAACCAAGACATGGAAACAACCTAAATGTCCATCAACAGACGATTGGATTAGGAAGATGTAGTGTATATACACAATGGAATACAACTCAGCCATAAAAAGGAACAAAATAATGCCATTTGTAGCAACATGGAGAGAACTAGAGACTCTCATACTGAGTGAAGTAAGTCAGAAAGAGAAAGACAAATGCCATCTGATATCAATTCTATCTGGAATCTAATATATGGCACAGATGAACCTTTCCACAGAAAAGAAAATCATGGACTTGGAGAACAGACTTGTGGTTGCCAAGGGGGAGGGGGAGAGAGTGGGATGGATTGGGAGCTTCAGGTTAATAGATGCATACTATTGCATTTGGAATGGATTAGCAATGAGATCCTGCTGTGTAGCACTGGGAAATATGTCAAGTCACTTATGATGGAGCATGATAATGTGAGAAAAAAGAATGCATACATGTATGTGTAACTGGGTCACCATGCTATACAGTAGAAAAAAAATGATGTATTGGGAAAATAAAAAAAAAATCCTTAACACTTGCAAAATCTCTTTTACCACGTAAAGTAACATTCACAGGTTAAGGAGATAAGGATGTAGATATGTTTGCAAGGGGATGGGGTGGAGGGTGGGTAGAATGAATTAATCAGCCCACCGCAAGTGCTTATTATCAAATAGCTAAGAAGCTGAAGATACAATAGTAAACAAACATTTGAATATATGTTCATAAGTCTTGCATTCTACTAGCAGATAAAAAGCATTAGGTAAAAGTCACAAAATAATGACTAAATTTAGAACTCTGAAACATGATGTGTGGAGTAGGAAGCTTCTAAGATGGCTCAAAAAGCCATCTAATGTCACTGTCTCCTAATGTTCATGCCTTTTTCTAATCCCCTCCAGTTGTATATGAACCAGACATAGAGACTTATTTGCTAAGAAAAGCATATAGTGACAGTGATAGAATGTCATTTTCTGGATTATGTTACAAAAGGACTGTGACTTTTAAATTGCTACCCATTTTTATTCACTCATTAGTTGGCTTTCGAGCAAAATTAGAAGGTGGGAAGCAAGCTGATTGGTACACTTCCCTAGAAAAAGGCTGTTGTGGTAAGAAATGAGGGAAGCTTCTGGCAACAGTTAGTGAGGAACAAGGGGCCTTAGTGCAACGATACAGGAAGAACTAAATCATAGTGACTTAAATAGTGGGAGTTAATTTTTCTCACAAGGCAGGAATTCTGAAGGTATAGGCTTGCCATAGCAATGTAAAGGTACAAACATTGGTTCAGAAACTCAATAATGTTGAGAATTTGTGTGTGTGTGTGTGTGTGTGTGTGTGTTTAATCTTCCCCTCATAATGGCAAGTTCACCATAGCAATACTAACCATCATGTCATTCTCACACATGGGAAAATAGGGAGCTTCTTGAGGTGAAATCCCTTTTGGCACACACCACCCTCTTATGAAAGATCCAAAATAATTCCTAAACACCCTTCAGAAAATTTCCTTTTTCGTTAATGAAAAATCAATCATAACTTCATCTCTGGACCAGGGGCTAGAACTACTTTCTCAGATCTAGGGATCGTGATTTGATTCATGAAGAGAGAGAAAAAACATTTCTATTTGTAAAAATCAAGAGAGAAATGACCTCAGAGTAGAAATCTAATAGAACATCAGATTTATACAGAAACTGGTTCAAGGCCAGGAAGATGAATTGGTTTGATTTTAATAGAATTATAGCAAACAATTTCACATTAATATTTGATCTATGAATGAAATGACCCAATTCCTACCAATAAAAAAGAATTATTTCTGATAGCTTCTTTCAATATTATCTTTGCTGTTACACAGAGACATCAGGGAAAGCAATTTTTTTTTTCAGTCTTCCTCCTTGGTTTCAGTCCAGGCTGCTACTGTATAAGAATACAATTTTTCAAAATGTGGCAGCCACTTTGCAACCATGAGATAAAGACCAAAGCAATGTCAATTACAATATAGCTTCCTGACTTGATTAATTCACTCAACTAATTCACTAGTATTTTAACTAATACAACTTAAGGACTCTTGTTATCTGTACCTGAAAGGACCATATGTAATAAAGATGTCATTTAAATCCATAGATATGAAGGTATTTAATGCAAAGGGAGAAACTGTAGAGAGAGGAGAGAAAAAGACTCACTACTGAGGGTTGGCAATATTTAGGGGCAAATAGATGGAAAATGTGCTAAGAAGAGAGAAATGTTAAAAGGAAAATAAAGTGTAGTGTGTGTTCAGGAAACAGAAAGGATGTTTCATAAAATAAGATGTTGCAAACAGTGTGGAATGCTACTGAAATTCTAAACATTATGAAAACAGTAATTTTAAAATAAATTTGGCAATATGGATGCCTTTGTAAAGCTTGAAAGAGTTTTCTTTGAGTACTGGGAGAAAGAAGCTTTATTAAAGCACACAAGGTTTGAGGAAGTGTGACTCTAGCATTTAGAAGAAAATTTGTTAATGTTTGGCCATGAAGTAAAATAGATGAAAGGCAGTAAATGAAGCATGTGCTGTTGCTGCAGTTGCTATCTAGTGGAATGTACTAAGGAAAATTGTACAGTGATGAGGTTATTAGCAGTAGAGAAGGAGATATTGATGATGCTTGAGAAACAAGAAAACACAGGAAAAGTACTCTGGAAAGGAGACAATCTCTGGAACACAGAAGAGATTAACGTCTGATGGAGGAAGAGCCATTTTCTCTGTTGTAACAAGGAGATGTGATAATGAAGCAAAGAAATTTCTTGGTTCCTGAGAGGATTGGGCAACTATTAACCAAGGGTCCATTTTTCTTAGAGAAGGATCAATTTAATTATTCTACCAATTCAAATGTGGAAACACCCTCACAAGAACACCCAGCAGTAATGTTTAACCAACTATCTGGGCACGTCATGGTCCAGTCAAGTTGACACATAAAATTAATGATCAAAGTCATTGTCAAAGAGTGATGGAAGCCTGTCAAGAATGTATGAGGTATCAGACTTTGCTTAGGCTCAGCTAAAATGTCAGAATATTTTCTCATGAACACATTTCATGCCAGCCATTCCTAATCTTACACTGAAAAATTAATTCTTTAAATTAAAGGCAAAGTTTCTGGTTTATTCTCATTACTTCATATTGGTTTTACACAAGAAATACCTTTCTTCAAATTATGTTACTAGTGCTTTTAAATTGCTGATATAAGTTCTCCCTTCTCAGGGCTGCAATTCTAGTGAACATGTCTTCTCCATGGGCTTGGCATTCAACGCTCATCATCACTGGCCCCTGGGCAGATAGTGACACCCTATGGAACATCAGGACCCTTAGCAGTAGTAGTAGTTGATGGATATTTTAAAAATATTTTAAAATTAGTTCTCACTGTGGATCTCAAAGTTGCATCAGATTCATAATTTCAGAAAAAAAAATCTAAATCTAAATAAATTTTCACCAAGCTTGATTTTAAAGGTAGGAATTCCCTAAAGTTTTATTTAAGTATAATTTAAATATACAAATTCTATTATTTATAGGTGACATAAATCTGGTTTCTATTATTCAAATGATGATCTGCTCACACTCAATTCTTTTGGCTTATTTTGTTCTTTTTTCCTATACTACATATATTTCATGGCAATTAATTATTCCTTAGTCTCTCTGCAGGGAAAAATACATATATATTTTAAAATCAATTCATATTTCCTGATGCCTCTCTAGCGCTGACCTGGAAACCAAGAATGGACTCTGAAGTGAATCTACTTGGGTTTTAATTCTGGCTCTGACTTTTATTAACTATGCGATCTTTGCAAATCTATTTTGTGTTCTCTCTAGGAAAGAGAGTGTCTTAGTTCAGGCTAGTATAGCAGAATAAAATAGACTAGATATCTTACAAACGGAAATCTACTTCTCATAGTTCTGGAGGCTGGAAGTTCAAGTGGCATCAGTGTGCCAGGGGGTGGGGTTGTGGGAAAGCCCTCTTCTGAGCAGTAGGCTGCTCTCTTCTTGTTGGATACTCGAAATAAGTATATTAATATCCTCATTTAATAGATAAAAAAGTCTAAATAACTTGCCCCTGGTTACACAATTTATAAGTGGTATAACTGGGATTGGATGCAAAGTAAAACATTTTTCATAAAATTTAAACAATTCAATTATGCCTAGAAATCCAGCAGGCCACCAACTGATTTCTACGTGATCTTTGTGAACTGAAGCTGGTTTTGAATAGTCCCTAGTAAAAATAATAATCAAACACATAAATAAAAGGCAAGTATGCTGAAAGTTTTACTTTATAATTCATATATTACATGTAGTATATGACATTTTTAATATTAAGAAAAAAGTGTAAATATATTAAATTGCTAGCTTATGAAGCTTGAGGTCCATTTTGATCTTCATACATTTTTATCAACACCCAAAAAATTACTGAACAGATCTGAACCTTGTATCTCCATGATGTACTTTTATATGTCTTTAATTATCCCTCACTGACCTTGCTTTTGCATAACCCAGTCATATTTTAAGCAAACACATAGCTTTCTGGTCAGTTTCAGTTATCCACAATAATTCAATTCAATAAAATGATTATTACAAAAAATCAATCAGGGATATGAATGAGCAAGCTATTTCAATGACATTCCTTCTCTCCACACCGCTGTTTCTCTTCAAAATCTGATCAAACTGACAAAGGAAAATCAGTAGACATCCAGAGTAGAAGATTACTTCATTCATTTATTCAACAAATACTGATTAACTACCATCAGTGAGCAGTATTGGTAAATGCAACCATCAACAAAAATGATGGAACACCTGCACTAATGGACTTTAGATTCTAAGAAGGGAAGATAGTGTCAGTTGATGAAACACGCTTAGACAGAAACCATATCTAGGTAAGAAGAGAGAAGTTAATGGGAAATTATTTTTTTAAAGCTTGTCAGGAAAAGTCTCCATTAATAGAAGACAACTGAGTGGAAGTTAGTGAAGTGAGGGAGAATTGTTCCAGGCAGAGTCTAGTAATTTTATTGCAGGAAAGACCCTACAATGAAAATACGTTTAGTGTACTAGGAGATGTGATCATCAAGGAGAAGGATGGTGGGAAATGAAATTCAAGAGACTGCCAGGGATCTTCTAGTACTGGGGCTTACAGGTTACGGAAGGGGCTTTGTACTTTGTCTATATTATGAGAATCCATTGGAGGGTTTTAAGAAAGAACGAATGTGTTATAATATAGGTTTTCAAAAGAATTATCAGCTGCAATGTGAATTATCTACTGGGATCAAGACTAGAAGAATGAAGATAAGTAAGGGATTTGTTGCAATAGTTTAGGCAAGAATTGAAGGCGGATTGGCCTTTATATACATCCTGTTGGTAAGAAGTTATTGGATGTAATATTTACTAGTAGATTTATGTGAATGTGGATGGAAGAGAGAAGTTAAGAATTATTACAAGATTTTTGGTTTTGTTTGTTTTGTGGCAAACAACAAGGTCAATGGTAGTGATATTTTTTGAAATAAATAGAAGACTGAGGGACTATCAATAATTTTGTTTAAGATATTTAAGTTTGGGATGCCTTATAGTTAACCTGGTGGAGTTATAAAGATTCATACCATCCTGATGAATATAAACTACATTCAAAATTTTCAAAAAGCTGTATTAAAAATATAGCAGAAGAGCTATATAAAGTCATTTAATAGGAAGGATGATGGCAATAATTTAAGAGCAGATTTGCAATTATGCTAGTGTATTAAACACAGTCACCCTTATAGTCATGTGCAATTGACCAATATAATGTGCTGCTTCCTAGGTCATTTAAGATGGTTATAACAGGTAATCTTTTAGCAATCAAAAGGATCATACAACAAATAAACACTTAGGGAAGTGGTGAATTTTCACTAGTGAAAGCAAGTGAGGATATTATTTTCTCAACCTGGAAACAAGGTCTACCTTCTCCCCATATAAATACTTTAAAATGCAGAATTTTAATTCAGGGAGTTAATAATAACTCTATCTATCTATCTATCTATCTATCTATCTATCTATCTATCTATCTATCTATCTATCTATCATCTATCTGTTGCTCCATGTCATCCAATCTGAAAAAAGTGGTTTCTTTTTTTATGTTCCAAGCAAATTCCTCATACTGTGTTTGAAAAAAAAAATCTTGCTTTTACTCCTTTACACTTAAAATATATGACTGTTCATCAGACATTTTTATATTTTTGACTCCTCTGTCTCTCTCTGTCCCCCCTCACTGATTTTACACTTGCAATAAAGTGTTTGCCTTTGCAAACTTTAAAATAAAACTCCTTTGTCTATGCAATACTTTTTTTTCCATTCTTTCACTCAAACCTCTTGCTAAAAAGAGAATGTTTTCTGCCTTTATTTCAAAATGGGAGACCTCATATTCAAACACTTCTTATCCTTCTGCCATCAAGCTTCTGCTTCTATTATTTTATGGAAATAGCTCTCTAAAAGATTATTGTGGGCCTGCTAAATTCCAATAGATTATTTCTATCTACCATATTACTTGAGCCTGTTTAACATTTAACATCTTCTGATCATCATTCTTGGTTTTTTTCATTCTGTGGATTCTAAGATCTCACTTTCTAGTTTAAAATGCTTTTTCATGTCTCTAAACATTTTTATTCATTTTGGCATTTTTCTCCTTGCAATGACCTTTAAAGGTTAATATTCACCAAGGTTCAATTTGCAATTTCCTTCTGCTCATCACTTTTCCCTTTCTCTTTTTCTTCCCATTCCTCTACCTATCTTCTTTTTACTTTTTACAAAAAAATGATCATACATCCCCATTAGGACACTTTCTGATGCTAATTCATATTTAGTCTCATGCCATAGACTGATGTTCCTTGAGGGAAAGCTCATTCATCAATACATCCCCAGAACACTACCTGCTGCAAAATAAGTGCTCAATACATGTTTATTATACTGATCCATTTTTACTGCCCAAATGTGTCCTCTAAACTCTTGATCTTATATATAAGAGTATAGGAGATCTATAAATAGAAGGCCTCAAAATACCTCCTACACAACATGAACAAAAGAATAACTATCTTTCCCCGTATATTTACCATTGTTCACCCAGTCATCCAAATTCTATTTCAAGATATAAACCCACAGATGACCAGTCACCAAGCCTTTTACTCCCTTGACATCTCATATCTAATTTCTCCTCCCTAATTCCATGATAGCTGCTATAACTCATATACTCATCACCTCTCAACAGGACTGTGGGTGCAACTGGCTGCTTTGTCAATAGCTTCTCCTTTTCCAATTCTTACTCTTCATTAAAGACAAACCTCAACCTGAAATATGAACATAACAATTTCCAATCACAAACAACAACAACAAAATTACTGACATCCATTGCTCAGGACCAACTCCACACTCCATGGTAGAGCAGAAATGACCTTCTAGGATTTGTCACCATAGAGCTAACGTCTTCAGCTTTTAGAGTCTTTCGCTTTGCTTTTCTCTTGCTCTGACAACATATGCCTCAGACAAACCAAACTGATGTGTGTGTGTGTGTGTGTGTGTGTGTGTGTATACCATCTTCTCCACAGAATTGATGAGGCCTTGCTCCACAGTTAGAACTAAACACTTCTACCTTCCCTATGCCAATCTCATTGCCTTCTATTGTATAAGTTGCTTATCTTCTGATCATTGACTCTTTGAGAGTGTTCTTGCTTCATTAGCCACTTCCACAGTGTCTAGCATAAAAATAGGTGTTTAATATGGATTATGAATTACAAAAACTGCCAAATGGAGCCAGGTTTTTAATATTCATTATTGCTTTCCTAGTCCAGAGAAAAAAATCAGAGGGGAAAGTCTTTGTAGACCACACAATGTATGATATATGGAATAGTTTTCTTAGTTTAAGCATAGACTCAACATGCAATTTAATTGAAAACGACATATTTTCCCTCAAGTTTATTTTGTATTTAAACATTTAGTGTATTTTAGAGAGTTTGCTCCTGCCTTTGTCAAAATTTGTGTTCTGGCAATGCCTTTATAGTTTCTGATGGAAAAGAGAGTCATTTTGTGAAGAAGGAAGAATTAAGAATATTTTGAGACTGAAGTTTTATCTCACATGCACGAATTTGTAAGGGCAACATCCAGAGTAATTTCAGAAGGGAGAATGAAAGCATGGGTATATGTACACACACACACACACACACACCCCACCAAGCTCATAAATCCATTGAAAATGTGGTCAAAGAGAAATTAAGAATATAGGTGAAAATTACATTTTTGGAGAAACTCCAGGGGCTTCTCAGGAGAAGTTAGATTAATTTTGTTATCCTTCTGGTGAGATAAAAGAAAATGTGATTATTTTTGAAGATTACTCTTATTCATTAATGAAAGCTTACCAATATATGCTATTTTAGGTTAGTTACAGATAATTAAACAGACAATTTTAAAGAATTTTTTATTAAGATAATTTTTTTGCAATTATCATCAAGGACTTACCTAGAGAGTCCTAAGTCTTAAGGGTCACTTCAAAACATAATCTGCCTATCATAAATATGGTTGTATTTGTAACTTACAAAGTTAGGATAGGAGGCAAAAATAATTATCTTCTCTACTTTTTTTCTCTGCGATTTAGCTGAGTGTCTCTAGTGAGGTATATTTTTAGAGTATTTTTAGACATGATAGGTAGATAGATAATTAATATTAAAAGGTCATTTGTTAATATTAATGAATATATTTTCCTGGTAAAGTAAGGAAATGGGTAAAAAGCTTATAAGGCAGTAAAATTTAAGTATTCTTGAAATGATTAGAAAACAAAATAAATATCAGTTAACCATTAGTAGTTTGGGAGAAATATCATGTCTTTTGGGAAAATTAAGTTCCATTTCAAGTCAGAAAATAATGTGTTTCACTTTATGTCTAAGGTGTGGTTTTCTACTCTTCAAAGTATAGACCAAAGTAATTTTATAGAAAATAATATTTATGGGCTCTATAGGGACATAAAATAGAATAGGTTTTAACTTTTTTAATGTTCAGATCATATGATCTTTCAAATAGAAATCTCTGTTGCAGAAAGATTCTTTCATTAGCATATTTTTGTTAGGCTTCTGATTTTTCTAATTTTTCAAATTATTTTCTCTTTCAAGCCTGAAGGAGCTATTAATCTCTCAAGCCTTTGCTACTCTTATTATTGCAATAGGTGAAGAAAAAGTCATTCCCAAGAAGTACACATTTTCTTTATACTAAGTGCAATCCCCTCTCAGAGTTGGTTTTAACCACACTGGCGCTTGCTTGCTTGACTGTTCTCTTGCTTTCTCAGATCTCCTTCTTTCTCCCCAAAATTCAAGTGTGCATTTTCCCCAGCACTGATTCAGCCTGAGGATGACCCCAAGGGAGATGTTTCCTCAAATTTGCACATTTGTGGAGCTATCTCTCTGCCGTCATTTTCCTACTCTCGGTTAGTGATCAATTCTTTCTGTTACTTTCCCCCACATGGCCCATAAAGTTCCATTTCTTATTAAATAAATCCAATTTAGCATAAGTGAGTTCTCTCGTATCTGATGTAGTTCTTTCTAGGAAGGGTGAGCAGTCTTGTGTTATCACTGAGAACATCGTCAGTTAGTTCTTTATGCTGCATCCACTCTGAAACTAAGATCCTCTCCTCTCTCTCAGCGACTGTCACACACTCTTCTTTGTTGCTGTTGTTTTTATTGAGGGTATAGTTGATTTACAGTGTTGTATTAGCTTCAAGTTTACAAAAAAATCACTTCGTTATACATATACACATATCTACTCTTTTTTCCCATATAGGTTATTACAGAACATTGAGTAGAGGTCTCTGTGCTATACAGTAGGTCCTTGTTGGTCATCTATTTTATATATAGTACTGTGTGTGTTAATCCCAGCCTTCCAATGTATCTCTCCTCCATAGTTTCCCCTTTAGTGACCTTAAGTTTAATTCTGCGATCTTTGTTTCTATTTTATAAAATATATTTTTGTATCTTCTTTTTATTAGCTTCCACATATAAGTGATACCATATGAGTCTGTTTTTGTCTGGCTTACTTCGCTTAATATGATAATCCCTAAGTCTATCCATGTTGTCGTGAATGGCATTCTTTATTTTTTATGCCTGAGTAGTATTCCATTGTATATATACACCACATCATCTTTATCCATTCCACTGTGGGTGGACTTGTAGGTTGTTCCATGTCTTGGCTATTGTAAATAGTATTGCAATGAACATTACGGTGCATGCATATTTTCAAATTATGCTCTTCTCTGGATATATGCCCAGAAGTGGGATTTTTGTGTTTTAAAGACAACATACAGAATGGGAGAAAATATTTGCAAATGAAGGGATTAATCTTACAAGGGATTAATCTCCAAAATATATAAACAACACATGCAGTTCAATATAAAAAAAAACAAAACAAAACAGGAAACCCAATCAAAAAAACCATCAGAAGATCTAAACAGACTTTTCTCCAACGAAGACAACCAAAAAGTGCATGAAAAGATACTCAGCATCACTAATTATTAGAGAAATGCAAATTAAAACTGCAATGAGATGTAATCTCCACACCATCAAAAATCATACAAACAATAAATGCAGCAACGGGTGTGAGAAAAGTGTACCCTCCTACACTGTGGGTTGGAATGTGTGTTGGTGCAACTACTATGGATAACAGTATGGAGTTTCTTTAGAAAACTATATAATCCTACACTTTTCCTAAGTTCTTGATCATTTACCTAAGTTTCTAGAATGTTAGTATTCCCTTTTCAGATTTTTGAACTGGGCAAGCATTCAGCATGTGCATTCCTAATGTTATTATTTTTAACTATTTATTTCTAGTTTCCTAGTGGATTAAAATAGTAAAAAAAATACTGTGAATATAGGCCTCCAATGCACATATTTAGGTCTCAATTATCCAAGTAATAGCATATGTGAAAACAAACAAATAGCTATAATTCACAAATAAGGCTTTGCTCCTTGATTTAAAACTTAATTGATTATCATTAGTCAGATTTTAGTTTCAGCAAGAGATGTGCAACAAGAATTATCTGAATAATTAAGTTCATCTGAATGATACTTATTCAATTTTGACCTCTGCCAATGGTGTATTTCTTTATTATTTTGGCTAAGCCTCAAGACACCATTGTGTTATTATCTGTGTTTTAATGTGGAAATGGTATCATAAACACAGGCTTAAACTCACCATACAGTAATGTGGAAAAATAAATTAACAGACAAGAGAATAATATTTTTACACTGCCTAATATTCATAAACTGCCTGTTAATATTTGTAGTGGTCAGAATGAGAGGGAGGAGTTGTGATTCTATTGTACATTTTTCCACCAGAGTGGAGAGGAAGAATATTCAAATTTTAGAGCCAGAGACACCCTAAGCAATCTTTCTTCTCTCCTTTGAGACAGATTACAAATTACACGTATTTGTTAAAGGTATTTCTTTCACTTTAAAATATTTTGTCTTCCCATCAGTGGGGAAAAAAACAAGTTGAATGCAAGAAAACGGTTTGAGGCTCCACAAATCAAGACGCAGTACAATGATCGCTTATGGATAAAAAACAAATAAACAAACAAAACCCCACAACAATAAAAAAACAAGCATTTATGTGTGGAATTCTAAAATCATTTTAACAAAGATAATAGGGATTATGGGTTTTTCAGTTGGTACACTTACCAAACAATCAATTCCTTTGGCTTTAATTTTCCAACTTAGTGATATAAAAATTTGAGAAAAAAAGGTTTTTTTAAACTAGTGTTCTTAAATTACTAGCAAAATATACTCAAGAGTCTATAAAGTAGACAAGGAATTATTTAAATATTTATATACCATGAGTTATATTATTACAAAAATATCCTATTGGAAAAAAATAGCTCAGCTAAATTTCCTTTTTTTTTTTTTTTTTGTCTTTTAGGGCTGCACCAGAGGCATATGGATGTTCCCAGGCTAGGGGTCGAAAAAGAGCTGTAGCTGCCGGCCTATACTGAAACCATAGCAATGGATCTGAACCGCATCTGCTACCTACACCACATCTCATGGCAATACTGTATCCTCAATCCATTGAGCAAGGCCAGGAATCCAATCTGTATCCTCACAGATGCTTGTCAGATTTGTTTCTGCTGAGCCACGACAGGAACTCCGTTTTTTGAAATGTATTTATTTATTTTTTAAATTTCTTTATTCTTGTGTTTAAAGATCTTATTTCCTATTTATGTTAGAAAATCAAATATTTTACCATAGAAAAATTTTGAAAATATAGAGTAAGGAAACAATCAATAATCACTATGGTCTTCCACCGGAAATGTTTTGTTTTCACACTTAGATGCAAAAATATATAACATGGAAGAAAAAAAATGAAATTTAAACACTGATAGAAGAATCACTCTGAAGAGAAGAACTGTCTTCCTTTGGGTGGGGGGTACTTCGCGATGGCTTTGGAATCAGGCCACATGCATGCAAATCCAATATTACTGGTCTTACTACCTTTATACCTATAAACATGTTAATGAATATTTTGCACTCATCTGCAGAGGGAACAAAGAATTAATTTCCACCACTTTGAGTTGGTTTTAAATTTGAGTAGACAATCTCTTTTAGCCAATACTTGGTTCATGAGAAAAGTTTATTACACATTAGTTATCATTATCCTCATCTTTATCATCATCATCAGCAGCAGCATCTTCCGGTGAAAGAAGATCTCATGGGATGAACAAAATGAATAGGATAAGATATGATTATAGACTAAGAAAGGCTCTGAGATCTGTCCAAGAAAGTGGAGAGGTAGAAGCTCAGGGATGAGAGAAAAGGGAGGATGAGAGAACGTATAACAGCTTAGTGGGCATTGCCCAGGCTGTGGAGAAAATGTGGCAGGTAGAGATTCCTTTTGGTGGGAATGGCTAAAATATTTCAGAGACAAGTATGGTTTATATTCAGTTTTGACTTCTGTGCTCTGCAGCAATCCAGCCATCTTCTGTTACTCCTGAAACATGAATAAAATCTAGTGCATGGATTTGATTTTGTGAGACTATTTTAAGGAAACTAAGGGGAAAAAAAAAATCTCTGCCCAGGATGGACAAAACTTTGAACTTAAAGAAAGGAGCTGCCTCCCAGGGAATTAGTATGACATAGAATTCAGCAGAAGTAGAAAAATCACAGCAAGATATAAAACCTGAAAGACATGGAAGTTTGAAGTACACTTGTTTGGCAAACACATATAAAATACAATATGGTATATATATCATTTGCGTGTCGCATGTAAGTGATCAGAAATAAAGCAAAAGACTGAAGAAATGCACATCTGTTTACTTTGCAGGTAAAACTTTGCCTTTTTTCAAGTTAAACCTAACCCAAATGTTCCTTAGAAGTTAAAAAATCCCAGGTTTTTTCTTGATTTTGAAACCTTTCTCCCATCTCAGATTTCCAACCACTTTGCCTACTCCTGCTAACCTCTTTGGTTTTTGAAAATGGATTACTATTTTATATTATTTTCTAGAAGAACATATATATATATATATATATATATATATATATATAATTATAGCTGATTTACAATGTTCTGTCAATTTCTACTGTACAGCAGTGACCCATATATGTATATACACACATACACATTCTTTTTCTCACAGTTTCAATCCCCCATCATGTTCCATCCCAAGTGACTAGGTATAGTTCCCTGTGTTATACAGCAGGATCTCATTGCTTATCCCCTCCAAATGCAACAGTTTGCATCTACTAACCCCAAACTCCCAGTCCATCCCACTCCCCCCCAATCCCCTGGCAAACACAAGTCTGTCCTCTGTGTTCTGTTCTGATCTATTCTGTTTTCCAGATGGGTCATTTGTGCCATATTTTAGACTCCACATATAAGTGATATCATATGGTGTCTGTCTTTCTGATTTATTCACTTGGTATGATTATTATTTTAAAATATTTTTACCCCATATAGATCAGTTTTAGCCCAACTAAATGAAATGTAAAGTCATGATCTTGTAAAATATTTATACTTATGGGTGAAGTAAGATGTTTGCACCATCAATAACAAATGCTCTCTGACCTAATAGGGCACTATTTCATTGCTTTTTTATTTGCTCAATCACTCAATATTTTTTCAGTATGAAAGGGATGTTATATGTTATATCTTCTTTCTTTCTATGTGACCTTCTACTGCATCACTATATTTATTTTTTAAAGTTCATATTCTTATTGCTTATGAAAGTTATTCTGTGTATTGAGTGGCAGAACACTATCTCCTCGAGTGATCCCCATCATACCCGTTAATAAAATTGAAAAAATTCCCCTGTACATAATTTTTTTTTCCATTCCAGAATGAAAAATGATTTTAAAGAAGACAGTAAGAGTTATTCAGAGTGGTTATTGATTGTTACTTGATTCACCGACTGGCTCTTTTTGGTGTTAGAAAGCTGAAGTAGCTTATGCTTTTTATTTTAATACTTTTAAATTTATTTTATTGTTCAAAGTTTTTTTTTCTCTTTTTACAGCTGCACCTGCAGCATATGGAAATTCCCAAGCTACGGGTCAAATAGGAGCTGCAGCTGCCTGTGCCACAGCCATGGCAATGCCAGATCTGAGCTATATCTGCGACCTATGCCACATCTTGCAGCAACACCAGATCCTTAACCCACTGAACAAGGCCAGGGATTGAAACCACATCCTCATGGATACCAGTCGGGTTCTTAACCCACTGAGCCACAATGGGAACTCCTGTTGTTCAAAGCTTTAGAAGTTGTTTTTTTTTTTTTTTTCCCCTAGTTGCAAACAATAGATTCTAGGCTCTGTCTTGCTAGGAAATAAGATTGGAGTAAGGATACCAGATTGCAGAATCCGTGGAAGAGCAGAGAGACAGGCTTTTCAGTTATGCATCCAGAATCCCTAGATGCATTTTGAGATGTTCTATCAAGAACACCACCAAAAAAAGGAGTTTCCATTGCAGCACAGTGGAAATGAATCCAACTAGGACCCAAGAGGCTGCAGGTTTGATCCCTGGCCTCGCTCAGTTGGGTTAAGGGTCCGGCAGTTTCTGTGAGCTATGGTGTAGGTCACAGACATGGCTCAGACCCTGTGATCCTGCCTTGCTGTGGCTGTGGCAGTAGGCCAGCAGCTGTAGCTCTGACTGGATCCCTAGCCTGAGAATCTCCATATGCCTCGAGTACAGCCCTAAAGACAAAAAAAACCAAAAAACAAAAAAAACCAAAACAAACCCACCACAGCTACTGTTGGTGGGCACCCATCATCTTGCGCATGATTCTGGGGTTGAGGCTGTAGTTCACACAGGTGGAGCTTGATACCTCATTTACATCTGCCTGTATGAAGCTACATGCCTATGCCATAACACTCATTAAAACAGGGATTCCACACATCACATTGCACTATTCCCCCCAATAGCACATGTTGATGTTTAATCACTGACTGTAATTAGTTCAGGTGCTTGTTTGTGCTGACATTTCCAGCACTGCTGAGTAAGCAAGTCTTCTGATTCCCACCCTAGAAAGATGGGAAACATAGTGTAAAAAAATGATCAGAAAGTAGGGAAGGTGTTCAAACATGTCAAGGGGTCACACATGTCTATGGCAGCCTCTTCTTACCTTTCCAACATAATCATACACCTTCCGCCACACTTAACTCAAAAGTAAATATACCCACTATTCCCCCAAGTAGCACATGTTGATGTTTAATCACTGACTGTAATTAGTTCCGGTTTTGCTAGTTCCATCAGAGTCCTATCATGATATCTGTAATCTGTGAAATGTTAACCACCACTCTTATACCATTTATAAAACAGTAGAACAAAATAGCAGGAGAAAAAAGCAAAATGGGTCAAAGAAATAAATGCATAAGTGGCATAACCAAAAAAGGGATTGAGAAAATACTACACTTCCTGTTTCTGCAACCTATCAGGAGATCATACATGGATCTCGTAACCTCACTAACCATCCAATGTTCCTTTCCTCCTCATTAAGCACTCCAGTTAGTCATGATGCTTTGCCTGAAGGGCAGATTGAGTTTTTATTCTGTAGGTTTCTGATGGCCCTTCCTGAATGAAGTCATTAAAATAATCCAGGTGCTCTAACCATTGGAGCTGGTAGTACTAACAGGTGTTTCATAGGAGCCCCACCTTCCTCACAGATTGTTCCTTGTGCTAAAGTGTAACATTAAAGTCCATAGTCACAAATATGTGGGGGGGGGGAAAGGGTTTGTAACCTTTTCTTTAAGAAGAATTATGAAGATAAATAATAGCAAGAAGGGCCACTTTTACTTCCACCCCTTGGATTCTGGAATCATGAATATTGAGTGTAGGAGAAGACCTGTAGTATACATTGGCTGCTAACTCAGAACACAGAACAAGAGCTGTCCCTAGCATCCCAGCTTCACAAGGTGTCCACCAGTTGATATCCCTTCAGTGAATCTTTCCATTCTTCCGTAGAAGTTGGCCTGATGGAAGAGTGGAACGATTCGCTGAAGGGGGCACCAGGTGGTGGACACTTTGTGAAGAATCACTCCTTGAGAAGAAAAGTGAGGTGAGTCTCATAAGCAGCAGCTCATCGCCTTACTTCTTTGTGTGCAAATACTTTCCTTGATCAGAGTGGACACAAGGACTGTGAACATGGCAGCCTGAATTTCTTCAAGTGGTAGAGAAGAACATTCTGCTTCATATAGATGATATGAGAAGTAAAATAGAAGCAAATGTGGAGATACCTAAGCATATGTGCTCATTATTAGTATTGGTGTTTCAGGAGGAAGGAAGGAAACAGAAAGACAGAGAGGAGAGAAAAAGAGGAAGAAGAAGAGGAAGAGGAGGGAAAGGAAAAAAGGAGGAATCTTTAAGTAAGAATTATGATAAAGGAAAGGGAAGCTTTAGATTTACAGTATATAGGTTTTATGTTATGCAAAAAGAGGAATCTTTGACATTTTAGTCCAAATGAGTCTTCAGATTCTTTAAAAACCAAAGGGTGGATTTCCCATCATGGCTCAGTGGAAGCGAATCTGACTAGTATTCATGAGGACGCAGGTTTGATCTCTGGCCTCACTCAGTGTGTTAAAGATCTGATGTTGCCATGAGCTGTGGTGTAAGTCGCAGACACAGCCCAGATCCTGTGATCAAGTATTGCTGTGGCAGTAGTGTAGGCCAGCAGTTATAGCTCTGATTCCATCCCTAGCCTGGGAACTTCCATATGCCACTGGTGCAGCCCCATAAAGACAAAAGACAAAAAAAAAAAAAAAAAGTTACTAATCAAGTTTCATGAAATAAACATTGCATTAAAAAATAAAAGCACTATGTTATTCTACAACTTGAAGCATTAAAAAGGATTGGAAACATAGCCAATTACTGAAGTGTAAGCATTTTTCTAATTGGAAAGAGTCAAGGTGCTAGAAAATATGTGTGGGTTTATGTACTGGCCAGGATGTTTGAGGAACTGATGAGTATGTGGTACCTCCTTGGAGTGTGGTGTCATTGGCATATCAGACCTCTTTGCTTCAGAGGCCAATTAGCAGAGTGGGAGCAACCTCTCTTAGACTATTAGGTATGTTCATATGAATGCTTAGAGAAGATCTGAAAACCTCTTGTCTCTGGTTTAGCATTACAGAACCTCCGAAATCCAGGTCTAAGTCTCACATACAAACCTAGACAACTTTTTTTTTTAACCAAAAAATATTTATTCATACATATTTAAGATAACCATTGTTATGAAGACAGCATACTTATTGGAGTGCCTAAATATTAAATCCTAAGAAATTCATAATCTACATGAAGACAAAAAAACTGCTTTAAATCAACAAATCCTTCAAATAGTATGTCATTCAAACCAACAGAAGTGTAATTTAACCATCAGCTTGTAGGTATTGTTTTTAATTAGTTATTAATTCTTTAATTTATTAAATCTATTTTGAGTGGATTATAGATATATGAATTTTAAAATTATTAGTATATTACCATTACACATAAATTTAAATTTAATTCCAGCCTTTTCCTAGCTATGTTATACACCTATCTTTTGAACAAAATTAAAGCGGTATTTCAAAAGAAGTTGAGAATTTTTTTTTTTTTTTTTGGTTTTTAGGGCTGCACACATGGCATCTAATGCTTTGTCAAGCAAATCCACTTAAATATTGGTAAGTAGAATGTCAAACAGGTTCAGGGCACTTTGGGCAAGGAGAGCCTGAAGAGGAGACATGGTAAGCTTTGGAGTATGTAACTATAGTAAAAGGTGGGGAGGGGGGTTGATGAAGAACACTGTGAAGTACTTAGACATGAAGCTGAGTGAAAACCCTTTTTAGGACTTCATGTCATGCTGATATTCATGTTATGAGCTGCAGGCACTTTGCCAATAGGATCCAACCTCTAAATCATTCTATTACTATGGCTATAGACACACAGCTTCTCCTGCTGAACCTACAAGTTTATGACAGCTTCTCTCTGCCCTTTACAGAACACTGTTAATGGGGTCAATTCTTCATGTCAGGCAATACTTTTAGGTCTTTTTAAAAGGATGTCAATCTATCCAAGTTTGATACCCATGGAAGTCTACAAAAATTTACAACATTCTTTCCTCCTCACACTCTACAGCTTAATAGCAACCCTATAAAGAAATTCAATGAAAGAGAGAGACGCTTGAATTATGGAAAAATGGGAAGCTAAAGTCCAGTCTTTGTAAAAAAATCACTGCCAACATTTAATTTATAGTACATCAATGTTTGACACAACAAAGTGTTTAGAGCATTATTCTATCAAAAAATATCATAAGTTTTTTACAATACATTTTCCATTAAATTCAGTCCCATGACTGAAAAAATGCTAAGTAAGATGAGTGCAACAAAAACATACAGGAAAGACACGGTGACATAGACAGGATACTCATTTTTTTTTTTTGTCTTTTTGCTATTTCTTTGGGCCGTTCCCGCAGCATATGGAGGTTCCCAGGCTAGGGGTCTAATCGGAGCTGTAGCCACTGGCCTACGCCAGAGCCACAGCAACAAGGGATCCAAGCCGCGTCTGCAACCTACACCACAGCTCACAGCAACGCCGGATCATTAACCCACTGAACAAGGCCAGGGATCGAACCTGCAACCTCGTGGTTCCTAGTCGGATTCGTTAACCACTGTGCCACGACAGGAACTTCCATCTATTTTTTTGTATTCAATTTTTCTAATATCTCAGCCATTGTAAATTTGTTAAGTGGGGAGCCAAGTTAAATTAATAATTAAATAAACTCTCCAATATTCACCCATCTTTCATCTTTCTGGTCCTGGCATATTATTTCCCTGGGAGTTTTTTTTTTTTTTAGAAAAGTAAGAGACATTTTAAGAAACTGAAGTCTTCCAGTTATAGTGTGGAAGCAAGGTATAAAAGCAAACGACGGCACAACTACTGCAACTACTAATGGTAGTAATAGCTAGCATTTATAGGGTACTTACCTTGTACCAATATAATCCTAAATCTTCTATGTATAGCAACTTATTTAACCACCATAATAGTCTAATACATTAACAATTAATATTAACCTCATTTTTCAGACAAAGGAACAGAAGAACTGAGGTTAAATAACTCACCTGAAGAGACCTAGCTAATTCATAGCAGAGCCAGAAATCAAACCCTGTCTCTTGAGCTCTAAAACCCTTGCTATTAGGCACCACATTTTACTGCTTCCAGAAAGCCTGTCCTAATCCAGTTAGGCTGCCACATGTACCTATCAGATCTACTGGGGCAATATTCAAGTGACATTGTTAAGTGTCTTCCTGGTGAGTTTATTGAGGGCTGGATCCACTTCTTCCACCTGTGCTTCCATTATCTCTCACAGTACCTGGAATAAAGTAAAGCATCAACTCAAGCTTGTAGGATGTATAAATTGATGTTCCTTCCATATAGGATAGTCTCCCCTTAAATTTCATGGCACTCATTTTATTTAGGTTATCTGCTCACATGTCAGGCCCTCAGAGAAGCTTTCAGAAACCTCTGAAACTAATAGAAAATCAGCCCCCAAGACTTTCTATCCCCCCACACACACTTGTCATATTTTTTCTCTTCACACTTTCTATGCCCCCTAAACTTGTCATATTTTTTCTTTTCACAGCATTTTTTTCTGGTATTCATATCTATTGGTTTAATTTATTTACTATCTGTCTCACCATCTATATTGTGACTTATGACATTTTTGGTTTTCTTCACTCCTGTATCCCCAGTGACTAGAAAAGAATCAAGTGCATAGGAAACACTCAATACATATTTATTGAATAAATAGTTATTATGAATGAGTGCAAGGGTGGGTGGAATGATGTCTGGAAGAATCATAAGGAATTCATAACAACAATGACAACAATTAATTCTAGGAGGGCAGGGAGGAGAGATAAAAACTAGAGAGAAAAATGGCATTCCATGGTGGTTCAGTGGGCTAAGGATCCACTGCTATGATGGAACTTGTGTATGCAGTGTGTGGTCAAAAAAAGAAAAGAAACTTCACTGTTCTTCCTATAAAATATCATCTTATTAGGATTTTGTAGAGGTATAGATGGACATCTTTATTTTCAGTTTGGCAGAATTGCCATTTATAATTACTTTCTGTTTCAATAGACACTTCTACTGATATTCATTAAATACTGTAGATATTAAACTAAAATATTTATCCATGAGCCCATTTACAAATTTTATGGGTTTTTTTAAAAAGTCATGCCTCTCATATTGAAATTATAATAGATAAACTTCACGAATTTGATATTATTTAGTTCATGGGTACTAACACATCCGCAAAGCTGCCTCCATGGTGTTACGTTTCAAATTTCCTCTGAAAACACATTTTTAAAAGGTTGAGTGACTATTATATATGGAATAGAAGGTCAATGGGTACTTGGCTGTATAGCACAGGGGACGCTACTCAATATTCTGTGATAATCTATACGGGGGAAAGAATCTGAAAAAGAGTGTATATGTGTGTATGTATAACTGAATCCCTTTATTGTATGGCAGAAATTATCACAACATTGTAAATCAACTGTACTTCTATAAAACTTTAAAAGCGAAAAAAATAAAAAGTTGAACCAATTCTTTTTTGAAGAAAAATTTCATTGACATATATCTGACATGTAATGTTTAAGATGTATAACATGTTAATTTGATACATTTGCATATCGCACTATGATTACCATTGTAGTGACAGTACCTCTGTCATGCCCCATAATTATCATTTCTTTTTTTGTGATGGGAATAACTAAGAACCAGTCTTTTAGCAAGTTCCGTGATTACAATACAATGTCCTTGCCTTCTTTCACTATTCCGTGCCTTAGATCTCCATGGCTTATTTATCTACTAGTTGTAAGTATGTACCTTTAAAAATCTCTCCTATTTCACAATCCTCTATCCCTTGGAAACACCATCTTACTCTCTGTTTTTATAAGTTTGTTTTTATTAGATTTAATATATAAGCAATACCATACAGTATTTCTGTGGGACTAAATGGAGCTATTTTATTTATTTATTTATTTATTTTTGCTTTTTTAGGGGAGGTGGGGGGAATGTGCACTTGTGGCATATGGAGGTTCCCAGGCTAGGGGTGGAAATCGAAGCTGCATCTGCCGGCTTGTGCCACAGCCACAGCAGTGCTGGATCTGAGCCATGTTTGCAACCTACACTGCAGCTCATGGCAAAGCAGGATCCTTTAACCCACTGAGTGAGGCCAGGGATTAAACTAGCATCCTCTTGGATACTAGTTGTCAGGTTCATTACCTCTGGGCCACAATGAGAACTCCTGGAGCTATTTTAATTGAAAAAAATGTAAAAATGTAACTTTATTATTATTTCCCTAAATTTAACTTTGTCATCCTAAAAGAAAGGTAGTCTATTATTTCAAATTTCAGTTTTATCAAGAACATTCACAAGAACTAAATATATTCATAAATAGCATATGTTCATCTTTTTTCATAAGGAAAATGAATAAATGCAATGCTCTAACTTTTCTTTATTAAGCAAATAAAGTTCACAAAAGATTGCAAAAATAAAAACAGCAGTAGTGATATCTTTTATAAGCATGTTATCAGTACATATTTTGGAAATTCATTATTTTTCTAATAAAACAATTAACTTTGATTATTCATTTAAGATAATGTTAAAGCAATCTCTGTATAAGCAGATGACATGAAAGCAATCTCATAAATGTTGAGTAGTAGTAGTATTTAAATATTCTTTATACATGGTAGAAATTGGGTTGACCTAACTCTAATTAGGTCGTCTTAAGGAACTTCAAAAATCAAATAAGACATGTAGGAATTAATATCATTAAAGACTCAAAGTTTTATTCTGTTTTACATTTTAAAAGTTTTAAAAATGAGAGTTTATTATATAATGTACATTAATATAGCTTAAGACACAATTTCATGCCAAATTTTATATGTATATATGTGCATAATTATTCCTTCTATAACATTGCACTTAGAACTAATATGACCTAAGAGCTATCACTTTAGTCACAAATTTCAACTAAATTCCTCCATACGTCTTACAAAATTAAAGTTTTATTTCTATGCTTTAATTTTCTTCACTGATTGTTTTCTCACTTCAATGACAAATTCATCTTCCAGTTGCCTCAGGCTGTTATATTCACTCAATTTCACTTTCACATAAAAAACCAGCATTATATGTCTAAGACATTTAATAATGTCAATGCATTAATTCCAAAGAGCTTTATTTGCATAAACCAACTTTCATTACCAGGGCTGGAATGCATTCAATTCATTCATTTATCTACTCAATCATTCTTTAGCTTCTTCATACCCATATTTACCCATTCATCCAACACATACTTAGCAAACTTTTTCTGAGAAGATGGCTTATTAATAGTGATAGAAATGATATAAAGAAGGAGATTCATAGAGATGTACTGGCTTAACTACATTCCAGACAGATGGTATTATAGATATACAGGTAATGACCGAGGCACAAATGGGAGATGTGTTTGAGGAAGAGTAAGAAGCTCAGCTCACTAGAGTGAAGCATGCAACTGGGGACATGATATGCAGTGTAAATGGACAGAGAATGAAAGCCACATTACCTAGGTTCTTACAGGCCTTGGTGAAGGGTATGTATACAGTACGGAGTTATACGGAACATTATGAAAACATTTTGCTCAGAAGAGAATTACAGTCTGACCTATATTTTTAAGGAATAATTCTGAATGCGTCATGTAAAGAAAAGTATGCAGGAATAACAGTGGGACTAGGTTGAGACTGCAGTAGTCACATCAAGAACACCTAAACTCAGGAGGCCAACACCTCACAGAACATGGGAAGAAGACATGAGCAAATTCAAGTGTATATCATTTTTTTATGATGAGCAAAAAACAAGTGAGCAAATTCAAATGTATATCTTTTTTTTGCTAGGGAAAAGAGAATCTGAATTTGAAAATGATACTAATACAAGCAACAATGAAAATAACAAAAATTGCTAATGGCTAAGCATACCTACTATAATGGGTATATACTAGCTTGTTTATTATTATTATAATGGGAATATACTAGCTTGTTTATTTCTACAGAATTAGAAAAACTCAAGGTTAAGGGCACAGTCTTTCACGCCACCAAGTCTTCCTAAAATTTCAGCCATAAGTTCAGGGATCCTCTGGGCCACCCTTGCTTCTGATTGGCTGACTACAAAATTGGGAGTTCCCACCACCACCCTCATTTTCCATACTTCTCTAGAACAACTCACAGAAAAACAACTCACAGAACTCAGGAAAGCACTGTACTTAAGGTGTCTCTTAGTTATAGGCAAAGGATACAAATCAAAACTGGACAAAGGAAGAGATGCTTAGGGTGGAATATAGGGCTGGGAGAGTTACAAACATAAAGTTTCCACGTCCTCAGGATGGGTTACCCTCCTGGTAACACACAAATGGAGTGTTGCTAACCGAGGAAGCTCACTCAAACATCAATGTCCAAAGATTTTTATTGAGGCTTCATTACATAGGCATGATTCATGGTCAGCAGAGTTGAATTCAATCTCTAGTTCCTTTCCATCCCTAGATGTCAGCCCCATACCACATGCCTCAACATCCAAACTATATAATCACATGGCTGATCTGTCAGCCCTCACTGTAAGACTATCAGATGTGCTTGGACCCATCTTGAGTTATGTCATTAGCATAAACCACCAGATGTGGTTTGCTTTGCTAAGCCCATTATGAATAATGAATAACAAGGACACTTATGTAATCAGAGAAATTCCAAGGGTTTAGAGGTGACCTACCAGCACTGAAACAAAGGCCAGGTCTCTCAGTAAGATTAATTCTTGATGATGATACTAATAACAATAATGATAATGATAATAATAATAAAGAATAATGCAAGTAGTAAGACAATAGTAGTAGCAAATTATTAAACATTATTTATGGCATACTGGAGTTTCCGTCATGGCTCAGTGGGAACCACGAGGTTGTGGGTTCGATCCCTGGCCTTGCTCAGTGGGTTGAGGATGCCATGAGCTGTGGTGTAGCTTGCAGACGCGGCTTGGATCCCGCATTGCTGTGGCTCTGGTGTAGGCTAGCAGCTACAGCTCTGATTAGACCCCTAGCCTGGGAACCTCCATATGCCACGGGAGTGGCTCTAGAAAAGACAAAAAGACAAAAAAACAAAAGCAAAAACAAAAAACTATTTATGGCATACTAAGAAAATTTGCATGTGACAAGTTATTTCTCATAACAATCCATGAGGCTATTATCTTCACATTACAGATGAAGAAACTGAGGCATAGATTAATTAACTTACCCAAGGTCGAAGGTATAGAAAGATACACAGGTTTTGAACCCTGGGAAATAGTCTGTGAATCTGTGCTTTTAACACCAATATTGTGCTGCCTGTCTGTAGGGATATCTAAAATTAAATCTGGAAACAGGAGATCAGCATTAGGAGACTGGGCTAAATAGAAAATGAAGGCCCAAAGCACTAATCTTCTAAGATTCAACCCTTCTGAGCCTTCAGGCAATTGTTGAGCTATGGCAGAGGCGCTAAATCAAGTGTTTCCAAGTATATGATGATTAATTTCTCTTGGACCCTTAACGGCATCTTGAAGTTCTACTGTGAACCTCTAGTCAGCTTTCTCTTGCACTCCTCATAAGCACTATTTCAAATGTTCTAATGCTTTTTTTGGGGGGGCAGAGTCTTTTTAGGACTGCACCTGCAGCATATAGAAGTTCCCAGGCTGGGGTCGAATTGGAGCTACAGCTACCAGCCTACGCCACAGCCACAGCAACACCGAGATCCGAGCCACACCTGCAACCTACACCGCAGCTCATGACAACGCCTAATCTCCGACACTGAGCGAGGCGAGAGATCCAACCCACATCCTCATGGATAGTAGCCAGACTTGTTTCGACTGCGCCACAACAGGAACTCCTAACCAGCGTAACTGTTTTTGAAAAGAGCTTACTGTCTCCTGGAAACCCCCTGGTTTCATATCAACCAAGTTTGTCAGTTTACTAGAAATAAAACTTGATTGATTTTTCTAGATCACCCTAGGACCGAAAGACATTTTTATTGGTTGGGAATGGGAGTGGTTTAGAAAGAAAGAGACCTGGAGATTTCAAACCACCGATGATATAATTCAGAGTCTACCCTACATCATTTACTCCTTGCAATCTGCACACTGTATCTAGGAAACCTCTGAGATGCTCATAGTTTTCAACAGTAGCTTTAGTTTTGAGGCAGGAAAGATCCACTCATGTCCTCTATCAGCTGATATTTGTCTTGATCATAAAAACCAGGCCACAGTATATCCTAAGTGGCATAAACAACTTTGTAGAAAACACACATCGGGCAAGGTCACTGGGGGACTGATGGATGAGACAAAAATAAGACTATTTTTGTAGTCGTGATGACCACAAAGCTAGAAACGCTACAACCTCAAAAAGGAAAAAAATATTCTACTCTCTGGGCTAATCGGAGTGGCTGCTGCTCTTTTTTAAATTTTTAATTTTTTTTTTACCAAATTACTTCTAGTCCTGCTCCATTCCTCCCTCTGCCTGGATAAAGATTGCCAGGGAGCTCAATCATAGAGTTGCCATGCTTTCTAAAAGTGCTCAACCCAGAACATATTTCTTTGAACCCTGTCCAGAATTACTCTGCACAAAAACTTTTAAAATATAAGACAGAATAAAGCTTTAAATCTTTAATGATGTTGATTTCCAGCTCCTAACTCAAAGTCCTTCCTAACACCCTCTCACTGACATACTCCACATCTCCCCATGGTGCATGGTTTTCTTCACTGGAAAAGGTCAATTAACCCAACTGTTTTTGATGACAGCTGTGTTTCTTGTGGTCTCTGGCAGATGGGCACTGACAGTCTCTTAATGTCCCAGCACTTATCTCTAGGTTGGTATTTCTTTGTGAAATCCAGAACCATATATCAAAACTGTCTGCTATTCACCCCCAAGGCTTATTTGCCAGATAGTTGATAATTTATGAATTCCAAATTGAATAGGAAACATCCTCCTAATTTGCATTTCTCCCTTTTTTAAAATTTTAATTAATGATACTAATTTACATCAACTTTTTAATTAAGATTTTGTTATATTTGAGCATTTTTAGGGTCACAGCAAAATTGAGGGGAAGGTGCAAGGACTGACCATATATCCCTCTTGCCCCTACACATGCATAGCTTCTCCCACTATTAATATCACCCACCAGAGTGCGACACTTGTTTCCACTGGTTGAACATACACTGAGACATCAAAATCACTTCAAGTCCATGGTTCACTATTGGTTGTCCATATTCTGTGGATTTGGATAAAAGTATAATGACACGCATCCATTTTCATGGTCCACCAAGTTTTTTTTTTTTTTTTTAAGACAGAAACACTTGAGTAACTTGTTATTCAACCATACATTGGTAGTGAAAATCAGTTTCCTGAGAACTCCCTCAGTTCCAGAAAAACTGGGGCATTTGATCATCTTATACCAACATATACTTCCTAATCATTTCTTGATTTTTTTTTTTTTGTCACTCCCATGGCATGCAGAAGTTCCCAGGCCAGGGATTGAACCCACACTGCAAGTGACACAGCAATGACAATGCCAGATCCTTAACATGACAGGCCACCAGGGAACTCCCATCTCTTGAATTTTGATAGTCCTCTTATACCAAATGCTATCATCTGAGTCCATATTTCTCATAATATCTCATTTTTCTCCAGGAAAGCTTTTCTCTTTTTCATTTCATTATGCAGAATGAACAGGGTAAACTTCAAATAAAATGTTAGTATTTTCCTTTTAGGATCCTACATTCATTTCATATTGCCTATAGGATGGCATTCAAAAGACACTTCATTCTCTATAACAATAAAAAGTGCTGGCAAACTACAGTCAAATCCAACAAGGTTAATTTTGTAAATAAAGTTTTATTGGTACACAACCACATCTATTCATTTTCATATTATCTAGGGCTCTAGGGCTGCTTTCAAGCTTAAAATGGTAGTATTAGGCAGTTATTAAAAAAAAAAGAAAAAGAAAAAAGATAAACTTATTTTACTCTTGCCTTTTGCGGGGGGCGGAGGGGGGGGGCTGTGGCACAAGGAATTCCCAGGCCAGTGATCAGATCCTAGTCTCAACTGTAACTTATGTCATAGCTGTGGCAATGCCAGATCCTTTAACCCACTGTGCTGGGCCTGGGATCATCCTGGCTTTGCCGAGTTGTTGCCAATCCTTTTATATCACAGTGGGAACTCTACAACCTATCTTTTTATTGAAAATTTTTGCTGACACCTACCACTTAAAATCTGCAGACTCACTCCATTTTTTATACATTTTATTATATTGAAAAGGAATTGGTTTCTGAAAAATTGTGTGTGCACACAGAGGGAGGGGGGATCCTCTTTGATATAAGTAGTTTGCTTTCCTGGACTCCTCTTATGTCAGCCTTAGATTGCGTTTATTTCCCTTAGTTTCTGCATTTCATCACTTCTGGGCTTTACTTCAATGAACCATCCTCTCCTTTATTTCAGGAATTTTAATATGCCATTCTCTCACCCTGAATCTCCTCCTCTCCCAACAAATTTTCATCTGACCAAGAACTTCTCAATAGCAGCTAAAACATCCCTTCCTCATCAGTGCATTTTTTTACTTCTCCAACCAACTAATGCAAATTAAGGAACTGTTAAAATAGTTGAAATACCATCACCCTGGACACTTATTTAAGGGTATATTTGCTCAGCTTTCCAATAAAGTGCAATGGTCCATCCTTCTATCCAGCCCCACTTTGTGTTCACTTATGTGGGAGAAAAATGGTATTATTCTTGTGTAGTAAGCTTAAAAAGAAAAAGAAAAAGTGAAAGAGCTCAGATATCATGAAGAGAATTTGTACAAGTGTCACTTGAAAATGTTACCCTCACCTGTTTCTACAGATCTCTAAAACTTTTTGAATAACTTTAAAATAAGCTGGGATAACAGCTTTTTTAGACACGCTGAGAAAAGAAATGAATAAAGAAAATATTTTATGTGTACAGAATCCTAGTACCTATTTACCAGGACACATGATTAACATGGGACTATATCCAATCTGTTCTTTGTTTAACATACAAATTCAAGGAAAATGAAACTATCCTATATCTGTTAATGTCATGTAGTAAAAACGAACTGAAACAAAAGGTTAACTACTTTAAAGGCAACTAACTTACTGAAATTCAATAAAGTACAAAATATGAATACTTTTCAAAAGGGCGATAAAATAGAATAAGACAGCTGGGACACTTTTTGACAAATATATCACTTTTTCTCATATTTCTCATATTTTACACACTAATGAATATGATCATACAATAAGTATCAATCACACAAATATTAAAAAACTGCTAAATTTACTGAGAACCCTTTTTTTAAAAAACCATTCAATCTCTGTTTGTGATCTGTCACTGTTGGGCATGCATGATTACTTCAAGAAATGTTTTTAAAAGAAAAAAAATTGGATCACAAGATGATGAGTACAATAAAATTGATTATTTTCACAGCCTCATTGCCACAATAGAGAATGATAATTCTTCATATTATTAGCATTGTGTACTAAACCCTTCATACGCACAGACTCACAACAGCTTTGTGAAGAATAATGGTATCCAGTCTTAAAGGATATAGAGCCCTGGGAAGAGTGAATTTCATGTCACTACAAGTGATGGAAACAAGACAAAAATGAAATGTTTTCTCATTGCTAGATCATGCTTTTTTAAGGAAAGATTTCTGGAACTAATAAGCAGTGTGTTTAACACTCCTTAGTTTCAACAATGTAAAAACATAGCTGACCAACCAAAAAGCAGTGTCAATATTTCAATCCACCATTTTTTTGACTTTAAGGAAATGAGCAGACTTGAGGTTTTTAATCTTTCCTCTTCTCATAAAATGCCACAAATTAAACCTCAGAGACGCTGAGAGGAAAGAGAAGTTTCTTATTCATTTCCTAGGGATGTGTCGGAACAAGTCTTACTAACTGGGTCAGCAATTACAAAAATCTGCTGATTTTCAGAGTAGTATCCAGAGCTTTAAAAAATACCAATGCCCTCATGGCACTTTATGCCAATTAAATCACAATATCTGGGGTGAGAGAAATCAATATTTTTAAAAGATTCACAAGGAAGCCAAGTTTGGGAACTAATGAACTGTCTCAAGGAAGTGGTTAGTCAAATGTGGAGCCTGGGTCATCCCCTCTGTCCCTCCTCCCTTGTCCCCTTGACCATAAGGATCACTTGGGAGATTATCTAACAACTGATCATCCCCAGATTCTCTCTTGGTGATCCTAATTTAATGGGTCTGTTGGGATACTCAGGAATATGTATTCACAGTAAAGTTTGGGAAACACTAGGAAATGATTGGTCATAGAGAACTTATTGGAAACCAATGCTCATTCTGAACAGAAACCCAAGGCATATTATTAGCATTATTATTAGCATATTGTTGATTTACAGTGCTGTGTCAATTTCTGCTGCACAGCACACTGACCCAGTCACACACATGGACACATTCCTTTTCTCATATTATCTTCCATCATGGTCTATCTTGGTTTGTAAATGCCTCTACCAGGAGAGGAGATCCTGATGTGGAGAGACATTCTTTACATCACCCTATATTCAAAATTGGAGTCTATTAATTCTAAAAACAATATAAGAATTAATGTTTTCTAGTTCCCTTTCTCTTAAGTGGGTAAAAAATTCCCTCCCTCGTGAAAATGCTGAGATTTTTCAGAATTATGACAACACAACAGAGAAGTCAAAATTCTACTCACTAACTTGCACTTCCATTTTTTTAATGTTTAAAATAAGAAATTGCTCTTATTTTTCAACATTTAGATACAAAATGCTTGGGGGATATTTGACTCTAACTTACTGTGTGGCAAAGTGATTGGGAAATTATATAACTCACAAGGTCATATAGCATTCCTTGTAAAATAGTCATATAAATTCCAAATCTTATATGAATATGAAGAGTTTTGCGATGGAAGATGTTTAGCATTTTGAAGAGAGTATTAGAGAGCTGGACAATAAATAATACATTTAGGACAGTAATTATCTAAACCTGGTTCCAGTATTGGCAACATTATTATCATTTGGGAAATTGTTAAAAATAAAATTTCTGGAGTTCCCTGGTGACCTAATGGTTAAGAATTCTGTCTTTTCACTGCTGTGGCTCAGGTTCAATCCCTAGCCCAAGAACTTTCACATGCTTTGAACTCAGGCAAAAAAAAATTTATATATTTATACACACACACACACACATATTTATATGTATTATAAATTATAAGTTCATTCTGGGGCCCAGCAATCTATTTTAACAGATCTCTGGGTGATTATAATAGAATGATAAAACTGAGAAAAAAGATTTATTCACAATAAATCTTTGTGAATATGGGCCATAATGGATGTTAGCATATAATTTTCCAAGAGGTAAAATCACCTCTATAAAGGTTTCTATAGGAATATAAAATGAAATGTCTCAAAGATTTTTTAACACATTAATTAATGAAGGAAACAATAAGAGGTAAAAACTCACCTAAAGAACTTTTGTGAAACTATCTTTTATAGGCCAGCTAGGATAAAATTGCTGGGTTACATTAAAAAAAAGTTAATATCTAACTAAGCTAAAACAAAGCTCTGCATTTATAGAGCTTTGAAATATGCTAAACAATAGAAAGTCATACCTAGCACTGTGCTGAAAGAACACCCAGTAATTTTTCCTCTTTTTTTTTTGCCTATTTCCAATTTTTAGATAATTATTATGACATGGGTATTAAGATAACTTTTCATTATAACTATTTCATAAATAGAAGAGATCACTGTAGGGATTACTTTGTCCCTGGGGGTGAGTATTTCTCCTGATATGTATTTTTAGTTAAATTCCATTATGGTGTTAGAGCAGATTTCATATGGTTTCTGTTCTTTTAACTTTGTTAAAATGTTTCATAGCTCAGAGTATAGTTTTACATTGTGAATGTATCATGTGACCTTGAATAGAAAGTATCTTCTGTTGTCAGATGCTGTCTTCTATAGACGTCGATCATGCCCAGTCGATTGAAGGTGCTATTGAGTTCAACTACATTCTTAGTGATTTTCTACCTGCTGGATCTTTTTGTTGTCTCCAGCTGTGATAGTAAAGTCATCTAATTCTTCTTGTAATTCTATTAGTGGGGTGCCATGTAGTTTGACATTCTGTTGTTAGGGGCATAAGCATTAATAAACATCATATGTTTTCTTGAGAATTTTTTCACTATGGACTGCCCTTCTTTATCTTTTATAATTTTTCTTGTTTGAAGTCTTCTCTGTTTGAAATTAACATAGTTACTCCTGCTTGCTTTTGATTAGTGTTAGCATGGCATATTTTTCTATATCCATTTACTTTTTAATCTACATGTGTCTTTAAATTTAAAGTGGGTTTCTTATAGGTCTTATTTTCTATCTTATAATTGGTATATTTTGACCATTGATGTTCAAAGAGATTATTGATATAGGTAGACTAATATCTATCATATTTTTCACTGTTTTCTATTTGTTGTCCTTTGTTCCTATTGTTGTTTTTCACTTTTTTTGCCTTTTGTGGTTTTAACTGAGCATTTTATGTAATTCCACTTTCTATCCTTTCTTAGCATACTTTTTAAAAAGGAATTAACTTCTTTAAATGATTGTCCTCAAATTTACAAAGTACTTTTATAAATAATTCAAGTTCACTTTCAAATAATACTATACAAGTTCATGAATAATATGAGTACCAAGTCACAACAAAATAGTTGTTTTTCTTGTCCCTTGTATCATGACGCCATTCATTTTACTTATATGTAAGCATATATATATGTAATAGATATACATAAGCACAGATAATTAAATACATAGTTGCTATTATTTTCAAAAAAAACTATTACCAAATCATTTAATTGTTGTATCAATTAAAATAAGAAAAATACCTCTTTATTTTATCTTCTCTCAGTCTTCCCTCAGTGCTCTGTCTTTATATAGATCTGAATTTCTGACCAATGTTTTCTCCTTCTCTGTAAAGAATCTCTTTTAGTATTTCTCTATTGGTAACAAATACCTTCTGTTTTTGTTTGAGAAAGTCTATTTTTCCTTCACTTTTGAAGAATAATTTTGCAGGTTTCAGAATTCTAGGTTGGTGGACTTTTTTCCTTTCCTCTACTCTCTTGTTTGTTGTGATTTCTGAGGAAACGTCAGATTTACTTCTTATTTTTGTCCCTTTAGAGGTAAGGTGTTTTTTTTCATTGGCTTTTTAAAATTATTCCTTTATATTTGTTTTTTTTTCTATAATTTGAAAACAATGTACCTAAGTATAGTTTTTTTTTGTTGCTTATTTTTGCTTTTAATGCTTTTTTTCTGTTTGGTATTCTCTGAGGTTGCTGAAACTGTGCTTTGATGTCTGACATTAATTGGGGGGAAATTTTCCATGATTAATGTGTCTAATACTTCTTGTGTTCCATCCTCTCTTATTCTGGTATTCCCACTACATGTACATTATGCCTTTTGTAGTTGTCTCACAGCCCTTGGATATTCTGTTCTGTTGTGTTTTTTTTTTTTTGTTTCTAGTCTTTGTTCTCTTCGCTTTTCAGCTTTTGAGGAGTCTCTTGATATATTATCTAGCTCAGAGATTCTTTCCTCAGCTGTTTACAGCCTTCCAGTAATCTCATCAAAGCATTTTTCATTTGTGTTATAGTGTGTTTGATCTCTGACATTTCCTTGTGGTTCCTTCTTAGGCTTTTTATCCCTCTGCTTACATGGCCCATCTGTGCTTGCATGCCACCTACTTTTCCATTGGAGTCCTTAGCACATTAATCATAGTTATTTTAAATTCCTTGTCTAATAACTCCAATATCCCTGGAGTTTGTGTTATGCTTGCTTTGTCTCTTCAAGCTGTATGTTATTGCTGTCTCTTAGTTTACCTTGTCATTTTTTTCTTGATATCCAAACATGATGAGCCAGGTAAAAGAATTGCTATAAATGGGCCTCTAGTCAGATGTAGGTGGAAAAGTGGCATTTTACAGTCCTATGATAAAATGACAAAATGTTGACCCCCCAAATAATTTTTAAACACTTCTTTTTCAGCTTTAACACTGAGTAGAATTATGAAAAATGAAAATCACTAACTAAAGTTTTAGAGCACACATAGGTTGAAGCTCTTCTAATAGACTCAAAACCATTCCCTTTTTGTTCTGTTTTGTTTTGTTTTGAACAAAGAGCATTCTAGGTTTCCTTAGTAGCTACTATTTTCCATGTGTGCTATCCTGCTTACTTTTTCCTCCCAATTGCTGAATATTCAATATAGTCTACACATAATGCCCTCCTATCTACTGGTCATATAACCTAAACACTTTATACTAAGCTTAAAAGGAAAATAGAAACTTATCTGCATTGTGGAGAAAATAATTCTCAAAGAGAAAATGATGCTTTTGGAAAATGTTCCACTCATTTTTTTTCCTTCCTGCTTGAAAGAAAAGAGAGAAAAGTGGGTGAAGTAAGAAATATTATATAAATGTTAGCAGAGGAAACCCCCATGTCTGCTCTGTTAGAGACGCCCAGGTTGGAGAAAAAGGTAAAGTTAAAACATGAGCAGAGAAGACTTAGATACTAAGGCCTGATGCAGTTGCAGGTATTAAACTATAGGAGTTAAACATGTGTTTAAGTTTTTCTATTTCCCAACTCAAATCACCAGAATACAAAACTGGAGATGTAGGAATATGGGACCAAAGGCCTTTCCAGAAATAAGTTGTGTGTATGGTATTTTCAGGATTATATTTTCTCAGTAACTTGAAGACATAGATTTCTGAATAGTAACTTGAGGTTTAGCAGTGTGAGATCTGTTTTCATCATAGCTAACAAAAAGTATTTGTGTACTTAATTTTTTCATCAGCCAGCATTATATACAGACTTTTCTACCCACGTTTTTCTCTTTCGTAGTTTTTAATGGAATTGAACACGTTGAAAGTTAATTCCACCTAATCTGACATTTATTTTTTCTCAAGAATTCACATTCAGAGCTTTGAAGATTCTGTGTTTTCTTTTCCATAAAATAAAGAGCCTATCTTGTACACTACTTATAATCTTCACTGAATTGGAGATGGTAGATATTTACTTATAGATTTTTTTTATAAGGGTTTAAAAATAGTGTGATTGGAAACAAGGGTAGAAATCTGAGAGCAAGTGCCAGCAGGATTGGTTTCTTCTTAGGGCCTCTCCCCTTGGTTTGTAGATAACTGTTTCTCTGTGTCCTGATATGGTCTTTCCTCGGTGCTCACACATCCCTGGTGTCACTTTTCCCCTTCTTATAAGGACACCACTCATATTGGATTAGGTCCTTCTAATGACTTCATTTAACCTTCATTATTTCTTTAAAGAGCTTATCTCCTAGATTTACAAGGAGATCCTGCTGAGTAGAATTGAGAACTTTGTCTAGATACTCATGTTGCAACAGAACAAAGGGTGGGGGGGGAAATGTAATTGTAATGTATACATGTAAGGATAACTTGATCCCCTTGCTATACAGTGGGAAAATAAAAAATAAAAAATAAATAAATAAATAAAAAGAAAAAGACCTTATCTCCTAAGACAGTCATATTCTGAGAAAAGGGGGTCAAACCTTACTTTTAACATACATAACCTCCGGGAAGCTTTCCGTGACCTCACTCCATCTGAAATTAGGTTATTTAGGATATTTTCTACAAGCTTCATCATGGAATAGAATGTTTCTTCTTTTCGTGACATTCCTAATGTTTCTAATTGCTGGGTTATGATCGGCCTTCCCTACTAGTTGTAAGTTTCCTGATGGGCCACTGTCAAGGTTCATTGCATTTCTAGTTCCCGCCCCCCCCCCACCCTTCACCAGATCTGTTGTAGAAAGTAATTGGTTATTATTGCCTGACTAGCTGGACAAGTTGTTTTCTGTCAGACCATCTGTGCCCTCTAGCCTGTTCTCAGCTACCTGACTAAAGTCCAATGTTCACTGCAGCACTATTTTCAATAGCCAAGACATGGAAACAACCTAAATGCCCATTGACAGAGGAGTGGATCAAGAAGATGTGGTACATATACACAATGGAATATTATTCAGCCATTAAAAGGAACAAAATACCATCATTTTTAGCAACATGGATGGACCTAGAAATTATCATGCTGAGTGAAGTCAGTCAGACAATGAGACACCGACATCAAATGCTTTTACTGACATGTGGAATCTGAAAAAAGGACAGACGGAACTTCTTTACAGAACAGATGCTGACTCACAGACATTGAAAAACTTATAGTCTCCAGAGGAAACAGTTTGGGGGTGGGGTAATGCGCTTGAGCTGTGGGATGGATATCCTGTGTAATCAGATTGTTATGATCATTGTACAACTATAGTAAATTCATTGAGTAATAAAAAAATTTTACATAGTTCCCTTACTTTTTTTTCATTGTGGAAACTTGTAATAATATGCAAAGAAAATAACAAATCTTGGAGTTGCCCTCTGGAGCAGCAGAAATGAATTCAACTAGGAACCATGAGGTTGCGTGTACAATCCCTGGACTTGCTCAGTGGGTTAAGGATCTGGTGTTGCCATGAGCTGTGGTGTAGATCACAGATGTGACTCAGATCTGGCGTTGCCGTGGCTGAGGCATAGGCCAACAGCTATAGCTCCAGTTAGACCCCTAGCCTGGGGACCTCCATATGCTGTGGGTGCAGCCCTAGAAAGCAAAAAAAAAAAAAAAAAAAGAAAAAGAAAATAACAAATCTCCATATGCCTTAGTATATATCTTTAATTTGCATATTAATCACAGTATAACTGCTCCTATGATTGTGTGTAAACAAAATCTATTTCAATTTTCTCATACACTGCCTTCCCAAACTTCAAAATGTTATATAAACACAAGAATGCATGCCCCGGATCCCTAAACACTTTCAACTGCAGTTGTAGATTTGATTTAAGATCTGCCAGTCAGACTCATTTCCATGAAGTCCAAAGAAAGGTAAGCTTCAAGGCCACTATTTTGTATACACGGACAACAGCAGAAGAGGCATGAACATGGAGCCCAGGAAATTTCTTACTCTATAGAACCTTCTTAGTGTGACGATAACAGCAGAATCCTTGGAGGCACATTTTTGGTGTCACCTAGAGAGTCATTCCCATCAGCCAAGCCTGGAATCCATTTCTTCAACTATCCTAAAATTCTTCCTATCACCCTGTTATAAGATATTTTCTGCTCCAGCTAGCTAGTGTTGCTTCTGTATTTGCAAGTGAACACTGGTCGATATGAAAACATTACCTTCTCTCACAATTCCTCTGAAATTTTCCACTACACTCATTTTGATTATTTAGGGAATATGGTTGCATGACAGCCTGTAAAAAAAAAAAAAATGAAGGCATGTCACCATCATCATAATTAGCTATATATGACCAAGGGAAGTATAATTCAAAGGAAGGATTCCCAATGTCAAGAAAAAGGGGTTTATTATCAGAATGGCAATCGAAATTCAACAACATATAGGAAAATAAAAGAAACAGTAGAGTCAAGAGAAAAAAATCAAGAAGTTATTAAGCCTCAATAAATAGTCAGATTGAAAAAAGAGATCAGATATGACACAAATGGGTCAAGAGTTGACTTAGGATGTAGCTTTTCAGAAATTTTATTTATGTTGTATTAACTATGTTCTATAAACTAGAAGCAGTTCTTGCAAGCCAGAGAGTATAATAAGTTTCTCCATGAAAATAACCTTTTAAACCTATTCCCACAATGTTTTTTCCTTCTTGACCCAGAAACCATCAGTGTTCCCATCATAATTACTTTCCTGGTCAGTTGTTAGGGGTTCTATTGATCTTGCCAGCCCTAGCCCTTTCTAATCTATCACATTGCATCCATATTGCCCCACCCATGGGAGGACTTCAACAAATATTTGAATGATGAATAAATAAGAATGAAAAGTTTTACCAACTTTGCAAACAATAGACATTGTTTTCCTTCTTATCCATATTGTGTTGCCCCAAATTATAGCACCTTGTACACGTTTACTCTAAATCCTTCAGTAGACAAAAATACTAATAACACCATTACAGAATTATTTCTTAAAAGAAACAATGAGAAAGCAACTAAAAATCTCATGAATATGAAATTCTTCTTCAAGAGAAGAAAATTAAAGCATTTTTAGGTGTTGGATTAACTTTGCTATTTGCTTTATAACCAACAAAGAATTTTGCTTCACTCTTAGGTGTTGTCTTTTACAAGTGTGCCTTCACATTCAAAAAGTTGAAGTTGTACTTCTATCAAAGCTGTAGCTCAGCAACCCACTGTGCCCAGTGATTCTAAAATAAGTACAATTTGCATGTAATGATTTCTCTGAGTACAAAAACCTTAATTCTCTGTTATTTTCCAGTTCAGTTTCATTAAATTCAAAATTGATTTTTACTACACTCTATGAATATGCTAAAAATCCCCAAGTACTTTGAAAACATGAGGTATAATATTTGAAATAAGATGTTACAGAATTGAAAATATCATTATTTCCTTTCTTGTATAATCTCCAGTCAGGTACATTACCAGGAAATAGATATATATTTTAAAAATATATCTATTTTGAATTGTTCTTTTTCTTTCTAGCTATATCATGTAATGCTTTACCTACAAATAAAAGCCAAATTAAAATGGTTAATAAAATATTCTAGAGACTCTAGTTCTTTTGGCATTTGATGAAGAAGATAGAGAATTCAACACTCTCTTTCCAGTGGTTTAAAAAACAAGGAAAATGGTCACCTAAACCCAGCTACTGTTTCTGCCACAGTGCTTTAAAGGCATCAGAAGAGGTAAACCCTTCCAGAAGGTATACAATAATTTCAAGACTGATGATTGAGAAAGGATTTGTGTGATTTTTATGTCGCAAAGAATTGCAGCTCTTCTAAGAGTTTCACACACCCAATCAAGGGAAATTGGTGACAGGTCCTTCTCACTTCAAATCTATTGAGACCATTTTTCATGAGGCTGCCTGGAATTTGAGAGTGGGCAGTAGGCTAAGATGCATATATTTTTCCTGTGTCCCAGACATGGATCAGGAGGAAATTGCCACCTGGGGTGTTTTCATTCTTTCCCCTGTGAAAACCACCTGTTCAGCCATGGGCTAAAAGTGAACCTGAATGAAGTTGACTGGCAAACAAGAAGACTGACAGTCAAGGGAAAAGGTGCACAGCCTTCTGGAAACTGCAATCAGAAGCAACAGCAAGGGAGTTCTTAGAATCCATGCAAGCTTCTCATGGCAGAAAGAGGCAGACTGCACTCTCAGTCAGCCTAGGAGAAGGAGACAGCTTTCTACCATGACCGTCAATAAGAGCTTTTTGCTGCTCCACCCTTTTCTCACTTTCCACATGGTATCCTGGAAATGTCAGTAACTACAGCTGGTGAGTGAGAAAGAAGAAAGTGAGAAAGAGAAGAAACCCAGCACAGGGCCTTCCCTAAAAGCACCATTTACCCTCTCTAGGCCATAGCTGGGCCCAAGAATAGTAGTAGAATGGACCATTATTGTTGAATTAAGATGGGACTGGAGTTCCCATTATGACTCACCAGATTAAGAACCCAACATAATGTCCACGAGGATGTGGGTTCAATCCCTGGCCTCACTCAAAGGGTTAAGGATCCAGGCTTGGATCCTGTGTTGCCATGGCTACTGTGTAGGCCAGAAGCTGCAGCTCTTGATTCAACCCCAGCCCAGGGTTTTTCCATATGCCATAGGTATAGCAGTAAAAAGGAAAAAAAAAATAGAAATATTATTTAATGTACAGGTTTTTTTTAACTGTCAATGATGTTACAGCCTGCTAAACCCATTATAAGTTCAAAATAGCAAGTCAAAAATGCATTTAATACACCTCATCTATTGAACATTCTAGTTTAACCTAGCCTACCTTAAACATGCTCACAACACTTACATTAGCCTGCAATTGGACAAAATCACCTGGTACAAAGCCTATTTTATAATAAAATGCTGAATATCTCATGTCATGTATTGAACACTGTACTGAAAGTGAGAACCAGAATAGCTGTTGGAGGACAGAATCATTATAAGTGTATTGGTTGTTTACCCTCATGAGCTTGTTGGTTAACAGAACTGCAGCTCCCTGCTCTGCCCAGCATCAAGTAAGAACATCTACTGCATGTCGCTGGCCTGGAAAAGATCAAAATTCAAAGTACAATTTCTACTGAATCATTGAGTAAAAAATGATCACTTCTGCACCATGATAAAGTGAAAAAATCCTAAATTAAACTATGTGAATATGGAACTATCGGTACTTGATGGGTTATCCTATTTGCTTATAGTCTTTTTAGGGCTGTACCCACAGCATATGGAGGTCTTTTTAGGGCTGCACCCATGGCATATGCAGGTTCCCAGACTAGGGATTGAATCGGAGCTGTACCTGCCAGCCTGCACCACAGCCACAGCAATGCCAGATCCAAGCTACATCTTTGATCTACACTACAGCTCATGGCAACTCTGAATCCTTAACCCACTGAGCAAGGCCAGGGACCAAATCTGCGTGCTCATGGATGCTAGTCAGATTCATTTCTGTTGAGCTGTGAAAGGAACTCCAATTTAGTCTATATTTTAAAATTGAGAATAACGTTTCTTTTCTCTAAGTGTTTCCAACAAATTCATGGGGCCCACTAAGACCCATTAGAGAGGAGGGGGAAATTTTTCCCCAAAACATAAAGTTTATTAAAAGGTTCATTGCAGCAAAATACAATGGCATTCTCTTCACTTCCACAAATTATGTACATTTTGAATGAAGACAAACTAGAAAAATACACTCTAAGCAGTTTGTAAAACTTAAGGGCTGAGCATTAAGGAGAACTTTAGCTTTCTACGTTGGTACTTTTTTTTTTTTTGTCTTTTTGCCTTTTCTAGGGCTACTCCCAAGGCATTTGGAGGTTTCCAGGCTAGGGATCCAATTGGAGCTGGAGCCATCCACCTACACCAGGGCCACAACAACACGGGATCCGAGCTGCATCTGTAACCTACACCACAGCTCACGGCAACACCAGATCCTTAACACACTGAACAAGACCAGGGATCGAACCCGCAACCTTATGGTTCCTAGTTGGGTTCGTTAACCACTGAGCCACGACGGGAACTCCACATTTCTCTTTCCTTTGGTAACTCTTGGTTTTCTATGGCTTTGTAATTAGAAAAAGCTCAAAGATGTTTTGAAGAGGAAGACTGGGTAAGTAGAGAGGGGACGGGTGAGAAGTTGTTGTATTTAAGCAATATTTGCTCTAGAGCATCTTCTTTTTTTAGAATAAAATTTGTCCTAGAATTTTAAGTTGTTGGCAGATATTTTCATGTAGCCTTTGTAAAATACATCCCACTGTCTCTGGCTTATAAATCTGTTGTTAAAAAGTGATCTGTCAGCCCAGTTTTAATTTCATCATAGGTAATGTCACATATTTCTCGCTCCAATGCTCTTACTATCTTGGCGTCCTTAGTTTATTATCATGTGTGTAGCTGTGGCTATCTTCATATTATTTGGGTTTCATGATCTTCCTGGTTCAGGCAATTGGTGTCTTTAATTAATCATAGGACAATTATCATCCATTACGTATTTTTTAATACTGTCATATCTCTTCAGAATTCTGGTTTTCGATGAGAACTTCTAATTCTATCCTCCATGGTTTTTAACGACTTTCTCACATTTTTCTTGTCTTTGTCTCTGTGCCGCCTTCTGTGTAATTTTTCTGAAATCTATTATCAGTTGGTAGTGTTTATTTTTTCATTCTTATCAACTGTGCCTTACCTGTTTTTCTTTTTTGGAAATAATATTTTATTTACTTCAATTCTGCCTTGCCATTTTGATAGGGTTTTGTTTCATGTTTTTGTTCCTTCTTTTTATTTCTCTAAAGCATATCAAACTAGCTTCTTTAAAAACTGTTCATTATATTATCCTCAGTCTTTGCTGACCTGAATATCCAGTGAATTATGTTTACTCTTGTTTATAGAGGCTACTACAAATTTGTTAATTTAAAAAATTATGAACTCATTACTTAAAACTTTTTTTGTTTCATTTTTTATTTTATTTATTTATTTATTTATTTATTTATCTATTTATTTATTTATTTATTTTGTCTTTTTGCTATTTCTTTGGGCCGCTCCCACGGCATATGGAGGTTCCTAGGCTAGGGGTCGAATTGGAGCTGTAGTCCCTGGCCTATGGCAGAGCCACAGCAATGCAGGATCCGAGCCGAGTCTGCGACCTACACCACAGCTCACGGCAACGCTGGATCATTAACCTACGGAGCAAGGGCAGGGAACAAACCCGCAACCTCATGGTTCCTAGTCGGATTCGTCAGTCACTGCACCACGACGGGAACTTCCACTTAAAACTTTTTAAAGAAAAATGTTTAAGGACTGAATTTAAGAGAGTGCCCTTCAAAGAGGCTACAGCAGTAACCCCTCCTCTGTGGTTTCAATTCCTGTAGTTTTAGTCTGAAAATATTAAGTGGAAACTTCCAAAAATAAACAGTCCATAAATTTTGAATGGCATAGTGTGATGCAATCTTGTGCTCTGTCCATCCAGGACTTGAGTCATCCCTTTGTCCAAAGGTATCCAGACTGCCCTGTTAGTCACCTAGTAAACCACCTCAGTTATCAGACTGACTGTTGAGGTATCGTAGTGCTTGTAATCAAGCAACCCTTATTTTAATTAATAATGGCTCCGAAGCGCAAGAGCAGCAATGCTGGAAATTTGGATATTCTCTTACTGTGTTTAATTTACAAATTAAGCTTTATTGCACATATGTATGCATAGGAAAAAGATAGCAAATACAGGGTTCAGTACAATCCACGGTTTTTGGCATTCACTGCGGGTCTTGGAAAGTGTACCCTACAGATAAAGGGGGCCTACTCTATTTTGGTGGTTGTTCTGAGACTACTGAGAGTAACAAAGCCTTCCAACTCTCAAACTTTCTTTTGGCCACATGTGTTATATACATTTTGACCCCCATGGCACATACAGTTTTGTCACTGGGAACTCTCCAAAAAAATTTCTACTTCTACTTCACCAGATCCCAGATTGATTTAAGTAGGTCTCCCAAATGTCCCTTTCCAGTGGGAAATTGTTTTTACTCCAGAATTTTAATTTATGATGATCCAGACTTTATACAAAAATTTCCAATCTAATCTCTCAACAAGTTCAGGCCCCTGTGGGGGAGATAGAAATTCCTCCTCTACTTCTTTTGAGGTTTTGCAGCTGGACTAATAATAAAATTGCTACAAGACAGATTACCAGGAGAAGAAACATATTTTAATTTGTGTGTATGAAGGTCTCATGAAAGTGCAACCTAAGAAGTGGACAAAGCAGGCAACTTTTATACTTTTTAGACAAAGAAACAATAAATGTGTAAGGAATTGACAGGAAGAAGAAAGGCAGGCTTTGGGGGCTTAATTAGAGAAGACTATAAACACAGTTTAGTCTTGGGATGGTAGATTAAAGAAGTTACGAGGCTGTTTACATAGGCTTCTCAGGCTGAATTCCTATCTCAGGTAATAAGGGTGTCTTTCTACCTCTGGAGGCAGGGAGCCACCTGTCACATGGGAGATTGATTTCCTGCTTTTAGGGAGACGGAAAGGAGGGTCAGAATGCCCTTCTTGGAGTTCACATTGTGGCTTGGTGGAAACAAATCCGACTGGGATCCATGAAGACGAAGGTTCTATCCCTCACCTCGCTCAGGGTTAAGGATCCGGCATTGCTGTGGCTGTGGTGTAGGACAGCAGCTACAGCTCTGATTCGACTCCTAGCCTGGGAGCCTCCATCTGCCATGGGTACAGCCCTAAAAAGGCATTAAAAAAAAAAAAAAAAAAGAATGCCTTTCTTACATTGGCGGTTTCTTAAGCAACTTCCATTCAATCAATGTGCCACTGAGGCACATTCAGGAGTGGTCTATTCTGCCACTCTGCTTTGAGTCTCCCCTCATCCTTTCCACCAGTCATTTTGTCCACCTAAACGGATATTGGTGCAGGGCTTTAACCTATTTAAAAGTTTTAAAATTGTGTGAACTAGTCACACCTTGATTTGATTCCTGCAGAATGGATGATGTCTTATTGGTCTCTGTTTTTCAAAGGAATTTCAGTTTACTCTTATAAATAGGAGATAAGAACTGCCTATCCTGCTCTGTCTCCATGTCTCTGTGCTATCTCTATTCTCTCTCTTTTTTTCTTTTTGGCTGTGCCTGCAGCATTTGGTACTTCCTGGGACAGTAATCGAACCTGTGCTACAGCAGTGACCTGGGCTGCTGCAGTTACAACACCAGATCCTTAACTTGCTGCACCACAAGAGAACTCCTGTTCTTTTTAACCTCTGTTTCAAATTGTGCTTATGCCCCTTTACAATACCTTGTCAGATATAGCCAACAGCAACTAAAGTAGGCTAGTAACTTTCTATTTTTCAGTTTCTTTCCCTAAAGCTGTGTTCTTATTTAGGGATATTGTCCACTTTACATGTTATTGCAGGAGCCAATTTTTAAGAAATTTTTTGCACTGCAGAAGAGGGACCCTCCCTCCTTCTAGCATCTGATGATAATTTCTTCACTATCCATTAACAGATCCCCGAGCCAACATCACGTGTTTAGGGATTTTTAATAGAATCATTTACTTCTAGCTATCAATATTTGTATTAGTCATGATGGGAAAGATTTTTACATGGCGATTAAAAAAAAAAAAACTCAGATGCTTAACTTAACCAAAGTTTTCTATGCATCTCTTCTACTTCCTCATCCCACGTGTTTAGGGGATCTTAACTCAGGGAAACGGAATCATAGAATAGCTACCATTTTAAACCTTGTCAGTTCCTACAGGACAGAAAAAGGTAGTAGCTCTGTTGGGTCTTGTAAATCAGTTACATGGTCTAGCCTGGAGGTAACATGTGCCACTTCAAAAGTTATATAACCCCACACAGTCACAGGAGCCCATGAAAGTCAGTCCTGTCATGTTCCCAGAGGGGAGAGAACCAGAAATATTTGGTAAATAGCACTGATAACTGCCAAGCATGTTATAGCTCATTGTATTCCCATACAACTCCGTAGGGTAGGTGTTAGTTTCACTTTTTTTTTTGGTCTTTTTTTTAAGGCTGAGCCTGAGGCATATGGAAGTTCCCAGGCTATGGGTCCAATCAGAGCTGAGGCCGCCAGCCTATGCCACAGCCCCAGCAATGCCAGATCCGAGCCTCATCTGCGACCTACACCACAGCTCACAGCAATGCCAGATCCTTAACCCACTGAACAAGGCCAGGAAACAAACCAGCATCCTCATGGATACTAGCCAGGTTCATTAACTGCCGAGCTATGACGGAAACTCCTAGTTTCACTGTTTTAAAGATGAAGAAATTTAAAAGATAGTTCTAGTAACCTGCTCAATATCACAAGACAAGTAACAGAGCAGGGGCCACAACCCAGGCAGTGCCACCATAGCTTCTTTTAGCATTACTCTGTGTGTGGTACCTGACGAGGGAGAAATCTATTTGATTAGAAATCAGGTAGCAATTATTCTACTTTTGCACCCAGGGTTCTTTTTATTCATTACTTCTCTCATCTCTTCTCATAGCTATTCCAAGCAATAATCTCTAGAAATCTTTTTGACCTTAGCCCTACTAAAATACTTCCCAGTAGTTTATGCCTTGTGCTTTCTGATTTTTGATAATGAGCCAAAAGTGAGTGTCAAGTGCTGCTTGCTTGGGAATCTATCATACTCTTACAGGTAATTACCATTTGCCATTTGTACTCTTTTTTTTGGGTCTTTTTGCCTTTCCTAGTGCCACTCCCATGGCATGTGGAGGTTCCCAGGCTAGGGGTCTAATCAGAGCTGTAGCCACCGGCCTACACCGGAGCCACAGCAACGCGGGATCCAAGCCGTGTCTTCGATCTACACCACGGCTCGCAGCAACGCCGGATCCTGAACCCACTGAGCAAGGCCAGGGATCGAACCCGCAACCTCATGGTTCCTAGTTGGATTTGTTAACCACTGAGCATGATAGGAACTCCCATTTGTACTCTTAATGCTAATCATAAAGAAGGGCTTTTATTACTATGAAGTTGAGGTATTTATCTCAAGTAAAAGAACTTCATAGGCACTGATCTTTATTTGATTTCCTTTCTATTTTGTCTCTGAATCAGATATTTAAGGAAACCGGAATGGCTTAGATCAGGAAAAGATACTTATGGTGCTAAACAAAAATATTTATAAAACATGTAAATTGAACCCGAAGGGTAAGGCAAATGAGGTTAATAAAATATGACCAAATACTTATGTGAAAGCATAGATAGCATAGAATAGAAAAGCATAGACAGAAATACGAAATTAATTGGATAAAATTCTACAAAATATTGAAAAATAAATTTAAATAAAGCTTAACAGTAACCATCTCAGGGGTTAAATAAAATCTCTGTGAACTACTAAATTGCTAATGCCTTTGCCTAAACAGATATAACAAACTTTATCTGGTAGGTTACAGAAGCTTGAAAATTTTATTCTACCTATGTGTCTTTAAGAGTTGTATTTCCTTCTGTACAAAATGTCATCAAAGTTAAAGTTTAAAACATCCATATTTAACTTTCCAGTTGAATCAATGCCTTCAAGTGTCTTCATGCCAAGTTTCTTGCATTGTTCATCAAATCTACCACAGAGAAGATGACCTAAAACCTGCAACAGATGCATAGACTTAATCAGGGGCAGCAAGGTATCTCCTTTAGGGCTGTACAGGAAGAAAGATTTTTCTTCTCCTCATTTAGGTTCTTTTGGCTGATGTATTAACTTAATTGACAAAAGACAGAATAACAGAAGATAAACAATTAAGTATGTACATACAGGAGCCCCACAAAAACTATGAGAAGTTTCCCAGTAGTCAGGAAGCTGAGGTTTATGTCATTCTGAGCTAAGAAGAAGGTGGTGAGCATCTGGGGCTTCAAAGGGCAGGAAGGCAATGCACAGGAAGATGAGAAGAGCGACAATTTGGTTAAAAGAAAAAATGTTTGCCATGCCATGCCATGCCCCATGTTGCCAGAGACAATGGGGCACAGAGAGGTCTTTGAAAAAACAGGCTCTGCCAAGCTCCCCACAGTTTAGAGCACCTAGCTTGTACTCTTCATAGTCTTCTCTGGTGGTGGATCTCTTCCTATCTAAATTATCTTAGGCAGTTGAGTAGAAAAGATGCTCTTCCTGAGTGTGTTGGGCCTCCATTGTCTTCAGCTCAAATAATCCACATGCCAAAGAGGCACATTTTGGGGAGTCTTATTACAAAACAGTTCAGTGTCATAAATATTTCCATATCCAAAGCATTGGTGTTCAGTAAATCAGACATGACTCACAGGGATATCTATTTTTAATGTAGCAAAAATAGAAACAAAAACACATCTTTTAATATACAGCAGGTATTGTGGACATGGTATAAAACATCTCATACTAATGACGTAAGCATTAGGCAAATAATTAGATACTAATTTAATGAAATAGGGAATAAAAAATGACCATCTCACCTAAGAAGTACAGATATGAATCTACAGATAAAGGCACAACAACTCAGAAAAAAAAAGTTGATAAGTTTTCTAGAAAAATATTTTGAACTTAAATACTGATAGGGTTTTCTTGCTCTAAAATCATTTAATAATGCAATATACCTGTGGATTTCCTATAAATATTTTTGAATTGCAAGGGGTAAATAAAACTATCTTCAAGGTAAACATCAACATGACATAAAATTTCCTTGTAATAGGAGATATTGTAAGGTGATAAAGCAACTAGTGAATAATTGTAAAGAGAGGGGGGGAAATAAAGGTTTGACTCAAGGATTTTAAATGTAGCCAGATTATTTCACATGCAAGGCCATTTCAAGACCAGTCAGATATGATACAGCTCACAACTATGTAATCTTCTTGGAAAAATTATGCAATGATGTAATCCAGAATACCAAGAAGAGAAAACTAAACTAAAGTTACAAGACGTGAACACATGGGCAGATATTGCAAGCAATTAATTTTGAACATGCATTTACATCTAAGAGTTTTTATAGTTACCAGGTTTATAACAAATATCAAGGCCCAGAAGGTAAAAGTGTAAGAAAATGCAAATTGCCTGATAAACCGAAGTAGTATTATAAAGGATCCTTGCTAATTTTCATAAAAATATAGTTTGAAAATAACTTTGGAAATCTTAAAACATGACCAGTAATCATATTGATATAATAGTCCATTAATCTATTCAATCAATACTAACACGTGTATTATGTTTTTATTAATTAAATGCCAAATAATGTCTAGTTGCTAAAACGACCAACATAAATAATATCCATTCAACCACTTAAGAATATCAATTTTCAGTGAGGAAAATCAACATAAGCAGCTAATTATAAAGCAGAGTATAAATAAGCACCAAATAACAAGGGAACACTGTCAAAGACTATAGAGCCCTGTTTGAGGATGGTCAGGGGAACTGATGTTGAAGTAAATGGAATTGAAGAAATATTTGTGAAATAGACATTAGTTAAGGCATTGTTAGCAGGGAGCAGAATAAGAGGATCTCTATTTTTTTTCAGGTAAAATATACCGTCCCCCCCCCAGGAAAAAATGCATAGAAGCAAGAAATAGCACGGTAAAGAAACCAAAATCAGATAGTTGATTCTAAATGATAAAGGGCAGAGTGACTAGAGATTAAAATGGAGAAGCCAGTCAGTAGAAGGTCTTGCATTCTTGAGCCTTATCATGTCCATTATCACAATGGGGTGTAGACCTAACAGAGTAAGACAGTTTATGAATTAAAACATGTTGACAAAAAACATCATAATAGGGAGTTCCTGTCGTGGCTCAGGGATAACAAACCTGACTGGTATTCATGAGGTTGTGGGTTCGATCCCTGGCCTCGCTCAGTGGGTTAAGAATCTGGCATTGCCCTGAGCTGTGGTGTAGATTGGATCCTGAAATCTTGCGTGGCTGTGGCTGTGGCTGGCAGCTATAGCTCTGATTCCACCCATAGCCCGGGAACTTCCATATGCCTCGCTTTCAGCCCTAAAAAGACCAAAAAAAAAAAAGTCGTAATAGAAGATGACAAAGTAGCCTGAAAACATTAACTTAGGAAAAAGCACTGAAATATACTAAAATGTCAAAATGAATTTGCAAATAAAATCTAATTTCAATGCTTTATACAATATTTTACACCTAAAGCAAAGTATTTTAGAATTCTAAATAATGAATGAATGAATAGGAAAATTTCTATCAAGCAAATGGTCACACAAGCAAGGATGGGAGCATTATTTTGAGATAGATAATAAATACAAATAGACTACAAAATCAAAAAAAGACATGAGAAAATACAATATATAAAAATAAACTTGAAAAAGGCAATAAGAGATGAAAATTTAGAGCAGAAATAAAGTATATGAATTGATTTTAGATAGCAGGTGATAAATTCCTCTCGAACAAATGGGACCTGAATTTCTCCTGGGAATGCAAATGAAATCACTTTCTGGGCAATTGAGCCTGTTGTTCAGGAAGTGAGATCTGTGCTTGAGAGATAAACTTGAAAGTTAAGGATTCGTGACATACATTTTTATTAATTCCATCAATTCATTTTGATTTTCAAATTCCTTAGTATAGAATTACAAATAATACCCTTAAATAAACATTATGTGCTGGTGTTTAGTCTTTAAGTCATTTCTGTTTTCTTCTTTTCATGATTATAATTCAAGGGAAATAATTACAGTGCATTGGTAGCACTAAATAGTTTTTAGAATTATCTATGATTTTCTATCTATACTTTATTTCTGGGCCCTTTATTTCAATAACCCTTCCTTTCAGGTGTCACAGCAAATGTAGTTTGCTCAGGTTAAGAATAAGAACACTGGTAGTTGTCCCAGGAATATCCCCCACTGGGGAGTCTTGCCTCACCTTTTAAATTTCCTTTGTTGAAAACATTGTATTCAAATCAGTTGAAACCTGGATGCTTCAAGTTAAAAACACATTGATTCAGCTGGTTTATAGTACAGCAATTTAAATTTAGGCTCAAAAGCTCTTTTGGAAACAGAATGTATGATTTTTAGAAACATAATTTAAAAGGGTTGGAAGATAAATTCTGCTTGGGTCTCAAAAACCCAGTATAGGGAGTTCTCGTTGTGGTGCAGGGGAAACAAATCAGACTAGGATCCATGAGGATGCAGGTTCGATCCCTGGCCTCAGTCAGTAGATTAAGAATCTGGTGTTACCATGAACTGTGGTATAGGTCACAGATGCACCACGGACCCTGCGTTCCTGAGGCTGGCAGCTGTAGCTCCAATTCGACCCCTAGCCTGGGAAACCATATGCCTCAGGTGTGGCCCTAAAAAAAGAGCAAAACAAAACAAACAAATGTCTAGTAACTCCAGACTAAGAGGCATGACAAAGCTTTGATAGCCTCTTAAGAAAAAAGTGTGCTCTCTTTCTCTCTGTACATGAGAGAGGTGACAATTGTTCCAAAACAAAACATTTTCTGAATTGCCATTTCTCCCTCTGTCTGACGAGGCAGGTCCTTTTCTTAGGGAATTTTAACCTTCCACGGAATGCCACTCTTCCCACATCCATCCTCTTCTCAATCTGGAACTGTACTTTCTGGAAAGGAAGAAATGAACCTGGAATCCTTTGCCTGTCTGGGCTGAGAATGCAGTAGACAGCCTGTTACTTAGTTTTCAATGACCCTTTCTTCCAGGTGTCACACTTCTATCTAACTCCCTACCCTTGAGGGTGAGCTGGCTTATTGACTGCTTCCTCCCAAACTGAATACAGAAGGTAGGGGACATCATTTCTGTGGTTAGGATATAAAACGGTCATAGCTTCCATCCATATGGGCATCCAGCTAAACCCAAAAGGACCAGGACACAGAAGTCAGATTCCATGATGTCAGGGACAAAAAATAAACTCTCTGAAGAATGAAGAGAAGATACAGGTGGGCACTTTTACTACAGGAATAGGTTTAATTCTGAACATCTGAATGTGGAAAATAATGAATAAATGTATTTTAGTTTACATTCTGTATGTCTGCCGGCCCTATAAATTCCTTGCCGTTAAACAAGACCATATGTTAACTTTTGTAAACCTTTGTTCCCTCATCTGTAAAATGGAAATCATGCTGGCTGAATCCATTTTAAGATTTTTGTAAGGATCAAGTTAAATAGTGGCACATGGCATACAAAGATTGATATGGAAATCCATCTGCAAATCAATAATGAATAAGACATTGTGCTGAGGAATGTTTATTGAATTATTTCCAATCTGCTTACTTCAATTTCCATATAAGTCAACTTCAAACACCCTGTTCAAACTTTCCCCACGATCGTCATCATGTCTTGCTTCGTGAAGTTGAATTTAATTTCATTTGCCTCTGTGTTAGAAGGGCAACTTTATCTGTATCCCTGTTTGGGACTTCATATTAATATGTAATGCCTGGTAGCTCAAACCTCACAGCTCTGTAAAAGTCTGGGAATCTTTAATTTTGTTCTAGACCTTGATGCTACATTAATGCCAGGGCTGTATGCCAGCCAACTGTGACAATTATTTCTGTTTAATTTTCTAATTTCAGTCAAGACTACTTAGCTTGCCAATGAAGTCCATCAGTGTCAGAAGCCAAAGCAGTTACTCATGAGCAGTAATAGCTTGTAATAGTTGCTTTAATACCCTGGGGAAAGTAGAAAGCTCTCTGGACTCTTCAATGATTCATACAGATTCATTTATAAATTTATTTAAGCAGAACACACATGGGGCCTAGAAGAGTACTTGGCACCTAGGAGGCGCTAAAATGTTTGTTGATAGCATCTAGAAATATATAACTGAAAGTTAGAAGGGGACTCTATATACATTATTTTCCAAACCCAGCTACTTTTGACAGTCAAAGGGAAAGCTATCAGTGAAACTGGAATAAATAGGGTTCATGCCAGGTGAAATAGGATATACATTCATGCTAATATATATATATATATATATATATATATATATATATATATATGCTTTTTATGGTCCATGCCTGTTGGTTATTAGATGGTTATACTTCATAAAACCCAAATAATTAAATAACATGGAATATTTCCTTTAGAACTAGAGGTAACTATGAGAACACAAAAATCAATATAAAAAATTTTCAGGTTTTTGAAAGCAGCTCTAAATTTATTCATCTACAGTAGCAAGATCCTTGAAAATGAGCATCACTCAAAATTTGTAAAATAGGACTTAACAATTTGCAGAATGCTCAACACCTTTGGACAATGCATGCTTGTGGTGTGAGTTAAATATAAATTTGCAGAGGCAACTTAAGTTTTGTGCATTTTCATAATTAGTTAAGTCAAGTTGGTTAGAAGTTCCCAGGAGCATTATAATCAAATTATTCAGAAAAATAATTGTTGCAAATGAAAAGAAATTTTAATCTTCCATTACAAATGTTTCTTTTGGAGTCTTTATTAGTCAATACATTTTGTTCCAGCAAAAGTAATACATGGTAGGTAGTGTTAGTCCTTATTTTCTTTTAAAATTATTGTTCTTCGAAATAATGCCATTTCCAGCAACATGGATGGAACTAGAGACTTTCATACTGAGTGAAGGAAGTCAGAAAGAGAAAGACAAATGCCATCTGATATCACTTCTATCTGGAATCTAATATACGGCACAAATGAATCTTTCCACAGAAAAGAAAATCATGGACTTGGAGAATAGACTTGTGGTTGCCAAGGGGGAGAGGGAGGGAGTGGGATGGATTCGGAGCTTGGGGTTAATAGATGCAGACTGTTGCCTTTGGAATGGATAAGCAATGAGATCCTGCTGTATAATACTGGGAACTCTGTCTAGTCACTTATGATGGAGCATGATAATGTGAGAAAAAAGACTATATACATGTATGTGTAACTGGGTCACCATGCTATACAGTAGAAAATTGATGGAACACTGTAAACCAGCTATAATGAAAAAAATAAAAATCATTATAAAATTAAAAAATAAAATAAAATTATTGTTCTTACACAACTTATATATTTGATGTATAAATTTGCAAGTGAAATTAGAGGATCATGTTGGTTTGCGATTGAACCATTTGAAAATTAGACCATTATTTTATGACCATTTTGGTAAACTGCATCCTGGATATTACTTAATTAAAGGGCAGTCTATAACTCTACTTTCTGGAGGGAAAATATGGCAGCCTAGTCCTTTAAACCTTGAAATCTTACAACTAAAGTATTACCGGTGCCATTGAAATAGACATTTGAAATTTCATCACCTGACACTTCATGGTTACAATTGCAAGTGGTTTCCGTATTTTGATTGTGAAAGGCAGCACAAGTAGAATTAAAATATTAAAATCTTGTTTTGTATAATTGATTATGATCACAGTTTGATGACACGTCTCTCTCACAACAACTATCAATTTTTTTTCAAAATCTTAAGATGTTTCCACCATTGCCCACTTTACTCTTGCTCTGTAAATTTTTTCTTTCATTCAAAAATATGTTCAAACTCTGTACTCTACTTATACTAATTTAAGCATTTCTTCTGTTTTATAACAAGCAGATTGTGCTGTCCACTCTTACTACATTAAAAGTATATCCACTGCAATATATCCCCTTACTGGAGTTATCTTCCATTGCACAGAGAGATTCATCTCTATTTTTGGTCTTTTTGTCTTTTTAGGGCCACACCTACAGCATATGGAGGTTCCCAGGCCTGAGAACGAATCAGACCTGTAGATGCAGGCCTACACCACAGCCACAGCAACACCAGACCCAAGCCGTGTCTGCAACATACAGATTGCTTACGGCAACATCAGCTCCTTAACCAACTGAGCAAGGCCACGGCTCAAAACTGCGTCCTCATGGATGCTAATCATATTCCTTTCCACTGAGCCACAATGGGAACTCCCAGAAAGATTCAAAACTGAGTCATTTGAGTGCCTTGAAAATTTTTTTCTAAACTAATTATGATTCTATTGAATTACTAACATTGAAGATATATTGATACAGTGCTCTATTCATTTTAAACTAATCTCAACAATAAAAATCCACAGTGTAATGTTTATAGTTAACACTTAACACTTATTCTAAATTAAGCAGTATTTGCAGCAGTTTTTGTATTAAATCAGGTATTGGCAAACTATATCTCATGGGCCATTTCAAGCTCCACTACCTGTTTTTGTAAATAAAGTTCTGTGGTTTTGTTTGTTTGTTTGTTTGTTTTTTGTCTTTTTAGGGCCTCACCCGTGGCATATGGAGGTTCCTACAGGCTAGGTGTCAAATCAGAGCTACAGCTGCCAGCCTACACCAGAGCCACAGCAATGCTGGATTCGAGCCATGTCTGCGACCTACACCACAGCTCATGGCAACGCTAGATCCTTAACCCAATGAGCGAGGCCAGGAATCAAACCTGGGTCCTCATGATTACTAGTCAAATTCATTTCCACTGAGCCACGATGGGAACCCACTATAAATAAAGTTTTATTGGACCATAGCCACATCCATTAATTTTCATATTGTCTATCGCTGCTCTCATAGGACAGTGACAGAATTGACTAATAATTGTGACAAAGACCTTATGGCTGATGAAGCCTAAAATATATGCTATATGGTGCTTTACAGAAGATGTTTGCCAATCCCTATATTAAAACTTTTGATCTCCTCAACAACCCTAAATTATAAGTGACTTGCCATGGTCATAGATTGCTAGTAAATGGGGAGCAAGGATTAAATTCAAGAGTCTGGCTCCACAGTCCCCATTCTCAACTATGCTAAACCATATTCAAATAAAGAATTATATTTGCCGCCTGTGAAGGAGTAATTATTCCAATGAATTCTATTAATAAGGCTTGATTGGACACTAGTAGATTTTCCTCAAAGTATAAAATACTTTGCAAGTGTGGACTAATGGGAATTTTAAACATAAAATACTTCGCAAGTGTGGATGAGATTTAAGAATTTTAAGATTAAATCTCTGTCCACTTTCTGCTATTTGTGTGAATTTCAGGTAGGGGAATTCACTGTAGTTGTCATAGAAAGCAAAACTGCCATACTAGTCTTTGTAAATTCTACCAGAAGTGTTTGATATGAATGATACTTATTATGTGATATATATGAAGCTTAGTTGGCCTAAGATAAATAAACGATGAATAAAAGGATTGTAAAGGATTCTGTGTCCTCGAATATTTTCTCATTTCTATGGCAGTTATAGGAACCATTTAGAAAATAACACTAATTAGAAAAGATGATAGATAATCCTGTCATCAAGATCAGAATTTTAGATAATGACTATAGTTTTTTGGGAGGAGGCCTTATTACCATTTAAACTATTCATCCATATCAAATCCGTTTGGAAAATTAAAATTTTGCACTAATCAGAGCAGGTTTTCTGCAGCTGCCAGCACATGATGGACTTCCCAATAACAGGCAGAACGAATGTTCTTTTTCACACTTGGAACAGGGTTCCCATGGCAACACTCCTTATATGCATTCAAATGAAATTTCTCTTTTCCCTTCAAGAATCTTTCCTTTTTCTTCTTCCTATCTAAACTTTTTTTGTTGAAAATAAACACCTTGATCGTTAAGAAGCGAAAACCTACCAGTGAGCCCTTGATGTGTAGGAGGAAAACACATACGCACCACACAAACACATGCACACACACACAATTTTGTGTCACTGCACCTTGACTTTCTTCCTTATTATATCACATGAAGAATAGTGTGAACTAACTTTGGACAAGGAAGATGACTTTAAGTGATGAGACTTAATTCTGAATGGAAGACCTGAGTCAGAAGCAGGGCATGTGACTTTTGAAAATATACGATAATACAACATTAGGAATTCCTGTTCTAATGCCCTAATCTGGGGATTGTGCTGAGAGCAGACTCTGCTGTGCATATTGGAAACCTCCTTGATTTATCATTGGTTTGTTTGCATGCAGATTGATAATGCACAGATTCTGCTTTTAGTAGCTGGCATTTGATGAAGGCATAACTCCAGAGGAGAAATCTTGGCTTGGGAAGATTTATCAGGAGAGTTTTACTACAAAACAACTAACCAAGAGAACAGAAAGAATAAATAAAAACAGAAATGCAGAGAGAGAGAGAGAGATAGCTGATGTGCACAGAAGCTGATCCTTACAGATAATGCTCAATCAGAATGAAATACCCCATGCAAAACAAAATGCTGCAGTACAATGCTATTCGATGTGTGGGCTATGGGGCAGGGCTGGCCTGCCACCTGTTGGTTATGGGTCCTCAACAGGATAAGTTCAGTCCATATTAGTTGCCAGGGCACACACTTTCCATGAAGGTGTTTATTTTTTTAAGAAATTCATTTCTTTTCCATTGGGTTCATTAAGATTATGTTTACTGAAGTATAATTGTGTATGTATTGAATCTGATAATAACAAAGGAGCTTTTACTTTGCATGATTTTGATTTTCTTTATCTAAAAGTTCGGGTATGTTTTATTTCATAAAAGTGTCATGACAATGATACTGTCATAACAGTATTTTGATTTTTTTTTAAATGGCATAGGAAGTAGTATGTAGTTGACATTAAATCATACCAGGTAATTGAGGTTCTTTGTTTCTGTGTGCTTGAATGAATTAGTTTCTTTTTTACTGAAAGGAAAAAAAAAATCAAAAGCTACGAATTAAATAGCGACATATTTTGCATGCATTGTTTCACATCATCTTCACAATAAATATGTGGATAAAATCGATCTTATTTTGTCCATTTTACAGATAAAGCATCTGTTGTTAAGAGGATTAAAGTCCCTTATCTGTCTTGGTCAGGAAGTTGCTGGAAGTAGAATGTAGCTCAGATTCTTTAAGGTAGTTTAATGAAGGGACTCCTTACAGGGGGGTAAGCAAAAATCAAGAAAATCAAGAAGAGATATTGAGGAGTTCCTGTTGTGGCTCAGGAGTTAAGAACCTGACATAGTGTCCGTGAGGATGCAGGATACGTCTGTGAGCTGCAGTGCAGGTCGCAGACACAGTTCGGATCTGGCGATGCTGGGGTTGTGGCTTAGGCCAGCAGCTGCAGCTCCAGTCCCCACCCCTGGCCTGGGAACTTCCAGGTGCCTCAGGTGTGGCCATGAAAGAAAGGACGAATGGAATGAGGGAAGGAAGGAAGGAGGGAAGACAGGGTTATTGAAGTATCCAGTAATTGGCAAAATCAGGAAGTTTCATCACACTTATGTCTGAATGGGCACAGGAAGAGAGTTATTCCTCATGTAACAACAATAACAACAAGAAAAAGGCTGCCCTATGGGCAGGTGGAAGATGATAGCCACAACGAACCTGGAGCCTGGGTAATACTCAGCCTTGCTCCAGAGAGAACTGGAGACGTGAAAGAGGAGCCAGCTAAGGAGAGTGTGTGAGGATGGACACAGCCACTTCCAGAAGCTACACCTCGGAGCAGAGAGGAAGCAGGGAAGAAATACCCAAAACTGTTGCCTCTCCCACTTACCCGTCTCTTGCCTGGAGATGACTGAACCTCAAACTATTCATAAAACTGATGTCTCAGGTCCATATCTGGCATGAGTCCCTTCCACGGTGATGCGAGGAAAACTACCAATATATTTAGAAGTCACGGCTTCTGTAAAATTTGAAAGAGTCATTTTTTTTTCAATCACTATTCATTACGAATTCCTTTTTCTCTCTAACTTCCCTTCCCCTACTGATGGGTGTGTTGAAGAGGCCACTGGCATTTTGGAGGCCCAGTTCAGGGGAAAATGAGTTAGGAATAACTCTAGAGTTGTTTTCATGGAATATATTGTTATGGCTCATAGTCCTTCTCGGTGTAGTTATCATTTGAGTCTTGCAACTGTGGGAATGGCTTCCAGAAATCTTCCTACTATCTCCATGTCAATTCACCTGTTTTTGAAACAAGAAAGGTGCAGGGCCAGAGGGACAGGAATGTGTCTAAGATACTCAGGACAGGAAGTAAGAAGGAAAGAAGAAACAACAGGTTTAAAAGGAGTAACAAATTTAAAATATTTCAATCTATCTTTGGAAAAATATTCCAAATCTTATACTTAGTAAGTGAAAAAAAAATGTGATATTTTCCCATATTTGACAACAATCCTAAATATTTACATGATATTACTGAAAAGAATGGGTAAGGGTAAAATAAACTGTGTTAAACTAGTTTAATTTGGGGGGAGTATAATTGACTTGTAATGTGGTATTAGTTTCAAGTGTACAGCAAAATGAATCAGTTATATACATACATATATGCATTCTTTTTTCCTATATAGGTTATTACAGAGCATTGAGTAGATTTCCCTCTGCTTTTAATTATCTATTTTATAGACAGTAGTGGATTTTCCTAATTTGTCCCTCCCCACCATGGTTGCCCCTATGGTAACCATAAGTTTATATTTAGTAAAGAACAAAGTCAAATTTTGTACAGAATCATATTTCTATACTCTCTACAAAGAATGTTATTACTAAAATTACTGTCATATGAAAAGTATGCAAGAAAAATAATGTAAGGGAAAAACACTGAAGGGATAGTTAATACACATTTTTTAAGCCTGAATTATATGATATTTGTGGTATTGGAACATTTCTTTAAGAATGTGTCCTATGCATTCTTCAAGTGTATAATTTGTTGTGACTCTTTTCCTCAATCTAAATAAATGTTCACCTTCCTGTCTAATTTTGTATTCATTTTTACAAGCAGGTGCTCAAAATTTCAGGCCACAGAGAGCCTGGTCTGTGCTGACTCTGAAGGTTGCTACCATTGACTGAACTCAAGCAGCCTCCCAGGTGAGTCTCTGTGAAGGACTCAGAGGGGAGGTAGATGGAGGCCAAGGAGGAGAAGACACAGAAAGCCAAGGCCATTTTCATGCAGATGCAAAGAGTAAGGTTCGGAGTCAAACTCCAAATCTCTGATTCTACAGCAGGGGCTCTTTCTTAATATATCTCCAAACCTCAGTCACTACCTATAAGAGTATAGGGAGTAGGAGGTGGGTTTTGATTTAGCTCTTCCTCTGTATTCAATTTAGCTGCAGTCTCAAAATGGTAACATAAGATCATTATCCTAAGAGCTTAGGAAAAATAGTAATATTTGTAGAATTGTGAATAAAAATAAAGTTATTCAAGTTAATTTTTTAATTTCAGAACACTTATTTCTTTTTTTTCTTTATTTTTATTTTTATTTTATTTTCCCACTGTACAGCAAGGGGATCAAGTTATCCTTACATGTATACATTACATTTTTTTTTCCCCACCCTTTGTTCTGTTGCAACATGAGTATCTAGACATAGTTCTCAATGCTACTCAGCAGGATCTCCTTGTAAATTTATTCTAAGTTGTATCTGATAACCCCAAGCTCCCGATCCCTCCCACTCCCTCCCTCTCCCATCAGGCAGCCACAAGTCTCTTCTCCAAGTCCATGATTTTCTTTTCTGTGGAGATGGTCATTTGTGCTGGATATTAGATTCCAGTTATAAGTGATATCATATGGTATTTGTCTTTAGAACACTTATTTCTTACTCATTATGTAATCCACATGACTAAGAGCTTGCTTATGAAATAACTGTTTAATTGTCAAGTCCCCACATTTCAGGATATTATTTATTACTAAGAGGAGTCAGTTATTTCTAAAGACATCTTTGACAGAACTTGGGTTAGAAAACAAGTTTAAAAAACTTTAAGAATAAGACAAAACATAACAAAGAAATAAATTACCGAGATTTTCTTCTCTTCCTTCAAAGCAAGTTCAAAATTATGACACTAATTCTGTCACAAACTGCTTGTACTTTAAACATCTTAAATTCAGGTACCGTGAAATCTTGCCCCTTAGCCATATATTCTGAAACATGCAAAATATTCCTCTCATACCATGACTGAAAAAAATGTGTTATTTTAAATGACGCATTTCTGTGAGTCTTGTTTCCTTATTTGTGATGTCTTCCTAGAGATAGTGATTTTTAGGCATTTCTTTTCCTTTTCTTTTCTTTCCTTTCCTTTCCTTTTCTTTTCTTTTCTTTTTTCTTTTCTTTTCTTTTCTTTTTTCTCTTTAGGGCCACACCCTTGGCATTTGGACGTTCCTAGGCTAGGGGTTGAATCAGCTGCAGCTGCCAGCCTATGCCACAGCCACAGCAGCGCAGGATCCCAGCAGCATCTGTGACCTACACCACAGCACATGGCAACACTGAGAGAGGCCAGGGATTGAACCCACATTCTCATGGATACTAGTGGGACTGGGTTCTGCTGCATCACGATGGGAACTCCCTATGCATTTTAAAAACAAAACAAAACAAAACAAAACAAAACAAAAACCAGAAAACAGAATGAGGAGAATCAAAGAGAGCTGTTAGTTTTCTAGCCAAGATAACAACTGCTACTAGCTAATGTGCTTAAACCAGCTGGATTATGCCTATGCCAAGGTTCATTACTTTCTGAGGGGTGAGTTCCCAATTCATCTGACCCAGGATGCATAAAGGGCGTTTAAGGTTAGATAGAACAGCAACACAGGCAAAATGATTACAGTAGCTAAAATAGGATAATCAGGGATTACCATGATTTCCAAGGTCACTGGGAAAGAAAATGAAAGGAGCTAGGCTACTGTGGTTCATCTGGATCATCTTGAGGACTGAATACTCTCGCCTTCCATGGACCCTCCCTCCATCTGACCCATTTCCCCACAAGCAAAAGGAAGGCATGACCAACCATTAGCACATCTGGTAAAGACGTCTATTTCTCATATCCATTCTCCTCCTCTTTCCTTAGTAATAGAAGTATGACATTTCAGTGGAAGACAGGACTGCCCCAGAATAACGCCCATGTGTCTAGGGCATTTTGCATCCCAGATGTGCCCGTGCAAATACTTTCCACCAATGAGATGTCAGCAGACCTGCTTCATCCAGTCCAGTTTTTGCTCTTTACTTACTTTCTTGAAGATTTTCTGTTATGATTTTGGTAGTTAGCCACCTCGGCCCATATAAACAAGGGCCGTATTTTAAGAAAGGCAGAAAATCAAATGCACTTGGGACCTCATTTTATCAGTCCTGAATTGCATAATTTCAGACTCTTAGATAAGAAAGAAATAAACGTTTTTCTTGTAAATATTTCTGTTATTTGTTACCTTTGCAGTAGTAACAGAATCTGTATTCCACTTTAAATAAAACTTGCATGATTCTGATTAAACCCTTTTGTAAATATGTATTTCCTCACCACTCAAAAAGGAACTTCCCTTGAAATCCCTGCCCCTGCTTAAGCAGTGGTTCCAGCCTTCTTGTAATTAGAACAGGAGATTGCTACTATGTATAGCTTCTAGATGTCTCTCTAATTATATTGAGCAAATACGAATTGTTTACTACATGTTGGGTGCTATGTTAGGTGCTTCAAATACATAAACACATTCAGCCCACCCTGTGATAGAAAAGCTGTAATTATCCTCATTACAAATCCATTGACCAAGATCACATAGCTCTGAAATATTTGAACTGATATTCAAATTCAGGCAGCTGAAGTCTGAAGATTTTATATGCAGCCAAAATAGTATATTACCTGTGATTCTTTTCTTAAAATTCTGTTTACTCAGACTTTTTCTGAAGTGTATTTTTTCTTAAGATTTAAATATATTAGTAAATTAAATAAGAATGACTATATATGAAGCCTGGATACTTACTGGATATATTATATGTGTAAGGCATGATGTTTAGCATATATTAAGGACACACTATGTATTATTTCAATAAGGAGTGGAATGCTAGAGCCAGATCTTATGGGCTCTCCAGAACCAATCTTCTCAATTTTGCATTGAGTTCAACTGAAGCCAGGGTGGTACTTCAAAATACAATGGGAATATTTATACCTCAGAAATTTCCAAACACCATAAATAAGTTTTTTGTTTCCCTTGGAGAACCTAAGACTAGCATACCATGTATTTTAAAAATAGAGAAAAGTTGCATAAAGTTTTATACTCTAAAATATCATGTTCTGGCTGAGGATACAGGCTCTAAGTATAATTGTAAAACAGAATTATATAGGAATATTATTACAAACACTGGGTCCAAAATTGAGGAAGTACTTTAGTTTAAATATGACAGAGGTCAGAAAACCAACCAAGACATGGCATTTGTGCTAGACTCTAGTTCAAATTAGAATAATGTGTTGGTATTACATTTTCTGTGTGTGATAAATAGGCTGAATATAAGGGGAAACTCCCATTTGTTTTTATTCTTGGATTGAAAGAAGTAACAAATTTAACTTTACACTTAGGAGAATAAGGCTATGTTACATGCTTATTGAGTTTCTGACTCTAAATATGATTATCACTTCCTTATTTCAAAGATTAATTTCCAAGGTACCTAATATCTTGCTTTTTAAAATGCAAATATATTTGGAAGTCGTTTTCTTGTAACATCTTATCAGCTATTGGCTTTGAAGCTGTAACTGATTGGTAGTCCACATAACTGGCCTCCTTGACCCTGAACTGTACATTTAAGATAATCAGCACTTTGGAAATAATCATGCACGTGGTCTAAAGCAAGGATGGAGAGGAAAATTTCAATCAATACTTCAAGTGTCTTGCCGTATAGTTAACTTCATACATTATTCCTTCTTTTGACTCATGTGTAATTGCTAATGTCAAGTACTTAAGCAGATCTAATAGTATCTGCCTCTGTCAAGCTTTGTACAGAAGAGTTTATAAATCAGTAGCAAAATATATTCCATAGCAGCAATATGTATTCTAGACCTCATACATTTTATTTTATTTTATTTTTTGCTTTTCAGGGCTGCACCCGAGGCATATGGATGTTCCTAGGATAGGGTTGAATTGGAGCTACAGCTGCTGGCCTACACCACAGCCACAGCAATGTAGGATCCAAACCACATCTGCAACCTACACCACAGCTTACGGCAATGCCAGATCCTTAACCCACTGAGCAAGATCAGGAATCGAACCCACATCCTCATGGATACTAGTTGGGTTCGTTAACCACTGAGCCATGATGGGAACTCCAAGACCCTGTACATTTTATGTTTACCTGATTACAAAGTTGGTTTTTAGTGAGGTCACTCAGTCCTTATATTTCTGAATTCTTGCTTGAAATATATGCCTAATAAATTGCCATCCTATGTTGCTTTTGTCAGTACTACTTTAAAATTGGCATGTTTCCTTAAAACCTCAATTTCTCTGGGCTAGGATTCTCCAGTGATCTCTAGCTTTATCCCTTGGACCTTGTTTCTCAGACCTTTTGAACATTAACCGCTGGCTTGCTGACCTGGGCCTCTGTACACAGCCTGCTCCTAGATTTGCAATCCATAGATTTTTTTAATCTATGGCCCTTCAACTCATAGGACATATTCATTCTTGTTGGACTTTCCAAGGTTAGTCAGTGGCTACCGGTCAGCTGTTATCAAACTAATTAGGCCCACCCACCACCATATCTTGAATTCCTTCCATAACCTACATCTAGTCCAATGCCTTAGGACCTGTACCTAAGTAGAAATAAACCAATTTATGGGTTTCAACACTTTTTAGTCTGGCTTTCCCCATGGCCTATTCAGATCTAAAATTAAAAACTTTTTTTTTTTTTAAAGTGAGATGGGTCAAAGATGCCAAGTAAAGAGAAAAATCAGGGCCAATAAATTGAATGGTGTTTTAGGAATCAGAATGTGGGAAGGGAAGACAAATCTTGAAAGAAGAGACGTACCATTTTCTACTTCACGATTTTGCCATACCAGAGCTACTTTGGAATAATCTATGGCATATTGCTGTCTATATACTGAAGAGCTTCCTCTGACTAGTATGACATAAAGATGAACTGTTGAAAAATGTGAGTAAATGCTTCTTTACAAAGGAGCTGTGGAAGTGTGAAATTGGCCACCTTGTATACATACTTTTCACAGCTATATACAGCCTCTTGATTATTGAGCAAGGGATACTTGACTTGGGATTTTTAGTCCAGTGGGTAATATAAATGCATTTGAGAAAAGTCACTTACATATTTTTTTATTTCAGGTAAATTATTACAATGCCAAAAATCCCCCTTTTTTTAGAAAAATAGGGCTAAAATGAATGAATTTTTTGCTGTTTTTAAGTATGTCTTTGGTATAGCAGATTAGTCATCAAAATAGGTTGAACACCTATGAAATAATTTTTAGACTCAATCAAAAAGTAGGTTCCAGGGAGTTCCTGTAGTGGCTAAGTGGGTTAAGAACCCAACATAATGTTCATGAGGATATTAGTTCAATACTTGCCTTCTCTCATTGGGTTAAGGATCTGGCATTGCCGCAGCAGAGTAAGTTGCAGATGCAGCTTGGATCCAGTGTTGCTGTGGCTGTGGAAAAAAAAAAAAGGAAAAAAGTAAATTCCATAACAATGGCATATGTTACACATTTGCAAATTTTTCTTTTGGTGAATTTGGATATTGAAATTCAGAATATTGGAGGGCATTTGTGCCACTGAAAGGGAATAATTTTTTTATTTTTTTATTTCAATATACTTGTTCTTTACAACACTAAATCATATTTTAAGGATCAAGCAATATTTCTAGTTTTAATTTTGGGGGGGAACTAATAATAAAGAAGAGACATTGTTTGATCAGTTTTGTTTTACAGACCATTTTGAATAGCTTTCCCTGTATCTACTCAATGTAATGCCTCTACCAAGTTTTATTCATTCACTTGTCTATTGATAGATACTTAGATGGCTTTGAACTACTGAAAAGTCATAATGATGGAAAGCTCAAATGAACTCCCTAGTAGACCAGTCAAAAGTTCCTCTGGTTTCCAGAGCCAGGAGTAGGCTTTGTGAACGATAGAATTTACATATGGTTGGTTTCTCTAAATACTGTGAGGTTTCACTATATAATGACTTCATTGTATTATACTCTTCCCAGCAGTACATGTGGACTCCTATTATCCCACATACTTGTCAATCATTGGTATTATTGATCTTTTTGAAAAATGTCAATTTGCCATTCTAATAGATAGAGTAGTCCTATCTAGTCATGCGAATGTCTCCTTCTAAAAATTCTGGCTTTTGTATTCCATTTCTCCTTTTATACTGCCTTTTCTGTCATTTTTCCTACTGTTAATTATATATATCATATAATATGATATATATTATATTAATTATTTTCCAGCTGTTAATTATATATATATAATTAGGGCCACATCTGTGGCACATGGAAGTTCCCAAGCTAGGGGTCACATTGGAGCTGCAACTGCCAGCCTATGCCATAGGAACAGCAAGGCAGGATCTGAACCACATCTGTGACCTATGCCACAGTTCATGGAAACACCAGACCTTCTAACCTGTTGAGCAAGGCTAGGGATCGAACCCACATCCTCATGGATACTAGTTGGACTCATTACCACTGAGCCACAACAGGAACTCCCCTTACATATTTTAAATATTATTTCACAATGTTTTTGCATATTGAAAATATTTCTCTCCCAACCTGTCAGTCACCTACAAGTCCTATGTACTGGGATAATTGCTGCTATGGCTTAAATGTTTGTATTCCCCCAAATACATATGTTAAAATCCTAACCCCAAAAATGATGGTGTTAGATGTGACCTTTGTGGGATGCTTAGGTCAAGAGGGTAGAAGTCTAATGAATGGGATAACAGCCCTTATTAAAAAAGAGAGAGAGAGAGAGAGCTCTCTATCCTCCTTCTGCATGCGAGGACACAGGCAGAAGGTATCAGCTATGAACCAGCAAGAAGTACCAGAAGTGACCATGCTGGTACCTTAATCTTGGACTTTCCAGCCTCCAGAACTGAGAGGAATTGTTTTTGCTTATGAGCCACCAGTTTGCGGTATTTTAAAGAGCAGCCAAGGAGTTCCCATCGTGGCTCAGTGGAAACAAATATGACTAGCATCCATGAGGACACAAGTTCAATCCCTGGCCTTGCTCAGTGGATTAAGGATTTGGCATTGCCATGAGCTGTGGTGTAGGTCACAGATGCGGCTTGGATCCTGTGTTACTGTGGCTTTGGTGTAGGATAGAAGCTACAGCTCCAATTCGACCCCTAGCCTGGCAACCTCCATATGCCATGGGTGTGGCCCTACAGCCCAAACAGATTAAGGATACTTGTCTTTGTGGAGCTTTGCTAATATCTTCTGTGAAAGTATCCTGTGAACTCCAAGGTCAAAGAGAGGTAAATTTTGGCAACAGAGGAGCAGAAGCTACTAAAAGGGCAGGAGAAGGAGAGGTAAAGAAGAAGAAAACAGTTAATTTGCAAATAAAGAATTGTCACTAGAGTAAGGATGGTACATGGATGGGCGCATGACTTTGGCCGACTGACCGCAGGTGGCAGCTGGATACCTGGAATTCCCATTTAACATGAATACCTATGAGAGCTGTTAGAATTCTTGAATCTAAGTCTCTTCTGTTTTTCAACTTCTCTATGTTTTGCAATAAAATGTCATCAAGAGAGGTAAGCAAAACACATCTCTCTTCTTTATAATTTGAAGGAAGTACAAAGCCCTACCTGCCAGAGCTGTGTCTCCAACACCACACATCAGGAGCATTCTGAGTGATACGATGCCCTACTTTATCATTAATAGTACTTTCAATAAAAGTCAGGACCAAAAGAACTTGACTTTGATTGGCTTAAGAAAAAGCATTATCCAATAAGATAGCATTAGTATTTTGCTCAAAATTTAAATAACTTTCAAACAACTATACAAAAGTAGATCCATTTAAAATGACAAATTTGTTTCCTCCCCTCTGGAAATTTTCATAACATTTCTTGGCAACCAACACTAAACTTCAATTCTTATATTCAAGGACTATAAAAATCATATATAAAATTACAGCTATCACTGGAGTCTATTAGGTGTTCTGGCCTCCCTTTGAATCATTGTTTATTAAAACATTTGACCAACTAGAAGAAATACAATAGCATTACAGTCCAAATTTTTAATCCAGGATCTTCCACCTGCATTCAAATCTAATTAATTCTTTGAAAAGAATTGGTTTGTATTGCTAGAAATCACTTTATAAGGATAGTCTCACCAGAATAGACTATCTTTAGAGAGAAGTTTCAGACTTAGCAAGATGTCTTTGGAGATATCAATAGTCACACATTCTATTTAAATAGAATTTAGTCTTTGAACCAAAAGAATTATGGGCAGGAAATAAACTTTGTAAATCACATTTGAAAAAGAGTCTATAAATCAAAGTAACCATGTTTTCTTTTAAATTTATCTTGAAAAATAAATTGGCTACTCCCATGCTTTTGGCACAAAAATCTAATATTTATGAAAATCACCAAAGCATGTGACTATAAAATAGCACCTAGGGCCCACACTTATTTTCTTAGTGTCCCTGTGAAGACCACTACCTCAGTCATTTTGGCTACTATACCAGACTTACCATGGCCTGAATGACTTAAACAACAGAAAACTATTTCTCACGGTTCTGTAGGTTGTCAAGTCCAAGATCAAGATGGCAGCAGAACTAGTGCCTGGTGAAGAATCTCTTTATGAGTTTCACAGGGCTGTCTTCTCATTTATTCTCACATAGAGCAGAGAGAACTCATCTTTTTCTTCCTCTACTTTTCATTGCACCAATCCCATTCATGAAGATTCCATTCACATGGCCTAATTGTTCCCAAAAGCCTCACCTCCAAATATCATCATGTTAGGCATTAGGAGTTCAGCATATGAATTCTGGGGGAACCCAAACATTCAGCTCATGACAACGCCTTAGTATTATTCAAGCTGATTGTTAGATCACCATCAACGATGCTATTGCTATGACAGAAGTCCTATTATATTAATTTGTCAAAAAATAAAGGGAATTAATCATGTATAATTTCATATGTTGTCCTTCTTCTCTAGAGATTCTTATGAATACAAGAAGTTCAATATGTTCTAGTTAGTAAGAAAACTGAGTAATAGAATTAGAAAATAGATCAGCTCTAAACTACCACTTTCCACATTACTTTATCAATACTTCTCTTATCATTGCCACTGAGTTAATACACTGTCATTCTTATGGAAAAGTGAGAAATAAATTAAAATTTTTATGGAGACATTTCAATATTATTAGTAATTTTAAGAAACATCAGTTTCTGGAGTTCCTGTTGTGGCTCAACAGCTTATGAACCCAATATAGTCTCCTTGAGGATGGAGGTTCATTCCCAGGCCTTGCCCAGTGGGTTAAGGACCCAGTGTTGCCATGGCATAGATTTCAGATGCATCTTGGATCTGGTGTCGCTGTGGCTGTGGCATAGGCAGCAGGTGCAGCTCTGATTTGACCCCTGGCCTGGGAACTTCCATATGCTGCAGGTGTGGCCTTAAAAAAAAAATGCAAATCAAAAAAGAAACACCAGCTTCTTTAAAAAGATATTTAGGACTAAGGACTTCATTACTAATCAGAGGGAATTTTTTAGGATTGGACTTTTCAGGGTGGGAAGGCTGTCCAAAGAGTCAAATGGTTTCAGGCGTCCAGGTGCAGCTTGCACTGTTTCTTACGAATGGCGATTCTCCCAGATGGTGCTCATCACTTTAATGTGTTTGCACTACACTTACTCAGCAAAGGACAGATGTTATTGAAAGACTGACTGCTTATTCTAATCAAGAATATCCGTATGTACTGAGCAAACATAAATTATCAGACCAGCTCTTATGCTATTATACGCGTCAAGATCAGAGATTAGGCAAATTAAATATGTTCTTGGATCTTCACAAGACATGAGCACAAACCACTTAAAATGACCTTATTAATGCATAATTTATGAAATAACAAAATTCACTAGTTTTAGGTGTATAATTTGTTTTTAAAAAGTATATAGTCACGTAATCACCCCGCAGTCACAGTCTAAAACTTTCTATCACTCCAGAAAGTCTCCTCATGCCTTTGGCAGTAAGTCCCCCTTTCCTAAAAAAGACTTCATCACTGATATTTTATTTCAGTTGCATTATAGGAATATCCAGAAATTGTTCATGTTAATGCCTTGGCAAAGAAATTTGTGGTGTGTGATGCAAAAATGAAACTGATACTAAAAAGATCACAAAGGATTTTAGCTCATAGCAGAAGAGTTTGTTTGACTCATTCACATTTAAAAAACTTTTTCATGAAGTGAGGCAGAAAAGGTAGATTTCATATCAAATTTCCTTGTCTATCCTAAAAAAAATAATTTTATGATTGTGGTATATCACAAGACACAAAATTTTCTGGCCCCTTGAACTTGAACTTCCCAGTATCTAGGGAAAATAAATAAGGAAATGAAAGAAGACAGGAAAAGGGACGATGCTAAACAAGGATGTAGTTTGAAGGAACATAAAGATTTATCCTATTCTGCAGGGACTCTGTCATTTTTGGGTTGTCATGGGATACACTCTAATCCTTAGTTATATCTGCTCCAATTGTCCAAGAGCAGTCCTATGAAGAGATTTTTTTTTTTTTTTTTTTTTTTAGCTGCACCCGAAGCATGTAGAAGTTCCTGGGCCAGGGCTGGGCCAGGCTTTGAACTCGTGCCACCACAGGGATCCAAGCCACTTCAGTGATGGTGCCAGATCCTTAACCCACTGCACCACAGGAGAACTCCTTGCAGAGATTTGAAAGTGTGAGGCATTAGCAGTAATAGCCATAGCATAGCATCTAGAGACTGAAACATCCAATCAGCAAAAGAGATCCTTGGGTTTCCGAGCAGAGCACCAATAATGTCTGCTGCAGCAAAAGGAACACACAAAAAACACCTTACCACTCTCTACATAAAACTGTATTGAGACATTTAATAATAAATGGGGTGTAGTAAATTGATAAAAGAAGGAGGATTGAAATACTTTAATCCTCTTCACACAACAAGCAGAAAGGAACTATAATACAACACTTGAATAGAATTAAATATCTTTAATCAGGTACTTTCAGATATGAAAAGGTAATTGAAAGAATATCTCTTCATAACATGAGTGGGAAAAATAAGGGAAGTGTGAAGGGGAAGTTGATACAACTCAGGAAAGAAATGGAAGAAAGAGAAAAAGTAAACTTAGAAAAGAAGATTGAAGTATAAAGTGCCAGGACAAAATACGTTTGACAGAACATGTACGAGTCTTTGAAAGAACACATGAACATACCTCTGAGAACAAAATAAAATGAAAAGATTCAAAGATTCAGACAAAGCTGTTGATGTAGATAATAGGAAGTGTGGTTCATTATACACATAATTTTAGTCCTTGAAAAAGCAAATACAAATTGAGCAGATATAATATTTAAAACTTGAATCCACAAAAACCTTCTGGAAATAAATGACTGAATTTAAGTCAAAGATCACTATGTATTTGGAAAAAAAGGCCTGGAACAGTAAACTATGAGAAACTGACTAATAAAATTATTATACTTTAAACAATTAATAAAAGACCAAATTACAAAGGGAAAAACACTGGAGTTTCCTCAACTTCTCAGTCATACATTAAAAGCAAATAAATTAAGAGCCAAGGATTTTCTAGTAAGCTAAGTTGTTCTTAAAGTTTCAAGGCTGTGGGAAAACAGTTTTAAATATATAAGAACTCAGAATAATGTATTCAGGAGGCACTCCTGAGGAATCTGTTGGAGAAGAAACTTTATCCAAATAAGAAAATGGCACACACTACAAAAAGACAAACATAATTACTTGTTTGAACAAATTAGGATACAACTTTAATGTAAGCATGCTAAATTTTTAATATCACAAAATATCAAATTAAGAAATATTTGCTTGTTTGAATTGTTTTTCTCCCCTAGAACTAGATAAATTTATTCTAAAAAAAGAATCATTTTCTAGTACAGCATCGGAGAAACCCCTAGGAAAAAAAGGATCATTGAGGGATCCCTGCCAATAGAAATTGATTCAAATATATTAGGTACTTTGGTAATTTCCATTGATTGAAAAGTTTAAGCACCTAGTAAATGACAGGAAACAGTTCCCATAGTAACATGAAAATAAAATCTTCTATTTAGTTTTAGTTTAGAAGTTTAAAATCTTCCATTTTAGTTTATTTCTAAAGTGGTTGACAACAAAAACATAAAACTGAAACAACACTGGAGAATTTCTGTGTGGTCACCTGAAATCTAATGCATACCTGTAATAGGATAATTTTGTCTAAATGCTTTTTAGGATTCTTTTATGTCATTCAATTTTTAAATCTATCCATCTTCTGTTTAGTGCATTTCTAATCTTTAAAGCAGGGTTAAAAGTTTATGAGAATACCGTCAAAAAGTCCTTTAGCAATGAGTTGTTCTGGGTGAAAAGTCCTGTGGTACTTATTCACTGGCAGTCTGCCTTCTCAGTCCCTTACTCCTGCTTAATATCCCGAATTCTCAAAGTAGCATTTATTGGCCCTCAGTCAGAGAAAAATATTCTGCTGATAAAACACTCAGTGTCATTTACCATCTGGATATTCTTCCGTGGCTTATTTAGCGTACAGTTTCTTTTTTGTCATCAGTGTTTCAGTGTGAAAAGAGGATCTCGTATTAAAAAAAAAAAAAGTTGCCATTCATACAGAATCTGAAGTGTCAAACAGAGAATATATATTCCAGGGCATTTACCAAAATTACCTCTCTCTCTTCATGTGCAAGGGACTAACATTGGTGGAACAATAGAAAACAGGACGGGAGGAGAAAAGCAGGGCGATCAGCCTAAATGTAACTGGGTTTTCAGCATTTTTCACCAAGCTTGGGGTTCACATATATGTTTACTAAAAGTCTTTCTTTTTAAAACTCTTTCTTTTTAAAAGTTATTTAGGAGTTCCCATCATGGCTCAGAGGAAACAAACCTGACTAGTATCCATGAGGACGTGAATTTGATTCCTGGCCTCGCTCGGTGGGCTAAAGATCTGGTTTTGCCATCAGCTTTGGCATAGGTCACAGAGGCTGCTCGGATCTGGCGTTGCTGTGGCTGTGGCATAGGCTGGCACCTTCAGCTCTGATTCAACCTCTAGGCTGGGAACCCCATATGCTGTGGGTGTGGCCCTAAAAAGACAAAAAAAAAAGTTATTTATACTTGAAAAGCAAAGCGTAATGTAAAAGATCTATTTTGAGTGCAGGAAGCTTCATAATAAGTTTGATGTGTCTTTGAGTTGAAAATTAAGTTGAGCACACTGGAAATCCAAGACTGACATATTAATGTAGTATCAGCCACTATGATAACCCATGATACAGAAAGGCAGATGAAAGTTAAGTTTGAGAATAAACATCTTTGCTTGAAATCTTAAATAATTAACTCTATGTACGTGAAGAAAGTGGGTAGAGAGAAGCATAAAAATCCAGAAACTTATATTCTTGAAAAAGAGTGCTGGAGTTCTTATTGTGGTTCAGTGGGTGAAGAACCCAACACAGTGTCCATTAGAATGTGAATTTGATCCCTGCCTTTCCCTCACTTAGTGGGTAAAGGATCAGGTGTTGCCACAAGCCAGAGCATGGTTTGCATACATGGCTCAGATCCTGCACTTCAGCCGCTATGGCCTCAACTACACTTCCCATTTGACCCTTAGCTCAGGAAGTTCCATATACTGTGTGTGCAGCCCTAAAAGGCGGGGGTGAGGGGTGGGGGGGAGGAATGCAATCAGAATTTCTCTTAGTAGAAGAAGCAATGAAGAAGAACTGAATTGAAAGTCACTGGGATAATAACATAAATAACTATACTTGACATATCGTGGCACTCTAAGGAAACAATTGCTCTAAAATAAACTATGGATTAATGAAATGCAACCATTTAGTTTCATTCAAGTGACTGGGGTTAAGCAACACTCAAGTTTTTGGCTGCACAAGCCCCATGTGCAGTTTCTTTTCTCTTATTAAGCCTCCCTTCTCTTAAAACACCTGAGTCTTCTAGATAGGCCTTGGGAATAACATGGTTAGTTCTACCAATAGCTTCTGTATCTAAAGATTTTTTGGCTTTTGTGGAATTTTGTTTTATTGTTGTTTTTTGTGTTTGTTCTTTTCACAGGCTGACCCATCGGTGTCTGCCAGGACCAAATTATCCTAGGTTTTAACAGTGCTCCCTTTCATGACTCTTTTTTTTTTTGGTGGTTTTGCCTTTTCTAGGGCCACATCCGCGGCATATGGAGGTTCCCAGGCTAGGGGTCTAATCGGAGCTGTAGCTGCCTGTCTTTGCCAGAGCCACAGCAACTTGGGATCCGAGCCTCCTCTGCAACCTTCACCACAGCTCAAGGCTGCGCTGGATCCTTAACACACTGAGCAAGGCCAGGGATCAAACCCACAACCTCACTGTTCCTAGTCGGATCCGTTAGCCACTGAGCCATGATGGGAACTCCTCCCTTTCATGACTCTTTTTGACTGCAGTGTCCAAATCATTGTTAGGTATAGAGGATGTTCTTTCAGTGTCAGACTTCTGATGGTTATGACTAAGTCCTAAAGCATTAAATATATAAGACTCTAATTTTTAGTATTAATCATTAATGTTATTGTCTGGAGTAGCAATTTTAGCAATTTATTTTTATAGAAACATGGTAAGTAATGTCATCTTCATTTCTCCTTATTTGCTTCTATTGAGTAGGAGATGATCATTTCTGGAGTCAGTAGCTATTGAAGGCAGTCAATCAAGAGGGACCAACAGGGCTCTAGTTGGCTCCTGAAGCATCTCTTGTACTGCCTCCTGAATCATCTAACAGTACTCTTTCTTTAGATTATCACCCCTGGCAGGTGCTCTTTTTCTCTAGTAGGAGAATTGCTATTCATCAAGGCCAGCTCACATCAGGTAGATCATCAAAATAGAGGAGATAACTTAAAAGGACTAATTAATTTTTTTTTTGGAAATTTATTCTATAGTTTATCCCATTTTGTATGGCTTTCATCTTTACTATTTAATATTATCTTTTACATTTCAATTTTTCTTTAAAAATTAGCATTATATTAAAATTGTGTATATTATGCAACTAAAATTTATAAAGAAGAAAGCCTTATAGACCATTAAATATTTTATATAGCATAATAAAAAGAATAACTTAACTGGCAAGAATAATAAAAATAATACACCCTCTGAAAATAAGTAAAATATAAAATACATAAATTGGTTAAAAAAACAGTGTAGCTATATAAATATGTCCTCACAATTTGTTACATCTTATTGATTCTTCAATATAGGCATTACACCATTCTAGGTGATGTGATAAACAAGATATTATAGACCTTACATTGTACCATGGAGAGAAATGGTTATCAATAATATAATTGTAGAACTGTATTATTTAATTGTACAGTTGCATTATTTAATTATAATTATCATAAGTTCTTTGATGGAGAGGAAATCAGAATCAGATCTAAGAAGACTTCAGCATTCCAAGAACAATGTCAAATGACCCCCTTCATGGTGGATTATCCACTTATTTTCTATGAGATATATTTCTTCTCCAGAGATTCCTTGTTTGTGTATCAATTGTAGATTTTTGGTTTGCAGTTATTCTGAAATTTTGATATGAGTCTATATGTATACGAGATTGTTTTAAGTTGTTCTCTTAATTGCAAGTTCATCTCCAGTGTCCTGCATTTATACCCACCTCTTCTGATGATTTCTTATTTTGGTGGTATAATTGTGCATGGATGATTTTGTATCTTTACTGTATATACACCTTTACTGGTGAGACGTCATTTGTGGAATTTTTGTTTCCTGTTGCTATCTTTTCTTTTCTGCCTAGAGAAGTTCCTTTAGCATTTGTTGTAAGGCTGGTTTAGTGTTGCTGAATTCTCTCAACTTTTGCTTATCTGTGAAGGTTTTGATTTCTCCTTCAAATCTGAATGAGAGCCTTGCTGGGTAGAGTAATCTTGGTTGGAGGTTTTTTTCCTTTCATCATGTTAAGTATATCATGCCACTCCCTTCTGGCCTTCAAAGTTTCTGATGAAAAATCTGCTGATAACCTTATTGGGATTCCCTTGTATGTTACTTGTTTCTTTTCCGTAGCTGCTTTCAAGATTTTCTCTTTGTCTTTAATTTTGGTTAGTTTGATTAATATGTGTCTCGGTGTGTTCCTCCTTGGGTTTATTTTATATGGTACTCATTGTGTTTCCTGGATTTGAGTGAGTGGTTCCTTTCCCATGTTAGGGAAGTTTTTGGCTATTATCTCTTGGAATATTTTTTTTGTCCTCTTCTCTCTCTCTTCTCTTTCTGGCACCCCTATAATACGGATGTTGGTGCATTTAACATTGTCCCAGAGTTCTCTGAGACTCTCTTCATTTGTTTTCAATCTTTTTTCTCTTTTCTGTTCTGCATCATAATTTCCACTAATCTGTCCTCCACCTCACTTATTCGTTCTTCTGCCTCCTGTATTCTGCTGTTAGCTGATTCTAATGAATTTTTTATTTCAGTTATTGTATTTTGCATCTCTTCTTGTTTAAGTTTTATATCTTGTATCTCTTTGCTCAGTGTTTCCTGTAAGTTATCCATTTTTGCCTCCAGTTTATTTCTAATGTCTTGCATCATCTTCAGCATCAACAGTCTAAAGTCGTTTCCCTGGAGGCTGAGAATCTCCTGATCACTTAGCTAATTTTCTGGGGTTTTTCCTTTCTCCCTCGTCTGAGTTATATTTCTCTGTCTTTCCATTTTTATAGGTTTTTGGTGTGGTGACCTTTTTAGAGATAATAGAGTTGTAGCCTCTCTTACTTCTGATGTCTGCCCCCCTTGTGGCTGAAGTCAGTATGGGGGCTTGCTGTCAGCTTCCTGATGGGAGGGGATGATGCCTGCCCACTGGTAGGTGGAGCTGATTCTAATCCCTCTGGTGGGTGGGGCTTAGTCTCTGGATGGGATTAAAGGCAGCTGTGTGCCTGAGGGGTCTTTAGGTAGCCTGTTTACTGAGGGGTGGGCTGTCATCCCACCTGGATTGTTGTTTGCCCTAGGTCTTCTCAGGCTGACTGACAGGTGGGGCCAGATTTTCCCAAAAGGGCCACCTCCAGAGAAAGGCAGCTGCTGAATATTCCTGAGAGCTTTGCTTTCAATGTCTGTCCCTCACAACAAGCCACATTTACCCCTGTTTTCCCAGGATGTCCTCCAAGAACTGCAGTCAGATTTGGCCCAGATTCCTATGGAGACCTCGCTCTGCCCTGGGACCCAGTGCACATGAAAGTCTGTGTGCACCTTTTAAGAATGGGGTCTCCGTTTCCCCCAGTCCTGTGGAGCTCCTGCATACAAGCCCCACTGGCCTTCAATGCCAGATGCTCCAGGGGCTCTTTCTCCCAGTGCCAGATCCCTAAGTGGGGTTTAATGTGGGGCTCAGAACTCACACTCCTGTAGGTGAGTCTCTGTGAACCAGTTAGTTTTCAGTCTGTGGAGCTTCCCACCCTGGAGGTATGGGGTTGTTTATATCATGAAATCGCCCCTCCTACCTCTTGATATGGCCTCCTCTTTTTCTTCTGGAGTATCTTTTTTAAGGTTTCTGTTCCAAGGACTAATTAATTGGCTAGCTTGTTTGGCAATACAAAAGTTTTTTAGTGACTTACACATTTCAGTGCATTCATAAAAAGCATTTGGTTTGATGCACACTGTTGTAAATTATAAAGTAAGTGGTCACATTTTTTTTAAGAGTCCAGAAAGACGTATCTTCCTTGCTTTTGTTATTTTCCTTTATTCCCTGAATATGTCTGAACTTTTTTTAAAAAGTTACATTTTCCTTTTGTCACATGGATATTCTTATTAGAACTTATAATTAAATGTCTCTTCAGCTTTGTAACTAAAGGAGCTTGAAGCAATAGAGCAATGCACCCAATTTCCATTAAGTTGTCCTGCTCACAGCTTTTAACATAAACAGAGTAACACATTTTCCTCCAGCGATTTGAATGTTTTCTTCAATTCACAACTTAAGAAGCAGAAAGCAGTATTCATATATGACCTGCTTGTTAGTCTGCCATAAATTCAGAGTTTTCTAAGCAATTTTGGTTTTGATTTACTTGACAACTAAATTTTATTTTAATCTAAAAGGTGTGGTGAGGCTGTTTTGACTATTTTTTTGAAAAATGTATGCATGCAAAGATATTATCATTAGCCACATTAAGGAAACAAGACATTGTCTTTGTTTCCAATTGAATTAAAAAATAGGAATAACTCATCTTGTCATTTCATGCATAAAAGAGAATTCTAAGAAAATAAAACTTGAGATAGCATATACTGATAAAAATATATCCATAAATTATTTTAAAGCTGTATGTTCAGATGTGAAGATTTTGTTTAATTCTACGTAAATCTCAAATATTTGCTTAACTACCATTTAAAAAAAATCCCCTAAACATGCTTATTGAATTTTTATTATGCAAATCATAAAACTCGTAATTCTCATAGGTGTTGAGTTTTTTCTGACAACCAATAAAAAACTCGATGCTTTATTTTATTTATTTTATAGCACAATGTCCTGAAATATGAACACTGCAATTTATTTTGTAACACATTATACAATCAATTTATTAGACTCTCATCCCTTAAAATTGAATTAAATGTTTATAGCATACTTGGTTCAAAATATTTTACAAAACATAAGTGAAAGTTTTTGGAAAAATATTAGGGTAACATGACATATAAACAAATCTTATTTGGATGAACACAGTAAATGCTTCAGTAGACCAAGTAGTTGAAAAATTTACACAGAGATATTCTTCTCCTTTAACTTTTTTCCATTTATTTTCCTCAATAAGGCAGCTGCCAGTCCTGGTTTAAGACTGAGAAAAGCAATCTCCAAGGAATTCTCAGTTTAATTACACAGATATCTGAAAAAACTACAGCATGCTTTCTCCTTTCCCTAATTCCTGACCTGGAAGGCTAGAGGACTTTGAAATGCCAGCCATGGTTACTTTCTTTTCTAGCCAATTAAGTAAAATACCTTTGTTAAAATAACACATGTCCCAACCTTGGACTATTTGATTTCATTTGCCTATGAAAATTATACACATTTAAAGGATTTTTCAAGGCTTGGTAGAGAGTGTCAAGATACTTAAAAAGCTCAGTATCTCACTTTTCAATGGTTGTATCCTAAAAAGCAAAAAATGCTAAAACAGTGAGGTTAAAATAGAATCAGAGATAAGGCTGGACAAATGGCCAAGACAGGCACAACAATCTGACCCTCTGGATAAGGTTTTCTCTGCTGATGATCCCAAGTGTTTTGTTTTATTTTCACTTTTTAAATTATGACATTATACTGAGATATGAAAGTGATGGATGAAATATGAAAGTTAGGATATTTGGAATTCCTTATAACATTTTGCAAGTTTCTGTAAGTCAGGTTTGGCCAGTACATGGCCTATCTTCCATGGTATGGCTAATTTCATTTGGACAGTTGGGCTTTTAGGAATAAGAATTTTAAAGACTGATCATTTCCGTTGCTGCCGATACTAAGCCCTGAAATAAATCATTTTTCTTCAGAAGTGGAATTGGCAAAGATTTAGACCTTACCTTGAAATTCAGAATTTATTGTGGCATCACAATCAACTCTATCTCTCAAAGGACAGTGACAACTTTGGATGGCTCCTAGACTGGATAGAGTGGAGATGTTCAAGAAATAGTAAGTATAATTCTATAAATGAGTATGAGACTAAAAGAAAAAAAATAGAGAGAAAGCATACACAAGGAAATTTCTCCCTCATATTTAAATATAAAAACTGTCTTCAAATATTATCTTTCTCTCATTCTGACTTTCTTAAGCCTAGGTTGAGGCTAGTTTACAATAAACATATTTTATTAATATTTGCTTTAAAGTAACTTTCACACAAAGTTTTTAGTGTTAGAGATGTGAGGAAGAGAATATCAAACTCAAGGAGCCAAAGATTTGACATATATATTTTATAAAGTATGCATTTTAATTATCACCGTTTCATCCAACCTAGCTCTCGTGAGTTTGTAAGAAATATCATGAATGTTTCTACCGCTGGAAAAGCAGGGTGCAACTAGGGATTAAGTAAATATTTGTCAGTCAGATATTTTTCATCTTTGACACTGGGACATAATTCTATTTATCACAGCATCTATACAAGGTACCGTGGAGTTGATAAAGCAAAAGAGGAAGTAGAAGGAAAGAAAATAGTTGGAAGATCTTAAAAACATGAGATTATGGCAGTGATTATTGCAGAGAAAATCATTCAATGACTTTTTCTTAAGATAAAGAAGTCATAGAATGAAATTAGAAATTTAAGTCTGAGACTAAAGCAATATCGAGTGTTTTTATAGACTAGTAGAAGATGCCAAGATAAGAGTTTAAAGTCCATTTTGGGGGCTCCTGCAGTAGGGGAAAAGAATATCATGCATCTGTATTAGGAATACTTTTGCCTAAGATGTAAGAGATAGACTAAATAACCTCTCAAGGTCCTTTTGTTCTAATCTTTAAATAATGACTTAAAAGAAATCAAGAATTAAATGCCTGCTTTGCCTTGCAATATCCTAGTGCACTGACCTGAGCTTTGTAACTTAATATCTATGAGTACTAATCTATTTTAACTAGATGGGAACAGAAAAAAAATGAATTGCAAAACATGTTAATGAGATCAAAGATCTCAATATATCTTGCATTGTTCCAAGACCCAGAGGTCACACTCCAGAAGGAGGAGGAGTGAAGTGGAGGAGAATAAAAAGAAGGAACATCATTCAGAGTTGAGCTTTTAAATGTAGATGATGTGGATGAGGGATGGGACTTAATTATATTTTACTGTGTATGTGACCAGAATGTACTTTAGTTGAAAAACCTCCTTTCTATGGGTCATTATAATTGAACAATGTTACATTTCAACTGAATAAGAATTTTATTTCCTGATTATGACCCGATAGTAACTGTTTCTAATTATAAAAATCACCTTCTGAAAAGCAGTGATAATTAATTGAAAACTGTAGTCCTTACAAATTAGTATCACGATTTTGATTCAAATCCTTCACATTAATTAAAAAGTATATTTCTTAAAAGGCACAGTATGTTGAGATTCTTCTTTACCCACCATCTCTATCACAGGCTAATCTTAAAAGAAGAATGAAACTTGCATTTTTGGAGACAGGACTTTAATAGACTCATTAATTAATGTATAATTTCACATTTAAAAAACAATATTGGTAATACTTCAAAATTTGACTCGGGTTAATTTTCTTTAAATCAATCTGTTTTCCTTACTTTGAGTATGTGGAGAATTATGATGATAAATTGTAATAAAAAATGAAAAACTGAAATTCGAGAAGAGAGATTGTAGGGAGTGGCAGATACTTGAGAAATCTGTGCTGATAGATTAGCAACTGACTTACCTTTTCTTACCTTTTCTTGGTTCACTGTGTCTGTTTGCATTATGCATGTACATTTTATCATTAAGAGTTCTCCCATAGAATGTTCTATAATAGGGCAAGGAACACTATATCCCTTAACTTAATTCGTAACTTCAGCTCAACTTCTTATATGCCTGCCAGCAAGAATTCTGCCTCTCCATTTCGTTTTTTTCTCTGCTTCTAACATTCCCGTTATCCAAATGTCACCTCTTTCCTTCATTCCTACTGTTATCTGGAGATTGCACTGTCCAAATCTACATCTCTTTCCTTCATTTTCTTTTGCACAAACAAACCTCTACCTTCTTACCCAATTTGCTAGCTGTACTACTATAGTCGGATAGTTCTGTTTCATGTACAATGTCAGTAACCACTAGCACTGATTATTTGCTCTGTGTCAGGCCTTGTTCTTAAACTTTACACATATTAATTATCTTAATATTCACAGCCATGGTTAGGTAGGTTCTATCATTATTTTTCACCTATAGCTGAGAAAACCGAGTTTAGGCAATAATTTTAGATAATTGGGCCCAGGTTACTCAACTATCAAGTGGAGGAGCCAAGACTGGAACCCAGGCGAGGCTGAATCCCTTACTCCTGCCTGTTCCTCTGCATACTCTCCTCAAACTGCTTCCTTTGAAGACAGTGAAATCGCTCTTTCAATAGCAGGATCAAAAGCTCAAACTTGGCTCAAATGACTGGCCATGAGTTGCAGCTATGAAACTGGAATAGATTAAAGTCAATTTCCTACATTTAAATAAAAACCATTCACACGGCAAATTTAGCTTAATGCTTTCACAAGTTGCACTCAACTCTCTTTAAAGATCACTTCATCATTACTGTTCCCACCACTTTGTGCTCACTGTTCCTGTTTCTCATACCTCTCTTTTTATCCATTCACTATTGCTTCATTTTACTTCCTAGAGTATTGAATCCAACAAATTCTCTTAGATAACACTCTGAAAAAGGTAAGGTAATTTTATCTTATCCTTTGAAATTATTCATGTTATTATTTTTAGAAGTCAGTGAAGTCTGGATGCGAGAACACTGGATTTGGAATTAAAGTCTATGAATTTTAAAGTTGGATCTTCCATCAAGTGCCAAATGACATTAAATAGATGACTTCTCTGAGACTTAACTATCCATCTACAAGACATAGACAATATCTAGTTTAACTCACAGAACTGCTATAAATTTCAAAATCAATAGAATACGTAAAAAGCTAGTAAAATACTAATAACATTTTAGAGTTATTCATTGGTCCTGTTATCCTGCTATAGGTTTTTTTCCCTGTGTGATTATCTTGATATTATTCTGTTTTAATCTTTGTCAAAAATCCACCATCTGAAAATATGAGGTTTTATATATGCGCTGCATCAGAGTTTTTAAAATGATTAAAAGAAATATGTTAAGTTTAATGTAGTCTCTCATTGCTATTTCTTATTAGGAAGGTAACGATCAGATGGCCCAGCTAATGGGGTTCTTGCATCTATCTTTAATTTGTCTAGAAGTAGATTGGCTTATTTGAGTTGTTTACTAGAAAGTTGTGGAATAATTTAGTTCAGAACCTTGGTTTGGTTTACAGAAATATGATCCAAAGTTGGAAAAAGCCAGTGTTAAGCGAGTTAGCAGACAAATGGTACAATCAGAACACTTTCAGCTGTTGTGTGCTATTCCAGGTGGAAAAATTAACTATTGCTTTGAACAGTTTTATAGGTATGTTTTATTTATGTTATACTTAATCGTAGTTCAGTCATTACCTTGATATTCATGACAAATTATCATGAGATACACTGAACTTTTGTAGACCAAATTGAACCATCTGTTAGATACATAAACTCTGAATTATTTGAAATGTTTTCATCTCAGAAAAAATATTAACGTTTATGTTTACTGAAAAATTTTAGTGATTTGCAACAGTCATTTAAAATCTGTATTTATAAAGCTGCAGAGCAAATGGATTCAGGCGTCTCCTAACTATGCTTCCAGATTATTTCCCTTCCCTAGTGTAAGAATGATAGAGAACTTCCCAAAGAAGTTTTGAAAGGCCAAGATGTCAGTCTAATAGTTTTGTTGTTGGTAAATACATTGTTATAATAGAATATCACTTTGAAAACTCTGTTAAGACAGACATAAACAAGCAAATATGATGCACAGTGAAGAATAGGGTTGGTTTTGGTTGGAAGAATGAGATGGGTAGTCACATTTTAGGGTGGACCTAAAGAAGGTAGTCCAACAGGGATGCAAAAAACAGTTTGTTGAGAAAGGGAAATTAAACCAGAGTAGAGAAGATCAAGTAGAGCATTGATATAGAAGCCGGCCCTGTGTATCTCCCAGGGCTCACATTCAATTTAGGAATCCAAGTTGTGCGTTTGTGTATTGATGTCCCAATTTTTTCAGTCCTGCCTGTGCATATAGAGCTCCAGTAATCTCTTACCTAGAGTATAATAATTTCTTTTTCCTCTTATTTTTGCCTTATGCTTCTATTCTTTCCTGATTTATACACTTTTGACCAAATCATTATCTTGGCCTAGCATGTCATCCACTAAAATCCCCACCACTTACCATCTTTAATAACTATTCATGAATAGTTTTCTGTTAGTGAGACTCCCCACCTATCTCACTTGATAATAATGCTTGTCACTTAAGTGTAGCATTCACTATACTGTAAATCCTAGGAGGGCAACGAGCAAATCAGTGTTGTTTCTGGTTGTAATCCTGTTATCTCTAATGCTGTCCAGCATATAATGATCTCTCAAAACTTTATTTTTGAAATAAATGCTTATCTGTGTTTATCTTCCTAAATAGATTCAGTTTCATATCCCTCTTTCTGATTAATACAAATCTATTTTACTATCCTCTATTATTATATGAGTTTCTTCTGTTTCCATCTTAGTCTGGAGAGTTAGCCCACCAAAATATCATATCTCATTACTTAAATTTCATCTTAATTTAGGTGTGCATTCAATGCTGTGGAACACTTGAAATTATTTGTTGCATATTCTGATGCACATTTACCAGTTTCCCTTTGTCATTGCCAGTGGGAAGGGTTTGAACAGAAGCCAATTAAAACTTTCCCTAATCATCACCTATAAAATATTTGCAAATTCATTACACATACACCTACCTAGTATTTTCAGTAGGGTTCATGCTTATAAATAAATGAAAATAACACAACTTTGACTGCAGTAGTAGTCACCTGGGACTTCTATAATGAAACACATAAACTGGGTGGCTTAAATAATAGACATTTATTTCTCACAGTTCTGGAGGCTGGGGAGTCTGAGACCAGGGTGCCAGGTTCTGGTGAGAGGTCTTTTCCTGGCTTGCAGACTGTTGCCTTCTTGTTGTATCTTCATATAGTAAAGAAAGAATCATTTGTTTGTTTGTTTGTTTTTAAATCATCAGTTTTATTAGATATAATTCACATACCATACAATTCACATTTAATGATTCAATAATTCAATGATTTTTTTAGAATATTACATTAATTCTTAAAATTATGGTGTATGTTTATATATAACACAAAATCTGCCATTTTTAAAGTACGTAATTGTGTGACATTAGTACGTTTACAATGTTGTACAACTATATTTCCAAAATTTTTTCCTCACCCAAATCAAAAATCCATTATCATTAAACAATGACTCCCATTCCCCTCTTTCCCTTAGCCCCTTGTAACCTCTAATCTACTTCACGAGAGAAAAAGTTGGAGTTGTTGATTATTTGAATTAATAAAATTTATTTTGAGAGCAGTTTTAAATTCATAGCAAAATTGAGAAGAAGAGATTTTCCCACTATATAGCCTTCCATATTAGTAACAGCCCCCACCAGGTAGTATATTAGTTACAACTGATGACCCTAAATGGACATATCATTAGCACCCGAAGTCTGTAGTTTGCATCAAAGGTCACTCTTTATGTTGTACATTCTATGAGTGTTTTTTTGGGGGGCAGGAGGCTTTCCTGAGGTATGCACAAGTTCCAAGGCCAGGGATTGAACCCACGCTATAGCAGTGACCCTAGCCCCTGCAGTGACAGTGATGGATCCTTAACCTGCCACAAGGGAACTCCTCTGTGCGTCTTGACAAATGTATAATGATATGCATCCACCATTGTAGTATCATGCAGAATAGTTCCACTGCCCTAAAAATTCCTGTGTTCCAACTATTCATCCCTCATTAATGTTTTACCCTACATAATGAATCAACTTCCATGTTCTGGAAATTGACATTATCATCCACCTTTGTTCTGCCACTCTCAATTTTTTTTTTTTTTTGGCTTTTTAGTGCTGCATCCGCGGCATATGGAGGTTTCCAAGCTAGGGGTTGAATCAGAGCTGCAGCCGCTGGCCTACCCCACAGCCACAACAACGTGAGATCCGAGCCAAGTCTGTGACCTACACCACAGCTCACGGCAACACTGGATCCTTAACCCACTGAGCGAGGCCAGGAATTGAACCTGTGTCCTCATGCATACTAGTCAGATTCATTTCTGCTGAGGCATGATGGGAACTCCTGTCTCAATTTTTAAAATTTTTTTGTTATTATAGTTAATTTACAATGTTCTGTCAATTTTTGCTGTTCTTTTTCTCACATTATCCTCCATCATGTTCCATCACAAATGACTAGATACAGTTACATATGCTATACAGCAGGATCTCAATGCTTATCTACTCCAGATGCTATAGTTTGCATCTACTAACCCCAAACTTCCAGTCTACCCCACTCTCTCCCCTTTCCCATTGGCAACCACAAGTCTGTTCTCCATGTCCATGAGTTTGTTTCTTTTCTGTAGATAGGTTCATTTGTCCATATATTAGATTCCAGATATAAGTGATAGCATATGGTATTTGTCTTTCTCTTTCTGACTTACTTCACTTAGTGTGAGAGTCTCTGGCTCCATTCATTTTGAATCTGAAAAAAGGACATAATGAACTTCTTTGCAGAACAGGTACTGACTCACAGACTTTGAAAAACTTACAGTTTCCAAAGGAGACAGTTTGGTGTGTGAGGGGATGCATTGGAGTTGTGGGATAGAAATCCTGTAAAATTGGATTGTGATCATTGTACAACTATAAATGTAATAACTTCATTGATTAATAAAAAATAAAGAAGGTTTTTAAGTATAAAAATAAAATAGATGTGGTACACATGCTCAGTGGAATACTACTCAGCCATAAAAAAGAACAAAATTATAGAATCATTTGTTTTTATCAGGACACTAATCCTATCATCAGGGCTCCACCATCATGACCTTATTACTTCCCAAAGTTTCCATATACAAGTAGCAGCACTTTGGAGGGTAGGATTTCAACATATAAATTTTGAAAGGACACAATTCAATCCATAGCGTAAGTGTATATATATTGATACACACGCATTTGTACTGTATTTGTACTTTATATTAATACAATTGATCTGCCTAAAGCAAAGTGTGGTCACTGGACCCCTGGGAGTTTCTGAGGCATATTTAGGGGGTCTGCTAGGTTAAAACTATTTGAGTGATGATAGTAAGGCATTATTTGCCTTTTTTATCTTATTGATATTTGCACTGAGGTGCAAGAACATGATTTATAAAATTATTGATGGCTTAGTAGGAATCAAGACAGTAGCCTTTGTCTGGGGAAACACACTTCTTCAATTGTTTGAGCTGTGACCTGAATAGTCTTTTTTTCCATAGAATACTATTTTTACTTTAAAGAACAACTGACAGATAAACTGATTAATCAGATTTGGTTACTGAGCAGATATTTTGTCAAAAAGAAATCAAATAAGCCTCTCACTTCAAGAAAAATAACTGACAGGACTTATTTCTAATGATAAAATTCAAGCTTTCAAGCAAAAGTTAGAATTTTAGAAAAATTGTTTGCATCACCATAAGCCTAACAACTTCAATTTTCTGATGAGTTTGATGATTGTATTAACAAATGTGATTTTTTTTAAATTATGTAATGAAATGTGTCAACATTTTGAAGACTTGCATGACTTAGTGAGCCAATATTTTCCAATGATCAATAAATGGTGTCACAAAATTATACAAAGGTAAAAGATTCATTCCAAGTTCCAAAAGAGACAATAAATGTTTGATTGGAACACAACTTGGAAATGTCATTAAAATGTTTTTAGAATCCCCTTTTCAATTAACATAAAAACTATTACCTGTGGACCTCTGGTGTAGTATCAAGGCAGAATATCCCAAATTATCTAGCAAAGGCTATTAAAATATTACTCTCTTGTCTAACTGTACATTACTGGGGACCAGATTTTACTTGTGGATACCAACCAAAATATATTGAAATACATTGACATAGAAGCAAATGTGAGAATCTTCTATTAATAGTAATAGAAGTAGTAATCGAATTTAATAGAAGTATTAATCTTCTATTAAATGTGAGAGTCTTCTATTAATCCAGACATTAAATAGTTACAGAGAAATACCATGCAATACTACAATTCTCAATATGTTTTGATTTGGAAGAAGTTTTTGTATAGAAAAATGCTATTTATATTAATACATAATAAGGTCTAAATTGTTATATTTAAATAACTACATTAACGAATATATTTTCTTAATTTCTCAATTTTAATTTCTAATACAATAAATATTGCTAAATATCATCCCCCAAATCAAAGTTTTTTAAAGTACTCATCAATTTTTAAGAGCATAAAGTGTTTCTGTCATCAAATTTTAGAGAATCTCTGCTTTAGGATGAATTTGGCTTTGTGCTAAATCTAACAAAACATGAACACATCTTGTCGCACCTTCAATAATTACAGGTTAACAGACTCTTGGGGAGAAAAATAGTAGAATTTCCTGTATTTGCTCCTTTTTTCTTTTTTTTTTTAATGCTCCTGTGGCATGTGGGAGTTCCTGAGGGCCAGAGATGGAATCAGTACCACAGCTGAGACTGCAGACACGGCAGTGACAATACTAGAGGATCCTTAACCTGGTGAGACACAAGAGAACTCTTTCTTTTTATTTAATTTATTTCCTACTTTTTCACAATCATTCTACATCTTCTCACTCAGGTCTACCATCCTCATTTCTGAAATGTGACCAGTATTGGTTTTTACTTTTGTATATTTGTGCACGAGTGCATTGTAATTATTAATTCAATCTTTCCTAACATGCTTTAAACAAGTCATTAGACATTCAGCTATTACTATTACCAGGACTTAAATACATCAGTGCTCTTTGCCAATGTTTTCCCAAACTCTCAACTTCACTATTTCTGGAAAATAAAATATAAGCCCACTACAGTTGTTTTTCTTTCTCTTAATCTTTTCTTTAATTTTCTCTAATAATGCATCCTCAGAGTCTTTCTAAACTATACCATGGCTATATGCTAACATTGCTAGTCCATTGTAAACATCACATTTTCCTGCTTCCTAAGAAAATTTTTGTAATCTCATAGAATTCAATGTGTTGATAAATTAAAATAGTGAACTTTGAGAATCGCAAAAGATAAGAGGGAATAGAAATGATAATTTTAGCCTTTTCTTTTGTAAAATGGCATTCTGACTTTTCTGTGGCTGACCCCATGGCTCCCTGTGTATATTCAATACACAATGTTCACCACATTGCATTTTTCTCCTTTGGTTTCCTTCTTTATTCATTTACTTTCTCCATCAGATTATATGTATTTTGAGTTATTTCCAGACTTTGTGCTCGGGTATATCATTAAAGGATGAAGAAGATATCTTTAATTACATATCCTAGCACAGAGTCTACAGTATAGACACAATTTTAAAAGTACTAACATATTTCATAAGCAAATGATGAAACAGAGAATTGAACTAGATCATCCAATGAGAAAACCAAAATGATTTTTGCTTGTTTTTGAGGCTTTTATTTCCTGAAACTTTCTTGGGTTCTATTTGGGTTTACCTGCCATAAGAAGAACCTGAGCACTTGAATCCTAATATTCAGATGAATTTGAGAACCCTAAGGTAAGGAAAGAAGGATAAAAATCGATATCTCTGTCCAGCATGTTTTAACTCAAAATAGAGACATTGGTTTCAATGTGAGCCTGCCTAGATTTAGAAACATTCCACCCTTTGCCCTGTAGAAGAGAGATGAGGAACACCTAGATACTTGTGGTGTAAGGTAAAAGCAATAAACTTAATAAGAGAAGATCAGAAAAAATGTTTTAATAGCTGTGAAGGTGCTATTATTTTGACAATTTCACAGAAGTTTTCATGGGATAGTCAGATTTGATATTTAGTAATATAGAAGGAGAAGGGAGTAGCAAAGATAAAACAAAGAAAAGGGAGATACTATTGGGTATTTATTGCCATTGTGAGGAACTCTGAATGGTTAAGAAGAATTAAACTAAATACTGACCCCTTGTAAAGGTCAGGACAAATCTGGAGAGTCTTGGAAGTAAATTCTCTTAGCCTGTCTAGGCTGTTTCAACAAAATAGCACAGATTGAGAGGCTTATAAACAACAGAAATTCATTTCTCACAGTTCTAGAGTCTGGAAGTCTGAGGTCAGGGAGCCAAAATGGTCATATGAGAGTTGTCCTCAGGATTATAGATGTCTTATACCCTCATGTAGAAGAAAGGGTTGGGGAGTTTTGTGAGATCACTTTTATAAGAGCACTGATCCCATTCATGAAAGTAAGGCTTAACAACCACCTTTGGAGAGAAAATTTGTCAAATGTCTTTTTGGCATGCAAATTATTTCAAGCTGAAAACAATCAAGGTCCAGAGTTCCCATAGTGGCTCAGAGGGTTAAGAACCTGACTAGTATCCATGAGCGTGTGGGTTCAATCTCTGGCCTTGCTCAGTGTGTTAGGGATCTGGCATCACTGCAAGCTGTGGTGTAGGTCACAGATGCAGCTCAAATCCTGTGTTGCCATGGCTGGAGATGTAGGCCAGCAGCTGCAGCTCCCATTCAACCCTAGCCTTGGATCTTGCATATGCCACAGGTGAGGCCCTAAAAGAAAAAGAAAAGAAAAGAAAAGAAAAGAGAAGAAAAGAGAAGAAACGAGGCCCAAAAGTCTCAAAAGAAATTTCCTATTTGGCTGCCTAAAGAACTTAGATAAAAGGCCTATTCCTCAAATAGAGCCATCACCAGGGATATCTGCAAAAAACATGGGCTAAGTGTCATGGGAGTAAATTCTAGGCAGGGTCTAAAGATCAAAGTCCACTCTGTGTCCCATTGTCTCTGTAGGGCCCAGTAAATTGATCTATTTATTTGTGTATTTTTACTAAAAATTTGCTTTGCATCTTCACCTCAGTTGCCTTTGTGAAGTCCCAAGCCACTACCACGGCATTCTTTTGTGGCTCTAGCTGAAGATGGTATTCAAGGGGAGGGCTTGGCCATTTTGGTGAGTTACCCAGTTCTCCTAGGTCTCTCTATGGAAGCATGTTATTAATCTTTTGGTTTTGTCTACCTGCCATGATAAGAACCTGATAATCTGTCTCATATCCACTTAATTCTTACACCAGCAAGAAGAACATAAAAGGGTAGAGGAAAATTTTTTCCTTCTCAACACCACCCAAAGCCTCCATCTTCTTACACTATCACATAGGGCATTAGAATTCCAACATGTGAAGTGGGATGAGCATAAACATTGAGACCACAGCATTGGTCACAGATTGGAGCTGTCCAATAGGCCACCATTCTGACTTGGACTAAGGAGTGCTGTCAAAACTGATTAGAGTCATCATTATGAAGATTGGTATTTGAGCATATGAAATGAAATGGTGATTATTTGAAACTCTTGGGCAACATGGGAAGTTCGATGAAGATGGAAGAAAATCTGTCATTAAAGAAGAGTACCGTATGACCAAGTCTAAAGATCATGAAATTCTCAGATACAAGGAGAAATAATAGTATTACAGTATAAAAAATGACAAGAATGTGTGATAATAGGATGCTATTTGATTTTCTGAGAAGAAGGTTATTAACATCTTGAGATAATAGTATCAGTAATATTGGAAATGGGATACCAATTGAATATTCTTAAGAGTTCAGTTGTTAACAAGTAATAAAATTCAATGAAAGAAGACCATTCCATCAAGAATATTGACTAACAAGAAAAATAGAAAATGAAGACCCAATAATATAGACTATTGATGGGAGGATGTTTTGGGGATTAAGAAAATCATCTTTATTTTCTTATATCCCTTCCCTAATTACATAATTGCACTTGCATATTATGACCATTACTTTTATCATCTCTTTGCAAACCTGAATAGAAATTCTTATATTCCCAGAGCACTTTGTACAGACTCGAATGATAATTGCCTATTTTATATTTGCTTTTCTTCATGTATATTTTCCCAGGTAAACTCTTTTTTTCTTTCTTTTTTTTTTTTTTTTTTTTTTTTTTGCTTTTTAGGGCTGTGTATGTGGCATATGGAGGTTCCCAGGTTAGGGGTCGAATTGGAGCTGTAGCTGCCAGCCTACCCCACAGCTACAGCAACTCAGGATCTGAGCCACATCTGCAAACTACACCACAGCTCATGGCAATACTGGATCCTTAACCCAATGAGCAAGGCTGGGGATTGAACCCACAACTTTGTGGTTATTAGTCAGATTCATTTCTGCTGAGCCACAATGGGAACTCCCCCAGCTAAACTCTTGAGTAAGAGTTTTATGTTTGATTTGCTTCATATCCACAGAAGCTCATCAGAGATCAATAAGGTTCCAATGACTCAATTATTTTTTCATATTTATTATAGTTATAATTATTTCCAGTATTTACTTTAGATGACTGTTTACCAAAATGGTGAAAAGAAAATAGGAAAACTGAGATGTTGAAGATTTTTATTCTATTATATGCATAAAAGTGCCATGATTCACAAATTATAAAATGAATGTAATGTTGGTAGAGGTCAATGCAAAATGTTATTTTTTGACACACAATTATATACTTCTAATCTAATGTATATTTCATTCTTCCCTAAGCTACACTATAAACTTCAAGATTCTGCTGGCTTAGATATTGGCGTTACTGCCCTGCTTTCCCAAGAAATGGTTTTCTGTAATATATTTTTTTAAAATTAAGGATAATTAAAAAGTATCTATAAATGTTGAAAAACACACTAAAATACAAATTACTATAATGCAATGTCGATTCAGGAACTCTAGGAGGAAAAATGCTGAAGTCTTCCACGTTGACAAGTCAGGCTCAAGAAAGAGTTGGCTCTGATGTAGTGAATTATTACATCTATAATAAGTAAAGAAAGAGATCTCTTGGGAGACAGATTTATTAAGAACTTACAAACACCAACCAGATGACAGACTCCTAGATTGATGAAAGAATATTGGAAATGAGGCAGCAGGATCATCACCATTCACCATCTGCTCCCCTCTGGGCATGGTTGAATGGAAAATAAATGAATCAAGATAACTCCTCAGAGCATTATGTTGAGGACACTTGCATGGCCTTTACTTTTAAATGATCTAAGACATTTGAGTCTATGTAGAAGATGACCATGTACCCATGATCTATTGACTACAAACTATCTCTTTGATAATGGAAATATTTAGAGAAAAAAACAAAGCAAAACATGGGATTATATTTAGAGATGAAAATTTACAGCCAGCTTTAAAGGCTCTCATCAATAACTAAATGTGGACTGTTCGGGACATGATCACTCATGTTAAGGGTTAGTTGGTAAAAAGACTTTCAGAAGCAAACAAGAGATTGAAAGCTTTTATATGGCTGGAAAATCTTTCCTCTGTATCCTTAGGACTCCATATTATGTTCACACACGGTTGATATTCAATATGCACTTGAACAAATTTAAATTATGGAAAGCAAATGTAAATATTCGAACCACGGCTCTAGTGTTCTCCAACTACACTTGCTGCAGAATGTTCTAAAGTGGTGGAATAATGTACTGAATGCTTGGTTTAAATGATTGTAGAGGTCGGAGGAACCATGGGATACAAAATGATCATGGCGACACTTGGTGACCAGCTGGATAGAAAGGGAAAGAAAAGCAAAATAGCAAAGGGGAGGCCAAGTTTATTGGCACGGCAAGTCATTACATGTCATTAAAAAATGATGAGTTGTTCTAGTCTGGAAGCAAAAATATATTAAGTCAATTTCCAAGAAATAATCTCCTAAATCACATTGAATGTTATTGTGTTTGCTCTAAAAACATCTGGGTCTCTTTCATTTCTAGGTGCCATAGGCTTTTTTTTTTTTTTTTCAAGAGTACAGCTACTGTAATTCCATCATCTAAATATTCAAGTTCTGCTTGTGTCCATGTCCAGTCCGTGGGACCAAATTGAGTCAGTAGACTGAAAGATGGTTTAGTATATTACTGGCCAAGCCAAAATCAGACCTCATACAGAAAGACATAACAATTTCTGATTCATAATCTCTCTATAATTATTAAACTTTATACAAATGGGACATATTTATGGAACTAGCTATGGTCACATTCTACTACAATAAAATGACTTGTCATCATGTAACTTATTCTGTAAAGCACTTTTAAGAAGAAACAGCATTTCCTAAATTTTATTTAAAGGAGCAGTGTAAATGAAAGAAATTCAAATTTATTTCATGTAGAGCCAATATGGAGACATCCACTCACACTTAAACCAGTTACTCATATCTGTCTCTTGGGGAAAACATTCCTTCTTTTCAGGGAAAAATCATTTTTGCTTTCTTTTCTTCTTGTGGTCAGTTAAAAAAAAAGAACTACCATATGACCCAGCAATCCCACCTTTGGGCATATATTCGGAGAAAACTTTCCTTGAAAAAGACTCATGCACCCACATGTTCACTGCAGCACTATTCACAATAGCCAAGACATGGAAACAACCTAAATGTCCATCAACAGATGATTGGATTAGGAATATGTGGTATATATACACAATGGAATACAGCTCAGCCATAAAAAAGAACAAAATAATGCCATTTGCAGCAACATGGATGGAATTAGAGACTTTCATACTAAGTAGAGTAAGTCAGAAGGAGAAAGACAATTACCATAAGATATCACTTATATCTGGAATCTAATATTTGGCACAAATGAATATTTCCACAGAAAAGAAAATCATGGACATGGAGAACAGACCTGTGGTTGCCAAGGGGGAGGGGGAGGGAGTGGGATGGACTGGGAATTTGGGGTTAATAGGTACAAACTATTGACTTCGAAATGGATAAGCATGAGATCCTGCTGTGTAGCACTGGGAACTATATCTAGTCACTTATGATGGAGCAGGATAATGAGAGAAAAAGAATGTATACATGTATGTATACATCGGGTCACCTTGCTGTACAGTAGAAAATTGACCAAACACTGTAAATCAGCTACAATGGAAAAAATAAAAACCGTATGAAAAAAAGAAGAGAAAATCCAATAGGCATTCTTTTTCCAATTCTATTTTAATTTTTATGAAAAAGCCCTATAATGAGTAAGATATGCATGCCTCAGTTTTCCTGCTATTCAATCAAAACTTCTTGGGTTCACTTAAACTTCTTTCCATTTCCACCTCTGCTGTTCAATTCATCAGGAAATCTTTTCTGCCTTTTCTTTCTGGATACATCCAGAATCTGAGCAGTTCTCAACTTCCCACTCCATACTCTGACCCATCCCCTGCCTGGACCACTATATTATTCTATGAAAAATTACCCTGCCTCCACTCTTGCCCCATATTTAGTAACTTTCCTACCCCACTGACTCAGTCATGCCTTTTAAAGGACAACCAGACCAAGGGACCTCCTGGCTCAGACTCCTTCAGTGGCTTCAATATTTTGCTGAGAATTGAATTAAACATCCTTATTTTACCAATATTCTCACCCTAGATGCTCTGAACACTCCCTCACTTTTCTTACTCAAGTCACCATTGCCTTTTTGCACTTTCTATACATCATAGGCCCTAACTAGTTTCTACCCTTGTTGCTAGAAACTTATTCCCCCAAATGCCTACAAATTTCATGCCTCACTTCCTTTAAGTTTCTGCTTAAATGGTCCTTTATCAAGAAGGTTTTCTTTAACTTCCTTTATAAAATAGCACCTTCTCACCCTAATCATCCACTCACCTGCCTTTATTCCTCTTCATAGAGCTTATTGCCTCAAGGCAGGAAATACGGTGAGTGTTCTTACTTATCACTGTGCTCTCTCCCATAAAGAAAGTTCCCCTAGAGGAGGATGTGTGTCTGTTTGCTGACTCTTACATGTTATCTCCCCACAGTGGAACAGGCACAGTCGAGGTTCTCAGCAAATATTTGTTGAGGGAATGAAACACTTCTTGAAGCCCACACTCCTGATTTTCAGAACCATTTTTCTGAAAACATAATAATCAAAATAACTTTTTCTGCTGAAAGTGTTGACTGAGTTTTTGCAAATCAAAACATTTTAAATTTTAAGACACACAAGAATATAAAGAAATCTGTTTTGGAAGTTCTAATTACTATTATCTTTAAAATTTAATGAAAATTTCCACTGGGCTGGGCACAATCTCAGCATTTAATCTAGTGCTAACTCACTAACAATGACCTCTCGTTTCTGGGGCAAATAAATGCCCCTGAAAAAATGTATACCTCAAGACCATTGAGGGAAGATACGAAGGGTAAAGTGAAAACAAAACAAAACAAAAATGCATGTGGATGATTGGTCATAATTGGTTGAAAACCAGCATATACTAGAACATTAAAGACCACCACTTAAAATCAGAAGAAATATTGGCCCTGTCCCTTAACTTCTCAATTAACCATTGGGTATTTGAGTCCTAAATCAGTGTTTAGAGAAGTGACAATTAGCCTAGATGAAAATTTTGTGCTGTTCTATATTGTTAATATATCTCATCTTTTGCTTTAAAGTCAACTGGGTTTTATTTTTTCTCTCCTTTTTAAATAAACCGTGATTGTGTCTTGTAACAAATAAACTAGTAAACCATCTGGCAGTTGTCTCACGGCTCATTACGTGTCACGGGCCACTCTGAGAAGCTGCCTCAGGTGACATTTAAACCGGTACATGCAGAGAAAGTCACTTTTTATTATTGAAATCAAATTTTGGAAAAAAAGGAGAGCTCTTTTCATCTTGACATCAATATCTATGATGAAGATATGATTAGTCAAATAATAAGCCAAGTCATAATTGTTGTTTTGGGTTGTAAATGATAGTTCTCTGCACATACATAATCTATATGCTTGTATGTGCACTAAGGAGATAATGTTTACACACTAGGGCTGTTGTGATTTCTAGGACTTTTTCATTTCTTAATTATTAATTATGTATTTCAGTATCACCACATTGTTTTGGAAAGCGCTGTGAATATTTCATGGGGACCAGGTACTGGGAGTCTCAAATGGCATTCTGACATTTCCTGGGATGAAATTGTGCCCCTAGAGACCTCATCATCATGAACCTATGAGTTTGTTTCCAAGATCTGCTACCATGTATTCCATTTGGGGTCCAGATCCTCCACTTGTTAATACTGTGCTGTTTCCTGTGCATACTATTTCTTCTTAAAAATCACCATTAATGCTCTAAATGGCAATCTGTCATTCTGCTGTCAGTTAGTGATAAGTTTGCTGAAGCTGGGAAACTGCTTAGAAACTATATTTTCAAATAATAAAGCTTAGAAGGGAAAAGAGAATCCAAAGTGTACATAACACACAAACAAGAGATCATAAACTTATCATTTCATTCAGGCAGATCATGTCATAACGCTGCTACACAGCCATGAGATAGATCCATAATCAGGGAAAATGAAAGCAGTCTGCAAAGAATACGTAGGTAAGTGATATTTTAAATGTACTTTTCCAGTGAAAATAAAGTTTTAAAATTACCTTATTACCAGAGAGAGAGTGAGAGCATAGCTTTGATTGATGAAAGCTGGAGAACAGAGTATTTAAAGAAATGGCTCTGGTGTAATGAGAATTGCAAAGCAATATCCAAATTTTAGGGAAGGTGATCTTGACCAAAAAATATACTAGCTGTTTAGAAACACCAATTTAATAAGCTCCCAAGATATTGTAATACTTGCCAATACATTTATATTTTATTTATTTTATGAGACAAAGACCTGAAACAACTACAATTATAAGAAACACTGATAGTTTATTTTGACCATCATTGTGTGGTTGCTTCCCTAATGGTTATGAAAATACATGCATATGCACACACACACAGAGAGAGAGAGAATGAATGTACAGTGATTAAAGAGACTTGAGTTGGTTAACAAATACTGGGAAATAGCATTCTTGAAGAAATGTTATAATAAAGGGAAAAGACTAGGTGATTTTCCTTTGGGGTCAGATGATGCTTTTGCATTTCCCTACATATGTGGATAATAGTCTTTGCTGTAATGAGATTTAGTACAAAAACAGAATAAAACAGAACAACTCTGGTCTGAGAATCCTGAGACTTTAGACTCTATTTTGTCTCTTTTTTCAACTGTTGGCCTTAGAGAAGTCTCCACAATTCCAGTTCCTTCTCAATCAATAGAAAATGCTATACCTGCAATAGAGATAACTGCTTAGTAAATTTCTGGTGAGGTTAGTTAAAATCCTTTGAAAGCATTAGAGTTAGAAGCATGTTTCAAAATAAAACGCAAGGGAGCAGATTCTTTAGTTTTAATCCTGGTTCTGTCACTTCTTAGTCACTTTAGCCTAGTTATGTACTAGTGTGTGTGTGTGTGTGTGAATATAGATATATCGTTTACACATTGTCAACCTAATGTTCTTTCTCAAATGCAAATATAAGCATGTCACTTCCATATTTTCCCTGTAAGATAAAATCCATATTAATTAGTATATCAGGATAACACTTGTCCTGAATCTGTTCTGCTTCCACAGCATCTTCTCTTGACAAATTATTTGCTTTGGATCAAAATAGTGAGGTCACAGTTTCCTGGTGGTCTAAGGACTAAGGATTTGTCCTGGTCACTGCTGTGGCTCAGGTTCAGTCTCAGGTCCTAGAATTTCCCCATGTCATGGGTGTGACCAAAAGAAAAAAGAGAAAGAAAATAGTGAGGTACCTTGCCTCCGGGCCTTTCTTAAGCTATACCTTGGCATGGAATGTCTGTCACTCTTCTTTACTTATTTATCTGCCATCCATCTTATAAAATTCAATGAATTTGTGACATTTCTGAATCCCCAAAGTGTCCCTACTATGTTTCCACAGCACAATACACTTAGCCTGACTGTAGAGCTATAACTATATTGAGATTACCTCTTTGCCCTGTGTGTCTATAATATCCTAAGTTCCTTGAAGGGGACATGACTTTATCTTTGTATTTTTCCTTAGATGCAATACTGAAAGAAGGCACACAAAATGCTAAGAAGTGTAAGGCACACAGAATGCTACTCTCCAAAAAGATTTCAATAGTATTTCTCCAAACTAATGCTAACTATGGACAGAAAATTCAAGATGGGCTTCTCATTGGAGGCTTTTCTTTTTTAAAAAATTTTTACTTGTTAGTGCTTATTAGTGCTGCATTTTACTGTGTCAGAGAGTGAACTGAAGAGACAAACATGGTTCAGAATGTGCAAAAAGACTGACCTAGTTTATGAAAGTAAAAGTAGGATCTTAGGTGAATGTTTTACATGGACTCTGCAAAAGCTTTCTTTTACACCTGAGCTCATACCTCTTATTGGTGAGGACCAGAAGCTTCTCTGAATACACATGGAGACTTCTACCTGAACACAGCTGCTGCCAAGGAAGTCCATGGAGAACACATTTCAAACTTCGGACTCAGCAAGAGATTACCAAGCGCTGGAGAACACAGTTTGGTATATTTGGCTAAGGGTGCATATCTGTGTATTACAAAAATGCACAAAAAGCAGGGCTGCTTGTTTGCTTCAAAGCGTGAAGCAAATCCATTTGATTATCAGCACTTACTGATCCTGAGAAGTCAAATGGGACAAAACCAAAACTCAGACAAAATCAGAGCAATTATGATGAGGCTTCCTAATTAGACGAGAACACTGTATAAAAGCATTTCTGAAAAAGAGGTATGTGGCTTTTATTGAGTTCCTAAGGAATGGTGAAAAAGTACTAACACTAGGAAAGTTTGATGGGAGTCTTCAAATAAGGACATTAACTTATTACAAAACACATTTAAATATATTCAAAGATGCTCATATGTAAAGGAAATTCTTAAAACCTCTCATTGGGAGAACTTCATTTTTTTTCCTTTTTTTAGGTATACAAATTCTTAATAAATAGGTACATTTACATATAATGAAGATATATAGGGGAAAATAATATGTTTTGCACACTCACATTCATAAATAACAGAGTAAAATTTCTGATTGTCCAGGTTGAGTCTCTGGTACAGTAGATATTTTAATAATTCTTTCCCTCTGGCTTCAGACAGCTGTTAAGAGCTGTTATAAATCCTTATTCTCAGGCATAAAAGCTAATTACCATCATAGGTTAGGAATCAATTTTCCTCTTCCCTTGTGCCACAGTGGATTATTATACAATTAGCTACATAAAGGAGATGTCATGCTTTATCTCAAAGCGTTTATTCTTGTCCACAGTGAGAAGCAGTCACGTTTTTGTCGGTCAGTCATATTGTGGCAATTCTCTTATTCACAACTGTGCACATTATCTATGCATTGAAGCTGCAAATGTCATTGGAAAGAAAGTCCTGAGAGATTAAAAAAAGGAATTGCATAAATGAAGATATCAAACATCCCAAGTGGGTGCTGCGAAGAGTACATGAAACATGCCTGGAATAGTTCTGAAATGAGCCTCTATTTGGAGCTTACTTGAGTGTGACTCAGTGTCTTATGTCAGTGTTGGGAAATTCCAAGACAGTGTCTCTTTAAATATTGCTTCTGTTCTATTCCTGTCCTTCACTTCTTCTTGGATTTCAGAAAAATATATGTTAGATCTTTCACTAAGTTTTATGTAGCTATTACACTCTTTTCTGCTGGCCTTTTTTTTCCCTCCTTCTTTCCTTTTCATGCTTCTCCCTGGATATTTTCTATGGTCCTAATTTTCAACAATCTTCTCTCTGCCGTTTTTGTTTTGTTTTGTTTTTTTTTGTTTTGTTTCCCATGGCATATGGAAGTTCCCAGGCTAGGGGCCCAATCACAGCTGCAACTGCTAGCATACACCACAGCCACAGCCACAGCCACACAAGATCTGGGCTGCATCTGCGACCTACTCCACAGCTCATGGCAACCCTGGATCTTTAACCCACTGACCAAGGCCAGGGGTTGAATCCGCTCCTCATGGATACTAGTCAGGTTTGTTACCACTGAGCCAAGATGGGAACTCCTCTTCTACTCTTTTAATCAGCAGTTAAACTCATCTGTTAATTTCTTGATGTTAACCATTGCACTTTTTAGTTCTAGAATTTCCACTTGAGCCTATACGCAGATTCCATTACTCTGGAGCAATGTGCAATATTGTCTTTATTTTCCTGAACTACAAATTGGAATTATTTTAATGATCAGGTCTGAAAATTCCCACATCTGGATTACAGAGGTTTTGTAATTGTCCATTTTTTCATCTTTCTTTTTGATCCTGTCTCTAGGCATGAGTTAGTGATTTAAGGTTATTGTATAAAAAGAATTTGTAGAACCTCTAGATGATATAATCTTCCTGCAGAGAATTTTCTTCAGAAAGCCAATCAAGTAGAGCCAGACTATCACACACCAATCTGAGAGTAAATGATTTGAGACAGGGTTTTAAATTATGGAGGTCTGATCTATTTCCAGTTTGCTTTTACTCCTAGACTGTCTTTCAGAGGTTGCAATTGAAAGCCTGGGGTATTTACTAAAGCTCTTTCCCCTTGGTTGGCTCTGAACTCCCAATTTTATCTCTTCAGCACAGCAACATTGCCAAGAGCTCTCCTTAGCTTTTGGCCTCTCTGTTTTCCCTTATACTTGGCTTCTTGATCTCGCCTTTCATTCATCTTCAAATCTTCAAGTGCAATGAGGAGGAAAGTAGGCCAGGATGCGTGGGTTGCCTAATTCCTAGTTACATTAGTAACCCAGAACTCCAGTTTTTGTTCTTCTGGTCCTGGGAGGCTGACAAACACGCTAAGCCACTGTTTTCTGCTAAATTTCCAGGTTCTGCATCACTTAGGAATTAGCCAATACCGTGTCCAGCTGATTTTAAGGCATTTCTGTCCTTTTGGAATTTGGCCACTCAGGTCTTGACTATCTAGATTATTCGCTGATGTCTTCAATCCATGATTTTGTTGTTTTTTTGGTTTTTGTATTTCATACATCATTTAGAGTTGCTGCTTTCAGTGGGAGATTGGTCTGGTAAAATAGTCTTATGTGGTCAGAAATGGGAGTTGTATAAGCTTTTTTCAAAAGATCCTAAATGGGATTTTTTGATTAAAGAGAAGTATAAACCAAAAAAATTCAAAATAAAGGGGATATGATAAATGAAAATATGGGCAAGGAAATCCTGCAAAAAGAGGTAAGAGAGGAAAAGTAGCTTTAAAATATTTTACAAACAAATCAAATTGAGATTTTAAACATGTTTACTTGGAAAAAAAACCCCACAACTCAAAACATAAATACTTGTAAGGTGTTTTGCAATCCAGTCGAATAAAACGGATTGATCTTTATCTGTAAATTGTTATTGACTGTGAAAAATCATTTGGCTTCTGATGTCAGAAATCAGAACACAGTGTATTCAACTGAATAAATGTGTTGCCTAGTAAACTTGCATGGTGCTAAATTGCATTCAGCTGGTGAATAGTTTAATGATTTTTCTCCCTAAGACGGGAACATATAAGTATGTCTCAAATGGTCTGTTTTACTCAGTTGAATTTGTAGACAGAGAGCTTACATGCCTCACAAAAATATAAGAGAAGTCATAAAAGAGATGAGGCAAAACAGATATCCAAATGGCAAAAGTGATCTAATTTATCTACGAACATTTAGCTGAAATTAATTTTTAAATGATTGATCATAGTTTTGTGACAGCAACTGTAACTTCCTCTATGCATGAGTTAGAGTCATTCATTGTGAGAATTATAAAGATGATCAATGACTTGGCTTTCTGACAAGTCACATCTCAAAGGCATTAAAATCCCTTGTGCCATTCATAAAATATCTACCCATGAATACATCAGGCATCTGAAATTGTCAGGTATAATTCACATATTGATTTTAATAAAACTCTTTGAAGCATTGTCAACCAATACTTATTAGGTGCCCTCTGACTATGTGAACAATTAGCAGTATGAACAGGTGGAAAATGTACAAATCTGTCTGGGAGGACTTCTTCCACTGTTGGCAGGAAAGCTAGTGATGTAAATAAGACCACTCGTGAAGTTCCCCTTGTGGCTATAGTGGGTTAAGAACCCAACTAGTATCCATGAAGACGTACAGGTTTGATCCCTGACCTCGCTCAGTGGGTTAAAGAATCCAGTGTTGCCATGAGCTCTGGTGTAGCTCACAGATATTGCTCGGATCTGGCATAGGGCGGCAGCTGTAGCTCAGATTCTCCCCCTAGCCTGGGAATTTCCATACCCTGCAGGTGGGGCCCTAAAAATAAAATAAAATAAAATAAATCCATTTGTTGCACAAAATTAAACATATCAAACATCTCTGGTATGTAATAGGGGCTGAGACTATAGAGATAACAATAAACCACTCAACACTTCTCTCAAGAAGAGTAAAATATAGTGGGACAGCAGATAATTAAACCACCCTAAAGGGTAAGATGTGATCAATGTTATTCACCTATTTCCTCAGTGAATCATGTTTGACTGATTTTATGTACTAGGGTTAAGGGACAAAACCTAATGTTTAAAATAGCAAAATTAATGAGTTCCCATCGTGGTGCAGCAGAAACGAATCCGACTAGGAACCATGAGGTTGCAGGTTCAATCCCTGACCTCAATCAGTGGGTTAAAGATCCGGTGTTGCCATGAGCTGTGGTGTAGATCGCAGACATGGCTCAGATCTGGTGTTGCTGTGGCTGTGGCTGTAGCCAGCAGCAAGAGCTCCAATTAGACCCCTAGTCTGGGAACCTCCATATGCCACAGGTGCAGCCCTAAAAGGACAAAAGACAAAAAAAAAATAGTAAAATTAGATAATTTAGAAATATGGAATATAGTAAATATCATGACAGACATTTGCAAAATTTGTTACAGCATTGGTAAGGAAAGACATTTATAACACATTGTGGATTAACAAAAGGTTTATCTGGGAGAAGGAGTTGCTGCCTCAATTGAATGATAGAGTTAAGGTGATGTGACTCTCTAGGGAGAGAAAAGAATAGACAGAAAGTGTGGTGAATTTGTACTATGCCCATCTAGTTAAACAGGAACTACATTCCGCTGAATCACATTCCTTGTATGTTTAGGATTGGAGAGAAGTGATTTAAGTGAGATTTGAAAGGTACAATTGAAGCAGTAGCCATGACCTGCAAATATGAATGCAAGTCCCCCTGACCACCAGAACTTGGCACATTCTTGATGAGCTCATAGACCCATAGCTCCTCTACCACCTATTGGACTTCAGATTCTAGCCCAGGACTTCAGATTCTCCAAGTCAGAGTTCCCGTTGTGGCACAGTGGTTAACGAATCCGACTAGGAACCATGAGGTTGCAGGTTCCATCCCTGGCCTTGCTCACTGGGTTAAGGATCTGGCATTGCAGTGAGCTGTGGTATAGGTCCCCGATGCGGCTCAGATCCCACGTTGCTGTGGCTGTGGCATAGGCTGGCAGCAGCAATAGCTCCAATTAGACCCCTAGCATGGGAACTCCATATGCCATGGGAGCAGCCCTAGAAAAGGCAAAAAGACAAAAAACAAAAAACAAACAACAAACAAAAACAAACAAAAAAAAACCAAACAGATTCTCCAAGTCCTGAGCTAAACACATGTTCATTCTGAGGAGAATGTTAACCACTTCTTCAGCAGTGCCTGTATCACTAGCGTTAGAGGCAGGTTCTGATTTGTCCTTGAAGATACCAGTTTCTTATCAAGGGTTCCAATTTGTCTTTAAACCCCTCCTGTCTCACATTTCACTTGGTGCTTTTCTCTTGATTGTCTGACCAAGATAACTTCATACTCACCACAAAGTACAAAAACAATTCATTCCACAGACTTCTTCACCAGTTTTCCTTCTTGGTCCCTGGTTAGTGACTTTTCTCTGACCCAGTCCCCGATTGTATCCTTTAGAACTTTACTTCACAACTTTGCCCACAATTTTATCAAGCCTAATACTTATAATAAATGCTTTCTTTCATATCATGTATGCATGTTATTGTGGTTCTCTGATTGAATCCTAGCCGATATTTACAGTAATGCAATTTTTAAAATAGCCTCATCTGGCAACTATAAATAGCTAATATGGCTGGAAGGAAGGATGGATGTGGGAAGGAGCAGGAAATGAAGAAAGAAAGGGACACCCATCAGTAGAATGCATGTCTAAGTTTTTGTTTTCTTAAAAATATCTCACTTGCTGCTTGTGCAAAACAGATTGGAGTGGCTATATCTAAGACAGAAAATGCAAGTAAATTAAACAATTTATGTTTAAGAGGATAGTGATAAAAATCTGTACACAGGTAACCGGGGTGGAGAGAAAGAGAGAGACCAAAGATAAGTACAAATGAATCTTAATAAATGTTTTAAAGAATAAAAGCATTCCTTCCTGTTATTAGCCTTTGCACTAACAAATGTTTTTCAACTTAGGTCCTTAGCTCTGTTTTTCAAACTGCCTCTAAATCATAAGGCTTTTAAAGTTTGTAAAAGAATAAGGTAGCATAGAATATAAAATGCCAGAGTGCATTACAAAGTGAATATAAGTATTGATTATAAAACTTATTGAGTTTAAATATATATGTGTGTCTACATTGAAATAAAAATATGTTTCTTAATGAGTTGGTCAAGAACATTTGAAATCCTCCAGTTTATAGGAACTCATATATGAGGTCTCCTCACGAGGGGGCCACAGTTTGTTATAGTGGGTACTTGAGAAGGTCGATCTCAATAGAACATCAAAGGAAAAATATAGAGAAGAACTACAGAGAAATAAATATTGCCATCTTGGTATTCAAATGAAGATAGAGGACAGTTATTGTTAGGTTTTTACTCTCAAGTATACTTTATTTATTTATTTTTTTCCTATTTCTTGGGCCGCTTCGGAGGCATATGGAGATTCCCAGGCTAGGGGTCTAATCAGAGCCGTAGCCACCAGAGCCACAGCAACGCGAGATCCGAGCCGCGTCTGCAACCTACACCACAGCTCACGGCAACGCCGGATCTTTAACCCACTGAGCAAGGGCAGGGACCGAACCCGCAACCTCATGGTTCCTAGTCGGATTCGTTAACCACTGCGCCACGACGGGAACTCCTCAAGTATACTTTAAATTGCTGCTTCTACATTTGAATATTTGCTAACCATGCCATTTTTCTTTATATTAAAAAAGACCACAAACCTTTAAATATTAGAAGAATAACATGGGAGTTCCCATTGTGGTGCAGCAGAAAAGAATCCTACTAGGAACTATGAAATTGCGGGTTTGATCCCTGGCCTCACTCAGTGGGTTAAGGATCTGGCATTGCCGTGAGCGCTGGTGTAGGTCGAAGACAGAGCTTGAATCCCACATTGCTGTAGCTGTGGCTGGCAGCTGTAGCTCCGATTAGACCCCTAGCCTGGGAACCTCCATATGCCATGGGTGTGGCCCTGAAAACCACACACACACACACAAAAAGGTATTTTTCAAGTCAAACATATATACTCAAACTTTTTCAGATTTGTTATTATCTTTTTTTTCTGGATACATGGATTTTATATATATATATACGTATATATACTCATGAGAATTTTTGCCTGTTTCCTTCCCTTTGCTGATTTGAAAGGCAACCATTTTCAATATAGCAAAGGACTACTACAGTATCTTTACAAATTATTGTAGTATAAAGTATACTGAAATAGTAATTGAAAAGAATTTAAATTTTAATAACAAACTACTCAGGTAAATATCCCTGTGGTAATCAAGTTTAACAAAGATTATCTTCAGTAGTGAATACATGTGAATCTATTCATAATGAGAGATAACATTTTTAACAGGAAATGGTATTTGTGCTGAACTTCTTCCATTTGCCCATCTGAATTCACTTTTCCACCTTCTCCTCCTGCTGTGTGCTCTGGGACAGATAAAAGGCATAGAATGAAAACGTATTGAATCAACAGGGCTCCTTTGTTCTCTGCCTTCCAGTTGGGTTGGGTGGATAGAAGCATGTACACAAGACTTGATGGGGGTGGTTGGAGTGAATATGGTCCATTTCCCCCAGACTCTCTGGCTGGTAGGTTGGCTTCTCCTCCGCCACAGGCTACAACATCTGTAGAGCAGATTTCTCCTGTTAATCTCCCAGGTTTTGGAAATAGTTCCCTTCCTGTGCCTCTTCTGAGGAGGGTTTGATATGTCCTAGTTGGATTCGTTAACCACTGCGCCACGACGGGAACTCCTTTATTTTATTTTATTTTATTGTCCCCCTATGCCTAGTGCCAGGGTACTGAATTATTCCAAGTCGATTTCCTAAAACCCTGTCGATATCTCTCTAAACAGCCTTGAATACAATCCACTCAGATTGTTGCATTTGTGTGTGCTGTTTCCTGACTTTTAAAGAATTCCAGTTTCTTCTAAGTCTACTTCATGCAAAATGTTGGAAGGTGAGAGAGTTAGATGTATCTTGTTAAGGAATCAGTAAAAATTGGGAACCATGATTTATTTATTTATTTATTCAAATAAAATTTATTGATCACACATTCAAAAAGCATTATCATAACTACTGGTGATGAGTTGATTTAAAAAAAAAAAAAACAGATTTGTCCCTGACCTCAGAGAGTTTACATTCTAAGGAGAAAGATATTAAGAGAAGAATGAGTATATTAATCATTTAGATACATTTATGATAACCACTAAATAACTACAAAGTTATAAGCACATATAAAAACAGGATCTGACAAATTATTGGGGAGAAAGGAGAGTGGGAACTTTTGTTGCTGTGTTGTTTTGTATTTTAGCATCAAAATGAAGTCTAAAAGATAAATTTGATCTCTCTGAGCAAAGAAAGTATGAAGAGAAAAAAGAAAGTATACAAAGTAGAAGAATTAGAATCTATTAAGTCTCTGAAATTATAGAAGTGTGGTACTTTCAAAGAATAAAAAACTAGAAAATATTAAAGATTGAGGATATTGTCCTGAAAAAAAAATGAAAACTGAAGGGTTACATGTTCAGCTTGATCCAGTAAGCATGCATTTAAAAGATAGCTATGACTGAATGTGGAAAGTAGTTTAGAATGAAATGGCAGAAAGTAATCAGAGGATAATCATTTAGAAGTCTATTTCAGAAGTCTGCACAATAATAATCCCTAAGTAAAATCTATATCCCAATTTATTTAATGTTATTATTTATTGTTTGTGCCATAAGGTAGACTGTTTCTTCCCTTAGTTTCCATAATAAGTTGCCTTATCTTTCACCAAAATAATTTTTAAGAGTGTGTGTGTAGGAGAGAAATATCTCATATATACAAAATATAAACAGCCTTTATAATTTTTGAGAAAATGAATATCTTGAATTTTTTATTTGCTATTTCTTTGCTTTTCTTTTTAATGTTCTATTGATCTATCTGTAAGCAATCTATTGCTCAGTTTTTCTTTATATAAGGAAAATGCTCTATATCCTTTCTGACCTTTCTGATCAACTCTATGTGTATTTTAAAAAATGATTCATGTTGATGTGTGACAAAGGTTTATTTACTGCCATAGCTCCATAGTGTTTCATTTTATAAATATACCCTAATTTATTAATCTGTCCTTCTGTAGATGGACATATGAGTTTCTCCCTGTATTTTTGTACTATAAAGATTACGTTGACTCTATCCATCCATTTGTAAAGAATTTAAATCTCTGTGATTTTGAGTGTCCTTAAAACTTATAACTCCTCCTCCCTTAACAATATAGAAGTTGAATACTTGATTTATCTCAAGTATATATTTATATGCATTACATATAATGCCTTGTTAACATCAGTATCTATTTTTTGTAAGTTCATCATATTTTGTAAGTTTAGCAGATAAGAATCCAAAATCCTATGGGAAGAAATGTTGGGAAATCACCCTAATTAGTTACTTTTAAAAATTAATTGCAGAAAGAATTAAGGCACTATTTTCTCTGTCCCAAATATTTCCATGCCCAAAACTCAATAGAATTTGCAGGAGTCCATCTCACAATGGTAGAGAGAGTTCCCATTGTGGCTCAACCATTTATGAACCCCGCTAGTATCCATGATGATGAGGGTTTGATCCCTGGCCTCACTTAGTGGATTAAGAGTCCAGCATTGCTGTGAACTGTGGTGTAGGTCACAGATGGGGCTCGGATCTGCACTGCTATGGTGGGCAGCTGTAGCTCCTATTCAATTTGACCCCTAGCCTGGGAACATCCATCTGCCACAGAAAGAAAAAAATAATAATAATGTAGAGAGAGAGAGAGAGGTCTATACTTACTTATTTTCAGCAAAGGATGTTTGTTGTAATAACCTACACTCATTTTTTGCTATATTGACATGTATTTAAAACATAAACCATCTTTAATAAGTTGGATAATCAACAGATGGTTTGGATAAGTAAGTCTTCATTACCTGAAAATGTCCCCTGTGAGTCAAAACAAGGATTTCATACAAATAAAAATCCGTTTTATTTTTATACCATGCTCAGCTCTACATCTTCATACCTGTGTTATTTTTAAGTTTAAATTTGAAAGTAATGTAAATATGAAAAGGGAGTATCTAAGAAGATTTCCTGGACTAGTCATTAGAATATTCTCTATGTAAAAGATACTTTGGGGAGTTCCCGTCTTGGAGCAGCAGAAACGAATCTGACTAGGAACCATGAGATTGCAGGCTCAATCCCTGGCCTCTCTCAGTGGGGTGAGGATCTGCCTTCGCGTGAGCTGTGGTGTAGGTCGCAAACGCAGCTTGGCTCTGGCATTGCTGTGGCTCTGGCTTAGGCTGGCAGCCACAGCTCTGATTAGACCCCTAGCCTGGGAACCTCCATATGCCATGGGTACGGCCCTAAAAAGACAAAAGGCAAAAAAAAAGATGACTTGTATCTCTAGCCCCTTTTTGCCCACATGATCTTTTTCTTCATGTCACACAAGCATACTCTAAAGTTATGTTCTTTGTGTAAATAAGTATGATAATTAAAAATACCCTTTTGTAGTGGTTGTCTTTTTAAATTTGCATTTATCCTGTTTTTCTGCATACTTCTGAAAACAAATATTAACTACTATGTAAATGTTGACCAGTGAATAACTCATGACATTTCTTTTTAAACTGTGTATGATTTGGCAGGCACTGTTTAAACACAGCTTTGCTTTTCTTTTTGTTTTTGCTTTTTTTCTATTGTTTTAATTCAGGGCTTGATCTTAAGGTGGCAAGGTTAGGTAATAAAAAGCCAAAATAATTCTTTCTCTGTCTCTTCCTGCGCTAATATTATGATTCTCATGATCTCATGATCTAATGAGGGACAGGCAAAGAAAAGAAATGAAAGGGATTGAGAAGTAAAAAATAATAATAATCTAGAAAAAAGAAGACTGTATCTAGTTTTGAGTTCCCCATAGCAATTTCTCAAGGACATTCCTATATACCAATAATGAATAAGTGGATTTGAAATAAAAAAACATACCATTTACATTAGCTTCCAAAAAAATGATAGCCATAACAATATTTGAACATATTTTATATGAAGAAATCTACACAACTCTAATGAAGGAAATCAAAGATGAACTAAATGAATGAGGCCATATTCCACATTCATGCTTAGGAAGACTCAATGTTGTCAAATGTCATCTCTTCCCAACTTGATCTATAGATTCAATCTCAGTCAAAATCCTAGCAAGTCATTTTGTGACTATCAAAAAACTGATTCTAAAGTTTATGTAGAGAAGCAAAAGACTCAGACTAGCAAATAAAATATTGAAGGAGAACAAAGTTGGAGAGCTGACACTACTAGACTTCAAGCTACAAGAATCAAGACAGTGTTGCATTTGTGGAGTTCCTGTAGTGTTTCACAGGTTATAAACCCAACTAGTATCCATGAGGATGCGGGTTCTATCCTTGGTGTCACTCAGTGGGTTAAGGATTCAGCATTGCTCTGAGCTGTGGTATTGGCCGGCAGCTGCAGCTCCCATTTGACCCCCAGTCTGGGAACTTCCATATGCCACAATGTGGCCATAAAAAGCAAAAGCAAAAGCAGAAAAAAAAAAGTTGCATTTGTGAAAAAATAGGCAAATAAACCAATGTAATAAAATGGACAAACATTAAATTCATATTCATTAGTGAAAGAATCCAAACTGAAAAACTTACGTACCTTATGATTTCAAGAAGTATATTACACCCTGGAAAAGCCAAAACTATGAAAATAGTTAAAAGATCAGTGGTTTCCACTGATTGGAATGTAAGGGACATGATAAATAGGTGGAGTATAGAGGATTTTTAGAGCAATAAAAAAGACTGTGTATAGTGTCACAATGATAGATCTATGACATTTACATTTGTCTAAACTCATGGGAGGTAAGAATAAATCATTATGCAAACTATAATCTTTGGGTAATTATGATAGGCAATGTAGGTTCATCTCTGGTCTCAAGTGTACTACTCTGGTGGGGGATGTTGACAACAGGAGAGGCTAACCATGTATAGAGAAAGGGAGTATATGAACATCTCTGTACCTTCTCCTTAATTTTGCTGTGAACCTTAAACTGTTCTAAAAGGTTGTCTTTAATAAAAGCAAAACAAAGATAATGGAATAATAATAATAATAATACCCCTTTGTTTCTAACATATTAGACAGGAACCACCAGGAAGGGACAGAAGTTAGAAGAGCTGATTAAAGTTTGTAAGGGGCATCCAGGACACAGATATGGCCTTTCAAATAGATTTGCATCCTAAACATATAGAACTGAGCTGGTAGTGGTCGTGTTGATGGGAAAAAGTCTATCACATTGACTTGAATGGGACAGGTTGTGCAGAGTCCTTAGACCAAGGCAAGCAGGGACTCAGCCCTGGTCTTGTGATTCAGGAGAACTCAAGCTTTGGGATCACTCGTTTGAAGGGGACTACATGGAAGGTACTGTCATGTGGGCAGGAGGAAGTGAGCATGGTACTTAACCTCATTTCAACCCCATCAAATTGGGGTCGACTAATGCCTGAGCTGCTACTCCATGACTCACCCCAGAGTTGTCATGTGGTCTCAGGGCTGGGATTTGGTTCCAGTAGGGTGGCCTGATGGCCCAAGCACTCATCCTAGATATTATAATACCTCTTTCTCTGAATCACAAACAAGATTGGACTGCCAGAATGATACACCGGTTTGGGGTGAGGTTCACTTAAATTGGACATAAGATATGCTCAGGCTCTGGACCACCTAGTCCTTTCCCTCATCCTTGAACCACAGGTGTGGACCTGAGTTTTAGCACTTGTCCATGTTATAACCATAGTACTAACTCCATCTTCAGCATCTAGGGACAGTGAGGTTAATGGGAGGCATAATTTACCATGTACCCATCATATTCTCCCCCCTTGCTTCCAGGATAGTGACTTCCCCTGTACCAATCATCAGCCTTCTGGGTGAACCTGTCTGGCTGAACTTATTCTCTGAGGGGTTTCAAAGTTATGCCCAGTAAGGGAGCTTTGGTTCACAGGTTTTGTTGTTGTTTTACATTTTATTGAAAGCTAGTTGGTTTACAAGGTTGTAATGATTTCTGTTGTACAACGAAGTGATTCAGTTATACATATACACATATCTATTCTCTTTCAGATTCTTTTCCATATAGATTATCACAGATTATTGGGTAGAGTTCTCTAGCAGGTCCCCATTGGCCAGTCATTCCATACACCTCAGTGTGCATATGCCAATCCCACACCCCCAGTTCATCCCTCCCCCCACACCTGTCCCCTTTAATAATCGTAAGTTTTTCAAAGTCTGTGGGTCTGTTTCTGTTCTGCGAATAAGTTCATTGACAGAGGAATGGATAAAGATGTGGTACACCTATACAATGAAATATTACTCAGTCATAAAAATAGTGTAATAATGTTATTTGCAGCAACATGGATAGAACCAGAGATTAAAATACTAAGTGAAGTTGATCAGACAGTGAAAGACAGCATCATATGACATCACTTACATGTGGTGCACAGGTTTTAAAAACCCTCAGAGAATGTAAGCTCAGTCATTCTCACAAGCTTGACTGACACTACCAAATCCACAGAAGGGCTGGAGTGCCAGTAGGGGAGGAGGAATGGTGATGCACAGAAGGTCAGGGATGCCTGCAGTTGGTGATGTGGTGTGGAAGACAGAGGTGTAGTCAACGTCGGTAACTCATATCCTAGTGAATATGGCCTAAAAAGTTCCAGATATAACATCATTGAACAATGTATTATTCTACGTCCACAGTATTGCACTCCAAATAGTAAATTTAACATGACCAAAAAAACCAAATTATAATTCTCTCCCGCATAATTGGGATAAGATTCGAATTTAAAAGTCATTAAGTGCTCAGAGTCATGAGTGGCCTGACAGATGATGTGAAGAGTGAGGATGGAATCAGCATTACGTAAATGCACTGCAAAACTGCAGAGGCAAGAGGACACAATCGTTTCCATAAAAAATACTTTCCGACAGGCCACAGCATTGTGATTGATAAAGGATTGTTGTGTTTTCCCTCTTGATTGGAAATATAAAATTAGCCAGAAATGTTGCATTTGAAAATAAAAAGATGGTTCCTGGTCATGAACAGGAAGGGACAGTGCCTGAATACTATGAAGAATTTTTATGCTAACTAATTGGAAAATAAACAAATACATTGGTACCTTTTTTCCCATGCATAATTCTAAATCTTCAAGGACCTGGGCTATGATGTACAATATTTCAAACCATTTTTTTTTAATATATAAAGAGCTCCACAAAAAATATTTGCCTAGGGTCTGCACACCCTACAGGAGATCTTTGTCAGGATAGTGGTGAAGCCCACTACTGTTGTAAAAGTAAAAACAGAAGCAGAGATGTGGGCTCTAGAGCCCTACTTGTTCCAATCTCTCCTCAATTCCTCCTTCTTTTGGAATCACCAGTGACTCACCAAGGTCTCAGTGAACAACTCATCTTTCATCATTGAAATTACTTCTGATCTAGGTAGAAGAATGGTAGAGATTAGGACTTTGATTTCAACTAAATTCAATAAAAAATTACTAAATTAATTATATGATTTTAATAATTATTAACAATAATTAATAAAACAATTGTTATCTATCATTGGATCACTAGAAATTTGGAAAATGTAATGCTGTATTAATTTCTAGAGATCAAGCGGCAAGAAAAAAGTTATTTTTAATAGTACTAGCTAATTTAGGAGACAAGCTATTCTCTTATTTTAAGTTGATTTTTATAACTTTATAATTTCAATAATTACTCCCATTTTTATTAAATGACTACAGATTTACTAGGTTTTATAATGTTTTACTTCAATTCTCAAGTCAGCTTACGATCCTTGAAAATTTTTCTTAAATATCAAAAATAGAAGAAAAATGTCATCTCATTTTACCTGCTGTAAATTACCAATACTTATTATTGTATTTTATTTGATACTTTGTTCTATGCATTATCAGTGTGACTTTAAAAATGATTAAATAAGAATAAAATATCAGATGAAATGTTGTACCAAATGATGCAATTAGATTTTATTTAAAACATGGTAAATGATTTTTCTGACATCATATAAATCCTAAACAATAAATTTTTATTGGCGTTCCAAATATTTAGTCAAAGATTATTTTTAATTTAAATATTTCTAATTTCTATGTAAACAAGTAAAATCATATTCCTTTGAAAAATACTTGGATGTGAAATCAAACAGTAGTTATATTTTCTTCCAAACAAATTAAAACAAATCAACCAAATTTACCTCAAGTTTTATATTAGATTTCTCAGGGCAAAAAATGTGAAAACCACAAAAATTAAAGTAATTTTTTATAAAAACTTGTGAAAAAATTATTTACCTTACTCATTTAACTACATAAATTGCCAGCAATTTCTAATATGTATAAATCAATTTGCAAATCCAATACTAATTTAGCAAATAATCCCAAAATAGTTTATACTTTTTATGTACATTTTGTTCACTATTCACACATTAACCATTACAACAGATATTTAAAATAAATAATTCTGTGTAAATCTTGCCTTTCTACCAATAGGTGGCACTGAAAATGTGTGTGTTTCAATAGAAAACTACTTCACAACCATGTTGAAGATGTTGCAGTGCAATTTCAGCTGTAGTTTGAATCAGGAACCTATCAACCATAAAATTATTCTCATGAAAACAAGAGGAATTTTGTTATGCAAATAGTATGTAAATTACTTACAACTAAAGACCATCACATCAAGAATGTTTTACTCTGCTGGTACTATAAAATTTATATAATTTATTATGTTTAACTATTTAGCAAATTGGGTATCATATTTTTCTCTATTATTTTACTATTTTTCCCCCCATGTCAGTGGCATTCAGAAGTTCTGGGGCCAGGGATTTTACCTGCACCATAGCAGCGACAATACTAGATTCTTAATCCACTGTGCCATCAGGGAACTCCACTTATTTATTATCTGATAAAATTGTTTTATTATCTGATAAAATTGCCTTTTCCATTTTAGTCCAGGATGTTGATGTTTATCTGCATATACAATGCACATAAAACAATTTTACAGAATTCAGAAGCACATCGGCTTTGCTTAGACTGTTTATAAATATATCCTCTGATCTGCAGTTCTTAATAAAACCAGGAGCAAACATCTGAGTATTTGTATTTGCATTAATTTTATTAGCAGTGCTCTTCGTTTTCCTCATCTATATACAGTTAAAATTCTTCATCTCCCAGTATAATAAAACTCTGATATCTCAGTCATTTAGAATCTCTCAAAATGTAATTTATTCAAGATTTTTTTTCAATGACTTACAGGGGAAAAAAAATGAAAACCTTATGATATTCATCCTGTATTTTAAACAGTAGTTTTATTAAAGTGATTTATTGCCATAAGACAAATCCTAATGGTATTTCTATTTTGTAACTGTATTTTATTCTGGGCTGGGTTGGTGTGATTTATTCAAATTTCCTAAGAAAATATGAGCCACTGTGTAGCTGTAGCTATTATGTGGCAAATGCGTTTTATATCATAATAATAAACAGACATTTTTCATACCCAAACTTTCCAATAATCAAATATTCTTGAGTAGTTTCACTGTTTTTATTAGATCCCAGTGAAGTCTCATTATCTTGTACAATTTGTCTGAACTATGCTTTTCCAGATCCCTACTATTTTCTGCTCTTTAAGCCTTTGTGAGAAAACAAACATACTTGATATGGGGCTTTATTTAATTGTATTTCCATTGTTTCATCTCTGATAGAGATAACTCAATATGAAACATTTCTTTTTTCCTCTTTGCTAGCAGGAACTCTTTTCCGAGCTGACAAAGCCTTATTTCTTAATGCCTCCACTCCACACGACTACTTGTAGAGAATAATACACACTCATCAGTGCCCCTGCTCATCCCGGTTTCTTGATCACATTCTTCTCTTCAAACCACCATGCCCAGGTTGAATGTCTTTAGGGTTTATAGAATAAGACAGGCAAAAACTTGAATCATTACTAAGAACAAAAAAAGCTTAAAGAAAAAGGTATTTTTTTTCCTTTAATTTGAAAATGCAGGAAAGAATTCAGACATAGCCAAACATGGGCTCATCTAGGTTCTTGGTAGCCAGGCTCCAAGACGGCCACCAATGACGTCTGCTTGCTGGAATTCACACTTTCGATTAGTTTCCTCCTACATTGTACCAGAGTTGGTCTGTGTGATTGTACAGTCCAAGTGATTGTATTACTTCTAAAATTAGGTTATCGGAAAAGTGTGACATCTGTTTTGAGCACTCTTTCTTGTTCACCTGTCTCTGTCATTTGCTCTGGGGAAACCAGATACACTGTTACGGAAATGCTACCTGGGAAAGATGCAAGGTCTCCAGTTAACAGACCACAGTGAATGGAAACTTACCAGATAATTATGTCAGGGAGCTTGGAAGCAGATCTTCCAGCCCCACATGAGCCTCAAGGGAAACACTGAGCAGGAAACACCAGCTAAGGTAATTCTGAATTTTTGACATACAGAAACCACTGTGGAGGAAGTAACTGTATTTTTTCATGCTTTTAAGTTTTTAGGAATTTGTTATGCAGCAATAGGTAACTAATACATATCTCGAATAACATCATCCAACCTCTATCAGAGTCTCTATACTGGCTCTAATTATATCAATTTGCATGAATTTCAGATGTAAATGGAGCAGGTGATCAAATGATATATTCAAGAGCTGTCTCTTTGCTGCATGGATTCAATATCAGATATCTCCAAAGGACAACTCAAATCAGACCTGCTATCTGTTTTCATGAATAAAGTTTTATTGGCATTTGTTCACATTTTGTCTATTATTACTCTCCTGCTACATTTGTAGGATTGAATAGTTAAGACAGAAGTCATAAGGTTCACAAATCTTGTTCTGCATGGTGGGCAGTGTACACCTTGGCTTACATCCTTCCAAATTAGTAGCAACTGTTGATAGAAAAATTAAAAAATCCACAACTTTACATAAAAAGTTTAAGAATTCTGGTTTACCTGTCTTGGGTCATGATCCTGTTTACCAATTATGCAGACCTGTGGAAATGTTTCTATAATTGGCTGAGCTGAAGTCATATGATCATTCTGGCTTTTAGAAGAGTAGGATAAGATCTACTGGAGCCAGATGAAATTGATTCTCCACAGGAAAGAGGAAGGTTTTTTTTTTTTTTTTGGCTTCACCTGCAGCATGTAGAAGTTCCCAGGTGGCCAGGAATCACATCACAACAGTGGAAGAGAAACCCCAACAGCTGAAGTGACAACAATACTGGATCCTTAAACTGCTGAGCCACAAAAGAACTCTGGAAAGAGTAATCTTGTTCTTGAGTAAATTTATTATTATCTGCATGCATGTGATGCAAGGTGAGGAAGCTGAATGAGGTGCTCACCTAAAAACATTGTAGAAATAGACTACAGAAAAAGCTATTTTATTTGTTTGTCATTATAGTGAAAATGACAAAGAAATAGGGATTTCAGAAATGTTCCAAAGAACTATGACTTTTATGTAATTCCTTTTCTTGGTGGATAAATGCTTCCTATTCTCTCTTTCTCTTTCATTCATGAAAATGGAGATAATTTATCTCCCATCTCCTTGTTCTTATCCCCTTTTTTTCCAGGTAGACCTCTTTCTGAGTTCTGATTAGGAGAGGGACCAACAGGTATTAACTATAGGATATGCAAGCCCCATATGTGTCATAAGTAGGTTTGGTAAACTTCACTCATAGCTCCATCATATTCACATTAAATCCTTGAAATTATTATAATTATTTTAGATTATCATGCATTTTTGGTAATTTCACATATAAGTTTCAGGTAAAAGCTGTGAGATAAGTATTTTATTGACAGAGTGTCCTCGGTTCCTCAGGGAAATGTTAGTTGTTTTATGTTATCTCAGAAGAAAATTCAGTCATTCACCTAATCATGTTCTGGTGCAATTGCTGGGATGTAATTTAGCTGCATGATGTGGACTCTTTGTTTCTTAAGAAAAATGCAAAACTCACATATGTAAATTAGATGAAACAGCAAAAACATGGACTTTGGAATTAGAATATATCTTTATTTCACCATTTACCACCCTTAGATCAGTTAGCTTCTGAATTTGATTTTTATCCTTTGTAAAAATATATCTGGTAGTGGTTAATTTGCAGAGATATTTAGATTACATAAAGTGCTTAGCACATAATAAATGCTCAATAAACATTAGGATCCTATAATCTCAATATTATTTAGCTCTTACAATTTACCCATATGACAAAGGACCATGAATGTTACATTTCTATGTTATAAGTAATTAATGTAATAAGTAATTTAAAGCCAAGTTTAAATAGAGCAGTAGTACCTACCCACTAGAAAAGTATGTTATGAAGAATCTGAGTTTTATAGGGAAAATTTTGTTTAATTTTCTTTATATAAAATATTCACATTCTTGATTAGGTTGATCAAACTCTACTAGTTAATTCTGTTTCAGTTGGATTAATTATGAGGAGAATTTCAAGCTATGATTTATTTGTTGGCTAATCTTTGACCAATCTCCGGCTTTGGTGCTCAGTGCTGATATTATAAGATGGTTCAGTAACTCTAAAGACAATTGTTTTCTGCATGGTTTCCTTTGCTGTGCAAAAGCTTTCAAGTATAATTGGGTCCCATTTGTTTATTTTTGTTTTTATTTTCAGTACTCTAGGAGGTAGATCAAAAAAGATATTGCTGCAATTTACATCAAAGAGTATGCTGCCTGTGTTTTCTTATAAGAGTTTTATAGTATCTGGCCTTACATTTAGATATTTAATCCATTTGATTTTATTTTTTTGTATGGTGTTAGAGAGTGTTCTGATTTCATTGTTTCATTGTACATGTTACTGTACAGTTTTTCTAGCACCACTTATTGAAAACTCTGTCTTTTCTCCACTGTACGTTCTTGCCTTCTTTGATGTAGATTAATTGACCATATGTTCACGGATTTATTTGTGGGCTTTCTGTGCTGTTCTGCTGATTTATATTTGTGCCTGTACCATTCTTTTTTGATTGCTGTACCTTTGTAGTATATTCTGAAGTCAGGGAGCCTGATTCCTCTGGCTCCATTTTTCTTTCTCAAGATTGCCTTGGCTGTTCAGGGTCTTCTGTGTTTCCATAAAAATTTAAAAAATTTTTGTTCTATCTCTGTGAAAAATGCCATTAGTAATTTAGTAGTGGTTGCACTGAATCTTTAGATTGCCTTGGGTAGAATAGTTATTTTGACAATATTAATTGTTCTAATCCAGGAACATTGTATATCTTTCCATTTGTTTGTATCGTCTTCAATTTCCTTTATCAGTGCCTTATAGCATGTTGTTTTGGCAGTATTTTGGGGACCCAGCATTCACCATGTCTAAAACCAAATTAGTATTTCTCCCCAGAGCAGAACCTGCTCCTCTTTACTCTTTATCACAATTATACTAATGGAAGAATTCACTTTGGTTTAAGATGAACTGGCTTGTTTTATGGATAGAATAACTGAATAGAAGAGGCCATTTTTTGCCATCTTTCTCTTTATAACCATCTTCAGATTGTGTCATTTCTATTTTGGGAATACAATTTTGGCCTATTTCCAATTTTGCAATAGTTTTAATAAAATGTATTCTAACTTGTTTTTATAATGTCTTAATTTCTCTCCCCTGGTTTTAATGTGATTGTTAACAGTATGAATTCTACAAATGAGAAGGTTCATTTAATTTAGTTAATTTTAGCTAAATGTAAAAAATAATATTTTTTTCCAAAGACTAATATGAATAAACACATGATTTCATTAGAAATACCATAATAAGCCCAGATGTGGGTACTATAAATAAAAATGTATGAAGACTACCTGGCACATGTAAAAATTCAAGAAATGTTTGTGGAGTAAATACATGGAATTAAGTTGTGAAAATCAAAATTTGGCTCTTTTGGTACACGTTGTCCACTCCAACTTCAACAACATCTTTTTTGCCCTGTTAAGAAAGTCTTAACTTTAGTGTAACCCATCATCATCAGGAACACAGACATTTGCCTGCATTCTGTTGGTCATGTGACTAAGTTTTATTCAAGGACTTGCAGGTAAATATGTTACATGGGACAATGGGAAGCCTTCTTAACACATAGGCTTCCTTCCAAAGATGAAAGAACCTAAAAGCCAATAAAGCTTACACTTTAGTACTCCTCATTTGCATGGACCCCTTTTATAAATTAAATGTTTGTAAATAAATTGTCAAATTACCCTGATACAAGTGTCCTATTTATTTACTAAGGGACCCTGTCTAATACTATTCTTTTGAAAAGTAGTTCATACTTTGAAAACTCTTTCCCGTAGATTTGTCTCTGAACTAACATATCTGGTTTTATCTGAATGGTCATTGATTATAATTTAGCTCTTGTTTATAATTTGATAACTTCTCAGATTCTCTCTATTCTTAGTGAACAAGCAACATTTTTATGCCCATTATGTTTTTATTTTCTGACAGCTTTGCTCATCTGATCTTATTGGAGACATCAGGTGGATTATTTTTGAACCAATTGTGTGTTATAAGTATTTGAACATTTCTAAAAGTACTGATAAGATTATCCCTAAATCATACAAAAATATTAATATCACCATGTTAATTAATAAAATGCAGAGTTCCCGTCATGGCTCAGTGGTTAACAAATCTGACTAGGAACCATGAGGTTGCGGGTTCACTCCCTGGCCTTGGTCAGTGGGTTAAGGATCCGGCATTGCCATGAGTTGTGGTGTAGGTCACAGACACGGCTCGGATCCTGCATTGCTGTGGCTCTGGTGTAGGCCCGCGGCTACAGCTCTGATTAGACCCCTGGCCTGGGAACCTCCATATGCCACAGGAGTGGCCCTAGAAAAGGCAAAAAGACAATAAATAAATAAATAAATAAATAAATAAATAAATAAATAAAATGCAACTAATTAGAGTACAGCACACATCATCACAGTGTATTATTTTTTCAATGGTCCATGATTGTAGCAATGACTGAGAGTGAACCATAGAAAGAAATTAGTTAATTACAGACTTAAGAAACATTCCTGAGGAAAATCCATTGCTCCAGAATTAGATTATCCCTACACTGAACAATTCATCAATGAGAATTTGTTAGTGATAAGTAAGATAGAGTAGAATGCATATGCAAACTTGTTATGTGGAGCAATTAAAAGATTTTAGGGAAATAAAAAAATAGCGTACATGCCCTGAGGATCTTAAAATCTAGTTAAGGTGAAATTGGTAGCATACTGAAAAAGGCTAGAACCTGAATTACAGTATATGACAAAGGCTATTATAGATTGATACATATGAATCATACAATTGAGAAAAGAATAATGTATAAAGAACAGAACAGAAAAAGAAAACTGAAGAAATTTATAACACATGAGCGGGAATGAAGATGGGAGAAAGAAAAAAGTTTGCATTATATGAAGCAATTAATCAATTTGCAAGGAAAAAAATACTTGATCTTTTTTACTGATTCTTTAAATTAAGTATATACATTAAAATTACATTCTTTTGAGTTTAAATAAGCACAAGAAATGCTACCAATAGAAGATACAAAAATTGCAACTTTATTTTTCTAGAAGTCTTTTACTTGGGATTTAAAATGAGGAATGGGGAGTTCCCGTCGTGGCACAGTGGTTAACAAATCCGACTAGGAACCATAAGGTGGCGGGTTCGGTCCCTGCGCTTGCTCGGTGGGTTAACGATCCGGCATTGCTGTGAGCTGTGGTGTAGGTTGCAGACGCGGCTTGGATCCCATGTTGCTGTGGCTCTGGCGTAGGCCGGTGGCTGCAGCTCCGATTGGGCCCCTAGCCTGGGAACCTCCATATGCCGCGGGAGCAGCCCAAGAAATGGCAAAAAGACAAAAAAAAAATAAAATAAAATTAGGAATGATTTATTATTCAAAAGCACTAAATAGAACTTTTCTAACTTCTTTCCAGTACAAAAATGAGAAAAAATTTTTGCTTTTTATTTTGAAAATATTATAATAATTCATTTACTTATGAATTTATTTATTTTGAGAAATTCTGTCCCTTTTAGGGACAGAACCCAGGTCATTTCCTCCTAGCTAGTTCATAGATTTTACATCTATTTAATATAATGTTTAAGCTAGATTAGAGTACTTGTGTACTATTGTTTATAGTAGAAATAGTACTTCATACTTTTCACTACAATAATACAATTACACTCAATACCTGCAAAGAGATTCCATGCTGAGCATGAAATTAGCTTTTTCACAAAGGTATGATTTAACAAATATCTAATAGCAGAAAATATAAAAGTATAAACACGAATATACATTTCCTATAGGTAACAGAGCAAACCACTTTCATGTGAAATTCTCTACTTATAAATTTAGATTCCATCTATACACTTACTTTGAATAATTGATATTATTGCAGCTTTCACTTTTGATTGAAATGATCTTGCAAGTAGTCATCAAGGCCTAAGGTATGCATTTCTCATAAAATTGCTGTAAATACATGTGAAATTATATTTTAAGAAGAAACAATCAGTAAAAATTTTTCTCATATTTTTTTCCTTTTTTTTTTTCTTGGCATCAAAAGACACAGTATTGTACAATGGAAACAGATACAGATAAGGGAAGTCAAGAGGCGTTCCCTTGAGACACAGCAGGTTAAGGATCTGGTGTCACTGCAGTGGCTTCAGTCACTGCTGTGGCACGAATTTGATCCTTGGTCTTGGAAACTTCCCCATTCCCTAGGTGTGGCCAAACAACAACAACAACAACAACGACAAAAAGAAATGTATAAGGGTCCCAGTCTTGCCTTAATTTAATATTTGGTTTGGTTCAAATCAATTAACTTCCCTGGACTTCATTTTCTACTTTTACAAAATTATGAAACGAGGGTAGTTGATACTAAAGTTTCTTTCTGTATCTTAAAGTATGTGATTCAAACACAGGCATGTAAATAATATTAGGTGATCTTTGAAAAACATGTATATACCCCCTGTTGCCACTTCAACTCTTAAACTGTGTAATTACCAGACCATCCATTTTCAATTTCACTCTTAAAAAAGATTTAATTTTTAAAAAGCTAATAATATTTAATCGATGTACAATTTATATACTGTAAACTCTACCTATCTTTAGTACTTAGTTCATGAAACAAATGTATGCACTTTTATTAAAAAAATCTCAAATGATTTCCATCATCCTGAAAAGTTTCTTGGGGCCTCTCTCCAATCAATCTTTTTCTCCTTTTACTATGCAGAGGCAACTACTTTCTGCTACTCTGATTACCAGCTCCATCAATGTTTTGCTGGCTCATGAACTTTACATACCTGAGATCGTAGAGTATGTCCATTTTTGTCAGGCTTCTTTGTCTCATCATGATGATTCTGAAATGGATTTATGTGGCTAGGCATATCACTGCACTGTTCTTTTTTTATTGATAAATAGTAACTCATTTTACAAATATCTTATAGTTTGTAAATCCAGTCTATTAATTGGGAGACATTTGAGTTGTTTCCAGTTTTGAACTATTATGAATAAAGTTGTTATGGAAGTTCACTTACAAGTCTTTTTGTGGACATACACCTTTATTTTTCTTGGGTATGTACCTAAGATAGGAATAGCTGAGCATTAGGACAGGTGTATTTGCTTTAGAAATGACCGTAGAGCTTGTACAAAATAGTTATTTTACATTCTAACCAATAGACTATGAAAATTCTAGTTGCTCTACCACCTCAGTAATTTTAAACTTTATTTAAATGCTGTGAAGTTTTTTTTCTTGTCATGATGACTAATGATATGAGACATCTTTTCATATGTTTGATGGTCATTCAGACACATCGCTTTGTGAGTTGCTTAAGTCAATTTATCAAATTGATAAATTTAGCTATTAAAATTATGCTAATGAAAGAGACCATGAAGCAAATGATAAGGGCAAAACACAAATGGAAGAAAGCGTTAAGAATACACATATTATGCCAGCAATACATACATGCAGAAAACCCCACTTTAATCCAGAATACACAAATAATTCCTATAAATCAATATGAAAAATATAGGTAACACAGTTTTTTAAATGTGCCCATTCTAGTTTTTTTAAATATGCTTTTGGGTAGCACTTCACTTGGAAGTAAGTGCTCAGGGATTAAAGCATTACATGAAAAATGTAAAGATACTTCTCATTTTTATAATTGAAATTTTAGTCTCTTATTCCCTCATTCACATATTATTTTAAAATAAACATAATAACTAGCTTGTGAGATATCAAGTGTTTTCCAATCAAGGCTCACTTTTTCATTTTTATTATCTCTTTCAAAGAAAAAGACTTTATTTTTTGATGAAGTTCAATTTATCAATATGTTTTCTTCCATGGAGAGGTTTTTGTTGTTTTTGTTTTTTGTTTTTAAGTAATCTACCTCAAAATGGTGTAGTTTATCTATATATTTTCATGGCATTTTATAGCAGGAGGGATATAATTAAAAAATCTTCTCACAATTTTTTAATTAATTTTTCATTATTTGAGTTCACTTTTTATGTGGCATTTAGAAATTTTAGCAGATGGCTTGTTTAGTGTTTCTGATCTGCCATGTCATCTTAAGTGAGAGTCGGTTAACTGTCTTGGATGTAAACACTGGTTTCACCACTTCTGAGATGTATTCACTTTAGCTTGTGGTTAAGCAGCTATGTTTTTCCTAGTAAAAAATATATCATCACATTATAATGATGAGAAAATGCAGTTGAAATTTCCAACAGTTCCCCTAAACATACAGAGCTCCTAAAGATATTTCTAAGCAAACATCTATATGGGAAACTATTTAGAGGTGATTGTTGATTCTATCTCACCAAGGCATTAGTCTGCTCTGTTGGAACACTAGATGCAAGGCTCAATATATTTCTTCTGTCTGCTAGGTCTTAAAATATCTCACTCTTCTAAAAATCCATTTTGATCTTGTTTAAACTGTCACTCAAACGTTTGTTTCTTTCTTTCACTAGAACTCTGCTTTTCCCTATCTGGCTAAGACACTCACATGCCTGTATGCTGGCCTATGCCAGATGCTTCTATCTTATTCAGGATTTGTCCATCTTATAAATCTTGATCATCTCTATTTAACTTTATAGTGGGGAGGTTTCACTTTGTTCATGACTTTCTACCATCTTTTTTTCCTCAAAATTGAGACATAAAGAGCTACCACCAAAGTAGTCTAGCACCCCAAACTTTGACATTTCCACTTAAAATCTGCTAATGACCCGGGTGATGAGTGCCTCATTGTGCTCATCATGAACTTATGTACTGATTTCAAAGTCAACTCTGATGTGCCTACATGGAGTTCCCAAATATTCTTAACTAGATCTCTTCAATATCTTATGAATACATCTCCCACTTCACTGAATTTATTCACCATATAAATGATAACTATGGGTAAAAAGACAAGCAGTAAGGTTTATGTGGTATATAAAAATGATTAAACATTTTCACTGTCTTCAAGAGAGTTGAGGAAGTATAAAAGAAATGTGCAAATTATTATAATAAGAGATTTAAAAAGAAGAAATTGTCTTAGGAAAGACACAAATAAAGTAATAGGAATATTAAAGTGGTCCTAAAACTCCCAGAAAATAATAAAACAGGGGTATAGAAGTGTGGAGACATCATTTGTGAAACTCAGCAAGTGGCACAAAGGGAGATGAAGGTTTAAGAGGCAGATTATCAGCATATAAACAGATCTACATTTCTTCTTTCTCCCACACCTGGCCTGGCTCTTGAGCCAGTCTCCAAACCTCAACTTCCCCCAAAAGATCCTTAATATTTAAAGCCTAGTAATTACAGTCATGCTAAAAAAAACCTCTGATCTCAAATGGCTTGATTAGCCTGTTTAAATTTTATGTATAGTGCCAAGTGCAAACCTATTGAGCAGGGTTCATAAATGCCAGCAAGAGCTTTCATCAGTTTCCTACTACACTTAATGCTATATGGCTTTCTTTCTCTGTGGTAGCTGAAAGTCAAACCCTCCTTCCTATGATATTTTAACCTGCTTTAAAATTCAAATAGCTTCATCAAGTTCAATACCTATCAATTTGGCATATTCTTTGACAATGTGGAAAGAATTACACTGACACAGATTTCTAGAGACTAATTAATGGACTAAGATGCTATTTTGACTTGGGCAAAAAAAAAAAATTATCAAATAAATTTGGGAGAGGAAGAGCACAGGTAGTATCAATAATTCACATTCTTTGCAGAAAACTATAGCCTGGAATTCTAGGCTCTCTTAGAGTGGAATTCCTTAACCTAGAGAACTTTCTATCTTTGCTGCTGTATCTTTGTCACTCTTTAACTGAACCAACAGGCACATCATTTAACATTATAGATGTGATGTGCACACATGTAAACAAAGAACAGAATAAACTTAAAGCTTATAAACAGTTGGCATATAACCTAATGTAATCATATATTTAGCACAAATCTTTCCTAAAGCCTATTACTGGCACTTCAGTCTTATTAATGAGATTAAAATTTAGAGGCAGTAGTTACATGCTAATTCCTAAGCAAATGAAATATTTGCTTCTTTGAAGAGTTAATTTTAATTTGTTTAACCTAATAGTTTCATCATGTATTGTTTGATGAAATAACCAGTGATGAATATTAAGGCTAGGATGCTTTTTAATGGATGATACATCTTTAATTGAAGAATTATAATAATGAAGCTCAGTATTCATGATTTTGGATTAATTCAGAGCTCATGTTGCAAATACAAAAGAATATTTTCTCTCTAATCAATTCATTTTTGTGGGTTTATTTATTTAATTATATTAAACAGTGGTAATGATTTGAGACTTTAATTAAAAGGGCTTCTTTGATTTTTCTTTATGGGAAATTCACGTGACAGGATACAAGTCACATTATTAAACATTTGTTTCAAAAATTATGATTCTTTTAGTACTTGCCTTGGTCACCTAGAGACATATCAAATTAGACAGCTTATAGTAAAGAATTCACTTTATGTGACCTAAGTTTAAAACTTCTGTCTTCTGAACCAGAAATAAAGTGAAATTTTATTGGGATAATAAAGAATTTTAAAAATTAGAGAGTCTTCCTAAAATTATAAGTATACCTATTATTAAGCTTTCCACATGAATACACCTGAAAAATTAAGACTCTTGAAAAGACAAAATCTAGGGAGTGGTATAATTGATCACAATAACATAAAGCTTACATGTGGCCAGTGGTTTCAGGGGTTCAGAACAGCTTTGATTTTCCCCAGAACTCCAAATACTCTTTTTTTTTTTTTTTAGGGCTGCACCTGCGGGATATGGAGGTTCCTAGGCCAGGGGTCCTATCAGAGCTGTAGTTCCTGGTCTACACCACAGCCACAGCAACATGGGAACTGAGCCGCATCTGCGACCTATACCACAGCTCATGGCAACACCGGATCCTTAACCCACTGAGCGAGGCCGGGGATCAAACCTTCACCCTCAAGGATGCTAGTTGGGTTTGTTAATCACTGAGCCATGACAGGAACTCCCAAACACTATTGTTAAAACACTAAACTTGAACTAAACATGAAGAAAAAAAATTAAACCTTTTAAAATTATTGTAATGCATTACTTGTGTCAGAGAATAAAAAAGTTCTAAAAGAAGTAGAAAATTAAGACCAATTCAAGTGGTTCACAAGTGATTGGAAAACAGGGGATTAGGGATACCAAAATAATCTCGACAGATGTTTCTGAACCATATATATAAGCGAAGGTTGGAGATAATATGGGTTTGGGTCCAGACTACTACAAAAAAAGGTGTATTTTGAAATAAAGTCACATAAATTTTTTGCTTTCCCAGTGCATGTAAAAATTATGTTTACACATTACCGTATTCTATTGAGTACAATAGCATTATGTCTAAAAAGCAACATGCAAACTTTAATTAAAAATACTTTATTGCAAAAAATGCCTACCATTATCCAAAACTTCAGAGTTGTAATCTTTTGACTGGTGTAGGGTCTTCTCTCAACAGTGATGGCTATTGACTAATCAGGGTGGTAGTTGTTAAAGGCTGGGTTGGCAGAGGCACTTTCCTAAAATAAGACAATGATGAAGTTTGCTGCATCAATTGACTTCCTTTCATAAACAATTTCTCTGTAGCATGCAAGGCCATTTGATAGCATTTTACCCACAGTAGAATTTCTTTCAAAATTGAAGTCAATCCTCTCAGACCCTATTGCTCCTTTATCAACTAAGTTTATGTTATATTCTAAGTCCTTTGTGGTCATTTCAGCATCTTTATAGCATCTTCACCAGGAGTAGATTCCATCTGAAGAAACTAGTTTCTTTGTTCATCCATAAGAAGCAAAGCTTTATCCCTTAAAGTTTTATCATGAGATTGCAACGATTTACTCACATCCTCAGACTCCATTTCTAATTCTAGTTCTCTTGCTATTTCCACCACATCTGCATCCCCCACTGAAGCCTTGCACCCATCAGAGTCATCCATGAGGGTTAGAATCAACTTCTTCCAAACTTCTATAAACAGAGGTCTTCTATTTTGACTTCTTCCCATGAAACACTAATGTTCTTAATGGCATCTAAAATGATGAATCCTTTTCAGAAAGATTTGGCCAGATTCATGAGAGGAATCACCATCTGTGGCAGCTATAGTTTTATAAATGTATGTCTTAAATAATGAGACTTGAAGTCAAAATTACATCTTGATACATGGGCCACAAAGTGGATATTGTGTTAGTAGGCACGAAGAAAGCATTAATCTCATTGTATGTCTTCCTCAGAGCTCTTGGATAACCAAGAGCATTGTCAGTGAGCCGTGCTATTTTGAAAGGAATCTTTTTTTTTCTGAGTAGCAGCTCTCAACACTGGGCTGAAAATATTCAATAAACCATGGTGTAAACAGATATGCTGTCATTTAGACTTTGTTGTTATACTTAGCACAAATAGAGTAAATTTAGAATAATTCTTAAGGGCTTTAGAATTTCTGGAATGGTCAATGGGCATTGGCTTCAACTTGAAGTCACCATCTGCATTAGCTGTATCAAGAGTCACCATGTCTGTTGGAGCTTTGAAGCCAGGATTTGATTTCTAGCTATGAAAGTCCTAGACAGCATTTTCTTCCGATATAAAACTGTTTCATTTACACTGAAAATCTGTTGTTTAATGTATAATCCTTCATTAATTATCTTAGCTAGATTACATGGATACATTTTTCCAGCTTCTACATCAGCACTTGATGCTACACCTTGCACTTTCATATTGTGTAGATTGCTTCTTTCCTTAAACTTCATGAACTGACCTCTTTTAGTTTTAAACTATCCTTTCACAGCTTCTTCACTTCTCTCATCTTTCATGGAACTGAAGAGAGTTAGGGCCTGGCTCTGGATTAAGCTTTGGTTTAAAGGAATGTTGTGGCTGGTTTGATGTTCTGTCCAGACAACTACAACTTCCTCCAAGCAAGAAATGAGATTGTTTCACTTTTGCATAATTCATGTATTTCCTGGAGCAGCACTTTTACTTCCCTTGAAGAACTTTTCCATTGCATTTTTAACCTGGCTGTTTGGCCCAAGAGGCCTTGCTTTCAGCCTCTCTTGGTTTTCAACACATCTTCCTCACTTTATATCATCATTCCTGGCTTTTGATTTAAAGTGAGAGTTGTATGACTTCTTTTCACTTGAACACTTAGAAGCCATTCTTGGATTGTTAATTGGCCTAACTGCAATATTCTTGTGTCTCAGGGAATAGGGAGGCCTGAGTAGAGAGATGGGGAACAGTCGGTAGATGGAGAAGTCAGAACATAGACATTTATCCATTAAGTTTGTAATCTCGTATCAGTGTTTTTTGTGGTGCCCTAAAACAATCACAGTAGTAACACCAAAGATCACCGATCACAGATTTAATAATGAAAAATATATAATGAAATATAATAATGAAAAATATAATAATTTATATTAATATAATATATTTAATAATTTATAATATAAAAATATAAATATTGTACGATTTAGCAAAATGTGACATAGAGACATGGTGAGCAAATGTTACTGGAAAAAAAATGACACCAATAGACTTGCTAGATGCAAGGTTGCCACAAACCTCTGATTTGTAAAAAATGCAATATCTATGAAGGGCAATAAAGTGAAGCACAATGAAACAAAGCATGACTGTACACTATTTTTCCTTAAGCCTTTTCTCTCTATTGGACAACCATTGTCCCAAACTATCTAACATTTAATTCTTTCTAAGGGACACTTGCCAAATTATAACTTCCCCCATTAACCATCCATTGAATATTTTCAGTTAGATTTCAGTAACTTGAAAATTCCTATGGCAAACTAAAGTTGTCAGTCCTAGTTCTATAATACAGATCCATATGACTCTTATCCCACTTCCCTGTCATTACTTTTACACTTGAAAGCAATTACGTGTTCTTCTCAAAGCTTTCTCAGCTAAAGTTCTACTCTATATTTATGTTCAATAGGTAGTTAGACAAACCTAGTGATTAGTACACGGGAAACTTTAAAGTTCATTTTTTTGATAAGTACACTCACCTATTGATGTGAAGGAGGAAAAAAAAAATAAGGTGTCATTTGGTGACAATGTCAGAATCTAAATGCTATCCTGAATGAATCATTAGACTGATTTAATCTAAGGTCCTTCTTAGATTGTTTTAGCAAATATGCTAAATTAAAATATTTGTCAAGCATCTGATACAGAATTTAACCTAAAGTAGCTGTCAGTTATACTGAATTAATAGAATTGCTCGGATATTTGTATGAGTCATAATTGTTTGACAAAAAGGAATAATCTGCTTGTTAGAGCAATGGCTACTGAGGTAGCAAGAAATTTTAAAGACATGCTCAAACACTTCATATCAAGAAAATTTTACAATTTATGAAATATATAAATATATACACAGTTACATATGAGTCAATATTCTTTAAAATATTTTTACTTTTAGTTTAATTTTAGAAATGTATTCTAAGAGGTTACTTACATACTCTAGGAAAATGAGCTTTCCATTGTATAGAATAATACAGATGTAACCAAAAATATATATTTTAAATATATAAAAATTATTTACTTGTATAATATATTTAAAAATGTATAATAAAAACCTCAGGTCGTTTTTAGAGTAAGAGCTTAAAAAACTTTCATCTATTTGGTATATATATTCCTTAGGGCTTTGTCCCATAAAGTTTTTCTAATTTTATCGATGTCATTTAATACCAATCTTTCACAATTCTGTCAGTGTTATCTTTTAAGCCATGAATGATAAAATGTTACTTTTCTAGGAAAAAAAAAGAAAAAAAGAAGTATGATACTTTCCATTTCCATTAACTAAAGCTCAAAACTCCTGGCTTGTACTTGGCTCATAAAGCATTTCATAATCCATTCCCAAGTTACTTTCCTGGTTTGTCTTTGTGTTACTGTTCCATTGTCTGCTCACACAAGGTCATCATCTCTTTCCTTTCTCTCTGCACACCTCATGTTCATGCTCATGATTTTGAGAGCCAATTCAAATGTTTCCTCTTGTATGAAAGCTTCTCCACCTTTCTCTAGGCATCAGCAGTCCCTTCTCATGTGAGTCCATAGATTCCGCTATCCACATATCATATTTTATTAATGGTATGATTATATTTCCCTCCAGATGGAGATACCCTCAAGGGCAGGAAATGAGTGGTGTTTATCTTTGTTCTCCAATGTCCTGCACAGTACCTGATGCTTCCTTGGAGATGTCCATCTCGGCATCTGATCTTTGTCTTTAAAACTAACTCCTCGGAGTTCCCGTTGTGGTGCAGTGGTTAATGAATCCGACTAGGAACCATGAGCTTGTGGGTTCGATCCCTGGCCTTGCTCAGTGGGTTGCCGTGAGCTGTGGTGTAGGTTGCAGACGCAGCTTGGATCCCACCTTGCTGTGGCTCTGGCTCAGGCCAGTGGCTACAGCTCCGATTCGACCCATAGCCTGGGAACCTCCATATGCCGTGGGAGCGGCCCTAGAAAAGACAAAAAGACAAAAAAAAAAAGACAAAAAAAAACAACTAACTCCTTAATCTTGATCAAATCCTTTAACCCTTTTAATCTTGGAGCATTATGTACAAGATCATGTATGCCTTCAAGAAATCAGAAGACAATAAGAAGTAATGGAAACAGAATAGAATGTTGAATAAGTCATTACTGAGTATGTTAATGTATTAAATTAGATAACTCTCTGTTACCCCAGTTATAAAAGAAATTTATAATAGTTAATAAAATTTATAATAGTTTAGCACCTAAAAAGGTATCTATCATAGGTTTGGCTAGATGGCTTCCAAGACACCTTAGGAGCTCTAATAATCCATGGTTTAAAGAAAACCTTTTAGAAACATCTCTAAGTACAAAAAATAGTTATTTTCTCAGAGTGTTTTATCAAATGAAAATGTGGTTAAATTGAAGATGGTCAAAGCAAAGCAATAAAAATAATGAGCTTCTGAAGAGGATGGTTTCTTGAGAAAGCATTGAAATTACTAACAGAAATTGCATAAAATTTGGATCTAGAGCAGTTGTTATTAAGAGTCAGCAGAATTTAGAAGACGGAAAAGAGAAGCAGAATTCACTAAACAATTTACATTTGAATATAAACTATAAGCCAGGAGAAATTTTAAAAAATACTACTCTGAAGTACTGAAGGTATAGACTAGTGGTAGGACGGCCATGTGAGACTGTTTTTTTTTTTTTTTTTGCTTTTTAGGGCCGCACCAGAAGCATATGGAGGTTCTCAGGCTAGGGGTCTAATCGGAGCCAAAGTTTTCAACCTACACCACAGCCACAGCATGCAGTATCTGAGCTGTATCTGTGAACTACACCATAGCTCATGGCAATGGTGGATCCTTAACACACTGAGTAAGGCCAGGGATCAAACCTATGACCTCATGGTTTCTAGTCAGATTCATTTCTGCTGCACCACAGTGGAAACTCCATGAGACTGCTATTGCAGTAGAAAATTGAAACAAAAATAATGAAAATATAATAGTGTATTGCTTACACAATTTACCAACTGAAACTAAAAAGATGTCAGTGACTTGGTCTCAAATAATTTTTTAGTTTTCACTTTAAAAAAAATGACTTTATTCTACTGGCAATTATTTTTCTGTCTTCACTGGAAAAACTGTATTTGAAAAAACTTTCAAAATCAATAATTAGATATTGGTGATTGCAGTGGTCTTATTCTCTATTTAAATTCATTTTAAAAACTAAGTTATTTTTTTGTGTTCTTATAAAAAAAATTGTCAACTCTTTTGTTCAGGTTTTAGGTTAAGAAGATTGTGAGTGTATGTGTGTGTTTGTGTGTATGTGCCTACTTATGTATAAACAACCCTCTCAAAAGACATAAACACACACACACATATTTTTATTTTACTTCCAAATATATTATGGTATTGAGCAATCTGGTCACTGAAAGGTATTGATGAATTATTCATTTCAGTTCCACTGATCTACTGAAAGTGTGTAAAGAGAGAGATTTTATTTGCCTGTAAGAATAAATTCACAACCAGATTAAGTTTCCCTTCATGTTTTCAGTACTACCATCAATTTTCAGAGTTACAGAGCCAAAGAATAATTATTTTATTAATTTTTATCCACCAAAACCCATTTTAAAAAGTCCTACCTGTTTAATAAAATTATTTCATATATTGAAATTGATATGTTTAAATTATTTTACATAGAAGTATCCTGAACTAGAGATTATAGTTAAATCTTTGAAAAATCATTCACTCTATATATTTCTACAATGAAAAATCATTCACTCTATATATTTCTACAAAATGATATATTTTAAATTTGAGAGTTCAATGCAATTATCCTAATGACTTTTGGTCAGCAAAATAATGAGCTTCATCATCCTCTTTCACAGTGTGGTGATACAGAAACTAGGATGCATGCATTTTTATTAAAAGCAGTGTTTGCCTTTTGTTTCTGAACTATTTGGGACTTAATTTGCAAGAAAATCTCTACCCTAAAGGTATAGGACCTTGTTAACACCTTGTTTGAGAAAATGCATATTAAAGCCTTGAGAAGTCTAAAGTTCTAAACAAAGCCTTTAATGTTATCCTGAGCAGCCTGGGATGGGGTAGGGGGGTGGAGGTGAAGAGAACACAAAAGGCTGACTGGCTCTGTTTTCAATTTGATCATCAAGTGGCTAAGTGACCTTCACTTGATTCTTAACTTTCCTTGAGGCACTGACCTCTCATTAATCCAACAATAAATTAATCTCTCTCTCACCTTCTTTCTAAGGTTATGAAGAAAAAAAAATACTCGAGAAGAATGTAATATTTAAGAGAGTATATTATTATATTTACTGTCACACTAAAGATAATTATAATCTACATCGTGAGGGCCACACTGGTGTAGTGTTAAGCATGGCACCCAGAAATAGGAGATGTGAGCTCCATTTGTGGCTCCTGAATTAATTAGCTGGTTGATCCTAGAAAAGCTACTTAACTTCTCCGCATTTCTCTTACTATTATAAAAAGCAAATGAGAAGACAATTACATCAATCATAGCAGGGAATAGAAATAATCTTTTCAGATTAAAGTCATAGTTTAGCAGTAAAAACTTACACTCTAGATTTCTTGAAAAGGGTAGAAAATGAAATCTCAATAGTAATAATAATAACAGCTTTTTCTCTATAAGAAGAATTAATATTCATTTAGCTCCTGTACTATTCAGTAAACCCAATACTCTACATATGTTATTTCATTTAATTTACAAAGACCCTCTGAGACATACTATTATCATTTTACACTAAGAAAACTGCATTTCAAAGCTTAAATAACAACATCAAAGTTTAGACTTGTGCTAAATTTGAGATTTAAACCCAGCATGATTCCAAAGCCCACATCTTTAACCATCATGCTACAATCATCATGCTAAAATATTTTTCAGTGTTAATGAACAATATCAGTTTGAGTCTATTAGAAGTGATAATACATGGAGTTCCTGTCATGGCGCAGCAGGAAACAAACCTGACTAGCATCTATGAGGATGCAGGCTCCATCCCTGGCCTCGTGCAGTGGGTTAAGGATCCGGAGCTGTGTGGTGTAGGTTGCAGACCCAGCTTGGATCCCGTGTTGCTGTGGCTCTAGTGTAGGCTAGCAGCTACAGTTTGGATTCAACCCCCAGCCTGGGAACCTCCACGTGCCATGGGTATGGCCCTAAAAAGACAAAAAGACAAAAAAAAAAGGGATAATACAATTTATATTATCTGGCAGAAAATATTTAACCAATGTTTATAAGATGCAACAATTGTGTCTCAGTTAGTCATATTTTTCTCTCTTTACTCTGTGCCCAGAATACAGGATGTGGATTCAGACTGGAAGTGTGATTCTAATACACAGTTATGTGATTTGACAGAGTCAGCCTATATCCACGCACTTGCAAATATCGCTGCCAAGACATTCCCTTTAGTTATTAGAAGACTGTGCCGTGAAAGGCCCAAAGTCAGCCTAGGCCTGCCGTTGTTCTAGGCTGAGGGTCTTGCCTCTGGGAATTTTAAGTGGATAGAGATCTATTCCCCCCTGAGTTAGAAACATTTGTAGTTTCCTTCATAAGAGCGACCTGATGAATTTTTTATCTTTTTCTTCTTTCTTCTTTAATTAGAAAGAGAATTAAATCAGAAGGATTCTCTGAGGCTGACGACAGATTGTAGTTTCCAATATAGCCATGACCATCTCTCTCATCCCTCACGCTCCTCTGCAAGATGATCTTGTCTCTTTGCAAAATGCACAAGATGAAAACATGGGCAGAAAACCATTGCATATGTTCTGTGTTAAATATCTGAGCTGTTGGGTGAGGCTGTCATGGATCATACCTTATTTTCCCCTTGACACGCTGAGACCTGATTCTAACTCCAGCAACATTTCCTTTTAAAATAAGCAAAGCAACCACAGAGAACCGGCTGTAGCCAAGTGTTGGTCTAAGAGGGGTCTTAAAATCTCCTCACCTCCCACATCCAGCTGGAGCAAGACTAGAACATGTTCTACTTGGGAAACAGGAGTGGGAGCTCAGGGGGAGGAGCAACTGGTGCCATTTCTGTCTTTTTTGTCCACGAGCTAAAAATTATTGGTCTTTCTCTCTTTTCCTCTATTTTTTTTTCTTTTGGTGTCTGTGGTTTGAAACATAATTTCTTAATTTTGTCAAATTATGGGATAAAAAAAGATGCTACTTGAAAATTAGGTAAATTAATTCAGTAATTATTCAGCAACAGTTGTATAGGTTTTACTTGCTACTGTCCTGATTTGTTCTCAGTTAAAAATGCATCACACATCAAAAACATATATCTTTGTTAGCCAGGCACTGTATTAGATAGCAATGAATTAGGAAGACCTGACCCTACCCTCATGTGGCTGACATCTCTGTACAGAAAATAAACATAAAATTAAATTAAAATTATGATTTCTATTTGGAAAAAAAAGTGCAGGGTCTTATTAGGGTGTTCAACAGTGGAGCCGTAAACTAAATTGGAGTTGGGAGGGATTTTTCATGACAGTGACATATAATCAGGGACAAGAAAGATGAATGGGTGAGCAGTTATTGACAAGGTCAGTTTGAGAAAGGAGCTGGAAGAATTCTAGTCAGAGGAAGAGCATGTACAAAGGTCTCTCAGTGAAAGGAAGCATGGTGCATCTGAGGAACTGACAATTATTCAAGACGGTTGTAAGACAGAAAGCCATGGGGAAGGTGAGAAATACGGTTAGAGAGAGAGAAAAGTAGTAACATGTCAGGCAGGAATACTTAGGCTCCATTAAGGATCTTGAACTCAATCTGAAATGCATGAAGAAGCCATAAAGGACAGGAAAATATTAAAAGCAGGTTTGGTGTTTATTTGCTTCAGTTTTGAGATGCGACAAGAAAAATTGCTCTGAAACCACTTTAGGAGGTTTTTCAGAATAAGGTAACTAGTAAGAGTGATGGTGGCCTTGATTAAAGGGAAGGGAGTTGAGACATGCTAAAAGTACATTTAGGGTAGGGAATTAAGAAGGCTTCACAATGGGTTGGATGAGGGAAGTGAGCGGTATTGCAGCATAAAGGGTGAATACTGGGTTCTTTTCTTGGAGGTTGGTGCCTTTTACTGAGACCAGGTATCAAGAAGTTTTCTGTATTACTGGGTTTGAGATACTTGTGAGACATTCAAGTAGAGATGAGGCATTAATCAGTAGGTTGGGGATACAAATTCAAAGACATCCTGTACATTTTATATCAGAAAAGAGGTTGGATATGCAAAATGAGAGTTGAAGAAAGTTTGACACCAAATCTGTGACATACTAAGATTGAAAGATTGGCTAGAAGAAAACAATAATGGGTTAACTCCCATTAAGTTAGTGAGAGTGTATCAGTCCATGTTTAGGAGCACATAATCTAGAACCAGATTACCTGGATTTGAATTGTCGCATCACCATTTACTATGTGAACCTGATGAAGTTTTTGAATCCTTGGGACCACCATATCTTCATTTATAAAACGGGATTCATAACAGCGCCTACTGGCAGATAGTAATTACTTACTAAGTGATAGCTATTATCAGGATAACTTTAACTATTTTTCTGCTGCTAGGGGTCAAATCAGAGCTGTAGCTGCCAGCCTATATCACAGCCACAGCAACGCTGGATCCAAGCCGCATCTGCAACCTACAACATAGCTCACAGCAATGCTGGATCCTTAACCCACTGAGCGGTGCCAGGGATTGAACCCGCATCCTCATGGTTCCTAGCTGGGTTCATTAACTGCTGAGCCATGAAGGGAACTCCCTAACTATTTTTAAAAGTCATTTGTTCATCCATTTACTGAACAAGCACTAAATGATTGTCAACTATATCAGGTACTGGACTGAGTGTTGGGGATAGAGTGTTAACCAATGCAAACAAGTCCTTGCGTCTGTGGCTCTTATACCTTACTTGAACAATAATTCCTTTGATGTGCAATTTTGGTTTTATTGATATGGAAAAGGAAAATGGGTGATCCTGCCTTAGAGTCTTAAAAATGGTAATACTTCCCTCTAAAACCCAAATTACTACCAGTGAAGCATACTAACAGTGAAGAGCACATAACCCAGGCATACCCAAAAGTTATCTTACTGTTCTCACTTAACACAAATACATACAACAGCTACACAGCAAACTTCTAGGCAGGCCACAGTTAAGAATAGTTGTCAGCAAGCCAAATCCTAAAATTCAGTCTTCCCCTGTTGTCTTTGGTTATTGCATCTTAACATTACTGCAGGAGAGTCATGTGATACTCAGTGTTGGTCAGCATAGATTAGTATGGGTTTCCTAAGCTATATTTAAATGCTGGATAATCCATGTTATCTTTATGATGTATCCAGGGGCTTTTGTTTACTGTGATCTCTTAGATGTAAACTGTGCTATATCTTGTTGAATGTTTCTTGATATAGAATAAATATATGTCTTCTGAAATGCTTCTTTTTTTTTTTTCTTTTGTCTTTTAGGGCCGCACCCACGTCACATGGAAGTTCCCAGGCTAGGAGTAGAATCGGAGCTGTAGCTGTTGGCTTACACCACAACCACAGCAATGTCAGATCTGGTCCGCCTCTGCAACCTACACCACAGCTCACGGCAACCTGGATCCTTAACCCGCTGAGCAAGGCCAGGGATCGAACCTGCATCCTCATGGATGCTAGTCAGATTTGTTTCCCTGAGCCATGAAGGAAACTCCTGAAATGTTTTTTAAGATGCTAATAATTTGCATGTAGTGTCACTTTGCAAATTTCAAAAGAGGCCTTTCCAACTTGACCAGACCCAAAAGAATGCTTAAAATACTAGTTATTTTAAATCCAAGATATAAAGTAAGTGATCAGTTTATCTCAGCTTGATTAATGAGACCAGACTTGCACATCTATAATGATAAATACTGATGCTTGAGCATCCTAAGCAAATTCTCACAGGAGAGCCATCGCTACGTTAAGCCCTAAACTTTCTTATGGCGGCAATGGGGGCATCTTTCTACCTCCTCCTCAATTAATATGTAAATTTCCCTCCAGTGTTTGGAAGAACATCAACATGATTTTGATACAGACATGATGGGAAGATAGAGAAGAGGATTCGCATTCTTGTTTATTATCTGCAGTCACTTCTCTTCTGGTGCTACGCTTGCAGGTGCTTTTACAGTGACGCTGCTGTAACTGGAGGGCAGTGAAGAACCCAAACTTGAATGCTTTTCAAAGCATTGATTTGGAAAAGGCGTTAAAATCCTGAAGTTTATTCCGTGTTAAACAAAAAAGTCTTTTCTGCCTCAGTGAAATTTTTCACAATTCCCCATAGGTTTGTAGATTTCTTTTTCATTGTTAAGATATATATTTATTAAAAGCTAATGAAAATCTTTGAAGTTTTCATTACTAAATGACAGTTACATGCCAGTCATTTGTGCTAAAGACTTTATCACCATATTTAACCTGCTGGAATATAACCCTACTAAGATGAGTGAAATTTATCTGTTTTGCTCATTTCTGCCTCCCTGGTGCTTATGGTCATCCTTGAGTCAGTGGGCAGTTGATAACTCTTTTCTGACCATATGAGTGAATCCTCACAACACTCCTATGCACAAGGCATGACTTGCCTCACTTTATTAGAGGGAAACTGAGTCTCAGTAAGTTTTAGCAACTTGCTGAGAGCCTTAGCTGATGACAAGCTCACAGTCACAACTTAGTCTCTAGATTTCTGAGCCCACGTCTTTAGCTTTTCTTTGCCTCCAGTGTCCAATATAGATCATACTAAATATTTTAAAGTCCTGAAAACACACACACATATGTATATATGTGTACCTACAGCATATGGAAGTTCCTGGGCTATGGGTTGAATCAGAGCTGGAGCTGCCTGCCTACACCACACCCATAGCAACACCAGACACCTCTGCAACCTACACCACAAACCATGGCAACTTTGAGTGGGCTCAGGGATCAAATCCACATCATCATGGATATGAGTTGGGTTCCTTACCACTGAGCCACAGCTGGAACTCTGGTTTACATTTTAATTGAGGAGAGCAATCTTTTTTTTTAAAGAATAAATATTTTTCTTAGACCTTACATTTTCTCATCGATTTATTTTTCCAAATAAATTCAAATAGTGTGATTTGGCACATCAAAATCTACATTTTTTTCCAGAATTCCTGTTGTGTCTCAGGTTTGATCCCTGGCCTTGATCAGTGGATTAAGGATCGGGCGTTTCCATGAGCTGCAGTGTAGGTTGAAGACGTGGCTTGGATCCCGTGCTGCTGCGGCTGTGGCACAGGCCAGCAGCTACAGCTCCAATTCGACCCCTAACCTGAGAACTTCCATATGCTGTGGATGCAACCCTAAAAAGACAAAAAAAAGACAAAAACAAAAAAAACAAAACTGCATTTTTTTTTCTCAGTACCTAAGTCTATCTTCCCAAGAAAAGCAATACATCACCCACATAAGAAGGTCATCATTTTGACAAATGACATAACCAAAAAGCAATACTATAGGGGATGTCCTCTGGGTACTCACCTCAGTTACAGATACATAAAACCCATGTGCTTAGCATGTGTTTCTCCTTCCCTCCTTCTCTCTCACTTTCTCTCTCTCTCTCTCTCTCTCTCACACACACACACACACACACACACACACACACACGCAAGCTAGTATTAGGTGAGTTATGCGTCTTCTTTGTTTATAGAGTTGCTGGAAAAACTAATTGATTTTTTTTTTCCCCTCAAAATGGTTGTTTTTTTGAAATGCATCACTACTTTTAGGGAGCCTAAGTTCAGGGTTTTTTTTTTCCCTAAAGTTATCAGCTGAGCATAATGCTTGCTAATATGATTCTACTCCCAAAGAAAGATTGAGCCTTATGGAAAGATGATACTTTGCACATCCATCAATCACAAAGTCTCCTTCAACGTAAAAATTTCACAGTATCTAATTTCAACAGAGCAGTGTCACTGAGGCATGCAGTTTTGTGATTTTTAAATTGAAAAAGACACTAGACACTCAAAGCTGAAATGTAATTTGCAGTGTTTTTCTAGAATAAATGAGCATTTCAAGGGCTCAAAGATAGTGTTTCTGCCCTTCCCTGGAAAGCTATATGGTGTAAAATATATGTCCAGTACATTTTTCAAAGACCTCATATTTATTTCATTCTTATTTTGTTAATATTCACATAATTTCTAGGTACTGTAAAAGACTGGACTTTCAAATATTTTAATTTACTGTATTTTATTTCAGCTTTGATAATTATTACCCAACAGTCAATAAATAACTTTTCACCCTAGGAATAGAGAAGTAGAATTATTTTCTTATAAAATCTCTCTCTCCAATAAAGTTCATAACTAAATTGCACCAACTAGGTAATTATTTATCTCACTTTCAAAGAGTGTAAGTGAGAAGCCCAACCTGCATCCTTTGCTAATCAGTTTATATGTATTTTTTTCTCCAATACAAAAGTGCCTAATGCTCCTTCTCTGCTTTCTTAATACCATTTATTTTCCACTTGATATAACCTCAAGAAAAATGGAGTCATAGAGTCTTCTTTTCAAATATATTCTCCATTCTCTTTCCACAAAAATACGATATTGATTACATATAATACAAAATATGGAATGAATAGTGATGCATTCAGATTAAAGGAAGACACTGAGCCATGTAAATATGTTACATCCTTCACAAAGTGGCATTAGGAATAATTCACTTGATAGTTTTTTCCAGCTTCCAACTCTTCCGGCTGCCTCTCTGCCATGTAGTAGGCAGAATTCGAAGTCAGCCTCCCAAATCCTTGTTGCCCGGGTGTACCCACAATGTCTCCCACTTATTTGATCAAATATTAATCTAGGTGTTGCTGTGAAAAGATTTTGAAAATGAAACGAAGGTCCAAAATCATTTAACCTTCAGATACATAGATTGCTTTGGTGGCCTGACCTTTACAAGAGCCCTTTAAATCCGAGTTTAAAGGTCAGAGATGAAGAAGTCAGAGATCCAAAGGGTGAAATGGATTCACTGCAAAGGAGATTCTCTGTAGCCAGCTTTGAATATGGGGCGGCTCACACTTGAAGGCAGAGAGTTTGTAGGGGATGAAAATTGAGCTTGGCAGATAGTAAGAGAATGGGGATGTCAGTCAGGACAACCACAAGGGAAAGGATTCTGCCAACAACCCGAATGACCTGAGGAGCATATATTTCTCTCGAGCCTCTAGACAAGGACTCAGCTCCCCTCAACACCTGGCTTTGGTTTTGAGATACGCAGAGCTGAGAACCTGCTGGTGCTGTGCTGGACTTCAGACCCCTAGTACCAGGAGCTAATGAATGGATGCTTTTCTTAGCTTCTAATTTTGTAGAATAGGCTACACAACTTCCTGACCATAGCTCCGCAGATAACTGGCCAGTATCTCTTTACCTCTTGAAAATGAACAGGGATACATAGCAAGTTTTTGTTATTCATCACCTAGTATTTGTGGAATTTTATAAACATTGATAGAACTCATTTTCATCACATTTTAATAAAATTAACATAATTTTTTGCATTTTAAAGATATTTAAAGTAGTTTATAATATTCCCACACTTTGAATTTGGAAAAAAATATATATACATAATTTTAAAATAGTTATATATATATATACCCATGTTTTGGGGGACTTTAATACAATTTATTTAATTTTTTAATTAAAATTTTTTCAGTTTTATTAAGATATAGAAGTTTCCCTACTTTTTTATTAAGAAGTAGAAGTTCCCTCATGGCTTTGTGGGTTAAGAATCTTACATTGTCACTGTTGTGGCCCTGGTTACAGCAGTGGCACAGGCTGGGGAACTTCTGCATTCCCTGGGCATGACCAAAAACAAAAAGAAAAAATTGACAAACATCATTGTTTAAACTTAAAGTGAATATCCATGATTTTAATTTCTATTTGGTTTTCTTTTCAACTCAGTTATGGGTAAGAAACCAAGTTGTATTGAGAGGAAAAATAATTAAAAAGGTGCAATTGAGTTGAAATATTTTGTCTGAGATTAACTATCAATATCAAGTAGCCTTCCATAAGATATAATCGATGAATGAACACACTGCAATATTATGAAATAATAGCTCCTTCTGATGTGTAGGAAATATTGATATAGGAATCTTATTTGTGTGAATGAGCAGTGCAGGTAAAACACATTTCTATGAACTTTTTGTTCAGAAATATTATAGCAAATATCTCCTTTATACTAACTCAAAAAATCAGAAATACACATAGCCATGATGGTTAAATTAGTGATTCTAATCTTTATACTTGACTCATAGTTCGCATGTGTACCATTTAGGTCATGCTTGTAATGAGTAGTGGGTTACAAGCAATCCTGGAGAATTTGATTAATTCCACCTCTTTCTTTCCTACTGATTCTTGTACCTGAGGTATACAAGCTTAAATTAGTGCAAGAGTCACTGATCTTTGATTCTATGATAAACAATTATTTGATAAAATTTAACTTGTATTTGAAATGTAGCTTTACTATGCTCTCTTTCAAAAGTAAACAAGTATGAAATGTGATAATAAATAGTACTACTATTTGTTGAATAGGTATTTGTGCCAGACGCTATTCTGAATATTTCGTATGCATTTTTCCATTTAATCCTAGCAATAATTGTGTAAGGCAAGTGTTATTCATTTCTTTTATGGGTAAGGAGAAAATTTAAGTAAATTGTCCAAGGCCACTCAGCTGGTGATTCTGAGACACACTGCTCCCTGACCCAGGTGCTATCAACACCACACTAATGCTTAGTCACTACACTACACTGCCTCTTAAGAGTCAGCTTGGGATAAAATTCATTGATGACTAGGCTAGATTAATAGAGAACAAGATGGTCAACTCTAAAATAGATGCCTTGTGAAGGAAGTGATAATAACAAATTTAAAATGAAGACTAATCCAAGGAAATAACTGGAGTTATCTTTTTAAGTAGAAGGAAATTGGTAAATGTTTAGTGAAATGGACTATCAAAGGAGAGGACTAATACACATTTTAGAACCCTTGTTGAAATATTAATTAAATAAGAGGTTTTAGAGTCAATTGTATTTCAAACTCTCACTGATATTTCTTATAAATAATCATGATTCTGTCAAACTTATTACTTAAGAACTCATTAGAAAAGTTGAGTTAAAAGCACCAAAAGTAGGATTTTCACCTTAGGGGAACTCGTGCATAAATATACATACACCTTTGGAAGAAATTCCAAGTCTTCTGACTTTGTATTCTTCAGGGCTATTTAACTGAATTGCCATAAACACTTGTTGAATAAGATCTAAGTACTTAAATTATTTTTTGCTAGTTACCTTAAAAAATGCCAAATATGTCCAAAAATGTTGTTAAACATGTGCTCATCTACCTCATTAAAAAAAAAAAATACCCACACCAATCTAATTGGATATTTTAGAATATAGGCACAGAGAAGTTTTCATATCACATTTTTTTTAAATGGCTAATGTAAACAGGTAAAAACAGAGACTAGCATGGCAGTTTCACAGTCTGATTTAGAAGAATTAAGACAAAGAAAAACTAATTCATTAGGCTTATACTATTTCTAAAATAAACTAATGATGGTGAATGTTACAATAATGGTCATGAGACTAATTCAAATGCTGAACTTATTAATCTTCCAGAGGCAATTATCGGATTCTAATAATCTATTTCATAAATACATATGGGAATACTATCAGTGTGTAAACATACTTCAAATCTGACTTTCTGTTTATGTGCTAAGAATATAATGCAATCCACATTTTAATGTTTACTTCCCACTGCTATCTTCTGTTATATCAGCATCATCCACAATCACATATAAAGTTATAGATCATTATCATGCAGCAAATCTGGGGGAATTGTTCATCTTTGATTCTTTCTTAGTCTATTTAGTGATGGACCTACAACTAAATTAAAATTGCTTTTTCTATAGCGACCTCTTAATCTCCTCCTTTGGCAGGCATTTACTGAGCTACAATAGAGATGTGCACTTCTGAATTAATAAGACACCCCTGCTTTTTCTACTGCAGGATTTTACTTTAAACAAACAACCATCATGACCTGAATTTTTCCAATATGATTGTAAAGAACATAATTCATGGTTATAGGAAATGGTGCAGAGGATATACTAAGGCTACTTCTGAGTATTTATCAGTTGTTTAAATCACATTATCTACACTTCAGTAACTGAAAACTATTCTTCTATTAGCCCTCTTTATGCTGTTCTCATTCAAATAATAGACATTAAAATAAGGAGCACTCCGCATACGGTTTTTTACTTTACAATTGCATTCCGAATGTCTCCATAGAATATTTCTAACATAAAAAAGGGGGAAACAGCATGAGGATATTTGCAGAAAGATTTCAAAAATTATTCATCATCTAGTATTTGTGGAATTTTATAGACATTGATAGAACTCATTTTCATCACATTCTAATAAAATTAACATTTTTGTGCATTTTAAAGATTCATATGTAGAAATACAGAAAGATTAAATATGGGCATGAGACCGTATAAGTAACAAACTTAAAACCATAAGTTTTTATCATCATAAAAATGGCACAAATAACCAGGGCCATAACCAACATAGATAGGGGAGAAACATGTAACAAGAATTCCTCCTAGATACAGTTTCCAAAATGGTATCTATTCAATGCTCATTACCATTCTGTTTTGAAATTTTTTATGAATCTAAAACAAATTTGAACTTAACTGTCTGTGGTCAGACGTTTGTTGGCATCTCAGCATTATCCCCGCCTCTTCTCTGCACTCCTCCACATTATTGGGACTAGATACTTGAGAGCTACATTTTGATACTTGCTTCTCAAAAAGATTCCCACTTAGGTTGATCATGAGAGGACCCAGGTGAGGTATGAAAAGAGGAAGAAAAGCAGGAACCATTATTCAGGCACTAGCAGGCAATAAATGAACTCCAGAAGACACAAGATTTTAGCAGTGATTTTGGACATTCTCCTGGGCATGCACCTGCTTAGGTATGCAGGCAGTCTAGCTGTTCAGAAATGACCGCAGTCTTCTGATTCCTTGAAAACCAGCGGCAAATCTAAAGGCTAGCCGCAGATTTCCCCATCCTTCCCAGAATTTTATAAGCACTAATTTGTTAAGATCCTTTCCTTTTTGAAACACCTCCCGCTGATTATTATTATTATTTTTTGGACCAAATTCTTTCAAATACATACAATAAGACCTTTTAACAAAAATTGTCGAAAGATGTATTCTTTTTTGTACCATTACCTTTACAAATTAATGAGTCCTTACCCAGGCCCCACGTGCCCCCTAGGCTTCCTTTTCATATGAGAAGCTATTCAAGTCTCATTTAAAATACTTATTTGAAATTCATCTCTGTTTCCTCATTTAAAGCCTAGGGTTCTGAAAGCATGGTGCTCATTTAACCCATCTTTTCCTAAAGACTCAAAGCCCTCAGTTGCCTGGTTCATATGTAATGTTATGCTACATACTGCATTTGATGGATTAATTAGAACATGTCCAATGTCCTCTAGACAAAATGCCAATGACCCTGGGTCTATCCAATTTTTAATACATTTTATGCAGAGCCTTTTAAGTGTAGATACCCAGGATCTCATCAATTAATCTGGATGGGGCACAGAGGTAATAATGTATTAGCACTGTAGGATCTGGGTATCATTTCTGTCATTGTAAATATGAAGCCCCATTTGAGTTATTGATCTTGAAAAAGTAATGACTATCTGTGGTTTTGTAACTTTCCTGAAGTTTACTTTATTGTGGTGCACTGAGAATGGAAATCCCAAAATAGCTTTTTAGAATAGCCTCTTCTAAAAGAAAAGGGAGATATGAATCATAAAAACCTCTTCCTTGTAAAAGTTACTGTTTCTCCTATTGATCTTTCTGACCATTTTCAACTAGGAAGTGCAAGGAGTTGAAATGAGTTCTGGAAAGATATAGTGCACCCAAGCATAAGCTGTCCCCAAACAGACATTTGTGTAAAGATGAAACAAAACAAAGCACAACTGAAAAACAGTAACAATAAAATGCAGTAGCATTAAAAACCAAAGTTGTCCACAGATCTTATTCCCCTCACCAAAATATTAGTACCTGGTCAAATTCAAGTCCCTCCACTCAACAAGTTCATATTGCACTCTCCTAAATAGAGAATTTTTACAAATTAATCAGTAAATTTAGCCACAACATCCCAAGGATAACTTCAAAAAAGCCAACTTTGTGCTGTCAAAATTATCATATTCACTATAATTGTTTAACAAGAGCAAACATTTCATTAAGACTTTATAAGAGCCAATAAAATTTAAACAGAAAATAAACTTCAATTCCTTTTGTTTTTTACTAAAATACCCAATAGCGATTTTAAATGCATGCTGACTTTTATTGGACATTTGCAGCCTGCCAGCTCTTTCATGTGATTTATCTCATGTCATACTCATAGCAGACTTATGAAGTACTAATACTATAATGACCATTTCACAGCAGAGAAAATTAAATTACAGAGAGGAAAATTACTTGCTCAGGTTTTCACATCTATTAAGAAAAAAAATGCAGGATTAGAAACTAGGCAATATGACAAATAGTTTCCATTATGAAGTATTACTATGTATTGCTACCCATTATATTTGTGGTATCAAGCAGTACTCTCCTCATTTGCAGTTACTGGAGAAGCAATGATAAAACTCCATCAATCCAGTAAAGATTTATTGAGCATCTACTAAACACAAGAGATTTTACCAGATATTGATAATAAAACTCAGAAAGTTACTGTCCAATTTCAACAGATATCTATATCCACTCATTTCTGGGGAGTTACGATTACACCTTCCACATTCAGAAAATGTGACCCTGCTGCCTAGACACAGTTGATTTTCCAGCCATATACCTATTGCAATCCATCCACTCCTTCCCTCTGATTATACCTGATTGGTCCAGGGTTAGGAAGCTGATCTGCCTGAGCCAATCAATGAAATTCTCTGGAAATGTAAATTCGGAGTTTGGGGCTCTGATTTGTTACTGCAAGAGATGACTTTTAGACTCAAGAGACCTTGGTGGCACTATTCTTCTGCCATTATTCTGGAAAATAGCTTGTCTGAAGATGAAAGATGAAGCAGGCCAGCGGTGAAAAGCAATATGAAACGCAGAGAGACTTGGTGGCTTATTTTCAATTGTTTCTGAGACACAGCTGCATCTCTGTCCTTGAAGTCTTTGACGAAAACTTGTGTCCTCTAAAAATATTTTCCTTGTTGCTCAAGCCATTTCAAGTTGGATTTCTGTTACTGTCAGTCTAAAAGTTTCTAATTATAACAGGAGAGAAAATATGGCTTTTCAAGCCATAGTCACCTTTAACACTGAGAACTTTAGTCAATTTTTGTTTCTGATAGAATTTTAAACACATGAACGTATAGAGCAAATACTTTTAAAAGTCAGAAGTCCTCTAGCCTTTTGGATGAGGTGATAACTTCTACTAATCAGCTCTCTTAAAATTTCCTATAACGATCTCCGAACTTAGGACTCAATCTATTTCTCCATTTCATCTTCCTCTTATGCCTGTTACTTAAACCCCAGATAGGATAACTAGTCCTCATCACCAGAATCATTCCTCTCAACTAGGTTGATATTTTTCAGGTGTTCATTGATATGATGGTTTGGTCAGTGTCCAATCTAACTGGTCAGAGGTCCATTCTGATCAGTGCTGATATCATCTTATATTTGATAAATATTTTAAATTTCATCTTCATCTTTCACAAGTATGATCTGTTGCATATGTTCTCATCAACTTAGAATGTCCTTCTCTAATTGGGTCAGTGGCAAACTCCCACACATTGATTGATTCACTTACTTATTCATTCAATAAATACTGAGAGCCTATGAGACATGCATTTTTATACTCTTTCGGGAGACTAGTGCATGGCTTAGTCTTTTAAGAGGTCTCATTTTTCTCTGCAAAGAGAACTCCAGAGGCAAGAGTGAGGCAAGGAGATCAGTGAAGGGGCTAGAATCAGAGCCTCATCAATACTTGATGTTATCTAGGATGCGGATGGTAACCATACAGATGTTGAAAATAGTGTGCTCTAAGGTAGAGTCAAATTATTCGAGATTTAAATATCACCTTTTCAGAGTTCCCATTGTGGCTCATTGGGTTAAGAACCAAACTCGAGACCAAAAAAAAAAAAAAAAATGGAGTTCCCGTCGTGGCGCAGTGGTTAAGGAATCCGACTAGGAACCATGAGGTTGCGGGTTTGGTCCCTGCCCTTGCTCAGTGGGTTAACGATCCGGCGTTGCCATGAGCTGTGGTGTAGGTTGCAGACGCGGCTCGGATCCCGCGTTGCTGTGGCTCTGGCGTAGGCCAGTGGCTACAGCTCTGATTCGACCCCTAGCCTGGGAACCTCCATATGCCGCGGGAGTGGCCCAAGAAATAGCTAAAAAGACACACACAAAAAAAGAACCCAGTTCGTATCTAGGAGGATGTTTTTTCGTTCCCTGGCCTCACTCAGTGGGTTAAGGATCCAGCATGGCCACGAGCTGTGGTGTAGGCTGCAGACATGCCTCAGATGCTACCTTGATGTGGCTGTGACATAGGCCAGCAGCTCTAGCTCCGATTCAACCCATAGCCTGAGAACTTCCATATGTTGTGTGTATGGCCCTAAAAAGACTAAATAAATAAATACTACCTTTTCTGTGAAGCCCTTCAAAATTCCTCTAGCAGGGTTATTTGCTCTATTGCATGTGCTTATGTTATACGCTATTAATATTTCTACTGTAGCCCTTATCAAACTGTAATGTAATTAAGTTGTATATGATTGACTTTCCAAGTAGAGTTTGACCTCTTTTCATTCTTATTGTCATCATCTTCCTTTCTCAACCTCTAACATAATGCCTAGCTCATACTAAGTAATTAAACTTTCTCAAAAAGAATAAGAGAAAGAAATTACACAGGAAATAAATGTTTTCTAAATTGAGAATCTCTTGGGCTTATTACTTCTATGCATTCTCTGGTGTTATTTATTAATTTTTATCTAATCCTTTGTGTTAGTTTAATGGTAGTATGGAAGAGCAAAGTTAATAGAGAGGATTCTTTCATATATAGCCTTCTGTATATAATGTATATATAATATAATAATGTTTACTTATTTCCCCTGGAAATATGTTGTTAGCAGATACACTTGTGAGCTACTTATGTAGCTGTTGAAGGACCTACCTAAGTATTTGGCAACCAGGAGTACCTGTTGTGGCTCAGTGGGTTAAGAACCCAACATAGTGTCTGTGAGGATACAGGTTCGATCCTTGGCCTCACTCAGTGGGTTACGGATCTGGCACTGCAGCTCCGACTCAACCTTGGAACTTCCATATGCTGAAGGTGCAGCAAGAATAAAAAAAATTTTGGCAACTAGAAGTCAACATTTTGCTCTTTACTCACGCTATGTGCTTTATGATCCATATGGGGTTGACGTGGAAGCCCTGAGTAATTAAATGAAGTTTATTTGCCTGCCCTATAATCCACAGAACAATGTTTATTATCAAAAGCAGTTGGTGTTTTACGTGAACAAAGTATGATGGCACCATGTCGCGGTAAAGGGAGGAAGCATCACAATAAGTAGTGGTAATGTGCTAGTGATATCTAAATTCCCCATTACCTAGAGGCTGTGACTTGCTTTTAAACTTAGCTCAACTTGGGGAGTTCCTGCTTTAGCACAATGTCTTAAGGACCTGGTGTTGCCACAGCTGTGGCAGTCACAGATGTGACTAGGATTCAATCTCTGGCCCGGGAACTTCCGTATGCTATAGGTGTGGCCGAAAAAAAAGGAAAAACAAAAAATAAAACCATACAAATAAACTTAGCTCAGCTTGTGACAATGGAGTAATCTTGGCTACCACAGTTTAAAGATGGCCACCAAATACAAATAAAAAGAAATAGCAGAAATTGTTACGTCTGTGGTCCAACTAAGCATAAATATATACTCGCATCATCCCATAGATCTCAGACAAAGTCCCTGGGAAAGATACTGATAGCAGAAACAAACAAAAAAGTCTACCAACTGCATTGTAATTTCCATTATAATTACCCGCTACTGATTTGATATCTGAGTTTTACTCTTTTCTCAAAATAAGTCGTCCTTAGACACTGATACATGTTTTAAAAGTACTCTTACATTAAAAAGTACCAGAATTCCCATCATGGCTCAGTGGTTAGCGAATCTGGCTAGCATCCCTGAGGACTTGCTCAGTGGGTTAAGGATCTGGTATTGCCGTGAGCTGTGGCGTAGGTCACAGATGTGGATTGGATCCTGCATTGCTGTGGCTGTGGTTAGGCCAGAAGCTGTAGCTCCAATTATACCCCTAGTCTGGGAAACTCCATATGCCATGAGTACGGACCTAAAAAGCAAAATAATAATAATAATAAAATTAAAAAAATAAAAAGTACCATACAACTTATGGTTTGGTACAATTAATAACACCTTTGCCTTTCATTCCATAAAAAAATCTTAACTCTTCCAAATGATATTTTGGGATCATATTTTACAAGGCATTTTTCCCTAATTCCTACTCACCTGCTACAAAGGAGTATATGCAAAACAAACAATCTTGTAATAATTGTCTTTTACACAATGCATTAAATTCATATTTCTGCATATTATTTCTGCATATTGGCACAAATCCCTAGGCCCAAGGCCTCAAAGAAACCATAGAACTTAATATAAATCAGGATACTGTCAAATAAAATTTTAAAAATGTAAATAAAAATGCTTGCCCTTCAGGCTCATATTGAAGATTCAAAGTATACTAAATGAGGAATGCTAAAGGTAATTTTGCTGGAGGGATTTCAACACTTTTAAACAAATTTTTTTCAGCAATAGTTCCTGATATCTCCTGTAGTTGCTAGTGGGAGACCTTGAGTGAAAAAAACTTGCATCTTTTCCTCTGGAAAAACTGCTTAAAAAATGTAATTTTATATTAGAAACATATTACATACAAAAAGTGTCCCACCCACCTCTATATAATCACTATTATTATCTAGTTGACATAATTCCAGACTTTTCTTGGACATATATAGTATATGTATAAATTATTTTCCACAAAAGTAGGATTATACTCTGTATACTATTTTAAAATCTTCTCCTAAAACTTAATATATTATATTTTTAACATCAATAATTGTCTATGTCATCATTTTAAAGGCTGCATAGGATAAAATTGCATTAAAATATTTCCAAAATTTAATTAATTTATTTAGAATAAAATTTAAAATATTAATAATTATTACCTCTATAGTATTTAATAGCATCAGGCATTATTTTAAGCACTTAAAATTACATTACCCATTCTGATCTTTATAACAACATCATGACTTGACAGCCTCATAATAAAGAAACCAGGATCCCTATAGCCCCAAAGCAGAGGAAGCTGAAAAATTTTATCGGATGATTAAAAATAATGAAAATATACTTTCCAAAAGTCTGCAGAAATGAGCAGTGTTGAACCAGCTTTCTTGCTCCCAAACCTCCCACATAGTTAACAGATATATATTTATTAATTGAAATTATGGAATTAATGTAACTATAAATTATTGAATATGAATTTTATACCAGAGAAAGTAGGTACTCAATATGCATGAGAAACGTGAATATCACATATTGTATTAAATAAGACAGTCTTACTGAATTCTTCCATAACCCTGTGTGGTAGGAATTAATATTCCCATTCTATAATTAGTGCTCAATTCTTAGACCTTCCATGAGATTACAAAGATTACAAAGCTCTAATTTGTTCCAAAATGCCAATGGGCCTCTCTAAATATAGAATATATCCAAATACCTAGAAACTGTAACATTTCCACTCAGTCTGGTGATTTTAGTTGTACGATTATATTTCAGTTTACCCACAAAACATTAGCCAATGTATTCGCTCATTCACAGAAAAAAACATTTGTGGGAGTTCCCGTCGTGGCTCAGTGCTTAATGAATCCGACTAGGAACCATGAGGTTGCGGGTTCAGTCCCTGCCCTTGCTCAGCGTTGCCGTGAGCTGTGGTGTGGGTTGCAGACGCGGCTTGGATCCCGCGTTGCTGTGGCTCTGGCGTAGGCCGGCGGCTATAGCTCCGTTTCGACCCCTGGCCTGGGAACCTCCATATGCCGCGGGAGTGGCCCTAGAAAAGGCAAAAAAATTAAAAAAAAAAAATGTAAAATATCTACTTACTGAGATATTCAGCTGAATTTGTTATGAACCAGTCTTAGAGCTAGTTTCTGAAAAATATCAAATTTGTTCCCTAAGCCATGTTTTAGGGGAAGAAACCATCCCTAACTGTATAGAAGATTTGGTTTCGATTCACTTCTATCAATGAGGCATAAAAGTAATTACACTTCCACTGGGAAAATAAAACAAGAGATCAAAAACAGAAGTAGTTCTGCAGTTCCCACTGTGGTGCAATGGGATTGGTGGCGTCTCTGGAGCATTGGGACACAGGTTTGATCCCTGACCCAGCACAGTGGGCTGAGGATCTGGCATGCCACAGCTGGGGCATAGGTTGCAGCTGCGGCTAGAATTCAATACCTAGCATAGAAACTTCCATATGCCACTTGTATGGCCAAAAAATAAAATAAAATAAAATCTATAGCTTATAAAATGAACAATCTGCCTGAAAATGTTATTAATATTTATTTTACCAATAAAATGTATAAAAATTTTATTGACATAATTTTTTAAATTTCATCAATAATGTTCCTAGTAAATATTCTTTGGTTTCTTTCAAGCTCTAAAAATAGAATCTAGCAAATGACAAAATCTATACTTGTGTCCTTCAGTTCATCCTTGACTTTAGCACACATATCTACAAGGGAAATTTTATGCTTATTTTAGTTGAGTATTCAGCTTAGACCAATTGGAAAAAGACAAGTTGTGGATCAAATTAAATCTTAAAGCCCTTACTCTAGAGTCAGCTTTTCTGACCTTAAATTTTCATGTAAATTATTAACATATATATGACATAACATGGAAATTTAGTTGCTAAGTGTTTTAAAACCTCAACACCATAATTTTCTGGATCAGATAAGTCTATCAGTCATGAGAGTAATTTAATATCCTCTAAATAAAACAAAAGAGAAATCTGTTTTAATTTTATGTTTATATTTTATTATTTTTATTTTTATTTTTATTTTTTTGTCTTTTTGCCATTTCTTGGGCCACTCCCATGGCATATGGAGGTTCCCAGGCTAGGGGTCTAATCGGAGCTGTAGCTGCCAGCCTCAGCCAGAGCCACAGCAACGCCAGATCCGAGCCATGTGTGCAACCTACACCACAGCTCATGGCAACACCGATCCTTAACCTACTGAACAAGGCCAGGAATCAAACCCGCAACTTCATGGTTCCTAGTCGGATTCGTTAACCACTGCACCATGATGGGGAACTCCTATGTTTATATTTTAAACCATTAATAAATTTTAGACTTTTTAAAAATAAAATACTTATAAAAAATCAACTGGATACTTTTTTAATGTTTTTTCTTTAGCCAAATCCAGGGTATGTAGTAATTCCCAGGCCAGAGATTGAACCTGGGCCACAGCAATAACAAGAGCCACTAGTGACAATGCCAGATCCTTAACCTAGTGAGCCATCAGGGAACGCCTGGACAATCTTTCTTAAAGGTAGTCAATGTACAATATTAAAGGAAGAATTCTCAAATTGCTGTTTTGAATAGAACAACAGTAGCAAATCCCATGTCCAGGTTCTCCATCAAAAGAAGCTAGTAAAAATAAATTTCTATGTCTAAAGAGGCACTAAGATACCTCTTAGTATCTTTAGCATGGAGTAAACCTCTATTTCTGAGATGGGGCTAATACACTCTTCTTCGCTCCATAAATGTTATATTTTATTCATCTTTAAGAAAAAAAACATTTATTTGCATTCTAAAATACCAATGTTTAATAAATTCTGCACAAATCATTAGTGTAATGATTAAGAGGAAAAACTAGGAATCAGGTTGCTTAGCGTTGAAATGGTTTCCCCCATCTATTAGTTGTCTTCTATAAGGCAAGGAATTTAATCTCTTTGTGACTCAATGTCCTCAGAAGGAAAATGAAGATAACCATTTAGCTAACAGGGTTATTGTGAGGATTAGAAAATATGGCAGAAAGATTGTAGTTTTCAACTCCTAGTGTTGAATCTATAAATTTTATCTATAAATTAAAAAATATTTTATTAAGAGCTAGTTCTAATGATTATTTCTTAGAAGGAAATGTATTTGCTTGGAAAACACATTGATAAGCCTCTTGTGAAATATGGGCAAACTGTTCTTATTTTTTTTTATTAAAGTATAGTTGATTTACAATATTGTGCCAATCTCTGCTCTATAGCAAAGTGACCCGGTCATACATGTTTATACATTCCTTTTCTCCTATCATCCCCCATCATGTTCTATCCCAAGAGACTGGACACAGTTCTGAGCAAAGTGTTCTTTATGAAAGGAGGAGATCAATTTATTCTGCTTCTGAAATGTTGGAGCAGACAAAGAGACCATCAAAGAAGGCGGGAAGAAAAGAAAAGAGCTAAAAAGAGTGTATGAGATACAGGACAACATGGAGAAATAATCAGTGGCGTTTCCTCTTTACTTTGTAATCAGAACACTTCAGGACCAGGGATGAAGGTGCTGAATTATAAGTGATTTGACTGCTATCATGTAAACCTTTCCCTATTTAAGAGATCAGCGCAATCAAGTATTCACTAAAGCCTAACACACTTGTGAATGCTTGGTTATGACTTGACTTACTACTTAGCATTATGAAAAATACAAAAAGAGCCTGAATTTCATGGTATTTAAAAAAATAGACTGCCGTAGCAGGGGAAGGCTCAAAGAGATAGTCACCCTTGAGGTTTGGGGAAAATCCTAGAGATTGCTTTGAATTTCTGTGGAATTAGGTCCTGGGAAATTTTTTTTTTTTTTTTTTTTTGGCTGCCCCATGGCATATGGAGTTCCCAGGCCAGGGATCAGATCCAAGCTACCTTTGCAGCCTACGCCACAGCTGCAGGAACGCTGGATCATCTAACTTAATGTACTGGGCGGGGGATTGAACCTGAGCCCTGGCCGATGCCGTTCACCACAGCAGGAACTCTGGTACTAGAATTTTAGTTAACCATCTCTAGATATAAAGGGCTAGGACATCCTGCAGTTGATATTGACTTTATGGATATATCCATGACCATTACATTTTTAAAGCACTGTATGTTTTCCAAAGAGCTTGGACATTATTTGACTTGTTCTTCATAGAGCTCTATAAGGCAGGGTGGGGAAAGGATTCTTCTTTTCTTTTTTTTTTTTTATAATTTTTTTATTTTCCCACTGTACAGCAAGGGGGTCAGGTTATCCTTACATGTATACATTACAATTACATTTTTCCCCCCACCCTTTCTTCTGTTGCAACATGAGACAAAGTTCTCAATGCTATTCAGCAGGACCTCCTTGTAGATCTATTCTAAGTTGTGTCTGATAAGCCCAAGCTCCCGATCCCTCCCACTCCCTCCCCTTCCCATCAGGCAGCCACAAGTCTCTTCTCCAAGTCCATGATTTTCTTTTCTAAGGAGATGTTCATTTGTGCTGGATATTAGATTCCAGTTATGAGTGATATCATATGGTATTTGTCTTTGTCTTTCTGGCTCATTTCACTCAGTATGAGATTCTCTAGTTCCATCCATGTTGCTGCAAATGGCATTATGTCATTCTTTTTATGGCTGAGTAGTATTCCATTGTGTATATATACCACTTCTTCCGAATCCAATCATCTGTTGATGGACATTTGGGTTGTTTCCATGTCCTGGCTATTGTGAATAGGGCTGCAATGAACATGTGGGTGCATGTGTCTCTTTTAAGTAGAGTTTTGTCCGGATAGATGCCCAAGAGTGGGATTGCGGGGTCATATGGAAGTTCTATGTATAGATTTCTATGGTATCTCCAAACTGTTCTCCATAGTGGCTGTACCAGTTGACATTCCCACCAACAGTGCAGGAGGGTTCCCTTTTCTCCACAGCCCCTCCAGCACTTGTTATTTGTGGAATTATTCATGATGGCCATTCTGACTGGTGTGAGGTGATATCTCATGGTAGTTTTGCATTTCTCTTATAACCAGCGATGTTGAGCATTTTTTCATGTGTTTGTTGGCCATCTGTATATCTTCTTTGGAGAACAGTCTATTCAGGTCTTTGTCCCATTTTTCCATTGATTGATTGGCTTTTTTTGCTGCTGGGTTGTATAAGTTGTTTATATATTCTAGAGATTAAGCCCTTGTCGGTTGCATCATTTGAAACTATTTTCTCCCATTCTGTAAGTTGTCTTTTTGTTTTCTTTTGGGTTTCCTTTGCTGTGCAAAAGCTTTTCAGTTTGATGAGGTCCCATGGGTTTATTTGTGCTCTAATTTCTCTTGCTTTGGGAGCCTGACCTGAGAAAATATTCATGATGTTGATGTCAGAGAGTGTTTTGCCTATGTTTTCTTCTAGGAGTTTGATGGTGTCCTGTCGTATATTTAAGTCTTTCAGCCATTTGGAGTTGATTTTTGTGCATGGTGTGAGGGTGTGTTCTAGTTTCATTGCTTTGCATGCAGCTGTCCAGGTTTCCCAGCAATGCTTGCTGAATAGACTTTCTTTTTCCCATTTGATGTTCTTGCCTCCCTTGTCAAAGATGAATTGACCGTAGGTGTCAGGGTTTATTTCCGGGTTCTCTATTCTGTTCCATTGGTCTGTCTGTCTGTTTTGATACCAGTACCACACTGTTTTGATGACTGTGGCTTTGTAGTATTTCTTGAAGTCTGGGAGAGTTCTGCCTCCTGCTTGGTTTTTGTTTCTCAGGATTGCTTTGGCGATTCTGGGTCTTTTGTGGTTCCATATAAATGTTTGGATTGTTTGTTCTAGTTCTGTGAAAAATGTCCTGGGTAATTGGATAGGGATTGCATTGAATCTGTAGATTGCTTTGGGTAGTATGGCCATTTTTACAATGTTGATTTTTCCAACCCAGGAACATGGACTATCTTTCCATTTCTTTACATCTTCTTTGATTTCTTTGATTAAAGTTTTATAGTTCTCGGTATATAGGTCCTTTACCTCCTTGGTCAGGTGTATTCCGAGGTATTTGATTTTATGAGGTGCAATTTTAAAAGGTATCGTATGTTTGTATTCCTTTTCTAATATTTCATTGCTGGTATACAGAAATGCAACTGACTTCTGAATGTTAATCTTATATCCTGTTACTTTGCTGAATTTATTAAGGGATTCTTCTTTTCAATTTGAGGGTCAGGAAACAGCCTGACACCAAGGCACACCCAGTGTAATACTGTGAATTAATAAGAAATATCTATTTGGTCTTTGATCCCCAGTTGCTGACACAGAGCTCCTAAAACTCTCATGCTTTTCCTGAGTGATAAGGTTGAGAGAGGCATCTTTGGTTATGTATAATAAGCCCCTTTCCACCACTTCTGAGTTTATGTTAATGAGGTGTCTCTTGTGAGCCACGCGGAAAGTCCAATGAGGTGTCTCTTGATGGGTCCCTACAGAACTCCAGAATGGAGGCTGGTTGCCAGAGGAACCAATCAGTTGATGCAAGGGCTGGGATTTTTCAGTCCCGCCTTCTTGACCTCTGGGGAAGGGAGATGATTGAGTTAATCATCACTGGCCAATGGTTTAATCTGCCAGGTCTCTGTAAAGGAACCTTCACAAAAACCCTGAATGGCAGGAGTTGAAGAGCTTACAGATTGGTGAACATATACACATATCAGGAGGGTATCAAACCACAACTCCACAGGCACAGAAGCTCCCACACTCAGGACCTTCCAGGCCTCATGCTATGTACCTTTTCATATGACTGTTCTCTTGCATCCTTTATAATATACTTATACTAAACTGATGCTAGTGAGAAAAGTGTTTTCCAGAACGAATGATTATAACAAATTATGGAATAAGAAGTGTGGGTCTTGGGAACCCCTGATTTGTGGCCACATCAGAAAGAAGTGTGAATAATCGGAGGACTCACTACTTGGAATGGGTGTCTAAAGCAGGAGCAGTCTCATGGGACTGAGCCCTTAACCTGTGGGGTCTGTGTTGTCCCAGGTAGTTAATCAGAACTGAATTAAATTGGAGGACATCCAATCAGTGTTTGCAGAGAAGTAGAGGGCTGTTTAGTGTGGAAAAGCCATGCCTCTGGTGTCAGAAGTTTTGTGAGTTTTTTACTCAAGGTCCTCTATACACAAATTTGTAAAATAAAGAGAAGTGGATACTTCAACCTCCTCTTCTACAAACAAGATAGGAATCTACAGGATTTCCTGTCATGGCTCAGCAGAAATGAATCTGTCTGGTATCCATGAGGATGCACGTTCAATCCCTGGCCTCCATCAGTAGGTTAAGGATCCATTGTTGCTGTGAGCCGTGGTGTAGGTCACAGATGCAGCTCAGATCTGGAGTTGCTATGGCCTTGGTGTAGGCCAGCAGTAGTAGCTCCCATCCAAGCCCTAGCCTGGGAACTTCCATATGCTGCAGTGCTGCCCTAAAAAAAACAAGTAAAAGGTAGGAATCTACTAATGGGAGAAAAGTACCTTGAATCTAGTGACATCTCATTTTTGTGTACCTAAAGCACTCTTTTTTTTTTTTTTTTTTTTTGGCAGTGCTCATGGTTTGCAGAAGTTCCCAGGCCAGGGATCAAACCCACACCACAGCTGTAACCAGAGCCATAGCAGTGACAATGCTGGATTCTTAACCCACTGCACCTCGAGGGAACTCCTAAAGCATTCTTTTTATGAAAAGGAAATGAGGGGATATGTATCTTCCAAAGGAAAAGAAAGATCCAGTATATTCATTTTTTAAAATCGTTTTTGAAGTTGTGTTTTAAATAAATGAATTTCTCATTTAGATTAAATAGGAAGCTCTTCAGGAGGAAACTGATCCCTTTGGTAACAATCTGTGTTTGATTTCTAATTTACCTGGAACAAAAGCCTTTTTCTTCCTTATGCCTGCCCAAGGGCACACACACCTATTCACTGAGTTTCTTCTCTTCCTCCCCCACCCCACTTAAAGTGGAACTAGTAAACCCAGAGTTGAGAACTCTTCCTCCCTTAAAAGAAAACTGTTCAGAGGATAAAATCATTAGTGTACTGTGTGCCTTGAGCTGCCGATTAAACAAGACACCAAGAGAGATGAGAGGGCTGATGTGTTGTGATTCTTCATGCGTGATTTATATTTCCCCCCAGAAGAGACCAAGGTAACACCTTAAAGGAACAGTACGGGGGTGGGCGGGGGAATGAGAGTAAGAGTGAGGATCCTGAGGAGTCAAGGGCACACATGTGGAAGATCCAAGCAACCAGAAGGAAAACTTTCCTTTTTGTGAAATAGAATACGAGGTTGATACCTTATTCTGTTTCCTGCTTGAGCCAGAACAAAGGATCAAATTATAAAAATTATGCAATGGTAGATCTTCCCCTGGATCAAGTTCCCTACTGGTTTCTAAGTTGTAAGCAATGGAGAGGCACAAAGCAAGCAGGAAGAAGTCTTGGACAATGAGGGTGGCTCCCCACTATTTCCTTTTCTATATGGACCACACTGTTTGGCTCCGCATGATGGGTGGAGTAAATGACATGTGAACTCCTTCACCCTTCGGGGAGGATTTAAGTTATGAAACTTTGCTATTTTTATACTCAGGATGTTGCACACCTTACATGATGCTTTTCTAGGAAGCCATGCCTCATAAATCCGTAAACTCTAAAATTGTTTACTATAAGCAATCCTTAAATGAGGAATGCTATGAATATTCCAGAGGTGAGTACTTTATTGCTAGCACACAGCACTGTTTTCAGCATGTTCACAAGGAGATTTGATTGGATAACCTGTTTTGTTTTGTTTTCTTTTGTTTTGTTGTGTTTTTTCCTTTCCCAGGAGCCATCTGTCTAGTAATAAGAGAGAAGGGAACCACAGCCCTTTGTTTACCTCTTGCCTCCTTATTACTTTTCCTCTTAACACCCTTATTCTTCAATACTTTATAACACTGCTATTGGGGCAATTTCCTAAAATCTTAGGCCATCTGCCTTTATAATTTCATATGAGATGGTCAAGGTGAAACTGACAGCGCTAATGACTTGAACCCAGCCAAAACCCAGATTGGGACTCGGTACTACAGTTTTTAAATTAAAATCACTCACTTGGTGTCTGGACTTACTGAGGTTCAGGTTCTTCCTTTCTCAGCACAGAAGGAATTCAATGAGAGACAAAGTGATAGGCAAGAGAAATAGATTTATTAAGATGGGATGCTTGTGAGAGATACAAGCATGCAGGCAAAGAGGCTCTGCCCTTAGGATTATGTGGGCTACAGTTTTATCCAAGGGGAGTGAGGGTGGGAAAAGACAGCCTCTTCCTCTTTCTTCAAGTAATAGCTCCTCCTTGGTATCCAGTAAGAGAGTATTTGACCCTATAAGGTCAAACTAGGACTGTCCTGGTGCTTATTCAAATCAGCAGAAGGATGGTCCTTAAATTCCTGCCCTTAGTCTGAACCTGAATGCAGGCTTCAGCCCACGCCCCCACCCAATGACCTTAGGCATATCTCCTGTCTCCACTAGTCAAGCAAGTCTGCCTGATTCTGATGGTTTCTTGAAAAACTGTTAACTTACAGTGGTCTCCCAAAATTCCCTAGGTTTTCCTGTCTATCTATGGTCCCTCACTGGGACTTCTAGAACTATCCATGTAACTATCCTACTCCATCCCTATCAAAGGCATAACTACAATATGACAGGGGAAATTTATTCCATGGTTTAAATTGAAAACAGAGTAATCCAGAAAGAGAGGCTTGTTTTCTTCCCCTACCCTGTAGTCTATTAAAGAGGTGATTTAGCCAGCTTTATTTAAGTATTGGAAGAACAGGCTGAAAAAGGAAGGCATCTTTCTTTCTCACAAGGCCATTTCCTTTCCGGGGAAGCTCTATTATTACATAATTGCTGATACTTTCTTAATCTTCTTTTGCTTTAAGTATCTACAGTTAGGGAGGAGAGGTCCCTTTGCTGGCACATTTTTCATGGTATGTCCAGTTCAAATAGTATAAATCTAAACACATATCACTAATGGATGATTAAAGCTTATGGGGTTATATGTGTCCTGCCACTTCTCTGCTTGTAAAAATTTCCCCAATAAACAGTATATTATGAGTTTACATTGCATGATGATGTTTTTATGGACCTCTATTTCCTTTCTGCACAATAGTCATCAGAGGGGCTTTGACATACACTCTGATGGAGACTGCTGAGGTAAGGAAAATTGACCTCTTGGGGAAAACCAATTAGAAACGTGATAAGACCCATTCCTCTGTGATAGAGAGAGATTTTACCGCCTAGACAACACGAGCGATGATAGTCCTACAACCAAAATTAAATCTAATGATGGCCAGAAGAATAAAACTTTTACTGAAACCCTTCAGTCGAGTATTTTTTGAGTATTCACATGGTATTTAACAATCCAGATCCAAAAAATATCCATCGATAAAAGATTAAAGGGAGACGTTCTACCATTCCTCATATAAACAGTATTTTTCCAATTATAGAACACTTAAGGATAAACAAATGATAAGAAATAAGTATCTTGGAATCAGTTAGGTCATAACATATTAGAGGATAAGGTTTCCTGGTTCTAAAAGGAGAATGTATGTCTGTAATTACTGTTTTAACTACATAAATGACATAATATCTTACATATAATTCTTCAATAAAAGTATAATGGTATATCTCACAATCTCGTTAGCTTGAAAATATAATGAAGATAAATTTTCAAATATGTTGTGTTTATTTTTGCACGTATGAATTATAAGTTCAGTAATATTGGGAGCTTTCTAGGTGTAATTAATGTAGAATAAATAAAAACTTTAGAAAGTGCCTCTGGGCTCCCCTGGGCTATATTTAGCTAACAGAAATTTGTTGGAAAGTTGATGGTTGTGAAATAATCCATCAGAATAAATACTCTGAAGGGAAAACAGAGAAAGCAGAGCATGAGCACTGGCACTAAACCCCTGGAGACCAGAGAGCAAACACTTCAACAAGGGCCAAGACAATCATCTGAGGCAAGAGAGCGTGAAAAATTTGTCATTCAAAAAGATACATGCACCCCTATCTATGTTCACTGAGCACTATTCACAATAACCAAGACATGGAAACAACTTAAATGCCCATTGGCAGATGAATAGATAAGAAGATATGGTATATATACACAATGGAATACTACTCAACCATAAAAAAAGAACAAAATAATTCCATTCACAGCAAAAAGAATGCAACTAGAGATACTCAACTAAGTGAAATAAGTCAGAAAGAGAAAGACAGATACCATATGATATCAGTTATATGTGGAATCTAGCATATGGAACAAATGAACCTACCTACAGGGTAGAAACAGACTTGGACATGGAGAACAGACTACGGTTGCCAAGAGGGAGTGAGTGGGATGGACTAGGAGTTTGCTGTTAATAGGTGCAAACTACTACATTTAGAATGGATAAGCAAGGAGGTTCTACTGTATAGCACAGAGAAATATATCCAATCTCTCAGAATAGGACATGATGGAAGATAATACAAAAAAAAAAAAGTTTATATATGTATGATTGGGTCACTTTGCTATACAGAAGAAATTGGAACATTATAAATCAATTATAATTTTTAAAAAATTTTAGAAGAGGTCCCATAATCCAAACAGCAGCTCTCATTACATGTTGGGCTCTCCATATCCCACCCCCATATTTACTTTGAGACTTTTAAAGATAATTAGAGAGAGTTCCCGTCATGGCTCAGTGGTTAACGAATCCAACTAGCAACAATGAGGTTGTGGGTTCAATCCCTGGGCTCGCTCAGTGTGTTAAGGATCCAGCGTTGATGTGATTTGTGGTGTAGGTCGAAGACACGGCTGGGATCCCACATTGCTGTGCCATGGTGTAGGCCGGTGGCTACAGCAACAATTAGACCCCAGCCTGGGAACCTCCATATACTGCTGGTGCAGCCCTAGAAAAGACAAAAAGACAAAATAAATAAATAAATAAATAAATAAAGCTAATTAGAGGATGCAATTTTTTGATCTTAGCAATAAAATTACTACCACACAAGACTTAAAATGAAATGTAAATTCAACTTTTTTAAAGGCCCACACTGTCATATAACATATTTGATATTTAGGATTTATAATTCATATTCAGTTCCTTTATGAATTATCTTTTATAAGCCATGTTTACAACAATCTACCAGAAAACCTCAATGGCATTTGACAATAAACATTTATCATTGTTTATGAGTCCATAGGTTAGCTGGGTGATGCTACTGATCTGATCCAGGCTTAGCTTATCTTGGTTAAAATTAATCATTTGTCTGTGAGTAATTGGAAGACTCCCGAGGGCTTGATAATTTAGGATGACCTTAGCATGGGTTCCCATCTGTGCTCCCTGTGGTCTCAGCTTCTCCAACAGTCTAGACCCAGCTTTGTATCATGTCACAGACAAGGATTGCATAGAGAGAATGCAATGGTGTGACTCCTTTGGTACCTGATCCCAGAAATGGCATGCCATCAGTTCTATTGCAATCTAACGGTCAAAGCAATAGCTCTTTCAGATTCTAAGCATGAAATGCAGGGGAAGAAAACTTTATTTTTCCTATTACTCTCCTATGTTCTCTGATGGGGGCCCTGTTTCTTAGACTGACTTAGAGATTTATTACATAAGTGTTATATGACACAAGAGATCTCAAAGAAAGGGTTAAACCTGAGCATTTTTACAGTAGGTTTAACAAAAAAATGGAAAGTCATGGGAAAATGTGTTAGGATGAAAGAGTATGAACCAAGAGTAATAAACTGGAGGAAACTTAGCAAGTCCTATTTGTTTGGATTCCGTTCAGCATCTCTCCATCTTCAGAGTCAAGTATGGTTCTTTCTTCTGTGTAGGTCTCGTAAGAGAGTCTTATGACCTGCTTCATTCAGGGGAGAAGGGAAAGGACAGATAGTCCTTTCTGCAGTTGCCATTTCTCACTTTGCCCAAGATGCCATATTTTAGGGTAGTGTGTTCTGAACCTCATCAGACATGATCAAAATTACAAAGCAAATATTAGATATATGGAAGCCATTAACCAGGACAACCAATACAATCAATCCACCAAAGTGTCTATATTAGAAAGTATAAAAACATACATCAGCCTTGTAGTCTACAGCCAGGGAATTGGGTCTCACAGTTATTTTCCATCTTGAGAAGTCATGTTGCATATTATATTCTGCTAAAGCCAGCATTTAAAACTTTTTAAGGGCAAAATGTCTAGGACTCATAGCACCATGGAGGTGTTGCTCCCTAAATCCACTGTCAGTAGTAGACAGGAAGTGGAAACCTGTCTAAGACCCTTCATCTTAGAAATATACCAGGCAGCCCTGAGAGGCAGCAACCCAAGGAGAGACTCAAAACAGATGTTAATGGGAGAGAATTGTACATTTCACGATGAACAAAAGCACAGAAATTCCTACCACACCAGGTCAAGAAAGATAAGAGCTGCCCTTTAGAGGAAACACCATCCTCTTGGGGAAGCAAGTTATGTGCTTTTTGAACTAAAGCCAAAAAAACATAAATAAGAGTGGGGTTCTGTAATGAGTGTTGGTTCATTTTTATTCATTAACCACAGTTATTTATCCAAGTTAAAATTTGGAGCACATATTTCTTTTCTGCAGTTGATCTGAGAACACATTAACATGTGGGAGGAGGAGGAATACCAGGTACTTAGAAAGTCCATCCCACAAAATCTATCCCCACTTAAATCCATGTCAGCAAAACCATCCAATAAACCCATCGCTTCTAAGATTGTTTTTATTAGCATTACCTCGGTGAATAATAACAATAAATATATACTGAGTACAAAGAAAAAGTGGCCACCGAGAAAGCTGCCCCCCCCCAAATAGATAGCAATAGATTTTAAAAATACATGTATGTATATAACCAAAGTTAGTTGAAAACATAATGATTTTTAAAAACAGCTTTTAGTTTATTTGTTGTCAAAGTACACCTTATTAGAATGCTAACTTCCTAGAGAGGCAGCTATCTTCAGAAGTCTTTTTTTTTTTTAGGGCCACATTCAGGGCATAGGAGCCGCATCTGTGAAATAAACCACAGCTCCTGGCAATGCCAGATCCTTAAGGCCCTGAGTGAGGCAGGGCTCGAACCTGCATCCTCATGGATCCTAACTGGGTTTGTTAACCACTGAGCCATGAAGGGAACTCCAGAACAGTCTTATTAAAAGATGCAGTTTTGCTCTATATTTTAACAGCCATTTCTAATTCTCTTGCCTCCCCTCTGCCCCAATAGTTCCTAACTATACTTCTATTCTGGGTTCCATCATTTGGATTCAACATACTTTGGGTCTATAGTTAGTGCTAATGATCCCAGCTACCCTAATCTCTGCACATTATGTCTCCCATATAAAAATACTTTACCCTAATATGTAGATGCCTCCTTAATATTCCTAGAAGATAGAACAAAGAGTAAAGACTTCAGTGACTGTTAGCAGATTCTTGGAAATAAAACTTTTATATGAAACCACTGTAAAATGCTAATAATCAATAAAAGGCTAAAGTTGTTTTTCATGTGATTGCTAATTAATTCCTCTATTGTCCTTTAATATATTATATTTGTGTACTCTTGAAAACCTCAGCAGACTTTTTACAAACTCATAATACATATCCCCTATATTCAAGAAATCACCAGATTCTGGTTGATTCAACTCTGAAGTATGTCTTAGATTTAATAACTCTTTTCTGTCTCCAAGCCTTCTGCCTCTGTTCAAGCTTATTTTTTTCCCTAGACTATTCATTAGTCTTCTGCCTTGACAATCAGCCTTTAGCACAGCTTCCAGTCCAAACTCCAATTTAGTATTCATACTTCTATCTAAGCTATCTAAATTTATTTTAAAATTTCATAAAGAGCCCTTTTGGTGAACTCCTTAGAGCCCATAAGTTAAAATGTAAAATTCTTGGGTATGAGATTATACCATGTGTATTCAGCTCTGCGATTTCATTGCCTACTCCTAAGTCTGGTATTGAGAAGGTTCTCAAGGCATGTTTGAGAAATAAAATAAATGGTCCAAAAATTAGAAAAGACGCCTGCCCGTTGAAGAGGTTAAGAGATAGCGCACTTTTCTCTAGGGACTCTAAAATGTTCAGGGAGTTAACTTGAACTTGCAGACTAGCAGGTCAGGTGGGCAGATGAAATAAGTGCATTCTTATTTTTCTACTCATGTGCAAATCAATATAGGTGACAAAATACATAGAAGAAACTTCTGGCTTATTTTTAAAATGGGACATTGGGAGGATTACAGTTGTTGAGCTGTCAAGAAGACAATGATCACAAAGTCCAAGGGAAATTGCAAGGATTTTTTTATCTACAGAGTACACATAGGATAGCAGAAAACTTAGAAACTTACTTTGGGACACATTAACTAGTTGGAAGGAGGGCCACATTGCCAAAATCTATTCCTGACATCTCTGCCTAGAGCATGTCCCTGACCCCTGCCTATTCACTAACTTCTGAAGATGTAGCTGTCAGCAAAATTCATGCAATTAATATAAAGGTTACCTTCTATTAAATAGTCACAAGCTGATGAGTTTTTCTGTGCCTAAGAGGACAAGATAGATAGTATTTTCTGATGATTAAACTTGAAAGAGTTACTACCATCAATCACATAATGAGTTTAATAAGATAAAATATTCTATTAGAAGTTTTCTATCACAGAAAAATTTATATAATAGGAGTAACTTATACAGTCCTCTATTTGTTTTCATTAGGTAGGATAAGCAAAAATATAGGAATAGCATATTTCCCTCTGTTCTAGCTCTTTCCACTAGAAATTTTATGTACATATTATTTATCTTCCCATTTAAAGTACTTAACCTCTGTATGGACAAGAAAAGTGTGTTTTCCAAGATTTTGTGGCCCACAGAGTCTCACAAAGTGTTAAGTGATCTTGAACTATGTACTAGCTCATTTAATTCCTTATTAAAGAAGAACTGAGAAAACGTATTAAGTGATCTGGTTCAATTTCCACTAATTTGCCTTTGTGTTCCTACGTGGAGCTACCAATAAAACACAATCTAGTGTTCAGAAGTATGGACTCTTAATAGATGTGAAGGTAAATTTTACACTTAAACTTCACTGAGCCAGTGGATATTCCAATCAAACATGATCTCTGGGTGTTTCCAGATGAGATTAGCATTGGAGCTGGTGACTCAGTGAAGTAGATTGGATACAAGTGTGTTTCATCCAGTCCATTGAGGGCCTGAATAGGACGAAAAACAGAGGAAGGGAGGATTCATATGCTTCCTGCCTACTCCAGCTAATGCATCAGTCTTCTGCCCATGCCTGGGATGGACACATATATAGATATAACATTAACTCCTATATGAGCTCTCTTTCTATAGAGAAACCTAAATACAGGCCCTTAGGATAAATAATACCATTTGAGTTATTAAGCTAAAATTTGACCTAGGAATGGCTTCAGTTTTTTCTATTCTTTGACCAATGCCTTACAGAGACTTCCCTGGGTAAAAGGGTGCATCCCCATTTAAACACGTACCTAACAGACTGAAGCTATGCCTTAGGGATTCAAGGATATTATAACTGGCTGGAAACTAATGGTGGCAATTGTCTTCATCTTAAAAATGATAACATCATGTAGAAATGGTGCAGATGAGAATTTGGAGACGCATCACATGCAACCCAAATTTTGATCTTTTAGGACATGAGACAGACCCAAACAATCAAAAGTGCTTACTTAGTTCTGAGGTGAGAAGGATGATGAACGCTCCCCAGGTTCAAGTGAGGGTGTTGTTGGGAAGGAGGGGAGGAACGAGTGCCACCTTTACTTTCCAGTCCTAAAACTTCTGCAAGAAAATATGTCTTAGACAATACTCTTGAGGCTGTAAGCAAGACAATTCAACTAGAGCCAGAAAGTCAAGACAATCATGGTGGAGAAACAGAAGCCCTTCTTCCGTGTTCGTCCATAGCCTGGCTTTAGTACACTTTCAGACATATAAATTGCTATCCAAAAGCATTTAAGCATGAGCGTTTACTTTGATTAAATATGAGAACCTATTTTATTACGCTTACTAGTGTCAGTCTCTCTGCCAGGAGGTGGATCCTGATTAAAAGTAAATTAACCGCAGCCTCTGCCACCAAGGAGGCTAAGGTCAAATATCAGTGAGCTGACACAAGTGGGGTAGTTCAGGAAAGGAGCTTTTTTATGTTTCTGAGTCCCTTATGCTTAGCTTTGTAACTGCTCTGAAATGGGAGTGTTAGTGGTGAAGGAAGAGAGATGACACTTACCATGGTCCTCTTTATAAAGCCTTAGGTGGGGTTTTATTAAGTGGCTTAAAAATTTTGCTTTTAATCCTCTCAACTACTGTTCCAAGGGTTGGGTATAATCATCCCCAATTCCCTGATACGGAATTTTTGTTTTTTTTTTTTTTCCTTTTTAGGGCTGCACCCCCACGCGCACACAGCATATGGATGTTTCCAGGCTAGGGGTTCGAATCGGAGCTACAGCTGCTGGCCTATGCCATGGCCACAGTAACTCGGGATCTGAGCCATGTCTGCAACCTACACCACAGCTCGTGGCAACACCGGATCTTTCATCTACTGAACAAGGCCAGGGATTGAATCTGCAGCCTCATGGATCCTAGTCAGGCTCGTTAACTGCTGAGCCATGAAGGGAATTCCTGATAAGGATTGTTTAACAGTCACTTAGTTAATAAATGGTAGAATAGAATATATACACTATTTGGAAAAACCTTGAAATCTAAATTATTTCAGTTAAAGGTAAATAGGGATAGGTAGGGAAATGGAATGAGGCACATAATTTTTATCAGTTAGCAGGGAGTTTTTTTCAGGAAAAATATTGGGGGACCCAAGTCCTTTACTATTTTGTTATCTAAGAGCTGACAAGGTACTTACTACTGCTAGCCAAAGATGTCCTATATCTAAGCATCTATAGTGAATGTCCCTATTACTCTTGGGTATTTTAAACATTGTAGAAATTAATATTATTTCCACTTAAACTAGGTGTGTTGGGTTAAGATAAATTTAAAAGCTAATGTCTGTGAATAGAGCTATGGTTCCTTTAAAAAAAAAGGGGGCAGACTATGTCAAATACTAACTCTAAAAATGTGTTTGAGAGATCATTAAATAAATTTCATTATTGAAAATAAATTGAATATTAAGCTGACTTCAAGAATCAACAAACTAAATTTATGAGAAGGTATCAAGAGTTCATGAAAGAGTTCTGTGATGGGAAAAAAAACACTCAGAAAAATTCCTATGTCTGTTGAAAACATAAACCACACAGACATGCTCGCAGTCTAACGTCTGTACCAAAGGAGAAGGCTAAATTTCTCTCAAGCCAACTTAAAGTGTATGAACCCAGAACCATCAGTTATCATCAATAACCCATAAAAAAAAAAAAAACTGGGAAGAATTTAACCTAACTATACTTAAAGAAAAAATAGAAGTTAGAATAAGGAAATAAGAAGATCCCTTCAAAAATTACCAAAGGATTTTATGTCAATTTTTGTTCATATCTTGAGGATTATACAGTGTATGTTCCACTCATTTAAAATAGTTCTAATTCTACAAAAAAATGAATGAGTGGTTGGAAAAGAATTTTATATTCTTTTTATTTTAGCTCAAGACTCTAATGGGCAGTGAGATAACTGGATCATTAGTCCACACATAAAATGTGAATGTACACTTTGAGACAGTGGATCCTAAGAGAATATGACAGTTTATGAAGCATGAATATTTCAGCTGAGCTATATATAGATGGGCTGACAGCAACAACCACACCACATCTGGTGCAGCATGTAGGCAGCCTCAGCTACCAAATGGAAAGACCTGTTATGAAGTTTCTAGAAGGAGGTCCAGGAGCTCAAGACACATTCTCTTAAAAACAAACCCAACAAAACAAAAACATTAGAATCAGCATCAAAATAATTGAAAGAAAGAAAAAAATGACAGTTGAGCAACCCAAAATGAAACAAAACATTTTGTATGTTTAGCTTTGATAATGAATGGACAGAGAAGAAAAAAAAAAAAAAACTAAAAAATTCTGTTGAGGGCATATCTATTGCCCATCTGTGCATCAGAACTAACAAATATTTCTATTCATTTTATAAGTCCTAGTTTTTGTACATCCGTTTTTATTTTTTTATTATCCTTATTATTTTTTGCTTTTTAGAGCCACACTCACAGCATATGGAGGTTCCCAGGCTAGGGGTCTAATCGGACCTACAGCTGCTGGTCTACACCACAGCCACAGCAATGTCAGAACCAAGCCCCATCTGCAACCTACACCAGAGCTCACACAATGCTGGATCCTTAACCCACGGAGCGAGGCCAGGAATTGATCCCTCAACCTCATGGTTCCTAGTCAGATTCACTTCTGCTTCGCCTTGAAAGGAATTCCTATATATCCATTTTTAAAACATGGTTTAGCAGTTCAAAATTATTTCCTAAATAAACCAGCACACACATCACACATTTACATATTTGGGTCATTGTTATGTAATCAAATAAAGCAAAAAAACACTTTCATTTGATGAACTGTTAACCATTTGAAAATTTTTAGTAAAATGTAAACTATTAGTTTTTATTTTTTATTAAAGTATAGTTGACTTACAATGTTTCTTCAATTTCTATTCTACAGCAAAATGACCCCCCGACACACACACAGTTTCCTGTGACCCAATCACACACAGTAGGATCCCATTGCCCTTCTGTTCCAAATAAAATTTTTAATCCATACTGGTATTTTTATAACTATCCAATACAAAAAAAATAGCAGCAGAATCTAAGAATCATCTCACTGAAAAATAAAAATCAACCTTACTGTCTTTTTGTAGTCTCTAAGACATAGTCTTAATCACTAGATTAAAACCAAGATCTATAGATGATATTGTCTCAAATCTCTATTGACACTGCAGAGAAGGACATGCAGAAAGAAAGACTATGAAAGCATAGACCCCTCTTCTCTGTTCAATTTCAGGATTTTTTTAATCAAAGGAAAGTTCAGAGTTTATTCTGAATATCCTGAATAAAAGCAAAGTTTAAATATTTTAAAACTAGACTCCTGAAAATAACCATTTAATTTGACTCAATTTTTTATCTCAAGTGTATTTTCACTGGATTTAAATTAATAAAGGTACAGATTTCTTCTCCTCCTTGCTCCTCTACCTCTACTAATCTTTAAGCATAGCTAATAAGAATGATGAATATACATACTGCCTTTTAATAGATTTACAGAAGGCTTTTTTTTCCATCCTATAGAAGATAGACATTCAATAAAGTTTTGTTCTTTACTCTTCTTTTCTTTTGGTAGACCCTAGGTAATTCATTTTTCTATGTTCCAAGTACATCTCTGTCAATATCCTATTCTCTTTCTTTTTTTTTTTTTCAGTCTTTTTAGAGCCTCACACATGGCTTATGGAGGTTCCCAGGCTAAGGGTCAAATCAGGAGCTGTAGCCGCCAGCCTACACCACAGCCATAGCAATGCCAGATCTGAGCTGTGTCTGCAACCTACACCACAGCTCATGGCAAGGCAGACTATTTAATCCACTGAGGGATTAAAACTGCATCCTCATGGATGCTAGTCAGATTCATTTCCACTGAGCCACGATGGGAACTCCCTATTCTAAATCTTTTCTCCTGAAAACTATCCTTAATTTTATATCCAACAGAACTTTCTGAAATGGAAATGATATCTACCACTGTAAACAGTAACCACATAGCCGCATATGGCTACTGAGCACTTAAAATGTGGTTAATACAACTAAGAAATAATCCCTTCACCATCTAAACGTATGCATACACTTACTGCTTTCTGCTTTTCTGTTTCTTTATTTCTATCACTTTCATTATTTAAACACACCACACACACACACTCATGCACAAATGCTGACAAAATTGTTTTTTCTTTTAAGAGTCATAACAAATTCTTTCATAGTGCATGTCTTCCAAGTTTGACACGTAGACAACACCAGAGGGTCCCTCTTTCTCAGGTACTAATTAGATCAAATCATAGTCACCCTACCCCCTCAATGGTGTTTTCATCAACCTTGAACCTGATACAAGTTTCTTGTTATCTGTCCGGTTTCTATAATCAAGTCTCCATTTTTATTCAGGATATTATCACCTATAATTAAATTATTGAAATATTAAGTTTTCTCGGAAGTTAATAGATATGTTGTTTTCCCTGGCTAAAAATTCATTCTCTAAAAAAAAATCTCAATTATAATGATTTTCCCGTTTAGTGTGAATTAAGAGTGTACAATTTTGTTTTCCTTTTATCATTGTTCATAATGATATCATTATTTAAACTATGCTTGATAAGAAATATAACATTTTGTTTTGTTTTGTTTTCTTTTAGTACCAATTTTTGGCTACTACCTTCTCTAGTTTCATGTCATTTTGCTTTGAATATCAATTGAGCTTCTATGCTTTTCTGAGTAAGGGTATCCATATAACTTATACTAGGTTAATATATTATAATTCCTGGGATTGGAATGCTGAGTGGAAAGATACAATAAATACAATAACAGCACAAAAGTGTGGAACATGAATATTAAGGACCATGAAGAAATGTCCATTTAATTCTTATTCTTTCTAAATTTGCTCATTAGTTTTGTCTTCAATTCTATGATCGCGAAATGAAACTTTAGAAGTTCTTGTTAAATTCAGGCTGATATTTCTCCCACTAACGATAAAAAATACAGAAGATGAAATCACAATAAAAAAGTAAAACCATATAAGGGGCAAATACCCCACAAGAGTCAAAAGGTACAACAAATGAAAAGATTAACATCCTTGCAACAGAAAATAATAATAATCTGAAAAAATAACTTTAAACAGAAAGATTAGGAATATGTCTAGAAATAAAAATATATAGTTATCAAAATATAAAACCATAAATGGGTAAGCTATCAGAAGAGATAAACATGAGAGAGAAATTATGAATTGGATAACCAAGTGATTTTTTTTTTCTTTTTACAGCCACCCCTGTGGCATATGGAAGTTCCTGGTTTAGGGGTGGAATTGGAGCTGTAGCTGCAGGTCTACACCACAGCCGCAGCAATGCCAAATCTGAGTTGCCTCTGCAAACTGTGCCACAGCTTGCAGCAATGACAGATCCTTAACCCACTGAGTGAGGCCAGGGACTGAATCTCCATCCTCACAAACACTATGTCAGGTTCTTAACCCACTAAGTCAAAATGGGAAATGCAAAGTGATTTTTTAAAATATAAGCTGCAATAAAATTTCCAAGAGTTTTGCTAGTTAGAATGAAATATTGCAGCGTGAAAAAAAAAAAAAAAAGAAATATTGCATCATGTAGCTAACAGAATTCCAGAAGGAGAACACAGATAATCGGGATAAGGTGATGAATGACTAAGAATTTTCAAGAATTGAAAACAAATTTAAGAATTATTCAAACCCCAAAACAGAAAAATAAAAATAAAATTTGTCCAACACGGGCACATTTTAATAAAATTTCAAAGGAATAAATGCAAAGGGAATAAACAAAATAATAATAAAAAACAGATTCCCAGTCAAGGAATGTCAATTAGATTAGTAGTAGATTTCCCATTCACTGTGGATGTCAGAAGACCATAAAATAATATCATGGGAATGATGAGGGTAAATAACTTTCTATGTAGAATTCTACTACCAGATAAATTATAACCAGTTAAGTTCTCTGACCAGATAAGAACGAGGGAGAATCGATGGCATTTAAAACAAACACAATTCAAAATTAGTTTTCCACAAGATGAGAGATTGTGGTTTTTTAGTTAACAGTCTTCTAATTACGTTAGAATATAGTTTTGAACCCTCTATCTACTTGATTATTGTTTATGATCAGAGGTGCTTGCAACTCTATTCAATATGTTTTTTTTTTTTTTTTTTTTTGCTTTTTAGGGCCACACGCATGGCATTTGGAAGTTCCCAGGCTAGGGGTCAAAACGGAGCTACAGCCACTGGCCTACGCCACAGCCACACCAATACAGGATCCGAGCTGCATATGTGACCTACACCACAGCTCACGATAATACCAGATCCCTAACCCACTGAGCAAGACCAGGGATCAAACCCGCAACCAGTCAGATTCATTTCGGCTGCGCCACAATGGGAACTCCATCAATATGGTTATGAGTGAAACAATTCAACATCATTATAGCGTGTGGCTAATGGTTTCAAGTAGTAATGCCTCTTCTTAATAGAATTCCTACCGATTATCTGTGACTAATTTGTAATAAATTCTTCACAAATTTTCCAATTCCAGTTTGAGCACACTGTAATTGTCCCCACTGTAAAATCAGTATGATTTTTCCAGTTGCTCAGTGTGCTATCTTTTTTTCTATACCTAATACCCTAATCTATTAGCAAATCTTTCCTGCTCTCCTTTGAAATACATCCAAGCTCAGCATACTTTTCACCACTCTATACCACTGCAACCACCTAGCTCCATATCTTTCACCTAGACCTTTGTAATAGACAATATTTGGTTTCCCTGCTTCATAATCTAGCCCACACACAACTGCGAGCAGGATCCTGTAAATTTTTGACTTGATGGTTATAATCAATTAAAAAAAATTTGCTCATAACTATTAGTTTTCAAATATTGCTTTTGAACTGTAATTCTTTTTTGTTGGTTATTTGTTTTGTGTTTTTAGGGCCACGCCCATGGCATATGGAAGTTCCCAGGCTAGGGGTCGAATCAGAGCTGCAGCTGCCAGCCACAGCAATGTGAAATCCAAGCCACATTTGTGACCAAGACCACAGCTCATGGCATCACCAGATCCTTAACCCACTGAGTGAGGCCAGGGATTGAACCCACATCCTCATGGATACTAGTCAGATTCATTATTTAAAATCCATGTTATTTAATGCCAATAACTGGGTCATCTGTGAATCTATTTCTATCATCTGCTTTTTTCTTAGTTTTGTTTCTAAGTAAGTCTTCCCATTCTTGATTGAACATTGAGCCTTGTGTATAAAAATTTCCATGAATCTGAATCATATGATTTTCCTCCAGGGATAGTTTACCTTATCTTCTAGTAGATACTTAGAGTTGGGTAACATCACGGTAATCCAGTTAGAAACTGAACCGACTTAAATCTAAACTTCAGTTTTGTAAGCTTTGTCTACATCTGGCTCACCCAACTCCAGCAGTTTCAACGGAGTTTATGGTGTTTTTTTTTTTTAATTTATTTTTTTATTACTCAATTGAATTTATTACATTTATAGTTGTACAATGATCATCACAATCCAGTTTTATAATATTTCCATCCCACACCCCCAGAGCATCCCCTCACCCCCCAGCCTGTCTCCTTTGGAAACCATAAGTTTTTCAAAGTCTGTGAGTCAGTATCTGTTCTGCAAAGAAGTCCATTGTGTCCTTTTTTCAGATTCCACATGTCAGTGATAGCATTCGATGTTGGTGCCTCATCGTCTGACTGACTTCACTTAGCATGATAATTTCTAGGTCCATCCATGTTGCTAAAAATGCTGGCATTTTGTTCCTTTTAATGGCTAACATTCCATTGTGTATATGTACCACATCTTTATCCACTCCTCTGTCGATGGGCATTTAGGTTGTTCCATGTCTTGGCTATTGAAAATAGTGCTGCAATGAACATCGGAGTACATGTGTCTTTTCGAGTCATGGCTTTCTCTGGATAGATGCTCAGGACTGGGATTGCTGGGTCAAATGGTAGTTAAATTTTTAGTTTTCTGAGGAATCTCCATGCCGTTTTCTACAGTGGTTGCACCAATTTACAATCCCATTAACAGTGGAATAGGGTTCCTTTTTCTCCACACCCTCTCCACACTTACTGTTTGTAGACTCTGTGATGATGGCCATTCTGGCTGGTGTAAGGTGATACCTCATAGTGGTTTTGATTTGCATTTCTCTAAGAATGAGTGATGTTGAACATCTTTTCATGTGCTTTTTGGCCATCTGTACGTCTTCTTTGGAGAAGTGTCTGTTTAGATCTTCTGCCCATTTTTTGATGGGTTTGTTTGTTTTTTTGGTTTTTTTTTTGTTTTTTTTTTTTGGTATTGAGCAGTAGGAGGTGTTTATACATTTTGGAGATTAATCCCTTGTCAGTTGATTCATTTGTAAATATTTTCTCCCATTCTGTGGGCTGTCTTTTTGTTTTGTTTAGGGTTTCCTTTGCTGTGCAGAAACTTTTAAGTTTAATTAAGTCTCATTTGTTTATTTTTGTTTTTACTGTCATTAATCTAAGATGTGGATCTGAGAAGATGTTGCTGTCATTTATGTTGGAGAATGTTTGGCCTATGTTTTCCTCTAAGAGTTTTATAGTATCTGGTCTTATATCTAGGTCTTTAATCCATTTTGAGTTTATTTTTTGTATGGTGTTAGGGAGTGTTCTAATTTCATTCTTTTACATATCACCATCCAGTTTTTCCAGCACCACTTATTGAACAGGCTGTCTTTTCTCCATTGTATATTCTTGCCTCCTTTGTCACAGATTAGTTGACTGTAGTGTGTGGGTTTAATTCTGAGCTTTCTATCCTGTTCCACTGATCTTTGTGTCTGTCTTTGTGCCAATACCATACAGTTTTTATGACTGTTGCTTTGCGGGTTCCCTGACTTCAGACTATGGTGCTTAATAGAACTCCTCTTGCTTGTGTGTACCCTTGTGGGTGAGGTCCCCCAAATTCTAAATTTTGTCACTTTAGTCCCATAATTATTTCACTTCAGTCCCATAAGACATTCAAAACTTCTGTTTTTCAGTGTTTTTCTACTTTGCTTTTCAGCTGGACATGAAGTGTAGGAAACAACAAATTAAGACCTGTGAAATGGTCTGGAAACTGCATCTGAACAAGAATCTATGAAGATAAATTATGACCTCCTTCCTTGCCTCCAAGTCTCCAGCCTTAAAGATGACATTGTTGGGAGTTCCCGTCGTGGCTCAGTGGTTAATGAATCCGACTAGGAACCATGAGGTTGTGGGTTCGATCCCTGGCCTTGCTCAGTGGGTTAAGGATCTGGCATTGCTGTGAGCTCTGGTGTAGGTTGCAGACACGGCTCAGATCCCACGTTGCTATGGCTCTGGCACAGGCTGGCGGCTACAGCTCCGATTTGACCCCTAGCCTGGGAACCTCCATATGCCATGGGTGCAGCCCTAGAAAAGGCCAAAAAAAGACCAAAAAAAAGATGACATTTTTTTAATAGAACATACTAGCATTCCTCATCCCCTAACTAAGCTCATATCTGGCCCAGAAGTAGGAGAAGCTAAAGAGTAAAATATGCCATGATCTGATGTCACCGCAGGTCTGACTACTACCTGACACCAACAAGGAGAACCAGCAGATGCTGAATACATTGCATGAGCTTCAATGGCTCTTGTACCTTCACTGAGATCTGGTTGCTGATATTACTCCAAATTTCAAGGTGTTGATACCACCTAGTGCATAACTGAGTCTTCAAAAATAACCCCAACTTCTGCTTCTAGTCAACATGGAGTAATGGGAGCCAGATAAATCCGTCCTCCTTAAAAAATATACAAAATATAGGAGTTCCCGTAGTGGCACAGTGGTTAACGAATCCGACCAGGAACCATGAGGTTGCAGGTTCGATCCCTGGCCTTGCTCAGTGGATTAAGGATCCGGCATTGCCGTGAGCTGTGGTGTAGGTCACAGACGCGGCTCGGATCCCGCGTTGCTGCGGCTCCTGCGCAGGCTGGCAGGTACAGCTCCGATTAGACCCCTAGCCTGGGAACCTCCATATGCCGCGGGAGCAGCCCAAGAAATGGCAAAAAGACAAAAAAAAAAACCACAAAATATATATGCATATATATATATATATATATAGTTTTTAAATGAGAAAATATAATTTTTAAGATACTGTACACCAAGCAATGAAGGATAGTGATCCTTGATCTGTTTCTATTATGTTAAAACTGCCTCAAACTTTAGGTTTAATCTCATTTCAGTGAAAGTACAAAATTGATATCCACAAGCCAAACAGAAGTGACACTTGGATTGCCTAAGATAGTGAAGGATGCAGCTCTTTACCCCTCTCCCCATCTATTACAGTGAAGCTTACTGTGCAATTACCATTACCCCTCCTTCAGTCAATATACATTTTTTAAGTATTTCATTTTTGTAAAAGCTATGCCGAAAGTGGCACAAAAAGAAAAGAAAAGCCTTAGTTCCTAATAGGGTATACTCAAATTAATCTTGATTCCTATAAAATCTGTGAAATGCCCACCAATCAGATTCAAAATCCCATTGTGAAACTCCTAGTCCCTGGATTGTTTCACTCTCTTCAGAAACCTGTGAAGAAGAGGTACCAGGGAGTTAGCCCTTGAATCAATCTTTGGAGCTTATGAAAAAGGAAAGCACTCAAAATTCTCTTTGTGTTTCACCCTTGGACATGAATTACTAGAAGAAAATCCATCAAAAGTAGTTATTGATTATCTTCTAGGTTCAAAACTACATATTTTTTCCTGGAGGTTTTTATGTTATGAATATACAAGGCACTTCTTATAGATTTTTCCATACTCAAGACATTTATGAGCATGCTAGAAATTCTCTCTCCTCTCCCTGCTTTTTCCCGAAAGTGTAGTAGGGAATCTGTTTCTATGATTTTCCAAGAAGTATAAAGTCATTCAACATTTAGTAATAAATATTTTATTGCAAATCTTCTTTGAGTCAGATACTGTCCAAAGGGGTACAACCATAACCAAAAGTGTGGGGGAAAAAATCGTTGCCTTCATAGAACTTACATAATCATAAAAAGACAGTTATTTGATTAAAAATAGCAACAAAAAAATCCCTGGATACACACATTTACCAAACAGATGATTAAAAGGGTGATTATTGATATCCAATCAGAAAAGAAATATTAATAAACAGACTTTAAATTAAATATGCCAAAAGTGTTTTGGTCTGCCCCTTTTTTCTATACTGCATATCTTCTCTGGACAGAATAACTGAAAACCTTTATATAAGATCCTTTGCATAATAGCTTTCATGTTTTCCATTCTTACCTTGTAGAGTTGTTTAGAATATTATTTTCACTATTGCTCTGTTAGAAATCAGTCTCTCTGATGTGTAAAAGATAGAAGCGCACTTATTTAAATACTTTAATATGTAATTTTATAAAACACTAATGAACACAAGTTTATGTGAGTCAAGCTCAGATGATGGCCTTCGCTGTAAATCACATAATGTGGTAGATTTAAAAACGAAAGGAAAAAAACCTGAAATAAAATGAATTGTCCAAAAAAGACATTTTATTTTATTTTTGTTTTCTTTGTCCAAAAAGACATTTTAAAACGTAGGACCTAATATAAACAACACTGAGAAGACTAATATTAATGTTTTTAGGGCCTCATTGAATTTGTTTCTTTTGATGTTAACTGAAGACAGCTCATTTCTCTTTGAAAAGATCAATCAACAAGGTTTTTAAATCAAATAATGGAAGAAAATTTGATCGCTTTTCATAATCAAAAAACCATAGCTAATTTTTGCCACTTATTATTACTCATGAAATTCTTTCACTCATCTCTCTGAAAAATTATCCAGCTAGTTAGAAATGGAGCTTTACTGCAGTGACACCTATTCATTTGCAGTGAGATTTAGTGAGTGATGAAAAGGAGGGAGGCGTTTGTTAGGCAGACAGAAAGCAGTTTCTCAGCTCTGGGGGCTTTGCTTCCAGAATATTCCCAATTCACCTATTAAGCCTTGTTCTTTTACCACTTTCAAATCATATACCTCTGAGTTCTCACAACTTGAGGAAACCAAAGTCTCTGAAGGTGAGTATTCCACCAGCCCCTTCACACAGGCTCAGAAGCACAGCTCTAGTGTGTTCCTCAATCATTAGCAGAACTCTGTCTTTATAGGAAACACTCCTCTAGCTCACAATATTCTTTTTCTAATAATTCTCCTTCCACTTCATCATCCATGTGTATTTTTCAGCAGAGTCAACAGTGCCAGTCTATTTCTTGGCATCGGTATACAAAGACTTACCAATTCAGGTCAGGGGTATTTACCAGAAATCACTAAGAGGAACAGAGGAAGCTGTTTACAGAGGGAGAGATCAGAACAAAGACACTGTAGAGAAACAATGATGGGGGTACATCCACTGCTGGAAAGAAAAAGAGAGTAACCTTGGTTACCAAGGCATTTCCATTTCCTCTGTCCTGTTCCTAATGCCACCTTATCATGCACTCTCCCTTCAGTAGTAATAATAAAAATCACTTCCTTGGCACTACAACTAACAGTGATAATAACAAGTACTCACTGAGCATTTGTCATGAAATAGGTAGTGTTCTAAGCTCTACATGCTAACTGATTTAATTCTCATATAAACTTAATGAGGTAGTTACTTGTGTAACCCTTATTTTATATGAATTAAATGACCATAGACACCCAAGACAATTGCCTAAATGTTATATTGATGGAGTCAGAATTTAAGCCCAAGAAGTCTACTTTCAATTTCTATGCTGTGTTCCTATATGCATTCATTTTTAATTATTTCTTTCTGCAGATTTCTATTACTTAAAATCAAAAGATACTTCTAATTCTGGATAAAATGGGGTTATCATACAAGGATTTTACAAATCCACTTTAAAAAAAAAACAAATAATGAGGAAAAAAACTGTATAGAATAACGGTATTCAGGACACTGCACATTAGGCAATAAAGACACTCGCTCCCTTACATAAGAAACAAATGAGATAAGCTCAATGATTCCCAGGGCATACTTCTATGAGAAAGTTTCCAAGCTGTGGTTCCAGGGAAGAGAAAACCATAGAGAGACCAGTGGATGCTCTGAGTTGATGAGATAGAACTGACAGTTCAGGGTGACAAGGACAGCTATGGTTAGTAGGGAAGATTACTTAGAAGTTTAGAGCTGAACAGAGTGCAGCTGTCAAACTGACAGTGTTCTCTAGTGTTTTAGAAAATTACATATTGAGGAGTTCCCATCGTGGCTCAGTGGTTAATGAATCCTAATAGGAACCATGAGGTTGCAGGTTCGATCCCTGGCCTCACTCAGTGGGTTAAGGATCAAGTGTTGCCATGAGCTGTGGTGTAGGCTGCAGACACGGCTTGGATCCTAAGTTGCTGTAGCTCTGGCATAGGCTGGTGGCTATAGCTCTGATAAGACCTGTAGCCTGGGAACCTCCATATGCTGTGAAGGTTTTTTTTCCTAGAAAAGGGAAAAAAAACAAAAGACGAAAAAAAATTACATATTGAAGTATTTAATAATTGCGCTTCTATATTTTACAAATCAGAGAGACTGATTTCTAACAGAGCAATAGTGAAAGTAATATTCCAAATCAACTTACAAGAAAGGAAAACATGAAAGCTATTATGCAAAGGATCTTATATAAAGGTTTTCAGAGCTATTCTGCAGAGAAGACATACAATATAGCAAAAAGGGGCAGACCAAAATAGTTTTGGCTCATTTAATTTCAAGTCTAATCGTTTATTAATATTTCTTTTCTGATTAGATATCAATAATCACCCTTTTAAGCATCTGTTTGGTAAATTTGTTTTGCTAGGGGTTTTTTTGTTGCTATTTTTAAGCAAATAATTGTCTCTTTTTTATGATTATGTAAGTTCCATGAAGTCAGATTTTTTTTCACACTTTTGGTCACCGTTGTACCCCTTTGGACAAAAACAATAGCAGACTCATAGTGCTGATCAACATTTGTATGTGAGAAATTACCAGAGGCCATGTAAAGAACCACCCGATGGATCAGAAGAAACAGCACCTAAAACGCACATGGTACAAGAACAGAGTTCGCTGTACAGTCAGACTAGAAATCCTAATAATTCCTGCAGAAGCGAATAGCAAACCAAAAGGACATTTTGCTATTAATGGAGAGAAATGAACAATAATGACTGCTCTTGTCTCACCTAAAGAACACAAATACCAAGACCCAAAAGATTTCAACTAGAAATAATTTAAACAATTCACAGAAAAATACCAAGAAAATGTTTATGACAACAACAATACCCACCCCTCAAAGAGGCAAAAGTAATAATCTTGCATCTAATAAAAAAATTACCAATCATGGAAAGAGGAAAACATGATTCATAATGAGGAGAAAAAATCAATCAGAACCAACTCAGAACTGAATCAAAAGCTAGAGTTATCAGACAAGCATCACAACACAATTCTTACATCTGAGTTTCACACATTCAAAAAGCCATGAGAATGAATACATATATTAAGCAGAGACACAGAAGACTTTTTTTTTTTAAATGAGCCAAATCTCATTGCTAGAGATGGAAACTATGATGGATATTAAATAATCCACTGGATAGGAATAAAAGAATATTAGATATTGAAAAAAAATAAATAACAATATAACAATATAACAATATAACAATATAACAATGGAAACTATCAAACATAAGTTATATAAAGAAAATTTAAAAAAAATAAACAGAGCAACAATAAAGCCGTGGGGCAATGCAAGCAGCCTAATCTAAATACAAAGTAAGTCCCCAAAGGAGGGGTGAGGAATTTTAAAAGACGTTTATTAAAATAATGTCTCCATGGGAGTTCCCTTCATGGCTCAGTAATTAATGAGCCCGACTAGGATCCATGAAGATGAGGGTTCGATCCATGGCCTCGCTCAGTGGGTTAAGGAGCTGGCATTGTCATGAGTTGTGGTGCAGGTTGCAGACACGGCTTGGATCCCAAGTTGCTGTGGCTGTGGTGTAGGCCAGCAGCTGTAGCTCTGATTCAACCCCTAGCCTGTGAAATTCCATATGCCATGGGTGTGGCCCTAAAAAGCAAAATAAATAAATTAATTAATAAATAATAAAGTCTCCAAATTTTACATATTTGATGAAAATTATAAATGGACACATTCAAGTCAAAACCCTCCAAAGAAAAGAAACATGAAAAGAACAACAGGAGTTCCCATTGTGGCTCAGTGGGTTAACGATCCAGCGTTGCCGTGAGCTGTGGTGTAGGTTGCAGACGTGGCTTGGATACCGCGTTGCTGTGGCTCTGGTGTAGGCTGGCGGCTACAGCTCTGATTCAACCCCTGGCCAGGGAACCTCCATATGCTGTGGGAGCGGCCCAAGGAATGGCAAAAAGACCAAAAAAAAAAAAAAATGCACCAAGGTATGTTCTAACCAAATGGCTCAAAACCAATTACAAAGAAAAAAAAAAAACTTTAAGAATGGCTAGGGGGAAAAGAATCATGTTATCTACAAGGGAACAAAGATAATAATGACAAAATATTTCCCATTATAAACAATTCAGACCAGAAGATAAAAACATCCTTAAATAGTAAAATAATAATTCTATACCCAGAGAAAATATCCTTTGAAAATAAAGGTGAAATAAAAACTTTTTCAGACATACAAAATAATTCCTCTCCAATAATTCATTTTTTAAGATGTGGAGAAATCTTAAAAGAAGCACTTAAAAGAAATATGATACCAGAAGGAAGTCTAGAACTACACATGGTGATAAAGAGAACTTGAGATAGTATGTGAGTAATCTTATCATTTTTTCTCTTATTTTAAATCTCTTTAAAAGAAAATTAACTGGAGTTCTCCTGTGATACAGCCGGTTAAGTATCCAGCATTGTTACTACAGTGGCTTGGGTCTCTGCTGTGGCGTGAGTTCGATCCCTGGCCTGGGAACATCCACCTGCCGTGTGCATGGCCCCCTAAAAAAGATGTTTAACTTTTTAAAAATAGCTAAAGACAATAGAGTCTGAGGTTTGTTATATACACAAACATAATGCCATATAACTACTGGAAGGGGAAAAATGAAAGTATATATACTATAAGAAATTTTTGGATGCTAATTGAGGTAACATGGTATACGTATAAGGTAGAATATGATACACTAAAAACATATACTCTAAACCCTCAAGCAACCACTAAATTATCAACAACAAAACATATAATCCAGAGGAAGGATAAAAAAGAGAAAAGAGAAGCAATCAACTGATGAGACAAATAGAAAGCAAATATCAAAATGCTAGTTTCAAACTTGAGAATACAAAGTATCAAGAATTACATTACTAGCAAAAGGACAAAACCGATGTCAAGGAACAGGCACAAATTGTCAAACTGAACACAAAAAATAAGATCCGACCACATGCAGGCTTAGGAAAAAATCACATTAAAAATAAAGGCAAAATATATTGAAAGGGATGGAAAAAGCCAAATCATGCTAACAATTTTTTTAAAGCAGAAGTGGTTACATTAATATCTGACAAGGTAAATTTAGAGCAAAGAATATCACTGCTCATAATCAAGGCCATTTCATATTAACGGAGCAGGGATTCATCATATGTTACATTTTGTACATAATATCCTTATAACAAATTTTTTGCGAATGTGTACACACCCGGTGCGTGCACACACAGATGCAAACACACTTCAAGAGAAAGAGAAGACATGAAAAACACCTGCAAGCACGTTGACTTCATCTACATTTACGAGTCACGTCATCCCACAAAACAGCATGACATTACCTTCGAGGGCATATGGAATAGTCAGAATGATCTGGTGGAGGAGAGGAGTCAAGAAGGCGGGAGAGAAGAAAGGAGAGAAGGAAGGGAAATAAAATTTTCCCTGGCCTGTCTCTTAAAATTGAATTTCGCATTTGAAGTATCTACTGATGTTTTCATTTGTATGATCTCATATCTAATTTCAACCCTAGTTAAAAACATTTTAAATCTCTCCCTACACATAAATACATATATACACACCGTTCCTACTCTAACCTCCAAGCCCAATGATCAATCTTTTTGCCACAGATCTGAGTCTCCCAGTAAGCTACTGTCTAATTTTCCTGACCTCAAAGTCAGTTTAGATTCCTTTCACCTTCTTATTTGATATTAAGTTATTTAAATTCTAGTCACTTAATGTTTTTCTTTGCTTCCTGTTCTTCTCTTGCATCTCTTGGTAATGACTTTGTCTAACATAGATTCCTTATCATCTCTAATTACTACACAAGGAGGAAGTCATTCCCAGCCTCCAATCATGCCTTCTAATCTGCTCTGCAACATATTCCCTCTACATTCTTTCTCTCAGCCTCCTATTTGAAAACCTGACCTGTCTGCTCATTTCTGTTAGGGCCCTTGGCTGGAGATCTGACTCCTCTACAACATACCCTAATTGACTTTTCCAAACCTGCCTCTCAATACTTACTGACATAATCCCTTTATTTCAGCCAGAAGGCTCTTCTCATTATTCAATACATCTTCTTAGATCTTACCCCTAAGCCTAAGCGCATACCATTTTCCTGACTTTATGCTCCTTCAGTCCTGCAATTTCATCCACTTCTCAGTTTCCATCATGGCAGCATAGACAATTTGAGAAATTCAAATCTCTGGTCACCTTCAAATCATGATCAACTAGTCTTTCATAGGAGATGATTTAACATGAAAAATGTCCTTTTTTGTTTAGAACTTCTTTTGATGAAGATTTTATTAGAATAGCGTATGCTTTTTACTAGTAATAAAATCTGCATATACATTACCTGGTTAACAGTGATAGATGATATAATTTTGTAGAAAAATCCAGGCTTCAAACAGTATTCAGTGTTTAAACAGATGTTATATCATATTTATCTGAATAACATATTGGGTGGCTGAGAATAACTAAAGAGGGCTTAAAGGGAAGTAAGCAATTGAGTTTAACATTTTACTCAAAGTATATTTTGTGGATAAATATTTCATCAGCTACTTCAGTATAATAAACAGTTTCCATATTTGGCAATAATTATTTAAATGCAAAAAATTTTATTCATTCATTTGGTTAAAATATCTCTGCTCTTTCACAGTTAAAAATCATCCTTCACATGGATCCCACTTTGTTGAGTGGCACACATTCTGAACGATGCTTCAGTACACTGTAAGCCTTAACAATGCAATGCGATCTATTAGAAAACATTGGACCAACTCAAAGTAAAACTTTCTCTGGCAGTTTTAACAGTTTCAATGTTTGTTTCTGTCTAGAGAGCAATGAGATATCTAGGAAGTCTAGGCAGAGTCCTTAAAACTTATACTCATTATTCAAGGATAGAATTAACAGTAAAATTGGGATTGCATCAGCATGCACTGAATGGGGAGAGGAAGAAAAGGCAGGTCTTTCAGTAACAAACGATGTATCTTTTTGGTAGCCATTTGGTGGTTTGATTCTTTGGCTATTTACAAATAATGCTGCAACAAACAAACATGTCTTTATATCATTTTGCACAATGTACAACCACATATGTAGACTATATTCACAGAAGCAGAATTGCTTGATCAAAAGTAGGTGTGTTTAAAAATTTGATAGATATTGCTACATCTAAGATTACAGGACTTGTACTAATTTACACTTTCGCCACTAACGTATTAATCCCTAATGGCTTTACCAAGAGTGCATTACCAAACTGAGGAATATTTACAAATCTGAGGAGTGAATAATGGCATCTCAGTGTAGCTTTAATTTGCATAATTTTTATCATAAAAGGGGTTGCATATCACTCCCAACGATGAAGTTAATCCTCTTTTTTCTGTTGGTGCCCTGGACACCTACTTAGAAAATCAGCCCTGGATCAGGGTCTGGTCCAATTCAATTTCTCTTTTCTTTCATTTGTTGCTATTATTCTAAATAGCACTCTCTGGTTCTGATTTGTGATTTCCATTTCTACGGTTTTCTCCTTTTGGCTTAGTGCTTTGTTGACTAACTAGACTATAAATATCCTTACCGGGGGACTTTACCACAAATCAGTCTTTCACAAAAGAAAGTAAATAAATCCATTGGCATATTTTCTAATACGATCTATACATGTGAAAAGCCAAGACCATCAGGCTTATACCTGGAGAGAAGATGGAAATAGAGCACAGAAAATATGCTTGATTGCCCCCAGAGAAGTTTCTACCCAAGAAATGACATGAAATCTCTCTCTCAGTTCCCACTCTCTCTCTCTCTTTTTTTTTTTTTTTCTTTTTAAGGCCACACCTTCGGCATATGGACGTTCCCAGGCTAGGGGTCCAATTGGAGCTGAAGCTGCTGGCCTACCCCACAGCTCACAGTAATGTGGGATCCTCAACCCACTGAACATGGCCAGGGATTGAACCCAGACCCTCATGGATACTAGTTGGGTTCATTACCGCTGGGCCACAGCAGGAACTCACTCCCTCTCTTTCTCGGTTCTCTTTTTCACTCTCTTTCTCTTTCTCCCTCCTTCCTTCTAACTCACTCTGCACGCTATCGCACACAAAATTAGAAAACATAGAGACAATAACTGAGGCTCTCACTTGAATGTAGCCTTTCCTGGGCAGCAAATTTAATGTAAGAAGAGGAGAAAATGAAGCGACATTATAATCTACAGTTTTGTAACCAAATTATTTTGGTGTGTGAACTGTGTCATGGTTATTATCATGCAATCGAATATCCTAGTTTCATATTTATTTATCAATAATTCCTGGCTGGAGTTCCCATAGTGGCTCAGCGGAAACGAATCTGACTAGTGTCCATGAGGAGACAGGTTCGATCCCTGGCCTCGCTCAGTGGGTTAAGGATCCGGTGTTGCCGTGAGCTGTGGTGTAGGTCGCAGAAGCGGCTCGGATCCTGCATCACTGTGGCTGTGACATAGGCCATCAGCTACAGCTCTGATTCGACCCTTAGCCTGGGAACCTCCATATGCCAGGAGTGAGGCCTTAAAAAGACAAAGCAAAACAAAATCATTCCTGGCTGAGAGCCACGTAATATATAACAAACTGTTTCTATTCTGCCCCAATAGTTGTTCAAATTGAATTGTGAACAAAGGGAATTTTTCTCTAAGAAACACATTCTTACCTTTTCTGTCTGGTTGTCACACGGTCAATATTTAGGTAATAGAAATCTTCCCACAAGCAGTATTATGACTTTTTCAGACCTTTTCTGATCTATACAAATATTTCACAATTTGATTTCACTAATGGGTTTTGTAAATCGGTAGGAAACAAGAAGCATCTTATTCCCATTTTCAATGGTAAATTTTATCTACACAGTAAAGATAACCTGTCGGTCATGATGTTATGCATTGGTCCATCTGGTAATTCACAGCTTTCATCACAGACCCTGCCAGAACATCAAAATCCCAATATCAGAGAATAGAACACACCTTTTTGAGATGCTTAAAACTTTGAATGTCAGCATTTATAAACGAAGAATGCAAATCTGTAAATCATAAATATGTGATTTTCTGAAACCCCTTAGTGCCCTGAGCCTGAGTTAGGTATGTGTTGAGTACTTTAGCCAAGGTTTGGTATACAAAGGGGAAAAGTAGGGATATTGCATCCTTTATTTGTATTTAATCCAGTTCCTTCCCTAACTCCTAGCATGTATTTTAAGTAATCAGTCCAGAGAAATATTTTCCTCGGCAAGTTATGCCATCCTCCTGCTCCCTTCCTAATTTTGAAACGGCAAGGATTGCTGTCAGCCTAGCCTTCCTTTCTAAAGGCAAATAGCCTTTGATGTAGTTTGCAAACTCACCCTGAAGTAAAGAACAGGTTCCTTATCACCAGGGGGTGGCACAAGGACAGAATGAGGATCCCCTCTCAGCCCAGGACTCCTTTCTCTCTCCACAGCATGCTGTTTGATTCTTTCATACGCTCTTATCGAAATTTCATATAATTGATATTTATGTACTTAATAACCCTCCCGAGGTATGCTTTTGAAGAAAAGCCTTGTTTGTTCCCCTCAGAATACCTGGTACCTGTTCCTTTCTAATTTATAAGTAATGAACAAATCTGTGCTTATCTGAATTAAATAGTTAACGTGTCTCTAGGCTACTGGTTTTCCACTGAGTAGTGAGCAACATGACGATGCATATATAAATTTATACCTACCTTCGGAGTTCCTGTCATGGCTCAGCGGTTAACGAACCCTAATAGTATCCATGAGGATGCACGTTCAATCCCTGGCCTTGCTGAGTGGGTTTAGGATCTGGCGTTGCTCTGAGCTGTGGTGTAGTTCACAGACACAGCTTGGATCTGGCGTTTCTGTGGCTGTGGTGTAGGCTGGCAGCTACAGCTCCATTTCGACCCTAGCCTGGGAACTTCCAAATGCTGCAGGTGCAGCCCTAAAAAAAACAAAAAAGCAAAAAATAAAAAAATTTACATCAACATTCACATTTCATTCATTACGTAAGAGTTATAATGAAATTTTATATTTGCCTATAATTTAATGTTAACCTTTTAAAGTATATGTTATGTGTTTTATAATACATATAATGTTTATTTTGATAGAACATGTACATTGTTTATAAATAGATAAATGCATAGGTGTTTGAAGTGTGCACCCAGATTTTTTAATTGCGGTGATTACAAAATCATAAAATATTTGTAAACCACTGTCCTAGAATATAATATACAATGAAAGTGATGAGTTGAGTCTCAAAAAAAAGAACAGTTTTGTGAGAACATTTCAAGTAACATTTGGGTTGTTAAGTCTCCTTCATTCTTTTTTCCTGGAATGATAAAAAGTCTTGGATCTGAAATTCGAAAGGAAAGGAATATTCTCTTTCCAATTCCATGTAATTTTAATCTCTTTTTTCTAATTGCAGCCTTCTCTTTTCTCATTAAGGAATTACACATGAAGAAGAAATGGCGATAAGACATTTAGCAGACAGGTGGGGATACTCACAAGAAAGTCCACTCAAGCTGCTAAATGTAGCACCAAGGTAGGGGAAACTCTGGAGAGAGAAAGTCAGATTGTGTAAAAATCTGGATTTATTCCACGTGCTCGTATCGTGAAGTGGCCTTGAGAAAGTCTTTGTCTCTAAACTTCTCTTTCCTAAACTGAAATGAACAACAGAAACATATCCTGTGAACATTGCAGAATGAGTCTGATGAGTATGTAAGAAGTGAATATATAAGGCACAAGGCAAGCTACTTTTTTTCTTTATACTTTGTCATAGTATTTGGAATTATCATGAAAATAATAAAGAATAGGAGTTCCCGTCGTGGCTCAGCAGTTAAATCCGACTAGGAACCATGAGGTTGCGGGTTCGATCCCTGGCCTTGTTCAGTGGGTTGAGGATCCGGTGTTGCCGTGAGCTGTGGTGTAGGTTGCAGACTCGGCTCGGATCCGGTGTTGCTGTGGCTCTGGAGTAGGCCGGTGGCTACAGCTCCGATTAGACCCCTAGCCTGGGAACCTCCATATGCCGCGGGTGTGGCCCTAAAGAGACAAAAGGGACAAAAAAAAAAAAAGTGTTGTCTGACAACCCCCTCTCCCATCCTCCTCAACCCCTAGCAACTACTGACACTTTTATTATCTCCACACTTCTTTCTTTTCCAGAATGTCTTAGAGTTGGAATTATATAGTATGTAGCCTTCTCAGATTTGCTTCTTTTACTTAATAATAAGCACTGCTGAGTTTAAGTAATGTGTTGCTAGGATTTTACTTTCCTTCATGTCTTTTCATGGCTTAATAGCTCATTTCTTTTTAGTGCTGAATAATATTCCACAGACGGGATATGACACAGTTTATCCATTCACCTACTGAAGGACATCTTGGTTGCTTCCAAGTTTTGGCAACTATGAATAAAGCTGTATAAACATCTGTGTGCAGGCTGTGGTGAGGACATAAATTTCTACTCCTTTGGATAAATACCAAGAGTGATATATGATTGTTGGATCATATGGTAAGAATACATTTTTTTTTTTTTTGGAAGAGGACATCAAACTGCCCCCCACAGTGTGCCCTGAGGAGAATTCAGAATAGAAACCTGATACTGATCCTGGATACTTAAGATGCATACCAAAGGAATAATTTTAATGCAGACTCTTGCATCTTCCCACAAAGAGAAAAGCACTAAAATCATTAACTTGAGATGTTTCTTCATGAGTATCAGTAATCTTGTGTTGTTAAACTACTTTTTTTTTTTTAACAAAAACTTCTATATATCTTGGCTTCTCCCTTCCCTCTTTGGATGAGTTTCTCAGAAATGAGAGGCTGCCTTCCTGGTTATAAGGCTATAGTCCTCAGTAATGTCCCCGAACAAAAATATGTCCACTTTTAGGTTGTACTTTTTTTCAGTTGACAAGTGCATGGCATGTAGTTGGCATTCAATTCTTGTTCATTCCCATTTCTAAACAATCACTAAGTCCTTCCAATGTAGCTATTTCACACTCTAAAATTAAGTTGCTTAGGTCATTCCTGCTTCCTTTGGTCAGATGATTTCCATTTCAAGCTTGGTTACAACAGTAGACTTCATTTCCTGCACCAGTTTTTTCCTAAATTCACCATATTATAAGCAGAATGATCTTTCTAAAATGCCTTACAAAAACATGTGTCCTCTTCCTATATAATCATTTAATGGCTAAACTTTGCCACACCAGTTTTGGAAAAAAAACCCAGGTTACTCATGTACTGCTCAAAAGTTTATTTTCCTTTTATAACTTACTCATGTTTTATTCAACAAATATACTGAACTACATGTTGTTCTTCAAACAAACCACTTTATTTCTCTGCTTTGAGCCTGAGATGCCCTCATTTTCCAAGTAAGACAAAAAGACTAAAAAAAAAAAAAAATTTCTTCATGTAACCTCTAAATCAGCTTCCAAAAGAGAGTTAATCACTTCTTTCTTCCAAATCCTTTCCCTCCACAGATATCTATTTTAACCACCATGTTGAATCACAACGGCTTGTCTGTTTTGTTTCTAAACAATAGAATTCGTTAGGGTTTGGAAATGAATTATACATATATGTAATTATATATTTTATATATATATATAATTCTTGAAACATAATAAGCAGAGCGTAAATGTTAGTTGTTGTTGTTTCCTATCTGTAACAAAAGAAGGATACCTAGCAGACAGGAGGGACACGTTAATATGTTAAACACATGTTTCTATGCATGCATGAATCCGTAAAGGGTGAATAAGCTAACATATGAAATTAGGCACTAAAAAAAAGAAAAAGCTATACCAGATGGTAACAAATATTTCACTTCGTCATTGAGAATCTCAGAGGCAATATCAATGTCGACATGTACTTATGAGAATCTTCCTTCTTTTTCAGAGTTAATGTTGAGAATGTCTTTCCTTTAATCAATGTCTAGAGTTGGAAGGGCCTGTGATGAAACTTAGAGGAGCAATGTTTGTTATATTGATGTAACACTAAAATTTTGTTGAGAAGAGTTGTCAGTTAAATATAAATAAGTGCAGGAGAGACGAAAACTGTTTTTCTTCAATCTTTCTCAATCCTCATTTGGGACTCCTCTAACAAAAGATAGATTAACAAGGTAAAAGCAAACGAAAGTTTAGTAACATCCATAACTCATGTATACCTGAGAGCTATCCAAGGAAAGAAATGAGTAACCCAAAGATTTGATTAGAACTTGAATTTGTATAGTATCTTAGCATAGGCACAGTAAATTCTTAGAGAAGCAAGAAGACAAAGGAAAAGATCCTGGAGTCTCTAGGGGCAGCACTTCAGGGGAAGGCAAATATGTGCCCACTGTGGGCAAACCTTAGTCAAGTGTCTTACGTAGATTCTGCTGGTGCCCTGTCCAGGCTGATGGGTCTAAGTTTTGTCTATCCTGGGAGAGAAGGGAGGAGGAACATTGAAAATATATGTCCCGCTTTCAGAGGAAGGCGAATAGGAGAAAGGGTGGGAGATTTTCACGTACCCGTTTTTTTCTCAATTTCCTCAAGCGCAAGATAATCTTTATGCCTAATTAGTATATTTTGAAGCGACATATTCTCTCAGCCTTCAAAAGAAATACACTTGACTCAGCTGAATGTAGTCAAGAAATGTTTCTGGGAGTTCCCATTGTGGGGCAGCAGAAATGAATCAGACTAGTATCCATGAGGATGCGATTTCAATCCCTGGCCTTGCTCAATGGGTTAAGGATCTGGCCTTGCCACAAGTTATGGCATAGGTCGAAGACGAGCCTCCGGATCTGGCATTACTGTGGCTGTGGTGTAGGCAGGCAGCTAGATGTAGCTCTCTTCCAACCCATAGCCTGGGAAATTTCATGTGTGGCAGGTGCGGCCCTAAAAAGCAAAAATAAAAATTAAAATAAAAGTTTCTGATAATAAAACTGCTAAAAATAAAAATAACTTCAAATACTTCAAATTCCTTTGGTACATTCATCCATATATACGAACCCAGATGCAGTTTTCTTCATGATACAGTTATTAGGTTTTTTATTTATTTATTTATTTATTTATTTATTTATTTATTTATTGTCTTTTCTGGGGCTGCGCCTGTGGCATATGGAGGTTCCCAGGCTAGGGGTCTAATTGGACTGCAGCTGCCAGCCTACACCACAGCCACAGCCACAGCAACGCGGGATCCAAGCCAAGTTTGCAACCTACACCACAGCTCACAGCAATGCAGATCCTCAATCCACTGAGCGAGGCCAGGGACTGAACCCACAACCCCGTGGTTCCTAGTCAGATTCGTTAACCACTGAGCCACGATGGAAACTCCAGGTTATTTATTTTTTAATGATATTTTGAACTTTGCAAATCCACAAGCGGATAGAATTACATTCTGTATTTGAAAATTCAGTTGTTGAATGTGAGCACAATTTAGAATTTGTAACAAACCTCTCTTTGAGGGGTCAGAATTTTTACTAAATAGAGGTGCTTGTCACTTTCTTGACTTCACATAGGTCTGTCTTTTTCTACAGTGGATATAGTTTAAAGTCTGTGTTTACAGTTTTTCAGTGAAGTTTAATACATATCCAAAACTCACTTTCTCCTCCTCATGTTTATCTTTATTTAATTTATCTAACTTTGATTTGACTTTTAATTTCCTATTTTTCAGGGCAAATTATTCACGGAAAATCAAAGTTATGGTCACATTATGTTTTCTGAAATTTCAAAAGAATTATATGTTTTCCAATTCAGAATCAAAAGGGAAGATAGAAAGGAAAATGATGCTGAAGTAGAAACCCCAAACTAGGGAGTTCCCTTCATGGCTCAGCGGTTAACCCACCTGACTAGGATCCACGAGGATGCGTGTTCGATCCCTGGCCTCGCTCAGTTGGTTAAGCATCAGGTGTAACTGTGGTGTAGGTTGCAGACTCAGCTCAGATCCCGAGTTGCTGTGGCTGTGGTGTAGGCTGGCAGCTATAGCTCCTATTCAACCCCCAGCCTGGGAAGCTCCAAAAGCAAAAGGAAAAAAAAAAAAAAGAAAAGAAAAAAGAAACCCCAAACTAAGGGAAAAATGAAAGGAGCTGGACTAATGTCCCCCTCCCCCAAAATGGGTTTAAATCTCACCTCTGATATCTGCCACTCAATGGCAGTGTTACATCAGGACATCAGGAAAATGTCAATGTTCCTCTGAGCCTTACTTTCCTTATTTTGAAAGTGAAGCCAATGGTTCAAATTTGTTGAGATTGTATATCTCATCATGGGACAACTGAGATCATAACCTAGAAACTCTGTAGGAACAGGGATTACTCACTTACTGCTATGAGTCCAACACAGCACATAAATGGCACTCAATAAATATTTATCTAATAAATAGTACATTTAGGGAGTTGCAGTGAAGGTTGGTTCATAAATTAACTGGCGCATTCGTAGGCACTCAACACTAGCACACATTTCACTCATTAATTTGAATTGATCCTTTCCTGCTTTTCACTTTTATTATTTTGTTATAAGTATTTTATCATTTGAGGGGAGTGGTATCTTGCTGAATGTGTTAACACTTTTTGAATATTACTAATTATTTTCATAGATAAGTATATTATTTTATGCTTAAAATTTATTTCTCAGTTGTCTAGATTTTAAACTGTATAAAATTCACTATATTTTAAACTGTATAAAATTCAATAGAAAAAATAAAATGCATTAACAGTAGAAGAGGAGATTTTCATGGATTTTCTTTAAAATAACTGTGCAGTGTTTCAACATAAAGCTGCTTTTATTATCTTTCTATGTCTGCAGCCCATGGGGAGCCTACAAGTCTCCAAGCAGATTATGGCTCTATGTAAACGAAGAAAAGAAAATTAAAATTGTGAGAGCTTTCCCACCCCATGAGTGGCTCTGTTTAAAGAAAAAGTAAATGGCTTTCCTTACTTGCACAGAGAAACAGGTTTAAATCAGTAGAGCTATGTAATGTGAGACATGTTTAGAAATTCAGCCACGCATAAGAAGAAAAAATGTTTCAGTGCTAAGTAGCGGCATTTGATTGACATAGCTGTCCTTCTAAAATATCTAAATGCTTCGTTTACCTTAAAGCATAGCTCAGATCACTCAAAAAGTTCAAAAACAGAGCTCGCTTTGACCTCAGTGCTCAAAAATTAGTTTTATATTCAGTTCCTTTGTTAAACATGATTATTTGCCCTCACCCTTGATTTCTCTTTTTTCAGAGGTGTAACTTATTTAAATTTGGAGAGAGTGAACTTACATCATAAGCATTTCAGGATAGAAAAGGATTAAAGTCAGTTATTGAACCAATCTCCAACATTTTCTTGACTGGGCTCCACAATAATAACTACATAAAATTTAGCATATGATTACAGACCTCTAGAGGGGGCAAACTCACTCTTTGTCAAGAAAATCCATAGCATCAATGGATACTCAAGCTTAAAGGAAGATCACACTAGACCTAGTATTTTTTTCTATATTACAGAGGGACTCTCATTTCACAAGGCAAAGTAACATCTTGATTTTTAATCTAAATTATTTGACCAGTTTTTTCAGATGATATATAATAGAAATATTGCATTCTAGGATTGCCCTAAGTCACAAAAAGAAAACTCGTTTTCATTCTGAGAATTAAGTCATGGCAAAGAATTGCCTTGTTCAACTTTAGCTGGGAAGGTAAGCATCGGGCAACTCAAATTTTTCACCGCTCTATGCATGTTTGTTAATGCTCGCTAAAGCACCATGAAGATTGATTTGGGGATTATAGATAGATATTGACTTGGACATTTTGTAAGTATAGACTCTGTAGACGCTTTAGAAAAGATGTTCTATGTCACTAACCATCAGAGAATTGCAAATCAAAAGCACAAGGAGATATCACCTTACTTCAGTCAAAATGACCATCATCTAAAAGACCACAAATAACAAAAGTCGGCAAGGATGCAGAGAAAAGGGGAGGGACCCTTGTACGCTGTTGGTGGGAATGAAAATAGGTGCAGCTATTATGGAAAATAAATGGAGGTGCCTCAAAAAACTGAAAATAATACTACCATATAATCCAGCAATTTCACTCCTGGGCATATAGTCAAAGAAATCAAAAACACTAATTTGAAAACATAAATGCACTCCAACTTTCATAGCAGCATTATTTACAATAGGAAAGATATGGAAGCAAGCTACAAGTCCATCAACAGATGAGTAGATAAATAAGATGTGATTTTATTTATATATATATGTGTGTGTGTGTGTGTGTGTGTGAGTATATATATACATTGGTAGGAGGAGGAGTAAACAATTTTTATTTTTTTGCAAATACACCAAAGAATCATGTAATGCTACAATCATTGGATGCAGTCCTAGGCCACAAGACTGTACATTCCTTTGCAACTAGTCCCGTGACAGCAGAACATTTCATTTCACTTTTATTATTTACTATGACCCCTGTATTATCTTCAAAATAAAGAACACATCATCCTTTCTCCAGTATAACTTTTGTTGTCAAATTACCACTGCTTGATGTACCTTCTTTCTGAGCTCTGATTTGCCTTTCTTGGCTGTGGCCATCACCATGTCCCCCATGCCAGCAGCAGGGAAAAGACAGGGAAAGAGAGAAATACTGTGTTATCACTTATATGTGGAATCTAAGAAATAGCAGTTCCCGTGATGGCTCAGAGAAAACGAATCTGACTAGCATCCATGAGGACGCAGGTTTGATCCCTGGCCTTGCTCAGTGGGTTAAGGATCTTGCTTTGCCATGAGCTGTGGTGTAGGTCACAGATGAGGCTTGGAACTGATGTTGCTGTGGCTGTGATATAGGCCAAGCAGCTATAGCTCTTATTTGACCCTAGCCTGGGAACCTCCATATGCCACAGGCGCAACCCTAAAAAAAGACAAAAAAATTTAAAAATAAAAAATAAATAAAAAATAAAACGAGTACATGTGCATAATAAAACAGAAAGAGATTCACAGAAACAGGGAACAAGTTAGTGGTTACCTGTAGGAAAAAGGAAGGGGAGAGGGCAAAACAGGGGTATAGGGTTAAGAAATACAAACTACTATGTGAAAATCAGGTAAGCAACAAGGATATGTTTTATAGCTCAGACAAATATAGCCATTATTTGGTAATAACTTTAAATGGAGTATAATTTTTAAAAATCTCAAATAACTATGTTGTGCAACTGAGACTAATATAATACTGTATCTCAACTACACTTTAATAAAAAAATAAATAAACTATTTCCTTTCTGAGTAGTGGTTTCATATTCAGGAATTTAAAGTAATCACTTCAATGTTTCTGAAGCATTCTTATTAATTGATTAAAGAACTAGTGTTATTTTTTAAGATGCACTAATGTCCTAATTTGCCTAAATGTACAGTTTTTTTTTTAAAGAAAACAAATTACTTTCAAGTTATTTTTCTTTTCTTTTTTTTCTTTCTTTTTACTTTTATTTATTTATTTATTTTTAATTCAGGGCTGCACTCATAGCATATGGAAGCTCCTAGGCTAGAGGTTGAATTGGAGCCATAGCTGCCAGCCTATATGCAGCAACCACAGCCACAGCAACTCTGGATCTGAGCAGCGTCTGTGACCCACACCATAGCTCAAGGCAACGCTGGATCTTTAATCCACTGAGCAAGGCCAGAGATCAAACCCATACCCTCGTGGATACTAGTTGGGTTCATTACCACTGAGCCACGACCAGAATTCCTCAAATTATTTTGAAGCATACTCATAAAATTTTTCCTCTAGCGTACAACACAATTATTAATATAAGATGCTGGTGGGTAATATTTTTTCTTGGTTTACAGTAACCACAGAGAATACATTTACTAATGTGTGAAGTATTTGATATAGTGCTTGACACATTGTAGGGATCAATATGTGGGTGTGATTAAGAAGCCAGGCTTAATAATGAGATAAACTTGTTTTTATTTTCAATGAAATAATCCAGTTATTTTTGAAAACTATTTTGTGCATATCAAAATAATTAATTAAAAAGGGTAAAGTTATAATTCTCCAGGTAAAAGATTTCAAATTTTCATTCTGTTCAAGTCCATATAATTAGAAGAAAAATTAACCAAAAACCAGAATTTTGAACACATTCCAATAAAAGAGGCCATTCACTAAGAAAGGCAGTTACAACAATCAATATGGTATTGATTCAAATGAGAAATCTAAAGATAGAGAAAATCAAGTAATGAAAAAAATACATTAAAGTTGAACATACTGAAAACACTTTAGAAATAGTATTTTTTTTTTCAACCTGTCAAAATAGCCAAATTGAAGACAGTCTCTGTATCTCAATATGAAAAGAGTTTGCCAGTCTCTCATGCATTTTCCCTGTTGCTTCCACCATATTTACATTAGCATTTCTTGTTCAGGTAGTACCACTATCACTGTTCTGAATAAACATTAAAGTTACTTTGTTATCATAGTAAAATATAACAATATTTTGACAATTTAAGTTGCTTCAAAGCAAAAGATTAGTGTGGAAAACAACTCTTCATCCCTATGTGCTGTGGCTGATACATTTTAATAGTATGTACTTGAAATTGAAGTAGTTTGCACAACTTTTTAGAAGAGACTCTTGTCTTCTAGATCCTCTGTATCCAAAGACAATGCATTTAAAAGATTAACAGGAGTGCCAATAATCTAGAGTTTTGTTTGGGTTCACTGAAATTATAATAAAAAAATTATGTTTTTTTTTAATTACATTACCTATATTTTGAGGAAAACAATTTTGAAGTTATATTGATTCAGATTCAGTATGTACTCTTATAAGTAAATTCATGCTCAGAATCATAATTGCAGGCACTGAAACATCCTCAACTATTAAAAATATATTTTAATATTTCATGCTTTCTAAGACAGACAGGTGCCTCTATATGTTATAGAGAGGCTTTTAATGAAGGTTGAATCAGAGTAAAGCCTGTATAATAATCTGTTACCAAGAAAACATCAAGAAAGTGGAGTCTGAATTCCTAAGCAGTTCCAATGTTTGCTTATACTTAGATTTAAAAAAAAAGAAAACTTAACTTCTTACTTCCATTTGTCTGAAATCTTATACATGTTGTTAGTGTATATCATCACTTTGAAACTAATAATACATCCATAGAGGCATTCATTTTTTCTGAAACTTTGCCCCACAATTTTCAGGATGCTGCAGAAATTTAGCAAATGTTTTCAAGCCACAACACTAATAAGCCATTTCCTTCCTGATTACTTGAGCCTTCTGACATCCTAGTCCTCCATCCTTCCTTAAAGACTCCAACACCTGGGTCATTGACACCCTCCCTCTACTGCCCCACTATTAAGATCCATGGAAATTTGATCATTGAGGTCCATTGAAGTATAACTGGCACCTTCTTGATCTCCTCAATTAATATCTACCTGCCTTCAATGTTACCCTCCATATCTATACCAGTGGTTCAACTCAAAACTTTCCCTTTTTGGTCATCATCTTCACCCTTCATCTTATTGTACTGCTACTTCCCTCTGACAAGTATAAACACAATGACTCTTCCAGGACACATTACAGTCTCATGTCCACAATTTCCTCAGAACCCATCTCAAACTGTGTGGTCCTGTCCTACATCTGTTTCTTTGCCAACCTATAACTCTTTCCTTATCTCTCTGTGTTCTTTTTCCCCAGACAAAAAATGTTAACCCTAGTTAAATCCAGGTCTCATTTCCATTTAGCCAAAAGTTACTGTAGAAAAATATACAGACATTTTGACTGAATTCACTGGCAGTGATGATGGTAAATATCAAGTGACCTACACTAACATAAAACATTACTGTTCTTTCCTTAAAATTTTATTTTCCCACAATCTATGGTGACTGTTTGCACAATCTCATTTTTACTGCTTCATTACTTCCTGTTCTCCTAAATCTCAGGTAAATTTTCATGAAATTAAACTTTCATTGAAAAATATAAGTACTCGGTGAGATGCCCTCTTCTTATTGTCTGTTCCAGCAAGCCATTGATACCTATGCCACATATTCTGTCTTTCCTCTTGCAATAATGCAAGAGGTATTCTGCCTTTGCTGTCATTGTCGTTCTGGATCTCATTAACTCTTGGAAAAGCCAACAGTCAATTCCCTGACGCATCTTACTCAAACCTCTTCAATGTTTGAACAGGTGTCAAGTCCCGCATTTAAACACTTTCTTCTCTGGAATTCCAGAATATCACATTTTCACAAAGTCACTTTTTTATGGCCATAGGGTTCCTTCTTACACATGGCTTTTACTAGTAGCTTTTTGTCCTTCCTAGGTCTCTAAATCTTATGATAGCCAAAATACTATCTTTGATACTTTACTTTTTTAAAAAAAATCTGCATTCTATTTTCTGCATTCTAAATTATTTTATCCAGTTCAACATCTTCAAATATGATTCTAATATCTCTCCTGAGCCTTCCATTCCTGAAACATACATCATTATATATATATAATTACTTAATTTAATTTCAATTAATTTTAATGTTAATACTCAATTTTAAGCCTTAATAGTCATCTCTATTTAAACATGATGGAAACAGAGGTCTTAACACTGCCCATCGAAATGGTTCTCAATTAGGTTTTTTTCTGACTCAATAAATACCATTATTCATTAAGTTAACATCTTCGACTTTTACAGTTTTTTCTATTTTTCCAGTGTACCAGCAAGTCATACTATTTATATCTTCAAAATTTATCACTTCTCAAGATTTCAGCTACTAATGTCAAGCTACTATAGTTCGTTACCATCCTCTTTAACATCTAGCTTTAAAATAGCTTATCACTTGATCTCCAAGATACCATTATTGCCCCTTCAAATGTCAGCCAGCATGATTGTTCTAAAATATAAATCAGAGCTTGACAGTTTCATTGAACACCCACACTCCTTTTATTATTATTCTTAAAATAAAATTCAGCTCCTTAACAATGGCCAGAATTTTATCTGGCCTCTGATAGCTTCACTAAACTTCTTCCTTCTTTCTTCCCATCCATCTTTAAGCATCAGTAACTTTAGCATTTTTCTTGGTTTGGTTTTGGTTTTGGTTTTGTTTTCCTCTCCTTCATCATGAAAAATACTTTGCCATTTCAGGATCTATGAAGTTGCTTTTCCTGTTTCTCAAGCTCTTTCCCCAAGGCTGCTTCCATTTCCTGGTCCAGGTCTCAGTTCAGATGATTTCTCCTTGTAAAACCTTCCCTGTCCATTGACACTGAGCATCTCTATGAACATCTTATTTAATCTTCTTCATAACATGTGTTAATATCTGTCAGTATCTTTCATTATCTATATATATATGTTTGTGTGTCCATTAGTTGTCTCTCATTCTATCCTACAGCCTCTTTGGGAAAATCCTTATTTCTTATTACTACATTCTAGCAACTAGGACAGAGTCTAGCACATAAAAGCCAATCTGTATAAGATTTTGATAACTGTGATTGCAGAAGAAAGAGCTTTTTTAGTGTCAGTTGCTTGCCAGAGAAAGAGAGGAGTATGTATATTGATATTAAAGATCAGGTCATAAGCTAGTCTACTAACTCATTCCCAAAGAAAGAGGGGTTGAGTAAGTGGCTATAATCTGTGTCCCATCAAAAAGACTTCATGTTTAATCACTGTCTTCTTATTTTTTTTAAAGCTCAGCCCATTGATAAGTGGTGATTTTGGAGTATCCCTCTAAGATTTTCTAGAAAAACCTTATCTATGAAGGGATATACTTTCAACTTTAGAATTTGATAGATATGTCTAGAGTGCTTGGTAGGCACTAGGAACTATAGCCAAACTTAAAGCATTAAAGGAGCTTCAAGTAGGAGATGCTGTGATTTCACTTTGGTTTTTAGGTTTGGGATAAGAAGAGAAAGAAATATATAAACGATGATTTGCATTTTTTCCGTAGGAAGTATAAAACTATCATCTGCCCGGTAGAGAGGGCAGTAAAGAGGGAATCAGAGGTTTGGAAAGGATGGAGAAAATTTACAATAAACATTGGAATTAAGAGAGCTTTTGAAACAGAAAAGAAATGCTGAGGAGTTCCCATCATGGCACAGTAGTTAACGAATCAGACTAGGAATCATGAGGTTGCGGGTTCGGTCCCTGGCCTTGCTCAGTGGATTAAGGATCCGGCATTGCCGTGAGATGTGGTGTAGGTTTCAGACGCGGCTCGGATCCCGCGGGGTTGCTGTGGCTCTGGCGTAGGCTGGTGGCTACAGCTCTGATTAGACCCCTAGCCTGGGGACCTCCAAATGCCCTGGGAGCGGCCCTAGAAAAGGCAAAAAGACAAAAAAAAAAAAAAAAGGAAGAAGAAAGAAAAGAAATGCTGAATGTTTGAAACAGCTCTGTCAAATAGAACTTCTTCAGTAATAAAGTTGTTATATCTCTGATGTCCAAAACTATAACCAACAAAACATGAGATCATTGAGCACTTGAAATGTGTCTAGAGCCACTGAAAAACTAACTTTTAAATCGTATTCAATTCAAGTAGTTTAAACTGAAATAGCCACATATGGTTAGTGGCTGTCATACTAGATGGGCAGGTACTATAGGTCTCACTGGAGCATATATATTTAATATTTATTTTTCTATTATAAAAGAATTATTATTTCTATTATTCTATTATTGCTTGTACATAAGAAAGCATTTTTGTTATTTTTGTGTACATGTGCCACGTGTGTATGTGCTTATTAATGTTCATCTCATTATCAGTCACTTTCATAAACTCAGTAATTCTAACAGTTTTTCTCATTGGTTTTCACTGACTTTCTACAGATCAAGTAATGCAGTCTGAAAATAATGAGGATCATGTTTCTTTCATTAACTTCTCCCAAAATACAAAGAACACTTAGTTCTATTTTAGCTGCTAAAGTTTTCCTCAAACTACAACTCATTTAGGCATATACAAGTCTAAAACTGACTTTGCTGTCTTCTTTGTGTATATATCTTGTCTACTCATTTTCTTTTCTTTTCTTTTCTTTTCTTTTCTTTTTTTTTAGGGACACTCCCACAGTATATGGAGGTTCCCAGGCTAGGGGTCAAATGGGAGCTGTAGCCCCCAGCTATGCCACAGTGACAGCAACGTGGGATCCGAGCTGCATCTGAGACCTACACCTAAAGCTCACAGCAATACCAGATCCCTGACTTATGAGCGAGGCCAGGGTTTGAACCCACAAACCTATGGTTACTACTCGGATTCGTTTCCACTGTGCCACCACAGGACCTCCTGATCATTTTCTTTACTATTTCCTTTACCACTATTTTTGTAGAAACATTCATAATATTATCCTACACATACATTGTTCCATTTTCTTCTATTATTATATTCTATAATTTCTGATTTAACTTTTATGTGCTTAGCAAATTTTGAGTTGTCTAAATACTTTTCTGAACCGAAGCAACTTTCTCCACTTTAGATCTAAATTGATTTTCAGTACACTTCTCTTTATTGCTTCCTATACATTTTCATCCATTCTAGTGAAATCATCATACAACTTTCTGCAATTTTCTCCATATACTTTTGTAAAATATTTCAAAACGGTTTCTCTTTAACCATATCCTCATGCATATGTTACCAGAACTTCCTTGATAAGATATTCTATGTGATATAGACCCCATGGTGGTTTATTTTCTTCAAACTAAGAATATTTTATCTAGTGCAAGAGTTTGCCAATATGCATAAAGCAATGAAGGGGAAGGAGTGGATAAATTATCTCTTGCCCAATAAAAGAAATGACTTCTTTCACTTAGGTGGGAATCACAGCTATTTTGATGCCTACTGCTTAGCAAAAAAGCTCAATGTATTCTTGAATAGATAAGTAATACAATCTTGTTCTTAGATAGTTAAGTGAAGAACCAGTTGATATGCACAGTGCCTGGCCAGTTAATACCAATAAAGATGAATATCTTTACCGGTATCAGGTAGATATTTCCTCTTTCCCACTGAAGTGTTTTATGACCATGCAAAATTAATAAACAAAACTACCCTCTTAGAAAACACATATGACCATATACAAGAAAAAGCAATGATCTCTCCCATTTAGACCTATCAAGGCTTACTGAATTCCTATAAGGCTTTATTTGTGAGGAATCTATTTCCCTGTTTGCACTATGCCATAGATGGGTCCACCACTTTGGTTTTTGTGGGAATTGTAGTCCGAACATTTAACAGCCAAGAGCAGAACATAAATACTCAAAACCTTATAAAATCATGGGAGGTTCTCCTGATTCGATCAAGGTAGCATGAATTAAATAATAAAATATGTTTAAGTCTGCCATGTGTCTCCCAGTGAAGCTCTTTTGTTAATGGAAAGTCTTCTCGGACTCAAAGACTATGTCTAACCAAAAATGTTAATTTTTGAAGCACTCATGAGTTTCTATCTTTTTAATATTTTAACTTTTTTATTTTACCTCCCTATTTTGCCAGAAATTCAGAGACTGTGAGTCAAACAACATTTTGTCTTTATTTTGGAAGATACACTTGTTTGGTTTAGAATGAGAAGATTACTTTGAGATGCTATTTTCTGGGATTAAACCTGGCCTTAATATACAGTTAGTTATATACATGTAATATTTTCTCAAGAATAGTATAAGGACATGGGGAAGAAATTGCTGGTGCCCCCAATACTGGTTTGCTTATTTATTCAATCATATTAATATTCATCTTGGAAAATGTCTACTCAGCAAGAAATTTATAATTCTCAACCTTTCTTTTTAGTTAGCATGGCCAAAAGATTTTCTGGTCAGTGGGATTACAATGTAGCAGATTCCAGGAGACTTTCTTAGAAGACATCTGGTGTAAGTTTTGCTATTTTATTTTCAATTCTTCCTTCATCTTGCTGCTTAGAACACAGATCTGAGGATGTAAATAGCACTCTTCTGAACTAAGCTATTGAAGCATCATAAAGCACCCATATTGAATAAGTTTAATTTCTTGAGCCCTTGCAGTATGAAGAAGATTTATTTTCTAGAATTAAAATTTAATATCTTGGAATTCCCGTTATGGCGCAGTGGTTAACGAATCTGACTAGGAACCCTGAGGTTGCAGGTTTGATCCCTGGCCTCGATCAGTGGGTTGGGATCCGGCATTGCCGTGAGCTGTGGTGCAGGACACAGATGAGGCTCGGATCCTGCATTGCTGTGGTTCTGGTGTAGGCTGGTGGCGACAGCTCCCATTTGACCCCTAGCCTGGGAACTTCCATATGCCAAGGGAGTGGCCCTAGAAAAGGCAAAAAGACAAAATAATAATAATAATAATAATAAATTGTAAATTATTTTCTGTTTTGTTTACAAATAATTGTAAATTATTTTCTGTTTTGTTTAAAAATTCATCAGCATCAATCCTTTGTGTGGAAGACGATAGAGAATAAAAATAAATAAAAAGCCCACCCCTTATCAGATGCAAAAAAATTCACCATTTGAAATAAAAGTCCTTCCTTGGAATCTTATGCAATATAATTTATAATTGAAGCCATACTTCAGAAGTCAATGTGAATATAGTGTATATGGTATATTATTTGCCTGTTCCATGAATAGAAATTATTAATTTGAACCCATTTAGTCAAAATTTGTGATACTTTGAAAGGAACTCATCATTACCTAGGGAAAATAACTTTACTTTAAAATCGACAATATAAAAAGAGTTAACAGATTTTTGATGTGCCATTTTATATGTAAACAAAGATATCCTAATTTTTGATTTCCCTCATCTACTAAAAACAGGTCCCCAAACGCCTAATTTAGATAGTGCTTATTTATGCTTGAGTTCCTGTGTGGCCTGGATAAGAAGCATACTGTTTCTTATGAACTATTCCCTAATGAAAATAGTTTAGTAGTTTTTTTAAGTTTCATTTTAAACCAAGTACTTGAGCAGAAAAAATTATCAGAAATTTTAGCTACTTTTGAAGAAAAGACGTTCACAATGTATTAAGTCAAATAAAGTATAGCCTAGAGACTTCCAGCTGTACCCGGAAGTTACTTCTACAAGAGTTAGAAGTGCTGGCCAGGGGAATGCTGCCACAACTGTGCTGCAGTTTCAGTTTATAACTCAGTTAATAATTGATGGAAAATCTTAAAATAATCTTATCTTTCTCTAACAAAATTAAAAATATAGTTATATAACTCCACTTCTAAGAGTACATCTTGCAGATATTATTGCATATGATTAAGATGCATTCAAGAATTTAGCAGTTGATTTTTATTTATAATTTCATAGGATCAGTCAAAGGATTGATAACAACCCAGTGTTCACTAATATGGCACTGATTTGGTCAACTATGAAAGAGCCACACATTGGAATGCCTGCCACTGTTGAAAACGTGAAAGAAAAAGGAAAAAAGGAAACGCTCCAGGTGCTAATGTGAATAGATTTCCAAGATGTTCACATGGACCATATAAAATGGGTGAGTCAAATGTAATAATATTTGAGCTTATTTGAGCTTTTTTTTTTTTGGCCATGTAAAAGTTCTTGGGCCAGGGATCAAACCCATGCCACAGCCATGACAACAAACCCATGCTGGGTTTTTAAAAGTTGCTTTTGTCTGCATTAAACATGATGAATTTTAACTCAGACTTCACAGTCTTTTTTGAAAAATTTCTTCTCCAAATCCTAAATAAATAAAAGACAGCAATAACTGAGATATTAGTTGCTTCCAAAGTGTCCCTTGTTTAATCAAACCTTCATTAATATACTTTTAAAAATTACAGAATTTTGAAAATTATATTAGAGCTTTTAAATAATTTACCTAAAAATGACATTCTCTTGATATAATTTTGTGGCTGAAAAGTATGCTTGCATAAGACTTAACTTTCAGAATTCATGGCTAGAAAATCAAAACATTCTACTACAACATTAATGTTAGTTTTCAAAGTCTTATGAGTCTCTCCAGCAAAATATTTAGTGCCATCTTTTCCTTTACTATATATGTAGATATTACAAGGGGGTAAGTAATCATTAAAAGTAAAATCTACCACATTTAATGAGCACCTACTAAGTCTGTGGGTCAGTATTTCTAATGAAACCTTTACTAGCTACTTATAATAATTTGCATCATTAGGCCTTTTAAACTACAGCTCCCATAAGAAGAAAAACATTTTCTTAACCCACTTTGTAAGTATTTATAATGCCTGCTGATTTTCAGCTGTGAAAGCATCATTTATTATATTCATAGGTTTTGAATGGAGAACGAGGCTGGATGAGGTTTTCTACTAAAAATCTTTCCCTTTTGATTATGTCATTCTCCACCTAGTGCATATGGAGAATTTGAATTCATTCAGCTGAAAATGCCTCCCTTTAGGTTCTATACACTTATTTTGTGAGCCTAAATTTTTATATCCAAAGAGAAAATTGATGGAATGAATGGGGGGGGGCAAGTGTGAAATCTATGACAGGCAATTGTATTTAAAAGTATTAAATAAAGTGAATATGTTTTATTTACAAAATGCTTGGCAGGTTAGATGCCTTATTACATCAAAAACATTTATTGCCCTTTAGAGACCTTTAAGGTCTCTATGAGGTACTACTACTATTAGACCCATTTATAAATAAAGAGGAACCTGAGAGGTTAAGCAACGTGTTCTAGATCACACAGTATTATGTAGTAGAATCAGAGGTGAACCCAGGCAGTTTGGGCCCCAATTCTTTGTTCTTAGACATTATACTATAAGAAATTAACAATTAATGGAGTGTGCACTATACCAACTGAACTTATGAATGAACAAATAAATGAATGAGTGATAACAGTTTAAGGCACTGGAGTGAACAATACTACAAAACAGATAAAATTCCAAATCAAGGTTAATTTATTTCCTCAGGCTTAGTTGCTTCACCTTCCTGATTCGTCCAGCCCCCTGGACTAGTAGATGCTCCCTTCCATTTGTAACTGCAAAGATTCTGTAATTCCATAGAGGAGTGTAAAATACACTTTTTCTCAAGCCCAAACTTATTCCCAACTACCAGTCTTACCAGAGAGATTACGGGATGGATGAAAATAATTCATTTCTTTATTAAAATAATTTCAATACAATACCCCACATGGTTCAGAGGCTATTCAGTGCTGACGGAACAATAAATAAAGCATAGCCTCTGTATTCTAAAATATTTGTGTAATCAGAGATTTATGAATTACCAGGATAGGATCTCCATTCTCAGAATGACCTGAGAACACATGGGTGAATCTAAATAGCCCAAGGAGTAGGTGGGGCAGAGACATTCTTAGATGAGTTCTGAAATATAATTTGAGAAAGCCATTAAAGAAGGGAGAAAACACAACACAGGGAGTAGCAAGTGCAAAGACTGGACCCAAACAAAACTGGATACATTTAGGAAACTTCTTTAGTTCAAAATAGTGATTAGCTTTAGATGGGGGTGTGGGAGAAATTAGATTGGGAAGATTTACTGGGCTATGCATGATAATTTTAATTTTAACCTGAGTGCAAAGCTGAGCTACTGAAGAATTTTTATCTGGAGAAAGCCATTCGTCTATTCTTTTATTCAGCAAATAATTACTGACCGCCTGCCACATACCAAGCACTATCCTTGGCTCTTGAGATGATGAGATTTGCAGTTCAGAAAAGATTATTCTGGAGATCCAGGAGTGGCTCAGTGGAAAACGAATCTGACTAGGATCCATGAGGACGCAGGTTTGCTCCCTGGCCTCACTCAGTGGGTTAAGGATCCGACATTGCCTTGAGCTATGGTGTAGGTCACAGATGCAGCTCAGATGGCATTGCTGTGGCTGTGGTGTAGGCCAGTAGCTACAGTTCCAATTCAACCCCTAGCCTAAGAACCTCCATATGCATGGATGCAGCCCTAAAAAAGCAAAAAAAGAAAACAAAAGATTATTTTGGCTTTAGGGCAGAAAATTGATTGCAGAGGCTGAAAAATAGGAGATAATGATATTAGTTAGGAAGCTGGTACTATAATATAGGAAGGAAAGTGTTCTGAATGAAAGAAGTAGAAAATGGCAGAAGAGTAGTATACATATTTGAAGGACATTGCAGAGTAGAATGAACAGAATTTAGTGATTGAATTAAAGTAGGGTGAGTCATAGTGAGGAAATTCCAGGATAAGTTCAGAACTCCTCTCTCTGTCTGCTCCTCAAGCAATATTTACTGCTTATCTTCATATACAGCAACATGGAGGTGTGAGCAATTGGAGAGATAGATAGACATAACTGTTAATGAGAAAATATGGAGACACGAGAAATCTTCTTGGGGAAGATGACCCATTTACATTTGAATACAAATTATAGATTATGTAGTGTGACAAAAAGGACAGGTATATCTAGTAGGTAATAGCGCTGAGGCTCAGGAGAACAAAATGGACTCTGTAACAAAATGTTAGCTCCAATTCATGCTTCAGATTTAGCAGAATGGTTAATCATTGACTTAGCCTTCCCTGCTCCCCCAAATCTATTACTCTGTGTTATGTCATCTAATGATGAAAGTATTTTATGATAAAACTGCCAACATTTGAAGTTTACATTTTGATGTGTGACATATATATGAAACCACATATATGCATATATATGGATATATGCATGAATACACATGTATGTTATATGTATACATTTATATGAATACATAACACACATATATATATACATAGTTTTATCATTTTAGTTTCATATATATACATGGTTTTATTTTTTTAATTTATTTTTTATTGTTATTTCCACCAACACACTTTTTGTTTTCCACTGTATAACATGGGGACCCAGTTACACATACATGTATACATAATTTTTTCTCCCATTGTCATGTTCCATCATAAGTGATTAGACATAGCTCTCAGTGCTACACAGCAGGATCTCATTGTTAATCCATTCCAAGAGCAATAGTTTGCATCCGTTAACCTCAAGCTCCCAATCCCTCCCACTCCCTCCCCCTCCCCCTTGGCAACCACAAGTCTGCTATTCAAGTCCATGATTTCCTTTTCAGTGGAAAGATTCATTTGTGCCATATATTAAATTCCAGATACAAATGATATCATACAGTGTTTGTCTTTCTCTTTCTGACTTATTTCATTCAGGATGAGAGTCTCTAGTTCCATCTATGTTGCTACAAATGGCATTATTTTGTTCTTTTTGATGGCTGAGTATTATATTCCATTCTGTATATATACTACATCTTCCTAATCCAGTTGTCTGTTAATGGACATTTGGGTTGTTTCCATGTCTTGACTATTGCGAATAGTGCTGCAATGAACATGCAGGTGCATGTGTCTTTTTTAAGGAAAGTTTTCTCTGGATATATGCCCAAGAGTGGGATTGCTGGGTCATATGGTAGTTCTATATATAGATTTCTCAAGTACTTCCATACTGTTCTCCATAGTGGTTATACCAGCTTCCATTCCCATCAACAGTGCAGGAGTGTTCCCTTTTCTCCATAACCCCTCCAGCACTTGTTATTTGTGGACTTATTAATGATGGACATTCTGACTGGTGTGAGGTGGTATCTTGTGGTAGTTCTGATTTGCAGTTCTCTAATAATCAGGGATGTTGAGCATTTTTTCATGTGCTTGTTGGCCATCTGTATATCTTCTGTGGAAAAATGTCTATTCAGGTCTCTTGCCCATTTTTCCATTGGGTTGTTGGCTTTTTTGCTGTTGAGCTGTATAAGTTGCTTGTATATTCTAGAGATTAAGCCCTTGTCTGTTGCATTGTTTGAAATTATTTTCTCCCATTCTGTAAGTTGTCTTTTTGTTTTCTTTTTGGTTTCCTGTGCTGTGCAAAAGCTTGTCAGTTTGATTAGGTCCCATTGGTTTATTTTTCCCTTTATTTCTGTTGCTTTGGGAGACTGACCTGAGAAAATATTCATAAGGTTGATGTCAGAGAATTTTTTTTTTATTTGCCTATGTTCTCTTCCAGGAGTTGGATGGTGACTTGTCTTATATTTAAGTCTTTCAGCCATTTTGAGTTTATTTTTGTGCATGGTGTGAGGGTGTGTTCTAGTTTCATTGATTTGCATGCAGCCCTCCAGGTTTCCCAGAAGTTTTTGCTAAATAGATGTCTTTTTCCCATTTTATGTTCTGGCCTCCTTTGTCAAAGATTAATTGACTGTAGTTGTACATGGTTTTATATACATATGTATATATAGATGTAAGCCAACACCACAGTCAAAACAATAAACATACCTATCACTCCTAAAAGGTTCTTCCTGCCAGTTTGTAATGTTCTCTCCAGTCCCTCCCTATTAATGGATGTGTTTTACCTACACAGCACTAAGCAGTGTGCACTCTCTTTTGTCTGAAGCTCTTTCAATTGCCATAATTACTTTGAGATTCATTCACTTTCTTTCAACTGCCAATAGCTTATTACTTTTTTTATTGTTGTTGAGTAGTATTCCACTCTATTATATATCATAGTTTATTTAGCCTATCACTTGCTTTTTGTTTTGGTTTGGTTTGGTTTTTTGTTTTTTGTTTTTTGGTTTTTGGTTTTTTTTGGTCTTTTTGTCTTTTCATGGCACATGGAGGTTCCCAGGCTAGGGGTCTAATCAGAGCTGTAGCCGCCAGCCCATGCCAGAGCCACGGCAATGCAGGATCCAAGCCACATCTTTGGCCTACACCACAACTCACAGCAATGCCAGATCCTTAACCCACTGAGCAAGGCCAGGGATTGAACCCGAAACCTCATGGTTCCTAGTCGGATTTGTTAACCAGTGAACCATGACAGGAACTCCATAGCCTATCACTTGTTGATGAGCATTTGATTCTTTCTGAAATAATGCTGCTCTGAACATTCACTTAAAGAAACATGCTTTCTAGTGGTAAATACTTACAACCTGGATCACACGGTGGGTGCATTTTAGCTTTTTTAAGAAAATGTCAAATTTTCCAAAGTGATTGTGTGATTTTCTATGTCCAACACTAACGTATCAGATTTTCCTTTCCTCTATATCCTTGCCAACACTTATAATGGTCAATTGTTTCAATTGTAGCCATTTAATAGGTATGTAGTGATAGCTCACTAGGTGATTAATTTGCAGTTTTCCAAGTGACTAATGATATTGACTATCTTCTCATGTATTTATATGCCATCTATATATCAATTTTAGTAAAATGTTTAAATCTTTTGCCCATTTTAAAATTGTATGGGTTGTTTTTTAATAGTGAATTTTAAAAATACACATTTATTTAACATTGTACTGGAGGTTCTAGTCAGTGTCATCAGGCAAAAATGAAAAAAATAAAGGCAACATCCAGATTGGAAAGGGAAAAATGAAACTGCTTTATTTGAAGAAGACATGATTATCTTTGCAGACTATATGATGGAACCTGCAAAAATAATAGCTTATTGAACAAATAAATGAGTTAAGCAGCATTTCAGAATATAAGTTCAATATGCAAATGAGGAGTACTTTTTTAGGCCACGCATATGGCATGCAGCAGATCCTGGGCCAGGGATGGAATCCATGTCTCATCAGGGACTAGAGCTACAGTGGTGACAATGCCAGATTCTTAACCCACTGAGCCACCAGGGAACTCCTAAAGTGTATTTTTATATACTAGTAATAAACTATCATGGATTGAAAGTAAAAACAATACCACTTATACTGACATCAAAATATATGAAATATTCACATAAAATCACTGTATGCTAGTCACATACCATAAAAAACTATGCATTATTGCTGGGGGAATTTAAAGTGGTCCTAAATAAATGAAGAGACATGCTTTGTTCATGTGTCAGAAAACTCAGTGTTCAGTGTTGTTAAATTTATGTATAGATTCAAAGCAATACCAATCAAAGTTCTTAAATTTTTTTTAATAGAAACCAACTAACTGATTTTCAAATTCAAAATACTCAGGGCCAATAATAGCTAAAACAAAAAATATCTTTTTTTTAAAAAAAGAATAACAAAGTTGGAGAGCTAACACTCCTGATTCTATGAATAGCGGCATGGTTATTATAAAGCTACAGTGATCAAAAGAATCCAATATTGGTGCAAAAGTAGTGAAATAGATCAAAGGCACAGAACAGAGAATCCAAATACAGACCCACACATTTATGGACAACTAATTTCTGACAAAAGTTCAAAGGCAATTAATTCAGTGTAGAAAGGATCTTTTCAACAAATGGTGTTGAATTAATTGGATATTCATATACAAAACAAAACATCAACCTTCATGCATCCTCACATCATAAACAAAAATAAATAAAAATGAATCATAGGTCTAAATGTAAAATTCAAATCTATCCAGTTCCCAAAGAAATAAAATTTTGTTACCTTGGACTAGGCAAAGGTTTATTAGCTACAGCACTATAGCACAATTCATAAAAGAATAATTTTGTTAAGTGGCCTTCATTAAAATTAAAAACCTTTGCTGCCTTTCAAAAAAAAGAAAAAGAACAGTATTAAGAGAGAGTGAAAACTCTGGCGAGTATTTGTCAACATATATCTAAAACTGCTTTGTTTATTTGTTCATTTCTATAATATAAACTATTAGAGGGCCAGGGTCTTGTTTATACTTTTAAGTGTCATATGTGAAACATTTGAAATAGTGTACGCATAATCGATCTTCAAAAATATTTCTGTAATGAAAAAATTACTAAAACAAGCAAATCAGCACTGAAGTGAAAATTAAAGTTTTGGAAGCCTTGAAAGCACCTGAGGATAGGCATGGAAAATTGCCTTTAATTCAGAATAAAATCATTTTGAAATCTTGTTAAAATGTAGATTCTGATTCAGTAAGTTCTAAGATGGGACTTGAAATTCTGCATTTCTAAAAAGCTTCAGGTGATGTTAAGGCTTCTGGTCCTGGGACCACTCATTGAGAGGTATTTCCATGGAGTATATTTCAACTGGAGACAAAGACATATAAATTAAAGTTAAATTGTAAGTGTGGAATTTAACATTGTTTCTTTATGAAGGAATGGACAATTTTCTTATTAAATTACACATGACGTCACCTGCTGAGGAGTAATGACCTAGAAAACTATTCAGAGGAGGGAAAGATGAAAGAAGAGTTGTTTTCAAAGAGGAAAATGGGTAAAATAATTTCTATGAAACTTTTCAAATATCTACAAATAAAGAATATATGAAAATGTAGACTCTGTACTATGGAAAGTCAATATGCAAACAAATTAACCCTTTAAAAATACCATCTTTAGTGGTCTGTTTTTTTCCTATTGCTTGTGTCTTTACCATTCCCCCCATTCTTGCTTAAACCAGAAAATGAAGAAGCTCTAAAATGTAAATCAGTCTGGTAGGCCTGCTTGTTAACAACTCCAGGAAGAATTTGATAAAGGAAGGAAGTTGGAATTTAATTGTTCAAATGAGATTTGGGGATTTTCTCTAGATTTTGTTAATGTGCTCTCCCTACCTTCCATTTCTAGAGGGAATTGAGAGTTGAAAGTAATGAGCACGTATTTGATGTTCAGGATGAAAAAAAAAATCACAGTCACCTAAGCATACATTTTACAGACAATTAAATTTTATATAACCTACAACATATTTTATTGAAAAGACAAAACATTCCAGGGCTGAGACCCTCCTAATCATATAAGCGACTCATTCATTACATTGCTGAGTAGCTCAGCCAGGCAACACTTCCTTATTGAAATCAAAGTCTGTCTCCATTCCATTCTTTTAATCATTCCCATAACTCTATGGAGCCTCACTTCCAATGCCTCTTTCAGGGTTCCAGACTTTTAAATATTTGAAAGCAGAAATCATGCTGCCAAATTCTCTAAAGCTGAGTATCCTCAGTACCTGCCAGCATTCTTCAATGAGAGGCGCTACAAACATTTGATTATATTATTCACACTGTTCTCAATTTGTCTTCATTGACTGTGTCCTGTTGAAAATCTTACCAACAGCAGTAAATATTATTCTTAGTACCTTGGAACAAAGAAAGGACTTGCTTAACTCAAATACTATATAAATGTATCTACACAGTCCAAGTTTACAATTAGTTTTTACACTAAGAGTAGGGCACCAACTAAGAGTCAGTGCTTCTCATTAACTTCAGTGAAAACTGGATCCACATATCCTAACACAATGTATCCCTCATACTGGGGGAAAAAAGTGACGATATATCTACTAGTTACTATTTACATTTAGCAAGACATATACTCTCTTAGAACTGCAATTTTCCCATTATGCAAAAGAAGCATGCACAATTCTATTTGCCTGACCATAAAAACTCATATACATGAAAGCACTTTGTGAAAGTGCTATGAAAATAATACGGTTTACTATTTATTACAAATTTTAACAAATCTTATAGTAATCAAACCTACAAATTTTCAAATTGGATGAATCTGGGTTTAAAATGTGGCTGTGCTATTTACTCCTTGTCTCTGACCTTGAACAAGCTTCTTAATATTTTAGAACTTCAGTTATATATATATACCTATGTTATCAATACCTGATTTGTACATTTTTGAGGAAAATTAAATGAGAAAAAGTGTGAAATTATTTTGTATAGGGGCTGGCATAATAAGCAACTGGTAAAGATATCCATAAATTTTACTCATAGAAGATCTCATCATCAAGAACAATTGTAGGAGTTCCTGTCATGGCTCAGTGGAAATGAAATCTGACTAGCATCCATGAGGATGCAAGTTCAATCCCTGGCCTCGCTCAGTGGGTTAAGGATCCAGCATTGCTGTGAACTGTGGTGTAGGTCACAGACATGGCTTGGATCTGGCATTGCTGTGGTTGTGGTGTAGGCCAGCAGCTATAGCTCCAATTCAACCCCTAGTCTGGGACACTCCATATGCCACATGCCACGGGTGCAGCCATGAAAAGACAAAAAAAAAATTATAATTACTGTATTATATATGTGGTTTGACTTAGAAAGGAAAAAATATCAATATATGTTACATTTTAGAGAGATTCTAATTTAAAATATTTTTTAAAATTGACTCAAAATTATGTTTTGGTTATTTAAAAACAAATAGATCAGCTCATTTTTCTCATTGTATCAGATGTTACTGAACACATTGGTAGGAGATACGTCTCAAGTAATCCTCTAAAATTTAAAAATAACTATATATTTTTATAGAATACTTACTTTGTTCTTGGCACAGTGCTAGATAATTTATGTACCTTCATCTGAGACTTACACCAACCCTCTAAGGCAGTTATTATATTTATTTTACAGAGGAAAAAACTGGATCATAGAGAGGCAGAATCAGACTGCCTGAAAAAATATGAGGCAAAAAACAAAACATTATGAAGTAAGGGCCATTGAAACATACCTTGTTAAAAAAAAATGATGAGTCTATATTCTCCTTGATATCTAAAGATCACCCAGGGGATGTATCAGAACTTTGAGAAGCCAAAGGGCAGTAATAATTCAATGTAGTGAAAACGCTGATTTAATACACTTGGAAGTAAGGGAATAAAGGTCTTGGGACTCAGAGACCAAAATGTAAATAAACAAAAAAATAAAAAAAGTATGAGCTAAAGGTTATATTAAATTCTGATATGGGAATAGGTGTCCAAAAGCATTAAGTATAACTGCAGTGACATCTTACCACATATAAAATGAACATTTTTAAATATGTTTCACAGTCTTTCTCTTAAATTCAATACAGTATAAATATATCAACGTCATGGAATAGGGTTTTTTTGTTTGGTCGGTTGGTTGTTTTTTTGTTTTGTTTTGTTTGCTTTTTAGGGCCGCACCTGCACATATGGAAGTTCCCAGGCTAGGGGTTGAATTGGAACTACAACTGCCAGCCTATGCCACAGACACAGCAAGGCGGGATCCAAGCCATATCTGGGGCCTACACCACAGCTCATGGCAACACCAGATCCTGACCCATTTAGCGAGGCCAGAGTCAAAACCGCATCGTCATGGATACTAGTCAGATTCGTTTCCACTGGGCCACAGTGGGAGCTCCTTTTTTGTTTTTTAAGTTAGAGAGTACTTCACCAGAATTAAAGCTGATTAACTTTTAAAACACCATGTATATCAAGTTTGTTGTTCTCTTCTTGGTATTTTTTTTAATACAATGAGTGTTTTTATGTTTTCTTTAGGAATTCAATAGGCAAAAAAGGAACAAGAAAGGAAATAAGAAGACGCAGCTCCAAGTCTTTTCTGGGTGTTCACAAAAGACGTCAGCATTACTTAGCAACTAAAATGTACATTTCTGGACAAAAGGAGTTCAAATTAAAATGGAAACACCCTTTTTCCTTTAATTTAATTTTATTAGACTATAGTTAATTTACAATGTTGTATTAGTTTCAGGTATACAGCAAAATGAATCAGAAATACATATAAATACATCCAACCTTTTTTACCATACAGATCAGTACAAACTATTGAGTAGATTTTCCTGTGCTATACAGGAGGTTCTCATCAATCATCTTTTTATACAGTATTATGTAATGTTATTCCAACCCTCTCAATTCTTTCCTCCTCACAATAGTTTCACCTATGGTAACCATAAGATTGTCTTTGAAATCTGTGTTTGTTTCTGTTCTATAAATAAGTTCTTTTGCATCATTTTATTAGATTCTACACATAAGTCATATCATATGGTATTTGTCTTTCTCTTTCTCATTTACTTCACTCAGTATAATAATCTCTATGTCTATCCATGTTGTTGCAAATAGCATTATATCATTCTTTTTTATGGCTGAGTAATATTCCATTGTGTATATATACCACATCTTTTTATCCAATCCATAAATGGGCATTTAGGCAGTTATTTACAATGTCTTTGACATTTACATTATAAATAGTGCTGCAAAGAACACTGAGGTGCAAGTATCTTTTTGAATTTTGCTTTTCTCCAGAAGTAATTCCCTTTTAGTGAAGCATCATTTTAACCAGGCTTTCCCTCCCATGTCATCCAAAATTCTTCTGAAAGATTAGACCTTTGTTACTGATATATGTTTGTATGCTACAAGGTTTAATTTAAAAAGTATAGAAACATCTATGTATTGATGGTATCTTTCCAAGGCTGGAAATCATGTTCTCTTTACTTTCTTTCATGTATGGAAATGAATCACTTCAGGAGCATTGAAAAGCTCTTTTGGCAGAAAGCCAGATTCTACTCTAGCCTCCTGGTTTATTACAGTTTTAGAGAGAGTATTTGAGTGTTTGTGCTCTACAAAATTCATTTTCTGGTTCTATTTATGTATTTCTGAATTTTCTGTTCTGGATGAGCCTCATCTTGTGTCTCTGAAGTTTTAAGTTCTGTGGTTTACTTGAATTTTTATGGGACATGCTTAATGTCAATAGCATATTCGGTTCTCCTCCACTGAAAATTTTGTAGCACAGGCAGAATCTAAAGGAAAAAAAAGTTCTGATCAAAGAATTTTCCTTAAGGCCATGGCACATTTTCTTTTACCAGTTAATCAGCCTAAAACTTTGCAATAACTTAGATATAATAATTTGAGTTTTTCAAATCAAGAATGGAATTAATTTCTGTGAGGAAACCCCTAGTTATAAGCAAGATTTTCTATCGGAGCTTATGTTTTTATAAACTGTATGGAAAAGAGCAACAGCAATGTAAGATTGGCCTTAACTTGAGCAAAAAATATGATAATCTTAATTAGCACAATTCTCTCTTGAAGAGCATCAAATCATATTAGAAGTATAATTGATATCAAGTCTCTTGCTCATATTCCTCTGCCAGTGAATTCTGCTGCCAGTGAATCTTAAATCAAGTTTAAAAAATTTCCAAGAACAAAAATTTAGATGCTGTTGACTCAGTAAGTAATAAATTCTTGAGTCATTAATGATTTCCTGTATGTTAATAGATAATTGTGGATTTATTTATTTATTTATTTGTCTTTTTAGGGTTGCACTCATGGCATATGGAAGTTGTCAGGCTAGGGGTCAAATCAGAGCTGTAGCCGCCGGCCTATGCCACAGCCACAGCAACGCCATATCCAAGCTGCATCTTCAACCTATACTACAGCTCTCGGCAACAGTGGAGCCTTAACCAACTGAGAGAGGCCAAGGATTGAACCTGTGTCCTCATGGATGCTCGTCAGATTCATTTCCACTGAGCCATGACAGGAACTCCATGGAATTTTTGTAAATGATAAAAGTTTCATAACAGATATATTAATCTGCTCTTTCATTTCATGTTCTCTATATTGTGGAGAGAGAGAATTTCAACAGTATACTTTGGTTAACTAAGTTTAAGGGCTTATTTCCCCATTAAATACCTTCAAAAAAATTTTTAAGGTTCATTGATTCTACAATAAATTTTCATTTCACAAAACTTCAAAGGAAATGCATTGACTAAAAGTATGCTTTAGAAAAATCACAGCCAGTATTTTAATATATCAGAGTATTAACTAACAAAAGGAATATCTAATAACAATAGGTGGCAAAAACTTTTACTTCAATATCAATTATTTTTTTCCCACCCAGAGTCTAATTTTCTAAAAGTGAGTAGTTATAAGTAGAAATAGAATCATCAGAAGTAGTACAGACTTTGAACTAAAGCTTTTCTATTTTGGTTCTTCTGCCTTAGCATGGGATTCATACTCTTCAAATAGCTGTACTTTTGGACCCAAACGCACTGCCAGCGATGCCTGCGGTAAATTCTTCCTCATTCTTGCCTAAGAGAAAGAGTATATTTTTGCCACCAGTTTGCAAACTGAAGTCCTGGAATTTGGTCTTAGCAGTTTGATTTAGGTTTCCATGTCTTTTTCTGTATTTATTTCTGGCTTAAGAGAGAAATTATCCTATTAGCTGAGGCAGACTGTCATGCTCACCCCAGGATGAAAGTCAGCTTCCAATGAAGCAAAGGGAGATCTTGGAGAGAATTTTCTCCTAAAATTGAAACTATTTTAAATGTGTTATAAGACTAAGCCAAAAAAGGTGTGTGTGTGTGTGTGTGTGTGTGTGTGTGTGTTAGAGAGAGAGAGAGAGGGACAGGAGCACCCACATGGCATGTTCATAGGAGCATACCATGTGCAAAAAATACATTAGTGGGTGTGTCCTGTGTAATTCATTCACCTAAGTTTTCCCTGCCTTTACCTTGTGTGTGTGTGTGTGTGTGTGTCTTTTAAGGGCCCCACCCATGGCATATGGAGGTTCCCAGGCTAGGGGTTGAATTAGAGCTGTAGCCGCCGGCCTACGCCACAGTCACAGCAATACCAGATCCGAGCGGCATCTGTGACCTACACCACGGCACATGGCAATGCCAGATCCTTAACCCACTGTGCAAGGCCAGGGACGGAACCTGCATCCTAATGAAAGCTAGTCAGATTCATTTCCACAGAGCCACAATGACAACTCTTTCTGCCTTTATCTTTAAGCCATTTTACAAATCTGTAAGTTGCTGAAAATTAATAATAATGTGAATGATTTTTATCAATAAAAGTGCAAATTCAGTGTCCAAAGGAATGCAATTGCTTATTGCCCTACTGGCAGATGCATTTTGCCTCTATTTGTAAATAACTTCAAAAGTCCTTATTTTCTATATGTCCCTGCTCTTTAAATTCTCTTTTGAACAAATTTCAATACATTGTGTCCTCATTTATTGAAAAATTACATGAAATCTTTTACATGTGCTCGTTTCAAATTTGATGGGGAATTTGGATTTGCGTTTTAAAAAGAACTTATCCTTCAAAACTGTGCACATGTATATGTGTTTATAGAGTTTAGATTAATAGATGCATTTGTTTCCTTGCACTGGCCAAATAATGGGCAAATACTTGCAGTATAATGAGCAAAGCTAGCACACAGATCTAGGTCTCTAACATTATTTCCAGCTAAAAAGTGCGAGGGCTTTTGAAGAATTTGCTATTCTCAGATTTATGGCAGGCTAAGTACAAAATGAGCTGGGCTCATTTTTTTTTTTTACTAGAAATAAAAGAAGTGCTCAAAAATTGATGGGCACATGTCACAAGGATACAGGAGTTAGTTTAAAGAAGTTCCTATGGGAAAATCTGGGACATCAGATTAAGTACCAAAATTGTCAAGAGATGAATTAAAAACAATTGGAAAAGTAGGATTTCATGAGTTTATATTTATAATAGATGATTGATAGGTTGGATGGATGATAGATTAATTAATGGATAGATGGACAGACAGACAGATAAAGGGAAAAAGAAGAATTCTTGACTAAGAATGCGGAGTGCCAACTAATTAACAAGGAAGAAATGGGGCAGACAAGTCACCATTTTGCAACCATCATTTTAAAAATTCATTTAGAAAAGAATTATGGATAGATGATAAATCTAGGATAAAATTTTGATGAAGAGAAGATTATTTGTCTCCCAACAGATTTCTTAGTAGTTACAAGGGGGAAAAAAATGGCACTTATTGCATGGAGAAATCAGACAACACTCTGACCAATTTACATCACCAGGAGTTCCTGCTGCCGTGCAGTAAATTAAGTATGCAGCATTGTCTATGTAGTGGCAAGGTTCGATCCCTAGCCTCGCTTCTATATGCTTCGAGTGTGGGCCCCCCACAAAAAATAACCAGTAAACACCAGATGGACATAGTGTGGACATAGATATAATACACACAAAGTGTGCAGTTTTGCGTTTTAAAACTTCAGTCCATAACAAATAACTGAATTTAATCATGCTCAAACACCGGGCAAGTAAAAATGAGGAAAGGAAGCACAATTAAAATCAAATAGCATACAAAGTTTACAGTAGCAAATCTAGATAAAGAGTATATCTGTATATCGATTCCTGTTTTAAGTTTAAAAATATTTCCTAATACAATTTTTAAAGTGCATTGAAATATTAGTTTCTCTTGACAAAAGGAATTCCTATTTTTTCATCATACTTTCCAGTTAAAACATATTTCCAACCAATTTTCATAAGCTCTGTCCTTCTGGACCATTCCAACAGTGAGTTTAAACAAGTGCAGACTTACTCATATGACTGCAATAACTATAGAAGTTCTCTTTAAAAGTGGTTGATTTGGGGACATATTTCTGCATTTTAAAATATACACTCGCACACAAACTCATGTATTTTAATTACTTTTAAAAATAAAAGTTCACTTATTAAAAATGAAAAATGTTGGATGAAATTTTTAAGTGATAATAAAAGATACTTTTTTCCTAGCATGTAGTGGAAAACAACATTTTTATAATGTGAACATCTCCATTCCATAGGTAAGGTTTTTTTTTCTGCTAGACATTATCCATTTTCAGAATCTACTTAAGCACATTGTGCTGAATTATAAAAAGGTGATTGCATTACATTATGTAGATATCCAAAAATGAATATCAAATCCAATAATAAGTTGTCATACATAGACATAAGATCACAGTTATGTATTTATAAATCACAATTGTATTTATAACTATCATACCTTTCTTAGATCATCAGAGTGCTTTTCTTTTGCAAAAATAAGCACATTATAAAACTCAGTAGTTTTCAGTTGATTAAAATACACAAAGGTACATAAAATTGGATTATTTTTATCACTATTCATCAGTTGTATTTTTTTTAACTCATATATCCTTTTCGTTCTGGAGGTTTATTTTTAAATAGCAATTTCTGAAATAAATGAGATATTTTACAAATGATTTTATTAATGGAAACTCTGAGCTTTTCTTTTAATATCTCTTTACTAAGCAAAATTATAAAAGTTAATAAATGAAATTAAGTGTTAATGAGGAAAAATTGAGATAAAAAAATGTAAAGAGGATAAATTTTAGCATAAACTTTAGTTGTTTTCTAAGAGTATTAGAATGAGCCTATTAATAAAACAGTATTATCTTTATTTCTAAAGAACTTTCTTCACCTAAGGTGTTGTATAATGAGTTATATCTGCTAATACATTAGCTAGAATTACCCAAATTCTAAAATGGCTAGACATTCTGGTTAATGGAGAAACAAAACAAAACAACTAAAGTATTGCCTAGCCGCAAAGTGGTTATCTTCACCAAAGAGTTTATACCTCCCAAAATACTTATGCTTCAGGTTAACCCATCAGAGCCCAATAACAAAGTGCAAATATGTTAAAAAGAAACATAACCATTTAGAAAAGTAGCATACCTTTGTCAACGTTAAACATATTACTTTGGATTTTTTTTTTTTTTTGTCAGGCCATTTGGAATGTATAACCTTTTTAAAAATGATATACTGGCATTGCCTCGAGGTGGCAGGTTTGATCCCCACCCTGGCACAGTGGGTTAAAGGTCCGGCAGTGCTGAAACTGTGACATCTGTGCCTAGGATTCAATTCCTGGCCCAGGAAGCACCCCCCAGAAAAAAACCGTGACATGAAATAACTGTTATGGGGATGAAAATAAAGAAAAGTCATACCAAGGAAGAGTTGGGCAACCCTGAATGAGTCCAAAGGCAAGTCTTACCTATATCACCATTTGGGGAGAAAATGGTAAATTGGACAAAATTTAAGACCTTGGGGCATTTTTAGTTTGTTCTGATACTTGATGTTAAGTATGATTTGAAGAAGTTGCAAACAAATGGAGAGGAAGCCCGAACCATAAAAGTTGAAAACGACTACTGCCTGATTCCACCCGCTGCCCTGAAGGTCTGTCTTGGTTAGCTTCCTCAATATTTTAACTCTCTAAAGTCTTTATTGACAAAAAGATAATGAGCTAGTGAGCAGACTTCAAAGGGATTCCACAGATCCCAGTTTCTGTATTTCTTCATTTGTCTCCTGTCCTGTTTAACTTTCATATTGAGATCAAATCACACTAATTGCGATACCTTTCCTAACGTAGCTAACAGGTTGGTTTAGATCATGGACAAGTATTTATCTCCTGTCATCCATTAGCAGAATATGGCTTGGAAAAATGAGCAATCTGTTCTATTAAACAGAGATGAACTTGATTAGCTTCAGACTCTTTGGGTTTGCATGTGAAAAAAAGATTAATCAACTAAAGCATAGGTTTGTGTTTTTCTTTCCATAGTTGATAGCTCATTATCTAGGCCATTTCATTATAGATTAAAATTCTGTTGGCAGATTTTTCTGGTTAAGACATTGCCCATATGCTGCTGTTATATTCATAATTCTCTATCTGTATTACTGTCTTAAGAAATTTGGAATTTTGGTATATGCCCTTTCCTTGATTAAGAAAAGAGATCATCAATTCGAGTTTAAAGTTCCATCATCTGTTACATTTTTCTTTGTTTTATAAAGAAATATTAAATTTTTGGATGACTTCCTCCCTTAAAAATAGAAAGAAAGAAATATCACATTTTTAATTCTTAAGATTAAATAGTATGAGGAATACTTAAATTAAAGGCTGGATTCCTGCTTTTTGTAAGGGAGAAAAGTACTTGTGTTATTACTTTAATATATTAGCATTAGAGTCCATTTTAGACCTATTGTATACCTTCTAGCATATACTTATATCTGTATCAATATTTTGAACAAGTTAATACACAAATAGATACTTCCATTTTTACGTATGAGTTTTAAAGGTAATACTTCAGTCTGTTCCTTCTTTCTCATCACATGGCCCTCAAAGCTCTCTTTAAGTGTTGTGCTTAATGTGTTTCAACTTATATTTTATGTCTATTCTTTACATCCTCATATCTAATGAGTCAGCATCTTTACATCAATATGTGGTGTATTCAGCTATATCTCAGACCTTCTAGCATAAAATCATCCTTGTATAGCTAGCTAGATATTTCCACTATTATAATGTAGAGCAAACAACATAAAGTCTTAGTGTCATGTAATAATAAATGTTTATATTTGCTCCTTAGTCGATGAATTGTCTAGTCAGTTGTTTTTATATGAGTTGGGATCAGTCTGGCTCACTCATGCAGTTGTCCTCAGCAGTGGTTTGACTAGGTGGTTTTGAAGAGCTTAGCTGGGATTTGTCTCATGCCTGGAGCCTTAGGCTGGAGCTTTGGGATTGACTTGGTGCTATTCTCTATGTTTCATCTTCCCACAGGCTGGACTGAGGGTGTTCTGGTAGAGAGGATAGTGGAGCAAGGTAGAAAAGAAGAGCATGCAAGTACTTTTCTAGTATCTGCTTATGTCAAGTAGTCTACTAATCCATCAATCACAGCTATTCCCATAGCCAAGTGCAGAGTCAATGCAGGTTGGCAACTGCCAAAAGGAGGGGATTTAGAGAAGCATGAAAAATCGGTGCCATTAATGAAAACAGTCTTCCACGATCCTATTACTTATTGTTTTCTCATGGGCCTTTTATTTCTTCTTTTTTTCTCAATAATACCTTTTTAATGGAAAAAAAGATTGAAATTATTCATCCAATCATCATATGTTCATTAAGCGCCTGGTAATATATGCCATCAGAGTGTGCATACAGGTGGTGGGACAGGGAAAAAAAAAACAAGACATAAATAAGTAAAATATACAGTTTGTCAGATGTTGATAAGTGCTAAGGAGAAAAATTAAGAACATGATAATGGAATGTCTTCAATATACATCCAGGAAAATCCTCACAGATAAAGAAAAGAAAGGGTTAAGCCATGTGTATATATGAATTTCCTCCCAGAAAGTGGGTACAGCAAATTGAAAGGTGAAAGCATAAATGATGTCTTCCCAAAAATGGCCAGAAGACCATTGTGTCTCTTATCGTTGCTCAAAGGGGCGAGAAGGAGAGGATGGGAACAGGAGAGAGAACATGAACTCACATCAGATAGGGCATAATAGGGCATCACAAAGGTTTTAACTTTACTCTGAGTGAAATGATAATGAATTGGAGGAATTTAAGTAGAGGAAGGATGAAATTAGACATGTTTAAAAAGGATTTTTTCTAGTGGTCCCAAGAACAAATTTGTAAAGTAAAATAAAAATTGAGACTTAACTCATTGCATACTGTGAAAACAGCAGTTACTTGGATGGGTGGGAGAAAAGCCGAGACTGGAAGGGGTTCAAGAGAAAAAGGAAAGGAAAAAAACGGAGACAATAGTCTCAACATCTTTTTTGAAGACTTCTGTGTGATGAGAAAAATAGTGGGACAGAATGTAGGGTGAAGGGAGCAATTACTGTTTGTTTCTTTTTTAAGCCTGGGAAAATTACAGCGTGTTTTCATGTTTGTGGGAATGATCTACAAAAAGGCAATCAGAAAGTGACAGGATACTGATCAGGTTTCAACATGGATGAAACTTCAAGAACAATATGCTAAGTGAGAGAAGCCAGAAACCAAAGAGCCCATTTAGAAGAAATATCAAAAAACAATTTTGTGGATACAGAAATCAAATCATCAATTGCCAGGGGCCTGGGTTAGGAGTGGTTAAGAGCTCATTGAAATTTTGTGTGGTTGATGGAAATGTTAAATTAAAAAAAAAAAAAAAAGAAAAAAGAAATCCCTAAATTGCAGTGATAGCGGCATATCCCTATAAGTTTCCTGAAAACTGGTCCATTGTACACTTACAATGGGTGAATTTTATGGTATGTACATAATATTTCAATAAAGTTGTAAAAAACAAACAGCTAGGGTGAGTTTTAATTATACATTACCAAAAAAACCTTAATAAAGACACCTTTTTCCTATTGATCCTATATTATTTAATCTGCATATGGGAAATGAGGATTTTTAAAGTGGGTTCTTCTAGTTGTGAAATTCATTGCATTCTACATGAAAGATCAAATCCTTATATTTTAATCCTAACTTTTTTCAAAACTCAGATTTAATGGGAATAAAACAAGAAAATCACATACTAATACCAAATATTAAGTTGGTTTAAAACTTTGTATTCTCTGTCTAGACACTGCCCTTGAATTATTTCCCATGGAAATGAAAACACTAAGAAAAACAAGATGATACAACTGGCAGTTGGTGGTGGGTAATATATGTTTTGGAGGAAGAATTCCACCTCACCTACTGACTCAGGGAAAGCTGACCCATCCACCCCTACCTTCACCTCACCTGTGCATTGAACATATGATGCTAGAACCAGCAAAGGAGACACCAGAAGGATACCTACTACATGACAAAGCCTGTGTTGCATTTTGCTTAAATTGGATAGCATCATATTTGTTATGATGCCGCCCATATTAAATGCAAAAAAGCTTTTAGAATCTTGAAGTCTGCTCTTAGAGTACCAATAAAAAAGTAAAAACAGCTTCATTTTCTCAAAAAGTTTAAAAACAACTTCAAAGATTAATAATTCTAATAATGGATATAAATATTTTAAGAAACAACTTTCAAAAATACAACACAGAATCTCACAGATCTAGATCAATCCTTTCATCAGCTGATGATAAAAAGAGAATTGGGACTTTGTTTTTCATATGTACTCTATATTTATTCAAAGGGTACAATCAGGGAAACAGAACCCTCATACTGATCCAAAATTCTCCCCTGAATTCACAGATGACAATTGTTTAACCCTTTTTTTTGTTTTAAGTATTTGCTTCTTTGTACGTAACGTGCTAGAGGGGTGAGTAGGAATGAACTATAGGACCATTAAACAGACATTAAAAGAAATACTCAGAGTTTTCTAATTCATGTCATTTGACTACAGAGAATTTACATAAATATGTTTTTTTAATCCTGAAATGTGTATTCACATGTGTGAATTTCATGAAGCTACTATTAACTTTGCATATACTAAGGGGTCAAGAATATTTTGGAGTCTAAGATAATTCTTAGCAGTACAATCCTGAGCCTGATGCTCCTAGAGGGCAATAGATCACAGAAAATTTAAAGACGTAGGATGAGTATGGGCCATATGAGAAGATACAAGTTAACAAGGAAAAAGAACAAACAACATTTCCTGGATTTTTGCCATAGGATTTAAACTGTAACTTCATTATCATCCCACTGGTATCTCCTCATTAACATCAGTGAGCACCACGATCATAAGAATTTTAAAAAGAAGAAATTATTCTAGTAAAGTGAAAAAGTTCAAATGGCAAATGAACAGAAGATTCAGGAAACAGAAACCAGCCGAGGGCTCTCATAAAATCAATCCAGCAGATATCTCACTATTTCGGCAAATTTTATTCCCATCTAAGAAAAGAGCCTTTTTAAATAGGGATGGGTGAGTTTTGCCCTGTTCCTTCTGTTTGTTTTTTTTTTTTTTTTTTTTTTTTGGAATTCTCTAAGATACAGAGTTACAGAGGAAGGATACTTGTCAATTAAGCTGCTTTGACTGAATGCAAAGTCAAAGAATGGTGGTTGATTCTTTTATACCAGGCTCACAATGCAAAACACTTCATCTTGACTTGGTAAAAAAATTAATCAAATGCTATTCATTCTAGAATTGACAAGTTGTTTGTAAATCATGTAGTCATAGTTCAAATGTTGGGACTTTCAAATTATACCTTAAGCTTAGGTCTTCTCTAGAAATGATGACCTGAAATTAAAATGACGACATCCCTGACCAGGGAATTTTTTGCAAACTTCAGATGATAAAGAATTGTCCCGAATATTCTGTTTTCCCTTAAATCTCCACTCTCCATTCTTGGCCATGCCCTGTGAAGCCGACCTGTGTGGCATCAGCTAAGTGCCCTTGACTTCTGACTTCTAATGACAGTCACCATGGGAAAATGCGGGTTCATTTCCCTGCCTTCTTACCATTTGGTTTTAGGTAACGTCTCCCTGTTACTGCAAGTAACCGAGTGCCTCGACTCTCCTTCCTGGTCTCCTTTAACGCTGACTACACTTTTGTAAATAATTCATTAATGTTTTCTCTCAGTATTTCATTTAAGCATCTATCTTTTTCCTGCCAGGAAACTAAAAAATAATTAGTAGCAGGAGTACCAGTTATTCCTGGTAATATCTGACAACATCACTTAATTTAAGATTGCTCATAACTTGCTTGCTGAGGAAAATGAGACACTGGTAATGCTTATGTGTGGGAATAATTTAAAAATGCTTAGTAGGATGATACTGACTGATGGGCAAGTGTTAAAGCATTAAAGGATACACTACAATGGCCAAGGCATTTAGTCACTCTGGTGGGGAATGTTTCACCAAGATTGTAGGATCAGTAGGTTGCTATTGTTAACCATATTTTTGGCAATTTGCATTACTTAATAGTATGGAATTTCATGCATATTTCATGAAAAGATGCCATAATGAAAAAAGTTCAGAAAGGCACCAAATGTAAACAGATTTAATTAATGGAATCATATTAAAATTAATTTCAATCATATTGAAAATGTCAGATTATAATTTCCAAATTTTTTTAGAAAGATTCTTATATAGATGTAGCATGACCTGAAGAATGTCTCCTAATTTTTAATGAACCATATTGAACTTATTTCATAAACTTGTCAAATAGTTATTTAACTTATCCACAAAGAAACTGTCAAGACAGGAAAGCTGATTCAATATTATTTGTGGAAATCCAGTAATTTATAGGCAATTAAAAATAAATATGAAAAAAATAAATATGAGAACAAAATTGTTACATTATATAAACTAGTTAATTACTTTAACCTTTGATGCTAAAATTTCTATCAGAAACAAATCATTTGCATAACAGTCAGATGAAAATCTATAAGTTAATTTATAATTACATAGAGTGTGGGCCCTAATCAAGAGTAAATGACAAAGTCAAACACAAATACATTCTCCTCGAGAGTTAAATAAGCCTTAAGTTGGCCTGTCAAATAATGCCCAAGAATGAGTTTGAAGGTACATTCTACCCTCCCTTTGATAGGGATGGGGTAGGCATAGGTAGTTGTTGAAGTCCCAATAAGGGACCATAGATAAAGAGGGAAACTCAGGGGATTTGGGGAGATCACTGTAAATTAATAAATTGCTCAGAAAAGCCATCCAAAAAACAAGGCAGGCTTGCTTGACTAGCGGAGGTGTGAGAATTGTCTCAGGGTGTTGTGTGGGGGATGGGCTGAGGCCTGCATTCAGATTCAGACCAAGGGCAGGAGTTTGAGGACCACCCTTCTGCTGACTTGAATGCACACCTTACTGGATGCTAAGGAGGAGCTATTGCTCAAAAAAAGAGGAAGGTGTGGTCTTTTCCAACTCCACTCCCCTTGGATGATAAAACTGTAGCCCACCAGATTCTTGGGGGGCAGAGCTTCAGTGCTTGCCCACTTGCATCTCTCGCAAGCGTCCTCTCTTAATAAATCTATTTTTTGCCTCACTTTGTCTCTCACTGAATTCCTCCTATGTAGAGGCCTAAAGAGCCTGAACCTCAGTGATTCCAGACACTAGGTGAGTGATTCTAATTTAAAACCACGGGTTCAAGTCCCAATCTGTGTTCTGGCTAGGTCCAGGCCATGAGTGCTGTCAGTGTCACCTCTACCTTATTTCCATATTCCAAGGTTTTTTTTTTTTTTTTTTCCTTAACCGTACTAAATGGCAACAACTATTTTAGCATTGATATTTAATCAAATGTGATTTGGTTTATGTTTCATATCCTCAGTAAGCGGTGAAATCTGGGTAAGGTTATGAAATTCAGCATCACTCACTATAAAGCAATGATCATGTTCAGGGCAACAGTGATGGAGTCCTAAACTTCACACTAACCAATGTGTTTAGGAGTACTTTCTAATTCTCATAGTAAAAATTTACATTCACACACTAAGAGATTTTTTAAACCATCAAACCTCTTTTGAATGGTAAGGTTAAAAAAAAAAAAGTATATACTTTTGTGAAATTTTCCACTCAGCGCTTCAAACCTGAGATTCTGCATTCAAATGAGTCATTGAAAAATAGCCTCCTAAGTGTTGGAAATCCAACAGAAATTGCTTTTATATGCCATTTTAGAGTTCCACCTGCTCACTAGGAAGCAAAATGTCAGAAAATAATGAATCAACATTATACATATTGAAGTTGCAAGAGGGAAAATAGGATTCAGATCAAAGGTCTTCGAGAGGCAAATAAACTTACAAATAAATGAATTTTTTACATAAAGGGGGGCATTGCAGCCTATTTTTAAATTCCTATATACAGCCACTAGAGCATGCCAGTTGGTTTTTTATTTCTAAATTCCCTTTATATTTTTTCTCAAGAAGCTCCTATAACAGAATTATACTTATATAAATAAAACTGCTGATAAACCCATGGATGCCATGCATTTTCTTGAATATAAAGATAAATAAAAGCAAATAAATCACTACAAATTTAGATTACCCCCTCCCCCAGGAATAAATTCTAAATCCTGGAAGTTTATGGTAATGTAAATGATTGACCAAATTCATATACTAGAGAATAGTGAAATTTAAAAACTATGCTTCCCAGCTTCAATGACAAAGTTACTCACCACTTAACACAAAATTTAAAAAATTGTCAAATCGCTATTTTGGCAGAGATCAATAATTTAGTTAAGCATTTTTTTAAGAATAAATCTGTATTATCCAATCTCTATTGCCCAACATGGCATTTTCCCAACTATGTTTGCTAGCTTTTGAAGGTGAATGCTAAGAGTTGGATTATTTATACATAAAGATCGTTAGAAAAAAACATAATGAAGTGTTGTTACATTAAAAGGGATCCTTCTGGGCAATAAAAGCATGAGCCTGGCTTTGAGTCTGATTCCATGAAGACCTGAATACCTGACAAATGATAGATCAACAGAATGTGGAAGAGAATTAAAATCAGTCTGAGCTCCAGCAGAAGCTGTAATAGCCCTTATAATTACTGAAGGAAAACAAAGAGACTGATATCACAGTGGTAGGATTAAAAAAAAGTACAGTAAAGAAGAAGCCATATGATCATTGAGGTGCTAAGAACTGGTCAAAATGATTTCCGTAGCCTGACCTGCCAGACTCTTGAGGTAACAGTGAAAGCTGATGATGTATGAAATTGCCAAAGGCCTGGTCTCACATGCTAAGAGCTGTAAGGATATTAAATAATCAAAAATACCCAAAAGCTTTTAAATGCAAAACATTTAGTCAATTAACTTTTGCTTCTAGTTCTTCTTTTTAATATTTTTGAAATATACTGGACTCTAATAAAACAGGCAGGATGGGCTACAATTTAAAAATAAATGTATTCTAATTAGAAAGATCTTTCCTCTATTAATCCTGAAATACTGTGCTGCCTATTCTCATCATCCCCACTTTAAGATGGAAATGCAAATTGTATAGCTGTTTTACCTTGTAACTAGAGTGATTACATTAGTTACTATTGCGGCAGAGCAAATCATTCCAGTGTTTAATAGCTTAAAATAACAGTCACTTGTTCTCTCAAAGTTTCTGAGGGTCATGAATCCTGGAGCAACTTAGCTGAGCAGTCCTTTCTAAGAGTGTTTCATGAGCTTGCAGTCAATCTGTCAATGGGACTGCATTGCCTAAAGTCTTGACTAAGGTTTGTGGATCTGCTTGCAAAAAGGCTCCCTTACATGGCTGTTATGAGAACTCTTTGTTGGCTCTTGGCTGAAAGCCTTAGTTTTTCACCATGTGGGACTCTCCATGGTGATACTTCAGATAAACTATCCGGTTTTGCCCAGAGAAAGTGACCTGTAAGATAGAAAGAATATGAGTGACTGACAGAATCTAAGTGGCTTTCGTATAACCTAATCTCCAAGGTGACATACGATCATTTCTGACATATGCCAAAGCTCACACAGATCAATGAAACTATGGGAGGGGACTCTGCAAAGATGTAAATTCCAAGAGACTCAGATAATTGAGATCATCTTAGTGGCTGACTACTATATCGAGGGAAGCAAATAGAGATTTCATACTGAGCAAATACATATTACAATCAGCCAGTTCACCAATTATCCTGAATACATTAAGGGTTAAAGGAGGAAGATATAATGTGGTTTATGCACTTGTTTAATTAATTGTTAAAAATATTTAACCACATGTTAAGTGAGAACTGAGATAATTCTAAATTTTACTGCTTTGACTTCTGAGCACGGGGTTAAACTGAATTAAATACACACACACACACACAATAGGTGTTTAGCTTAGAAAAGTTGCTTCTGTGTGATTAACACTGGATGCTGTTTTAAGATACTTAGATTTAATTTTATTTGGCAGGAATTAATTTTGTAATAGATTCAAAATTTAAGATGATTTTGTGTGAAGAAATCATACAATGATTTTGAGGCAAATCAATAAAAAAGGGAGCTATCTCAAGGTAAAGGATATAAGCAGAAGAAATAAGACACACACACACACACACTCATGTAAAACTGTCCTCACAGTGGTAATCAGCCCTTCAGTGATGCTCATGTTTTAATCCCAGGAATTCAAGAATAAGTTATATTATATACAAAATGGGAAACAAGATTGGTGATAGAAATAAGGTTGCTAATCAGCTCGCTTTACGTTTTCTTTTCAACATTTATTGAAATTATTTTCTTTAGTTTCTTCATATGAATTTTTATAAACTTCTTGATATTGAATTATCCCTGTTTCTTAGACTAAACCCTACTTTCATCATAGCTTATTGTTCTGATATCTTGTTAGATTCCCTTTGCTGATACTATACTTGTGGGTTTTGCATTTCTATTCCCGTCATGGCACAGTGGAAATGAATCCAACTGGGGACCACGGGGTTTCAGGTTTAATCCCTGGCCTCACTCAATGGGTTGAGGATCCGGCATTGCCGTGAGCTGTGGTGTTGGTCACAGATGTGGCTCAAATCTGGCATTGCTGTGGCTGTGGCCTAGGCCCAGGGCTGCAGCTCTGGTTAGACCCCTACTCTGGGAACCTCCACATGCACAAGTGCAGCCCTAAAAAGACAAAACAAAAACAAAAAACAAAAACGTTTTTAGCTATCATTCATTGAATTATATCATTTTTAAAATACATGTTTCAAATTTTTATCCTTTGCAAGAACCCTGAAAATGGCATTTAGATTTCCTTTTCTGAATTTTTTTTTTTTTTTTTTGCTTTTTAGGGCTGCACCTGTGGCATATGGAGATTCCCAGGCTAGCGGTCCAATCGGAGCTACAGCTGCCAGTCTACACCACAGCCATAGCAATACCGGATCCTTAACCTACTGAGCGAGGCCAGGGATTGAACCCGCAACCTCATGGTTCCTAGTCGGATCCATTTCCACTGCATCATGATGGGAAATCCCTGAATTATTTTAAATTCCTTGTTATTACTAATGTTTTTATCTTATTCTGTTTGGGTTGCTATAACAAAACTTCACCGACTGGGTGGCTTATAAAAAACAGACAGTTCTAGAGGGTGGGAAGTTCAAGAGCAAGGGGCCAGCATGTTCGTCTTCTGGTGAGGGCTGTCGTCTTGGTTCATAGCTGGTGCTTTTTTTCTGTCTTCACATGACAGAAGGGAGCTAGGGGTCTCTCTGGAGCCTCTTTTGTGAAAGTATTAATTTCATTCACAACAGTACCATCATAATGAGCTAATCACCTTCCTAAAGCTCCATCTCCTAATATCACCCTCTTTGGGGACTGGAAGTTCAACATACGCATTTTTGGTAGACTCAAACCTTCCAACAACAGTAGTTTGTGTATTTATATCTTTGAGGGCTTGGTATTGTTTAAATAATATTGGAAATAACTGGTGTTTGGCCTTGATGCTACTTTTAAAAGTAGGTCTCAGTAGTTTTTTCACTGTTTTCAATGATAAATGGTGAAATATTTTGATTCTTTAGGGGTTAATTTGGTTCTTTTTAATTTTTTCAAGAGATCATTTCCTTCAGCAGTCTTTCATTCATTTTTCCAACCCTGAAGTTGCACTTAGAATTCTCTTATAAATATTTTAATCACACTGACATCTGCTATTTGGAATCCTTTCCTTTTTCTAAGTATGTTCATTTTTCTCTTAATATTTTTATTTTTTCCAGCTTTATCAGGATATAATTGGTACATAAAAAACTGCCCATAATTAATATATACAATTTGATGAGTTTGGACATTTGTATACACTAATGTTACCATCACCAAAATCAAGGTAACAAGCATATCCATCACCTGCAAAAGTTTCCCTGTGCCCTGTGGATTTTTGTTGTGGTAGTAAGAATGCTTAACACGAGACCTACCCCCTTTAACAATTTTTAAGTAGAGAATACATTTTTAACAACTACAGGCACTAGGGTATACAGCAGATCTCGCTGGAATCTATTCCCTTCTATAGCTCTAACTCTATAATCATTGAACACCAGCTCCCCATTTTCTCCCCTCATCCTCTGCTAACCATCTTTCTATTCTACTACTATACCATTGACTATTTAGATGGCTCATATAAGAGGAATTTAAACTTGTGACTTTTTTTCTTATTTTGCCTTTAAAATCCTATCATTTAGATTTCTTTGTTTCCTTCAATTCCTGTTAGTCTCCATCTTACTAATTTCAGTGTCATGGTTAGTCGAGGGCCGAACAATAGTTCATTGATCTCTTTGTCAAAATGAAAGAGAATATTAATGGAACAAAGTATCCACACATTTTGAAAGAGAAGAGAGAACAGTGAATGTGAGAAACAAAACTACTAGGAGAGGTGCAGACAGTGCGGTGGTTGGTGCTATGAAAGGAGGGATGGTGAGACGTAGAGGAGTCAGGACATGCAATGACTTAGGAGCTATCTCCAGGGCATTTATTTCATTCTAATAACAATAAGAAACCCATGAAAGGTTTTAAGCAGAAAGTGGCATGACCACATTTGGGTTTCAAAAATGTGTTTTTGGAGGTGTGGTTTATATTTTGAAGTAGTTGATGGCTGTAAGTTTCTTGGAATTACAAGATTTCCTAGAAACCAACCAAAATTTAACAGTGACTTCAGTGTGGAAGCTGTGGATGTAGAGAGAAGGTGAGAGTTTTGAGAGCTATGTAAGAAATAAAATCAGGAACATATTTTAAGTACATATGGAATTTAATGAAAAGGGAATTTCTAATAACTTTTTAGTCTTTGGCTTTTATAAAAATATAGTAATGGGTTCATTCTTGGAAGCAAAGAAGAAATTCTGGAAGAAGGCAGTGATAGAGATGGAATGTCATTCATTGGTTTCAAACATCTTGAGTTTCTACTCCTCTTATTTTACCCAAGTAAAGAAGGAAGGAAAGCAATTTGATATATGGGTTTGGATAAAAAAAAAATGTGGCTTAAAAAGATATGTTTTCAAAACATTGTCACTAGTGTCATCGTTATTTATACTACTGAAAATTAAAAATAGATTATGTGACAATAGGAAATTAAACAAATGATTATACATTCATGCAAACCATTTAAATGATAATGTATTTCTGCATTTGTAGAAATGTGAGATTGCTTTTCTGACACATTATTACCATTTAAAATAGCGAGTTATGGAAATGATCCAATTTTTACAGTAATTCCTTATAAACATCAGTTTTTAAACAGCTACAAAGAATTGTATTTGCTTGTAAGTCAATTCATTTGAATGACAAAGCGATTATACTTTCTACATTTAAGTTTCTTGAAAGAATTGGTGAAGTTGATTGCATTAGTTCAGATTCTTTCTGCAAAGTAATTTTATAAAAGTTTCAGTTTGACTAATGAAAGGCAGTATGTTTTGTACTAAACACATTAGGTTTAAATTCTCCATTTGACTCTGCTATCTACTCTGTAGCCATGGCCTGTTTCTTAATTTCTATAAGCCTCAGGTTTTTTCATCTATCAAATAGGAATCAACTAACTTAAAGAATAGTAAAATACTGTGACAGCTTTATAAAGTGATAGCAGAATCCAAAACCAGAATGTCCATTAGGATTTTTCATTCTACAGAAAAAAATGAAATATGAAAAACAAGAAAAAATTAACACTGGTAAGTAAAACACTAGAATTTAAGTAAAAGTCTCCTAACTTCTCATTGGGAACTTAAATACAAGTCTATTAACTCCCCTCTGTTAGAGGTGGTAGCATTGTGAAGCCTTCAGTGGCCCCATCCAAAGCTTTAGGAGTGGTCCCATAATACATTTGCATAAATTATTATTTTTGTAAATTTTGCAGAAGTATCTTAACTTTAATTCTTTCATAATATGATCTTGTTCAACTCTATCCATCCCTTCATCACATCCCCCATTGTGTTGTGTCTTTGAAGTGGTCAGGGACATTTTGGCCATCAGTTGAGGGGAAACTGAATAGGATATACATTTAGTTGGCATATGGAATATACCTATGTGATTTTCTGTCCCTTAGATGAATAGTGAGTGCTAGTGCTGGTTATTTGGAAGTAAGAATGGCTCAAAGAATGCTCTAATGACCTGTTTTCATTCATCTTTTTTTTTGTCTTTTTGTCTTTTTGCCATTTTCTTGGGCCACTCCCATGGCATATGGAGGTTCCCAGGCTAGGGGTCCAATCGGAGCTGTAGCCACCGGCCTACGCCACAGCCACAGCAATGCGGGATCTGAGCCACGTCCGAGACCTACACCACAGCTCACGACAATGCCAGATCCTCAACCCACTGAGCAAGGCCAGGGATCGAACCCGCAACCTCATGGTTCCTAGTCAGATTCGTTAACCACTGAGCCATGATGGGAACTCCTCATTCATCATTTTTGTTTATAATGTTACATTCTTTTTATTTAAAAAGAACCCCAATTTATAGAAGCTTCGGGGTCTACAAAATCTGTCCAGTATTCTTTCTTCTTTGTTAAAAATAGCTTCTATGAGGTCCCTCTCTCTCATATATATATATATATATTTGTGTGTATACATATTTATATTACTGTAACAAATAAGTTACATAAGCATTATTTATGGATATCTTATTTTCCCCTTACTGGGTGATGTAATTTTATTTAATAGAGTTCCTGCCTTTAAGATGTCAAAACTTAAGAAAGTCAGATTTTTAAACAAAATAGAACCATATAACATGATAGATGTTAAGATGATGATTAAATATCCATAGGAGCAATATAGAAAGAAGCAGCAAATTTGCTCTAGGAAGTTGGGGATTATTCAGAGTGTAGGTCACATATAAATTGAAGAGGAATAGGAGTAAAAGTAACTTAAGACAGAAAACAGCTTGATTCAAAGTATGGGAGAAGTATAGGTCTTATGGCAAAAAACACATGAAAAGATGTTCAACATCACTAATTATTACAGAAATGCAATTCAAAACCACTATGACGTACCACCTTACACTGGTCAGAATGGTCATCATCAAAATGTCTACAAACAATAAATGCTGGAGAGGGTGTGGAGAAAAGGGAACCCTATTACACTGTTGGTGGGAATGTAAATTGGTGCAACCACTGTGGAAAACAGTATGGAGATGCCTCAGAAAACTAAAAATTACCATTTGATCCAGTAATCCCACTTCTGGGCATCTATCCAGAGAAAACCATGACTTGAAAAGATACATGTACTCCAATGTTCATTGCCGCATTATTCACAATAGCCAAGACATGGAAACAACCCAAATAAATGCCCATCGACAGAGGAGTAGATCAAGAAGATGTGGTACACATATGCAATGGAATATCACTCAGCCATTAAAAGGAAAGAAATACTGGCATTTTTAGCAACATGGATGGACCTGGAAATTATCACGCTAAGGGAAATTAGTCAGTCAGGGAACCACCAGCATCAAATGCTATCACTTACATGTGGAATCTTAAAAAAAGGACACAATGAACTTCTTTGCAGAACAGACACTCTCTCATAGACTTTGAAAAACATATGGTTTCCAAATGAGACAGGTTGGGGTGTGGGGGGATGTGCTGGGGGTTTGGGATGGAAATGTTATAAGATTGGGTTGTGATGATCATTGTACAACTATAACTGTAATAAATGCATTTTTAAAAAGAAGAATTATAGGTCTTGTTCCAATACTGTATTTAGGCAAATGGCCAGTTTATAAACGTTTTCTAGAATTACCTAGTTTGTGTTTACTTATGGATAGTCAAGAGCCCAGACATAGATTAATTTCTGAAATTGTGATAACATAAATAAATAATTTGTACAATTATACTCAACAGGGCATCTAAGTTACTCATATCATTTTAAATAGGAATAACAAGTGCACAAACAGTCCTGGGGTGAGAATTAGCTTGTTTTTCTAAACTATTCAGTTCAATTAAAGGCAATTTCAATAACAGTCTTTGGAGAATCACCCTCTCTGGAAAAAAAGACTATTGTTTCCTGTAATATAGACACATAATTTCTAGTACTCAGGAAACCTATCTGAAATAATTGTGTAAATTCCAAGCTTGGCTAATTCAAAAATGTCATACTGAAAAAATACTTTGTATTTCTTTTATAACATAAACCAACAAAATGTACTTGATAAATGATATTATGATTTAATACTAGAAAATCCTCTTCTCTCTTAATAAGGAATTTTGTCATCTGGCTATTCATATTTGGAGCCAGAGTAGCATTAAAGATTCTTTTTAAATATTTAATCATTTGAAATTTATTTTAATTTGATTTATGTGTAATAATTGTATACTATGATGTTTTAATCTACTACCTAATTATAAACAAAAGATGTTCTATATTTTATTTAGAATAGATCATCTTTTCTATTTTCTGAATAAATATTTGCAATAAAAATTTCTACTTCTATGTCTGTCTGACATGAGGTGAATTCATAACCTGATTGTGATTATGAACATAGAAACTCTTTCTTAATCCTGATTTCCTAAGTGGTGCCATGTTTTGAGTAGCACTATAAGAAATATACATTCTGAATTACAACATTTTTCACATATATTTACTTTTTGTGATGACTTTGTGGATTTGTTTTTTGCCAGAATCTATTTTATCTACATTAAATTGAGTTCTATACCATGTTTGTGTTGTAGCTTCTCATAGGAGCACAGTTCTGATTATTCTACTTCTGTGGAAATAGCTGCTTTTTAAATGAAATGCTTGATATAACAACTTTTTTTTAAGTGACTCGTGCATGAATTCATGCAAAACCATTTTAAAATTCATGGTGCCAGTGATTTTTGAAATTCATTTGGGAGATATAATACTCTCAATATTCTATAAAATTTTAAGATATAGAATCAAGTGATTCCACTCCGAGAAGTTCCTTTTATGCTTTCACATAAACTAAACACTTTATTGCTACCTTTATCAAGTCCTATTAATATGGTAGGTATTGTATATAGAAGTAGATAGAGTCACTATTCTCTGGATTGTCATTGGACAGGAAATCCAGAAATATTTGTTTTTCCAGATTTATTTAATTTGTTCTTCATCATTTTTCCCCTTATATTCCTGAAGCTCTATTGAATTCTTTCATGCTAATCAATGCCAATGAAAATTGTCACTTTTTACAATGAGATCCTGCTAAGTAGCATTGAGAACTATGTCTAGATACTTATACTGCAACAGAACAAAGGGTGGAAAAAAAAATGTATACATGTAGGTGTAACTTGGCCCCCATGCTGTATGGCAGAAAAAATAAATAAATAAATAAAATTAAAAAAAAAAGAAAATTATCACTTGCCACCTGCTTCCACAGGATTAGGTCACTAACCTCTACAATCACTGACCTCTGCAATCACTGACCCTCAACAGCCTTCCAAAGGTATTCAGGGTGGAGCTCAGGAGTGAGGCACTCTGTGCTCCAGGAAAACTGGCAGAACAGATCTTCAGATAGGTTTTTTTAGGAGAAAACATTATGTGCCCAATGGCTTCCATCTTTTCATATCTAGAAAAGCACTAAAATTCCTAATGAAGATATCTGTTCCTTGTGACTAGCTGCAACCCTCTGCCAAAATAAGTGCTTGACTGCATATACCCCCTTCACCAAAATCACATGGATGCTGACCTCTCTTCCTCTTCACAGCAGTTCCTCAGAGCTGAGATGCTGCCTCCCAGGCTTTAGTCCTCATTTTGCCCTGAATAAAACTAAACTCACAGCTCTCACATTGTGCCTTTTTTTTCTTTGAGTCGATATCAAACATTTTCCTAAATGAAAAACACATTTCCTAAAATAGTTTTTAGGATGCAATTATATGCTTAAAGTCATTTTGTTATTGTTATCATCATAACCAAATATGTGGCATTAATTAAATTACCTATTTTCTTTTGGTGGCATTTTGGAGATTTCTTAAAATGATCCAACATTTTAACTTGGCCTGCTCTCTTTAAATACAGAAATAATAAGATTTACAATAAAAGTGGAAGAACATGATGCAAAATGATTTTGTCATATTTGAGAATAATGCATCTTTTCCACCTCCACAGACTCGGAACTAGTTTGTACATGTATGATTAAAAAGTTTTGACTATAAATTAAATCCATTCTCATTAAAGAGTAAAACATATGTAATGTATAATATACCCACTTAAGAGATGTTTATGCGCAGGACTGCACATATGGTTCTATTGGTGCTAAAACACATCCCATTTAAAGTGCTTTTTCCATTTTGTTTCTCAGTGGTGGGTGACCCTAAATGTAAGAGAAACATGTGGCAAGGAAACAAAGACAGAGTCAAAAGTGAAAGGCAGTGAGACAACCAAATTGAGAGTTATCTTGGAAGAATTGTATCGGGAAATATGGAAGGAAATATCATCAGGAGCATATTCCGGAAAGCTTTAAATATCCGCACTAAAGGCAAATATTAAGGGCTAATCTCCCAACTTGTACAACTTGTGCAACTTTTCTTTCTATGTGTCAGTCATGATCTTTGCAGTCATCAAGAAAAATTACAAAAAAAAAGAAAAATTACAAGCTATTAAATGATACCTGAAAAGATTAGTAAAACACCCCTAAGTATCCAATTGGTATATTACAAGGTAAATATTGCTAACCCTCAGATTTAGCTTTTATTTCTTTTTTCTCTTGTTGTACATAATATAGTCTTTGTAAGCTATAAAAATCATATGAAGAAAATATGCCAGAATTAAAAAGAAATGAAGAAAAATTTAAGGAAAAAAAAAAGAGAGATGAAACCAATAACTGAGGATTTCTTAACATAGGGAATAAATCTTCATAAAAAGTTTGTTTTCGAAGACTCTGAGTCTGACAGTTAACATTATTTTACAACTTGATGTGGCCACGGCATGCCCAGATAATTGGTTTACCATTATTCCCCTGTGTCTGTGAGGGCGTTTCTGGATGAGATTAACATTTCAATGTTAGACTTGGTAAAGAAGGTTACCCTCCCCAATATGGGTGGTCCTGGATGTCACAAAAAGGGAAAGTAAGGAGAAAAAACTCACTTTCTCTGCCTGCCTGACTCTCTTTCAGCTGGGACATCAGTTTTTTCCTGCCTTCAGATTCAAACAGAAAACTTGGTTCTTGTTGCATCTCAAGCCTGTGAGCCTTCAGTGTGGAACTTGCACCATCTGCTCTCCTGGTTCTCAGGCCTCGGGACCCAGCCTTCCAATTTCCTGGGTCTTCAAGTCACCAACAACAGATCCTGATATGTCTCAGCCTCCATAACCATGTGAGCCAATTTCTTACAGTAAGTTTCTGATATATAAGTACTCCTCTTCCTGGAGATTGAGAAGGAGAGAGAGAAAGATACTGGCAATTGGTTCCATTGCTGGTAAGAACCCAAACTACTCCACTGAGTACCTTGTTTGCCTTATTAAACTACCTGCTGCCCAAAAAAATTGATTACCATCATCCTTCTACTGGACATTGTCGAGAATGTTATGGCCTTGGATTTTTTTAAAAATAATGCAAAGAATTAAAAAGTGAGAGATTCAGTCACTGAAGAATTTTTCCTTTTCCATCTCCTGATCTCTATTTTTTGTCTCTTTGGTCTTATTAGGGCCACATCGTGGCATATGGAGGTTCCCAGGCTAGGGGTCTAACTGGAGCTGTAGCCTCTGGCCTACACCTCAGTCATAGCAACATCGGATCCAAACTGCGTCTGCGACCGACACCACAGCTCACGGCAACACCGGATCCTTAACCCACTGAGCGAGGCCAGGGATCAAACCCACACCTCATGGTTCCTAGTCAGATTTGTTTCTGCTGCGCCATGACGGGAACTCCTCCTGATCTATTTTTTTTTTTTTTAATTATCCAATGAGTTGTTTAACTGAAGTTATATACCTGCAAACTAATACTGGTATTTTGTTTATTATGTACTTAACCCTGAAGACTTAGAAACATAAATAGTCACTGTTGTGTATCAGAGATAATGCAAGGCTTCCTCCCACTCATTGCCCATAGGTGGTAAAAGCCTCTGTGTCTGGTAATTTCTCCTACATATATTGGCTGAGTCACACAAAGGGCCATTTCTACTTCCCAGGCTCTGTCACTAACAGCAGATCTTCCTTGGCAGTAGAGACAAATATTTGCTTATAATATTCACTGTCTGGTTCTGTCTGGTTTGAAGTGAACTTACCTCACTATTTGGGTGGCAAGATAACAGAACATAGAAGGCTATATGTGAATTCAGGTGAAAAAGCAAGAAAGCCACTTAGCCAGATTTGTATTTAGGTCTAGGATACTTGCTATTTTTTTTTTTCTTTTTTCTTTTCAGGGCCACACCTACTGTATGCGGAAATTCCCAGGCTAGGGGTTGAATTGGAGCTGCAGCCACCGGCCTACACCACAGCCACAGCAATGCCAGATCCAAGCCACCACGTCTGAGACCTACACTGAAGCTCAGGTCAACGCGGATCCTTGATACACTGAGAGAGGTCAGGGATTGAACCCGCATGCTTATGGATACTAGGTGGGTTCATTAACTGGGGAGCCACCATGGGAACCCCCTAGAAATTCACATTTCACTTCAAAGGTTAACTTTCAATCTTCTAGGTTAGGTTTCCAAAAGACAGTTTTGCCTCTAATATGAATCGAATCACCACTACTGTACTTTGCCTCAAGAAAGTTTAATAACATGACTTTGGATTTAATGAAACTTCATTGCCTCACTGCTTATCTACTGTCAGCATATGAGGCTCACATATGTAATTTTGGTGTCTGGACTGTCCATTGTTTATTATATAGAGAAATGACCTTGCCTTCCTCTTGACTTGACAATTACCTTTTACAGAAAAATGACAATCTTCTTTCTTCTACCTTTTCCACTTTTTACCCACGCTACAACTCTCCTCTTATATTCATCATTAAAACCTATTTCCCATTAGTGATATTCCACTACTAAATCCTGAAATTAAGTAAAATAAAGGAAAATGCATATTTAGTCATGTTTTTATATATATATATATATTTTTTTTTTAAATACCTGAAAACAAAACATGGTACTGCTTAGATATTGAATTGTACCAAGACTTCTCAGTCATTTGGCCAAGGCTGTTAAAAACATGACCATTTATTTTCTTCAATTGTTTATGATAAGATTCTTCTAAGACTGGAATTCTTTATTGTAACATAATGTAGTACTTGAATTTGAGAGAATTGTGATCAGTTGCCTTGTCCTCCGCATCACCTCTAAGTTTTAATTTAAGGATAAAAATCAAAGTGTAGGTGGTTTTCAAGAGATGAATGATCATTCAGGAGGCATCCATGACCCTGGGAAGACCATCTAATCATCAATCCTGCAGAGATGTAATGTATGAAAGTCATTATCACCACCATCAAATGGCAATACTTTTTTCTTTCAGGTAAGGGCTAACTGTATTTCAACTTGGTGAAAGGCCCAAGATGGACATTCTGTAGACAGAATAGCTCTATTAATTTACTAAACAAGGAAATATCAGATAAGAAAAAAATGCATCCCGGGCAGGTAGTGGTATAAATTTGACTTAATGGAAAGGAGTTTTAATTCAGTAGACTGCTGAACAAGGGTAAATTAAATGTTCTCCACTTACTGCCATTCTTGTGTGTTTATATCATTGCATATTTTTCTAATCAATGTATTATTAATCAAAAAAGTCTTAATTATTTTTTTTCCGTCTTTTTAGGGCTGCACCCATGGCATGTGGAAGTTCCCAGGTGGGAGCTGCAGCTGCCGGCCTATACCACAGCCACAGCAATGCCAGATCCGAGCCATGTCTGGAAACTATACCACTGCTCACAGCAACACTAAATCCTTAACCCACTGAGTGAGGCCAGGGATCTAACCCACATCCTCATGCATACCACTTGGGTTCATTACCTCTGAGCCACTACAGGAACTACTCAATTCTTTATTCTATTTTATTAGATTCAATATGGCATGTCCATAATGTTTTCAAATTGCCAATGAAATCTTTGGAAATAGATTTAAGCCAATTTATCCAAAAATAGTCCCCTTTTCTGAATGACCATCAAGTTGCTGTACTGAAATTAGAGATGAAATTAAACATTCGTGAAATGATGCTACTATTTTCAGGTAAAAGGATAAAACCACATATAAGCAATGAATGCATTCTTTCTTTTGTTCAGCATGCAGCTACTGAGCACCTATTGAGTGCTAGACACTTCTAAATATAGAAAATAGAGCTGTTATAAAAAGAAATCTATTCCTGTCTTTAGGAGTATCTACCATTGTGAAGGGAAATGGATAAATGATAAATATGTGAATACTATATTAAATATTGCTAGAGAATAAAGAAGCGTTATATATATATAAAATCAAACAGACTGTGATTTAGGGTAAGGTGCAATTTTAGATAGGGAGTTCGCAAGGTTCTCTGATATGACATTCCTAAAGATTTTGAATGAGCAGGCCATGTAACAATATAGACTAGAAGTTTGCAGGAAAAGGGAGGCACAGATACAAAGCCCTGTGATAGTAAAATATTTAATGTATTAAATGAATGTAAAGAAGGTCAGCAGCTGGGAGAGAATAATGAAAAAGAGATGTTGATTTTTATGAACAGACTAGAGAAGATTGTTTAAATCCTTGCAAACCACATCAAGGAACTTGATTCTTCTTCTTAGTGTTATGGCAAGCCATTGGAGAATTTTTTATAAGGTATGACAAAAACTGATTTGCTTTTTTAAAAAAAAGATTTCTCTGGATGGAGACAAAGATGGTCTCCTTAGCCAAATTCTAGTCCAACTCCTCTGAGCCACCTTCTCAAGTATACCTCAATCTTGGCCAATAAAAACTGCAGACTCTCAGCACAAAGGACTTCCCCACCACCACCACCCAATACACAAGCACACATACACTTTAAGAGACTTGAACAAACACTAGTATGGTTTCTCAAAGCTGCTTCCCTGGAAACACGATTGCGGTCTCTTTAATTTTCTGCTCTGGGCTGCCAAAAGCATTTAATGTTTGCTCCACCAACATCTCTAGTCAAGGTCTTTGTAGGATAGAATCCTATATCTGAGATAGAGCTCAGTCTCAGTGGGGAGGTAATAACCTAACTCAATAATTGCCAGTCAGCAAACCCAGGTGGTCTAATCACATTAACAAATTACCCTTTGGATTTTTGAAAATGTCCACTTCCTGATTCTACTCAAGTGCCTGCTGATCCCACTCCCCGTTTCCTCACTTTCCCCTAAAATGCAAAGTCACCACACACGAATCAAAACTGAGTTCTGTTCATGCTGGACTCTAGCCTGTTGCAGTAGTTATTTCTGAGTACATTTTAACTAGTGTTTGGCTTTGTTTATATTTGATACTGTTTGAAGAATAAAATAACTGTAGGTTAGTAAAAACTGAGACAGTGAGACAGATCAAGAGGTTAATGAAGTATTGTAAGAAAGAAATTGTATTGGTAGAGTTATAATTATATAAGTGGTGAGAAGTGGCTAGATTTTGGTATACCTTAAGGGTAAAACATGCATACCATGAGTGATGGATTAGATCAAGAATATCAGTGCTTTTATTTTTTTTACCTAATTATTTTTACTGTCCATAGAAATTTTTCACTGAATGGATTACATTTTTGTATTACAGTTTACATAAAATGAAATGAATACATCTTAAGAGCACAGTTTGATGAGTTTTAACAAACAAGTAGACTCATAACTCATGTAATCTCACCTTTCCATCACCCTTGAATTTCTTTTGTGCCCCTTTCCTTCCTAGGACCCCAACTCAATAATTAATGCTCAAATTTCTTGTACCATAGATGAGCTTTGCTTGTCTTAGAATTTAACACAAACTGAATCATAATGTATATACTCTTTGCATATGTTTCCTTTTACTCAACACAATATTTTTGAGATTTATTACATATTATTGTATGTTTTATAGCATGTTTTGTTTTATTGCAGAGAACATAACTCTGAATATTTATGTTCCCTCAAAATTAATACATCGAAGCCCTAGCTTCCAAATGTGATGGTATTTGGAAATGGGGGCTTTTGGAGGTAATTAGATGAGGTCATGAGAGTGGTGACCCTCTGATGTGATTATTGTCCTTATAAAAAGAGGAGACAGCAGAGCTTCCTTTCTCTGCCATGTGAGGACACAGCAAGAAGGTGGTGGTCTGCAAGCTAGAAAGAGAGCCCTCACCAAGAACTGCTGGCACATTGATCTTGGTCTTCTCAGTCTTCAGAACTAAGAGAAATAAGTGTTGTTTAAGCTGCTGAGTCTATGTTATTTTTTTTACAGTAAATAGAGCTGGCTAAGAAGACATGAAATGTAATTACATTGTATGGACTTGCAGTGTTGTTTATCCTTTCTTTTCTTGACAAATAATTGAGTCATTTCTATTTTGGGGTTATTATGCATAAAGATGTTATAAACATATAAGACTTTTCTTGAATATATTTTAGTTTTCCTATTGCAAATGCCTGGATATGGAATTGGTATATCATAGGGCTGATGTATTTCACCATGTGTACACCTAACTACATGAGAAGCTACCAGAATTATTTCCCAAGTGGTTGTGCAATCTGTCATTCACCAGAAATATACAAGAGTTCTAGTTTCTCCACACACATGAACACCTAGTGTTGTCAGGACTTAAATTTCAGCCATTTTTGTAGGTAGAAAGAAGAATCTCATTGTGGTTTTAATTCACCTATCTCTGATAACTAATCACATTGAGCATCTTTGTGTGTGCTCTTGAATCACTTGTATTTCTTTATTTTTGTGGTATTCGTGTATATCTATTGACTTTTACTCAGTTGTTGTCTTTTTTATCATTGCATTGTAGGAGTTATCTTACTCTAAGATCATGACGATATTTCCTTATCTCCTTCTAGAAGCTTGTTTCTTTTATCCATTACTTTCAGGTCTATGATCCATCTTAAACTATTTCTGTGTTTGATAGAAGATATGATCAATTTATTTTTATGCAGATATTATTTCTGTACTACATATTTAAAAGACTTATTTTCATTAAATCACTTTAGAAACCTCTCTAAAAAAAATCAATGGATTATGTGATTGGAGTCTATTTTTCATTTCCTATCTTTCTTCATTGATTTATTTGTCCACATTTAAGCCAATACAACACTCTTTACCCTAAGATTATAGTAAGTCTTGAAAGGAGGTGTTGTAAGCCCTCCAATTTAATTTTTGGCAAGTTTATCTTCTGGTTAGTAATTTAAATTTCTAGCTTATACACAACTAACTCTCCTGAACTTCTCTTCCCTCCTGGGGAGCATATCAAAGCGTGACTTCTTCACTCTCCCTAGAAGAGAGAGCCATGTAGGCACTTTCTCAACTGTCAATGGAAGTATACCTCAGGCCTTAAATCCTTCCCCATGTCACTATTTGGGTAAGAGAAAACCATGTCTGGTATATGTTATATTTCAGCAGGCACATCTGAGCTTAATATGGCATAACTGTTATCTATTTTCTGCTTTGCTAGTGATTTTCACAAATATATTACAAAGATTAAAACCCTGTTGGGAAGAAAGGTAATTTGCACAGTTATTCCTCTCTTTCTCCTGAAACCATTGCAGAGTGCAATAGTTGTTTTTAAATGAGAGCATAACTTTTAGAACCATAGATAGCAAGCTTACCCTAGAAACCAACATAAAAAAGAAATAATAGCTTTTATATGAATAGCATGCATTTTTTCAATGTTTTGTGGTTCTTGCATTGTTCTATTCTCACATTAATTGAAAGTCTAAATTCAACTAATTAGTTTTCAATAGAAACCATAGAGAACTCCTGTTGAGAATATTATAAAACTTTATTCATTTATTTCCAAATGCATAGATAGAGATGAACATGGCTTGTTGTTAGTAAGATGAGCCATCTTTGACAAATATTTAAAGTGGGAAATAAAGTAAGAAAGATGGATCTAACACAGCTTCTCTCTCATTCCAGATAGATTGATCTTCAATAAACAGAACACTAAAATTCTAATACAACACCATCATCCATTGGAAGATAGCAGGCTGGAACCATCAACAAAATGAAGATATATATTTCCAGACCATTTGGGTATCATGGCACATTTCAAATGCACCATAAAGTAGAGGAAATTAATATTCTGTGGCAATTAGAAAGAACTACCTTTGAAAAGATGAAACCTTATAAAAAAGACTGAAAGATCAATGCTTTCTGAGCCTCTAAAATGGTTCTATGGATTTGGTGATTTTTGTGTCTTCTGGATCTAAATTTTCTATTCATGAAACCATCAAAATACTGTGATATATTTGACAAGTTATAGTTCAAATTGCCTGAGAATAATGAAGTGGAATAGACAGATAGATGTTCTGTTATATGTACCCACAAGGGAAACAGGTAGTATGAATAATCAAAATCTTTAAATTCCTAAGGCTAATTTAAACTATGGTTCATGTCCATGTTCTCCTTCTTTTAAATCCTTATCTTTCATAAGTGCTGCCAAAATTAAATGATCAGCTTTCACAAACGTGCCCTGACTTAGGTCACCCTCTCATGAAAATGTTAAAAAACAGTGAAATGGTGATAGAAAAGCCAGCAGAGGGGAATAAAGAAGTCCACTAAGAACAAAAGATCATGTTTCATTTACTCGATTTGCCCTTTAAAACATAGATTATTGACATTGTCATAATAAAAGTTGAGACAAAGAATGAACCTGGTCCTGTATGTTCTTCAACTGGCTTTCAATGACGCATAAGGCATCGTAAGGCAATATGAGATTGTCTTAGCATATGACAATAATAAATCACCCTTGTACAGCCCTCCAATAAGATTTGTATTGTGTTAAGTGCTTTGGCATGCATTGTATCAGTCAATCTTTAAATGATAGAATAGCGTGATGTAGGAAGGATAGAGTATAGTGTAATGATTAAAAACCTATTCTAGAGACAGATACCTGGGTTAAAATCTCAAGTCTTCCATGTAATGACTATGTGCTTTTGAGTACATTACTTAAACTGTCTTCTTCCTGGTTTTCTCAACCATAAAGCAGAGATAAAAATAATTGCCACGATGGGCAATTGTAGGATTAAATACATTTTAATTGTTAAAAGAATGCTAAAAAACATGCCTGATCTATAATAGAGCCTAAGTAAATTACATACAGATACAAAAAATCTCTATTTAAAAGAGTTAATTATAATTATCAAATTTGCACAACTAATTGGTGTTGGAAAAAGACTTAAAACCTAGATCTGATTTAAACATGAAAGTCCACCTTGAATTAATGTCCTATAATCTCATCTGCCCTTTATCTAGTTAAGTATCTAAAGTAATGTCTGGCACAATTGTATTTGTTGAATGCATTTATGGAATAATGTTTCGGAAGAAATGAATGATTCTGTCACATGAATTGATAAATGGCATTTAAGCAAGACAATCCCTAGAAGGTATTCTTTGATATTTTCAATAATCCTAAACTACCTTTTAATTCATAAATGATCATTGCTTTCTCCTATAGAAGACCTGTCAAGTAACTCATTATTATTATCTTGTAAAGGCCAATTAATGTCTTCCTTGTTCAGAGCCTGACAATGCTCCAACCAGGAAGAGGGCATTTGGAGAGAACCTTTGGACTGGTTGTCAGGACCAAGGCTTCATCTTCACTCTGCAACTCATTAAATCTGCTGCAAGTAACTATTTTTCCTAAGATCTATTTCTTCATCTAACAAAGAAGATTTAAGCTAGATTTTCACTAAAATTTACTGCAGGTTCTTCCAAATGCATAGCATTAATGCCAGGGGGTACAGGAGGGAAGATGATGGCAGAGCACGTAGCTGTTCTGGGAAAATCTCCCAGATCACAAGCTAACCTACCATGTAGATCATGTAGGTGCTCATGTGTAACAGGAAGACAGGGAAGATGTGTCAAGTTGTCTATCAGTCCTAGATTAGACACAAAAAATTTAAGATAATGGTTATGCTCATAAAAGACATCATGGTATCCTCAAATTTATTTTAAAAATCTCATTTTAAAAGTAGTTATTGAATATGGTTTTTATTAAAAAAAAACAAAAAAACAAAATTGCAAATGTTACTCCTCCTTTTCAAAAAAGGAAAACAGAACTCTCAGAAATTTCAAGATATCTTATAATAAGGATTATAGTCAGTATTTTAATTCAGTCTTTCAACTCCAAGTCTGGCATTCAGTTACTACATCATAGCTGGCTGTTTGTAAAGTTAATATATTTCTGAACTGTAATGTTTTTCATCTCTTTTTATTCTTTTTTTTAAAGAAATAAAAAATTTGGAGTCTATGTATTCCTGTTGTGTAAAATAACATGATAACCTAGAAGTGAAAAATCAAATGTTCCCATTGGTTTATTTTTGCTTTTATTTCTGTTGCTTTGGGAAATGTGGTATATATACACAATGAAATACTACTCAGCCATAAAAAAGAACAAAATAATGCCACTTGCAGCAACATGGATGCAACTAGAGACTCTCATCCTGCGTGAAGTAAGTCAGAAAGAGAAAGACAAATACCATATGATATCACTTATACCTGGAATATAATATATGGCACAAATGAACCTTTCCACAGAAAAGAAAATCATGGACTTGGAGAATAGACTTGTGGTGCCAAGGGGGAGAAGGAGGGATTGGGATAGATTGGGAGCTTGAGGTTAATAGATGCAAACTATTGCTTTCGGAATGGATTAGCAATGAGATCCTACTGTGTAGCATTGGGAACTATGTCTAGTCACTTATGATGGAGGATGATAATGTGAGAAAAAATAATGTATACATATATGCATAACTGGGTCATGATGCTGTACTGTAGAAAAAATTCGATTGGGGAAATAACAATAAAAAATTTAAAAAAAAAAAATCAAATGGGAAGAACATTCTGCAAAGGTTAGAGTGCCAGACAGAATAGGTCCTGATTTGCTTCTTGGTTCTACCACTTGCTGAGTCTACCGGCTCTTTTCTCCTAGCTTCTGTCTTAATAACTTCACCTGTGAAGCTGATATCATAACTGCACTTTCATCTCATAGGGCTGTGAGAACTAAATGTGAATTTTGCAATACACTTAGCCTTGTTACTAGTAGTCCCTCAATAAATGCTAGTTGACATTGTTATTGCTGTTGTTCAAACACATCAAAACCAAACTATCTATTGTTACCTTGCTTATAGAATTTTCACCTTGATAAAATTCTATTTCAAAGTACTGGGTGTTCCCATTGTGGCAGCGGGACTAGATGCAGACTAGTATCCATAAGGATGTGGGTTCAATCCCTGGCCTGGCACATTGAGTTGAGGATCTGGCATTGCCACAAGCTGTGGTATAAGTTGCAGACACAGTTCAGATCCCCTGTTGCTGTGGCTGTGGTGTAGGCTGACAGCTGCTGCTGATTCAACCCTTAGCCTAAAAACTTCCATATGCCACATGTGAAGCCATAAAAAGAAAAAAAAAAAAGTATTATCTTATGTAAATAACAAAACTCCCCCCTCCCATGTGTTCTGATATATCTAAAGATAGAAACACAGAACTGTTCTGTCTGCCTAATTTTCATACATTTATAAGCAAATTCATTTTCCCTGTCTATAATATAAAAAATGAGTTCCTGTTATGGTTCAGCAGGTTAAGAACCTGACTAGTATCTATAATGTAAAAATTATCCCCTAAAAATGTCCAAAATTTTCTGACAAAAAAGTATTATATTTTATTTTATTTTATTGTCTATCTGCCTTTTCTAGGGCTGCTTTCCATGGCACATGGAGGTTCCCAGGCTAGGGATCTAATCGGAGCCACAGCAATGTGGGATCCTAGCCACGTCTTTGACCTACACCACAGCTCACAGCAATGCCAGATCCTTAACCCACTGAGCGAGGCCAGGGATCAAACCCACAACCTCATGGTTCCTAGTCAGATTCGTTAACCACTGCACCATGATGGGAACTCGACAAAAAAGCATTTTAAAGCCTCCACATCTAATAGAACTACTATACTACATAGTGCCTGTAGCTAATGATACTGTATTGTATACTTAAAATTTGCTAAGTTTTATGCTAAATGCACTTACCACAAAATAACAACAATAACAGGAGCAGGAGGGAACTTTGGAGATGATAAGTATATTTATGGCATTGATGGTGGTAATGGTTTAAATGGTGTATACTAATCCCCAGACTTTCAAGTTGTATACATTAAATAATGTACAGCTTTTTATATGTCACCAATACCTCAATAACACGGTTTAAAAAAAGAATTCCTATTACAAAGTGAAGATTTTTATTGATAATATGGAGACTGGTGAATATGAAGGGATTTTGAAATTGACCAGTGGGTCATTATGTGACCCTATTTCAGAGGATAAAATATACTTCAAGGAGAAATGTGTGGTGAGACTGTGTTATGAATTTAATATAATTCCAAGAATTCTAAGAGACATATGAAGAGAACATCAAAACATTCACAAAAGATTCAAAATTGACTAAGCCTTGGAATCCAAGTCTCGTTTTATGTACCATGATATTCTTCTATCTCCATTACATACTGATTAAAATGAGAAATCATGAACTATTTTTCCTACTGTTCAAAATTGTGTGATAGGGAGTTCCCGTCGTGGCTCAGTGGTTAACGAATCTGACTAGGAACCATGAGGTTGCAGGTTCAATCCCTGGCCTTGCTCAGTAGGTTAAGGATCTGGCATTGCCGTGAGCTGTGGTGTAGGTCGTAGATGTGGCTTGGATCCCGTGTTGCTGTGGCTCTGGTGTACACCAGCAGCTGTAGCTCCTATTAGACCCCTAGCCTAGGAACCTCCGTATGCCGCGGGTGCTGCCCTAAAAAGACAAAAAAATAAAATAAAATTGTGTGATAGAAGCATAGAACCTAGAACTTGAAGACTGCCAAATGAAACCCCAAAATCTTTTCATTAACAGTAAAATAGAATTATAAGGAAATAAAACTATCTTAAATCTGATATTCCATAGAACACTATATATAGTACACTAAAACATTTTAAGTTGTGAAATGTGATTTCGTTTCTATTTGTTCTACGTATAATCATCACAGCTTCTATATGTTATAGAGACAAATAGACCATTGAGACAATTTATGTGGCACGCACACATACACACACCTCTCACACTAGATAGAGTGTGTTGGCATATTGTGATATTAGAGAAGTGTTTCTTCCCACAATTTTGAAGAAGAATCTTACAGAAAATAAGTGCCCATTGTTCCTATTGGAGTTTTCCAATATAGAAACTCCACTGTATTCTGTATTTCTCCCTGAAAAACTAATTTTAGTGCCCACCAAAAAAAAAAAAATATTATAAAATGTTTGTACAACACTCCAAAAAAGGCTTCCTTTATATGATTCACTCATATACTTGAAAATGAATAGGCCCTGGGTAAGAGGATAAATGAAAGACGTAAATCACTACTGATTCTCATAAAAATAATTGCCAGCAGAAATGCACGTTTCTTCACACTCAGAGATAGATAGATTACTAAATTTTCTCAGTAATCATAAGGTTGGAAGAGATCCTTGTGGTTGTTCAGTCTAAACGCTGTCTTCAAGCATGTCCTTTAACTTATCTTGCAGGGACAAAAATGCAAATGATCATTACTGAGACTTTATTTATTCAGAGGATTGATTTGGTGATATGAGTGGTCTAGCTCAACGCTGCACAGAAATAGCACAGAGTTTCATAAATTAAGAAGGTCCTTAATTAACATTTAAGAAAACAGCTTATTGTCACTTAAGGACATTAGGAGATAAATTTGCAATGAATAACTACTTACTGGCTCTAACAATGTTAAGTATCAATCCTCTTCCAACCTTTTCAAAACATTAATGTAGAATATTAATAAGAACATAACCATAGCCCTATAAATTATCTTCCCATGGCTAGTATGTAACTGACAAATACCAATTTCTAGACCCAAGACAATATTGCTTGGTGGTGGTAAAACAGCAGATGAAACTATCTCTTATTTCTTCATGACTCTATATTTAATAAAATGACCACAATTAAAAAAAATAAAAGCAATCTGCCACTTAAGGGCAGATTGTTTGTTTTTAAAGGATTGAAATACTGTGAAATCATCATAGGTTATGTGTGAGACTTGGTGGCTTAGTTATGAGGAACACTGGAAGAATATGTTTACAATCTTTTTTTTTCTTCTTTTTTTTTTAATTAAGATCAGGAAGAAGAACACAAGAGATTTTCTTAAGCTTCCAGGATCATGCTTTTATTTACATGGTTTTAGTGAGTAAAATGCATTCAGAAATTAGTTGACTGGTTTAGTAAAGATTTTACAAAATACTTCGCAACTATTTGATGTCAAACTTGGCTTTTCTTTTTTTTTTTAGAGCCACGCCCATGGTATATGGAGGTTCCCAGGCTAGGGGTCAAATCGGAGCTGTAGCCACTGGCCTACGCCACAGTTACAGCAACGTGGGATCCAAGCCACATCTGTGACCTACACCACAGCTCACAGCAACACCGGATGCTTAACCCACTGAGCAAGGCCAGGGATCGAACCTGCATCCTCATGGATACCAGTCAGGTGCGTTAACCACTGAGCCACAACAGGAACTCAACCTTAGCTTTTAATTTAAAGAAAAACCCAAGGAGAAAAAAGTGATAAAGACCTAATTAAGTTTGTATGCAGTTTTTCCTCTGATTTGTGATTCAGAAGACTAGAGGTCAAGGGCATATCTAAACATATTTTTATGTGTGCATTAAATACTTCATTTTGAGGAAAATCATTCATTTTTGTTCACTTTGAATAGGGATGGAAAGGAATTTTATAATAGCTTATTGGAATGGCTTATGGATATTAAACTTCTTTAGCATCAGCTGGAGATTAGGTGTCTGACTCTTGCAGGGAAATGCAAAGAACTGAACCTCTGCATACCACTTGGGGAATGCAACCTCATTAGAAAGAGATGTGTTTACAGAGGAAGACGTGATCAGGTTGGATCAAGTTCTGGTGCTTTTGAAAATAATTCCCAGCCAAGTGAATAGTTATAGAAGGTCAAACTTTTCTATGTTTAGCCATTCTGGTTTGTGTTAATTAATAAGAAATGTTCTGTAAATACACATTCTTAATTGCAACTAAATTAAATATTCATCTGTAACATTTGCTCTAAAATATTGATTTCTTAATGAGTATGAAATGCATAGGTCATACTTTTAGTGCACACAGAATTCTTTGTAAAAGGAAGTAACCAAAAATAGCATTGGTAATTTTTGAACTTTATAAAGATACACAGAAGTACTCTCCATGAATATGAAAGTTTCCTGATATTGTTAATATCTTCCTAAATGTACATTTATAAAAATCAGGAACTCTTCTTTTTTTTTACTCTATGAGTATTACATACAGGAAGATGTTTCCCTGGGTATGCTGGATTTGATCAAACTTCCTATGTAATTGAAATAGATATATTCTAGTCATGGTGTCTGAATCATGCACAACTACTTTAAGGAAAAATTCCCTGTTTTCATTTCTGGCACTTTATGAAACATTACTGTAGCCAGCCATCATAATATTTCTAAAGAAAAGCATAAATAAGTTGATGCACTTCTTTGCTCAAATGCTTAAATGGGTTTCCATCTAAAAAAGTAAGAATTAAAGTCCCCTAGTCTGTTATGATGGAAAATCATAATATGCGAAAATAGAATATGTACATGTATGTGTGACTGGGTCACCATGCTGTACAGTAGGGAAAAAAATCGTATTGGGGAAATAACTATTAAAAAAAAAAAGAATTAAAGTCCCTTCCATGACCTAAAAGCCTGGCTACTACTAATAATGTTCAATGCCAAATGAAATTTTACTAGAGCGTTTGCATGGAATAATTTTCTACTCATCCAAATGTGCTCTTTAGAACTTCTTAGAATCTTGGTGACTCTTTATTATGGCTTAAGTCTTGAGCCATGATCTCAGGTCTATCTATCAGTGAATTCATTTCTGCTCATTGAAATTTGTAGATAGTCTTTGTCAGCTCAGGCTGCTATATCAAAATGCCTTAGATTAAAAAAAAACTGACATATAATTATCACAGTTCCTGACACTAGGACATCCAAAATCAAGGTGCCAGATTTGGTTCTTGGTAAGATCCCTCTTCCTGGCTTGTAGACATCTGTCTCCTTGCTGTTCTTTTTATAAGGGCACTACTTTTATGATGGGATCTCTAGCCTCTTGATCTCATCCTACCTACCTCCCAAAGGCTCCAGCTCCTAATACCATCACTTTGGGGACTAAGGCTTCAATATAAGAATCTCATGGGACATAATCACTACATAACATTCTACCTCAATTCCCCCAAATACATGTCCTTCTCACATGCAGAATAGATCCCTCCCATTTCCACAATGCTCCAAGATTTAAGTCATTCTAGTATCAATTCTAAAATCTGAAGTCCAAAGTTTCATCAAAATATCATCTAAATCAGATACAGATGAGATTCGAGGTATGATTTATCCTAAGGGAAAATTCTTCTCCCAGCTATAAACCCGTGAACCAAACAAATTATGTGTACATGTGCACAATGGTGGCACAGGCATAATATAGCCATTCCAACTCCAAACAGAGAAATAGAAATGAAGAAAGGGGGTGTCGGATTCCAAGCAAGTCAAAAACCTAGCAAAGTAAATACCATTAGATCTTAAGACTGGAGAACAATCCCCTTGAACCAATGTTCTTCCCGCTAAGCCTACTTGGGTAGTTTTTTCACCCCTACAGCTTGAATAGGTGGCCTCACCTCTTTGTTTCTGTGGGCTGGTCCAGGGTACATAGATCACTGCAAGGGCTTAGGTTTCTGAAACTGAGGAGCGCAGCTTTGTCTTTTGGGCCTTTTGGTGGGAATGGCAGTCTGATGATCTCTGAATAGACTTCAGGATTATTCTTGAAAGATAATGCATGTTCACAGCTTTCCTTTATTGCAAACATTTTCTCTGTTTCCTTTGGTGCCAGCTGGCAGAGATGACATCCTGGCTTCTGCTGAAATGGCTGATTAAGTCTATTAGTCTTACCTATGTCCTCTTCATCAAATTGCTATTCAGCCACATTCTTAGTCTTTCCTTCAGAACCAAATTTTTCATTTTTTTTTGCAATATGGATAAGCTGAGGATTTTTTTTTTTAATTTTTAAGTTTTCTTCCTTTTTTCTTAGCAATTTGTTTTTCAACTTATCTCTATCTTCCTGCCTTTTGCTATAAGTAATAGAGAGGACCCAAACCACACCTTCAATAATTTGCATAAAAATTTCCTCTGCCACACATCGTTTCATCACTCACAAGTTCCACCTTCCACAGAACAGCAGAACATGAACATAATTCAAATTTTTTGCCACTTAATAACAGAGACCACCTTTCCACTAGTTTCCAATATGTTCTTCATTTCCACTTGAAACCTCACCACTTTGGACTTTAACATCCATATTTTAGACTTCCCTAGTGGCTCAACACATCTAGCTTTGTCACTGCGGTCATTCGGGTCACTGCTATAACACAGGTTTGATCCATGGCCTAGGCACTTCCACATGCATTGGGAACTGTGGCCAAAAACACAACAACACACAAAACAGAAAACACATATCCATATTTCCACCGACATTCTACTCATGATTATTTATGTTCTCTCTAAGAAGCAGAATATATCCCTGGCTCTCTTCTTTTTGAGCCTTCATCAGAATCATTTTTTACATCCATATTTCTACCAACAGGTCTTTTACAAAAACCTTGGCTTTGTCTGCCACCATGCACTTCAGCGCTCTTTAGCCTCTACTCATCACCCAGTTTCAAAGTCACATCCACATTTTTAGGTATTTGTTACAACAGTCACCACAGTACCAAAATCTGTATAAGAGTGTTTGGGCTGCCATAACAAAATTCCATAGACTAGGTGACTTAAATAAGAGAAATTAATTTCTGACAGTTCTAGAGTCTAAGTCCAAGATCAGGTGCCAGCCAATTTGGTTCCTGGTGAGAGTTTTTTCCTGCCTTGCAGAAGGTTGCCTTTCAGCCTTTTCCTTACATGGAAGGGAAAAGAGAGTTCTGGTGTCTCTTCCCATTATAACTTAGGATCTCCCACTTATAGTTCCATTTAACTTTTATCACCTCCTCACAGATCCTATCTCTAAATATGGTTATATTGGGGTTATATTGGGGTTATATGGGGGGCTGCGACATATGAATTTATGAGGGACACAGATATTCAGTCTATAACACCCCCCATTTGGGCTGATACAAGCATAATAGCGATAAAAACTATTGAAGGCCTTCCTTGGTACTTGGATTTCATTTAATGATTTCCAGATGGTCCCTTTTCTGGAATTGACTTGGATTGTTAATGTACACATGTGTGTGCACACTTTTTATTTTAAAAGTTAGGGTATTTTTTGTTATTTCATAAATTTCCCTTTGCCTGAAAACAACTGGGAAAAAATGTTGCTCGGAGTGGCACTGTTTTCAAATACATGAAGCGGGAAAAATAGAAACAAAAATTGTTTAGGTGTCTTCAGTCTATTCACCCCTAACTAGCTCATTCCTATGTCTCTTCAGATTTCAGGGTAATCTGCAGAAAGCCTTCTCTAACCATTTTTTCCTGAATAGAAGGAGAAGGTTTTAAAATTCTGACTTAAAATATTTTCCTAGGAGTTCCTATCGTGGCTCAGTGGTTAAGGAATCTGACTAGGAACCATGAGGTTGCGGGTTCGATCCCTGGCCTTGCTCAGTGGGTTAAGGATCTGGCGTTGCTGTGGTGAAGGTCACAGACACAGCTCGGATCTGGCATTGCTGTGGCTGTGGTGTGGGCTGGCAGCTACAGCTCTGATTAGACCCCTAGCCTGGGAACTTCCATATGCTGCAGTTGTGGCCCTAGAAAAGACCAAAATAAATAAATAAATAAATAAAATATTTTCCTAAATCATTCTCTAATATAATTAAATTCAGATTTAAAACTTGAAACGTGAAAACAAACTTATGGTTACCAAAGGGGAAAGAAAGGGGAGGGATAAATTAGGAATTTGTGATTAACATATATACACTACCATATATAAAACAGGTAACTAACAAGGACTTACTGTATAGCACAGGGAACTCTACTCATTCTTTATATTCAATATAAGAATTTATACTCAATACATATATGTGTAGCTGAATCAATTTGCTATATACCTGAAATTAACATTTTAAATAAGTTATACTTCAATAAAAATAAATCAATAAAAATTGAGATGAGTCATTTAAGTTATTAGTTTGGGTACATATTAAATTGATACTATAATTTTTGAAAGCAATTAATATATTTCATAATCTTACCTTTACATTCTTGGAGCAAATTATTTTTGGTAATGTTGAATTGTGTTTAATTGCAGTTGTTAGCATTTCTGTTTAAAATTTTTGTTATGTACTTGTGTGAAATTGGTATACAGTTTTATATTATTAATTATCACCATGCTTGGGATTAAGACAGTATTAAATTTATATGATTAATTTGCTAATATCACCTTGTTTTTGTGACCTAGAAGAGAAAACGTAACTTTTTAACTCGATTTCTCTTTAAACTTTAAATCATTTCACCAGTAAACATATAAATTCATGGCGGATTTTGGTGTAGTATTGTCATATTTTTGAAAAATGTTTCATGAATTATTGTCTACTACTACTTTTTATAACTTTTATATCAATTTGGTATTGAATTTTTTTAGAAAGCAACAATCCCAATTAATGTACATGGTTGTAGTAGTACAAATTTTTTCTTCTTCTTTCTCCCTTTCTTTTTTTCTTTCTTTCTTTCTCTCTTTCTTTCTCTCTAGAGCCATATGGAAGTTCCCAGGCTAGGGGTCTAATAAGAGCTGTAGCTGCCAGCCTACACCACAGCCATGGCAAACGTCAGATCTAAGCCACATTTGTGACTGAATTTTGCCTCAGCTTGTAGCAACACATGATCCTTAACCCACCGAGCGAGGCCAGGGGTTGAACCCACATCCTCATGGACACTAGGCAAATTCTTAACCCACTGAGCCACGATGGAACTCCTACATATTTTTTCTTTTAATTTGCATGGCTTCCTTTCTCCTTTTTTTCCCAGAACCTGTTCTGAGATTTACCAATCCCTCTATTTTATGATGTTTTATAAATCAAAGTTTGCAATAACTGATTTGGGTGGAAAATTCTCATGAATTTCTTTAAATTGAGTGTTCTTCCTTCAAAATAAATCATTTTGCGCTTCGAGTTTTCGACTTAGATCAAAAGACAGTGTAGCACAGTATTTAACCATATGAATTCTAGAGCCAAACTTTCTAGGCAGGCGTCTCAGCTCGACCACTTACCAATTATTGTGATGTTGAACAAATTATTATACTCTGTGTGCTTTAGTTATCTCATCTGCAAGATCAGGAGAGCAAAATCAGGATAATAATACTAGTATTTACCTCATAGAGTGGTGCTGAGGAGCAAATATATTGATTCATGTACAGCGTTTAGAGAACTGTCTGGCACAGAGTGAAGACTCAATAAATATAAGCAATTGCATTGATTTTTGTTCTACCTGATGGCATAACAATGATACAAGAATACATAATGTGTAAGAGGTTATTAATCTGACTCCCTTCTGCTGCCTGTTTTATTTGCCACCAGAAAAACGTGCAGGGATCAAACCTGAAAGAAATGAACTCTTCTGGCTGTTTGTTTTAATATCTAGGTTTACGACCCATAATCAGCTCTCTAAGCAATAGATAAGTGCAGTGACTCGTCAGCATTTCTCTGCATATGCATAACAAATTCCTGACAATAAAATGAAAATATCTGAAGCCAAAGAGTAGATGTATAAATATCCACTCAAGTAAACAAAAATAATATAACACCTTATAAACCATCACCTTGGGCTACAAGGGGACAAATATAAACATTCATTTGTTGAAACTAAAGCAGAACTTTAAGCGAATATAATAGAACAGGATGCTTTTAGAATCAGCCATAAGGTATGGAGTTTATTGGATGTAACTAGAGGCTTTTTCTTCTTACAACCCTGCAGTAAGACCTTCAGAAACTAAGCAGATGTAATCTAGCTGCTAAGTAGGATTCCGTCTTTTTTTATGATCTGCAAAGGTAGTTACTGAGTGCTACAAGTGCTCTCAAGTTTTGATGATGATAGGTCTACAGACAACATCAAGCCAGAGAAGTCTTTTCAGATGCAGGACCAGATGGTAACAAGAACTTGATGCTTCCATGATGTGATTGTGAGGCTTCCCTGGAACAATGGCCATAAATAATTCTGTCTTTCACCTTTTAGTCTCTTCCCATAATTCACTTGCAAGTATTCTCCAACCATCATTTGTACTTCAAAGATGTTTACATCTTCATTTAACCCATAATTTATTATTTTTTAAAGGGTAAACTGACAGAAGTGTACCCTGTGAACTAATATATACTTGAAAAGTGGTTGAAAATACTCCTCAGGACAATGACTTCCCCTTGAGAAGTAGGAAAATGAATATGAAAACATGTAACCAGGAGAGGCATTTTTAAAGGCATCCTCATAAAATACATTAAAATTAATTAATAACACATTTATATTCACATTATCAACAATTTAATTTTAAAAGTAATCAACAAAAGAAGACATTTAAGAAGGGTTTGTCTCTTGGATAACTTTTCATGGAGAGAATCTGCTGACTAAAATTTCTGTGCAGTTAATCTGCCAGTCCTCAGTGGAACACAAAATCTGTGATACATGGAAAGTGTCTCTCAACTAATTATACTGGTTGCCTTATGAATAAACTATTACTATTGATTTTCGCTGTCTGTGCTATTTTCTAGTGTTTTTAAGAGCTATAGCCTATGCCGAATCCCCTATGCTCTGAAAAACACGAACTCATTCTTAAAGAAAATATTTATGAGTGGCTGTAATTTTCCCATAATTGGTTTTATTTTAGATAAAAGACATCCCGGGGTCCGTTTAATCTTCTCTCCAGCCCTCTCTCTCTGCCCCTGCTTTGTTTAAGTAGGAGAGTTAGGAAATAACCTTCATGATGAATATAAACCCTCAGTATCCCTGTTGGTATGTGTAAATGCTTGACTAGAGTTTGCTGAATTACTACAAAAATTCTGCAATGCAGAAAGTCAGAAGACACAATGAATTTTTATATTAGATGCTGAGCTAATAAGGAGAAACCAAAATTTCAACACATTCTTCCTTAGTGGTAGATTTCACTGCTATCAAAAAAAGGTACCTCCATCAATGCACTGGAGAGAGATGGGGATGGTTACGTCCAAATTCTTTTTTTTTTTTTTTTTGGCTTTTTGCCATTTCTTGGGCTGCTCCCTCGGCATATGGAGGTTTCCAGGCTAGGGGTGGAATCGGAGCTATAGCCACTGGCCTACGCCAGAGCCACCGCAACGTAGGATCTGAGCCACATCTGCAACCTACACCACAGCTCACAGCAATGCCGGATCCTTAAGCCACTGAGCAAGGCCAGGGATTGAACACGCAACCTCATGGTTCCTAGTCGGATTTGTTAACCACTAAGCCACAAAGGGAACTCCATGTGCAAATTCTATGTTGTATCCTCTACACAACATCCCCTTGTAAAGGGGACTAGAGTATAGTCCCTGACATAAAGGATGCTTTAGTCACTTGGAGCAGTAAATAAATAAAATGATTATGATTTAAAATCTATATAGATCCACACACTATCTTTATTCATAACCCTTCTTGAAAGTTTCCAAAGTACCGCACCAAGGCAATTCTTTCATCTGCAAAAATGTCTTTGATCCAATTATCAAATGTACTTCAAAACCACTTTCTGTTAAATTTTAACTTCCCCAAATCCTGAGAAAAAAAAAATCAGTAATAATAGTTATAGCTCTCATCAATCGAGGCCTTACTATAGCCTAGCTATTGGTGCTTTGAGTATATTTTTCAATTACTTTTTAGGAAAAAAAATACTTCAAAAACATACATTTGAAATAGAATATTAAGATTCTTGGTCTGTGAACCAAATAAGTAGAAGAGCTGGGCTCTGACTTGGCTCTGTATGATTCCAGAACCTCTGCACCAAGCAGGATAACATTAAGTGAAACATTTTACATAAAAATGATTCTTTCTCAGCCTAAGTTTTCTTATCTCTAAATTTTCTATTCTCTTAAATGGAAAGACTGGTAAGTTTCTAAAATGTCTCTGAATTCTGAAACCATGGTTGATGTGAATTCAGTAGGAAGATGTAATTTTTTTCTTTGTCTCCTCTTCAAAAATTAAAATTCTCACATCACACTTCCTTACACTCTACGTCTATAGTGTCTATTCTACATTTGCATTACGCTTTAAAAATTGAAGTTTTTATATCTTCATAGTAGCTATTGTAGAAAATGTAAGGATACATGGAAAAAGAAAGTCAGTCCAAGCTAATCAAGATGATAAATACCACAACTCACTTAATGGTTTTTAGCCTTAATCACTAATTGTTGTCCATTGCCTTTACTGTGTATTTTGGAAATACTTATTAATAACAGAACTCAGTCTTAATGAAAAAAATAACCTGAGGCATCATTTCAAGCAGTTTTAGAAAAATAAATGAAAATGTTCCTTTGTTCACATTTGCAAGCTTTCCAAAGTTCCAGAGAAAAAAATTACTTGTTCCTTATACCCACAAGAGGGAATACTTTAACATACTACTTGGAATCAGAAAGATTACTTTAAAAAGTATTCAAGATTCAAGAGGGAGTTCCCGTCGTGGCTCAGTGGTTAATGAATCTGACTAGGAACCATGAGGGTGAGGGTTCGGTCCCTGGCCTTGCTCAGTGGGTTAAGGATCCGGAGTTGCTGTGAGCTGTGGTGTAGGTTGCAGACGTGGCTTGGATCCCCCGCTGCTGTGGCTCTGGCATAGGCTGGCAGCTACAGCTCCGATTCGACCCCTAGCCTGGGAACCTCCATATGCGTGGGAGGAGCCCTAGAAAAGACAAAAAAAAAGTAATCAAGAAATTTAGGCTATTTGCGATTGCAATGTAACAATTATGGCATTATATAGATGAAGGAGCCACATCTCCTACATACAGATGATGTATGTAGTTGACAAATAATACAAGCCTAGTGATAAAATGCTTAGGAAAGAGTCACAAAGATTTTAAAGCATCATCTTCTCAGAAAGTCTCTTCTACTATGTAAAAATGAGCTTCCTTCTTATCAGAAGAAAATAATACAAATCTAGTAGCTAGAAGGGTTATAAGAATTGGCTCTTTTATTCATATGTCATTAACTATTCATGTTGCTTATCTTTAGAAGGAGAAATTCAATCTCTACCACACCACTGAATTATCCTCTGTTTTTTTTGTTTTGTTTTGTTTTGTTTTATTTTGTTTTTGCTTTTTAGGGCCACACTTGCAGCATATGGAAGTTCCCAGACCTGGGGTCCAATTGGAGCTACAGCTACTAGCCTACACCATAGCCACATTAACACCAACTCCAAGGCACGTCTGCCACCTACACCAAGCTCGCAGCAATGCTGGATCCTTAATCCATACATTCCGGACACTGAAGTTGAAATCTGGAATCATCTTGGCTACCTGGCTTTCCATCTGCCACTAGATGTGATCAAGGTGTTCTCAACCTTTCTTCCTTGTCACACCTCCAATACACCTGTTAAATAATATGCTAGCCCCCCACGGATAGCTCCATTTTTTGAAGACAGCAACATTTTTTTTTTTTAGAAGCTGGCTGCACATTATGTGAATTGTACATTTTCTACTTCTTTTTAAAGAGTTTCTCTTCAAATTCACTAAACACACACACACACATGGTTTGAGAACTGCTGATGTCATTTTTTACCAAGTGTTGTCATCTCTTTCTTATCATTGATCCCATTTGCCCCTTCTCTAAACCCTCACTATTGCTTTACCTTGGGCAGTCTTTGTCTCTCTCCAAAACACATTAATTGCTGCTAAAATAGCCCCTCTGCCTACAGACTTCTTTCCTTCCAGTCCCTCCTTCTCTCCACCAACCCCTCTAAAATTCAAATCTGATCAACTCACTCTTGTTCAAAAATTTTATTGATGCCCTCATGATTTTATTTTATTTTATTTTTTACTAAACTCCCCTTGGCTCCATATCACTGATTTCAGTTTTTAAATATGCAATATAAAATATTTTTTTTCCCACAGGAAAACTGTCCGTTATACTCCTCCACATCTCCTGTGGAAGATGATGTACTTTTTTCAACTGATATTCAAACTGCCAAAGAAACTTATTCAATTCTGCATTTTATGTATTATGCATGAGTTATAATTTATAGATATCATAAACAAAGTATCTTTAGGAAAATTATATGATGCTCTAAAGAGGAGAAAATGTCAAATATAAGTCATATGTATGAAATTTTTATTCAGAGCTTCAGTAATATAATATGGAAAAACAAAGGTCAGAATTAAGGGTCAGCATCCTGGCAGGTGAAGAGCTTAAAGCTAGTGTGGTATGCCTTTATACATTTTAACATTAGCATTATCATTTCTGTTGCTTTGGTAATATAATTACCAAAAATTGCCTGAAACCTCTTTGAAGGCAAGAACCATGTCCCATTCCTCTTTGGAAGATAGCATTACCTTATGAAATGAGCATAATATTGTCAACCAGGTAAATGTGACTTTGAATACAAAGCCAGATGTTCATTAGAAGTAAGGAACATTGCAAGTTACTTCATTCCCAGAGCTAGGTTTCTCCTTCTTAGATTGGAGATATTAATAGCTAAAGGATTTGAATAATGTTCAAAAAAACAAACTATATCCAGTTCCTAGCACAAGGACTGTCTATAATGCTCATTAATAAGTGGCAGTAATTTTTTTTAATAAGTGTTTGGTAAACAATTACTGGTTGAATTTTTTTCTCCATAACATTTTATTGCTAATTAAAATATCAATGATTTAGCATATTTTCAAAGGATCTGGGAGAGGAAGAACAGATTCCATGTGATTTTAAAAAGGCGCAAAAAGGATAATAAGAGATAAAAGTGAAAAAGTCAGGAATTTTTTTCTTTTTTTTCTTTTGCTTTTTAGGGCCACACCCATGGCACATGGAAGTTCCCAGGCTAGGGGTCCAATCTAAGCTACAGCTGCCAGCCTGTGCCACAGCCACAGCAACATGGGATCCAAGCCTCATCGGCAACCTACACCACAGTTCATAGCAACACCGGGTCTTTAATCCACTGAGCAAGACCAGGGATAGAACCTTCATCTTCATGGATCCTAGTCAGGTTCATCAACCCATTGAGTCATGAAGGGAACTCCCCAGAGTCAAGACAATTAAACATAATATCCTGTGTATAAAAATGGAAGAGTTCTAGGCAAAGCCTGTCAAAATATTACTAACTAACCAGATTTTCTCCCACATCTTTGGATCTTAGTAAATCTCATCTGTGTCTTCCCTCTGCAATTCAACCCAAGAGTACAGATTTAACCATGATTGCTGTATTAGCTTGTAATATCTGTTTTATCTCAACCTCTTGCCTCTGAGAACTCTTGATAATATTTGCAAGTTCTTTAATCAAATTTGAGAGGAATTACTCTCAAAAGCTAACACTCAAATGCAATCATCATATTTAAAAATAACATGAGACTTTAAAGCAGTAGTACATGCACAATATAGAATTTTAAACCAAAATTTATAATTCAACCACAGCATAGAGGAAGACCTCAATACACAAATTTAAAGTGATATGTATTTCAGGAAAAAACTTGAAAAATAGTATTGATTAAAAAATAATGTTGATAGAACAGAATTATTCAAACTTTGAGACAAATTTTGAGGGAAAGAAAGTGTTCAAAAATAGCTTATTCAAATACATCATCATTCAAATATAAAGCCAATAAATAGATATTCAAACTGGAAAAATGCAGGACATAAAAGAAAATGAATAGTTTAAAATGAAACCAAATTGAGGCAAAAAGAAAGAAGGAAAGAAAAGTATTAAAAAAGCAACTATTTAATGGTTCATTGTAATCAAATAACACATGTGTAAAGAAGCTCCCATAACAGGAGTAGGATAGGTTTTCAAGCCAAAAACAAGTTGATCAACGTGTACAACTCTCTGAGATAAAACCCATCAAGAAGATCGTGTTTTTTGAACAAACTTTTTCGAGCTAAAATGCTAACAATAAATAATGAGAATTTAAAACTCAGACATGAAGTAAACATTATAAAATTGGTGATGCTGTGCATTTCTGAGAAAGTTTTAATTGAATCGGTGAGTTTAGTTTAACAAAAACTAGCCCATAAGAGATTAACAAATAATGTTCATTAAATAAATCCTGCATTGGGCTGAAATGGTCAAGCTCTATTAATTCTATTCTCATCAGTCATTGGCTGAGAATAGCATAGGGAGATCATGGCTTTGGTGTGGAGGTTGAAGCATATTCCAGGGGATGATGGACAAAGGATGATGTCCACTAACTATCCTCCTTGCAGAGGATCTGATTAGTTAGTCCCAGGCCTGCCCTACCCATGAAAGGAAAGTTTGCATTCTGAGTGCAAACTTCGGCTGATAGTCCCAAGAATGATTGGAAAATCCTCGTGGACTCTAAGAAACTTGTATGACCTTCAAGAACCTTAGAAATAATAAAATACACTCTGTATAAATCAGAGTTCTCCCAAAGAAACCTAAATATATATATATATGCCATAAGATAATCTTTGATGAAGGGTAGAACTTTTAGCCAGAAATTGACACTGCAGTCTGCAGGTAGAAGTTTTTCTCCTCCTCCTCCCCCTCCTTCTTCTCCTTACCTTCTTCTGCTGCTTCCTCTTCTTCCTCTTCCTCTCTTTCCCCTCCCCTTACCTCTCCTCCTTCTCCTCCTTCTTCTCCTGGGAAACCTCAGTTCCACTAATTGAACCAGGCTTACCCTAATTATCTAGTATAATCTTATTTGCTCAAAGTCAACTGATTATACATACCAAGCACATTTACAAAGTATTTTTACAGAAACAGGAAAATTCTGACACAGAAAAGAAATAAATTTACTTGAGAAGGACAGAAGTATTAGACGTAAGTGTGAAAAGTTACAACTTGGTTGGGAAGAGTTTGTCAACACTAAATATAACATCTTAGGATGAGAGGACTATCTACTGCTGCAGTCCTAGGCTGTAGGTGGAAATAACCCTAAATGAGAGTAGACTTGAGAAACAAAGTCACTAATTATGACATTAATTATGACATTCAATTTTCAGTGCATTCTCTATATTACAGCTAGAGAAAATGGGGGACATTGACAAAACTTAAAACAATTACATGGTCTTACTAATATTAGAGGAAGCAAGTTAAGCTATAGTTCAAGGTTGTCGATGTTCCTGTCATTTATCTCACTTTACCTTTCAACTTTCTTCCCTAAAATAGGCTCTTTAAAAATCCTATTAAAAACCTGCATATATAATAGCAGTTTACACACTTCTGAAATATTTTCAAATAATACAGCAAAACATCTAACATGTTCAAATAAATGGAATTCTTAGATACTAGTAAAGATAAATGAACTTTTTTTCACCTCATGGTCCTCCTCGGAGACAGGTTGTTTGGAAGGAAAAAAAAAGGTGTCAGGAATTTGAAAAAAATATATTTTTTTAAACTCTCAAGTGTTACAAGGGATTGACCGAAAATTACAGTAAACAGCTCACGTAAATTCAAACTCTAGCTCTCCAAAGCCATGGGCCAATTGACTTCATGAAAAAAGGTAAAAGCAGAAAAAGAGCTTAACTGTTTGAAACTAAAATATCATTCAGGAAGTATTGAAAATAAAATCAGTGACTCATCTTGTTCTGAATGTAGTTTCATTTTTAAAAAATTCTCCAATGTAAGAGCTAAATTGACACTTGAGACCATCATGGATACAAATTTTTAAGAGCCGTACTTGATTGAGAGAGATTTAAAATAGAGCTCAAAGGGTTATTTTGCCCACCTTGCATATAATAGAATTTATAAATGCGGTTTGTAACTATGGTTAAAAAGATCAAAAGGAACTACTGATCTTTGAATTGCCTTATTATAAAGATATGCTAATGTTTTAGAGATACTTACAGTAGAAGCACAAAAATTATTAATCTATGCTATGTATTATCTAGGTAAATAGGGAATATTTATTTTTATACCGGTAGCCTTCAGCATTTCCTATTGCTATAATAATCAGCTGCTATACAGTTTCAGATTTTTAGTCAAAAAATGTGCATTAATATCCTTAACGTTTCTCAAATCTACATATTTTAGTGGATATTCAAGATTCATAAATGTATCCTACAATGCAGTACTTCTTCAATTACGGCTTGCCTTTTTCTCCTTCATCTTATTCTCTCATTCCCTTTGTTAAAAAATTTTATATTTTAGCTGTTAAAACTGCTAATTGAGATAATTCATGTCTGAACTAGATATTGCAGCATTAGGATTTTTAGCCTCAAATCTGCATTGATTCTTTCTTGTATTTATACAACAAATGTTTATTTAGGGTCATTTAAGTGCCAGGCCCCATTTGAAGCAATGCAGCAGTAATTCAATGGACAAATTATATATTAGAATATGATTCCATTTATATGAAATGTCCAGAAAATGTGAATCCATAGAAACAGAGAGCAGATTGATGGGTGCCTGGCCTGGAGTGGGAGCCAGGGTTGAATGTAGTAAACACAAGAAATCTTATTTGGGAGAAAGATGTATTCTATATCTGAAATGTGGTGATGTATACACAATTTTGCAAATTTACTAAAAATAATTGATTAGCAAATAATTGATAAATGTGTGTATTTTGTCTTATGCATATTACATTTTAATAAAGTATTTAAGAAAATAAGTTAATAAAAAACAGACCAAGAGTTCCTGTTGTGGCTCAGTGGGTTAAGAACCTGACATAGTATCTGTGAGAATTCAGGTTCCATCCCTGCCCTTGCTCAGTGGGTTAAGGATCTGATGACATTGCCTTGTGCTGTGGTGTAGGTCACAGATGTGGTTCGGATCTGGCATTGCTGGTTGCTGTGGCTGTGGTGTAGGCTGGCAGCTGCACCTCAGATTCTACTATACCCTGGGAACTTCCATATGCTGCACCTGCAACCCTAAAAACAAACAAACGAACAACAACAACAACAAAAAAAACAAAACAAACACACACACACACACACACACACACAACCACCTTTGTAGAGATTATGAGTGTGAATAAGTACCAATTATATAATATCAGTTCAATCCTTTGAAGAAAAATAAAGCTGAATCAAAGTATTGATGGTGGTGGGAGAGGTGGGGAGAGGTGGCTATTTTCAATGGACTCCTCAGAGACAGCTTTGAGTTTAGGAGCCAGCGAGGCTGATATCTGGGGGTTCTAAGCAAGAGAAGAAGTACGAAGGGTGTAGCCAAAATCACATTTCTTGAATTTGAGGCAACCATTATCGCCAGAAAGGGAGAAATATTGGTGAAAAGAGCAGGAAGTGAAGTCAGAATAACAGTGAGGATCACTTTCTGTAACCATTTTCAGATTTTAAAATGTCTCATCCTGAGTGAAGTAAGTCAGAAAGAGAAAGACAAATACCATATGATATCACTTATATCTGGAATCTGATATACTACACAAATGAACCTTTCCACAGAAAAGAAAATCATGGACTTGGAGAACAGACTTGCGGTTGCCAAAGGAATGGGGAGGAAGTGGGATGGACTGAGAGTCTGGGGTTAATAGATGCAGACTATTTGTTGCCTTTGGAATGGATGGGCAATGAGATCCTGCTGTATAGCACTGGGAACTATGTCTAGTCACTTCCAATGAATCTATGTATGTATGTGTAACCAGGTCAACACACTGTACAATAAAAAATTAACACAACACTGTAAGCCAGCTATAATCGAAAAATAAAAATAAAAAATATTTTTAAAAATGTCTTTGGAGAGTGATTTTGGAATGTCTTTAGTTGGGTCACTGGACTCCTTTCTACTTTGCTTTCTTTATATAAATTCTAGTAATATATGGCCATAAACATTTTAAAAATATGTTTTTCAGAGGAGTAATAGTATTTTATAAAACCTAACTTCCTTTCACATCTGACCTCAAATTTGGAAAGACTTTAACTTTAACTTGATATCTGACATTCATGACTGAATCCGACTTGCTTTGACATTAACCACCGTGCATTAACCTGTTCCTTGCAAGTGATTTTTATGCTATAGATCACATTTATAGATTAAACTGTACAATGATGTAGAACCTGCTTTACCATCTTCTTATAATATACAGGCCTAAGTTGATTTGAATATTTCTCTTAATGAGGTACCCAGAATTGGATAAATTATTTTCACTATAGTCTCTCTAATAATTTAATTTGAAAGATTTCAGCATGTGTTGGTCCCAAAAGAGTGCTTTGTTGTAAATGGGAAACTGAAAAACTATGTTCATTGCTGTTGCAATTCTTGTTTTCCCATTAAATCAATGCACATATTTAAAATAGATCTCTTAGTGTTCTACCTCCAACTAAACATTTAACAAGAGTTCGTTCTGTTGTAACATTCTGTCCTTATTTTAAAATCTTTGGTTAGGAATCAATTTGAAAATCCAATCATGTTCATTTACTAAATTCTATATTTTGTTGATATTACTAGTCATTATGGATTTTAACGTTGCATAATTCATTTACTGATCTTTTTTGGTTTTGGGTTTTTTTTGTTGTTTTTGTTTTTGTTTTTGTTTTTTTGTTTTTGCTTACTAGGGCAGTATCCACAGCATATGGAAGTTCCCAGGCTACGGGATAAATCAGAGCTGTAGCCGCCAGCTGATGCCATAGCCACAGCCAGGTGGGATCTGAGCTGTGTCTGCTTCCTGCATCATGGCTCAGGGCAACCCTGGATCCTTACTCCACTGAGCGAGGCCAGGGAATCTAACCCATGTCTTCATGGATACTAGTCTGGTTTGTTACTGTGAGCCATGATGGGAACTCCTTCATTTACTAATCTTATTGAGATTGTATTTGTCTTCCAGAAAACTAATGGAAATATGCAATAAGGCCTTATACTAATCCGTATATGATTTTATCTCATTGCATAATGTGAAAAGCAGTGTTTTTTTCCTTCAATCTTCTATAGCATAATATTTCTTCAAATATTCATGCAAGATCATTAGAATGCTTCCTCTTTGCCTTGGGAATATCTAAGTGGTAATCCTTCAAAAGGAAATCCAAGAGAGGGAGGCAGAGTGCATCGTCACTGCCCTCGGTATTGAACTTTAGCTCTGTTTGAGAGCTAATTCACAATTGTCCTTTAGACAGGACAAACAGATTTCCAGTAAGGTTTTAGAAGGAGAAGATATGCTGGGGATGCAGACAAATTTGAGATGAATGTGGGGTAAGAGATAAAGAACTTTTTCTAACACTGTATGAAAGCAAAAGGGGAAGGGTGTTGTGGCATCAATGAGCCCGGCTGCACATGATGGAGATGTGATTGTGGTGCCCAGCCACTAGGAGCACAGGACGGATAGCTGAGCCTTCTCCTATGTAGGTGAGTCTCTCAAGTAAGGATTTCCCCACCATTGCTGCACAATAGAATTATTTGGGAAGTTTTAACAGTATTAATGCCAGATTCCAAAGCCCCTAAATTCTGAATCAAATCAGTACATTGCAGTACCAAGTCATCGGGACTTTTTAATACTCTTGAGGTGATTCAAATGTAGAGTCAGGTTTGAGAACCACTTCCTTAGTGACACGACTCTTTATTTATTATAGGATGTATACCTTTCACTCAATTTGCTCTGGGCTAATATTTGATTTTATATTTTCGCCTAAAATTTAAGCCATCATTCTAAAATGCAAAGATTTTATTTCATTAATTTGATATTGGTTGGTGTGTTATCTAGTTATTTGTTGATATTTAAAACCAAAAATATTATCAAATATGAGATTCTGTATATCACAACTCTCATTAAAAGACTAAGATAAGCCAGTTGATATGAAAATTATTAAGTACAGATGATAATTGTGGATTTGGACTATAGTGAACTAGTACACTTCACTCTTGGAATAGTTGCCATAAACACAGAGAAGTTAAAAAATACATAAATGAAAATCATATTACAGTTGATCCTTGAACAATATAAGTTTAAACAGCATGGGTCCACTTACTTTTTTTTTGGTTTTTTTTTGCCATTCCTAGGGCCGCTCCCACAGCATATGGAGGTTCCCAGGCTAGGGGTCGAATCAGAGCTGTAGCCACCGGCCTACGCCACAGCCACAGCAACGCTGGATATGAGCCGCATTTACGACCTACACCATAGCTCACGGCAACGCAGGGTCCTTAACCCACCGAGCAAGGCCAGGGATCGAACCCACAACTTCATGGTTCCTAGTCGGATTCGTTAACCACTGAGCCATGATGGGAACTCCCACAGGTCCACTTACATGTGGATTTTTTTCAATGACTACTTAAATGTGCTATAAATGTAAATGTTTTCTCTCATAATTTTGTTTTATTTTTTTTCTTCGTAGGGCTATATCTGTGGCATATGGGAGTTCCCAGGCTAGTGGTTGAATCAGAGCTGCAGCTGCCAGCCTATGCCACAGCCATGGCAATTCCAGATCCAAGCTGCATCTGCGACCTATGGTACAGTTCTCAGCAAGGCTGGACCCTTAACCCACTGAGTGTGGCCAGGGATCAAATCTGAATCCTCATGAATACTTATTGGTTTCTTAACCCGCTGAGTCACAACAGGAACTCCCTTAAGATTTTCTTAATAGTATTTTCTTTCTCTAGCTTACTTCATTACAAGAATATAGTATACAATTCATACAACATACAAAGTATGTATTAATTGAAACACATACAACAACATTTTTATGCTATTATTGGTAAGGTTTCTGGTCCACAGTAAGCTTGTATTAATTGGTTTGGGAGGGAGTCCAAAATTATACACAGATTTTGGTCTGTGTGAGCATTGGAGCCCCTAACCTCTGGGTTGTTCAAGGATCAAGTGTATATCAACATAGTTGTTATATTAAGAAGTAAAATAAGGAGAAACAACCAAAAGTAAAAATATATTAGAAAAATAGAAAAAAGTTTAAATTTTAAATGAGCTTCCAACTTAAGAGATGACTTGAGCACACTCTACTCTTCCAAGAATCCAATTAAAACGACTAAAATCCAATCCAAAAATCAGCACAAGTTAAATGAGTCAATAGATATAAAACTTTTAGTGTAGTCTCTGATACTTATTAAGTGCTCAGAAAGGTTATGTTTTGTTAATGGTATCATTATCATAAAAGAGAATCATTCATGATGGCACTAAGAAACAGAAGAGGGCACTATTACTGGATTGGGACGTTGATGACTTTCTGGTAGATAGAAAACAATTTCTATCTCATGGGTTACTGTAGCCCAAAACACACAGAGAAGTTGTCAGCAGCATAAGTGCCTCTTTTCTGCCAAAACAGGGACGTGGATCCCAGTTTGGAGCTGGCGGGTACAGAGGAAAGAAAAGGAAAGGGGTAGCATTCAAGTGGTTAAAGGAAAGGGCTGTCTGCCTAGCAGTTGTTCAAGTTACACTGTGTTCTCCTTTCTTACTCCTGAAAGTAGCAGTAGCAGCGAACCCAGGAAAATCCTTGACAAACCAAAGAATGAAGGACATATTCCTAACTTAATACAAGGAAGCCACAAAACATACAGAACACACAGTGAAACCTCAAGAGCACTCTCTGTGAAATCAGAAAAACACGAGGCTATACATTAGCAACCATCCAGTTCTATATTATACCGGAGATCCTAACCCAAACAGTAAAGCATGTAAATAGAACTATAATATATGAAGGTTGGAAACAGGGGCAAAACTCTCATTGTTTACAGATGATAAGAACGTATACCTGTAAAATCAAATGGTGTGTGTATATATATACAGAGAGAGAAAGAGATAAATGATTAGAATTAATGTTTACTAAAATTGCTGTTACAAAACCAGTTACTTTAAATAATCAAGTGTATGACTACCTACTAGCATCAAAGAATTAGAAAATATAACTTAAGGAATATATTATTTCAAAGAGCTCAAAAATATAAAATAGCTTAAACTGGATTTAACACAGAGGTGCCAGACATGTATGCAGAAAGTTTTAAAATATATTGAATGACCACAAAGATCCAAATAAGTCCAGCTATCCACCACGTTTATTAACTGGGTTACTCAATACTTTGATTTCTCATACTCCCTAAAATTATGTACAAATTTAGTAAAATCCCAGCAAGATGTGTGTGTATGTGCATGCATGTGCACACAACCTAACAAGCCAGCTCTAATACATAATCTAAAATGTGAATTTCAGGCATAAAAAAAGCATCCTGAAGAAAAATAAAAAGTTGGGAAAAATTGACCTAATAGATTGCAGGATTGTTTATGGAAATGAAGAATACAGAATAATATTGGTTGGATAGAAAAACATGGCTCAGAATAAAGAATCCAGAAACAGAACCATATACATGAATGTATATATGGTTTACTGCAGAACTGGCATTACAGATTAAAGATTCCTGGCAAGGGAGTTCCCGTTGTGGCGAAGTGGTTAATGAATCCGACTAGGAACCATGAGGTCGCGGGTTCGATCCCTGCCCTTGCTCAGTGGGTTAAGGACCCGGTGTTGCCGTGAGCTGTGGTGTAGGTCACAGATGCGGCTCGGATCCCATGTTGCTGTGGCTCTGGCGTAGACCGGTGGCTCCAGCTCCAATTAGACCCCTAGCCTGTGAACCTCCATATGCCGTGAGAGCGGCCTAAGAAATGCCAAAAAGACAAAAAAAAAAAAAAGATTCCTGGCAAACTACAACATTATTAATAAACAATACTGGTATATTTTCGGCATACATACCAAGGAAAACAATAAAATTGCTTCCCTACTTCCTACCATTCCCAAAAATTAATACCAGGCAATTTGATTATCTAAACATATAATCAAAACCATAATGTCTTTAGAAGATAACATGTGGAATTACTTTGTGACATTAGTGTGAGTAAAGAGATACTAGCCATAAGTAAAAGACTCAGAAATTCAACTATGTTGAATTTAAGAATTTACATATGTTAAAAATACATCTTTAAGAGAGTAAATGGGCAAATCAGAGGCTGAGAGGAGGTATTTTCCAAACACCTAGCTAATAAAGGACTAATGTGCAAAATATATTTTAAATAAAGTCATAAATCAATTTAAAAAACTATGCTTTTTAGGGTTTGCATTAAGACTATGGAAACTTAGTAAGCTGGATCAATGTTCAGCTAACCTATCAGTTAAGGGTGTTCGAATAAAGGTTTTCAAAAGAGCATATTTTCTAAAACTTCTTTATTAAAGTGTTACATAAAAATATGTTCTGGTAAATAGGATAAACAGGAAAGAAGAAACACAGGATCTAGAAACTAATAGATTCATCAAAAGAGAATAAAGATAAGCTAATCTAGAAAGTAGTGTAGTTGCATAGTTAGTCTAAAATGCAAATATTCCAATATAATATGAGAAAAAGAAGGTGTATATATATGTGTAACTGGGCCACTTTGCTGTATAGCAGAAGTTAACACAACATTGTAAATCAGCTATAATTAAAAAAAATTAATAAAATGCAAATACTCCAGATATTAGCAAGAGAATGGAAAATGGCAACAGGGAGATATATCATCAAAGGGGAAAAAATGGAGAAAGAAAGGACAGAGAGAGAGAATGAGGAAGAAAGGGAGATTTTATTATGCATATTAGGCTAAAATATAGGAAAACCAAAAAAATTACAAAAAGGAAATATAGATATATAGTTGAATATACAACAAACTATATTTATATGGTCATTATTATAAGGACCTCATCTATTGATTTTAACTTTCAGAATTAATATATAAACAAAGCATGAATCTATACATATGAAACATTAATCCATCATATTAAAAATATATAGATACACACAGAAAAAAAAAAAAACGTTGAGAGCAGTGAAGAAAAAGAGAAATGGAGCGATACAAGAGCTCACTATATATTCTCAACATATTAGGAGTCAAGAGACGTTGCCTCAAGATGATGGTGGAGTACATTTTGAGCAAATGTATTATTCAGAGTGAGAGAAGTATCCAATAAATAACTTAAAATAATGATATTTGTTGTTAGAAGGGGAGTGGGAGGGTGTAAGAAGTGTGCTTAATTTTACCAAAGTAAAAAATCGCAATCTCCAAAGTTAATAAATCAAGAAAGAGTAATATCAACATGTTATTTAGAGACATGCCAGTGAAAAAGTTATAGTTAAGGGGATTAAAAGTGTTTGTTTAGAGTATGGGATTGGCATAAGGATGAGACTTAAAGTTCATTGTAAGCCTTCTGTGACCCTCCAATAAAACTGAAAACAAAATCAGTTTTTAAAAATTATCTCTCACCAAGTTCCCATCATGGCTCAGCAGAAATGAATCTAACTAGCATCCATAAGGATGCAGGTTCAATCCCCAGCCCCACTTAGTGGGTCAGGGATCTGGCATTGCTATAACTGTGGTGTAGGTCACAGAGGTAGCTTGGATATGGTGATGCTGTGGCTGTGGTGTAGGTCAGCAGTTGCAGCTCCAATTCAGCCCCTAGCTTGGGAACCTCCATATGCCATGGGTACAGCCCCAAAAAGACAAAAAAAAAAAAAAACAGAAAAAATTATCTCTCTCCCAAAAATCTTTTGGATTCTCCTTGAAACTTTTCTTGTATTATTTGAAATATAATTTTGTTTCCTCAACTAAATTACAAGACGACACTTTCTCAGAAGGAAAGACTAAATGAAGTTTCTGTGAACCTCAAAGGAAAGCACTGAACTTCCAGGGCTGGGCTGATAAAATGCAGGGAATGCAGCTACAATCAAAGCTTAAAGCTTGGAAAACGGAAGAGTGAAACAGTCTAAATGCTCCAGGGAAGAGTGAAAACAAATAACTACTCTGGGAATATAAATAAAAAGGTAATTTTTAAGGTCTGATAGTGCATCTGAAAGATGAGACCATGAACATGAAAATTAATAGCACATACAAGTGGTGCTTTATCACTGCGTGAGTGATGTTGTGAATGAACATCAATGAAGAGTCAAGAGAGGCATGAACAAGTCTGGGACATCATCATTCTAAAGAATGGGATCCAAGGAGATTCTCCAATGCACTGGTTGCAAAAAGCTAACTTTAGCAGAAAGACATATAGGAATGAATCTCTTGCATGACTGTTGCACTGGCATAGTGAAAGGGTCTAGTCACTACACATATACCCCCTAGGACTTTTAAAAAAAATTTTTGTATTATTTATCAGCACCTGATACTTTCAATTTTACATCCCTAATAATACAAACTTGTAAATCGAATTTGGTGTGTTCTGATATAATTCTACTAATCTTCAGAGCAGTGCTTTTAATACAGGTAGCATAGTGTTATCAACTTTGACTTAAATTGATCTGAATTCAGTGAGAATAGTGACTTTATGTCAAATAGGGTTTTGCCTTTGAGAAGGGAATGTGATCATTTTTAGAGCATGTACTAGGAGACAGTAAATTATGAGAGTGTGCTGCAATGCTGTGACCTTTTCAGTATTCAGTAGTTTGAATAGCTGGGCTTTCTATCCCACTTGATTAAAGCTCCACTAATCATCAAGAAAGTTAATGCAAGATAAAACATTTTTTTAGTGGCAAGGCATTAATCCTTTAACATGGCAGAAGTTGGAATGGGAACTGTTAGACATATGTAACAAATTTCAGTGTCTCTGCGGTAGCTTCAAATCTTTAGACAGCGGCCATTGACTTTGGTTGATGAAACCGTGACCTGCTAAAACCTTGATCCAGCACTTTTTAAAGTTATGGGGGATTACAAATGTGCCTACCATTCATAGAGAGTAGACATGACCTTGGAAATAACATAGATGTCTCCTTCTCTGATCATCATATACAAACTCTATCTCCTCAGAATCCTACTGGTAATGATAAGCCAAGATATAAATTTTATGCCTTTCAGTAACCCTCCTCAAGGCATAAACCTCAGTGAGACACAGTTCTTATTGACACTCAATGAAATAACTTAAAACACATATAAATCTGTGTTTTGCTGATAGGTAGTTTTGCTGTCTATGTAATAAATATTTATTAATTGAAGCACAGCTAATGAAGAACAAAATCTAACATTTTAAATACTGTAGTTTTTCATTTACAGACATTACTTTAGTTTTTTGTTTGTTTGTTTTGTTTTGTATTTTCTAGGGCCACACCCACAGCTTATGGAGGTTCCCAGGCTAGGGGTCGAATCGGAGCTGCAGCTGACGGCCTACACCAGAGCCACAGCAACGTGGGATTCAAGCCACCGTCTGCCACCTATACCACAGCTCACGGCAACACCGGATCCTTAACCCACTGAGCAAGGCCAGGGATCGAACCTGCAACCTCATGGTTCCTAGTTGGATTCGTTAACCACTGAGCCACGACGGGAATTCCTACAGACACTACTTTAGAACCATAGAAATTATTTCACTGACTAGTTTGTTTCCAAAATATTCAGAGTTAAAGTAATTAATATTTGAACACACTGTGTGCAATAAATGTTTATTTATTGAAAAAAAAATTTTTGTATCCAGAATACAGGGGTTCCCATCGTGGCTCAGTAGTTAACGAATCCGAATAGGAACCATGAGGTTGCGGGTTCGATCCCTGGCCTTGCTCAGTGGGTTAAGGATCCGGCGTTGCCGTAAGCTGTGGTGTAGGTCGCAGACACAGCTCGGATCCCGCATTGATGTGGCTCTGGTGTAGGCCGGTGGCTACAGCTCCTATTAGACCCCTAGCCTGGGAGCTTCCATGTGCCATGGGAAGAGGCCCTAGAAAAAGGCAAAAAGACAAAAAAAAAAAGAATACAGTATAATTCATCTCTACCGTTTCATTGAAGAAAAACATTTATGAGGTGTCTAGTATGTGTCAAAGTTAGTCAATGCTAGAGACATTGTTAAAGAGAGCAGAAAAATGACTTGTTAGTTTACATTCCAGTTGGTTAAAGCAGAAGGTAAACAAATACAAAATTAGTAAGCGAGACAAACAGTCTCAGCTGATGAAAAATGAAGGTGACAAATGTAGACAATATGCAAAAAAATAATTGGGACTCGCACTCTATTTCTGACTTTTTATTTAGCAAATTAAAACTAACTTTTCTACTCCTATTCTACAGATAATGAAATAATTTTAAGAGAGGATAAATCTGGGAGAGTTTATCAAAGTTGCTTGCAGTCAAATTTGCTGAAAATGGCACATCAATGGTTGGTCTTCTTAAATGTAATTTAGCAGTACTCTTTGAGTGTTGCATTATTTTGCTTTATATTATTTAAATAACAATTTAATTTGCATTATAAATATTTTTTTAAAAAAACATGCCAGTGACTTCTCTGAATAGAAGGCTAATACTTTGATATGGATACAGTCACCACTGCTAGCTCAATCACTAAGGGTCTCTCCAATTTTTATGTTCTCATCTATTGTTATACAGATGGAGGTGGCTTACCCATTGACATGTGGGTTGAAGTGTGAATTAAAATTCTGGCAACTTGGCCTCCTTTAGATATCTGAAAAATAAGGCTAAAACTATTAAATTCTAAATAAAATTGCACGAATTTGGCCGTTAGCAGGATTCATCAACTTAAAGAGAGGGAAATTGTTACGTTTTAAGAGAAATTAAAAATCCTCAAATTGATTTTTTTTGTTTGTTTCAGAAAGGGTCATATATAAACTAAGGTGCTAGAGCATCTGCCACCTCTTTCTCCTTTCTCCTTGGACACTCTAGTGCTCTGATCAATCAAAACAAGGCTAAGGCAAAATGGGATTTTATTGCTAAAGTATTTGTGCAAAATTCACAGGAGGAAAAATCCTTTCTATTCCCACTGATGCCCAGTCACACTCATCGGATCAGGTCCCAAGAGATCAACCATAAACCACTGATCAGGCTCTGATTCATTGTAAATAGGGAGAAAACTGAATCCACATTTTAGGATCACCCTCTTATTTCTTACTGAATTCAAGATTATCTTGAAGGCTTTTCCACAGGTGTACATTTATGAAAGCTGATAAAATTTAGAAGAGAATATTCCATAGCTAATGGCATTAGAAAGGAAGGAGAGAAGACAGGGGAGGTGGGATAGAGGGAGAAAGAGAGAAGAAATAGTTCTATTATTTTCAAGATTCTTTTAGAAACTTAATGAATCCTTACTTCTCTATGTCTCTGATTAAGATTTTCTCTGACAACGTAGGAATTTTCCCAGTTGGGAACTCAGCCTAAGTGGCTGTTGTTGTTTTAACTTGTGAAGACTGTCATTTAAATCTGAAAGAAATTTCTGTTTACCAAGAAGCTTGAATTTATCTTTGTGTCATTTCCCTTTGGACAATGAAAGATAAATCACTCTGTAGAGCCTTGTGAATCAGGCAAGACCTTAATGCAGGGAAACAACTGAAAAGAAGAATTTATGGCTCAAACATTTAAATGTTATATTTAGTAATGTAAATTTACTGTTTATTGTAGCAGATTTATGTTCCCTCATAGGTTTCGCTTAGATTAATGTTTTTCTCTAAAGGAGAATTTAAACTATCCTTTGGCTTGTTCTTACAGAGTTGGGCATGCGATTGTTCAAACACTTGCTCCCCGAGGATCTGAAATGTAGACCCTAAAGCAATAGGATTTCCAGAGCTGATGTACTCTGTACCTTCTCTTATTAGGACTGTTGATGTATGACGTAAACAACCTGGACTAGGGATGCTCGGCACAGCCTGGCTCAGAATGATGATATAGTAGATTCAGAAGATCCAGGTGCTCTTATTTCTATCTGAATTTCTTAGATAGTGGGGACATGTCTTATGTTGAATTATTGTTCTGATAACTTTTGCAAAGCCATACTCAGGTTGCTATGCACAACTGTGCAATTTATGCATGGTGAAAAAGCAGCCTATCTAGGAACAAGGAGGAATGCAGCTTAGCACAGGACTGGTTCCCACCAGAGGAAGGAGCATCCTTGTTTGGCGTGTTTGTTTTGGTTTGATTTTGTTTGCCCAGAGAAGAAGCTACTCACTGAGCTGTGAACTATGTGGATCTGATCCTCTAAGGGGCACTATTTTCTCTTTGCCTGAGCAAGATGCCTTTTTCAAATTCAAACATGAACCTTGGATACATTTGCAGACGCCCTGACTACGGTCTTGTGGATGAAAGTTGAGATTTGTCAAAAGATTGTATTTATCCATTGCAAATTATTCAGGAAATAAAGTAAAAACTCAGTAAATTGGGCTTCAGCTAAAGTGAGAGAAATTCATTTCTAAGTATTGGAGTCTTTTTTAAAAAACAAACACACACACACACACACAAAAAAAAAAAACACCCCACACTCAGCATATGAAAGTTCCAGGGCCAAGGATGGACTCTGAGCCTCTGCAGAGACCTGAGCCACTGAAGTCATATTCTTAACCCAAGGGCCACAGCGGGAACTCCTGGCGTCATTTTTTTCCTCTGGATTCTGAAACATGGTGACGTACAGATCCTCAATGCCACATAGTTGTGGTCGGAAACAAGGTAGGGAGGTGACTCTTTAAGAATCTCTAAAAACAGAAATTCTGTAGAAGTTACAAGGTGAATTTACTTGCCTCCGGAGCTCTAGACCTCCATGAAATTCTTGTCAATTGCAATGACTAGAATTGACTGTCCTGTGGAGAATTATGGAGACTGTGAATCCCTCGCCATGGTTATAGTTGAAAAAAAACAATGATTCCTTCCTCTGTAGAGAGTGAGGACACCTTTAATTATGGGAAAAGGCACTATTTGCAGAGAGATCAAGCATAGAAGGCTGGTGTGGCAACAAAGAAAAAAAGATTGGTTCTTTCACATGGAGTTAAGTGTTTTGTTTTGTTTTGTCTTTTTTGTCTTTTTAGGGCCACGCTCGAAGCAAATGGAGGTTCCCAGACTAGAGGACAAATCGGAGCTGTAGCCGCCAGCCTACACCACCGCCACAGCAACACCAGATCAGAGCCACTTCTGCAACCTACACCACAGCTCATGGCAGTACCGGATCCTTAACCCACCGAGTGAGGCCAGGGATAGAATCTGCATTCTCATGGATGCTAGTCAGATTCATTTTCACTGAGCCACGAGGGGAACTCCAGTTTTTTTGTTTTTTAATACTGTGGACATATTTGGGCCAGGTGATGACTCTAGAAATTATATTTTAGGAATAATATGGAAAACTGTTCATAATAGCTATGGATAAATTAATTAATGTTTACTAGCTAAAAGTAGTTTTTACACTTTTTTTCTCTTAAGGTATTCAATTATTCCTTTTGAATTATGGTGTATATTCAAATAATACATTTTTTTTCTCTTTTGAGATATATCTTGGAAAGGATCATCAAGGAAATAGATGATAATCTCAAAAGGGGTCAAAAATTTTAGATACAAAGAAATAACTGAATTTAGAGCTGATAAATAAGCAGAAGGCATTTGCAAAATCCTTTTTATATAAACTTTAATATGTGGAAAGTCATATGTGGAAAAAGCATAAGTTGTGAGTAATTTCTTGTGGTAGCTATGGTTTTGGTTTGCCCTTTATATAAGTTTTTTCTTCTAATTTTATTAATAAACTTTATTCTCATGGACACAAAAATGAGTCTATAATGACATCTGAGCTAATCACAACCAATTTTTCTCCCACAGTGATTGGTTCAGAGAAGTGTATACACGCAAGCAGGGACCCTCAGAGGACTTGTATGATGCTATGTATCTAGGGTTCCGGCAGAAAATGCTGGGTGACTTTCACTGGGATTAGTTACAAACAAGGAAACTTAACGGATAGGATGAACATGGGTTTTTATCTCTAGCCACATTAAAGAAACTTATCTCTAGTCAGAGAAACTAAGACCAATATACGGAGAGAAGCAGAGAAGAGATGGATGGAGAGAGAAAAGAAATGCACAACCTTGGATGAGGTCCAGGCTCACAAAGGGACTGAAGTTAGTGCTCTCTCCCTCATGTGATAAGCAAATTCTCTTTGCTTTAGTTAGATTTCTAATGTTAAGAATTCTCATTAAGCAAGAAAAAGCTGTGGAAATACTGCTAGGCTGGCAAATTGGTAAATCTAAATCCAGGACTTCGTCCTCCTATAGATCATTGTGTCTTTCAATGAGACATTAACTCATTCTGAACCTATTTCATAATCTATTAAGTAAAGAAATATTATAAAATAATCTCATAATTTCTATTTTTTATACTAATCTTCATTTTAATGATATATTTTATCTGGCCTTCCTTTTTACATTAACTGTATAAATGCACAACTACGTATAGTTAAATTTATAACTCTAACTCCAAGATGACAAATGATATTATCACTGTTTTCCAGGCAGACAAATCAGCAAAGTAGGATTGCCTTGTATGAATGATGAAAAATGGCTTGTGATTGTCAATAATGCAGAATGGTTGTACAATGCATTCATTCATTCAATAGCCATTTTATTGAGATATAATTAACATGTAATATTGTATATGTTTAAGATGTAAACCATGTTGATTTGGTGCACTTATATATGGATGGACAATATGATTACTAATATAGTGTAAGCTAACATTTCCATGGCATCACATAATCATCGTGTGTGTGTGTGTGTGTGAGAAAGTGTGGTGAGAACATTTAAGACCTAGTCTCTTAGCAACTTTCAAGTATATGATAAGGTATTGGTAACTATAATCATGATACTTATGCCTTACATCCTCTGAACTTATTAATCTTCTAATTTCACCTTGGTATCCTTTGATCAATGCCTCCACAATTTCCTCACCCTGCAGACACCATTCTAATACCACTCTGTTTCTAAGTTTGGCAGCATTATACAGTATTTGCCTTTGTCTGTCTGATTTATTACACTTAGCATAATGTCCTCAAGATCTATCTATATTGTTCCAAACAGCAGGATGTCCTTCTTTCTCATGTATGAATTGTATATTAAAATATATTATATATTATATATATAATGTATGTCACATATTGCTTATCCAATACTATTGGCAGACTATTAGTTTGTTTCTGAATTAGCTACTGTGAATAATGCTGCAATAAACATAGAAGTGCAAATATATTTCCAATATATGGTTTTCATTTCCTTTGAATATATACCCAGTGGTGGAATTACTGGATCATATGTTTGGCATATGGAAGTTCCCAGGCTAGGGGTCAAATCAGAGCTACAGCTGTTGGCCTATGCCATAGCCACAGCTAAACATGGGATCCGAGCTGTGTCTGCAACTTACCCCACAGCTAAAGGCAGCACCAGATCCCAACCCACTGAGCAAGGCCAGGGATCAAACCCACATTCTCATGAATACTTGTCTGGCTCATCTCCACTGTGCCACAATGGGTACTCCTCTATTTTTAAATCTTTGAGGAACTCAAGTTCCCCAGTTCTCCATAGTGGCTGAAAAAATTTATATTCCCACCAACAGTGTAAAAGGATTCCTTTTTCTCCATGTCCTTGCCAATACTTGTCATTCCTTGTCTTTTTGACAAGAGCCATTCCATCATGTGAAATGATAATCTCATTGTGGTTTTGATTTGCGTTTCCCTAATATTGAGCACCTTTTCATGTATCTGTCTTCTTTGGAAAATACTGTCTATTCAGTTCCTCTGCCCATTTTTAATTGGATTGTTTGGGGTTTTTGTTATTGAGTTGTATGAATTTTTATATATTTTGGATATTAACCCCTTATCTGATATATGGCTTACAAATACTTCTCCATTCCATAAATTGCCATTTCATTTTGTTGTTTCTTTTACTGTGCAGAAATTCTTTATTTTGATGTAATCTCACTTGTTGACTTTTGCTTAGTTGTTCATACTTTTTTTTGTCTTTTTTTGTCTTTTTTTGCCATTTCTTGGGCCACTCTCGTGGCATATGGAGGTTCCCCGGCTAGGGGTCTAATCGGACCAGTAGCCACCGGCCTACGCCAGAGCCACAGCAACACAGGATCCGAGCTGCGTCTGCAACCTACACCACAGGTCAAGGCAACGCCGGATCATTAACCCACTGAGCACAGGCAGGGACCGAACCCGCAACCTCATGGTTCCTAGTCGGATTCGTTAACCACTGCGCCACAACGGGAACTCCAGTTGTTCATACTTTTGGTGTCATATTCAAACACTGTTGCCAAGAGGAATGTGAAGGAGCTTTTCCCCTATCTTCTCTCTCAGGAGTTTTATAATTTGGGGTCCTATGTTTAAGTTTTTAATGTCTTTAATTCATTTAATGTGAGTAGTTTAAGATTTCATTTTTCTGCATCTTATCTGCTTTTCTCAACATCATTTATTAAAGAGACTATCCTTTCTTCACTCTACCTTTGGTTCCCTTGTCAAATATTAGTTGCCTCTATAACTATATGAGGGATTATTTCTAAGTTTTCTAGTTTGTAACATTGGCCCATGTATCTATTCTTATGCCCATGGCCCATGTATCTATTCTTATGCTAAACAGTACCATACTGTTTTAATTACTATAGATGTGTAGCATAGTTTGAAATAAGAAAGTAATTCCTCTAGATTTGTTCTTTTTCATGCTCTGGCCATTTGGACTCTTTTGTGTTTCCATACCAATTTGGGTATGTTTTTTCCGTTTCTACAAAAAATGCCATTGGAATTTTGATAGGGATTACTTTGAATTTATAAGCAGCCTTGTGTAGTATTGACATTTTAACAATGTTAATTATTCCGATCATGAACACAAAATATCTTTCCATTTTTTTGTCTTTTTTAATTGCTTTCATCAAAGTCTTCATTATGTAGATCTTTCTATATAATATAGTTTTCATTACATAGATAGATATCTTTGATCTTCTTGGTTAAATTTATTACTAAATCTTTTATTGTTATGAATGCTATTGTGAGTGGGATTGTTTTCTTTGTTTCTTTTTCCCAAGAAATTAGTATATTAGAGATGCAACTGATTTCTATATGTTGAATTTATATCCTGCAACTTTATTGAATTGGATGCTTAGTTCTAATAATTTATGGTTCAGTCTTATGCCACATGATGCTGACATCCTTCTCCTCAATAACTATTTTTTAAAATAATGATTATTAATCAGGTCTATTCCAGTTATAGGAATGCAGCAATTTAAATAGAGACAGATCTACCAAGAAACTTAATTTCTTGTGTGATTTTTACAATTAACACCTAAACAAATAAATACAATAGACAACTTCAAATTAATAAAAAAAGTTAAAAAGGTAATGTATTTTAACCCAAATTGGATATAGAATGAAGATGCCCATTTTGCTAGGTTGTTCAGGAAAAACTCTTCAACAAAAGGTATTTTTCATATGAGGTATGAATGACATAAGCAATCATGTGATGATCTTGGGAAGAAGAATAGAAGTAAGATTCCAGGCGTTTAGATGCAAAGGTATGCTGGATTTGGGCTGACTACATAGTAACCATTAAGAACATGAATTATTTATGCATATTCTTGGCTCCCTACTCTTGAATATTCTGACTGAATCAATCTGAAGAAGTGAGAGTCATTTATACTTCATTTTGACCCTCCTACTTTTTTTGGTAGATATGCAGAGATAATAGAGAGGGGGCATTCAAAATGGAGCCTTTTTAAATATATAACTGAGATAGATCAATTGGGCAATTAGGAAAAATTATGGAAAGATGAAAAAAACTGTACCACCTTCAAATACCTATCTCTATCAAATAGAAGCAATTGGAATCAATCCTAGATGGAGCTAAATTTTTAATTCATTCCAAAATAAATACTGCAGTTCTATAACTTTTCACACGTACCCGAGTACATAAAATATTTAGAAAATTCTATCTCAGCATATTTGGAAAATACAGTCAATCTTAACTATCTTCCTTTACTTACAAAGATTTAGAGTGCTTTTGAGAGACAGGCAAAAAGCTATAACTATTTTTCTAGATCAAGCCAGGACCATTAAAATGCCTGTCACCTTTATGATAAAAACAAAGATGAGCACAAATGCTTATGTAGCTGAGAAACTATTGGTAAGCAAATTGATAGTATATTTACATACTTGATATTTCAAAAGCCAAAAAATTTCCTGGAAAAAAAAATATAAATACCTGTTTCCATTAATGGAACCAAGCACACTTATCTTAAATCTTTTCTGTCAGAATGTGAATGCCAACTGATAAAAGAAACACAGCAATGTAAACTCCATCAGTATCTTCTTAAATAAGATGCTGTGTTAATTGGTTCATTTATTAGGAGTCATATGAATCCTGTTTTCCCTCTCCCAATGATGTATGCCTTCTCCCAGTTTGTGCCTATGCCCCTTCACATATACAAATGTAGCTAAAAGCTGTATTACGGATGGGGTACCTGATGCATATAATATATTTCAATAAACCAGCCAATAACTGTTCAAAGCCAGATGAGGCAAAGGCTGCCTGGTGCAAGAAAGAAGGCATCATGCGTGAAACTGAAAGCTAAGTAATTGTCAGGAAGTCGCAAATGCAATATATATTTTCTGCCTGGTGAGTTTTATGATGTCAAACCACAGAGGCTGCTTAGCTAGGAGGGGTCAGTGGTTGCTGATGGCAAGAATGTAAAGAGCCTGCACTTTGGTATGAAGAGCATACCTTTGGAGTAATTCAAAAGCCAAAATCTATGAACCATTTGTCCGGAACTCTCTGCTCTAAGACCTCAAATCTCAGGCCTGCTCCACAGAAGTGTCACACTTTAAGAAGGCCACTCTACAAATAAACTTCAACTTAGAAAGGCAGTGACTACGGTGGAACATATAAAAATCTGAAGTAAAATAATCAGGCTTGGTGTCTTGCATAGGATCAGCTTCAGGTGCATGTTACCTTCCCAGGAACCTGTGCTTAGAATGAGGCCCAAACCTCTGCTGTTGCTGTCTTAAAATTCTTAATGATTTTATCTTAAATCTGTGTTTTATAAGTGAAGTCTGATGGGACAATGGAGTATCCCTATGCATTAGGTAGTCACAGACCAACCCATCTCCGTGTTTCTTCTGAGTGGGTTCTCTACCTCTTGCCTCCATCCAGCAAGGGCTGCCACCTATTGTGGGGATGGCAGTGTCTAGGCTGCTAGACACTGTAACACAGGTATAGAGCAGCGGGACTTTAAAGTCTGCTACATTTGCACCACGAATATCCCCATGCCCTAAGGAGCATGACACCACATAGCAAATAAATACCACCAGGACAGCTGGAAAGACAACTGTGGAAGAAAAAAAAAAATTTTTTTTTCCTAACTTTTGAATAAGTGGCCTCCAATTTTCTTTTCCCATTGGGCCGCTGAAAATTACTGTGCAACTGTCCTAGACCCCGGATCTACCACTCGACCAGCTGGACTATCTCTGATAAATCATTTTCTCACCCTATGTTTGTTCCTCCATCTATAAACTGTGGGTAACATTTTCTGTTACTCAGCGGTACCAATTAGAAGTACCATCATCTTGATAGGAACACAGAGGAACAGGAAAAAACAATGAGTCACCTTCAAGTTGATTCAGTCATGATTACTCTGGGTTATAAATCACGTTAAACATACAAATCTATAGATCATACAAATCTGTAGCTAACCCACTGGAACTGCCAATTCTAGATGCCTCACTGCTAAGTCAGAGGAAAAGATACGTTTTCAAAGATCGGGGTAGAAATGGAGAAACGTTTGTCACGGAATTATATAAATCTCAGGTTCTATGGTGTTTTTTAGCCCCACTATTAAACTATAGAGCAGATTAAATAAGATCATGCTGCCTGGCTTAGAAAACTAATGGTCACTTTTTACAGAATGATGCCATTATTATATTTTCATAGGAAAAGATATTTTGCGTTTCAAAGCACCCAAACATACCAAAATGAACTTTGATAATCTAGCCTGTTTGTGTGCTGGAGGCAGACTGACAGTAATGCATTTTGGAGAGATCTCAGTAGTAGCTGTTAGGCTTGTACAAATTAAATAATACCTACCTCACCCCTTTAGCTCTTCTCTGCCCCATATTTCTAATTAAAAATTCACATACTAGCAGGAGAGTTTGTGCTAAGTACCTTGAAGTCATGTATTAGATCTCTCTTTCCCTTTCGGCCATCTGTCCCTGTGAGTTTTTCTTCACCATCTCCATCTTTTCACCAGTTGAAATGTAAATGCACCAATGCCAATGTCACTTCCAATTTAGCGATGAAAAGGGGACTAAAAATTCACATGAAAATATACTAGGACTGTTGGCATTTTCCTGCCCATCCGTGTTCCTGAGAAACACAGTACTTGAAATACTTAATACTCAGGAAATATTTAGCCCAGGATTTAGAAAGGTGATCTTCTTATGTAGAGTCAAAAGTAAGTACATATTGGAATCATGTTTCTAAAGCCTAATTTCACTGTGAAGCCAGAGTTATCTTCCCTGCAAGGAGAATTTAAAATTTATAAACATACCAGATAACAGACTTTGTGGCACAGCAGCAACAAATACATAATTTAGTATTTGGGCTTATTCTGATTGCCCTGCACACATCAATTACCTTCACTCCCAGACTGTATATGAGGTTGACAGGCAGTATTTAAATTTAGGTCTTTAGTCACTGTTCCACTTTCTCATGTATTACAGATATGTCAAGAATATTGGGGAAATTAGAAGCACATCTGACTGGGTAAAAATATTCTAAATTAAGTGTTTAAAAATGCACTGAAAATGATATAATTTTAACGGCAAAAGAGAAGCTTTGCAAATTTTTTTCTCACGTACTATTATTTCAAGCTAAAATAATCAGATTACATATAGAAAAAAATTGTTTTTAAGTATCGAAGAAACTAACAGGAGTATATGGTTGAAAGGAGGAGACTTGAACACTATTTATGTCTAAAGATAGGATCTAAAGGCCTTAGGCTTTTATTCTGAGACTATGAAGTAGAGATGCGTATATTACACAGGGCTAAAAATAGACCCCATTTCTCAAACAGGGCCCAGTGGTTAAATATATGAGGCATTGATTTGATCCGCTTAATCCTTTTATGAAATTTTCTCTAAAAACAAATTTCCACATTCAAAATTCACCATAATTTTTACATTGAGAATGTCATAAATCAGATCACTCAGTGTTATGATCACTAAAGCTCTGACTTTTTTTTTTAACTCCACAAATCCCCTCTCCAAACATTGTAACTTTTATAATAACACAATTTTGTCATAGATGCATTGGCATTCTTCTGATTCTATTTCCCTTTTCTTTTTCCCAATGTTAAGATTTTTATCTAGATTTTTTACTATTTTTTACTTCTTTGGTTAAAAAAAAATCACTTAGCGCTTTCTTTAATTGTCATATTTATATTAAACTTCTTAAAATTAGTTCATAGAAATACACGTCCTTAGTATATAAAGGTGCATATGGAGTGACTTAAAATCATATTTTGGATAAATGAGATCATATGAACACCCACAAACACTCAGACTCTATTTTAACTCAAAAAATTAATGAAATTCCATATGATGATAAAGCTTGGATTTTTTCCTACTGCTACATTTTGACTAGATGGAAGGTAATATATAATGATTTATGTAATACAAAATTAATGTCCTAATACTAATATGAACTTTTAAAATTATGTTATAAACATATTTAATTTTAGAGCATTCAAAATATATTATATTATATATATTATATGTAATATATATTACATATATGTATTATATATATATTCTTTTGGACCTATGGATTGGTGACCACTTATATGAAGTAGTTGCCCACTTTGTTGAGCTGTCACTTGACTAGATTAACCAGAAAGTCTCTAGTTCCTGTTTCTCCTTAGCTATGGCCATCTATTAGCTTTATGAAATGTCACATGCTTAGATTTTGAAATTTCTGCTGCATAAATATTAAGCATACTAGTCAGGAGAACATTGATTGCAAGTAACAGAAACTGAATTTAAGCTAGCTTAGGGAACACAGAGAGGTTACTGAATTCCAGAGATTATGGAAAAGAAGATGAAATGAACTGTAAGAATGGCAGAGAAGCATCTGGGCTTGAGAATAACTAGAAGCAGGGACTAGAATCTTGGATAAGACAACCTATCTGTCCACAAACACTAATTCTCTTTCCCTCCTTCCCTAACTCTCTCTCTAAAGTCTCATGTCAGCTTTGTTTCTCCACATAGTGGGCAATGCAGGTACAAACAGTTTGAGAGCCTCACATCCTACGGTTTCTGCCATCAGAAGGCTGATTCCTTTTTCTAGCTCCCAGTTTTACAACCCCAAAGAAGAGCCATAAGTGTTGGGGTTTTTCAAAATATTTTGTTACATTTAATGGCAATGCTTTAAAAAATTTTTATTGAGGTGTAGTTGATTCACAATGTTCCTCATAACTGTACACCTCAGCCCTACAGTGGCCAGCGAATGGATTATGTGAGTGTTTAATGGTTTCCACTGGAGTGGCTGGGGGGAAAAAAAGGAGCAGCCTCCAACTGCAGAGAAAAGAGGGAAGACAATGGGGGGCGGGTAATGCTGGTCAGACTAAAACTAAATAAATGCAATAAAAATAATCCATGGGCTACAAAACAATAAATGGTAGGAAGCTAGATGAAATTTTTTATGCTTATTGTTTCAAAAGAACAAAACAGGCAGGCGTTCCTGTCGTGGTTCAGTGGTTAACGAATCCAACTAGGAACGATGAGGTCAGGGGATCGATCCATGGCCTCGCTCAGTGGGTTAAGGATCTGGCGTTGCCGTGAGCTGTGGTGTAGGTCACAGACAACTTGGATCGATCATGTGTCGCTGTGGCTGTGGTGTAGGCCAGCAGCTACAGCTCCGATTAGACCCTAGCCTGGGAACCTCCATATGCCGCTGGTGTGGCCCTAGAAAAAGAGAAAAAAAAAAAAGAACAAAACAGTGTATTTTTTTATGTTAATCAAGATAATAAATTACTGGGAGTCCCTGTCATGGCTCAGCAGTAACAAACCTGACTAGGATCCATGAGGATGAGGGTTCTATCCCTGGCCTTGCTCATTGGGTTAAGGATACAGCCTTGCTGTGGTCTGAGGTGTAGATCACAGAGGTGGCTCAGATCCCATGTTGCTGTGGCTCTGGTGTAGGCCTACAGGTGTATCTCTGAATCAACCACTAGCCTGGGAACTTCCATATGCTGCAGATGCAGCCCTAAAAAGCAAAAAATTTTAATTTAATTTAATTTTTAAAAGATAATAAATTACTACTATTATGAACCATTAACAATTTAGAAATATGCTTTTTAATTCTAATTGACAGGGTTGGATGGTCTAATTGTTAACAACTTTATTCTACATTTATATTCTATATCAACCTTAGATAAGTAGTTCTAATACTGATGAATATTCATGTTGCATGAAAAAAATCATTGGTGGATCCAAAAGTTATAGCATCATGATTCAACAACTTGCCCAAGAAATTTCCTCTCCCAGTGAACAGTAGATAGTCTGCCTTCTGTGTACCTTCCTCTACTCAGAAGTATTTGCATGTATATATTATATATATGTGTGTCCAGGAGGTTATAGTGGTCCTAGGCAAAGTCTTATCACATTCTTTCCAAGTTTTCATTTTCTTCCCATTTAATTGGTTAAGGATACTAGAAGACATTTAAACTGGAATTTTAATTAAAATTAATTGGTAAATGAAAGTTCTAGAACCTACCCTCTTTCCAGTAATAGCATATGTAATCTTATATGCATATTCTGGAAATACAGTCCTATATTTCTTGCTTAAATCCAAAGCATTTTCTTCTAATTAAGAATTTTAGGATGCAAGAGATATTTTACTTACTGGTTTGGTCATCTGTTTATTTAAGTCTTCTAATATCTCTCAAATACTCTTTTTAGAGCAACTTCATAGACTTCTAGGGCTGGGAAGATGAAAAATTAGCACAGGATGCAAGACCTATTATTTAGCCAGACTCTGGAGACACAATAGAAGAAAACATGGCCCAGGGTAATAGAGCAAATGAAAATAGAGTTTTCTAAAACATATATTTGTTGTGTTCAAAGATCAAGATGATAGTTTTAAGAAACACATGTGATAATATGAATATGACTATGTGTCTTAGCAAGTGACAGATAGTCACACCCAAAATTTAATTTGACAGTATTATCTTTAAAACAGAAGAGGGAATTTTAATTTAACCAGTGGAAGGAAAGATAGGACTAAGAAAGATTTTTTGTTTGTTTTTGGCCGTTGCCACAACATGTGGAAGTTCCCAGGCCAGGAACAGAATCTGTGCCACTGCAGAGACCCAAGCTGCAACAGTGACAGTGCTGGATCCTTAACCCGTTTTACATCAAGGGAATTCCTAAAAAAAATATTTTTAATGTAATAAATAGAAATGAAATAAGACAGAAGAAACATCCCATATAATGTTTTGTATATGTAAATGAATTAAATACATGTATCAAAACACAGGTATGCTCAGATGAAAAGAAAACTTTTAAAACAGATCCAGCAATGTGTTCTATGAAAGGCATATAAAATGGTGAAAAAAATGAAAATAAGGAGCAGAAAGATAGTTTTCATGTAACATCAAATAAAATTTAAAGAAAAAGTATTGTAAAGTATAAAATATTACATACTAATGAAAAATATAAAACCTGGGATAGGAATTCCCATTGTGGCTCAGCAGGTTAAGGACCTGACATTATCTCTGTGAGTATTCGGGCTGGATCCCTGTCCTGGCTCAGTGGGGTGAGGATCCAGTGTAGCCGCAAGGTACAGAGAATGATCCTTGTTGCCCCAGGTGAATGTAATTATCATGACTATATGCACATACAACAGAAATTCAAAAATAAACAAAGCAACATCTCATAGAACCACTGGGAGAAATAGGTAAATCAACATTTGTTATCTAAATTTCATAATGTGTTCCTCTCAGAAACTGAAAGATCATGCAGAAAAAATATTAAAATTATACTGGACTTAACCATCTCAATTAATAAATTCACTGTATATAGGAACATATTTTATGTGTGTGACTATATAAATAATTTACATAAACTTGGTTAGCAGAGAACTTCATGTACATGTGTAATATAAGCAAAAATTGGTGATGCTTTAGTCCAAAAAGAAACCTTTATAAATGCTAAAATTTTAACAGAAGGTAGACTTTGTATTCCAACCCCATATAATAAAAATTAAAATCAAAACTAAATACTTTGCAAACTCACCAGTAAACTTTCTATTGAATAGGAACTGAAAAGAAAAATTACAAAAATACTCAAAAATGTATTAAACTGAAAATATTTAAATTGAATGTATGGGATACACCTGAAGTAATCCTTAAAGGTGTATTTGTTGCTTTAAATTCATTTGTTGGAAATAAAAAAAAATGAATATTCAATTCAAAACAGTAGTGAGAGAGCAACAAAGAAAGCCAGAGAGTCAAGAAGGAAAAGAATAATAAATGTGAGCAGAAATTAATTACAAGTGTTTTTAAAAGGAGATCAAAAGGAAAATTTTGATTTTGATTTTAGGGGGAAAGTCGCTAACATTGAAAATCTTCTGAGAAGGAATAAAAAATTTGGAGAGAGAAGAAGAAAAATCAAACAAAACCAAGAAAATAATACAATTAAGATTAATAGAATTATGAAATAACATATAATACTATAGGTCAGTGTGTTTATTAATATAGACCAGAGGAATGGTTTGCTGGAATCACTGTAAAATGCCAAATTTGAAAAAGTGGGAATATTGGACAGACTGATGTTCTTCATAAATTCAAATGATAGGAGAGCAGAAAACAGCATGAAGTCTAGACAGTAGAACACTGACAGAACACAGTAAACCAACTATAATGGAAAAAACAAAAATCATTAAAAAAAAAGAAAACAGCAGGAAGAAAACTATATATTTTATAAGGTGGATACATGTTTTATAATATGTTTATATTTAATATGCATATTAAAAAGGGAGTTATTGGACAGAGAAAATAGAAGCAAAGGAGACCAGGAAGAAAGGAAAAATAATGCAATACAATGATACAATAAGATACAATACAAAGAGAAATACAACAAGAAAGATTCTTTAGATAAACTGATGTTAACAATTGCCCTGATGACGGGGGCGGGGGGGGGGGGGGGGGGGAGAAATACAGTGAGAAATATTAGGAGGAAATATTTTTAAATAGCTTTATGTAACCAAGAGAGGAAGTTAACACCCACAACTGTTTACCAAGCCTATGAAGAATGTTTTAGGGATGACAAATATAGATTCCTTAGCTCTGTACACTGACAGCAATTCTGTATGCAGATCAAGTACCATATCTGAACACCCGAGTAAATGCCAAAAGCATAACACTGGTTAGTGTAGCATGGTGAATTTTACATCTGCCTCACTCTAAAAACGTTTTAGTTTGATCAGTTTTGGTTATGAAACCATTATACAATAACGTAAATACTTGATAGGTCCCCTCTATTTTGGGGAAATAATCCAAAGAAAAATGTCTGCATTTGTTTGGCTGCTTGCAGGATGAACAGTGATTACAGTTGGCTGAGAAAGAGTGAGATGCCCCAACTTTTCTGCATGTAGATTTTCAAGGTTAAGTCAAATGTAATTTCTTACTTCCTCCTTCTCCACTCTTATTATAAGCACACATGACTAGGAGTCTTTTCATATGACTATCATCTATATTTATACATATTTATCATTAAACATGAGGGAAATATTCCTAATAAAAACTATTGTAAATGAGGAAATGTGAACATTTTCCACTTATTTGTATGATTTTTCCACTTATTTGTAAGTATTGGACAAAGCTCTTAGTGTCATTTTAATAATAGAGTATTCATAGGACTTAATTGAAAACAACCTATGTTTTGAACACAAGACACAGTGAAAACCACAACTGAATGTTGTTTTTATCTTAGCAAACTGTCCACACTCACTTGTCCATACTTGCCAAATCATAGCAATTACCCATCCTAAATGATGCTATATAAGCAATTACCCATCCTAAATGATGAGATGTTGTAAAGACTTTATAAATGGAGGCACTTTAGTCCATTAGCATCTTCAAATTGATTGTTATAAGATTAATTATTTTTTCTAAATAATTCATACTTCATTCTAAGCCTCTCATACATCAATTTAAAATGTATATAGGAGTTCCCGTTGTGGCGCAGTGGTTAACGAATCCGACTAGGAACCATGAGGTTGCGGGTTCGGTCCCTGCCCTTCCTCAGTGGGTTAACGATCCGGCGTTGCCGTGAGCTGTGGTGTAGGTTGCAGACGCGGCTCGGATCCCGCGTTGCTGTGGCTCTGGCGTAGGCCGGTGGCTACTGGTCCGATTAGACCCCTAGCCTGGGAACCTCCATATACTGCAAGAGTGGCCGAAGAAATAGCAAAAAGACCAAAAAAAATAATAATAAATAAATAAATAAATTAAATGTATATAAAATTATAACTTCTATTGTATCAAGTTGAATCAACACATCCTATTCAAGTTCCTTCAGTAATGCCTTTTTTTTCTGTTTTTTATGGCTGCACCTGTGGCATATGGAAGTTAGAGGACCAAGAATTGAATCTGAGCCACAGTTGCAACAACGCCTGATCCTTTAACCCACTGTGCTGTGCTGGGGATGGAACCCATACCTATGCAGCAAATGGAAATGCTACAGTCAGATTCTTAACCCATGGTGCCATGGCAGGAATTCCAATAATGCTTTTTTAAAAATGTTTTTGCAAAGTTATTTTGGAAAATTATTTTTTTTTTATTTATAATTCACACTCAAAAGAGGGAGATTGCTTGAAATTTTCCCACTATTTGTATAACCTGTACATAAATCAAAAATAATACTAAGAATAATCCTGCCCCACAATTGGCAAAATTTTCTTTCTAAAAGAGATGTAGACAGAATGCTATATTCCTAGATCATAATCCTCTGTAAATCACTAACACCATCCCTACGGTACAACACACTTATGCACGTGCACACACACACACACACACACACACACCGCAGATACACAACCCATCTCTACCCATTTCTGCCACTGTGTCACCTTTTCTCAGGCCTTTTCCTTTTCCTGAATATTCTTCTTTCCTTGCTTGTTATGATTTAGCAGTTTTTCTATGAGCAAAGAAGTTAGCAAATGACTGAAAGTTTAAAATGGAAAATTATATCCTGAGTTTTTTACCTGGACTCATACAAAATATAACCTCCAACTCTCTAGGCTAAATTACTTTTTCATTTTTTGGCCATGCCCATGGCATGCGGAAGTTCTCGGGCCAGAGATTGAACCAGATCCACAGCAGTGACAACATTGAATCCTTAACCACTAGGCCACCAGGGAACTCACCTTTTCACCTTTTGTGTTTCTCTTATATGTAGAAGAGTGTCTCCTTCCTCTACCAAAGATGCCCTAAGCCAGGAATCTTTACATATTTAAATACGTTACCTTATATGGCAAAAGCAACTTTACAAATATGATCATAAGTTAGAAATCTTCAGCTAGAGAAACCATCCTGAACCATGAAGTGGCTCCAGTGTAACCACAGAGGTCCTTCTAAGTGGATGGAGAAGGTCAGACAGTCACATTGAAGATGCTACTTTGCAGCTTTGAAGATGTTGAGGCTACAATCTAAGGAATGCAGGTGGCCTCTAGAAGCTGGAAAAGGCAAGGAAACAGATTCTCCCCTGAAGCCTCCAGAATAAATGCAGCCTTGATTTTAGAACCGCTGACATGCAGAATGCCAAGATAATGAATTTGTGTTGGTTTAAGCCCCTACACTAGTGGTAATTTGTTACAGAAGCAATAGAAAATTAATATAGTGTCTATGAGCTCTTTTTGTATCCTTTTAAATCATCTGTTTTTCCTTCTTCCCCATAAGATTTTTGTGAGCCTCACACTTCCTTTACTGGGAAAGGAGAGCTTGCTATATATGTTTTTCTCAAAAAGAAGTATTACAATGTCAGTCAGATGTTTTTTCCCACCTATTATCTGTTTCGAATTTTACTCTGTATGTGTAGAGATAGTATGTAAATACAACTGCATTTTAATATGTTATATAGAATTATGTTGGAGGAAGCAAGTGTAATATAATAAAATGTATGCACTACTTGACTAGAAAATAGGACAAAACATAGCTCAATCTCAACAAAGTCATGTAAAAAGAAACATAAATATGATTCCAGGAATTCCTGTTGTGGCTCAGTGGTTAATGAATCCGACTAGGAACCTTGAAGTTGTGGGTTCGATCCCTGGCCTCACTCTTCGGTTAAGGATCCAGTGTTGCCATGAGCTGTGTTGTAGGTCGCAGACGAGGCTCAGATCTGGTGTTGCTGTGGCTGTGGTGTAGGCCGGCAGCTACAGCTCCGATTAGGCCCCTAGCCTGGGAACCTCCATATGCCGCAGGTGCGGCCCTAGAAAAGGCAATAAATAAATTAATTAATTAAATTAAAATTAAATAATATGACTCCAAAGTATCTTGATAAACAATGAAAAATCACTCCTATTGATTAATTTAAAAAGTAATACTACAGCAATATGGCTGCAACTAGAGATTCTCATACTAAACGAAGTAAGTAAGAAAGAGAAAGGCAAATACTATATGATATCACTTCTGTGTAGAATCTAAAATATGGAACAAATGAATCTATTTACAGAACAAAAACAGACTCACAGACATAGAGAACAGACTTATGGTTGCCAAGGGAGAAGGAGAAGGGAATGGATTGGCCTGGGACTTTGAGGCTAATTGATGCAAACTCTCACATTTAGAATGAATAAGCAAGGAGGTCCTACTGTGCAACAAAGGGAACTATATCCAATCTCTTGGGATAGAACAAGAGAGTACAAAGAGAATTTGACAGTATGCGACCCAAAAGAGGGCTCTCACCAGCACCTGACCATCCTCGTAGACTGATCTCTGACTTCCAGACTCCAGAACCATGAGAAGCAAGCTTCTATTGTTGCTTAAGCCTTCCAGTCTATAGTAATTTGTTATAGCAGCATGAAGTGACTAAGACAGGTAGAATAAATCCCTACTCCATATTCAGTGAGTACAGTCTAGAAAAAGGAGAGACTAATAACTTTGCAGTGACAAAACCTCATATTGAATCTCAGCACCTGACCAAGACATAAATAAGAGGTAGTGTATCAGTGTTCCTATCCTAAAAACCTGTGAAAATCCTTCCAACCTCTTTTCTATTCTTCATTTTCTCCTGGAAAGTGTATTGACATAATACTGCATAATATTTTAATTAGGAAGTCTTTTCTCTAAGCTGAAAAGAAAGGGTGTTAACTAGTAATGAGAAAAGAATAAATGTTACTGAAAAGGTAAATATATAACTAAAGTGGTGGATTAATCACTTGTAAAGCTCATATAAGGTTAATGGACAGAAGTAGTAAGAATAACTCTAAGAATAACTCTGATTACAGTAGTAAAGGAATATACAAGTTAAAAGGATGTAAAATGTGCTGTCAAAAACATTGGGTGGGTAATAATACTATTGAGCTTTTACCATAGAATCAAACTTAAATTATCAACTTAAAATGACTTTTTTTTTTTTTTAACTGCACCTGCAGCATGTGGAAGTTCCCAGGCTAGGGGTTGAATTGGAGCTACAGCTGCCAGCCTACTCCACAGCCACAGCAACTCAGGAGCCAAGCAGCATCTGAGACCTACACCATAGCTCATGGTGACACTTAACCCACTGAGCGAGGCAGGGATCGAACCTGCATCTTCATGGCTACTAGTAGGGTTCCTTCCCACTGAGTCACAACTCCCAAAATGACTGTTGTAAGTCATAATGAGTAAACCTCATGATAACCCAAATCAAAAATATGTGGTATATATACAGAGAGAAAGAGAAATAAAATCTAAGCATGTCACTAAAGGTTTGCCAAACTGCAAAAAAAAAGAGAGAGAGACCAAGAGAGAAAGGGAAAGAAACAGAGAAACTACAAAAACATTCATTCAGAAAACAACAAAATGGCAATAAGCACCTACTTATAAATAATGATTTTAAACGTTAATAAATTCTCCAGTGAATCCAAAAGCACACAGTGAGAACAGATTGATGGTTGCCAGAGGCAGGTGATCGTATGTGGGAGAAATAGGTAAACTGTGGGGATTTTTCAGTTTAAATACATTGAATATTTAAAAATATAGCAAATATTTTATAACTTTGAAATATAACTTTTTAAAGTTAAAATTGTTAATTTTAACAATTAAAAATTGTTAATCAGGACTTTCCTCTGTGGCTCAGCAGGTTAAGGACCTGACATTGTCTCTGTGAGGAAGCAGGTTTGATCCCTGGCCTTGCTCAGTGGGTTAAAGATCTGGTGTTGCCACAAGCTGTGGTGTAGGGTTGCAGATGAGGCTTGGTCCGGTGCTGCCATGGTTGTGGTGTGGGCCGGCAGCTGCAGCTTGGATTTGAGCCCTAGCCTGGGAACTTCCATATGCCTCAGGTAAGGTTGCAAAAAAAAAAAAACAATTAAAAATTGAAATTGTGAATCACTATATTGTACATGTGTATATCAACTATACTTTAATAAAAATATAAAAGCAAATAAAAATTTTAGGCAGTTGACAAAATCAGAAATGCACATTCATCAAAATACATAAAATTTATATTCATAACACTACTTTGAATTATAAATGTTTTTCAACGAAAACATGCCAAACTCAGGACATCTTAGAAAATTTACATATTCATCCAGTCCTCATCCAGCATATACCCCAATGGCAACAGAATATAATTTTTCAAACTAATCATCAAAATCGGTGGATTCTCTTGCTATTCAACATTTAATAAATGTTGATTGCGCACTCAGTAACTATTCTGGGTATTAGAAATAGAACAAGGAACAAATTTTACCAAAAATTTTCATTGAAATATTTATTTTTCAATGAAATATAAAAATAGGGAAAAGAAGAATGTAAAGAGAAAAACGCACGTAAGGAGAGGAAAACACATCAAAGCCTACAACACCCGTCCATGTCAGCACAGTGATTTACTTTACACTGTTTTGATATCCGAGGCGTGAGGGAACATAACAACAAGCATCCTTCATTGAGGAGAAAATATCCAGAGTTTAGTTTTGGACTGCTGAGTGTGAGAGGCCAGTTCAACTAACCCCAGGACCTATAGAATCCCACTGGGCAGCTGGATATGGGTCTAAAAGTCATGAGAAGGGTTCCAACTAAAGATAAAATGTGGATGCATCAGCATATGGATGAGCAGCAAGTCTGATATGGATCACCATGAGATTTTAACATTTAAATGCGACTAATTTTTCAATCCCTCCTTCCGCCCCTTTTCTTCCTAACCTCAATTTCTCCTCCTCCTCCCTCTTCTTCTTCATGAATGTTTTGGTATGTGTCTATCAGATGAGAGAGTTAAATGGTAGATACATTCTTCTTTGTTTCTCTGTAGCTTTCTTTAGAGCAGTTTAGTAATTACAGCCTTCCTTAGTTCTTCCCATAGTTTGTCTGCGTCCTGTTTTTACCCACCTGGTAAAACTGTAGCAGACATCCACGTTTCTATTTCTCCAGAGAATGTCCAACTTCAGGGTAAAATAGGCCAGGCCACAAAGGCTGGTTCAGGTTTGACGATCCTGGAGAGAGATGACTTAGATTTGACTCATTACTTTCACTTGGTGAAAAGCAATTCAAAGTGTCTACAGTTAAGAATAAAAAGAGTGCACGCAGTCCCCCAGTGCCTCTTAGTGTTCACCAAGGAGGCACATCAGTAATTGGATGGGCTCGGTATGGGGCATGGAAGGAAGAATTGGCCAGGTCCGAAAAAAACAGGAATTTTATGCCACTTTAAACGAAGGTGCTGGAGCATGTCCGTGTTCAAAGGGTCATGCTGTTTCCGTAAAAGGAAATTCTTATCCTACCACAGTTACACATTTCTTTACTCTAATTCTTACTGAAGCATGAGGTCCATTTGTAATTGCAATGCAACAGCCCTGGCAATGTGTTAATGTGTGACAGAGAACAATTTACATTTCACCAAAGATTTTCTAGAAGAGATCACACAGGAGTACTACCACACACACACACACACACACACACACACACACACATTCATTTGATGTCTCTATTCTCAAGCTCCTGCTCTCATTTCTCTCATAATTTCCCCTCCCAAAGTGCTGGTACGTTTTCTCATTTGTTATGCAGAGTAGTTTCGACTGTGCCCCACAGATATCATTCCACGAAGCAAAGAATCTTTTGGAGTACACTATCATGGGAAAGCCTTCTGGGATCGTTAATAACAGATATTTCCTATCATTATCATATCAGCAAAAACACTGAGAACTACTCACTGAGAAATATCGTTGTAGGGATTGATGGAGAAGTCTCCTCTGGCCTTCAAGATTACACCTGTAATGCTGGAAGAACCTTGTTTCTTAAAAACCTTCAAACAATCCAATCAGTGTATTGAAGCATTTCCTGGGAAACTATTTAAAGATCATGCAGGTGCAACATCTACAGCATGTGAAAAAGTTAAGGCATAATTAAAATTCTGCTTTTACATCTGTACTTAAAATAATCATTACTCCTTTACTAATATTATGAACATTTTATGAACATAATTTATCTCCATTGCCCTTCACTTAGTCTGTTTCTGTTGATGTATGACACACGGCAAATTGCTAGAAATAAGTTATTGCAGTGAGCAATTTCTAATTATTTCTTCTGATTAAAGTTCAGATATGTCAAGGAACCTGATCCCACATGTTACTGTTTGATGTGAGAAACTGCTTTATAATTTATCTCAGGCATTTACAAAATATATGAACAGGAACTTACATTAATGTCTATGAAATGCTCTAATTTTTTTAACTTCTAATTTCCTTCTGATTTATTGGGGGATAAATTACCAAAGCCATCATATCTCACAAAAAATAAAGTACTACTATGATGAATAGGAGTATCATATGTTCTATTTTGTGAAAGCATGAACACAGTTAAGCATCTGTTGGGAAGGTTTATAATCAGATGCCCATCTACATACTGGGCTTTTCACTTATACTTCCAGTTAGGCCTTTCTGCAGAGAAAATCATTAAATCTCTGAGGCAATTGTTTTTCCAACTAGATTCTCCCATGAGCAAGGATTTGATGGAGAGCTTAATTTTAATCATACTGAGAATTTTTTAATTAACTTAAAAGATTGATAGTCCATTAAAGTCTGACCAGAGTAGAAAGATAACTAAAAAGGGGAGAAAAAAATGGTTCATATAATGTCTCCTAAAATATAACAAAAAGACAAGTTAGCATTTGAAATTAGTTGCACCAAACTTAAACTTATGATTCAGCCTCTCTTTAGCTGTACAAACTAGGGGGAGTTGCTTAGTTCATCAGAGGTTGTTCATTTAGAGATTTTTGAAGAGAACATCACTGATTCCCAAGTGGTACTGCCAAGAACAAATTGAATAATGTTTTGTGGGAGAATGCATCATGGCTCGGCAGAAGCAAATCTGACCTGCATCCATAAGGATGTAGGTTCAATCCCTGGCCTTGCTCAGTGGGTTAAGGATCCAACATTGCCATGGGCTGTGGTGTAGGTTGCAGATGTAGCTCAAATCCCGCATTGCTGTGGCTGTGGTATAGGTCAGTGGCTACAATACTGACTCAACTTCTAGTCTAGGAACTTCCATATGCCATGGGTGCAGCCTAAAAAAATAAAAGACAGAAGAAGAAGAATAATGTTTTGTGACTATGCTTTGTAAATGTAAAAACATTATAGAAATGATAGAAACTATTTTTCTAATTATAATAAAAAAGTGATAATTTTTCATGTGTTTGACAGCTGATTGGCAAGAGCATACTTGATAAAATCATAAACTATCAAAGAGAAACCAAATGTCCAAGCCTTTTGATCACAAATCTATATCATTATAAACCTGATTTATTCAATATAAAGCAAGTATTAAGAAGTAAACTTCAACTAAATAGCTTGTGTAATAAACATAATGAAATTGTAATGAATATTTAGTGATGCTTAACATTACATCAATTAATGCATATGTCAAATTAATTTAATTCAAAAAGATTATTAGGTGCAAAATATTGCAATAAACACAGAAAGCAAATATTACCAGACATAAAGGGAGAAATTGACCACAACACAATAATAGCAGGGCAGTATATCACCCCATTATATCAATAGACATTACATCTATAAGAAAACACTGGTCTTAAATAACACATTAGACCAAGTGGGCTTTGAAAGATATATATAATATTCCATCCCAAAGTAGCAGAATATATTCTTTTCAAGTACATGTGGAATAGTCTCCAGGACAGATCACATGCTAGACTACAAAATAAGTCTCAATAAGTTTAAGAAGAATGAAATTATATCTAGCATATTTTGCAGCCACAACAACCCCTATGAAACTAGAAATCAACTAAAGAAAAAAAAAACTGCAAAAATCACAAACACTAGGAGTCTGGATAATATACGACTAAACAACCAATAGATACACCGAAAAAAAATCAAATAAATCAAAAAACACCTGGAGACAAATTAAAAATACACAGTGAACAAAAATCTATGAGATTCAACAAAAGCAGTTCTAAGAGAGAAGTCACAGTGATATAAGCCTACATGAGGAAACAAGAAAATTTTCAAATAAACAATTTAACCTTACACCAAAAGGATCTAGAAAAAATAAGAACAAATGAAACCCAAATTTAGTAGAACAAAAGAAATCATAAAGATCACAGGAGAAATAAATAAAATAGGACTAAAAAAATAGACAAGAGCAATGAAACGAAGAGCTAGTTTTTTGAAAAGATAAACAATATTTATAAAACTTTAGCCAGATTCATCAAAAGGGGGAAGGAGGGGGACCTAAATCAATAAAATCAGAAATGGAAAAGAAGTTATATTGTCCTTTATTTTTATGATTTTTGTTTTTTCCTTTATACTTGATTTACAGTTTTTTAATTTTTTTATGATTTTTTTCCAAAGGAGAAGTTATAATTGACCTCACAGAAGTGCAAAGACTCACAAGAGATTACTACAAAAATTATATGCCAATAAACTGGATAACCTAGCAGAAATGGACAAATTCCTAGAAATGTACAATTTCTCAAGACTGAACCAGGAAGAAAACAGAAAATATGTACAGACCCAGAGTTCCCATTGTGGTGCAGAGGAAATGAATCCAACTAGGAACCATTAGGTCACAGGTTCAATCCCTGGTCTTGTTCAGTGGGTTGGGGATCCGGCATTGCCATGAACTGTGGTGTAGTTCGCAGACACGGCTTGGATCTGGCATTGCATGGCTGTGGTGTAGGCAGGCAGCTGTAGCTCCGATTAGACCCCTAGTCTGGGAATCTCCATATGTGTGGGTACGGCCCTAAAAAAGACAACAGACAAAAAAAAAAAGAAAGAAAGAAAGAAAAGAAAATATGTACAGACCAATTATCAGTAATGAAATTCAGTCTGTAATATAAAAACCTCCTAACAGGGAGTTCCCCTTATGGTTCAGTGGGTTACAGACCCGACTAGTATTCATGAGGATGCAGGTTCAATCCCTGGCTTAGCTCAGTGGGTTAAGAATCCAGCATTGCAGTAAGCTGTGGTGTACATTGCAGATGTGGCTTGGATCCCATATTGCTGTGCTGTGGCATAGGCTGGCAGCTGCAGCTCCAATTCAACTCCTAGCCTTAGAACTTCCATATGCCACAGGAGCAGCCCCTAAAGCGCAAAAAGGAAAAACCAACCAAACAAACAAAAACACCTCCCAACAAATAAAAGCGAAGAACCAGGAGTTCCTGCTGTGGCACAGTGGGTTAGGAATCCAACTGCAGCAGCTCCTGGATATTTATCCAAAGAAAACAAAAATACTAATTAGAAGAGGTATATGCACCACTATGTTTATTGCAGCATTATTCACAATAGCCAAGATAAGGAGGCAACCTAAGTGTCCGTGAACAGATAAATGAATAAAGAAGATGTCATACATATGCAATGGAATATTACTTGGTCTTAAAAAAAAAACTGACTTCTTGCCATTTGTGGCAACTTGAACGGACTTAGAGCATATAAAGCTAAGTGAAATAAGTCAAACAGAGCAGACAAATACTGCATGATTTCACTTATATGTGGCATCTAAATAAATAAAACAAATAAAACAAAGTAAAGAGAAAGAGAGTTATAGGTCCAGAGAACAAATAGCATTTTGCCAGAGTGGAGACCATGGATGGAGGAAAGAAATAGAGATATAGAGAAACAAACCACCAGTTTGCAAAATAAATGAGTCATGGTTATGCAATATACAGTGTGGAGAACATAGTCAATAAATAAGATCTTGTATGGTGACATATCATAACTAGACTTAATGTGGTGATCAGTTTGAAATGTATAAAAATGTATAAAAATATTGAATCTGGAGTTCCCATCGTGGCTCAGGAGCTAACAAATCCCACTAGTATCCATGAGGACGCGGGTTCGATCCCTGTCCTTTCTCAGTGGGTTGGGTATCTAGCGTTGCTATGAGCTGTGGTGTAGGTCACAGATGAGGCTCGGATCCTGTGATGCTATGGCTGTGACGCAAGCTGGCGGCTAGAGTTCTGATTCTACCCCTAGCCTGGGAACCTCCATATGCTGTGGGTGTGGCCCTAAAAAGACAAAAGACAAAAAATATATATATTGAATCATATTGAATATGTTATGTACCAGGACCTAACAAAGTGCCATAGATCAATTATACTTCAAAAACAAACAGACTCCTAGGAAAAAAGATCAGATTAGTCATTATCGGAGGCGAGAGGCAGGGGTGGTAGGGAAATTGGATGAAGGCAGTCAAAAGATAAAACTTCCAGTTATAAGATAAATATGTAGTAGATATATAATGAACAACATGATAACTATAATTAATACCTTTGTATATTCTGTGTGAAAGTTGTTGAGGGTAAATCCTAAGAGTATTCATCACAAGAAAAATAATTATTTCCATTTCTTTAATTTTGTATATATATGAAATGATGGATGGTCACTAAACTTACTGTGATAATCACTTTATCATATGTGTAAATAAAGCATTGTGCTATACATCTTAAACTTATACAGTCCTGTATGCCATTTATATTTCAACCAAACTGGAGAAAAAATTAATTGAGCACAGTTGAATGCACCATGTTCAGCTCTGAGGACTACAAACTTGAACAAAACACACATCTTCATTTTGGTATTCCTGCAGGTGCCATTTTCTAAACAGTAAGAGTCACTGGAGGAGTTCCAGTTGCAGCTCAGCTGTTTAGGACTTGACATTGTCTCCGTGAGGATGCAGGTTTGCTCCCTGGCCTGGGTCAGTGGGTTAAGGATCCAGCATCGCTGTAAACTCTGGTGTAGGTCACAGAGCCACTGGGAGCCAGTGTTGCCCAGGCTGCGGTATAAACCAGGCTGCATCTCTGATTCGACTCCTGGCCTGGGAACTTCCATGTGCCAAGAGTGGTTGTAAAAAGAAAAAGAGGCAGAGAGAGATAATGGATGCACAAGAAAATGAAAATGAAGTATTGATCTTAAAACATTGATAATAACAATATTTTTACCCTTCATTTACCTCACTTGTGACTGCAGGGAGATGAACATAACCTTATGTTCAGCATGAGGGGAAAGAGAAACTAAAATAATAAAGAATAATCATTTTGAAACAAAATTAATGCTATGTTTTTGTTTAGGAAACTATTATCCTTACTTAAATTATTCTGTTTTTCATTTCCTGACATGAATATATAATTCAAACAGAATCTATAGCTCAGACTAAAAGTAATTTTTTTCCTTGCAGTTACAGTCTTTCTTCAATGTTAAGTATTTGGTGAAATGAAGACAAAGGAAAGTAAAGTTCAGGTGACATGTCTGGGGGGGATTAGAAGCGACAGTGACTCAGAGAAAGCAAGTAAAGATTAATAGCCCTTTTACAACAGGGGATTAAAGTGTGCGCTAATGTCTATATACTCAGGAGGATGCTGGCTTAGAGAAGTGAGAAAAAAAGAAATTTTATTTATTTATTCCGTAAATAATGTTTGAGTATCTACTATTTGCCAGATTGTGATCTAGGCACAAAAACTGTGGCAAACAACAAAAAGAATATATACTTACAGAACTTACATTCTATTGAAGGAGAGCAACAAGTGATCAAATTCACAAATGAAAAAGAAAACATAAAATGTTTAAATTCCTTCTAAAAGGGAATTTCTAACAGCTATGAAGACAAAGAAAGCAGAGTAGGAGACTGAATATGTATGTTTCCTATGCTATTTAGATGGGATAATCAAGCAGAGTCTCTTAGAAAGATGACACTAGAGAAGAAGAGCACATGTGAAGAGGGCAAAGCAGCCTTAATGCTCAAGAAATAGTCAAGCACTCAGTGGGCTTGGGAATGAATAAACCAGGAAGATTTGGAGGAGACCAGGTCACTAAGTAGTCATGATTCAGATGATGGAGGAACTTTCAGGCTGTGAAGAAGACTGTCAATTAAATGCTGTAGAAATCCCTCCAGAAACTTGAGTTTAATGGGCTCTAATAAACATTTTTAAATTATGGGGGGAGGGATAAATTAGGAGGTTGGTATTAGCATGTATACACTACATATAAAATAGGTAAGTAACAAAGACCTACTGCATAGCACAGGGAAATCTACACAATATTCCATAGTAACTTATATGGGAAAAGAATCTGGAAAATAATGGATATATGTATAACTGATTCACTATGCTATACACCTGAGACTAACGCAACATTGTAAGTCAACTATACTACAATAAATCAGAAAAAAAACTATATGGAGAGAAGACTTGAGGGTGAGGGTAGTGGGGAGGGTGTGTATGTGTGGAGGGGAAAGGAATGGAGGGAATGAGACCAGTTGGGAGATGTTGCAGTGCTCTCGGTGGGTGCGATGGCAACTTGAACAAAATAGCAGTGAGAAGTGATTAGATTATGGATATATTCTGAAGTATCTTAGCAGCACTTGTTGATGGATTGGACTTGGGTTGTGAAAGGAAAAGAGAAACAAACATACATGATCCTAGACTGTTGACCCAAGCTATTGGTGAAAAGTATAGGTGAAGATTCAGGAAGGATTAGAAATACAGATCAGAAGTTCTTTTTTGAACATTTTAAATGTCCATTGACAGAGGAATGGATAAAGAAGATGTGGTACATATATGCAAAGGAATATTACTCAGCAGTAAAAAACCCAAATGAATTAATGTCATTTGCTGCTACATGGATGGACCTAGAGATTATCATACTAAGTGAAGTTAGGCAGTGAAAGAAAAAACATCGTATGATATCACTTATAAGCAGAATCTAAAAAAGGAAACAAATGAACTTATTTGCAGGTCAGAAACAGACTCACAGACTTTGAAAAATTTATGGTTACCAAAGGGGACAGGTGGGGCAGTGGACTAGGGGTTTGAGATTGACACATGCACGCTGAGGCATATGGAATGATTGGCCAATGGGGACCGGCTGTATAGCACAGAGACCTCTACCCAATATTCTGTAATAATCTATGTAGGAAAAGAATCTGAAAGAGAATAGATGTGTGTATATGTATAACTGAATCACTTTGTTGTATGCCAGAAATTATCACAACCTGGTAAATCAACTACATCAGACTTTAAAAAATGAGCAATAAAATAAAATTTGTGTGCCACGATAAGTAGCCACTTAAATAGAGAAGTCTAGAATGAAGGGGAAATCTGGGTTGGTGATATTAATTTGGTGATCATTGGATAGGAATGATATTTATGGCCATGGGCATAAATAAAATTAGCCAAACTATGAGTGTGGATGAAGAAGAGAAGATGCACAAGGAGTGAGTTCTGAGAAATGCTAATAGTCAAGTATCAGAAAGAAGGGAAAGAACGAATGGAAGAGGCCAAGAAGGAGCAGCGTGCAGGGCAGAAGGAAACGCGGGTCTGGTAGGAGATTCATGCAAGAGCCTTAGGAAGATGGCACCCACTTCACATCAAGGCTGGATGTGGGGATTCAAGTTGGCATCAAATGTGGCTGTGGTCTGGATTATAGCTAAAGATGAGATAAATAAAAGACCAAAAGACTGACAGAGATATTGACAGTGTAGAGATTCAACTAGACCCACCCATGTATCTTAGAATCTGTGAAATTCTATGTGTGAATTACAATATTCTGAGACTCTGACCAGTGACCAAAGGGCCTCAATGGTTCCATTCAAAACACAAGAGATGGTTTTTCTCTGCTCTAGGATGGAAACCTTCGTTCTGAATCTTTGAAGTGTCTATTTTTCAGAATCTAATCAGGGTGAGCTAATCCTGATAGCACTTGTCTTTCTTGTAAAACGATTCTATATAAAAATTACATTTTTGCCTCCTCTCAGCAGATAGTTGCAATCATTGTCAGAGGAAATCAAGACGAACAAAATGGGGCTGCTGTGAACAAGGCTGTGTGAAAGAATTCCCACAATAGCTGTTTGCTAAAGGCAATGTTTTATAGTTTTAATTATAACACTGCTGGAAAATCATGGACTGTATATACAAATTCATTTACCTCATTTGTTTTTCACCCTTAGGTGCAATATTGTAAACAACTGCATTTGAAATCTGAAACAGAGATTTATTTCCCACCAGTGTTTATTTATTCCTAGTAAAATGGACTTTCTTCAGGCAACATGTCATTTTGTATAATACCCTGGCAAGCTAGAATTTTAATTTCATTAAATGGCACACGTTTTTACGACTCCAAATGCTTTTTTTTTGCCACCATTTATCACAAAGAACTTAGTAATAACTGTAAAATATGAAGTCCTGATTGCTAAGAAGATATTTCGGTTAAGTAAGTAATTTACTAATTACCACCACCATAAAAATTAACACAAATGAACAGAAAACAAGTATACAAGAAATCTATCACAACGTCTTTTTTTAATCACTAAGTGAAATCTAGTCGTCTTTGAGACGTAGATACTCCCTTATTTTAAGTGGAGCAAAAGAAAGTAAATAAAGCATTTCATGATGGATGAAATGAAGTCCAACTAGAAAACTAAACCGATGAATATATTTTTCCTTCTCTGATTTCCATATCTGGAAATTTTAAGCAATTCTGTCATTACATATTAAGTTTTTTATTGCTCAGATTTCAAGTGAGCTGTAATAGCCATAGGGATATGAATGCATTAGTGAAAAATAGCTTAAAGGGATAGGGGTTCAAGGTCACAGACAGGATGATGACACCCCCAACTAATGACTTGAGTGAGATTGGCAGAGTTCTACTCTACATCCTTTTGCTGTCTTGCATCTGTGAGGAAGTCATGGTGCAGCTAGAGCCAAACCCTTCTGGGAGCGGAGGTCTGAATGGCTACCTCTCCAACATGTGTTCATCTTCAAATTGAACTGCCTCCACTTTGTTGATTCCATAATTCACTTTTAGGAGACAGATGAAATTGTCTAGTGAGATTATTTTTAAATGTTTTATCAGTTAATATTCTAGACAGGAAATGTGAAACACTAAAGCCCCTGCATTTATTTAGAAGGGGATTTCAAATGGGGAAATAAGTGCCCATAAAAATCCCTGGAAGAGTTGGAGGAATGCAATGTAGTCTGGGACTTCAGGAATACTTTCCAAACCCTGAGAACTTGCCAGCCATGGAAGCTCCTACTATTAAAACTGAAGCTCCACCCCTGAAACTATTGAAATGAAGATGATCCAGCTGCTGTGGTTGCACTCCAGGGCATCGGAAAGCCAACACTACCACAAATGTCTCCTAACACACAAACTGATGCCTGGATCCTGGCAAATGATAACAACCTCTGTAGTTAGGAAGCTGAAGAAAAATGAGAATACTGTTGCAGAAAAATTTCACATCTCTATGTCCCTGCCTGCCAGCAGAAAACAGTCAAAAGGGCGAGAAGATGTCTTCATTCTCACTTGAGTTTTCCAACTTTCACATGGATCTTTTTGGTGGGACTCAATTAGCCTCCAGAATCCTAGCTACAAAAAGAATATTGAAAATGTGATTTTTAGTTTTCCAACATCTGCATTAGAAAGACATCCTAGAAGATTGATAAGATGCGGGAGGAGCTAAGAAATCTGCTATACCTACTACAAATGCAATTTTAGAACAAATATTACTCATTTCAAATAAAGGTAGTATAAGAAAAATGTTTTAATTTTGGATTGTATGCATTAATATGCTGTAAATGTTTGCCAAACTTTCCAGGTCCCCATCCTTCTCTAAAGTTTTTCAGAAGTTTATTTTCCAGCAGAGTTATGGAGTAAAGTAAAATTTCATCATAGTGTGTCTCTTTCAGTAACAAAATCTGGAAAAATTCCATGTGTGTTACACTAGTGACTTCTTTTCACACATAATATGATGAGCATAAAGACAAGCCATTCAGTCATGTGCATTTAAACTTCAATAATGATGGCAGCATAAGCTATGAAAAATGATTTTTATTTGAATTGGTTAATAAGTTTCTTTTGAGTACGTCCAGTGACAGCAATGAATCTGACTTTCCTAGACAGTGAGAAATTGCTATATTCAATCAGTATTCCTTCATCTCATGTGATCTATTAAACTCATTTTTAGCATTTTCTTTTTTGTTCCATCAATAAGAAATAAATGTCTTTTGAAATAAAATCATGAATTGACATTTAAAGGGAATTTTTTATTCACTTAATTTCCTTAATCAACAGTATCGAGGTCTTGAGTTTTATTAATATTGTACCTAACATTTTTATGTGTATGAAGATGACCAGTTACCTGAGTTTAATTCTGAATATGGCACTAACAAAGATACCATAGTGCTTAAGTATGGGCAAAGATCTTGGGGAGAAACAAGAAAGGCAAACATTCGGTTGTTCTAAGTGTTTTATAAATTGTCCTTAGTGACATGCAAGGAACAACTATATATTTACTGTTCATCCTTTTTTCTGCTAGAAAAATATGCATTTCAATAACAGAACCTAATGCAACTGCTCCCACCTTCTCACTAAGACTATTATGTCAAATTTTGACAGAGCCTAGAAGGAATTTCTTCTCTTTACAGAGTCAACAGAACTGGCCTTAGATAAACATGTGCATTTTTTGTGAGGTTTTTGGTTGTTTAAGTTTTGCTGTGTTTATTTTGTCTCCTCACTTATGACCTCCTTTCTGTGACCGTGAAAACCCATCTTCCTCAAATGTATGAGATCTTGGCAGGGAAGCAGAGTCCTTTACTGAAGACAGACGCCTACAAGTTCAGCGTCTTGTCTGTCTTCCTGCACACTTGGTCATAGAAAGGTGATTTAGCCAGGACAATCTAAAATGGTCCATTAAGACTGAATTTACATCTAATGATGTCAAGAAACAAAGAGAGAGGCTTCATTATGGCAATGGCAGAAGCAGCTACAATGTCCAGGAGCTGCAAATCAGGGGCAGCAAGGCCAGTGGTGTTATGCAGGGTGCAGAGCAGCTGAAGACTGTCAACTTTTCAGTCTTGTGCCCAATGGCCAAAGTAGTGCTGGGACCTGATTTGGACGGTTTTTGACTGACTCAACTGCCACTCATTCTCTTTACAGGGATTCTGCGTGTGTTTCATATCCTCAATAAATAGCTGCCTTTTTTTTTTTTTTAATTCAGGAAGAAGCAATTTTGCATTTTTTTTCGTTCAACTAAAAATCCTGACCAGTACAGAAATAGATAAAAATCAGAATACAGCACATAACACTGGCACATAAAGATAATTGAAATTTGTAATTGTATCAGTTTCCTAAGGCTGCTGTAACAAATTACCACAGATTTGGTGGTTTAGATTAAAACAATCAAAGTTTTTTTCCTCAAAGTTCTGGAGGCCAGGAAGCTGAAATCAAGGCACTGGCAGAGTCACACTCCCTCTGAAGATTCCAGGGGAGAATCTTTTCTTTCCCCTTCCAGTTTTGCATGGCTCCTGGTATTTCTTGGCTTGTGGCAACATAACTCCAATCCCTGCCTCCATCTTCATATGGCCTCGGTGTTTCCATGTGTCCTCGTTTTCTGTCTCTTATGAAGACACAGTCATTGGATTTCAGGCTCACTCCAATTTAGTATGATCTTATTTCTATCGTTACCGTAATTACCTCTGCAAAGGCCCTATTTCTAAATAAAGTCACTTTCTGAGGTCCCAGGTGCATGTGAATTTTGGGGAGGTATTATTCAACCAACTACAGTGATAATATTTAATATGCTAATGTGTCACAGTGAAAATGATGATGCTAAATTAGATTATCTCCCTGAAAAGATGGCAAGGCTGTAGGGGTTGCATTGCTACTTTCAAATGTAAAGTCTATTAGGAAATCAAGGACTGTGGGTTGAGGTAGCTACTTTTACAAGGTAAAACCCCTAAACATCTACAATTTTGGCTCAAGGTGCAGATGGAAGCCTTGAGATTATAACTAAGTTAAAAGAATTGCCACACTTTGACTTCAAAGGATGACTATATCTCAAAATTTTAAAATACACTTAGTTTTATCTTACCGATTGACAAAGTTTGACATCAAGTGAATTCACAGTTGTTTCAGGATTATTATTTAAAGACTATGGCACTGCTAGGGAAAGAGGAAATCAGAATTGAAATAAATATGTTTAGAAGTCTGAGGAGTCCTCGTACCCTGTATCCGCAAACCCAATCAGCCAAAACAGTCCTTTGTCTTATTTCCTCTGAGATATTCCTACATGCAGCAGACCATGGCACCATAAAAAGAAGCCAACTCTCTCCAGGCTCCATCCTTGCCCCCCCCTTCTCATCTCCAGATCCAAAATCACAATCACATTGCAGTTCAATCCTTGAACAATAAGGAGGCAGTTGAAAAGTCGGCTCATCAAAGCTAAGAGGTGTTAAACTTTTCCAGTTTTATGTTGGCAAAAATTGGGATACTCAGAAAGAGAATTAATTTAAGGGCTCTAGAAATAAGGGAGACTATAATGTCAAATGAGGCATACTTTTAATATGAGTGCACTTACTGCAAATATCAAAATCAAATGTTTTACACTGAGCATTTGAATGTAATTCTAATGGCTTTCTTATTTGAGTAACTGCAATTTTACTAAGGAGTTGCCCTTGCTAAACTGAGTTGAGATGCAAAACAAACAAACAAACAAACAAACTTGGTAGTATTTAAAGAAGGAATCTGAGTGTTCTATGAAAGAGAAATGTTAGAGTAAATACGTCAGCTATGGCCCACTCAGCAATCTTCTATTTCCTAGCATGCCCTAATTGTATTGAGAAACAAATTACTATTGGAGTCCCAGGAGCTTTAAAAGTCTTTGCAAGAATGTGTGACTTTTGTTGGCCTGAAATGCTGATTAGAGATGCTTCAATGCTGTGATTGTAGTGGGTTCCCTGATTCTCATGGGCAGAAAGTTGCAAGATGGGTGAGTCAAAAGAGTGGTATAAATGCCATAGGCAGACTTAAATGATAACTATTTCAGGCAGAGAACGTCATGATTATCAACATCACTTAACCCCCCAATGACCTGTATGATAAACTCTTTGACTACAACATTAATATAGAATGTACACTAAGGGCATACTTGATTTATGCAACTGGAAAGAATCTCCAAATGAAATGGGCAAAAATGTCTAGAGCAAATCATTTCAGTGGAAAGTCATAACAATGAGTTTTCAGAACTCATGAGGAAAGATCCTATAATGAAAATCAAAAACAAATGCTAAGAATATGACCTTCTCCAAAGATCCTGCCAAATTTACTATTAGGCACTGACTTTGAATTGATACTACTTCTTGGGAAAATAGACAAAGGTATTGGTGAGGATCAAATAAAAAAAATGCAATTTGGGCTTATGTGAACCTCATCCTATTTCCAGTAGAACACCTATGTTTAGCTCTCTCAGTTCTTAAGTATATGGTTTATGGAAATAATGTAAGCAGTTGGCAGGACCCTGAGTGAGAGTTATTATAGAAGCAGAAGCCAAGCTACTATGGTCCATCTTGTCTAAGAGAATAGTAAATAAAAGGCAACACGGTTATCACTAGAAAAATCAAAGCAATAAATACCACCATCAAAGACTCTAAAGATGCAAGAGTAATGATTTATAGCACAGCCCCTTTAACTCTCATATTTGACCACTTTCAAAGACAGATGAGTTTTTGTGAATGACTGAATTATTGTAAACTTGATTAGGTGGGGTATCTGATTGCAGCTGCTACTCCAGATGTGGAACTGTAGCAAATCAGTAGTATAGAAAAGGGCAGAAAAAAAGCTGATATTTATCCAAGAGGATGAAATTCTTACAGTAATTTCCTACTGTCTCTTCTACATGATGGAGAGATGTGCTGAGATGTAAAAATATACGTTATTTTCTGGTCAATTGCTAACAGATTATCTGTGTTTTTTGGAACTGGGGAGGAGTAAGACTGGAGTTCTGGGTGCAAGAAACTTTAACACAGTGATAAAAAAAAGATATATAGCTTAGGAATGAGCCCAAACTAGGACAATAATTCGTCCCACATGAACATTCACAAAGGATTCCCCTGAAAAGAAAGCTGTTAATAGTCAGGTGCTCAAAAAGACCCCATCAGAAAGTTAGCCTGGCTATCCTCTGCCATCCTGTGCTTATTTGCTGGCTTATAAATACAGTACCTATGGACAGAGTATCTAGACACTGAGTGACTAGTTTCAATTCATTCACTCTTCCTTGCATTCTTTGCCCTGTACTGAAAATTGTACTTTCTAAGATCCCTTGATAATTGGCTTCCAGTTAGAGCTGGTTAATGGGAGGCACTGGTGGGATATTGGAGAGAAGCAGGAAAGGAAAAATTGGAATATTTCTGTTTTGATTCAGTAGAATCAACAGTAATAGATTCTTCTCTACAGTAGTTTCAGCTTCTGCAGTCCAGTAGCCACTTCTTCCCTATGTTCCCCCCTTCCCTAAGGATGGTGGTGACGAACCTCTAGTTGCCTCACTAATAGTCCTCTTCTAAATCCTTCCAGGCTCTCTGATTTGCTATATGGTCCCTAACTGACACATCCAGCTTCCAGGACCATGGTGGATATAGGTGCTGACTTCAACTTCCATTGTTTTCATTTCAGTGACTTCTCTTTTATTCACTGGACCTTTCCTATGTTTCAAATATTAGCTTTCCATCTTCACTTTTTTTGGTTATTTTCTGAACCTTGTTCTCTAACTCAGTACCACATTCACATTATTGAAACTGTGTTGACTCAGAGTCTGCCCTTAGACCTTGCATATTCAAAACCTGATTTGTCAGCACACCAAGAATGCATCTGCTTCTGAAGCGTAAGCTTAAATGAAAAGCTCATAAGAATGATATATATAAAATGTAATTAATTAGGTTATAACAATGATAACTTCTGAAGCTATCATGTTTTTGTCCCCTTTTCTGCCTTAAGAAAGATATTCATGGAACTCAAAACCATGAGGTTTGAACATTGAATGTTTTCCCTTTAGAAAAAAATCATTGTAGTTTCTTAACCAACATTTTGAACATCAATAGCCATAGAATAACTGTATAAGGTAATGTTTGACTCTGCCCAAATCCTGATTTATAACATTGCAAGGGCAACCACAGTCAATGCCATTGACTCTTGTTTTATAATCTGAGATGTGGCAAGAGTTTCTATTTTTTCTAAAAAAAAAAAAAAAATACGTATCTTGAGCAGAGGTGGAATTAATTTTGTTGCTCTTGAAATAAAATTATTTAGAACTTCCCCTGTTAACATGATTTTGAAGATTGATTTACATCTTATCCATCCCTAAGCCCTACTAAATTAGAAGTAAGGATAAAACCCACAAAAACAAGGAGAAAAAAAAAAGTGAGAAAAGTAAAGCAGATGGATAAATTATAGCTAATGTGCCAGCCCTGATAAAATTGAAGCTCAATTATGCAATGTGTCAACCATAAACAAGCCGATCTCCTTTAGAATTACTGAAGGATTAAGGAACTGGAAGAACCTCGTAACTCTAAAAGAAGCAGTAGCAGTAAGGATAAAAATTAGAGGAATGGTTGAAAGTCTATATAAAGAGTTATTAGATTCCAGGAGTCTCCATTTTGGAGATAGTAATCTAGACCTTGGAGGAAACCAGGTACTGGTGAGCCAAAGGTCCCATATTGAAAATCAGACACTCTTCCTTTAGTCAGCTTCAAAAATGTTGACTGACAGATGTATATTTCCTCAATAGCAGATAAGATGATTTCATTTTCAAGAAAAAAGTTCCCAAGAGAAAAAAAATGAGATATGTGGCTCTCCAACAGGTTGAGATCACCTTACTGTGAATCCTATCTAATGACAAAACTCCTTTTCCTAGAAACACATACAAATATTCTGAAGATTTAGTCTTAAATAGAAACATTTAACCAAGGATCAATAGACATTTCAAAAAATCCTTTGATATAGTAGACATTAAAGAAAACAGTAAAAATAAAGAGGAACCAGGGAGAGAAGAGAGAATAGGAAGAATCCAAAGACTTTAATATTCTAAGGGACAGGGAGTTCCTGTTGTGGCTCAGCAGTTAATGAATACAACTTGTATCTATCAGGATGCAGGTTCGATACCTGGCCTCACTCAGTGGGTTAAGGATCTGACATTGCCATGAGCTGTGGTGTAGTCTGCAGACACGGCTCCATATGCCACAGATGCAGCCCTAAAAAGACGAATAATAATAATAATAGTTTTCTGAGGAACAAAAAGAAGACACTGCCACACTGAAACAAGCACAACAACTAGCAGAGGAACATGCAAAGAACAAAAGAAATTTAAAAAATTAAAAATGTAATAGTACAGTGAAAATCTTTTAAAAGAATAAAAAGATAACTTGCAGATATCTAGAAAATAGATTAAAAGACAAATTGGGGAAGAAAGGTTAGGAAAATTAGCACAAAATCTATACTAAAATAATACCAATTTTAAAGTAGAAGAAACAAAGAGAAAAATACTATCAAATAAACGACACAGCAAAACATTACAGAATCAAAGGAATTAGCTTCCAGATGTAAAGATAGTTTTGGTGCCTAGTATAATGGCTGGAGAAAGATCTACATCAAAGCAATGACTACAATTTAAGAATACTAGGTTCAAACTATAGAAAAAATAAATAAATAAAAGAGCTAACATTCAGAAATCAGACTGACTTTAGGTTTCTCAGTGGCAGCCCTGAAAATTAGAAGACAATAGAGCATCACCATCAAGTTTTAGGGAAAAACTAATTCTATCATATAATTCTAGGCATCATCAAACTCTGAAGTTTTATAGCAAAAATATATTTTTTCAGACAATCAATATATCAAAAATCATTTCTTAATCACTTCTAAGATAATGACTTAAAAATGGGCTTCAACTAGAGATTCCCATGTTAAATGAAATCAGTCAGAAAGGAAAGACAAATACCATATGATATCACTTATATGCAGAACCTAAAATATGGCACAAATGAACCTCTCTACAAACCAGAAACATACTCACAGACATGGAGAACAGACTTGTGGTTGCCAAAGGGCATGGGGGAGGGCATGGGATGGATTGGGAGTTTGGGGTTAGTAGATGCAAACTATCACATTTCGAATGGATAAACAATGAGGCTTCTCTTTCTTCTTTCCTTCCTCTTTCTTTCTTTCTCTTTTCTTTCTTCCTTCCTTCTTTCTTTTGCTTCTTTCATTTCTTTTCTTTCTTTTTCATTTTCTCTTTCTTTCTCTTTCTCTCTTTTTCTTTCTTCCTTTCTTTTTTCTCTTCTTTCCTTCCTTCTCCCTCCCTCTCTCTTTCTTCCTCTTTTTTCTTTCTTTCTCTTTTTTTTTCTTTTTCCTCCCTCCCTCCAACCCTCCCTCCATACCTTCATCCCACCTCCAATCTTTTCGGGTAGAACATGATGGAAAATAATATAAGAAAAAAAAATACACACACACACACACATATATGAATGGCTGGCTTACTTTGCTGTACAGCAGAAACTGGCACAACATTGTAAATCAACTATACTTTTAAAAAACATTAAACAAAGAAAAAAATGTGCTCCTTCTAAAAAAGGAATTAAACTAAGAGAAAGGAAATGTAGGAATTCCAAGATAAGAGGGGGAAAAATAAACAAAATGGACCTCTTTAAACTTAACATTTTTTGCTCGGCAAAGGAAACTCCAAACAAAATGAAAAAAAAAACCCACAGAATGGGAGAAAATATTTACAAATGAAGTGACTGAAAAGAGATTAATCTCCAAAATATACAAACAACTCATGCAATTCAATATCAAAAAACAAACAACACAATCAAAAAATAGGCAGAAGGGAGTTCCCATTGTGGCTCAGCAGTAAGGAGCCTGACTGGTATCTATGAGGATGCCAGTTAGATCCCTGGCCCTCCTCAGGGTATTAAGGATCTGGCATTTCCATGAGCTGCAGTATAATTCGCAGATGGGTTTGGATCTGGCATTGCTGTGGCTGTGGGGTGGTAGTCCAGCAGGTGCAGCTCCAATTCGACCCCTAGTTTGGGAACTTCCATATGTTGCAGGTAAAGCTCTAAAAGGACAAAAAAAAAAACGGTTGGAAGACTAGGAGTTCCCATTGTGGCTCAGCGGGTTAAGAATCTGACTAGTATTCATGAGGATGGAGGTTCAATCCCTGGCCTCACTCAGTGGCTTAAGGATCCAGCACTGCCACAAGCTATGGTGTAATTCGCAGAGGTGGCTCGGATCTGGAGTTATTCTGGCTGTGGCACAGGATGTGGCATTGCTGTGGCTGTGGCATAGGCCAGCAGCTACAGTTCTGATTCAACCCCCAGCCCTGGAACTTCCATGTGCCATAGGTGGGGCCACACACACACACACACACACACACACACACACACACACACACACACAAGTATAAGCCTACACAATCTACAATGCCCTCTTCAGGTCTAAGACAAAAGTATGCCCGCCCCAAACTGGAATATTCTGTGGATCCCATCCTAACTTGTACAGAGGGTCTGTATACAAACATTTGCCTCTGAGACTTCTTCTTCTGTCTCTACAGCTAAGTAGCACTTCTCCTAAAAGATATAGTGTCTCTTTAGATATGTTAATACATTAATCCTCTTACAAAAAAAATTCCAGGTGAGGAAGTCATTCTTTTTCTAAGGATAATTTTTTGCAAGTGTGTGTTCTAATCCTTATGTGAGGATTGCCATACTTTTTTTTCCTTTTATTTACTGACCTTCAACTTCCTGAAATATGTTTTATCTCTACCCCTTCAAAATAGAAAAAAAAATCTATATCCTTATTATAATTCACTTCTTAAAGCCTATTTTAAACACATTCATTCATGCTTAAAGATCCATATGTTACAATGCACATACTCTGTTTGAAGTAGAACTTAATTAATTGAAAAAAATTTTAAGTATATTTTTATGGTTATCTGCTCAACGAGTAAAACATTAAATTTCCCACAAACAGTATTAAATAACATTGGGATTTATTATCTACAAATATAATTTCCCTTATACCATTAAGAGTGTAAAGCTCTTAGCTAGGAGCTGTGTTGAAATGTAACTCTTTTAGAATTAAATTGATTTCTAAAATAATGTTGATAAAAATTTGACCTTAGAGCTCAATTAATTTTTAATCTCATTCCAAGGGCAATAAACACAATCATATGAAGATATAGTAAGATAGATTCTGTATTTCTTGCTAGCTCAGTCAGTTTTGAAGGGACCAATAGGAAAAAGCTTGCACAAATCAATGATTTCACCCTTTGTGGAACTGGACATATCTCTTTTCAGCACCTAATGCTCACATTGTAGAATTCCTTGGCAAATCTATGAGTGGTGGGTTTATCTATGGATATTAGGCTTCAAGATCAACACTAGTATAGCATCTGCCTCCTCCCAACCCCCAAATCAAGATATATGTGTTTTTACCAAGATTTTAGGGGACTTTTAAGATTGCCCAAAGGACGTGTTCACTGGGTAGTACATATTTTGAATGATATAAAACTACTCCACATGAAAATAAGGTGGGGTTCCCTTGTGGTGCAGCAGGTTAAGGATCCCAAGTCGTCACTACAGCAGTGGTGCGGGTTCGATCCTTGGCCCAGGAACTTCAACATATTGCAGGCACGTCAAATAAAAGAATAGAAAATAGGGTATATTTCAAATTCCTTTCATCAGCAAATTAAAGTATCTATTTAGATTTTCTATTAATTTAAAATTTTCACCACATATATAGTTTTCTTGTTTGTTCCTTTTGTTTTGTCTTTTTGGACTCTTGCTTTGGATTTAAAGATTACCTTACATCTTCCAGCATGAATTGAGAAGGTCAAAGGTTGTTTCTTTAGGTCAAACAATTCTGAATTACTTTGCAGTTAGCAGAAAGGTGTTATTGTTTTTGTTGTTAAGTATTAACATAGGAATCCTGGGTTATTTGATAATGAGAGTGATCATAAGAAATAAAAAGAATAAAAAGAAGGAGTTCCTGTGTGGCTCAGTGGTTAACAAATCCAACTAGGAAACACGAGGTTGTGGGTTCGATCCCAGGTTAAGGATCCGGCATTGCTCTGAGCTGTGGTGTAGGTTGCAGACTCGGCTTGGATATGGCATTGCTGTGGCTGTGGTGTAGGCTGGCAGCTGTAGCTCCAATTAGACCCCTAGCCTGGGAACCCCCATATGCCTTGGGTGGAGCCTTAAAAAGACCAAAAAAAAAAAAAAGAGAGAGAGAGAGAGAGAGAGTACTAAGGTTATTCAAAAAGGAAGAAACACTAGATATCATCTAATGAAATACTGCCCAAATGAAAAATCCTCTTGACAGATGATCTTTCAGTCTCTCCTCAATAATTTCAAGGAACTGACAGCCACAAATTTGTTCATATTTTATCTGACTGAATCCAAGATTTTCCTTAAGTAACACTATAGTGTTAACTCTATGAGAGTGTTTCTGCCTTCTGCTTCTAAACAAAAATGCTTTTAATATTTGAAGACTGTTATTATGATGCTTGCTGGCCTAGTCTTCCTTCCACTCTATCGATATTCCCGATTTCTTATTTATTCTCTTTTGAGGCATGGCCCCTTAACCCTTTGCCAATAGAGGTCTAAGTCTAGATGGACCCATGGTTGGTAGTAACTCTCTTACTATACAGTTTCAAGAACGGCAAAGAATATTCTGAAAGTGGGACTCTATCTGAACCAATGATTTTTAAGGTTTAAAGCCTCTCTCTCCCATGAACTATTTGGGATTTATTTATTTATAAATAAATTTATTTATATTTATTTATTAACTTATTTATATTGAGTTATAATTAACATACAATATTATATTAGCTTCAGGTGTACAACATAGCCATTCGATATTTTTATACATTACGAAACAATCACTGCATTAAGACCAGTTACTGACACCATACAAAGTTGTTAAAATATTATTGATTATATTCCCTATGCTGTACATTATATCCCTATGACATTTATTTTATAGTTGCAAGTTTTTACCTCTCAATGCCCTTCAACTATTTTACTCGTCCCCCAGCACCTCTGCCCTTTGGCGACCACCAGGTTGTTCTCTGTATCTGATTCTGTCTTATTTTGTTTTATTTGCTTGTTTTTAAGATTCCGCATGTAATCGAAACCACAGTGTATTTGTTTTTCTCTGACTCGTTCCCCTTAGCATTGGAACCCTTGCATTACATGCATTTCCCCAGAAATTACTAGATCTGGCTTGAACATGAATATTTAAGAAAAATTATCAATAAATGTCACCAAAATTGTCTATAGACGTAGTTGGAAAATGTCTAATCTACACTTTGTTAACAATAACAACAACAGCAACAAAAATAATGGCATAACCCTCCCTAATTACTATTCATACCCATTAAGCTTAACTCAATCTGGGTTTCTGTTAAGTCAGGTGTTCCAGTCCTATATTTTGCAATCGATAATTTCATTGTATATTTGTAATTTCTACTTTTTTCCATTAAGATTCGTATTAATTTGGGTCTACAAGTTAAGTCTGTTGAGTAAAACAACTGAACCTTGATTCTATCACCAGAAACATTTACTTCCTTTGCCAACACTGTCAAATTTAATAAATGTCCCTTCACCCAAGTCATTGATGAAAATTTATAAGGCTAAATAGAGAATCTTATGACAGGCCACAAGTTACCTCCTTACAAGGTGACAATCATTTATTAAACCACACATTTGGGGGAGCTATGCGATTATTGAACTGCTCTATCACTTAACATATTTCTCCATTTATCTACAAGCATGTCAGACCCAAGAGAATTTACAAAGTGTTTCACTGGAATTCTGATAAACTACTTCAATAATATTTCTCTACTCTCACAGATATAGCCGAGACAGTTTTGGTGGGGAAAGCGGTGGACATTTATTGAGCATTTAAGCCTATGAAATGCATCCTTTCATTTATGACCACCGGCTGAGATGAACTTTTTATCTCCCACCAATAAGGACATAAAGACAGGAAATTTATATAAGTACATGATGTCACAAAAGTAGGAGGAAAGGAGTCCAAAGGCTTTTTTAAATTGCACCATTACTAGCCCTGTGGCATTAAGCAAATTTCTTAATGTCTCTGATACACATATTTCAAAATGTGTACTCAAGTCTGAATAATTGCTTATGCCCTGAACTGTCAACTAACCTATAGTATATGTACAGAGAACTAGAATAAAAATGCTTCATAAATAATAGAAATTTATCCATCTGTCACTTGAAAGTTTGAGAAAGGCAGACTGAAGCTAGTATGGCTGCTCTGTTTTAGACAGTTGTCAAGATTCCAGGTTCTTTCTATCTTGTTCTTCATTGTTCACAGACTCCAATCTCAAGATCAACCCAATATTCATTATGGTTGCTTCAAGTTCCCATTACTACACCCACATTTCAGGCAGTAGAAAAGAGGAAGGACAAAGAAAAATGGATAATCCAAATGACAAATTTACATTAGGAAAAGACTCTTGACAGTTGCTCCATGACATTCCATGAGACACATATATATCATTGTGCAAAAGTTAGTCAAATGGCCATACCTAGCTGCAAAGAAAGCTGGAAAGTGCATTTTTAAATTCTGCATGTCCATGGGCCCAATTAAAATTAAGTATTCTATTACTATGGAATAATGAAAATGGATTTGGGGAGACAACTGTGAGTCCCTGTGACAAACATACTATAAGTATAAAAGAAATGAGTTCAATTTCGTGTTCTTCTTTTCAGTGAATCCAACTGATTCCTCAAATGTGAATTTTTTATGTTACTTTAAATATGTGCCATAAATCTCTTAATATTTAACACATTTATTTATTAATTTATTCATTCAGTCAACAGACACCTGGCTAGAGAAGTCCAAACACCACATGACACATTGGTGTTTCAAGAATCAATATGAAACATGGCCTCTGTCCTTGAGGGATAAAAATGTGTAATTTTTGTGGAACAAAAACTTATTAGAAAAAAAGGGAGCGGGAAAAATGCTCTGGGTCAAATAATAATATATGCTAAGGAACAAAGAAGCAAAAAAAGAACCATGCTGTTAGAGAAACGTGCATAACTACCTCTAAGTACAATGAACAACTGACCGAAGTGGAATAGAGGGAAATGATGCTGGAGATGTAAACTGGCTGCAGTTTGGTAAAAGCTACCAATTCCATTCCCAGTGTATTCTATAAGATCGAAGGACATTACAGACTTTAAATAGGGAGTGACATGATACCATCTGCAGTTTCTGATTGGGCCAGTGCTGGCAGTGTGAACCAGTGACAGATTTTTTGGACTGATCAATAATCCTAATGAGAGACAATAAGGCTCTAAGTGTGGCAAAGGGAGAAGATGACACTCCTTTTGGTTCCTCATTTATCAGTGGCACACAAGTCCTCTTTATTGCTTATTTTGTTCCTTCTAGTTTTGAAGTCATTCTTGTTTAATGGGAGGATAGAGACGAAATAGAAGTTATGTAATCTTCCAATGTTTCTATCATTTGTTACGCCACTTGCTCTAAAAGAATAGCATTGCTCTTTGCTTTTATTTTGGTTTTGGTTTTGGTTTTTGCTTACGACAATAGCTTCAACAAATGGAAATGATCAAAATTAATTATATGAAGGCACTATGTCAAGAGGTACCCATAAATTATATAGCTTTATCTATAAATACCTACCTATGAGGCAGATACTAACAACTGAGATTGAATAACTTTTCCAAGGGCACTCAGTTAATCAGTGGAGCTTAGCTATAAAACCAACTCTGCCCATCAATAACTAGATAGATAACAAGACTATCGGCATGTAAACAGTTTGCTTATTTACTAATAGCTAACAAATAGTCATCATCTCATTCTATTTATGTGCTTTTTGAATAAGCCTATCATTCATCTGTGACTCCCTTACTGTGTGTGTTTGTGTGTATTTGTGAGTGCATGTGTGATTCTTTCTATTGTCCGGTGTGTCCCTTTTTCTACTTCTTAGAGAATGAAGCTTACATTCACTGACACTAAGTTTGTTTCTTCATAAATAAGATAATAGCATAACATATGAATAGGACAATTTGTACACAGGCATGGAGACTACCTGAATTAGAGCATTTTTAATAAAGACCATGCGCTGAAATTTATGAAGATTTGTGTTATCACACTATCTTTTCTTTAGTTGAAATATATTTGCAATATAACACTGTGTAAATGTAATGTATATAACATGTTGATTTGGTGTAATAATTCAAGTAATTAACATGATTGCCATTGTAGTGATAATTAGCATCTCTATGACTCCACGTAATTATAATTTCTTTCTAGCGGTTAGAATAATTAGAATATAGTCTCTCGGAAGCTCCTGTTGTAGCACATCAGAAACAAATCCGACTAGTATCTGTGATGATGTGGGTTCAATACCTGGCCTTGCTCAGTGGACCAAGGATCCGGTGTTGCCATGAGCTGTGGCTTGGATCCCACGTTGCTGTGGTTGTGGTGTAAGCCAGCTGCCGTAGCTCCAACTCGATCCCTAGCCTGGGAACCTCCATATGCCGTGGGTGCAGACCTAAGGAAAAAAAAAAGATATAGTCTCTCAACAAGTATAGTCAGTCACCAAGTTTGGTGATTATAATACAATATTGTTGTCTGTAATCACTATACGGTATATTTGATCCCTAGGACTGAATACTCATTGCAAGTTTATAACCTTTAACAACTGTCCTGTCCATCACCACTTCTGTCCCCTGGTAAGGACCATTTTATTTATTGTTTTTATGATTTTGACTTTTTTTAGATTTCACATATAAGTGATATCTTACAGTATTTGTCTTTGACACCTCAGCATAATGTTCTCAAGGTCCATCCATGTTGTTATAAATGGCAGGTTGTCCTTCTTTCTCATGGCTGGGTAACATTGCATTTTGTGGCATATATATGTGTGCTACATTTTTATCTGTTCTTCTTTTGACAGGCACTTGGTTGTTTCCATATCTTGAGTGTTGTGAATAATGCTGCCAAAAAGTTTGTGTACACCTTTCTCTTCAATATCCTGTTTTTATTTCCTTGGAGTATATTTCCAGAAAGGGGATTACTAGATTTGCACCATCTTTTATATTCCTCCACTACCTTACCCTTCCCTGGGCCAACCTCCAACTTTACCCTCAAACACCAATGCTTAGTACTAACTAATGCTTTTACAGTTATTCTTAATTTTAACTTTCTTAAGAACAGTTTGTTAGTAATAAATAAAATTGGGTTTTCTAGGACAGATTAATATAGACCTAATTTTTAAAATGTTGTCTAAATTATAATTATACCACTGATATGTATTTATAGCACAAGAAACAGATTAAAAGAAATCATTTAGCTCATATCAAGTACAATTATTTCTAGAAAATATTAGTTATTCTTTATCTATATTTTGTGACTAAATCAGATACTTTACTTGATCTCCTGACATTCTTTCCTCTTAGGAGCATTATGGCAATAGTAGATAAAAACAAAAAATATTTGGAGTCAGGAAGATCTGGTTAAGTTGAAAACCCTGCTACTTACTAGTTGTGTGACCCTGTCTGTACAAGTCTCTTAACTTCACTGATCTTTAGTTTTCTAATGATTAAAATGCAGATAATACTGGGAGTTCCCATCATGGCTCAGTGGTTAACGAATCTGACTAGGAACCATGAGGTTGCGAGTTCAATCCCTGCCCTTGCTCAGTGGGTTGGGGGATCCAGCGTTGCCATGAGCTGTGGTGTAGGTCACAGACAAGGCTCAGATCCCTAGTTGCTGTGGCTCTGGCGTAGGCCGGTGGCTACAAATCCGATTTGACCCCTAGCCTGGGAACTTCCATATTCCATGGGAGCGGCCCAAGAAATGGCAAAAAAGACAAAAAATAAAATAAAACAATAAAATAAAATAAAATGCAGATAATACCACCCATACATTAGAATGAATATTAATTAAATGAGGTCTTATATACAAAATGCCTAATATAATGCCTAAAACAAATGCAGCTAAGACTGTTAGCTTCATTGCAGATTCAAGTGGAAGAAACTTTGGATTTGCCAGAAAGCTCTTAGAAATACTCTAATTCAACAATTATTTAACAAATAAGGTTATGGAAGCTCACGGAGGTGAAGTGATTTGCCCAAAGTTACACAGCAAATTGACACAGAGCTGAGATCCTCTATCACCTTATTTCAGATAAGACTTTATTCACTAGCTCATATCCATTTAGTCAGAGGAAAAACTATTTTCAAATCCCACAGAAAAGGATTTGTGTATTTTTATCAAGCAGAAAGGAAACAATTAAAACAAAATAATATATGAAAGACCATTACTTAAAATTCAAAAGGACTGCCATGTTGATAAAAAGAAAATTGGGATTTTGAGATCTATTTAACTACCCTAGACCACATGAGCATAGTTTTCAGAAAGTGAAATGAGACTAAGAGAAAAAAAGTTAATGGAAAAAAAATTGAGTTCAAGGAAATCTACTTAACTCAGTGTGATTCATGATAATAGAAAAATATAGACCTTAAAACAGTAAAATAAGGTCGTTAGAAATAGCATTTTAAAGTTACAAAAACCAAAGTAGATTTAAGTAGAAAAAATATTAAAAGCTACTTTGTATAACAAATAGTTCTGATACTACTAACAATAACAGCAACCATTCATTACACAAAGATTGTATGTTAAATAGTATATTAAGAATTGATATATTATCCTAAAAGTAAATATTTTTGTAATCTTTCAGTAGATTCAAATATAGGAGATGTGACAAAGAATTTTAAAACTGGCAAACTCAGATGCAAACATCTGACTCTGAAACCTTCCTGCTTCTATCACGCAGTTTCTGCTGCCAAATACAAAATGAACTCCCCCTCCATACTTCCTAACTTATGACTAAGTAGGGAACAATATTACAGTATTGTCTGGCTCTTCAATCCTGATCATCTTTTTGTTCCGAGAGGCTGGCGTCTCTCTTTATGTTCATTCAGAAACAGTCACTGCCCCTAAGGAAGGGGTAATAATACAGCGTAGCTGGAAACCAGTGACATCGCATTTCCACATTTATATTCAAGAACCTCATGTGATGTTAAGAGATAGAAAAATGAGAGAAGTACCAGGGTTCCGTACACTTGTCTACCCAACCCCACTCCAGATTAAGTAAGATTCTTTGAGGAAAGGGAAAAAGGAGTTGTGAAGTCAGTCACAAGAACGGCCAAAGTCGCTGAGGGCCACGCATTCTGACTCCAAATTTCATTAGAATCTCTTTAAGTTATGGATGCAGGAGTTCTCATTGCAGCTCAGCAGTAACGAACCCAACTAGTATCCATGAGGATGCAGGCTCCATCCCTGGCCTCACCTGGTGGATTAAGGATCTGGCATTGCCATGAGCTGTGGTATAGGTCCCAGATACGGCTCAGATCTGGCATTGCTGTGGCTGTGGCTGCAGCTCCAATTCAAACCCTAGCCTGGGAACTTTCATATGCTACAAGTGCAGCCCTAAAAAGTGGAAAAAAAAAAATGGATGCGGTTTCCCACCCGAGTATAAGCACAGGGGACTGTTTCCAGCCTCTTAACGATATAGACCATACTGGAAGACAATGTAAGAAAGGGACTATAAATATATGTACGACTGGGTCTCTGTTGTACTGCAGAAATTGGCACAACATTGCAAATCAACTATACTGCAGTAAAAAATACGTAAAACATCTTTAAATTTTTTTTAATAGCTTAAAAAAAAAGATATGGCTGTGTCAGGGAGAATAGAGCATTTTGCCCTGCTTCCTCAGTTAAAGCCAAGGAAATATCAAGCGTGATAGAAAAGTATGGTCAGCAGTCTATGCTGCTGGAACCCTGGGGAGGTAGCGAGTCTCCTGCTAATGCTAACTCTGACATGAGTCCTCTGAATGAGAGGAGGGAAGGCTCTGAAGTATAAGGAGGAGAAGAAGGCTTGAGGAAAACTGCAGGCACCCTGAAGGCTCCTGCAAAGTGGCACGGAGCAGGGCCAGCTCCCTCATACCTATTGGGGATTCCAGATTTGACTTAGCTTAAAACTGGAATGATTTATTAAACCCAAGCTGACTTACACAATTTGACATTTGCTTGATTACATTTTCCGCCAGCCCGCAGAATGTGATCTTGAGATCGAAATTACATTCAGTTTTAGAGAAATAAAGCAAATTTCCTTTCTTGGGATACCTTTGTTTGCAACTTTGAACATATATATCGATAACTGGTAAAATTGATATTACGAATAAAATGACCAAATACAGTTCTTGACCACAGATCTGTTGGGCTGTTGTTTTCTATTTTTAAAGAACTGAGTTATCTACATACTGTAGCCCATTTGTATTAAAAAGAGCATAATTATTAAATCATATGAAATTTAGCACTTTAAGGAAGCCACAGCTATTTGTCCTGCACATAAACTAATGCACGTTTTGTTTGCAGCCTTTGCCATTATAATGTTATTACACAACCATTTAATTGAAGTTCTTATTCCACTGCTAAAACAACAGATCAATATCCATTTCCATCCTCTAATGCTTGGAACCAAAATAATATTATTGTAAATGAGCCACAGACAGGTTATGATCTTTTTGCCTTGATATATTTAAAGAAATTTCCTGAAGCTTCTAATTTCCTTAGGGGATAGAACAAGTTATCCATAAGATTCTCCATGTAGGTGAGAAAATGTGCTTTAACAGCATCTGTCCTCTGTAGGGTATTAACATTTGAGATAGAATACTAAGAGAATTCCTACAGAATTTCTCCCTCCTACTTTCTCTGGCATTAACCCCATTGAGGAGTTCCATTTCATTCCTAAGTTGAGCAAAACACATATTTTAATGAGCCAGATGATCCATGAGCCCTGTCAGACTGATTCACTGATGGTTTCTGTGTCTTGGGCTCACTCCGCTATTAAATATATTTCTTATTATCAATGGCATGTGATTTACATGGAAAGCTTAAGTTCTGTACTTTAAAAAAGTGGGTAGAAGTGCAGTTATAATAGGAAGACAGAGACACAGCATTGGAAAAAAATAAATAACAGGTAACATTATGGCACTTTTACTACAAAGGGGGAAAAAGTATTGCATTCCTTTGTTTAAAGCATTAAATAATATATTTAATAGATGACATAATGTATATTATGTATAAAATTATACTTACTATATGCAAAATTACGCATGTATTGCTCAGAAAATAAAAGATAACTGGTATATGAATAATTTATTAACTTTTTTTTTTCTTGCTTTTTAGGACCACCTCTGTGGTATATGGATGTTCCCAGGCTAGGGGTCAAATTGCAGATGCAGGTGCCAGCCCCAGCCACAGTAACACAGGATCTGAGCTGCATCTGTGACCTACACCACAGCTCAAGGCAACGCCAGGTCCTTAACCCACTGAGTGAGGCCAGGGATAGAACCCACATCCTCTTGGATACTACTCAGGTTCGTAACACACTAAGGCCTAACGGGAACTCCCAGATTTATTAACATTTTTGTATTAAGTAGCAACCACATGCCAGATGCTTTAATACAGCATCAAAAAGATGGTTGTTGAGTTCCTTGATGCTATTCACCTCCTTTCACTCTACTGTCATTAGATGGTGCCCTCTTTGGGGCTGAGCTGTGGGTCCTCAAATTCAGATGTTGAAGACTTAATGGCCAATATCTCAGAACGTGCTTGTGTCGGAGACAGGGTGTTTAAAGAATTAAGTTAAAATGAGGTCTTTAGAGTGCACCCTAACTCAGTACAACTGGATCCTTCAAAAAGAAGGGATTAAGACACAGACACTGAGGAAAGACCAGCAGAAGATACAGGGAACAGACAGCCATCTACAAGCCAAGGAGAGGGTCCTCATATGAAGCCAACCCTGCTGACACTTTGACCTCAGACTTTCAGCAGAAAGAACTGTGAGAAAAACAAATGTATGTTGTTGAAGCCACCCAGTCTGTGGCAATTTGTGATGGCAGCCTTAGCAAATGACTTCAGGCCCTGAGAAATGTGAGCATTAAATTGCTGATCTGTCCAGCGTGTTTTTCCCTTGCCATGGTGGCAGTGTTCCAATACGCCAGCAATACTGGCAATATTCCAGGAAGCACTGCTCACCAGCCCCAGTGCTAGAGAGTTTGATGCAGAACACAGTTTTAGCGAACTGCAATAGTGTGAGCAAAAAATAAATTCTTTTTGTTCAAGCTATAGTGACTGCTATATAGTTCTGTTGAGATTATTAAAGTAAGCAGATATTCTTAAGCATTTTTAAATTTAAAAATATATATGTAATATTATGTTAATTTCAGGAGTACTACATAATGATTTAAATTTGCATGTGTTATTAAACAATCACTGCAATAAGACAAATAACCATCTGTCCCCATAAAAAGTTATACAATATTGTTGACCATATTTCTTATGCTACATATTACAACCCTGTGACTTATTTATTACATAGCTTCAGGTTTAGATCTCTTAATCCCCTATTCCTATTTTGTCCACACTCATCCCCTTCTCTTCTGGCACCGACTCATTTATTCTCTGTATCTAAGAGTCTGTTCCTATTTTGTTTTGTTTTTTTGTTTTCATATACAAGTACGATCATATGATATCTATCTTAATTGGTGACTTATTTCACTTAGCATAATACCCTCTAGATCCATGTTGTTGCAAAAGCAAATTTTATTTTTTATGGCTAGGTAATATTCCACTGCATATATACATATGTATTTTTTTTTTTCTTTATCAGTCTGTCTCTTGATGGACACCTAAGCTGCTTCCATATATTGGTTATTGTAATAATGCTGCAATAAACTTTGGAGTATATAAATCTTTTCTTTTTTTTATTCTTTTTTTCTTTTGTCTCTTTAGGGCCATACCCATGGCATATGGAGGTTCTCAGGCTAGGGGTTGAATTGGAGCTTTAGCCGCCAGCCTACGTAACAGCCACAGCAACTTAGGATCTGAGCCATGTCTGTGGCCTACACCACAGCTCACAGTAACGCTGGATCCTAAACCCACTGAGGACTGAACCCACATCCTTGTGAATACTAGTCAGGTTTGTTAACCACTGAGCCGCAACAGGAACTCCTGGAGTATATAAATCTTTTCAACTAAATGTTTTTATTTTCTTTGGGTCAATACCCAGAAAAGAAATTGCTAGATCAAATAGAAACTCTATTTTCAATTTTTTGAGGAACTTCCCTAATGTTTTCCATAGTGGCTGTAACAATTTACAGTCCCACCAACAGTGCACAAGAGTTTCCTTTTCTCCACACCTTGCCAACATTTGTTATTTCTTATCTTTTTGATGATGGACATGCTGAAAGGTGTGAAGTAGTGTTTCATTGCGGTTTTGATTTGCATTTCTCTGATGATTAATGATGTGGAGCATCTTTTCATGTGCCCATTGGCCAGCTTTATGTTTTCTTTGAAAAAAAAAATCCAATCTGCTCCTCTGCTTATTTTTTAATCAGGTTGTTTGTTTCTTTGATGTTGTTATATGTTCTTTGTGTATCTTGGATATTAACCTCTTATCGGATATATCATTTGCAAATACTCTTCCTATTTAGTAAGGGTGCCTTTTGGTTTTGTTAATAGTTTCCTGTGTTGTGCAAAAGCTTTTTAGTTTGATGTGGTCCCATCTGTTTATTTTTCCTTTTGTTTCTCTTGCCTGAGGAGACAGATTCAAAAAAAGACTGATGTCAAAGATCATACTGTCTATATTTTCTTCTAGAGGTTTTATGGCTTTAGGTCTTACATGTAAGTCTTTTATCCACTTTGAGCTTATTTTTATATATGGTGTGAGAAAGCAGTCCAGTTTCATTCTTTTTACTGTAGTTGTTCTGTTTTCCCAAACCATTTATTGATGAGACTGTCTTTTCCCCATTATGCATTCTTGCCTGTTTGTCTTAGATTAACTGACCATGTAAGTGGATGGGGCCCTCGACCTTAGGTGGCTGGCTGGGAGGCCCAAGGGTCCTGAGGCTGGTGTCGACCTCAATGGCAGGTAAGCTGTCCTGCAATAATAAGCTGGAGGGAGGATGCCAAAATGGCCCTTGCTAGCACCAGTGTCCTTGTGGTAGAAGAAGCTCCCAAGACTGGCTACTTCCAGGGTTTATGCCCCCAGGGGAGTCCAAGTTTCTGCTCCCTTTCAGGAAGGTTCTATTAAGATCAGCAAATGGGTCCGACCCAGGTTCCTTTCAAATTACTGCCTCTGTGCTGAGACTCAGAATATGTCAGAATTTGCTCACATCCCTTATGAGCAGAGTCTCTGTCCCCTACCTTCCAGGTTCTCCTGTACACAAGCCCTGCTGGCCTTCAGGGCCAAAAGTTCTAGGGACTCCTCTTAGCCGTGCAGGACCCCCGGGCTGGGGAGTCTGATATGGGACTCAGACCCTTCCCACCTTGGGGAGAGTTTCTGAATTGTGCTTATTCTTCCCGTTGTGGGTCTCCCTCCCCAAATCAAGGCATGGGTTTTGATTATAGCACATTTCTGCCCCTCCTCCCAATCTCCATATGTTTCTTACTTTATACCTTTAGTTGTGGAAAATCTTTTCTGCTAGTCTTCAAGACTATCTCATAGATAGCTGCTCTGTAAATTGTAATTTTGATGTGCCCCTGGAGGAAGTGAGCTCAGGATCTTCCTACTTTGCCATCTTGGCTTCATGTTAGCAAATAGTCTTTAAAGTCCCTCAAGTATATTTATGCTAAAGCTGTAGAGGAAAAGTACAACCTTATGTGTGCACAGCAAAACAATTTTTGTAGAATCCCAATCATTTTAGATACAAAAATGATAAATATTTTTCTGGGTTGCTGGGAAATTAATTATCAGAAACGTGACTGACATAGGCAACATCATTAGAGCATGATAAAACAAGGATCAGAATCCCTATTTTTCAACTGCCCTTCAAAAAATACTATTTACTCTATTCTCATATCTCTTTAAGAGTTGAGTATACATGAGTTCCCATTGTGGCTCAGCAGTAACAAACCCCACTAGTATCCACGAAGACGCAGATTCAATCCCTGGTCTCGGCTCAGTGGGTTAAGAATCCAGCGTTGCCATGAGCTGTGGTGTAGATCGCAGATGCAGCTTGGATCCAACGTTGCTGTGGCTGTGGCGTAGGCCGGCAGCTACAGCTCCGACTAGACCCCTAGCCTGGGAACCTCCATATGTCACAGGTGCAGGTATGGCCCTAAAAGGACAAAAAAAAAAAAAAAAAAAAAAAAAAAGAAGAAGTTGACTTTACAATGAAGAACCATTCAATGTACACAACAAAAAATGTAGCACTTTATCACCGCGTATGCGTCTACCTCCCCAAATTATGAAAGGAAACATATATTAAATTTTCTCATTGTATAGGATAATCAGTTAAAACAGAAAGTTTGAAATGTCAGCTCCTGAAGAGAAATTCAATATGCTGGCCATTATTCCATTTCTACAAACAGGGACCTGATATATAGCACAGAGAACTCTACCCAATAAATATTCTGTGATCATCTGTGTGGAAAAAGAATTTGAAAGAGAATGGATGTGTGTACATGTATGACTGAATCACTCTGTTGTACAGCAGAAATGATCACAACCTCGTGAATCAACCACACTTCAATAAAGCTTTAAAAAATTAAAAATAAAAACATCATTTATCTAAAAGTAAAGAGAAATATTTTTAATTCTATTTCATCTCTGATCTGTTCTTAGCCTAACATGGCTTCTAGTGGCATCTGACTGCTTCACAAGCTAAGTCCTAATTAATTCAATTTGATAAAGATTTCCCAAGGCCCTAGATGTTTTATGTTCTGAACTAGATTAAAAGATCCAAAAGTGAAAAAAAAAAGAAAAGAAAACTAGGCTTGTGAAGAGCAAACTTATTCAGTTAAACTCTGAAATTCCCTGCACTTCTAGACATGAAGCAGTTATGTAACAGCTGAGAATATGATTAATTATTTTCTATAATATGAGATTAATCAAAGGATAAAGATTTCAAAGGGCATGCATCACAATGGATAGAATTACATGTTCACACTTAGAGTAACCAGCTTAGTTAAACATTCAGTTTAAAATAGATTGAGCTCCAGTGAAGAGTTTTAATAATGAATTTCACTCTGTCTTGGAAATACCTAAATTAAAGATAAAAACTAACTATTGCTTTATATGGGCCGTACCCTGGGGGATGAGCTGGATTGTTCTTTACAATTTAATTTCTTTGATTCTATGCAGTCTAACTCCATTTGCTTCTGGCAGTGGGGTTTCCACAATGTCCTTTGCAAAAGGCCATCTTGGCACCGTTGATCTGACTGTCAGGAAATCTTTGAAGATATTCTGAAAAATTTCATCATTCTCTTAATCATGTATCTGCAACAGTTCCCAATTAAGAGCCACACAATAAATTAAATGATGATAATAACAAAAGACCCTCTTGTTCTTTTGTTAAAAGTCAGTGGACTAAAACATTAACAGGTGCACCCACCATAAACACCATTGCCTCTGGCACCAGAGAATATAGAGAGAAATTCATTCCTATTAAGTTACCTTAATTCCACTTAATTAAGATTCGCTTGTCTTAATGTAAAAAAACTCACTTATTAGTATTCTGGATTGTCCTCAATCCAGAACTAATTGCACAGTTTAGACTGTGGCACGACATTATTTATGTCGGGGCTAGAAAATGACAGCAGTTGAAACATATCTACCCCTACATACATGTTTTGTGTGGCCTCCCAGGGTTTCTTTCTTTAAAGTTCATTGGCAGCATTGAAAGTTAGGAGACTTTGCACAAACACTGATTTTCTGACTTCCATTGAAAAAATATGGAAAGGAAAAGGAAAAGAAAAAAGTGGAAAACTAGGAGAAGGGGAGGGGAAAGGAGACAGAAGAGAAGAGGAAAGAGAGCAAAGGAACAGAATGGAGAAGAGAAGAGAGGAGGAGAGAGAAATAATAATACCTCTGGGCCTACATTGTCTCTTGGTAACCACAGGCTGCTTCTGAGTAGTGGGCATTCTCTTAGGCAAGCATCACTATTCCTTAAATTTCATATAATCCGTTCTTTAGGTTTTTTTAGTGTTTGGCTTTTTTAAAAACTACTCTAGCTCCTGTGGTAATTTAATGTGTGGCCCTTAATTTAGACTTTGTGCTAAGCGAAACCCAGTGCCTAATATGGGGTTAAATCCACAATAAATCTCATTTCAACTGAAATGAATTGAGTACAGGGTGGAAGTCTCATCATATAACATTGATTTCCATATCAATTTCTATTAGCTATAGCACTTAGCATCTCTCTATTCATTCTTCCTCCATTTCCCACTGTCCAGATCAAACAGCCCCTATATTTCCTACCCATGATCCTAAACTCATCTCTACTTACCAGTGATTATAGTTGTCTCCTTTCAATGATTCCATTTCCTCTGAGGTCTCCTTCTGAAGCCAGTAGCTCTGTCTCCCAAACCAGAACGTGATTCTTCTTAAAAGAAAAAGAAAAGAAAAATAACTTTGGCTGTAAATCTGCTATTCTCCTTCATTATTTAGGGTAGAAGAGCTCTACCCCCTTACTGTTGCATTATCAAATATTTATTCAAGAATTGTAAGCCAACCAATTCTTATTTATCACTCTGCTAAGTAAGATTTTTTAGCCTTATGCAAATTAATCAATTCTGAGCAATTTGGGACCTTAAAATATAACTAGATTCTTCTCTCATTATTCACTTTATTTTAAACGTATAGCCCTAAACTACATTTATAGACTATGTTGTAATCCTTATTAAACTTAAAATAAAATCTCATCATGGCTCACCAGTTAACGAACCCAACTAGCATCCATGAGATGCAGATTTGATCCCTGGCCTCTCTCAGTGGGTTAAGGATGCAGTATTGCTGTGAACTGTGGTGTAGGTCGAAGACCCAGCTCGGATCCCAAGTTGCTGTGACTCCGGCATAGGATGCTGGCTACAGCTCTGACTGGACCCCTAGCCATGGAACCTCCATATGCCGCTGGTGTGGCCCTAAAAAGACTAAAATAAAATAAAATAAAATCTCTCAGCTTCTCACTCCAAACAGTATTTTTGGGGGGGGTTATCATTTATTTTTTTTATTTTTATTTTTTATATTAATCAATGAATTTATTACATTTATAGTTATACCATGTCATCACAACCCGATTTTATTTTAAAAATTCAAATATTGTGTGATTTTATTCTATTAATTATGCAATGCTTAGTAAGCATTGGATTTTTTTGGAGGTTTTCATTTGTTTTTTTGTGTGTTTTGTTTTTTGGAGTTTTGTGGGGCGGGTTGTTGCTTTTTGTTTGTTTGTTGCATTTTGAGTGCTACATGATCCTACTTCTGTTGGTCTCCAGAAGTTGCAAGTTTTTTTTTTTTAATCATAATATATTCATTTCACTGTTTTCATCTTTCCCTACTAGCACGATTATTTTCACCTACTTCAATTCATAACTCGAAAATATCACAAAACTTTCAATTATTCAGTTTTTTAAAGTGCATTGACCCTTTCACAGCTTCACTTTTATCTTAAACATTTAAACATCAAGATTTATGTGCATTTTCCTTTAAAGCATCTTCCTGTTTTTCATTTATCTTTGCTATTTTCATATGGTTATTTTTTGCCAAGATCTCTAACATCTGTTTTAAAGATCAGCATAAAAGAGAATTAAAATCGTTAGGAGTTCTTAGACATTTTAGAGCCAATATTGTGTTCATGGATTTCATTTATTTCTTGTCTAGTATTTCTCTTTGCTTAATTATCACTGTAAAAGCTCTACTTATTCTGTATAATTCCCATGGCTACAATTGCTGCTTTTAAGGGTTTTTTTAAACTCTTTTTTAAACTTTCCTTGAAAGTTTTTTTTTGTTTGTTTTCTGTTTTTTGTCTTTTTTTAGAGCCGCACCCTCGGCATATGGTGGTTCCCAGGCTGGGGGTTGAATCAGAGCTGTAGCTGCCAGCCTACACCACAGCCACAGCCACACAGGATCCAAGCCACTTCTGCGACCAACACCACAGCTCACGGTAATGCCAGATCCTTAACCCACTGATTGAGGCCAGGGATCAAACCCCTCATCCTCATGGATGCCAGTCAGGTTCATTAAACACTGAGCCACAACAGGAACTCCTCCTTGAAAGTTTTAATGGATAAAATATCATGTAGTCTCTAACCTCTAGTTTCCTTTCTAAGCATTGGCATGGTTGGTTCGGAAGCCCATTTTAGCCATATCAAAATTTGTTCTTTAAGGCATGAGAAATTAACCAGCTTAATATATAGTCTTAACAAACCATTTCTTTATTGCAAACTTTATTTACAACGGTCACATCATTGATAGTTTTGAAACTAAAATTTGAAACAGTTTAACAAGGCTAATAAGTAGAATTGTATCCATAGAGAGATTAAGAAAAAATCATTGAAATCAGGGTTGTGTCTTAAATTCCAGAATAGAAACCCCCCGCCCCAACACCTCTTAGAGAAAGCTTACTAAGTAGAGTAATAAATGTCTCTGACAGCACTGACTGGCCCAGCTGGCCTGGATCTTCCTTTCATGCTGATGTGAGCAGTTACCTCTCTTATGCTACTTTAATTCTTTAAAGGATAATGAGGAACAAAGGTCACACTGATTTTTTTCCTAAAAATGCTAACTTCAGACTCTTTCCATTTTCAAGTTTAGTTAGATACTCCTGTACTTGCTTCAACATAACATCTACAATACGGTATATAATAGGGTATTTATAGGCTCATAATCAACTCTCTTCACTTGGAAGACACGAAATCTGAAAACAAGGGTACCTTAGAAATACTGGGGTTTGTGTCGAGACTACTGCAAATAAAGCAACTATCTCAGTAAAGTGAGTCACACAATTCTTTTGATTTCCCAATGCATGTAAAAGTTACATTTACATTATACTATAGTTTATTTAGTGTGCAATAGCATGATGCATAAAAAATTACATACTTTAATGGAAAATTCTTCATTGTTAAGAAATGCTAACCATCATTAGAGCCTTCAAAGATGACTGATCATGAATCACTGTAACAAATATAATAATAATGGAAAAGTTTGAAATATAGTGAGAATTACAAAAAAGTGACACAAAGAACTTCCCACTGTGGCACAGTGGGTTAAGAATCCAACCGCAGGGGCTCCAGTCTCTGCAGAGGCTTCGGGTTTGATCCCAGGCCAGCACACTGGGTCAAGGATCTGGAGTTACTGCAGCTGCAGCTCAGATTCAATCAATCCCTGGCCAAGGAACTTCCACATGCCGTGGGTGTGGCCAAAAAAACATGTGACACAGAGACACAAAGGGCACAAATGGCACAAATGCTGTTAGAAAAATGACACTGATAGACCTGTTTCACCCAGGGTGCCACAAACCTTCAATTTATAAAAAAAGAAAGAAAAAAACATAGCATCTGCAAAGTGCAATGAAGTGAAGCAAGCCAGTTATTTGCATAAGGCAAGCCAGTTATTTGCATAAGGTTATTTCTTAAACTATCCACTATTGTAGAATAGGGCCAATGACAAAGTTAAAATTCCCAGACACTTCATCATATTTTCAGTTCTCTTTGGGCACAAGTTTAGAAAATAATATATAAAGATTCTTGAGTTCTCTACACAAAATAGGCAACAATTAACAATTTCTTATATTTATATTTTTAGATGAAATAAAATATCACTGATATTCAAGCCCATTTATACTTTATTACTAGGTCTCACTTCCACCCTAGAAACAAGCATTATCATATATTGATGTCTATTCTTCAGTCCATATTTTTAACTAAAAGAAGAAAGAAGGGAAAGAGAAGGAGGAGTAGAAGGAAAATTTTCAAATTATTGACTTTCTGGAGTTTCCATGGTGGCACTGTGGAAACAAATCCGACTAGGAACAATGAGGTTGCAGACTTTTTATTTTTGTTAAACAGTGACTAGGAAGCAGGGACTCTTTTAAGTGCTTTTCACATATTAACTCAATTATAAAAAAATTATTTTATGAGTGAGAAAACTAAGGCACATAGTGTTTAAATTGCACAAGGTCACATAGATTATAAATTCTGAAAACAGAATATAAACCCAGATTTTTCACCCCATACACAAATTTATGTATCTTTTAAGTATGTTTGATATCTTTAAACTATGTTTAGTATCATTTTAGTATCATTTTCTATCTCTTAATACTTGTTTATAAATCAGAGTTCTATTTTTGAGGTACAATCTTTTCTTTTTGCCAAAGAAAACATAAGGTAAATATTTATCAGGCATTCTTCTCACATATATCTAATAACAGAATTTCCAGATCTGGTGAGTACTAGAAATTAAATTTAAATTCAGTAAAGATTATTTAATTGTTCTATGCTACGGTTATATTTCCATATCCATCAAATTTCAGAATTTTCTATTCATTCCAGATACTTTCCAATATTTTGTACTGTCAGACTTACTTCTTTTCAATTCAGATATATGTGAAATGGTAATTTAAAATAAATTTTTCCTTGTTATGAGAGAGATGGAGTATTTTGGGTTTTTTTTTTTCCCTGAACTTTTCCAAGTTTGTATTTTTCTCCATTATCTTTTGAGTTATTGGTCTCTTTTCATCAATATGTAAAAAAATTTTAGTAAGTTCTGGATGCAAATCCTTTGTCCCCTGCAAATATATTCTCACAGTTTGTCACATATTTTTTAAGTCATCTTTTTATGTTCGCATATATTTACTGTTTTGCTAGCTTTAGTAGAGTCTAATCTATTCCTTTTATAGTGTGTGCCTTTTTAAAACCCTTCCCCTCCCACAGGTGATAGAATTGCTTTTCTGTATTTTAATAATAGTAGGCATTCCCACTGTGGCTCAGTGGATTAAGAACACAGTGTAGTCTCTGTGAGGATGCAGGTTCGATCCCTGGCCTCACTCAGTGGGTTAAGAACCCAAGGTTGTCATAAACTGTGGTATAAGTCATAGATGTGGGTCAGATTCATTGTCACTGTGACTGTGGCATAGGCAGGCAGCTACAGGTTGAATTCAACCCCTAGTCCAGGAACTTCCATAGGCTGCAGGTGCAGATGTCCTAAAAAGAATAAATACACAAATACATATGTACGTAAAATAATTTTGGTGTTCTGAACTTTGTGTATGTAGTATGAAATAATTATATCAAATTTTATCAGTTTTCATATAAAGAGCCATTGGTTTTACTACCATTTGGTATATATCTTACCCTTTTCTTGCTGATTTATAAAAGCCAACTCATGGGAAAGAAACAGAAGGCCATTTTGTTATTAATCTGAATTTGTTGTTAACAACTTATATAGCATGTTACAAGAGAGAGCTAATTTTGATGGAGAAATGAAAGAAAATAAATTCCAAAAATCTGGAAAGTTGTAAGTGTGGAAAAGCAGTAGTAGAAGATTACATTTTCTAATCAAACACAGTATCTCCCAGTTCGTATGCTCTTCTGCAGTGTGACTTTGCCACTCCCCCAGAAAGATGTGGAAATTGTTTCTCCCCCCTCTTAAATGGAGATGGGCCTTACAACTGCTCCAACCAACAAGATAAGGCAGAAGAGAGGCTGAGCCAGGTCTTAAATGTCTTAAATGTGCTCTCTTAAATGTCTTAGCATCTTTCTTTGTCTGCTGTTCACAATTATAAGAGGGACAATTACCCTGAGACCATCGAGTCATCAGAAGCCCAGTCCATGTAAGGAGATCTGGAGGCTCAGCTGCCATGCACGAAGACAGTGAGAGATTGGAGCCCCAAGTCCCAGCTCAGTTATGTAAGTGAAGAAACTACCTTGGAAGCAGATTTCCTGGCTCTAAACACCTCTGCTGACATTCTCTGTTTCAGAGACAGAATCACCATCTCAGCCCTTCAGAAATCTCTGACCCATAAAATCCTGAGCAAAATAAAATCACCATTTTAAGGCATTGCACTTTAGTGTATTACATGTTGAATGTATAACCTAAGTAGTACACTATCTGTAAACCTCAAACTGTAAGAAATAAGATGGGAAAAGAGCTCAGAGCCATCAAGTCACTTATAGTATATTTTCTCTATAGCAAAGATCAGCTGAGAATAATTCTTTCCAATTAGGCCCACCCCAATTATCCAGAATAATCTTATTAATTATTATTGATCTGCATGTTCCCTTCATAGCAACACCTAGATTCACGTTTGATTGAATAACTGGACAAATTGACACATAACACTGACCATGATATGACATAAATCTCTCATTTCAGTTAACCTCAAGATAAATACCCATTGAAGTATGTTGTAGGAGAGGGAATATGAACCAGTTAGCAAATAAATAAGACAGAGAGTTATGTCTGGTAAAGAATTTTGAGTAGAGATGCTAACAGACCAAATAGATCAAGGACCTACTAAAATCTGTTGAGGGAGAAACCATGGGCTCGGTGCAACAGAGCATTTGCCAGGCAGGAAGCATTCCACAGATGTGGAGAAAAGCTCATATTTCACAATGTCCAGTTTATAAATGCCCAAGGAGAATAATGGACAAAGATCATTTCCAGATGCTAGAACCAACAGCATGAATGATATGAACAAGAAGGTTTATTTAGACTATAGGGAGAAGAAACTTCATCAATACTGGTGTTGACCTTCAAAGTTCCTACTCCTGAAGAATGCATCATTGCTATAAACCATTATGTTTCTCATTATTCCAAATTCATAAATGGATATTATTTTTTTCCGTCTTTGTATAGTGGATATGAATGTAAAGAGTGAAAAGATAATCACTCTTCTATTTTAGTTGACAGGCTGCAACCTATGAGCCATATTCAGAGCTGATGGAGAAGACTGCACATCACCTGGAAATTGAGTCACCTGCTGGGGTTTTGGTTGTCTCTCTCAGGGGTGGATGAATAGGTTCTGTGGGTGAAAATAAGGATGTGCATGGATATTTTGTTGGTCAATGAGGAAAACTATAGAAGAATACAAATCATTAACCAAAATCTATGGCACTCCTCTTCCTCATTCCATAAAGTATCACTCTATTATGGAGGTTCCCAGGCTAGGGGTTAAATCAGAGCTACAGCTGCTGGCCTCTGCCACAGCCACAGCCACAGCAACATGGGATCTGAGCCACCTCTGTGACCAACACTACAGCTCACAGCAATTCAGGACCCCCAACTCGCTGAGTGAGGCCAGGCATCGAACCCGCATCCTTATGGCTGCTAGTTGATTTGTTTCCGCTGTGCCACAATGGGAAGGAACTGCCCCCTCTTAAATTTTTCTTATCTTGTAATATGGCACCAACATCCACGTCAATCCTTAAATTGAAATTCTGCAAAGAATTCTTTATTTCCCTCTCATTCTACTAATCCGATTGTTTTCCAAATTTAGTGAATGCTACCAGGTAAATTTTTCTTTAAAATTTCCTACTACCCATTTTTGCTGCCTTAAAAATAGTAGCAGTATCATATCCATATCAGTAGTGGTTCTTACTATCTATTTGTCTAAATTTGTGTCTAATCACTTCACATAAATCATCACTTTTAATTCACATATTAATCTTGTAAAATAGCTCCCAAATTATCTTCATTTTAAAGAATGTCACTATCTAATACATTCCATAGCCAGGATTCTAATCTCAAGAATCCAATATCAGAACTTTTATTCCCAAGCACTTCGGGCTGTCATGTTTTCTCACATAACTTCTGTAGTGAGACTCTACTGAAACTCTTTAACTGCCTTCTTCCTCCTGCATTGACATCCTCCAAACTTTTATATATACAGCAGCCAAACCTAAGTCAAATTATTCTACTTCTTAAAAGTCCCATAATGCTTTCATATTCTTTAGTGTATAGAATTTATCATCTTTTCTGGGTCAAAGAGTTTCATCATGCTTTGGGTCTTCTCAATTCAACTTCATATCTTGCCATATTTTCCTTCATATTCTCTACTTGAGTTACAATGAACTAGTTGAGGTACTCTCTTTTGGGAATGTCTTCTTAATCCTATAGCATGAGCCTAGCTGAAACACACCAAACTACTAAATAGATCCAAAAATATAGTGGTGATTCAAATACAATAAAAGCTCTTCTTTTGCATGCAATAGTCCAGGTAGGTGTTTCAGTTCAGGGAGATGGAGGGATGAGCTCCTCTCTGTAGCATTATTACAAATCCAAAGCTGATGGAGGCTCTGCCACTAACACATGGCTTACAGGGTTGCTGTCATCTTCACCATTCCAGTTCATGAGATACAGGAAACTGCAGATGAGGGTACTTCCAGTTTCATGGACCATTACTGGAAGTAGCATGCATGACTTCTGCTCATTCTCCTTTGGCTGCCCCTTAATCACATGATGCCATCTCTCTCCAAAGTGCTAAGGTTTCCAGTTCTTCACTAAGCAACTGTACTCCAGATGCAATTACTTTGCAATGAAAGCAAAAATATAGATGGCAGTGAACATATTTGTCATATACGGTTAAATCTTATTTGTCTTTAAGAGCTCAGATCATATGGTATCTGCTCTGAAACATCTTTCCTGACCCCATCAATTGTGGTGAAGCATTCCTCTTGTGTGCTCTCATAGCATACCTCCTATTGGTATATCATCCTTCCAATTATATAGTGAGTTTCTTTTTTTCTTCTTCTTCTTAATTTTTTCGCTGCACGCATGGCTTATGGAAGTTCCCAGGCCAGGGGTTACCTACACCACACCTGTGACAACACCAGATCCTTTAACCCATTGTGTTCAGCTGGAGATTGAATCCGTGTCTCTACAGCAACCGGAACACCTGCAGTCAGATCTTAACCCACTGTGCCACAGTAGACAATCTAAGTGAGTTTCTTGATGGAAAAGACCTATTATTGATCTTAAATTCTTAACACAAAGCATGTTGCTGAGCATATTATAATATAGTTCTCCAGAATACAAATTGGATTGAATTAAATTAAAATGAAATCAATGTGGAATGTACCAAGATTGAAAAGAAAAAAGAAAGAAAAGGACTGAAGACTGTGAGAAGCTGGGGTTATGGAAGCCAGGTGAAGGAACAGCTGCATCAGTCACTTCAAGGAAACTAATTGTGGCTGACAAACATTTTGTTAGTTTCAGCTTAATGAGCAGAGGTAAATATGAAGAGGTAGTGAAAAAAAAGGTGAGATAAAAGCAGCAACTTAGGTGACAAAAAGAATCCAGGAGGATTTTGTTTTGTTTTGAAGGTGGGAAGTCATAGCTTTCCCCAAAATTATCATAGGATATGGAAAATAAACAACTTGATCTATAATTGTTCCCAAGTGTCTAGACTTGGATTCAGTTATTTTATACCAAGCATAAATGGCACATGCCCCTAAGCATTCAAGGCTAATTATGTCCAGTTTTTTGTTTTTCTCAATTGTCAAAGAAGTATACTTTCTGAAATAGCTGAGTAGGTATATAATTAAACAAGCATATTTTATTACTAGAATTAGGGTGTTTTGAGTGCCTTGAGTTTTCAAATCTGTTCTGATTCTCAAAAGGTGATTTCCCCAAAATTTGTGAATGTATTTTCAAAAATAAAATGTAGTTTCCTTATCTCTTTGTTAGAAATTCAGTGTATATATCTCTTTGTTAGCACCACATGATCTAAATCATGAGTAATGTTTACCTCTATTCCAATAGTTTTTCTTTTCATATGTCCAAAATAAGTACATTATACTTTTGTTTTTGCCTTTATGTATCTAAAAATAAGAATTCTCTGCAATACTCTGCATGTACTGTCTTCTCTTCCTCTCATTCTTACTAGATCCCAGGAGTATAAAAGTAAATCCTGCTAAAATAAAATCATCAGAAGATTAAAAGAGTTTGAGGGAGTTCCCACTGTGGTGAAGTGGAAACAAATCCAACTAGTATCCATGAGGATGCAGGTTCGATCCCTGGCCTCACTTTAGTGGGTCAGGGATCCTGCTCTGCTGTGAGCTGTGGTGTAGGTCACAGATGAGGCTTGGATCCTGTGTTGTTGTGGCTGTGGTGTAGGTGGCAGATACAGCTCCAGTTAGACCCCTAGCCTGGGCCATATGCTGTGAGTATAGCCCTAAAGAGAATTAAAAAAAAAAAAAAGAGTTTGAGGAAGTAGAATACCCAGTTCACGAGTGTCTCTCTTCTCATTACTCTCACTGCAGTCAAGAATAGAAATTTCAAGGAGGAGTGATGTGATCTTGTGAATATCAGACATTTCGAAGTAAAGACGACCTTGGTTATAGTCCAATAGTGCAGATTTCCTTTATTCCTTTCTCCAATGTTCAGTTTGTGATTACCGACAAAGCCATTGAGGTCCATCTTCTACTTTTTTGTTAGCACAGAGAAGGTAGGATCCTGGGGTGGCTTAAAGGAACAGACATTATGTATTTGAAGACTCTGAGATCTGTTTTTGTTCTTGTTGTTGTCTTATTTATTATTGTTGTGCTTTTTGTATATATTTGTTTGAATCAGTCTTTGTCATGGTTCAATCTGAAATACAGAAATCTGTGCTCACAGGATTATATAAACTATTATAATATTTAAGCAATTCTCTATTTTCCAAATCAGAGAAATTGATTTCTAATAGACCAATGATGGAGATAATAGGAATATTCCAAATCCATTTACCAGATAAAAAGGGAAAATAGAGAGGCCATTATACAAATGATCTCCAGGCTTTAAACTTCACCCTGCCTAGAGGAGATAATACATAATATGGCGGAAAGACAAAACCAAAATGGATTTTGCTCATTTGATTTCAAGTCTAATGTTTAGTTAATGCTTGTTCTCTTTTCTTTTCTTTTTATCTTTTTGTCTCTTCTTAGAGCTACACCCATGGCATGCAGAGGTTCCCAGGCTAGAGGTCGAATTGGAGCTGTAACCACCAGCATGCACCACAGCCACAACAACGCATGATCTGAGCTGCATCTGTGACCTACACCACAGCTCACGGCAACGCCGGATCCTTAATGCACTGAGCAAGGCCAGGGATCGAACCCGCATCCTCATGGATGCTAGTCGGGTTCATTAAGCTCTGAGCCACAATAAGAACCCCAATGTTTGCTTTCTGAATGGATATTAATTAATCATCCTTTTGTCACCTGTTTGGTATGTTTGTATTTCTGGTCATCATTCTCATATTTTTTTAGGCAAATAAATTTTACTTATTACAGAAATGCTGACATATTTTAAAGTTTTGTTTGCAGTGATACTCCACTGGCACATGGAAGATGCTCAATAGGATTTTTTTAGTGAATCTTGAATGAGTCTGTTCTATTTAGAAATAATGAAAACAATCTCCCTGCTGCACTTTGAGAAATGGCAGAGAGGGAATAAAAGAGTTTCCGATGAGTTTATAAATGTTTTGTGTATGGGAATCTATGTGATACAACTTTGTACATTCACAACCTAAAACCTTCCAGGAATGAATACAAAACTAGTAAACATAAATGATAATATAATGTTGATGGAATTATTTACAGAAGCTCATTCCCAAAGAAATATTAGAGAATTTTGAGTGCCTTCATTTGTGTACACTCAAAAAATCCAATTCATGGATAGTTCTTTCATACCGTTTCTTCCTCAAAGGTCTCCAAAAGAGAATAAAACCACTGAAGCAAGAGTAGTTTTAGAACAAGTTGTACTCACTATTACACAGTCTGGAAAACAAACTAACCCTTCTCCAGAGAAGCAATCTATTGCGAGTGCCCCATTGCATTTAGGAAATAGATGTTAGTTTGGTTATGATTATTCCCCATTGGAAATGAAGCTTGACTCTTTTTATATCAGTCACAGAACAGTCCTTGCAAAACACAATGATTTAAAAATCTTTATTAACTGAATAATGGTAATGTTAATAAAGTTAATCTCATCATAGTAGAATAGGGTGGGAAAATTGAGCCATGCATTCTTCATTACACAACAATACAACTGTCACTTTTATTTGACTTAAAGATATCTCTCCTGTACCTTTGTTTAATTACAGGTCTACCTAAATTTTGTGGTAATTTGGAACAGGTTAAAAATTTCTGATGCTAAGATGTCAATACCTAGGTCCAAAACCTAAGTTTTATCACTTATTAGCTGGGTGATTTTGGAAATTTAGTGTCCTTATTTATAAAAATGTTTAAAAAATCAAAACCAAAAAACAACAAAAATCTGCCTCCATCTACCTTGCAGGTTTATTTTTAAAATCTAATAAGATGATGGAGTTCTTGTCGTGGCTCAGTGGTTAAGAAATCCGACTAGGAACCATGAGATTGCAGGTTCGATCCCTGGCCTTGCTCAGTGGGTTAAGGATCTGGTGTTGCCCTGAGCTGTGGTGTAGGTTGCAGACGTGGCTCAGATCCCATGTTGCTGTGGCTCTGGCATAGGCCGGCGGCTATAACTCTGATTAAACTCCTAGCCTGGGAACCTCCATATGCTGCAGGAGCCGCCCTGGAAAAGGCAAAAAGCCAAAAATAAATAAATTAAATAAATAAATAAAATCTAATAAGATGAGATCACTGTTAAAAACAGAGACATAAAATATTTAAACTTAGCAACTTGCATGACGCCTGACTAGAAGCTTGAATAAGGTATGGCCCTGCTCTCACACTGCTTAGCCAATAGAGGAAAGTTCTGTACAAATGATAGTGCTCAGCAAGACAATGTAGAAACATAATTCCTTCAGAGCCTAGAACTTTTTTCTAGTTTTTCTCTTCAACTCCCTTTCTCAACAATTTCTTTTTTTTTTTTTTTTTAGGGCTGCACCCATAGCACATGGAAGTTCCCAAGCTAGGAGTGGGACTGGAGCTGCAGCTGCCAGCCTATACCACAGCCACAGCAATGCCAGATCCAAGCTGACTCTGCAACCTACACTACAGTTGAGAGCAAGCTGAATCTTTAACCCACTGAGAAGAGCCAAGGATCAAACCCGTATCCTATGGATACTAGTTGGTTTCGTTACCTCTGAGCCACAATGGCAATTCCTCAATGATTTTTTGAGATCAAATATCTGAAGTTCTTTTTAACTCTTTGGGGTTTTGGGGTGTTTTTTTGTTTTCTGTTTTTTGGGGGTTTTGTTTGTTTGTTTGTTTGTTTTGTCTTTTTACCATTTCTTGGGCCGCTCCCGTGGCATATGGAGGTTCCCAGGCTAGGGGTCTAATCGGAGCTGTAGCTGCCAGCCTACGCCAGAGCCACAGCAACGCCAGATCCAAGCCGCGTCTGCAACCTACACCACAGCTCATGGCAACGTCGGATTGTTAAGCCACTGAGCAAGGCCAGGGATCGAACCTGCAACCTCATGGTTCCTAGTCGGATTCGTTAACCACTGTGCCACGACGGGAACTCCCTTTTCTTTTCTTTTCTTTTTTTTTTTTGTCTTTTTGCCTTTTTCTAGGGGGGCACCTGCAGCTTATAGAGGTTCCCAGGCTAGGGGTCTAATTGGAGCTGTAGCCACGGGCCTACGCCAGAGCCACAGCAATGTGGGATCCGAGCCGTGTCTGCGAGCTATACCACAGCTCACGGCAATGCCGGATCGTTAACCCACTGAGCAAGGCCAGGGATCGAACCTGCAACCTCATGGTTCCTAGTTGGATTCGATAACCACTGAGCCACTACGGGAACTCCCTTTTTAACTCGTTGAATGGACACATTTTTCTTTTCTTTTCTTTTCTTTTTTTTTCCCCACCCCGAGTCATATGGGATTTCCAGGCCAGGGATCAGATCTGAGCCATGGTTTTGACCATTGCCATAGCTGCTGCCGCGCAGGATCCTTAGCCAACTCTGTGGGGCTAGAGATCAAATCTGAGTCCTAGAGCTGCAGAGATGCCACAGTCCTATTGTGAAACAACAGGAACTCCTGGACAAGTCTATTTTTGAAATATTCTATTTTAATCCTGTCTAAAATGTATAGCATCAGTTCCAAAGGCATGGCCTATCCCTGGAACCCAAGAGAAAATTGAAGATGGAAACATATATTCTTTGTTCTTTGTTGCTATTCTCATTGTAAATGGAAAGAAGTTTCACCTGGATCATTTGAAATTTGGAAGGCATGAAAAGGCTACAGCTTATTACTATTCAAAGTAATTGAGAATTTTTATTAAACCTAAATCACTAATTTCTATGATGCTTCCTTTATTTCTCATCACTAACTGTGTGACTCTAGGCAAGTTATTTAGATTGTCTAAGTCTCAGTCATTCCAAATGTAAATTGGAGATAATAACACCTATGTCATAAAGCAGTTGAGAGGGTGCCATTTGTATACTGAACACAATTACAAAGAATCACTATACTTGAGCCATTACTGTTATTATCACAGAGGCTATAAGAGGAACTTCATAAATGACCTTCCCAGTCATATATGCCGTGCTCTGAAATTCCAAACCTGTTCTGGAAATAGCCAGCTTCCTCTGGCTTTCTTCCAAAGGACTAGCAAAGATGCTGCAGTAGCATTACCTTGGCCAGGCAAAGGATCTAAAGGGAAAAGACATCTTCATTGTGAAAAGAGAAAGCTATTGTCTGAGTTTCCAAGGAAAGCACCCTGAATTAAATAGAAAGAAACACTAGTCAAGTTTGGTGGGAGATACGAGGTGGGGAATATGCAATAGCTAAGGGGAGATGCAAGATCTACAGAGCTGAGACAGAAAACTCCACGATTTTGCTATTTATCATTGTTTTGACAGGAAGAGTAATCAATTTCTCAGCAATTCTGGCTTAATTTTTTTAATGTTGACTTCTTCCTGAGATTGGCTTCCTTAATTGCAAAATATTTTCCAACAGATATTCCAACAGAATGCAGCTACAGATTTTCTCACTTAAACTAATGTGACAAGAAGGTAGCTTTCTACAACAATCAAGTAAAAGTCTTAAATTTCAGTATGATTGGACAACATGAACAAATAACTGTGACCAGAGCAAATAATGTATGGTCATTGATTTAGGCTTGTTGTTCTCAACTGTGGCAACAGGGACTGTGATTGCATTGATTTACTCACATCAATCAGCATGTACCCAAGGAGCTAGAGGTGAAGTAGCATCCATCCATACTACATAACTGCCACAATGAAAAAGAGAAATGCTCTGAGAGATGTAAATTTCCCAAATACAAATTTGCAGCTTGCCAAAAAGAGGTAGTAAGGAGGAAATGGCTGGCTGCAAGGGAGACAACTCAATAACGATCACCCCAGACCCTGTCAAAAGTCACTGTTCGTTCAGTTGGTCAATAGCATCCCTTTTATTGAAAAATAGGCAACCATGGAAAGATAGCAGCTGTCATGTTTTGATATTGCCCTGCATTCTGCTACCAGCAATGTGCACGATATCGTCTATAAGTTTTGAAATACATTGGTATGAAAGTGAAGTTTTAATGTCTTCATTTTACAGATCACAGAATGATGACTCAGGGAATTTGAGAGACTGGCTCCATGGGCACAAATCTAACAAGTCAACAGAACCAGAATTCATGGCCATTTGTGTTTGACTCCAGAGCTTTTGATTTCTTTTCATCACTTGGCAATACCTCCTCTGATCTTGGTATATCTTCCTTATCTACGGCAAACCCAGCAGTAACAAAGAGCTTTCTAGAGCAGTAAGAAACACATCTAAGACCCTTTGCCAGAGTCAGGGATGAAAATCAAATTGCCATTTAGAATGTAATTAATAGTCATAGAATTAGTAGGAGTATAAATTAACAGAAACTTTTTGGCAAGGAGTGTCCTAATCTGCATTAAAACTTAAATTACGTACGCTTTTTGATCTATCAGTTTCACTGTTAGAGGATACAATTTTAAGTCTGAAAATATATGGGTACAAGGATATTAATTGCAGTAGTTGATGGAATAAGATAAGAATACTCAAAATCACAAGTGGTGGGGAGGTTGCATTATTAAAGAGATTGGTCAGGAAGGACCTTTTCATGAAGGTGAGATTTGAAACTTACAGAAGTGAGGAAGAGCATTCCTGAGTATGGAACAACTGAGAGCAAAATACTAGAGTGGGAGTATGCCTAGCAAGTTTGAAAAGCAGCAGGCAGACCAACATAGCTAGAATAGTATAAGAGAGGGTGAAAGAGATGAAGGCAGAGGTGAGCTCAACAGAACACCATGGAAGGCGTTGCTGGTCTTAAAGGGACCTGTACTCGTAAATACCACTTTATGCAACCTCTTTGAATGTATGCTGCACACTTAGATGTAAGGAATGGGCAGCTGAAATAGAGGGGAGATGGATGCTAGTGAGTTCAGAAGGCTGAAGAAGTGACAGTTTTAAGAAGACGATGAATGAATTTTATTTGTGTCTTTCATTGAGGAAGAACAAATTACAGCATGACTTGAGTGATAATGCTGATTCTCTTTCCTGGATATTGGTGTAGAAGGTTATTTTGATTAGAAGGGGGTTAGGAGGGAAAAGGTCATAGTTCATTTCACGTCATGTGAAAAGACTGAGTTGATGTTGGAGAAAAATTCTGAAGAAACATAACCCCTTATCACAAAAAAAGCAAGGATGTATAAAACACACACACACACTTTGAAAGGAGAATAAAAAATGTGATTCTCCAAATAATTTGGAGACAATAAAAAAAAATTGATTTTTTTTTCTTTTTGAGATTTTCTCTTTTAAACATGGATTAATTACTCCCATAAATTATCCGGGAAAAATTAAGATTTAATTAGGCACTCTTTCTGCATAAAATCAATGCACTTATTTTAACATCACTTTAAATTACAGAAATTCCACTGAAATCCATAAAAATAAATACAGTGTACGTGAATTCTATTTTCTATTTTTATTGCAATCTATTTAGTGACTTGGGAAAAGTCAGTTCTTAATTGCTTTAGGTAATTGTGTCTGTCTTGATTACATTACCAAATAATTTATTATTGAGAGAATTAAGTGGCTATTGATTACAACTCTATGAATTTCCTAAAGGATTTTAAGATTTAAAAATCCTAAGTCTTAGTTATGTTTTGGATTTTCTCTCCCTTTCTTTTTTTTCTTTTACTTATATAAGACCACTCCAGTTGCAGCCAAGCTTGTCCTGGAGAATGGCCCCAATACAAGATGAAAAGACAAAACCCAGTAAGATTGAGGACAACATACAACCAAAGAGGGACCTGAGTGAAGATGAGGACGGCAGATGGAAGGAAATCCAGAATGTCTTACCAAAGGAATAGAAAGGGTAGTTTTAATGCAGCCAGATACTTTAGCCACATCTGTTGTGAGACATGTTTCTACAATATTTTCTTAGCCGCTTTGCTGAAAACTCCATCTTGTCCTGCCTTACTTTACCCTATATTCCTGCTTGAAAAACAGTCGCAGGGCTTAAGAACAAAGACCTAAAGGCATAAGTTATTCATAGGGTCAGCTGAATGAGGGTATAATGCGTTGGTCTAGGCCTGCCTGACCTGTGCAGACTGGTACGCCATTTGCACAGCATGATATGTCCTCTTAAGAATAAAAGAAAGTGGAACCTCAAGGTCCCAAGGGGTTTATGAGGGGTCGTTAGCAGGATATGCCTTAGCAAGGAGAACCGAGGTGCAAACCTAGGTAGGACAGGTTGCTGCAGATAGGCACACTCTGCAGAAGCACAATGGTGAGTCTCTAGATGCTCTGCATAGATAGCTGACCAAGCTTCCTCAATGCTAATGATTGTTAAATGCCTAAAGGTCAGAATAAAAGCTTAATCAGCAACTGACTATCTGACTTTTAAAATAACTAAAAAAACCTATATCCTGCACCTACAACCCCCTCCTCACTTGATGTAATCCTCAAGAGCACAATAAAAGCAGTGTGGTTTCTTGAGGTGGCGCTCTTGGTCCCTGAGACCTTGAGTTCCCCAGTTCCCACCTTTACTTAAGATAAATGTCTCTGTGTCTCATTTTATGTTAACTTATTTCCTTAAGTTTCACAGCACCCGTTCTTCAGCCCCATCCTGCTGAGCTGGCCTCGGCACACATCGAAGTCAGATAAATAAGCAATACGAAACAAGAGTACATAGCTCAGCTTCTACCTGCAGGAGGTACGGATACAAATACCTTATCACCTGAAAAATAAATCAAAAAGTACTTCCTTCTCAGACATATCAATTTGATGCAATTTGTAATTAATCACTGAAGTGAATAATCAAGAAAATCAGCAGGAATTTGGAGGATATTGTCTTTTATTTAACTTCATAAAAAGGAATTATTATGCACTACAGTAGTTATTTCCCTAACAGATTTTTTTTTTGGCCACACCCAGGGCATATGGAAGTTCCCAGGCCAGGGATCAAATCCAGGCTGCAGTCTATGCTGCAGCTGCAGCAATGCTAGATCCTTAACCCACTGTGCTGGACCAGGATTGAATCCACACCTCCACAGAGACAACACTGGATTCTTAACTTGCTGCACCATGGTGCGAACTGATCATAATATTTTCTTGATAAACACGATCAACAATGAGACACGGTTCCTAACATCAGGAAAAGCAACATTTAAAGTATGATAAACTTACAGATAAATGATGTAATTATTTTATTATAATTACTATTGATTGCCTGTGGTGACATTCTACTCCCTGCCAGGGATGGCCTGGTCCATTTCACCTAGTTTCACCTCTTAGCTCACTCTATTTCTCCTCAGTCTTCTTTGTTCATTACAACTCTTCAACTTGACTTGAAAATTTTATTGTGTCCCAGAACTGATCCTTGGAACTCCTGTTTTCTCTAACTTCATGGGCTTTGTAGATAAATCATCAGTGTTAAGGCCTTAAATACTGAATATATGCTGATTTCTCCTTTAATCAACTCTCTTGTTTAAACTTCAGATTCAAATTTATATTTATTTGTATTTATTTATATGTATTTACATCAAACCCATCAAAACTGAGCTCTTGAATTTCTTCCCAAGCCTTCTCTACCCCCAAAAGTCCTCATCTTCAGGAATAAAACTCCATTATTTCATTTTCTCACATCAAAAACATGAGTTATTCCTGGCTCCTTTCTTTCTCACACTCCATGAAATAATGTTGAATCCTTCAAGAGATATTCAGAATTGATTTTTTTATCGCCACCTTTTATGCTACTATCTTGGTCCTTGCCTTATTCATCCCTCAGCAGTTCTTTTTGTCTCTTGTCTTTTTAAGGATGTTTTCAAATATACAGTGAAAGGATTTCCGTCGTGGTGCAGTGGCTAACGAATCCGACTAGGAACCATCACGTTGCAGGTTCGATCCCTGGCCTTGTTCAGTGGGTTAAGGATCCGGCGTTGCCATGAGCTCTGGTGTAGGTTGCAGACGCAGCCCGGATCTGGTGTTGCTGTGGCTCTGGTGTAGGCCAGTGGCTACAGCTCCGATTGGACCCCTAGCCTGGGAACCTCCATATGCCGCGGGAGCGGCCCTAGAAAAGGCAAAAAGACAAAAATAAAATAAAATAAAGCAGTGAAAAATGATTGAGCCCTTTACCAAATAAATGCAATTGTGTCTTCTGTTTTTAACTCTCCAGTGGGATCTCATCTTATGTAGAGTTAATCCATATTTTTTACAGCCAACTACAAGTCTCCCAAAAGATCTTTCACCTTATGTCTCTTCCTTCACCACTACCACTTTTATACACACAAGTCCTTCCCAGACCGATGCTGGATACTTTACTAAACCACGTACACTCCATGCATACGCTTAGGGTCCATTCTTCTTAGAACACTCTTCCCCCAGACATCTGCTTGGCTAGTGTCCTCACCTTCTTCAAGTTAGCCTCTCAATGATGCTTTCCCTACTCTGGCTTTAAAATTACAACTCTTCGTCCATTTTCTTTTCTACTTTCCTGCTTTGTCTCTCCTTTCTCCATAGCATTACTTATATTGTGAAAAACCATGCAGATGTCAAAGGTCATTAGACTTTCTGCAGTCAATAGGATTTGTTCTCAATTCAGTTTTCTAACTTTAGAGTTCATATATGCTCCATATAGAAAATAAATTTTAGCTTAAGTGAGATGTAATATGCATTCCAAGTTTCTTTTACAGGATTTATAAACATCAAGAAATTTTTAAGACTAAACCTCTGTATTAATTTGCTAGGGCTGTCATATATAGTACCATATACCATATGGATTAAACAACAAAAATTTATTTTCTCAGAGTTCTGTAGACTCGAAGTTCAAGATCAAGCTATAAGCAGGGTTTGTTTCTTCCAAAAGAAGGCTCGATTCCAGGTTCACTCCTTGGCTTTTAGGTGACCATCTTCTCCCTATGTTTTTATATCATTTTCTCTTTATGTCTATATCCAAACTTGCTTATGAAGATACCAATTATATTAGATTAGGGCCTTACCATGTACCTCATTTTAACTTAATGACCTCTGTTAAGACTCTATCTCAAATACGGTCACATTCTGAGTTACTGGAAATTAGAACTTCAATATATGAATTGGGGGGAGGGGAGAGAGATACAATTTAGCCCATAACCTCCACTAGTTCATATAAAGTATCATGCATCTAAAATTTAACTGGACTCTGAATTAAACTACAAATATTAAGAATGACTGTCTACAGGTGGGAGGATAAGGAGAAAACATGAAAGAAAGGAATAATAAGCAAAATACCTTAGATTGGGACATTCACTCACCACTCTGGTCCTGGGAGATTTTACACATCCACTACTAACCTGATCCACCAAGTAAAATATTGTTAAAACAAAATCTTTTGTATACCCTTCAAAGGATGTCTAACTAGTGATTTAGACATAGTCCTTAGACTTTGAATCATAGAGTTGATTTTTGTGCATCAAAAGTTAGAATCATCCAAGTTGTACCTAATTGTTTTTAAGCTCTTACTCTTGCTATTTCATAAAAGAAATTAGTTTCAAGAATGCTGAATTGAAAATGTGATTATTCATCTCCTCAGCCTTAGAATTTTTGATTTTCCCAGACCACTGAAATCTGAATAAATGCCTGAAAGCATGCACAATCACATACAAAAAAAAAAAAAAAAGAATTGCTATTGTATTTGTTCATGATCTATTTTTTTAAGGCCACTTAGGAGAAGTCAAACTGGTGCATACAGAAAAGGGGTTATTGTTGGATTTTACGTTGTTTTGAATCCTCAAATCTCAGCTACAATATTTATCTTGGAAATGAGTTTAATTCAAATGTTTAATTTTTATAAAAATTCAAGATGAGAAACTGGGAGTTTTAAATAGTCTATATTTGCCAAAACTTGGTTCCTTTGGGCTTATCTGGAAATGAGACAACTGCATTACCAATAAATTATAATCATTTCTAAACCTGCCCACTGGGGAATCACTGTTGTGATGGAATTCAGGTCATGATAGGTTTCTAATGTCAAGTTAGTGATGATTGATTCTGGAGTTCGTTTGTTCCACTCTTTTGCTTCTAACATTTCTCTAAACCCTCTCTGATTATCAATTCAGAGAATTTTGTTACGGAATTTTGGTGATTTTCATTCTGACTCCTGAAAAATTTGATGGGATTGGCTGGTCCCCTCAAAATCTTGGAACTTACAAAAATCTCCTTTTAGAAGTTTATGAAAAGTGGGCAGAGGATTGTTGAATCCCCCCCTAAGAGGTCAGCATTAGGCAGTCCCAAAGAAGTTAAGCGGTATTGTCCACTGACCAAGGGCTGCGTAGATATAGGTAAAATGAATACCAGGTACGACATGAACACTGGCCAGTCAGGCCCAGGCACCTAGCAACCAGTCACAAATAGCTCTAGTTATAAACAAAATTATAAACTCAAGTTGTTGTCTGAGTCCAGAGTCTATGCACTTGAGAATTTCACCATTTTTCCCTTATGTGTTTTTATATGCCAGAAAATTTACCAAGTTCTTTCATTTCTCTTTTAATATTAGTTCTTAGCTAGGATTCCTACCTCAATCACATGGGATAAGACTCAAAAATGTTTAATGCAAAAAAAGCAAAAAACAAAAAACAAAACAAAAAAGGAGTTCCTGTCGTGGTGCAGCAGAAACAAATCTGACTAGGAACCATGAGGTTGCGGGTTCGATCCCTGGCCTTGCTCAGTGGGTTAAGGATCCCGCATTGCTCTGAGCTCTAAGTGTAGGTCATAGACACTGCTCGGATCCCCCATTGCTGTGGCTGTGGCATAGGCAGGCAGCTACAGCTCTGATTTGACCCCTAGCCTGGGAACTTCCATATGCCATGGGTGAGGCCCTAAGAGGACAAAAAGACCGAAAAAAAAAAAAAAAAAGTTTAATGGTTTAAAAGTCAAACTCCTAAAAAGGAGTCCAAATTCTGGGTTCTGTGCTGCAGTTGCCAGTATTACATTGAACATTTAATTAAAAATTTTAGATGCCATTGTTTAATTAATTTTAAGTTGGTGAAGGTATTCCATTTTCTTTACTCAAATTAATTTGTCTGGCTGAGGCCATAAATGTAATCTGAAGCAGGTCTGCTAGGTATAATACCTGAAACAAACAAGAGAATAAAGGGTGATTATAGCTGTAGGTTCTGATTTACAGTCACTGAAGTAGCATTGCATCATTTGAGAGACTGCCAGTTTTCATTTGTGTGGCATCTGGATATTCCTATAAAGTATCTCCAACAGCGGCTAATAAAAGATATTGATAATTGAGAATTCCAAATGAAGTATTAATTGTCAAGGATGGTAGGGGAAAAAATTCCACAGAGGCCACCATTTTCTACTTTCAAGGTAAAATGTGCTCCCCCATAAAGAGAAATGAACATTGAGAGTGTCAGTATAAAGGGCTATGATTGATTTCCTGGGTGACTACTAGCAATCAGTTTCTTCTTTTTGAATCACACCTCATATGTCACAACTCAAAGAGCCTTAATGCCAGCTAATGTTTGCTGAACAAGTAATGAATTCATGGATTGCCTTTCTTTCTATACTTCATTTAAGAAAGCTAATTGTTTAGGGAATAGACTCTCCCTGGCTCATTGGTTTAATAATACAGGAAACTCTTGAAATTTCACCAATCTTGCATTTCACAGTAGGAAACCAAACTCAGCCTAAATGAACAATTGTCTCTTAACCAAGACTTGTGATAAAAACAGAGAGCCTTATTCATTAGAATGTAAACAAAAAATGAATGACTTTACTAACTAGTCCTTCCTGCTGGAGCATTTAGCCTTGGGTAGCCTTTAGCTCTAAAATATAAATAACATCCTCATTAATTTGAAGCAAAAGATCACAAATTAAAACGTTTTGTTCACCAAAATTGTTCTTTTAGCTCAACAGACCTCCACTGCAAGAATGTCTCCAGATCATTCATGAGAAATGTTGTTGGTATTTTATTATTTTACTATTTTTTGCATTTACTAACATGGATTCCAGGTAGTACTACAATAATATCACACTCATGAATTTGCCTTCTGTAATGCAAATTCAGAGTGAGAAAGTTTCGAAGTTGCAGATACCATACCCAAAGTTGCTTATAATCTTAAGTGTATCCAAGGAAATATGATTTGTTTGTGAATGTTATAAGTTATGTGTTTTCAGAAATAAAAGAGGTTGAGAAACCCTGATTTACTTGGTTAATATTTTAAATCTAAGTTAAAGAAAATATCAATTCTAGTCAAAACTACACATAAGCAGAATTAGCAGATACCCAATCCCTGTCCTCCAAGATTTATATTAAGGCTACTCTCACAAACGGATAAGTGTAATACTCATGTATGACAAAGTAAAAGCATAATAATAATAATAGCGCTGCTAGGAATAGCTATAATTCATGGAGTTTTTGCTATATAACAGATATTATTTATAACAGATTCCATGTTTGGTGCCTTACATTCCTCCCAACAGCCCATGAGGTTGATGTTATTTCCCCCATTTTTAGAGGAGAAATATGAGGCTCTGAAAGGTTAAACAACTTACCCCTAAACTAGTAAAGGGTGAAGGGAATATTCAAACCTAAGGATTACTCAAAATTACGTGTATATGCTTTTCCCATATGCAAATAAAATATGTCAATACCAACTGTGGATCAAGTTTATGTCTGATATTTAGTCAAGGTCAAAGATGAGTGAGGCTCAGTTAGAGAAATAGGAAAGGGTTGAGAAGGATAGTGTTAAAATTCTAAGACGGATCCCAATGACTCTTGCCCTGTATAGACCCCTCCTCTTGAATGTGAGTGGGCTAACAGAGTATGATAGGCTACCTTAATTCACATAGAAAAACTGAAAGGACTCTTTAGATGTCATAAAGGGCTCTAATCAGTTGACCTTGAGTTAATCAAAAGGAAAGTTTCCTGGGTTCAATAGAACACTGATGTGCTCTCCTGCTGACCTTGAAAAAATAAACTGCCAGGTGGTGAGGGAATTGTGGAAGGAGCCACAGGGCAAAGACCAAACAACCGAAAGTGGTCCCTGGTCTTGAGCCATCAAATAGCAAAATAAACTGATGTCTTTCAATCATTCTGGATGGAAGAATTCAGAAATCAACATCACATGATGCTCTGAAGGCAATGAGCATCACGATCTCTTCCAGATATAATATTCTATAGTTCCATGTTCTGTGATTCACTGGTATAGAATTCTTAAAGATTTTCAGATTTGCGCAGTATTTATTAATTTCATTTTATCTAAAAAAATAAACTGAAAACATGCAGCTTTAGAATCTATTATATCATGAAAGACCTGGTTGCAAGCAGAAAGATAGTGCAGCATGCCACTGACAAGGCCATGAGCACACTGGCCAGATTGTCTATGACTGACACATACTTGCTGTGTGACTTGAGACAAGTTACTTAACCTCTCTGGGCTTCAATTTTCTCATTTAGGGTTAAGTGCTAAACTTAAATAGGACTGAAGATTAAATTAATTAATAGATATAGCCCGTTTAGAATGTGTCTGGCACATGTTAAAAAAATATTAGTTATTATTGTTTTTCTCACCTGCTTAAGTAGGAAGAAGGAATTAAGTCAAATGAAAAACAGCCGAAGGGAATTGGAGCAATTTACTCTGTGTTAGAGAAGGGTAAAGAGGGACATGTAAAATTTCCCAGTCAAAGCAACCTTATTAACGTGCATGATTGCTTCTCCTCTAAAACCTGAGGTTTTTACCTTTAGAGGAAGAATTATGTGGACATATTGCTAAAGATAGTAAAATAACTGGGGTTCTAGCTCAGAAGAGAGAGGATTCTGCATATAACCTTATTTGCCAATTTAATTTTTACCTTTCCTCCAAGGCCACTCTCAAAAGCCATTTTCCCTGTCAAGTTTTTCTGTTTGTCAAAAGTAGAAACGCTCCCCGTCCCATCTTTTTAAGTCCTCCCTTGTGTCAGCACACACATGATACTTTTTAGAGAATTTTATTTCCTATGAAATTTTATTTCCTATGAAAGTGTAAATATTCTCCAGCAAAATGTATTAATAATTTGTTCAATAAACATTTATATAGCGCTTACTGTGTTCCAAGCTCTGCTCTAAGCATTTTGCAAATATTATCTCATTTAATCTTTGTGGGAGTTTGCAAAATAGAGCCATGATTCCTCCCATCTGTGTTTGCACACCTGCTTGTATTATGACTTTGCCATACCTCCCTAGTGGATTTCTCCATCCCCTCAAATCTGTGCTGCCCTTGTGATTTGGTTTAACGTAGCATGCAGCAGAAGTGATATTTTGTGAGTAGAGAGCTCATGCCGAAAAAAGATTTATAGCTTCTTCTCTGGCTCTTTTGCTTCTGTGAGATGACCAGGTAAGGTGACATTAGCCTCTTTGAAGATAAGTGACCACATATGCAGACATGCCCGTCAATGACTAATACCATCTACTAGACAATGAATGATCAAATATCCCCAGTGAAATTATTAGATGACTATAGCTGCCTGAGTGACCCAAGCAAGTGGAGCAGGAGAAGCGTCCAGTTAACTCAGGCAACAAAGTTTTGAGAGGCTTGTTTTGAAGCTAAGAATAACTGCTACTTTCCCATTATATTAATATAAACTTGATATCATTCCATTCCCATTTTACAAGGAAGCTAAGGTACCTTAACTTATTCAATGTTAAACAGCTAGGGCATGGCAAACCCAAGATTCAAACTCTGTGGTTCTACCAGAACACTAAGCAGATTTCCATTATGTAGTTTCTTCAACCACACAAACAGTTATGGAGCATCCTTGCACTCAATTAAGGACTGTAGGTTCATTGGCATTCTCATTAGCATTATTTTTCTGAATCTCCCCATTATCCTCAGAGGTAAGCAGGGCAAGTGGCAACTTTTTCATGCTATAGATCTGAGACAGAGACTCCTAGGGGTAAGCATAATGGCCACAGTTTTACAAGGAAGAGGGTAAAACCCAACATATATATATATATATATATATATTTTTACATACATTACCTAATGCCCAGGTACCAGCTTTCCTCAAGTTGCACACATTAGAGTGTCTTGCATGTAGTAAGTTTTCAGTGAGCACTTAACCATGATTGAAAGCAATAGGGATACATTATTTAGCCCATGCTTAATATATTTCCCCTTCTTTTGCAAATGAGGTCGCTTATATTTCTTCTTTATATTTCTTCATGGCAGATTCCTAATGCCACACAGTATGGCAGAGAACAGCCCTCACAGACGTCAAGAGTGATGACAATAAGGTAGTGATACCCAGAGAGAAGCGAATTTCTCTTCTTGCTGTCTCCTACATGTTTCAATTCAGCACCTAGGGACACCAAGTGACAAGTCACCTTGAATTGTGACAGCTTGTGAAAGGAGCAGATAGGCTGGCTAAAAGCATAGAGACAGAATGATAGGGATAGATTCAGGCGCAACAGCGTTTTTTTTGGCATAAATATATAAATATATAGCAGGAAAAGGAGGTTATATAGTAGGCAACCACTCTGGAAAATCATAGGTTTGACCTCTATAGAGCAAAGTTATAAATTATTCAGTATATTCTTATACACATATATTTTGTGCCTGTTATAGCTTATGCCTATTTTATGCCTATCTTTTATGCCTATCTTTTAAGCCTATTATATAAAGATATATAAATACAACTTCACTGCTTGAATAACACATATGGTTGCTATTTTATTTAAATTAAGAAAGGAAACTTGGATTACATGGAAACTTCAGGTGCTGATAACAGCCCATCCACTTTTGATTTATAATTAAATGAATAAATATCACAAATCCATGGCACACTGAATATCGGGACTCCTGACCTATTCAGATGCTAATGTCTCATTGAAGTCCTCTGTCCATTCCTTTAGGAAAATAGGGCTTACGGGGTGGGGGGGGGGAGAGTCGTTAATGCCATCCCCAGGAGGCTGAACTTTAAAAACTAATGCAAACACCCACCAGGAAGGCAGGATCTATTTAAGCAGAGAGGATGTACTGAACAGAAAATATAAATATAAATGTGCTGTTCTTCCTTCCTCTTCCCTTTCCACCCACAGCTGTGTCTTTTGGGAAACTGAAGACAAGAAGAAGGTTTGTCAATTTGGTAAAATGAATTCACTGTCAAACTTGAGGAAAAGTAGGAAGCAAATTAATGATATAACTATAATAATTTTAAAAATTTCTAATGCAAGAAGCCTTCGTACTCCAGTTAGAATTTGTTCTACTCTGGGTTGAACTTAATTTTAGATGTTGCACATCTAAGCAGGGTTCATTTTCATGGAGTCTCTTTTATGCTAAGAAATCCAGAAACCTAAGGGTAGAAGCAGGAAAGGGTAAATAGGAGAGAAACAGACACTGTATTATTATAGAAGCTGAAGCAACATATCTAAGAATATAGAAGATGTAGTTAACACCTTTTTATTATTTCTTTCGTGCCTTTTTCTTTTCTCTTCATTCAGAGGGACCATAATGATAAAAATATTTGAACTCTAAGATATGGACTTAGAATTGGAATATATTTAACACAGATAGAGTGAGTAAAAGTAATACAGAAATCATGATGTTCCCAACTCTAGGTAGGAAAGAATCTAGATCTAGAATAATGTTAATAATTCTACTAAAAACAATCCACTTTCTAGCTATTTATTTTGATTATTTATCAAAAAAGAAGGATTTATTTATTTCAGAGATTTCATATATTTATGGTGAAACACCCTACAGTGTTTAGCTAATTTAAGAAAGAGTACAAAAATGAACATGAAGATTAAATAAGCTTTGTTATTTCAAAATATGAGACACTAAGTCTAGATGCTGTGAAAGACATTGCTTAAGTCTAAATCCAAAGTGGAACTGCTTCTACCCTTGCTTCCCCATCCCTCCAAAAATGTCCCTAATTTAGATTCTGGAAAATGTTTCAATTAGGAAGATTCTGTCTGTGAGAAGGCTTGTTTGCAGAGCAAACTCTCTCCCTATAGGTAGCCAATGAAATGCAAGGTTGAACCTGTTTGTCATTCCATGTGTAGGATAAGCAACACCAGAACAGGAAAGGGACAAACCAGCACTGCTTCTTCAAGCGACTATTCACCTTTTGTCTCCTAAGGACACCTGTCTGATGAGACTCCTCTTCCTGGGAGGAAAATGAGCATGGGGAGTCCAGAAAGGGGTTGCAAATTCTTTAATATATTGCTTCTTTGGGGAATTAGATGGAGTTGCCTTAGCCAAATAGGAGAATGAAGCAGGAAAAGCCCCCTACCTCTTAATGAAGAGATATAGGAGTTGTTCCTTTCAAACCAAAATGAACCAACAAAGCAAATGACTTATAAAGTAGATTCATAAAAGACAAAGTTACACCCTAGCTCATTATTGCTTTAATAGCAGTTTGGGACAAACACTATTGTAGGACTAAATATTCTTTGGCCAAAGGAGGGAGGGAGGAAGAAGGGAAGGAAAAGAAGGGAGGAAAGCAAAAGAAAGGAAGATAAATCATGGGGAAAAAAATGCTTTTACCATTATTTGTTAATGGGAAAACAAGAAACAGAGAATAGAGATTTATCCCACCCATTTCAGAATAAGGAAGACAATTTATACCTTTTTTTTTCTATTTATGGCTGCACCCGTGGCATATGAAAATTCCTAGACTAGGTAGGGGTCGAATAGGAGCTGCAGCTGCTGGCCTACAGCACAGCCACAGCAACACCAGATCCGAGACTCTGTGAGCCACACTGCACCTTGTGGCAACGCCAGATACTTAATCCACTGTGCAAGGCCAGGGATTGAATCCACATCCTCACAGAGAGAATGACAAGTTCTTAACCCATTGAGCCACAATGGGAACTCCAATTTATTAATTTTTAAAAATCAGTCAGATATTTTCAGAGCAAAAATTGCAGTTGAGGAGTTCCTGTCGTTGCACAGTGGTTAACGAATCCGACTAGGAACCATGAGGTCACAGGTTCGATCCCTGGCCTTGCTCAGTGGGTTAACGATCCGGCGTTGCCGTGAGCTGTGGTGTAGGTTGCAGACGCAGCTCGGATCCCGCGTTGCTGTGGCTCTGGCGTAGGCTGGTGGCTACAGCTCCGATTCAACCCCTAGCCTGGGAACCTCCATATGCCGCGGGAGCGGCCCAAGAAACAGCAAAAAGACCCCCCCCCCCCAAAAAAATGCAGTTGATAAATATAAGAAAGGATAAATAAGATAAGCAAAGATAAATCATAAACAAAGAGAGATTTTATTGGAGACTATTGCAGTAAGGAAGAGAAGCCAGAATTCATTCTGAACTCAACTCTACTGATATTAAGGAGCAGAGAGATTTAGGAGCTGGGGTAGACGAGATTATACACTCTCTGTGTTTAAGCGCTGCTACCCAAAGGAAAGGAAAACTCAGATAGGAGGTAATTTTACAACTTGGAGCAAGATTCCCAAATTGGTCTCTGACTTTTCCACAAAAACTGGAAAATAAGGGTGTATCTTCCTTGATGGTTACATTTCAAAGAGATAGTTTCCTGGTCCTTGAGAAAGACACCCTGAGGCTATAAACTGGCAAGAGAAGTTTTAAAAGATTTACACTTCAAAGAGGTGAAGAATTTACAATTACAAGTGTTCTAAAGTAAATGCTCTAGGAGAAGGGAGGTCAGGAGCTCACTCAGGAGAAAACTCTAAAGTTTACTCAAGGTAAGGGGAATATTAAGGCCTGTCTTGGTCCATACCAAACAAAAAAGAATTTTCAAAAGGGGTAGAAAACATTTTAAAAATCTGATTTAACAAATGCTAATGATTCAAATAGAACATAAAAAAAGGAGTTGGCTGGCAGATAAATGTGGCAGCTCAGTGAGCTTTTCTGAAGGGCACACACAAGTTTATAGAGAACATAAGAATGAAGAAATTATAAGACAGCCAGCTAAGACTGAACATTAAAAGGACAATCTCATAAAACAATCCCTAAGATGTAAAAACCAACAATGAACCAATGGCCATAGAGCCTTAACCTGGCACCCTTATTTTTTGTCCACCTACTACGTCAGAATAATGAAAATAAAACTCTCTCTATATATACATATATAGATTATATGTGTGTGTGTGTGTATATATGTGTGTGTGTATATGTGTGTATATATGTGTGTGTGTATATGTGTGTGTATATATGTGTGTGTGTGTGTATATATATATATATATAAAATGACAAAAGAAAGTGAGAGGATCCTTATTTGAATCAAGTATTGTACTGTTAGAAAGAAGACACGGCCATCCAACCTCAGAATTCTTAACCAAAGTGATTGATTTTAAAATAGGAAGTGCTAAAGCAAACATCATTAAAAGGAAATTAAGCCTCAATAAGAAAAATTACAGCAAGAGAGATGAGACATTTAAAATAAATATAACTAGCCAGGCCTGAAGCCCCAGAAGAGAGTTTAAATTTCAACTCTTCAGTGTCTCTAAGAGGCCTGAATACTTGTGGATGGAATTGCAAAAACTGTTTCAGTCATTTTTGAGAAGCCACGGAAAATAAGGAATATGTTGAAAGAGTTTTTATTTAAATGGTACAAAGGGGAGAACTTTCTTTAAAGTTGTATAAGCCAAACACATATTTCCTATATGGTTCATCAGCAGCCCTGACTTTTATCATAGTTTATATGTTGAAATGAGTGCTGATCGCATGTGTCTAAAAAGAACCAACTTAGTTTTTTTTTAATTTAATACTTATCTTTTTTTTTTTTTAAGGGCCGCACCTGCGGCATGTGGAAGTTCCCAGCCCAGAGGTCCAATTGGAAGTGCAGCTGCCAGCCTCCATCACAGCCACTGCAGTGCAGGATCTGGGTGAAGTTCTCTGTGCTGCTTACAATATTTTGAAGCTTTCGGTGACACGCAAGTACTTCATGACCTTTACTTTGTGTCCTTAGCTTTCATCATTCCGCTATCTCTCCATTTACCTTATGGTGATTATTTTTTTTTTAATCCCATCTGCCTTTATTGACATTCTAAGCAGAGAATGGGGTTGGGGTTGGCACAGCTGCCCAGGACTGCTGTGTGTGCAGGGGTTGCCCCACCAGGAGCTCCCAGTGAAGGGGGGTCAACCATAACCTTGAAAAGTCAACCGACCACCATTGCTTTCCAGAATACACTCACCATTCTCTTTCAATGCCTCCTGGCTATTGCCATTGCAGGTCTTCCACTCAGAATACTTATCATTTTTCTTCTTCTCTAGGCTGAACCTTACAATTCTTCATTGGTTTTCCCCCTAAGAAAGCTTCCATGCCCCTCTTGCCTCTCTGCTGGGCTGTGCTCCTGCAATAGCCTATGAATGATTCCATAAGAACATTGCCAATCAGGATAGCAAGTTTTGTTCTATTTTTATACTCTTTCATTAGGCTCTGAATCCCATGAAGTTACACACAGAGTCCTTTGAAGTATTGCCTACACAGAGTTTTTCTTAACATAAGTCTTGTTAACAGCATTTGGGGGAAGAGGATAATTCTTCTTTATGTGAAATTTCTTAATATTATAAAATACGTTGCATTCATGGCCCCAATCAAATGTTTGTAAGACCCCAAATCAAATTTCGAAATGCCTGCTAAGTATTACCCTTGGTAAAGAGCTGTTATAGCCCCAATGTGAGGTACGAAGAAGGCACTCAAATGTATGTTGAAAAAATAAAAGAATGAGTAAATGAACTAATTAATGAGGAGATGAATGAGTTCTTTGCCTTAAAATGAACAAGAATTTTTTTGTTAGTTTCCAACAAATTCTAAATGCTGTAGTTGTTTTCCCTCAAATATATCCAATTACTCTGAACCAGTTCTTCCTTTAGGCAATTTCTAAGTGACACCTTCTTAAATGAAGTTGATGTCATTAACACAGATAATATCTCAATTATTTTAATTTCATGGTTAGATAATTTTTTAGCAATTTTAAGTTTTCTGCTCATCTTGAAGCTTAATGTAATATTCTCACAAATTTTATAAACATAAACTATTTCCTTTTTTATAACAAATCCTGCATAACAGACAGCTATTGTTAAATTATGGCCATTCTATGAAGTACAATATATGCCAACATTTGTTTCTAGTTGTAGGATTATTGTTGAAAAAATATCACAAATTCCAACAGATTCATTCCTAAGATTTGTGAATACATGTTGTTCTGGCAGAATAGAGATAATATAAATTAGGCTTTTATCAGTATTAGAGTTTCGGATCATGTCTTTTAGGTTGCACAAAAATATGTAGCTTCTATGGAAACAGTAATTGTCTAGTGAGTAGAAAGTTATTTTTCTACCAGTCTCTCACCATAAAAATAAAATGTATAAGCATTGTCTATTATAAGAGGGGAAAAGAATTTCTATTCCTGAAAGCTGTGACTATATATATATATATATATATATACACATATATATATATATAGCCTAAGTCTTCAACCTTAGAAAACTTACAAAAAATTACACATTATCTGGAAAGCTGTTCCTGAAAGCTGTGACTATATATATATATATATATATAGCCTAAGTCTTCAACCTTAGAAAACTTACAAAAAATTACACATTATCTGGGAAAAAATATACACACACACACACACACGTATACTTGCCTTGGAAATGTAAACTTTACCTCTCCTTAACTGCTTTAGAACACACACTAAAAATAACTGGAAAGTTCCAATAAAGAAACATCCCTAATGGACAAACTAGAAAAAGCATTACATAAACAATTAATGCCATTCCTACTCTCCACCTCTGAATTCTATGGATTTATTTATTTATTTGGCAGTGCCTGTGGCATGTGAAAGTTCCCAGGCCAGGGTTGGAACCCAAGCCACAATAGCGACCTGAGCCACTGCAGTGACAACACCAGATCCAAAAGCCTCTGTGCCACAAGGGAACTCCTTCACCTCTGGACTCTATAGGATGTTACAATATTTTGTTTCCTCTATAACCACTGCTTTACCCATACTCATTCAATTTTTTCACCTGTTAGCCCTGCCTTCCCCCAGAACCCCACACCAAAGCTGAAAACCTGAAAATGAAAGTAAGTTACAAGAAAGAGAATGGAATTTAAAGTCAGAAGACTAAAATCTGTCATTTGCTAACTGACAGATCTTTGAGAAAGCTACTTAGCTTCTCTGAGTGTGTTCCTTCATCTATAAAACAAAGGTAAATAATAACTTTAACCTTAGAAATCTAGAAACTGGAGTTATGTCCAAATAACTAAAGTATATGCCTAGGATATTAGGACGTCACAGGAAAGTTTGCAAATTTGCTCTTTGTCTTCCAATATGTTAGCAGTGACCTGGACCACAGTTGGTAGTCAAGGTACATTCATGTTGACTTAGTGATCTCCCTCGTTAGGCCTGGACCACCTTCTTAGACACTTCTAATGTCTAGGCCCATCAGTTCAACATATTGATATGCTTCTTTTTAAACATTTTTAGTGATTGCCTTTAAGTGTCATATAAATTTACAGCTAATCCCAATCTAATTTCAAATAACACTATACTGCTTACAGGTAGGGCAAATACCTTATAGGAAAGAAAGTATCCCCAAATCCTCCCTCGCCTTAGCTTCAGGAGCTCTGTCAGATTCCGATTGTGAAGATGGGAGAAAACTCCCCTCATGCTTCCGGCAGAGGGAGAAGAAAAGTTGCCAGAACACTCTATTTTTTCAGCAGGCCTGCCCTCGAGAGAAACTATTGTACTGTCATTCATTTTACTTATATAAAGCTATAATCATTAAATACATTGTTGTTACCATTATTTTGAATAAACCATTATTTGTTAGATCAATTAAGATTAAGACAAATAAGTTTAATTTCACTATGGAGAAGGATAAAGATGGCGGAGGAGTAAGACATCATGCTCACCTTCTCCCACAAACACATTAAAAAAAAAAAAAAAGAACGACTCACACAGAACATCTACTGAACACTGGCGGAAGAACTTAAACGTCCATAAAGGGCAAGAAACCCTCCCTATATCTGGGTAGAATAGAAAAAAGAGAGAGAGAGAGAGAATTTCACTTTTTCTTTCCCTAATGCCCTTCATTTCTTCTTAGAAATAATATTTGAAATATTTTTGTTATTTTTATATTTGAAGTGTAGTTGATTCACAATATCATATTAGTTTCAAGAGTTTAATATTTATATAGATTAAATTACATTTAAATTTATTACAAAATAATGGCTATATTTCCCTGTGCTGTCCAGTATTTCCTTGCTGCTTACTTTTTATTTTTTAAGTTTTATTGAAGTACAGTTGGTTTACAAGCCTGTATGATAAAGTGATTCAGTTATACATAGATATGCATCCACTCTTATTTAGATTTTTTTCTCCATATGGACTCAGAGAATCTTGGGTAGAGGTCCCTGTGCTATACAGCAGGTCCCTGTTGGCTGGTTATTCCATATACCTCTGTGTGCCTATGTCAAACCTAAACCCCCAATCCACGCCCTTCACTCTTATGTAGATCTGAATTTCTGATCCATATAATTTTCTTTCTCTCTGAAGACTCTCTTTTAATATTTCTTGCAAGAGGTCAACTGGCAACAAATTCTTTTGATTTTTGTTTCTCTGAAAAAGTTTTTATTTCTCTTTTACTTTTAAAGGATAATTTCATAAAATAGAGAATTTTAGACTGCTGATTATTTCCCCTCTCCGCTCTAAATATTTCATTCTGCTCTCTTCTTTGTGTGGTTTCTGAGAAGCTGGTGTAATACTTATCTTTGCTCCTCTAGAAGTAAAATGTTTTTCCCCCTCTGGATTCTTTAAAGATTTTTTTCTTTATCATTGATTTTTGTAGTTTGAATATGATGTGCCTAGGCATAGTTTTTGTGTTTTTGTTTTTTGTTTTGCCATTTATCCTGCTGATGTCCTCTGAGCATCCATTGATCTGTAGTATCAGTCTCACTGATAGATGCACAATTTCTGGGTTACTGTTTACTTCATGGTCCATCACTTTAATCACACTTTTGCATATCCACACAATATTCATGTCCTTCCCATTTGTCCAAGTTATCTGAAAAAAAAAAATCCCAAACCCAATTAAATCTAATTATTTGGGTTCTCCATTCCTATACCTAAACATTTGAATGTTGTTGAAGAAAGTACTCATCCATGAGGATTGGTCTCATTTCTACTTATGAAAACAAATTTCAAGCAGATCCTTAGTGCTTCCTTGCATTTTTCTATTTTTATTCATATGCACTTCCACTCTCCTAGACAAGTATTTTATATTTTCTTCCTGTTCAAATTTCCAACCTCTTCTACTTCATCCTCAGTAACTCCACTTCCTGTTTCACTGAAAATAATAAGAGCAACAAAAAGACGAGCTTTCACAAACTTCTTCTATAATGTTTCCCCACATTGCTGCACCTGTCACTATATATTCTGTTACTTCCTATTTACTACTGATAAAACTAAGCATATCCAACACTTTCCACTTGTGCACTAAATCTTGAAGCTACTCAGTGATGATGTTAGTCACTTTTCTTTTCTTGATCTAGAAAACAAGCTAAAATCTCTCTTGACTCCACATCACTTGACAGCTACTATCTCATTTCTACATATCTCACTATAGCAAAATTCCTTTGAAGTATTGTGTATCCACCATATCCTTATTCACTTCAATTCTCATTCTTTCTTGAACTCAATGCAATTAGGATTTCTTCCTAACACACCTGTGAAATTGTCCATGCTCAAGGTCATTGATGACTTTCATGTAACTAAAACCAATACCAAAATTCCATCCTCTCCTTAACCATCGATGGTGTTTCATGTAAATATTCATTTATTCATTCTGCTTGAAATTATTTATTTATTTAATTTCTGGAGTATCTGATTTTTCTCCTTTCCCTAGCTCCTTCAGAGTACCTTTTCCTGTTTGTTTGTTGTTTGTTTGTTTTTCTTTCCTGCCTAGTCCCTAAATGTTGATGTACCCTATGGTTTAGTCCTTAAATCTCTTTCCTATGCACATTCTTCCAGTCTCAGAACTTTAAATACAGACTACTCTGGAAAACTTCCAAATGTATCTTTCTTGCCAGACTTCTACCTAGAAATGTACATATAAGTATCTACTCAATATCTCCATAGTGATGTCTATTAAGTATCTCATTTATCACAATCAAAAAAGAGAATTCCTCATCATGCTCTCCATTTATTGTCCTTACATTTCTCCAGTCTCAAGTTTCACTCTATCCTAACAGTTGCTCATGTCAAAAATACTGGTCCTGGAGTTCCCATTGTGGCTCAGTGGTTAATGAATCTGACTAGGAACCATGAGGTTGCAGATTCGATCCCTGGCTTTGCTCAGTGGGTTAAGGATCCGGCATTGCCTTGAGCTGTGGTGTAGGTCACAGATGCGGCTCAGATCCTGCGTTGCTATGGCTAGGAGCTGTAGGCTGGTGGCTACAGCTCCTATTTGACCCTTAGCCTGGGAACTTCCATATGCCATGGGAGCGGCCCAAGAAATGGCAAAAAGACAAAAAAAAAAAAAAAGATATGTGACATTACAAAAATACTGGTCCAAATGTCCAAACCACCACCATTTTTCTCCAGGAGTATCTCAATAGATGTTTAACTAGCCTGTCTGCTTCTATCCTTGTCCTGAACAGTATCTTCAGCACTGACCTGAACATGATCCATTTAAAATTTAATCCTGCTTATGTCACTCTTCTTCTAAAAAACTTTTACTGGTGCCCCATATCATTCAGAAAAAACAAGGTCTTCATACCCACCTACATAATGTGATGCTGTTACTGCTCTAACCTTATTTGCTGTCAGTCTTTCCCTCTCAGTCTTTGCTCGAGTCGCATTGCCGTCCTCACTCTTTCTTGACATGTTGGTACTTTCCTGCTTTAGGGTTTTTGCATTTGCTTTTTCCCCCAAATAGAACTCTCTTGTCCATAAATTAAAAAATAATTTTAATATGCTTTAATTTTAGAGCCTTTTTAGGTTTACATAAAAATTGGACATGAGTAGAATGTCCATAGAGTCCTCACATACCTCTTCAAACCTACTCTACCCCTAGATCCTCTATTATTAGCATCTTGCATTAGTGTGGTACACTTGTCACAATCAATAATATCGATAAAATATTATTAATTAAAATCCACACTTGACATATTTACATTAACGTTTACTCTTTGTGTTATTGACTCGTTGAGTTTCAAAAAAACGTGCAATGACATGAATCCACCATCGGAGTATACTACAGAATAGTTTCACTGCCCTAAAAAGTCTCCGGTATGCCACATATCGGTCCTTCCCTTTCTCTGAACTCCTGGCAACCTCTTATCTTTTTACTGTTGTCATGATTGTACCTTTCCCAGATGTCATAGGCTTGGAATCATACAGTACGTATGTAGATTTGCAGGTTTTTTTTTTCACTTACCCATATGCATTTAAGGGTCCCTCATATCTTTTTGTGGCTTGATAGCTTATTTCTTTTTATTAATAATATTCAAATGCATAAATGGATCAGAGGTAATTCTTTTGCCTATGGAAAGGCATCTTCGTGGCTTCCAAATTTAGCAATTATGAATAAAACTGCTATAAACATTTACTTGTAGACTTCTGTGAAGACATAACTTCTCATTTCAATTTGATAAATAATAAGGGGTGCAATTTCTAGATTGTATGGTAAGAGCAGGTTTAGCTTTCTAAGAAACTATCAAATGACCTTCCAGAGTTTTCCTTAACTCTTCAAGGATTTTATTCAAATATTACCTTCTAAGTGATGTCTTTGCTAAGGATTCAATTTAAAATTGCAAACTACTCTCCTTCAACCATAATCTCTATACACTCTACCCATTGCCTTTATTTCAAAGTACTAATCAGTATGTAACATATCATATATGTGGCTTATTCAGGTGTCCCCTTTGACCTTCCCTCTTGTAATGCCACTAGAGTATAAGGACCATGAACATGGGAAACTTTTACTTTTCTTTCTTTTTTTTTGATGTCTAAAACACCAACAAGATGATAAGGGTCATTTAAAAATATCTATTGAACAGAGGGATAAATTCAAGATCATATAATTGTTAAGAACTGTGAAAATTCTGAAATTTTACCCTTTTTATAAGCCAATAAATTAGTCTATCATAATTTTGTGGATCCTGTCGGAAGTCATGAGACTTTTGGGTCAAAGAAGATGCATTTTATTATTTGTGGCACAGCAAACTATATGAGCTTAATGTACATAACGGTCCCCCTTGCTTCCGAAATCCCATAGAACCACTACCGAGCTAGGTCCTGGGGACTGATGCACATGCAGTGGATTTGAATTACAACTGAGGAACTCCAAGATTAGAAAAATCCAACCTCTTATATGGGGCTTGCAAGTAAAACTGCCAAACATTTGCTTTGGAGAAACGCATTATCTTTATTATACTGGGCACTGAAAAATCCTTAACTCTTTCTCCAAGTCCAGTTGATAACATCCTTGAAAGGATACCTTGCAACAAAATATGGCAATGATTCTGTTTTTGAGACATGCAGAAACGCAAGAGATCTGTGAAAAATTGTCTCCCAGTGGTAATGATCTAGCTCAATTTTATTTTCCGGTGTTTTCTTATACATTCCTGAAGGAGTATCCAGCTCTAAACTACTTGGAGAGTCCCGAGTGCCTCCTCCTTCTTTTTGTCTCTCAAGGTCTTTGCTTACTTTCCTGGGAAGGTCTTCTGATATCTCGTTCCACCTCGTTTTCCCAAATTTCTACTTGGTATGAATCTTTTCTTCTTTCAGGATTGAAGTGCAATGTCACATCCTGATTAAAGCCTCCTTTGAGTATCTTTGAGAGTCATGAACACCCCAGACTGGTGCCTATATTCTGTGCTACACAGACATCTATCAGAGGTTGTATGTTCTCTCCTACCGGCTCTTGATATACTGGTGAGGCACAATCTACAGGGGAAATTTGTTTGCAGGTAATTAGTACTACCCATAAAATATTTGAATTTGCCTTGGCTTTGTTATTTAAATGAATGTTCACATTTTAGGATCATTTTTATTTAAAAATGTCACTTTATGGAATTCCCGTTGTGGCTCAGCAGAAACAAACCAGTCTGGTATCCATAAGGATGCGGGTTCAATCCCTGGTCTTGCTCAGTGGGTTGGGGATCTGAAGTTTCCATAAGCTGTGGTGTGGATCACAGACCTGGCTCAGATCCTGCATTGCCCTGGTTGTGGCCTAGACTGGCATTTACGGCTCTGATTCAACCCCTAGCCTGGGAACATCCATGTGCCGTGGGTGCAGCCCTTAAAAGACCAAAACAATAAATTTAAAAAATCTTTTAAAATGCCACATTTATCTCACTATGCTCCTTTAAATGAGAAAGATAATGGTAGAGGAATCTGCATAAAGATAGAAAGTGTCTACATTATCTAGGTCTAAAGTTGCCCCCGTTTTTTCCCTATATCATGAAGGCAACTTAAGAGCAGTTCTGTTTTTATTTGATTTGCTAAATTATCTAAAAATGCATTCTGTCTGAGTGTGACATTTTGCTGTGCATGGGACCTCAAATTTGCTACTGAACAGAGACTCTTATCATGCAAATCAAATTGCACCAGATGTATTATTCCACTCAGACTAATTCTTCTTCAGATTCAGCTTATGAAAGTAATGCAACATCAGTATAAAGTTACTTTTTAAATACTTTGTTAAAGAAGGGAGAAAAAAAAAATCTATTTTTATAACTGTGGGTCAAAGTTCTCTTAACTCCCTGTGCCTTGAGAATGAAGAAATTGCATTGTTTCATTGCTCAGTATGCTGGGGCTACTGCAATTTCTCTTGGGGTGAGTTAGTGGCAGGCTTGCAATTTTAATTCTCAGTTGCCTTCCCTTAATTCATTTGTTACAATATTGCTAGGATTTTTACATTTTTAATATTTAATGATAGGAAAGCTTCTTCTTTTATCTACTTATTTTTTATCAGTCTCTTCAGATAGCTGTCTGGCTTTTCTAAATAGAGTATATAATCATTGTGCATCCTGTTGGTTCATAGCACCAAATGCACCTTTAAAAACATAAAGTAAATAGGCCATCCTGTGAAAAACAAAAGAAATAATGCTATGGAACTCTGAAAGATTAAAAAGAGATCCAGTACTAGGAAAAAAAGTGCTTAGTCTAGAATCAATTCACATAATACCTTAGGGCATACCCTCTCATAAAAGCAAAAATAAATAAGTAATGTAAGATAAAAATATATTTTAAAATTATTTTTATAGCTTTCTTTAAAATTGATTGTGCCCATTCACAACAAGAATGAAAGTGTAAAATACATCTCAACTTCAGTGGCCAAGGTACTTAGGAGATAAGACAGAAGATACATGTTCTTTTAGTTTTGAGATTCATATCACTATTCATTTTGTAATTTCAGAGTTAGCATTGTCACTACTATATAGTGGCGATCCAATAACCATGCAATAAGAAGCAATATAACACAATGGTGAAACTTGAAGACTTAGGTTAACATTCCAGTAATGAAACCTACTAGTTGTGTGACTTTGGACAAATAATGTAGCTTCTGAGCTTCAATATTTATATCTATAAAATGGGGAGACAAACACATCATTATTATATTTATTATATGCATCATCACAGTAAATATCTTTTGAGCTTTGCCCATCTTACCATGTGCCAAAAACTGTTCAAGGATTTTTCTATTGTCTCACATAATCCTCAGAGAAATACCATAAAGTGTGTCCTATAGATGAGATCTGAGACCAAGAAAGGTTATATCATGTGTTCAAAGTCACACAGCTAGAAAGAAGAAAAACCTAGGTTGAAACCTATGTATGTATCAATGCAAAGCCTATCCATTCATCCAAGCTACAGATTCAATAAAAAGTATACATATTAAACATTTGGCACAGCCCACAGGTCATAGAGTAAATGGCTATGCTAGGTGTGCACAGGGCAAGTCCCTAAACTCAGAATTTTATGGAAGTGGCAGAATAAAGGAGGAAGAACTCATAACTGGTTCTTTCTTCATTTTCTTTAGTGATTCACAAGGTGCGTCATTCCCAGATGGTTTTTAGAACTGACAGCCCCCAAACCACTAATGAGCCTGTGTTGATGAGAGGGAAGAAAAAAAAAAAAAAACTTTACCTGAGATAAGATTGGGTAACAGTAAACAACCAACCAACTAACCAAACAAACAAAAACAGGGCACTAACCTTCTCCCTAACCTTAAGGTAATTTTACTGGTCTTTGGAGCAGAATGTAATTGTCAGGAAGGGTGAAATCCTTCTGAATTTGCTGCAAATAATGCATGGCTTCCCACTTGCTAATCCTTTATTTTCCTTCACTCACCTTGTCCTTGCTCCCTTTGGCATTGCTAAAACCTACCCACTTTGCCCATTTATGCAGCCAAACCAGCTATAGCGAAGGTTGGAGTCATGTCTAAATTCAAGTGGGGAATCAGACATGATTTGCTAGGTGCCACCAAAAGTCTAATCAGACTTAATAATCTGTAAGGCTGATCCCTCGCCCAACAATGAGTTGCCTTGGAGACCAGTTAAACTTAGTCATTTGTCATGGGATGTTTCTTTGCAACTTCTCCCTACCCCCCAACCCAAAACCATTACCCACATTCCTAAGGAGATTGGCTCCCCCAAACCCTTGAATACTGCTTTAGCCCAAGAACAAACCTAAGCTAAAAATAAAAACTACCCCTTTTCCTATATAACTAACTGCTCCCTGGGAGCATCTGGGAGACTGAATTCTCTCTCAGTGTTCCTGGCCAGTCTGTTGGTCAATAAAACTACCTGGAAATCTCCACACTCGGGACCTCCTGCCTCTTCTTTGATTTTCTACTCACTTACATAAACTCCAAATTAACATGTTTTTGTGTTCTCAAATAAAATTTTCTATTTCTGCCTTTTTTTTTTTTTTTTTTTTTTTTAAGGACTGCACCTGTGACATATGGAATTTCCGAGGCCAGGGGGTGGATTGGAGCTGCCGCTGCAGTTCTATACGACAGCCACAGCAACACCACATCCGAGCTGCATCTGAGACCTACACCACAGCTCACGGCAATGCCAGATCCCCAATCCACTAAGCAAAGCCAGGGATCGAACCTTGGCCCTTGTGGTTCCTAGTCGGGTTTGTTACCACTGAGCCACAATCGGAACTCTATGTTTATGTATGTGTATTCTTTAACTCGCTCTGTGGCACATATAACTCTCTTACAAATATTTCTCCACCTACAGCCCCAAATGAATGGAAGTTTATCCTCATGGTGGAAGAACTGACGGTCTGTTCAGCATAGTGTCTGGTCAACACTTCCAAGACAGATATTGTAGAACTTCAGATGCGTAGTCTCTGCATGGAATTAGGCTTTACGAGATGTATGAGTTTGTGAGTGAGACAGAATATTAACTCAGGAAGTCAGTGTAGGAACATGGGCTCCCGATACATTCTTTTGATATGGATATTGATTAACATTTGTGGCTGAAGGGCTCCAGGGAGTTAACACCTCCACAGGACTTGTTTTATTATAGGAAATGCACATTCCCCACAGACTTTGTTTACTATATGAAATGCGAATCTCTAGTCCACTCCTCGACCAATAAAAAGGAGTGAGAGGAATGGTGACTTCATCTAAGGAAAGAAAAGGACAAAGAAACCCTAAAACTTAGGGGACATTTCCAACCCTAAAATCCCTATTAAACAAGGACCGATATAGGTAATTGAGCAAGGCCAATGGGAGAAAACCACATCTTTCTGGACCCCATGTTGGTGTCCCTCCCCACCTTTAAGAGATAAAAATCCCTATAGGACAGTAAAGAAGTGAGGTCGGGGGGGGGCTCTTCTCCCCGCTCCCAGCAGCCCTGGGAGCTATTTGCATTTCTTTAATAAAGACTTTGCTTGCTTGCTGTCTGTGTGTTTGCGGAGTTCATTCATTCCTCGACTGCCGTGAACAAGAACTCGGATTCCAGAGTTTGTTAGGACTGCCATAACAGAGGATCACAGACTAAGTGGTTTAAACAACAAAATTATTTTTTTTCCCCAGTTCTGGAGGCTAGAAATCCAAGACCAAGGTGTGAGCAGAGTCTGTTTCTTCTGAGGTGTCTCTTGGCTTGGAGATTGTCAGGATTCCCACTGGGTCCTCACATCCATCTGTCACTCTCTGTATCTCCATCTCCTCTTCCTATAAGGACAGGGGTCACATTGGATTAGGGTTTACAAAGATTCTCTCCTTGACCAAACTCTGCGTTCCTCCCGGAATTGTCCAGTTTTAGTAAGAACACTGCATCCTTCTAAGTCAGTTTAGCCAGAATCCCTCAACTTTGATATCTGATCACCTTGGAAACGTGATGAGTTTTCTCATCCTCTGTCATCTTCCAGGTGGTGTCTGATCTTCCAGCAGGAATCCTACTAAGTCAGTTTAGCCAGAATCCCCCTTACCCTTAATGTTTCCTATAGTAATTTTTCATCCACTAACACCCATACCATCCAACCCTAAGGACATCGTTTTCATATAATCTCAGAGAGGGATTAAGAAGGCTGACTAGTAGGACATGAGGCTCACCTCCTCCCACAAATACATCAAAAATACATCTACAGGAGTTCCCGTCGTGGCGCAGCGGTTAACCAATCCGACTAGGAACCATGAGGTTGCGGGTTCCGTCCCTGCCCTTGCTCAGTGGGTTAACAATCCGGCATTGCCGTGAGCTGTGGTGTAGGTTGCAGACGCGGCTCGGATCCTGCGTTGCTGTGGCTCTGGCGTAGGCCTGTGGCTACAGCTCCGATTTGACCCCTAGCCTGGGAACCTCCATATGCTGCGGGAGTGGCCCAAGAAATAGCAAAAAAAAAAAAAGAGGATTATCTCTAAAGGAAAAAAAAAAATACATCTACAGGTGGAATGACTCACACGAAAGAATTATTGAGTGCTGGCGAAAGACCTCAGGATTCTTGTAGAGCAAGAAAATCTCCAAGTAATGGGGCAGGAATAGAAAAATAAAATGAGAAAGGAAGTAGGAGGGTACTTGCAAACCTGGAAGGAAGCTGGAAAAGAAGACAGTTCCGACACCTTGAGAAGTTCCTCCAATGGCAGGGAGATCAGCTGGGAAAAAAGAGGAAATGAAGAGTCTCAGCTGAGAACATGGCAATTGGTTTGCAGCAATTAACTATCTTCAAAGACCTTATCAGTCATATTCCGAGATACCGTGGGTTGGGGCTTCCACATATGAATGGGGTGTTGGGGGAGGGGGGACACGATCTAGCCTATAATACAGGGCATTGGTGTGCTGCATCTGGGCCCTGATTATAGAACTGGCGCCAAAGGCTACAGTTAGAGTTTCCCTCCCTTCACTTCTCCGTGACTCCCTTTTGATCTAGGGTTCAGCCAGTTATCAAGTTTCCCCAGGTAGATAACCAATTAGTAGGCAAGTAGCATAGGCTGCCATTTCTGAGCTGTTTTCCTTGACCTGGAAGCTCCTCATTTTTCAAGTGTTCAGAAAAGAATCTTATGATTTACTCAAATCAGTGATTTGCCTTTTTTTTAAAAATTAATATCTGTTACACTGATCAGATTCTAGAAGTCTACTGAAACAATAATACATTTAGATAATAGCAAAGTTAGTGCACGGCTCAGTGAAGTGATCTATGCTGAAACAACACGCATAAACTCACTCCCTGCAACTATCTGAGGGACTAAAATAGAAGAGAAAAACAAACAATGTCTCTGTTGTCATGGTTCTTCCTTTAGCTCAACAGCCATTCACTCCAACCCAACGGGAACAGGCAGCCCTATAGCTACCGCTGTGGCAGCTGTTCTTGTGCAGAGGGAAAGGATTTGGGCAATCACCTCATCTCATCTCAATCCACACTCCATCATTCATAGAGGACCCAGGTATCCAAGAGGCAGAATTCAAATTTACATCCCTCTGTTTACTGAACCCGAAGGCAAGCACAATGTCATTCCGCACGCATCATCTCCTGCATCAGCACCAGGAATCCATCTGGTTTTACAAGTACATTTTCCTGGAGAGTATTGGCTTTTGTGTTTGTGTGTGTGTGTGTTTACCTTCCTTACAATTTCCTGTGCTAAGACAGAAGAGCTAAGATTCTTTTTAATGGCTTAAAAAAAAAATCTGTCCTGAGGCCAGGGCAGGTGAGTGCATTGTGTGAATTCAATAATAAATAAACAGATTTGGCAAAGAGGAAAATGATACTTTGTTCTTTGGAAGTGCTCCTAAGGGCTCAGCTACAGGCACATTTTACAAATCAGTGATCTTGGAAGTGCTTCTGTTGAAATAAATTAAAATCTCCAGTGAGTGTCAGCAGAGCTTTTCTCCCTTGCATCTTGTCAGAGGCAACATCCAGAAAGAGAGCTGTGCTCCTTCTGGACTTGCTCTAGAGCTGTTTTGACAGATTTTGCTTTTATTCTTTGTATAGTCATTGTTTTCTCCTTAATTATTTTTTTTTTCACCTCTGAGGCTAGTATTTCTTCTAGCAGCACAGAAAACAAATTTGCAGAAAGAATGGCCCATTAATCACATTGATCCTGTCATTATCGAGTGTTAATTACATAACAACCAAAGAAACCTTAAATGCTTGCTATAACTAATCATAAAACCTTCACAACCTTTTCTCTGGCCCTTTGAAACTTGCTTTGTTTCTGTCATTAGAATGACGTCTTATATCGGTTTTTGTGAAATAATTTAAGCTCTAGATTTCAGCCTCCATTGAAATAAATGGTTTCTAGTTCTCCTGTGGGCTCTGTTCTCTCCTGATTCCTTTTTGCCTTTGGTTATTAATATTATAGAGGCTACATACAGCTAGTCCCTGATAAAACACCTTTTAATTTTAATAGAAGTTCCACCCTATGGGAAAAACTTAATTAAACATTTAATTGTCTCAAATCGGGCAGGTCTCTTTTTTCAAAATCTCACATTGTGGAAATGAAATGGATACTAATCTCTACCTTCTTCTGTATTAAATCTTTGAGAAAACTCCAAACGTTGTCAAAAACAAAGATGACTGCACATCACTAGTGGAAGTAGCCTTGACTCTGTAAATACACATGCACATACATACACTACACATGCAAAAAAGTGAAATACTGGGAGAATCAGGAAAGAAGAAAACAGTTTTCTTCTTCATGAAAAGTATAATTTGAATATTTTGCACTTTATTTTTCACATGTGAAATATCTTCAAGTATACTGGATCCTTCTGCTTTTCTATAAAATCAAGAAAAAAGGATTGGATCCTGTATCATTCTTTTCATTTGTACCTGATGAAAACACATTTGCTTTGATAAATTCAATATTTCATCTCTTTTTCCTTATTTTTCCTCTCTGTTTTTTCTAACTTCTATTTTTTCTGTTTATTTTTCCTTCACCTTTTTGGACCTTTTCTTTTTGTCTACTCTTCTCATACTATTCTTCTTTGCATTTAACTTTTTTTTGGTCATTTTTCTCTTTTGCACTTCTTCCCTTGTACTGTCATTTCTCAGCAATTTCCTTCTTTCTAGTGCTTTCTACGTTTTTCTGACTTGCCCTCTCATTATTCTGTTTCGATCATCCTATAATATAAAATTCACTCTGCTTTTTATTTTTCTAGCCTCACTGTAATGCTTTATTAGTGTCTCTTCTCTCTCTCCCTCAGCCCTTAAATCATTATTTCTGTACCAAATTTTACAGTTCATTGACTAGGCAGGAATATAAAATTCTAATAAGTACATATGGTATCATTAGTAAAGTCCATGTAATATTCAGGATGTCCTGAGTGGAGAATAAATTGTGAAGAGCTTAACAAGGGCTCTCCCTATCACTACCACACTACCAATCAGAGCAAAAGATGAATCTACCAGAAATGCTTTTTCTAGGCTTCATTTTGTAATCCATGTTCAATTAATTAAATTGAATTAAATCAGATCAAATTGAATTGAATTTAACTTCACCTTGGGACAGGGTCTTCTAAAATTCTTTTATTTTCAGACTTCTCTTTTATCTGCTCCTTGAACCATGTAATAACAAAATGAAAATCACAGAGGAGTTGCTTATGAGTCAGGCACCAGCTTTTCTGAAAAATAAGGAAGCTGGTTTTATTCAAAAAAAAAAAAAAAAGGAAGGAAGGGAGGGAGGAAGGGAGGAAAGAAAGAAAGAAAGAGAAATTATTGTCTATGAGATAATAGAGAATTAAACCCTTTACTAAGACTGAGATATTTATATCTAAAAACTTCTGAATTAGAGAAATAAATCCTCTTCTTATGAATATGCTGAGGTACTAAACATTACTGCTAGGTAGATTGTGGCCAAGAGGAAGCAGATGAGGTCAAAATAATGGAATCTGCAGAAAGGCTAAGCCTGTGTCTTCTGTATCCCTCCAAAGAGAATTTTAATATTCTCAGATATTGTATATGGTTAAAATTTTGAAAATAATAGATGCTGCCAAAACCACCTGCATTAAATAATATTAAAACATATCTCTGGGAAATATAGTGATGGCATTGTGTCTCAATTGAAAAGTTATGAGTCTAATGTTTATGACATTGAAGATCCTGAACATTCAGGGAAGATGGTGGTCCTATCTATAACAAGCCTGGCCCCTTGTATCTCTCACAAGCATCCTATGCTAATAAACTGTCTTTGCCTATCACTTTGCTGCATGCTGAATTCTATCTGTGCTGAGACAAAAGAACCTGAACTTCAGTCAGTCCTGACATGAGGTGAGCAATTTTAATCAAAAGACAGGGGTTTCAGTTCCCTCCTAAGTCAAGGTTCATGGATTCAACTTCCAACAGAGAAGTAGTGTGGTTTCAATTCCACCACTGGCTACAAGAGCAATGTTAACAATTATTAAAATGGAAGCATTTTGAACTTTCTTAAAGACAAGACAGACAATTAAAGTACCTAAAGCATTCCCTGAAATACTCAGATAGTTTGAATGACATTAAAAAAATATATAAAAATATCAAGAATTAATTCAAATACATATAAAACCTTAAAAAAAGTAAGATATAAACGTTGGAAATTTCTAGTTATTAGGAGAATAAAATTAAAAGTCAATTTTGTTTACTCTTTCAAAGAATTAGCTCTTGGTTTTATTGATTTTTTTTCCTATTGTTTTTTGAATCTCTATTTCCCCTCTGATCTTTATGAGTTCCTTCCTTCAGCTTATTTTAGGTTTTGCTTGTTCTTCTTTTCCTAATTCTTTTAAGTGGTAGGTTAAACTGTTGATTTGAGATTTTTCTTCTTTTTTAAGGAAGGCTTGTATTGCTATGAAATTCCCTCTAAGAACTACTTTGGTGGCATCCCATAGATTCTGAATGTTTGTGTTTTCATTATCATTTGTCTCAATGTATTTTTTAATTTCCCTTTTGATTTCCTCAAAATTGACAAACCTCTGGGCAGACTCACTAAGAAGAGGAGCAAAAGAGCTCAAATAAAATAAGAAATGAAAAAAAAAGAGAAATCTCAATGGAAACTGCAGAGATACAAAAAACCATATTAGAATACTATGAAAAACTATATGCCAACAAATTTGACAACCTAGAATAAATGGACAACTTTCTAGAGACTTATAGGCCACCAAAACTGAACCATGAAGAAACAGATCAACTGAACAGACCAATCACTAGAAATGAAATTGAATATGTAATGAAAATAGTCCCTACAAACAAAAGTCTAGGACCAGATGGCTTCATAGGCAAATTCTACCAAACACACAAAGAAGAACTTATACCTAAACTTCTTAAACTTTTCCAAAAGTTTAAAGAAGAAGGAACACTCCCAAAGACATTTTATGAAGTCATGATCACCATAATACTGAAACCAGACAGATACTACCAAAAAAGAAAATTATAGGCCAACATCTTTGATGGATATAGACACAAGAATTTTCAACAAAATTTTAGCCAACTGCATCCAACAACACATAAAAAAGATTACACACCACGACTAAGTGGGATTCATCCCAGGTTCACAAGGATGGTTCAACATATGCAAATCAATCAATGTCATACACCACATTAACAAAAGAAAGGTCAAAAATCACATGATCATCTCAATAGATGCAGAAAAAGCATTTGACAAAATCCAAATCCTTTCATGTTAAAAACTCTTAGCAAAGTGGGTATAGAAGGAACATACCTTTACATAATAAAAGCCATTTAGGACAAACCCCCAGCCAATATATCACTCAATGAGGAAAAGCTAAAAACCTTCCCACTAAAGTCTAGAACAACACAAGGATGCCAACACTCACCACTTTTATTCAACATAGTATTGGAAGGCCTAACCACAACAATCAGACAAACAAAATAAATAAAATATATCCAAATTGGAAGAGAAAAGGTAAAATCATCACTCTATTCAGACAACATGATACTATATATAGAAAACCCTGGAGTTCCCATCGTGGTTCAGTGGTTAACGAATCCAACTAGGAACCATGAGGTTGCAGGTTTGATCCCTGGCCTTGCTCAGTGGGTTGAGGATCCAGCATTGTCATGAGCTGTGGTGAAGGTTGCAGACGCGGCTCGGATCCTGCATTGCTGTGGCTCTGGTGAAGGCCGGTGGCTATGGCTCCGATTGGACCCCTAGCCTGGGAACCTCCATATGCCAAAGGAGTGGCCCCAGAAAAAGGCAAAAAAAAGACAAAACAAACAAACAAACAAAAAGAAAACCCAAACTACCCAAACTAATCAACAAATTCAGCAAATTATCAGGGTACACGATTTACAGAAATTGGTTGCATTTCTGTATACTAAAAATGAAATATTAGAAAAGGAACATAAAAATATAATACCTTTTAAAATTAAATACCTAGGAGTAAACCTGACCAAAGAGGTAAAAGAATTATATGCTGAGAACCATAAAACAGTCACCAAGGAAATTAAAGAGGATTCAAAGAAATGGAAAGATATTCAATGCTTCTGGTCTGGAAGAATTAATATTATTAAAATGACCATACTACCCAAAGCAATCTAAAGATTTAATGCAATACCTATCAAATTGCCCATGACACTTTTTAACAGAACTAGAGTAAACAATCCAAAAATTTATATGGAACCACAAAAGACCCAGAATTGCCAAATCTATCCTGGGGGCGGGGGGCAGGGGAGGAACAGGCAGGAGGCATAATTCTCCCTGACTTCAGACAATATTACAAAGCTACAGTGATCCAGTAATCAAGACAGTGTAGTACTGGCACAAAAACAGACATATAGACCAATGGAACAGAATGGAGAATCCAGAAATAAACCCAGACATCTATGGACAGTTAATCTTTCACGAAGTAGGCAAGAATATAAAATGGGAAAAAGTCTCTTCATCAAGTGGTGCTGAGAAAACCGGAAGGCTGTATATAAATCAATGAAACTAGAACACACCCTCACACCTTGCACAAAAATAAACTCAAAATGGCTTAAATACTTAAACAAAAGGCAAGAGACCATAATACTTCTAGAAGAGAATATAATGTAGCCAAAACATTCTCTGACAACAACTGTACAAATGTTCTTAGGTATGTCTCTCGAGGCAATAGAAATAAAAACAAAAATAAACCAAAGGGACCTGGTCAAATTTACAAGCTTTTGCATGGCAAAGGAAACCATAAACAACCAACAAACAAAGACAATCTACAGAAAGGGAGGCAATAGTTGCAAACAATGCAACTGACAACAGCTTAATCTCCAAAATATAAAAACAACTCATACAACTCAACAACAACAACAAAAACCCCAAACTACCCAATTGAAAAATGGGCAGAAGACCTGAACAGACATTTCTCCAAAGAAGACATAGGGATGGCCAACAGGCATATGAAAAAAATGTTCAACATCACTAATTACTAGAGAAATACAAATCAAAACTACAATGAGGTTTACACCAGTCAGAATGGCCATCATTAGTTAATTCTACAAATAACAAATGCTGGAGAGGATGTGGAGAAAAGAAAACCCTCCTACATTCTTGGTGGGAATGTAAATTCATACAATCACTATGGAAAACAATATGGAGGAAACTCAGAAAACTAAATATAAAACTACCATGTGACCCAGCAATCCACTTCTGGGTATATATACGGACAAAACTTTCCTTGAAAAAGATATGTGGAGTTCCCGTTGTGGCTCAGTGGTTAACGAATCCGACTAGGAACCATGAGGTTGGGGGTTCAATCCCTGGCCTTGCTCAGTGGGTTAAAGATCTGATGTTGCCATGAGCTGTGATGTAGGTCACAGATAGGGCTCGGATCTGGCGTTGCTATGGCTCTGGCATAGGCCAGCAGCTTCAGCTCTGATTACACCCCTAGCCTGGGAAAATCCATATGCTGTGGATGTGGCCCTAGAAAAAAAAGACAAAAAAAAAATGGAAAAGACATGTGCACCCCTACTTTCATTGCAGCACCATTCATAATAGACAAGACATGAAAACAACCTAAATGTCCATTGATAGATAAATGTATTAAGAAGAGGTGGTACATATACATAATGGAATACTACTCAGCCATGAAAAAGAACAAAATAATGCCATTTGCAGCTACATGGATGGAATAGAGATTCTCATACTATGTGAAGTCAGAAAGAGAAAGATAAATACCACATGATATCACTTATCTGTGGAATCTAAAATATGGGACAAATGAAACTATCTACAGAACAAAAACTCATGGACATGGAGAACAGATTTGTGGTTGCCATGGGGGAGGTGGGAGGAGTGGATGGACTGGGAGTTTGGAGTTTATACATACAAACTAATCCATTTGGAGTGGATAAGAAATGAGATCCAAATGGCGCAGGAAACTGTATCCAACCACTTGTGATGGAACATGATGGAGGATAATGTGAAAAAGGAATGTGTATATATATACGTGTGTGTGTATATATATGTATACGTATATATATATATATATGTATATATACGTATACATATATATACGTATATGTATATATATGTATATCTGTACAGCAGAAGTTGACAGAATATTGTAAATCAACTATAATCAAAAATAAAAATCCAAAAAATTAAAAGTATACTCAATTAAAGAATAGCTTCTTCTTTCTATGTCACATGAGATATAAAAACAAGTATTTAGCATATTTTACAGAAGATAAGGGCAATTCCTTTAAGAATAAAGGGGGGAGCTCAGATTGAAACAGAAAATCTAAATAAGATTTCTAAGAGAAAGAGTATGTAGAGCCTCAATGTGCTTATCAGCTCTAAGTAATTGAACATTTTCTTCTCAAAGATAAGTTACATGCTTCGTCTTCCTAAATTCACATGTCCTCACCAGAGCATTTGGAAATTCCTTGACATTTTATTATATAATCCTGATTTTCTAGCAAGATTTTGAATGTAAGAGATCTCACTAGAAAATCTCTCTCTCTTTCTTTCTTTTTTTTTTTTTTACTTTTCCTTATTTTTTAGAATGTAGTTTTAGGCATTAATTACTAATGTATATGCCTTTTAGATTGAAATGATAATTTGTCCTTGCTTGTTGCATTTTAATAGCTTAGAATGTTTTAATGATCCAAAGGAGAGAATATAGAAACAATTTAAGAGAAAACCTGTTATTAAACAGAAGAGTTAATATTAAATGTACTTGTAAAACTACTCGTTTGACTGGATTTTTTACGCTTTAACCATGACTCTAATTCTTAAGTTGTTACAGATGAAACCAGGTATTCTATGTCACCAGCCAGCACCAACTCCCATCTATTCCAACCGCTAGGGGTTTACGATGATGCTTTGCTATCATTCCTGAAGACAACTTTGATTTTATTCATAAAATTTTTCTTCCCTACCTTAACATTCTCTAAAAGTAATTCTAAAAACTAAGATCTATCAGCTACCTATCAGCTACAGTAGAAAAGAGAAAACATATCAATCATTTCAGAAATTTTTGTTAGGCAATTTTAAAGAATACAGGATAATAGAGGAACAATGCTGATTTTAATAAGTACTATTCAAACGAATCTTTTTTTATTTTATACACACAAAATAAAGTCTAATAATCTTGGTGTCGACAGGGTAAATAAAATCAAGCATACAACGATAAATAGGATTTCATATAAAATTACTCAGAAACATGAAAGTTGACAGGGCATGTGATGCGGAAGGAAAGAGTTATTGACTCTGAAATCCAAAGCACAGAAGACGACAGATTAAATAAATAATCCAAATAAAATTAAACGGAGAGTATTAGTAATATATAGTGTGATTGTCTACATTTAATGTGTTTGTGCATAAATACTGGAGATAAGATAAAATTTACTACCTAAAATGTGTAATGCTTTAAAACAACTTGGAATATTTATATTGCTGCATAAATAAATAAATGTATATGTATATATAATTTAAACATTGCAACACTGAAAAATGAAGATATGATTTTTTGTAATACAGGTATTTTAAAAGATACAGGATACAATACTATTTTTTATAATATGGGTTATGCAAATATATACATTAGAAATGTATAGGTGTGTTTTAGACATGTGCAAAGATTACAATCTTGGAAATTATACTTTATCAATAGTTTATTTTTCTATAACCCTTGACCTGTTACTGCAGAAGAGTTGGGGTAGAAATAATGATATTCCAAGAAATCACTAAGTCAGGTAAACACGCCTCCAATTTCATAGAGATCATATACACAGAATTATTCCTTGCACTCTGTTATACAAAAAAAAAATACCAAGTAAGCACCTCTCCCACTCTATCATCTCTTTGAACATAAGATGGACAAAATGAAATTATAATATCACTAAATAACTATCTAAATGAATTATTCCTTCATTTGAATGTTAGGCAAGAGATCATAAAGCCGTACTTATATAGATTACATAGATTACAAAGTATTGAAGAAGTAACTAGTGAGATAGAAAGAATATTACCGTGGCTTGGGAAAAACAAGTGAGGAAATGAAATATGTGTGCTGAGTTACTATGTTAAAGGCAAATTTTAATTAATACCATAGTGAACAGGAAGCTTAAAATGCTGTAGAATACATCTGCTATTATATTAGAAACAAATTTTCAAATATTAACAATATTGCCTCTTGATAATCTGTAGAAAGATACAACTAAGCAATAACTATAGCTCCCATGAGAATTAATTTAGTAAGATATATTAAAATTGTAATTGCATATGCCCATTGACTAAAAATCCCACATCTAAGAAACTATCCTAAAGATACAAAATTGGAGAATATTGCCATAAACACATTAGTATTCTTTGTAACAAATAAATCTGGAGTAGGCTAAATGTTCCTCAATAACCAAAGATATACTAGAAATTAGAGACTATGACACAGTATCAGAACAGTTATTTAATTACGGACGTGCAGAGATATTCATCAAGCTGCTAAAAGAAAAAGATAAGTTGCAAACTAATGTATATATGTGATTTCAGTCCAATAAAAACAATATATAAGCATGCATATGTATGCACCCACAGATTTTTTTTTCCTTTTTTTTTTTTTTTGGCTACAATGAAGGCATGCAGAAGTCCCTGAGCCAGGGATAGAATCTGTGCCACGGCAGCGACCCAAGCCTCTGCAGCGACAAAACTCGATCCTAAACCTCCCGTGCCACAAGAGAACTCTGAGATTTTTATCCAAACATAAAAAGTACAGAAAGATGTGTATATAGGAGGAACTCAATAAATGTGTATGGGGCCTATTTAAATTCACATAATCCTAGCTGTCTTTCAAACTCAAACTAATTTCTGATCCTGGGAACTAAGTCTTGTTGATGGTAGTGATGCGTAGTTGCTGCTTGTACTTTATTTTTAATTTCCTCTTAAAGATAATCATTTTCTGAGTTCCTTCTTGTTCAGCCTTCACTTCCAGTTACTAATTATTAATCATTTTATTATATCAAATAGGAACATATATACATGTGTATGTACACATGCAGAGTAGGTGCAACGTGGACACAGAGGTTGATAAAGAAGCCCATTGCTGGGCTTTTAGAAACATCAGGAGAGGAGTAAGTTCATAAATGACTATTAATATAAAGCATTATGAATCTATAACTAGAGAGTTATAAACCAAGTTCTGTGGGCATTCATGTTAGAGACAGATGGGGGTCTTACTTTTTCATCAGGAGGTAGAATTTAAGATTTTTTTTTCTTGCTTTTTTTTAAGGGCCACATTGTAGCATATGGAATTTCCCAGGCTGGTGGTTGAATCGGAGCTGCAGCTTCAGCCTATACCACAGCCACAGCAATGCAAGATCTGAGCCACATTTGTGACCTGCAACATAGCTCATAGCAATGCCAGATCCTCAACCCACTGAGTGAGGCCAGGGATCGAACCCACATCCTTATGGGTACAAGTTGGGTTTGCTACTGCTGAACCACGATGGGAACTCCAGAATTTGAGATACTTTGAAAGAACAATTAACTCTTTACTTGTACAGAAGGAGATCCCAGGTGGAAAAAAATAGTATAAGCAATGACACAATTAGAAAACCTGGTGTTGTTTGTGAAATGATGACAGTAACTGAGGTACATAAAACATTAAGTTTTATAGTGTGAAGTATATAAAATGTTAAGTGTGGGAGCTAATAAAAGACCAGGGATCACATTGGGTCATAAAGATGTTGCGTCTTACCAGAGGACAATGTCAATCAGGAATCCACTATAGGTTTAATCATAGGAGAAGAGGAGTTCCCATCATGGCACAGTGGAAACAAATCTGACTAGGAACCATGAAGTTGCAGATTCGATCCCTGGCCTTGCTCAGTGCATTAAGGATCCAGTGTTGCCGTGAGCTGTGGGGTAGTTTGCAGATGTGGCTCAGTTCTGGCATTGCTGTGGCTGTGGTGTAGGCTGGTGGCTACAGCTCCAATTAGATCCCTAGCCTGGGAACCTCCATATGGCGCAGGTGTGGCCCTAAAAAGACAAAAAAAAAAAAGATAAAAAATAAATAAATAAAAAAATAATAGGAGAAGAATATGTGTTGTCTTTACGCTGAGGCCAGCCAAACTAATCTTTCTGTACTGATCAATTGCTAATCGCAGAATGACTAAATGTCAGGTCTGTGATTCTCCTAGATGAATGACAATATTATATGCACAGAGAGAAAAATTAACATATAAAACCAATAATGTAGAGATTCATACTATGTCTGTAGCTATTTGGACTTCAATTTCTCCAAAGCATGCAAAACTGGAAAGAGACATTTTATAGAATTCCTGAGAAAAGAGTGAGTGGTTTTATCTTACGAGTGATAACGAATGTCCTCAGAAATACTCTGTGGCAAAATTACTAATGATTAACTCTCTAGAGATGCAACTGATCATGCAGAAGTAATCTAAAGAAATCATGTAAATTTCTGAATTGGATAGCATACTATTTCTTTGGGTGGAAATACTGAAAGAAAATAAATAAAGATGTCAAAAGAAATATGCAATAAATATACTTACATGGCACATAATAATTGTTTTAGCATTTTTTCCCCCAAGATCAGGGAAGACTTGTTTCATCTTGATCAGGCCTCAAATTAGTTAGATTTTAATGAGGCACTGAATGGAAGTCTCACTCTTACAAGCAACAGACATCACTTTCAGGAACTCAGCAAAATCTCTTTATTGTCTTATTTATAATAATATCAAATAATGCCTACTTTTTTTTTTCCCTCCAGAACTCTGCCAGGGAATTCTCTTTTAAACAATTACAAAAAATAAATCCAACCATCCACACGCAAGGTCAAAGTGCACGCCCTAGTTATGGTTCCTTTCTTTTCAGTGAATTGCTTCCTACTTTTATTTCCAGAAGAACATTGATAATGTCTAGTTACATTTATTCTCTTATCATTTGGTGTGTGAAGAAGTGGTGTTCTTCTATTTGTTAACAGAGATATTACAGAGTGCAAGCAAACAAAATTTTCTTTTGACAATGAAAGACAGAAACCCTGGAAGAAATATTATACATTATTTTGTTCTTTTCCCTCTGTTATAAATTATAGAAATTATTTCCTGGAAATGGAATGGCCTAGGCTCTACAGTCACTTGGACTCATAGGGACAGTTTGCTGAGTCCATGTGTTCACATTTGAAGGAAACATGGTCCTGTGGCAAATGGCCAAGAAGCTCTCTCAGCGCGCCCAGGATGGATTATATGAGGGCCCTTTGGCACCATGATCCAAGCTATAAATATACTCTGAGATGAAATAAGACAACCATGCAGGACAGGACTTTACCCAGCTTTAAAATGATAGGTTAACTGAAGAAGCTATTAAATCTTCACTGTGTGGATTGGAGATTATAGAAGGAAGACTAAAATAGATAAGGTTTTCTCACTGTATTTTTTTTTTTTTTTGACTTGAGTCCAGACCTAGACTGCTGTCGTTGGGTCCAAGTGATAAGCAATCATTTTGTGGAAAAGTGATGGGATCTTGAAATCAGACTGGCACCAGGAAACACTGTAGAATAGATCAAGTGTCCTTTAGGGGACTTCAACTCCTACATCTCCCTTTCAGCCCTCAACCACCATAACACACGTCCAGGATTTTAACTACCTCCCTCCTTTAGAAAGAAAATTGGCCCAAGCCACTCACACTTTAGTGTAAAGCAGTTTAATTTCCTTTATCTACTCAAGAGTTATTTACACATATAAAGGGAAAAGAAGAACTAATAAAGTCAAAAGAAATAAGAATGAATTCCTAGCAGGAAAACTGGTAACAGAATAGGTGGCTATTGACATATTATTGTAGTGTGGTCTTCAAAACATGCCATATTGAAAACAAAGAATTTTTTTTTTCTTCACAAGTCTCCTGTATGTTTATTGATAAAATACAACTATATAATGACTTCTATGATAACCTATTTAACAAAGAAAAATATAGTAAATTAATCATATCTTTTAATCTGTGTTGAGAGGTCTATAAATGTTCAATTGACTCTCCTAGCCTGTCTACATAGATCTACATAGGTAGACAAAATTGTAAGAGTGTGAAAGCTGTAGCAAGATCTTCCTCGCTTAAGAGAAAGTGTAAAACATGTTCTAATATACTTGCTAATTCAGAAAGTAGATTCTTATGATTTCTTTAAAAACAAAACAAAAATACAAATTAGCAATGAAGTGTAAAATGAAAGATACCGTTAAACTAGCTCAGTTAATCAATACCTCAAATTCATTGAGCATGCAGGATAATGAAACATTGCCATAAGACATGTCCCGGAATTCTTATTTATCTACATGCTGTCATTTACATAGTAAGGTGCAGCTTTCTTTAGTTCTGATGGTCCGAAGGAATTTCTGTGGAAACTGAATACCTTCGGTTGTCTGGGAATAAAACCGGAAATCACATTTAAGAATAAGTCAATTCAGCATAAAGGAGTGCAGACTCAATGGCACTGTTGTGCAACTTGTCACTGATTTCAGGGTGTCCAGGAGACAGGGAATAAGATTCTACCAAATAGCTTTCATTATTTCCTTTTGCACTAGAGAATGTTAGTCAAACACCACCAGGCTTGGCAATGATATCTCATGATGCAAAGCGAGGAATAAAGAGAAAATTGCTGCCAGATGGGCTAAAGGTGACCATGAATAATGTAGCAAAGTCAAGCAGAGAAGGAAAAGCAAACACATGGAAAAACTCCTTTACAACTACCTCCAGTAACATCAACTGATGCATTTTTAGGATAAATAGCACGTTTGCCTTTAGCCTGTGACTTAAAGAATTGCTGGCTAGAGCAAATGCAAAAGGCTCCATTGAGAAAGATAAAAAGTTTGGGGCAATAAAATAAAGAGTAGATTCTATGCATGACCTGACACCCCATATATAAACACTGTTACTTTTAAAATCTATTCAACAGAGAGATTTAATTTATCTAAATCCGGAGAAACACTTTGATGGCCTCATCTCAAAAAATGAGAAGGTATTTGTATGTGGCCATTTAGAATTACTCTGCAGCAAAGAGCAATTTAAATGAGAATACTCAAAGCTAATCCATAATTATTCAGGTTATTTCCTAATTGGGAACTCAGAAAACATAGATTCATGTCAGGAAATTGTAGAGTCATTTAATTTAGAGGGAATTGTTATTTTTTGGCCATTATCAAAAATATATGAACACGGCCAGAAGACAAAAATATGAGAAGTATGTTTACTAACCTAGGAGAGCTGGGAGCACTGAAATACATTTTTATGGCCCTAGAGATACATGATATAAATGACATATATGTTATAGATATTGCAGCTGGACAGGGCTGGGTCAGCTTTCTGGTGGTCTTCCCAAGAAGAGGAGGAAAAGCAATGTTCGCATAATAGTCAGTAGAAAAAGCTATTGGCATTATAGTTGCAAAGCTAGCTTCTAAACTGTTTAATGCAGGCTAATGGGATTCCTGCAGATGTTTGATGTGACAAATAGATGACACAGTCAACAGGCTGTGACTTAGAATGTGTAATCGAGTATTCAATGCTTCTTTCCCAGATGCATCTTTAAGAAATAGTTTATTCCCCATCTCTGCACACCCATCTTTCTCCAGGTGCATAAATACTGCTAATAACCTACTTGCATTTACTTTCTACAAGTGATACCAATATTTTATTTGTAGTTTTACTTTGCGTATGTATTTCCTGGTAGGTATTGTAGGTTTCCACTGTATAGCCAAGGAAGAACTAATTTTAACTGGTTCACTTTGCCAGTGGGTGGTGAATAACTGTGGTGGAATTCCATTTGCACCTGCAGCTCTTTTCACTTACAGGTTTTATTACCAGTAATAGTTGTTATAATGATTATAAAAGGCTTATACAATGGTTAACCTCACTAGACACATTTAAATCAGATGTACTAGGATATCATAAGAAAAGAATATATTCCTTGCAGCCTGGGTTTTTTCAATTACGTCACTTCTATCTCTACCCAGGATTTACCACCCTATTTAAATAAATAATCTCTCCCCTGGGTCCTTCTGATAGAATTCCAACTGGTCATGCATAAACTTTCATTAGCTTCCCATTGTCCCTAGGAAAAATCTATAGTTTTAAAAAGGCTCAGGTCTCCACCAACTTCTGCAGCTTCATCTTTCTGCATTCTGCCTTCTGGATTTCTTTTCTTTCTCATTCTTGTAAGCCTCTCTCTATGTGCAAATACCTTTCCCTCTTCAAAAGCATCGTGTCATGCCCTTGGCTTTCTGTCTAGAAAATTCCAACTAATTCTTCAGATGTGGCCAAATGTCTTCCAGTAGACCTCCCTTTTTCTCCCAGACCACTTGAGGACCACATATGTTCCTATGGCATCTGTGCTTCTATTTTGTTAGCTTTCTTTTCACCCCGAATTATTTATTGATGAAAAACTCTTTGTTACTCATGACCATACTATCAATATTTAATTTGGTTGGCCAACAACAAAAAAGAAAAAAATAAACAAAAAAAATCAATGATGGATGAAGGAATGAGTGAATATAGAGATAAAATGGTGGATACAGATACAAACAAGAAACTAATGGCTTTTTTAGCCAAGTTTCCATTTAATTTTTTTAAGTTAACCAATTAAAAAAAAAAAACCCCAAACTTCAAAAACCAATATGACAAGCCAACGAGTTGTTGTTTTTTTTTTTTTACATCTATAGTGGTTTATGGAATGACTATTTAACATACAAGGTACGACATTTTGCAGATAGAGACAAAAAGGCATAGAGATGGAGGTAGTGAAAAGTAACTTAACGTATAGGAAACATTAATTATTTGGAATCAAAATTTCAATGATACCACTAACTGTGCCATAAATATATTTGTTTCAGTATCTACACACTGACAATAGCACAAATGAAATGGAAATTTCACCCTAATTTGAAGACAGACCCTGTTTGTTCTCCATCTGTAGGTGGTTTCCACTATGAAATGGAGGAATCTAGGAAAAAATAAAAAATAAAAAAAGAATGTAAGCCTTTTCAGTTAAATATTTAGAGCATTAAATTATTTAACAGTCCTTTGTTTTTTGTTTTTGTTTTTCAATTCTAGAAACCATGACCTACATATTTCCTTGAGATAATAAATATTCTTTATATAGGACTGCAGTGATAATTGTTAAAAGCAAGATTGCTGAGTAGAAAGTAATTATTTACAGCACACTTCATTTTCTTCATGTCCCCAGGTGGCAAGAAATGGCATTTTCAGTGATTATTTATTCACTCTTAGGAAGAAAAGTTTGGGATTGGATTGACTTAATTAGTGTGTTTGGTGTATAGCAGATACAGAATTTTATGCTGAACTATGGTTTGCATTGTTTATGAGCAGTTCTGTGTGATTATGAAATGGCTGTATCATCCTTGTGTTTGTAGTGTCTCCATTTCAAACAGGAAAAAGCCTGGGGTTATTGAGAAAGCAGCCTGTCTCATATGCTAATGAGTTAACTGGGTTGAGGGTTTGTTACTATGATATCAAAAACATTGTTTGGCCTTCAAATTGGAAAGGACTTATTTAAAAATAAAGAGGGGAGTTCCCAATGTGGCTCAACGGGATCAGGGACCACAGTGTCTGTGGAGCACTGAGATGCTGGCAGGTTTGTTCCCTAGCCTAGAACAGTGGGTTAAGGATCCGGCATTGCCACAGCTTTGGCATAGGTCGCAACCGTAGCTCAGATCTGATTCCAGGTCTGGGAACTCCATATGCCACAGGGAAGCAAAAAAAAAAGAAAAAAAAAAAAGAAAAAAATTAAAAGGAATACGATAAAAAGTTCTAAAAGGGCATTCTATTATCTTTGTTATAAGCCAGTCCAAGCACTGGTATCCACGCCCTGTTCAAGGAATCAGATCTTCATCCATGTACCTGCACTTCCACAGGCAACAATTTCCTTAGTAGAAGTTTCCAAGCTATATAATTCCTCCACTGGCAGGTGTTTTAAGAAAAGTGGTTATGCTAAACAACAAACTTTTTACTACAGCCTGATCTAATCAGGATGAAGACATGGGCTTTTTTGAAGTGATTGGATTTATTACTAAATGTAGCAGCTTCTGGCTTGGCCTCTATCACGCAGGCACACGATTTCTAGATACTGAGGGAAGTGATTCTTATGCTGTATAGAATGCAGGGAACTCTAGAACAATGGAGGCAGTTATGAATAATTAATTTTTTTGTTGACCACTACCATTTTTAGTCCAAGAAAGGAAATCTAGATGCGACGGTCAGTGTTTTTATTATAGTTAGACCAGCACTGTCAGTATTTTTATCTATGAGAAATACAATATATTATAAATACAATATATATATAATAAAACATGTAGACAACAACTATTGTCAAGAATGAGATGGAATTCCCTTTGTGGCTCAGTGGTTAACGAATCCAACTAGGAACCAGGAGGTTGCGGGATGGATCCCTGACCTCTCTCAGGGGGTTAAGGATCCTTGCGTGAGCTGTGGTGTAGGTTGCAGACATGGCTTGGATCTGGCGTTGCTGTGGCTGTGGCGTAGGCCGACAGCTCCAGCTCCAATTCTACCCCTAGACTGGGAATCTCCATATGCCACGGGTACGGCCCTGAAAAAGACACACACACACAAAAAGAGAGAGAGAGAAAAACACAACTTTTAATGTATCACATACTCTTTGAGTTATGTTATTCCACCACAGCCTTACTTTTCATGGTGCATAATTCATCATAGAATTATAATACAATCTCACGGTGATAAAATCAAGAAGCAAGGATATAACTAAAGAGGACTATAATTGTTCCTGTTATTTCTGTTCCATAGGAGTCAAATTATGTTTGAACAGGGGCTTATAGGAACACAATGAAGAAAATGGCTTGACCCTGTGAGATTCTATAGAATACCATTGGATGAGCACAGATTTTTTTGTGCATGGAAAATATAAAATTTTGCACTTCCTTTGTGGCACAGCAGGTTAAGTATTGGGCATTTTCACTGCAGCAGTCTTGGTCACTTCTGTGGCACAGGTTTGATTCATGGCCCAAGAACTTCTGCATGCCTCAGGCACAGCCTCCCCCCCCCCCAAAAAAAAAAGAAAGAAAATATTTGATTTGCCCAGAAGAGGACAAACATTAAAAATTTATTAAATTTTAAAAACACTAATAGAGCAGGAATAGATTTTTTAAATACTCCAAAAATTCACTCCTTCATAAAAACAAGACTGACAACAGTGGTCAAAATTAACTTTGCAAAAACTCTGGCAAGTAACCAAATACTTGCAAAAATTTGGGTAGTCTGTATTCAAGATTTTATGGAATCTCAGTAAGAAAAGTGAGTTTTGTGGCATTTCAACATTCCCTAGTACCAAGCCTTTCTCTACTAGTTCTCTGGTAGACTTGAGAACCAACAGCCCATAATTAAAGTAAAAATCAGCAGCCTAGAATCTTTTGGAGGGAATGAAATAGGGTTAGATTCCTCCAAATTGCAATTCCCTTGGTTTCCTGGAAAATCCCATTGGCAGGATTTGTTTTCTTTGACCTGATTCAGACCTTTCATAGGATGAACAATCTTTCTGAGGGTGTTGGTGAAAATAATCAATGACTGTTATTTATCATCACAGCTACGTGAAGCAATAAGAGTGGGGATAAATAAAAAACTGACCAAAATAACTAAAAGGAAAAGCTGGAGAATGAGATGCCCATAGAGGTACTCTGAAGGCACTAACATTGTGTTTCTGGGTAACTCAAGGCCATAGGCATGTGTAGGGTTGTGTGAAATCTAAGAGAGGCATGTACAGGAGAGGGATCCATGTCTGGGAGAGACCTAAGAATGTCCTAGACTCTCACTGCAAGCTGAATTTCAGACTCTGTGGGAAAGTAATAAATAAAGGCCAAAATGGAGTTACGATCCATCTCTGTGTTGAAGGCATGCCCTAGCATGCGCAAAAAGCCTCTTAGCAATGAATAGGAAATTTACTGGTGCAAACATTAAAAAAATTTTTTTAAAAGTTACAAGTGCTTCAACTGATAAGGACCTAGTATCCAGAATATATTAGAAACACTTACAACCTAACAACAAAAAGACAAACCATCCAATTTAAAAATGAGCAAAGCACTTGGATTAGCATTTTTCCAAAGAAGATACACAAATGGCCAATAAGCTAAAAAATAATTGCTCAACAACATTAGTCATCAGGGAAATGCAAAGCACAACCTCAACAAAATACAACTCCATATATACTAGGATGGATATAATAAAAAATGTAGACAACAACTATTGTCAAGAATGAGATGGAATTCCCGTTGTGGCTCAGTGGTTAATGAATCCGACTAGGAACCATGAGGTTGCAGGTTCAACCTCTGGCCTTGCTCAGTGGATTGAGGATCCGGCGTTGCTGTGAGCTGTGGTGTAGGTCGCAGATGAGGCTTGGATACCGTGTTGCTGTGAATGTGGCATAGGCTGTTGGCTACGGCTCTGATTGTACCCCTAGACTGGGAACCTCCATATGCCGCAGGTATAGCCCTAGAAAAGGCAAAAAGGCAAAAAGGCAAAAATACAAAAAAAAAAAAAGAATGAGATGAGAGCCTTCAAAGACAATTGGTAGGAATATAGGATTTTGCAGCCATTTTGAAAAAGAGTCTGGTAGTTCCTCAAAAAGTTAAACATAGAATTACCATATGACCCAGTAGTTCTACTCCGAAGTATACCCAAAGTCACTGAAAACATATCTTTACTTAAAAACTGGTATAAAAATGTTCTTAGCAGTATTATTTATAATAGCCTAAGTTTAAAAACAACTATCCATCAACTGATGAACAGATGAATGTATCCAAATTCAATCTTGAAAATAAAAATGAAATACTCTTTCTTGATGCAACATCAATAAACTTTGAAAAAGAATGCAAATGAAAAATGAAGCATGCTAAATGAAAAGTGCTCCATACAAAAAAAAAAAAAAACCACATATTGTATAGTTCCATGCATGAAATATACATAATGATCAAAGTCACAGACACTGAAAATAGATTAGTAAAAGTTAGATTAGCCAAGGGCTGATGGGGAAAAAAAGGGCTTTGGGAAATGACCACTAATGGGTATGAGATGATAAAAATGTTCTTAAATCAGATAACATGATGCTTGTGCCACTTCGTGAATGCACTCATAATCACTGAATTGTATACTGTAAAAGGATGAATTTTATGGTATTGAGTTATACCTTAATAAAAAACTGATAGCATTTGCTCACTAAAGAAAAAAGACAGAAGAAATTCACTTTGATGTCAATATTAGTTTACATTCAAAATAATCAGATAATGAGTGATTACATCACAGTATTAAATAAAATTTAGGGGAAATGTTACAGTATTAAATAAAAATTTAGGGGAAATATTACATTTAGAACAATAACAACCCAAAAAACCTCTTTTGCAGGTATCAAAATATATTTTCAGATAATTCAGTTTTATTGCGCTGATACAGATGCATTTGAATCTTGTAAATATTTATATGAATAAGCACTTAAATATCAACATTCTTTGTAACAGGGCTTACTTTTAAAAATTTCCATAGTGTATATATATATATATAAGGTCTATGAAATTTAGCTATTTTTTGAAGTTTTCTGAATAGATTTTTTAATTGAAGTATAGTTGATTGAAACCTTCATAAAATAGCACATTTCCTTGAAAGTTTGTAGAGCAAATTAACTTTACTGACGAAAAAGAGGCAGCTATATTTATGACTAATGGTGAAAAATAGATGTTTTTGTTTTCTGAATCAGAAAGGTGATAAAAAATTAATGGTGGGACATAATTCATGAGTCTTAAGGTTGAAGCCTGTGTAAAAAAATTAGTATCCTATAGAACAGGCTGGGAATTTGAAAGCATTCCTGAAATTTCACTTTACAAATTCATGCTACTTTGTTTAATCCTTCATTCATTCACTGACTCATTAATATATGTATTCACTCATTTTATTTAACTTTGATATTTGATATTTATTTCATTGTAAGCATTTATTAAGTAATAATGGCACAAAATATTGCTTAAATGGAATGAGTAAAAGACCAGTAGAGATTATATCTCTTCTTTCATGTAATAATAGAATGTATAACAGCTACATATCTCTACTAAAGGAATTCCAATAAGGAAATATAATCATGGGAAGAAGTTCTTTTTTTTTTTTGTCTTTTGTCTTTTTTGTTGTTGTTGTTGTTTTGTTGTTGTTGCTATTTCTTGGGCCGCTCCCGCGACATATGGAGGTTCCCAGGCTAGGGGTTGAATCGGAGCTGTAGCCACCGGCCTACGCCAGAGCCACAGCAACGCGGGATCCGAGCCGCGTCTGCAACCTACACCACAGCTCACGGCAACGCCGGATCGTTAACCCACTGAGCAAGGGCAGGGACTGAACCCGCAACCTCATGGTTCCTAGTCGGATTCGTTAACCACTGCGCCACGGCGGGAACTCCAGAAGTTCTTTTTATAAGTAATTGAAAAAGCTTTTGAGCAAGGCCAAACATTGTTTAAAGTGCTTTACATACAGTAAATCTTCACTACAACCCTTAAAATAGGTACTATTATCATCTCCATGTTACAGATGGCTGCTGGGAGGTGGAGATAGGATTTGAACCCAGGCAATATTTTTGCTCTGATGTGTTTATCTGGATTTTGGTGGGATTATTGATTTGGTATGAAACATCCTAGGGAGAAAGGGAATTCCAAGTTGAAGAATAAAAGGAACAGAAAAGAAGAAACAGGAGAAATGTCTGATTGGAACAGAGGCCAATGGGCATTAGTAATTGAGAAGGTGAAATGAACACAAGATAGCCAGTTAAGAGAGAACTGGGAATGACAGACTGGGGATTTTAGAAATAATCTGAAAATAGAGAGAGGATGAGTGTTGTCAGCAAAGGAGTGGAATTATGAAAGTAGTGTTTTATGAAGACTAATCTTGCCAAATATGGGTCATTTGCTCAAGGTACCTCTGAGGGAGTGATTAATCAGTCATACAATAAGGTCAGAATTATGGAAGTCAAATCCTTATCCATGAAAGTTGAAATAAGTAGATTCAGATGATTTGGCTCCTTTGGATTCTCTTAAAGACCTAAACTATTAAAATCAACTAAAAAAAACCAGCTTGCTGTGACCACACTCTCCATTCCTTCTAGACTGCATATATAACGAAGTTTTCTGAGATCATGATTTGATTCATGAGATTTCCAGTTTAGTAATCACTCCATTATCCATGCCCCCCCCATCTATTGCTTTCTTTTCCATTCACTTAATAAAAAAATCCAATTGAGTTTATAAGGTTCATTTCTTCACTAACATTCTCACCAATACTATTATCTCCCTTGCTTTTCCATATTTCATCATAAAACTCTAATGGATAAAAATCAAACACATAGGTAATTATTTTTGTGCAAAATCTCTATGCTCCTGTTGTCAAAACTCAGCCTCTGTTCACTAGTGCAGAACAGAAATGCAGGGAGAAAATTGGGGGCAAAGGAGAAATGAGTAGCTTTTATCGCTCTGTCAGGCAAAGGAGGCCACAGCTGGCTAGTGCCCTAAAGACTGCCCTCCTTTGGGGGAGACTAGGATGTGGTTTCCTAGTTTGGATGCTGAAAATAGGGCCATAGATAAGGATCAGGGTAGGTGTTTGTATTCTTCTTCAAAGCTGCTGTTTAGTGACCCCAGGACTAGTTCTGGTACTGCTCCTTGTTCTGGAATGAAGAATGTTTCAAGCAGTTAACATCTTTTAACTTCTAACATTTAACTTTTTAACATTTACTAGGGATTTTAGTTCTGCAGAAGAACTCAGAGATACTGTTATGGGTACTCCTTGAGGAGGAACCAGGACCCTGCCCCAAGACTGCGCTACTGTCTCTTAACTGCTCCTCCCTGGTCTCTGCATCCCCTCCCTTCCCTGATTAGCAACTATTTGAATCTGCCCTTTGGAACTCAGGGAAGGTCATGGAGGCTGAATGAGACCTATTTCCTAAAAACAATAAATGGGGGACACAGAAATTCTTTCCCCCCTGGGAGCTCCACAGAGTCCTGTTCAGTTTCACTCTAACCCCAACCTCCCACCCAAAAGTCTAACCCTGCTTCAGAGTCACAGAATGGGTAAATTGAAGTCACTATAAATTCTTGTTCACGAACCTCAAAAGTGCCCTCAACTCTATTCCAAATTCCTGTTATTCTCTGAGAAAACATTCTTCTACTCCCCCAAGTGGTTCTTAAAAGGCTTAATTTTTGTTATATCTTTAAGCATACAGAAAATTGAAGGGAAACCATGACTATCTGTTTCTTCAATAATGATCAACGAGGCCAAACTTGATTCATCTAGTTCAACGCGCTGCTCCTCTGCAAGTGTTATCTCAAAGGTAATCTTGGACATCTTACTGTTTTAGTCATTACATTTCAGAGGGTATCTCTAAAGAAAGACACATTTTTTTCAAGATTTCCACAGTAGCACTGTTTAAAATAATGATAATTTCTTATCATTAAACATTTGTCTTAAAACTCTCTGATGATGATGGTTTTTACAGTTTGGTTGTAATCAGGATAAAAATAATATCTCCACTTAGCATGTGTAGGACATGTCCTTTGATTACAGATCCTTCATCCACTATCTTTATTTTTCCCTTGCTATTTTGTGGTTGACTAAATCAAGTAATTTGTTATCTTAAATCTCCAGTCTTTTAAAAATTACTAATTGCATCATTTTATTGTCTTATAAAAGGTTTATCTTCCAATTTTCCAGAAAACTGACAGTTAGAGCTAGAGAATTATTGGATTCAGCTCTCATGTTTTTGGTACGAATACATCATATCTGGTACTGGGAGCTTCCTATTAATACCAAGAGGCACTAATGCCTGGTGTCTCTCCATGAATGAGGTTAGGATTAGCTGTGGGATCAGATACTGTAAGCCTGATCCACCCATTATAAAGTTGTCCATTATCCTTTCATGTTATAATTTTAGCAGCTATGGATACCTATTGTTTAGATCCCTCATCTCTTTAAGATTTGCAAAATTTTATTTTTATGACTTATTCTTCCTTGAAGACAAAGCTAAAATGAAAAAGGGAAAGAAAATGTGGTAAGAATGAGATGCGTACTGTTTTTTTTTTGCATTTTCTAACTTTTTATTCTATATCACCAAATACTGAGGACTAAGCTGGCAAATATTCAACTTTAGATGCAGAAGGAGGAACATTCTCACAAGTCAATAAACTTTATCCCTGTCAAACTAAATGTTATATTGGAGGGTGGCACAAAGAAGGAAGTGGCAAATTCTTCTTGGTAATTAGAAGTAGCTGGAAAAAAATAATATGTGCATGCGTGCGTGTGGGTATGTGTGTATGTGCATTTGCATACATGGGGACATGATGAGAAAACAGGAGAAAGAGAGGAAGTAGAAATGGAGGACTTTATTAATTATGTAAAGGAGTTTGTAGGCTTTTTTTATTCTAATAGGCAGTGAGATGAAAAGTTTTAAGCAAAAGAATATGAAAAATTTGTGTCGTAGGAAAATCACATTTCTAGTAGCATAAATGCTAGGATGGAAGGCAGGGCAGCTTCTTCCTGCAGCTGAAGTGGAAAATGATGAAGGTGTGAACCTTTGGTTGCAGTAGAGACAGTCCTTTTATACCTCCAGATTAGCATTTGTTAAACTATACTGGAATTTCTAATCTGTCTTCTGCATTGAACTGTAATGAATATCCAACAAAAGTGATGGGAGCAATTTGCCCCAGGTGCAGGCAATACAAGTAGATAATTTTAAAGTGCCAATAAAGCAGATTATAAATTAATCTGCTTTTTATTATCACCTTGCACTGGCAATTCTAAACAATGTTGGTATTAAAATACACCTCCCCCATATAAAATATTTTGTTGGTCTAAGCTCCCATTCACTTGTTTTCTTTTCATTACTTTTAATTAATCAGTTTCCACTTGATCTCTCTACATTTTAAAGAAAACAATTTGCTTCCGCCTTAATGCCTGCCGCTGCAATTGGAGACAGGGCCAAAGAGAAAAAGAGACTGGCTGGGTGTTAGAAGAATTTGCTCATGAGAATGTAATCCTGAATAGGCATGAATGTTATTAGTAAAATGCTCTTCATTCATATATTCTTAATCATAAGAGTAACATATTGATTTTTCAAAAGCTGTATTCAGAAGTATATACAATAACATTTTCATCAACTTTTTTTCTTGAGTATCTTCATCTACTACAGTATTCTTACATATTTAAACTTTTCTCTTTCCTTATAGAGTCCCCTTTCCAACATCTGGTATGTACAAAGCCAACTTCCCTTCTTTCAAGTCCCAGCTCAAATTCTGCTTCTGCCCTAAAGCTGTCTCTTTCCCTTAAACTCATGTAGCAACATTTATGCTTTTTTAAGAGCCAACCATGTCTATATTTTACCATACTCACTGTGTACACATCACATAGTTGAAATTAAATCAATTTTTATTATTGTTTCATCACTGCTATATCTTTAACCCATCTGGTAAAATGCTTTGCCCCAGGAGTCACTCTAGAAATGGGCATAGATTACTTTGAATTCATTTATATAGAAAATTTACATGACTTTTAAGATTCTTTCAACCCTGTAGTTGTATGATTCTTTTTTTTTTTTTTTTTTGTCTTTTTAGGGCTGCATCCACAGCATATGGAGGTTCCCAGGCTAGGCGTCTAATCGGATCTGCTGCTGCCGGCCTACGCCAGAGCCACGGCAACATGGTATCTGAGCTGCATCTGCAACCTACACCACAGTTCACAGCGACACTGGATCCTTAATCCACTGAGTGAGGCCAGGGAACGAACCCTCAAGCTCATGGTTCATAGTCGGATTTGTTTCCACTGTGCCACAACAGGAACTACCCTGATTCTTTTAATCCTTGTATATTATGCTTCAAAGTGAATACTCTAAGGACCATAGAATAGAGAGGGAGAAACAACTTGAAAAGAAAACAGATTTAAGGGTTTTATAAGAAACTCTTCCAAATTGTAACCTTTTCGAATGAACATAACTATTTTGGCAATATTTGCTTGACTAACCTGTACTAAAAGACACTAATATACAAGGTCGTGGATTAGGTTTACTGTGTGCCAAACAATTGGTAAATACTGTGAAGGAGACGAGAGAGGGTTAAGGCCTAGTCATGCATCTTCAGCAGGAGATACTTAAATCGCATTCATCCAAATTGGATCAAACGATGAAATATTTTTAATATAGTCTTTTGAGTCATCTTTCATGAGGGATTAAGAATGTCAGACCAATGAGTGGTATTTGGCCTGAAAATATTTTAAAATAGCTTTTAGCAAGCCTGGTGAAACAGGAAGAGTGTCTCTCAAGGACTTTTAAGGAGATACTTACATTGTAAAGGGTGTTTACTTGTTTGCCAAAATCATTAATACCTACTATGTGCCAGAAGGTGGCAACTTATTGTTGCCACTCATTCAAAGGGAGTACTATCTTAACCTACATGAAAAATCCTTCAAATCAATGGAAAATACAAATGCATATCATTACTCTTATACATTATAAAGCATAAATAATGTGTACAGAAAGAGAATTTTTTAAAGTGTTTTGATATTTCTGAGAATGGAATGATTAATAATTCTGTACTGAGGGATTAAAGGAAACTTTGGAGAGTAGGCGTTAAGGTTTGTGTTCAAATTTTCAAAAAATGAGTCTGAACACAGGCCTTAACACCCTTCATAAAAATTACTTAAAAATTACAGACTTGAATGCAGAATGCAAAACTATAAATCTTCTAGAAGGTAATATATGGAAAATCTTGGGTATGTCAATAACATTTTTGATATAGCACCTAAAGCACAATTCATGAAATAAATAATTGATAAGCTGGACCTGATTAAAATTAAAAACCTCTATCTATGAAAGATAGTGTCATGAAAATGAGAAAACAAGCCACACACTAGGAGAAAATATTTGCAAAAGAAATATCTCTTATGCAAAACAAAGAATGCTCAGAATTCAAAAATAAAGAAAACAAACAACAGGATTAAAAAAATGGGCCAAAGACATTAAGAGGCATCTCACCAAAGAAGACATAGAGGTGGGGGAAATGTGTAGGAAAAGATGCTCTACATTATATATCATGTGGGAAGCACTAGTTAGAACAACAATGAGATACTACTGCAAATCAATAGAATGGCCCAAATCTGGAACATTGACAATACTAAGTGCTGACAAAGATGTGAAGCAACAAGAACTCTCATTCATTGTTGGCGAGAATGCAAAATGGTACAGTCATTTTGGAAGATGGTCTAGCAGTTCCTTACAAAACTAAATATCCTCTTACCATATGATCCAGCAATCACACTCCAAAGAAGCTGAAAACTACATCCAAGCAAAAACCTATATATATGGACATTTATAGAAGCTTTATTTACTATTGCCATAACTTGGAAGCAATCAAGTTGTCCTTCAGTAGGTAAGTGGTCAAATAAACTGTGGTAAATCCAGCCAAGAGAATATTATTCAGCACTAAAAGATGTAAGTATTAAGTCATGAGATGATATAGAGAAAACTTAAATGTTACTAGGGGAAAGAAGTCAATTTGAAAAAGCAATGTACTTTATGATTCTGACTATGTAACATTCTGAAAAAGGCAATGCTATGGAGACAGTGAAAAAGAACAGTGGTGCCAGTGGCTGGGGGAGAAACAAGGGATGAATAAACAGAATATGGGTGATTTGACAGGCAGTGTAAATATTCTGTATGATACTATAATGACAAATATGGGTCATGACGCATTTATCCTAACCCACAGAATGAACCATACCAAGAGTGAACAGTAATGTAAACGAAAGACCTTGGATGATAATGGTGCTTTGATTAGGTCCATCAGTTGTAACAATGTACCACTCTGAGGGGGGAAGTTAAGAAAGGAGAAGCCTATGCCTATTCCAGGGTAGGGGGATCTATGGGAAATCTCAGTATCTTCCTCTCAATTTTTCTATAAAACTAAAATTTCTGTTTAAAAAGTCTTTTTTAAAAAGCGGAGAGCCTTAAAATGACTATTAATTCAATTGTGTCCACATACCTGCAACCTGACACAGCAGGGCTTTTATCATCTAAGTGTTTTCTGTCTTCCTAGGCTGTCCATTTCCCAGTCCTTTGGCTTAAGAGAGCAGGATTGGGGGTGGGTGGGTGCTGTTTCTGAGTTACCAGCTTCTTCAATGACAAATGAAGCAAGAAGAAAATCCAGGAAATTCCATCACCATGTTATTCTTTGGGTGCCCATATCTCTGGCCAGTTTTCTTTCCTCTATTAGCCTTTCAGAGCCTCTTAAGTGTGTTTATAAGTAATGTCCAGGGGTTTTAGTTATCCTTAGTGGAAGAAAAATATGTCTATCTCATTTTGCCAAAGTTGAAAATTTCACAATTTGACTTTAATTTCCTTTTGTCATCTTAGTTATATCCAATACTGAATAACAATAAAATATCAGGTCACAAGTTAAGTAAGTACCACATATCAAACAAAAGGTATATCATATGAGCACCAAATTACGTTTATTCTCCAAAAGTACTCAACGCCAATGACTACTTCCAGCTCTTTTGATTTTTGGTGACCTTCCAGGTATTATCTCCTGATTCTTTGGATAAAGAGTTTTATATAGAAGTTTTAGTCTAAGTCAACTTTAAATTTTGGAGTGCTCTTTTCTTCAGGGAAGAGTTCTCATTCTAGTTTCTTCCCTTGATCCTCATGTAACCCCAATTGTGGCCAGCCAGGATCTAAGCTCTGGTGAAAATATAATGATTTGAGAGTATCAGATCATAAGCTTCTTTCCAAGGGCAATAGTAATAATTTGCTTTCTTGACTATGTTAAACTTTGAGTCAAATTCTTGGTGTGTGGTAAGTGTCTGATAGACTATTACTGAAATAGGTTCTAATTTAGATAGACTATTATAGAAATAGGTTCTAATTTACTGTGGTTATAAGGATAGAAAATGTTACTGGCATCACTTCTCTTTTTGTGGAAAAATGAAGATGAGATAGTCCTAATTTATCAAATTCTTGCCATAGCAATTCTATTCGAAGTTTTGTGTTGGGAAAAAATAGAGCACAGTGTGAAGCAGTCTTCAGATCTATTCCCTAACCTTCACTGCTGGGTTTTATACCACATGGGGATCACGTCTATTAAATTACATATCTTGCATTCCCTTGCCAACTGGCTTCCACTCATATTGGGACAATGGAAAGTTTTTGTGGGAAATTGGAATGTGGGAAGTTAGGATAATTTCTCACCACTCTCTTTTCTTTGGGAGTTTTTTTTTTTTTTTTTTAATGGGCACACCCATTGCACATGGAAGATTCTGGGACAGGTATTGAATCTGAGCCACAGCTGCAACCTATGCCACAGGTGTGGCATCCCCAGATCCTTTAACCCACTGCACTGGCCGGGGATCAAACCTGTGTCTCTGCAGTGACCCAAGCATTGCACTTGGAATCTTAACCCACTGTACTACAGCAAGAACTCCTGGGAGGCAACTTTGGAGATGACTCTTTAGGGGCTCTAGTTCTTTCTGGACAGCTTATTTCTCTCTATTCCAAATTCCCCATCTGACAGCACTGGTTCTGGATTCTGGTAGGATTACTACCTTCCTTTCTCTCTTCATCACCAGGAGGGATGGTGATGCTTTGCTTTAATTCATTTAAATCTTCTCTACAATGTTATTATTATCTCCATTATCCCTCAGGTCACATGAGTGGTAAACAGTAGAGATGGGATTCGAACTACAGCAACCCAACCACCACATTTTATCTCTGTAACCAGTGTGGTACAGCTACACAAAGCCATGATGCGACTACCAACATTTCCAAAATGAAATGACAAGTTTGAGAGTAGTAGAGTTTCATGTTTCGCTACAGCCTGGTAGGTTATTTGAGATAAATAATACATTTGGATTTTCTTTCATAGTCCACTGTAGATGGGATTTTATACAATAGTAGAGTGAGAGACCTAAAAATATGTCCAAAGTGAATGAAGATTTTTAATTTTGAATAATGCTTGTTTCCCTATATTACCCTGAAAGAAAAGTTACTACCAGTGTGGCTCAACTTCTATTTCAACTAACCCCAAAGGAGACTGAGCTCCATAATTCTTGAAGATAATTTGACCCTCTCTCAGCCTACTCTTTAGAGAAATTTTGTGATATGTATGTAATTCTTTCTGTGGAGATGCTGAGACAAAAACTGTGTGGCTTACGACAAAAGCTTATTTTCACATATGCAACCAGGAGGAAATCTCTTGTCACTCAGGCTGACCTTTCAGCTTGCTATTGACATTTCTGTCTCATAATTTGTAAGAGGTAACTTCCCAATTGTATTTGGAAAGACTTTAAATCTGGTTGTCAGCTAAAATAAAATTCTAGTGTATTCTCAGATGAAATCTTTTTATCTTGCGGGCTAAGGGTTTATTAATCAATACCAAGGCTATCTGGACAAGACTCTACTTTCATTTTGAATTATGTTAAGTCTCTAACTTGTCAACATGAAGGCAGAACATTGCCATTCTCCAGTTTGGGATTTTAAAGGAAAATTGAAGACAATGTTACAATTGAATATTTTAAAAGAAGAGTCAATAGAGATCAAAGGATTCTAGCATATTTTCCTTTTTTTAATAAATACATAAAGCTCTTTACCATTTCCCTCAATTATTTTGATTAGCATGATAGTAAGATCTTTCAGAGCATCATTATACCAATATTCACAGCCTGATGTAAGGACTTATTTCACGGAAATAATCATGACTAGCATTAATAGATGAAGTCAGTGCCATAACACAAGAAAGATTATAAGGCATATTTACACCATCTTAACATACAGAACACCATACACAGACACAAAAAAATCACAGATCCAGAACAAATAAAATTCAGTCTCCTAGATAGCTTACATTTATAGGCTTAGCCTGAACCATTTTTTTTGCTTTTTTTTTTTGTAATTTTTTTCTTTCTAAGCAACAAACGGAACTTCCCTATGCTTGTGATTTATTTGTAATGTTGTGCTCATGCAAAAATAATACTTGTTTTATTGCATTAACATTTAAACAGTTTTGGATTTGAATCTCAAAACCATCATCTAACATTTTACTTGATGTTGCTTCAATCATGTTGTCACTATATTTGGAGTGACAGGATAAATCGCTTTTGGTGAGTTACAAAATGACAAACATATCCGGTTGACCACAGTTCAAAAATCAAGATTCTAAGCTTCTTGATCATGCACAGTTTACTTTCATTCTTGCAAAATGGTTTGAATCAGATACACCATTTTATTCAACATCTATGAGTTTGCTTTTTTAAAATCATATTTCCAAAAAACAACAACAACAAAAAGAATGAAAGAAAATACTGTCCCACATCCACTGTTCACAAAAAGGAAGAGCAGCAAGAATCACACTGACCATTGTTAGTACACAGCCAGGTGGTATAACACCGTAGTAAACATTGAACGTCATTGAAATACGGCAGGAATGTGATAATTACTATAACCCATACTTCTGCAACAGTTCAGACTGCCACTGGCGCTTGCGCTCTGGAAAATAATCTGGAATGTGGATTTTTTTAAAATCCTGAATACATTTTTTCATTTCTTCTTCCACACTTAGCTTCTCACAGACTTTCTTTTTGGAAAGATTTGTTTCCCGGGACTTGCTGATGAGTGTCTGAAAGAGTTCACTGTTTCTGCGTTTGTCTGGTGGGGGCATCCATTGCACAGGAGCTTTTTTGGAAGGACGATCCAATGTTAAGGTGTTAGGTTGGTGAGATGTCGCCTGCTGGGCACTGGGTGGGTTATCCTGGGGTGTGCTTGCCTCCGAGTGGCTGTCACAGCTGGAAGTGGAGAGCTCATTACAGGAAGTCCCGCTCTCACTTCCTTTATCTGTGACTTTGTCGTGTTTCCTATCTTCATGCTCTTGTTTAGGTGATACTATTTTCTGCGGTGGTCCTAAAAAGAAAAAATAAAAGGAGTAAAAAAAATTGATTAAGAGGTAGGAAGGTCAAATTAAATAAGCTTTATAAATTTTACATTAAACCAAGAACATTCATCTGAAGAAAAATGCTGTTTGTGGCACTAGTTTATATTTGAAGAATTAAATATGACACCCGGTATTGTCAGTGTACATTGAATCACAGGAGCATGCTGATTGATTCTTTATAATGAAAAAACTGGGGATGTTTGCTTGATGAGCATGTATGCCATAATAGAGTATCAGTAACTTTATGCTAAAAAAGGTTATTTTAGTTTCTAGTTGCTGAAATCTGAAAAAGATAAGACATATGAAGGTTTTGTTAATCTCATAACTATTTCATTAGACAGTTCCTTTCTGTTCTAGCTAATGTCATTAGGTGCCCTTTTGTATATATATTTTACCACTGTAAGAGCAGAAAGTAACATTGCTCTATTTTACAAAGCAGCAATATTCTTCAGGCCCAGAAGTGCAATAGCATCATTTATGCTTCCGAGTGGGAGGCTGGTTTAAATCTTATCCTCAGTCTCTTAATCTTGTTTCCTGTCTATTTCCTTGGAGAGACTTATGAAAGTGCTGTAAGATATATATGTGCCTAATATTATACTGAAAAAATATAGTTGAAATATAGGATTCTCTTAAAATACAAGGTTTACCATTTGAGGCAAATTACCTAGGAGGACAATTTTCAGAAAGTGATAGTTTGCCAAGATAATTATTTCAAATACACAAACCGTTTATTTCCAAGAGGGAGCATCTTTTATTCTCCTTGACTTCGCTGTGGGATTAGGACCTCCATCTAACATTTATTGAAAACCACCACATACCCAGAACTATAATAAAACCTTGATTAACTATTCAGAAATATAGGTTGCCCAAATCTTATTTTTTTTGTGTGTAGTCAACTTTTATGAACACATTATATAAATCAGAATTGCAAGGAAGGGCCTCAATATTTTTAAGCAAATATTATTTGCTAGGATATTCTACTGTCAGCCAGAGTTGAGAATAACTGGTCTAACTCATAGCATCTCAGCCTTAGCCACGCATGGAATTACGTGGAAAGCTTAGATTACCGAGGTTTTAGTCTAACCTCCAGACATCCTGCTTTAATGAGATGCCACCTGGCCATTGGGTCATTTAATAGATCCAGGTGATTTCAACATGCCGTCATGATTATGAGCCTTTCCTCCTTCTGATATATACGAATTGAGCTAATAACCGATATAAATAGTTTATATTGCTCAGAGGGTAGGGAAACAAACCAACAAAAATACTTTTCATAAGAGCACCTACTATGCACAACCCATTGTTGGAAGCTATCACCAATTTTCCTAGTTAAAGTCAGAAGAAAAAACATTCATACCAGACATTTAGTTGAGTGGGATTAAAGATTTTAAAAGACTTTAGAACCCTTTGGAATTATGACGATATTCTATATCTTGAATGTAATGTTAGACACAGGACTGCATACATTTGTGAAAACTGATAGAATTACAGAGCTAAAATGAGTGTTTCTGTATGTAAACTATACCTGAATTAACCTAACCCAAACAAAAAATCCAAAAAACCTTAAAGAATATGTACCTATTTGAGAGAAGATATTAACCACAATTTCATACTTCTTTAGTCTGCATTACAGTAAAAAAAATGAGCAAATGCAGATGCTCATGAAAGCTTGGTAAGAAAGTGCACTGATACATTTCAGAAGTATTTGCAACCATGGATTAAAGAAAACAGAAACCAACATTTGTTTCCTTTAAGCCTCTGTCATTTTCATTTATGGTAAGAGAGAAAGAGGGTGAATCTGCAGGATGGGGAGCAGAGAAAATACACATCCTAACACTCCTTGCTGATTTACCCATGCTCATTCCGCACCTTCCAGGTCCTTAGTGCTGATGGACACAAACCGTGTCCTTAGGCTCCCCTGCCTTTTGATTTTCAGCTGGACTCAGCCACTGATAAAGACTGACAAGACCATGAACTCATCTGACCTCAACCCAAGATTTCTGTGATCTGGTTGAATCTTTGGACCAAGAGGCACAGCCCTGTCTGGCAGCTCTCTCCACCTCCTTCTCACCTCCCCCCGCTTCCCGCTGCCACCCCTCTTTCCAGATTCCATTCAGCTAGGCTCACATCTTTAGGCCTACAGGTGTTAACCATTTCCACTGTCACTGGCACAAGGATATTGCCTACACAGTTATAAACTGATAATATTAAACTTTTTTTGAATTACGCCATTCTCTTTTTTTCCTGGGATCCCGACTAATAGACCCACACTGGTCATCAATCATCCATGGACTAGTAGGATGTTACTTGCAAGGTCAAGTTTTTTTAGTGATGCCAGGTTTTTAGTGGCAATACCATTGAAAAGGGAGGGAGTCTGAGGTCCTCGTGAACAGGAATCAAATACTATTGCTCTCTGGCTAGTTGTGGCCTTGAGCAAGATACTTAGCTCCTCTAAGCCTCAATTTCCTTATCTGTAAAATGTTCGAAGTAGTACTTTCCTCATAGGGTTATTTCGAGGTTGAATAAAATGCCATACTAAAGGGTCTAGTACAGTAATTCTCAACACTGAGAGTACATGACTGTAATTTTTTAAAATGTACAGATGTTCAGGCTCATCTCTGGAGATTCTAAGGCTGCTGAACAGTTTGTATGTGTGTGTTTGTATGGAGGTCAGGGTGGTGGAGGAGTTGCGGCATCTGCTTACCTAATGATCTGAATGGCTGAATGAGATCCCAAGTTAGCATGATGCCCACCAGCCTCATACAGCGTAAGATGTAAATAAATGATTTTGACCCTTTCTGTCAATCTTCTGCATTACTTTAACCAGAAATCTCTAAAGAGGAATCTATGATTTTCATTCCCAATAATGACTAAAGGATTAAAGTGCAAATACCTGGGAAAACCAATTTACATGTAAGGATAAATGAATGATGAGAAATCATTTTCTGTTAGTAGGCAGGGGGATAGTGCATTAGATAGAGATACCCAGGCAGAGAAGTAATAACATCAGAGCAGAAGACAGTATAGAAAGAGGATACTAGGTACCATAGAAGCAAATGGCTCATTCTGGTTTTTTTTTTCGTTTTTTTTTTAAATTTTTTCCTTCTTACAGCCACACTGTAAGAAGTGTGGCATATGGAAGTTCTTGGGCCAGGATTAAATCAGAGCTGCAGCTGCAGGCCTACACCACAGCTATGGCAACGCCAGATCCAGCTGCATCTGTGACCTATGCCACAGCTTGTGGCAACCCTGCAGCCTTAACCCACTGAGCGAGGCCAGGGATTGAACCCACATCCTCATGGCCACTATGTTGGGTTCTTAAACCCCTGAGCCACAACAGGAACTCCCTCATTCTGTTTTTACTTACTGGGGAAAAATGCTTAACAACACAGGCAGGGAGGACACACAGTTATATAAAGCCTATGTATTAACTAGATAAATTATATACAGTTCTTATACCTAATGGAATTACAGTTTATTTATGGGAGTAAGACTCCTCCCTATTCCATCCCCAAAATACACACACACACAAATGCAGACTCCACAAATACAGTAGGATGCAACATACATATGATAGGAATGGATTGCTCCTATAGTAGAAGATGGGAAGCTCAAGGGAGGCTTCTGTGAAGAAGGCATTGATCAGTTTAGTCAATGGAATTTTACTGAGCACTACTACATGACAGGTACTGTGCAGGGAGGCACATAGTGGGTGCTCCTATGAAGTGCACAGGCTATCTTATGGCATCTTATGACACTGTTTAAAATGCATGAAAAAAATTTAAAAAAAAGAGGGGGTTAGTTCCCTTCATGGCGCAGTGAAAACAAATCTGACTAGGACCCATGAGGTTGCAAGTTCGATCCCTGGCCTTGCTCAGTGGGTTAAGGATCCAGTGTTGCTGTGAGCTGTGGTGTAGGTTGCAAACGCAGCTTGGATCTGGTGTTGCTGTGGCTCTGGCATAGACTGGGAGCTACAGCTTCGATTAGACCCCTAGCCTGGGAACCTCCGTATGCCGCAGGTGCACCCCAAACAGACAAAAGACAAAAAAAATGCATGAGACACATTAGAATATCTCTCTCTGTAGACTTTGAACTCTATGAAAAAAAGGGATGTGGGAACCTGAATTTACTATAGTCTTAAAAATCACTTTTTTTTTCCAAAAAAGAAGTTAGAATAGGTGCAGATATTAATAAGAATTAATATACACTTTTATTTCTCATTCCTTTGACTTCTTAGCTATCTTTGGCAAAGTGGACTCCCAATCAAGGCACCAAATAGGTTTAGATGTTTACTTGAGAGAAAATTCATAACTTTATTTTGTCTACACTTTTTTGTTTGTTGTATAATTCATGTATAGCACCGTCTTAATGCCTGTTACACAACGTAGTGATACAATATTTCTAGGCATTTTCAAATGGTCATCACAGTAAGTCTAGCTAGTTATAAAATGTTACCATACAAAGATATTAGGTAGTTATTGACTATATTCCTCACGCTGTACATTTCATACATGTGACTCATTTATTTTGCAACTAGAAGTTGGTACCTCTTAATCTCCCTCACCTATTTCTCTCGTCCCCAATCCTGTCCCTCTGGAAAACACCTGTTTCTCTCCTCTCCTAATCCCACTCCTCTGGAAAACAGCTGTTTGTTCTCTATATCTATAACTCTGTTTGGTTATGTTTGATCATTTGTTTTGCTTTTATTTTCAGAAACTGAATATAAACAAAACCATACAGTATTTGTATTTCTTTGTCTAATTTATTTCACTTAGCATAATACCCTCCAGGTCCAACCATGTTGTTGCAAATGGCAAAATTTAATTCTTTTTATGGCTGAATAATAGTCCATTGTATATGTACTACATCTTTATTCATTCATATATTAATTGGCACTTAGGTTGCTTCCATATCTTGGCCATTATAAATAATGCTGCAATGAACGTAGGACCGCATATACCTTTTCTTTCTTTCTTTCTTTTTTTCTTCTTAGGACCCCACCTGTAGCACACAGAAATTCCCAGTCTAGGGGTCGAATCAGAGCTGCAGCTGCCAGCCTACACTGCAGCCATAGCAATGCCAGATCCAAGCCACATCTGCAACCTACACTGCAGCCTGTTGCAACGCTGGATCCTTATCCCACTGAGCAAGGCCAGGGATCAAACCTGCAACCTCATGGATACTAGTTGAGTTCTTAACCTGCTGGGCCACAATAGGAACTCTGCATATATCTTTTCTAATTAATGTTTTTATTTTCTTGGGATAAATATCCAGGAGTGAAATTGCTGGATCATATGGTAATTCTATTTTTAATTTTTTAAATAGCAAATTTTTGAATGTATAGAACACTATGATAGTTTTCTGTATAAATCATTAAGGATTATAGTCCCTTTTTTATTTATGTCAGAATTTTTGATAATGCATATTATTATGCTATTTGATTAAGCATACTTAAAAACATTACTGATAATGTAGTGGATTTAAATTGGGACTGAATGCAGTAATAAAGTGATTTATATGTTTTTTATGACATGAACTTTAAGAAAAATAAATGAATTAAGAGGAAATAATGATCTACTCTGGTTGCTTAGGTTTCTTGTGGATGCCTGCTAATAGAAGGCTTTCAGGGATAATTTAAAACCTTATATCATTCCATTCAATGATCCAAACCCACTTGAAGTGCCTTAAACACAACATGAATAATAATTTAAATAACACTAAATGCTGCATATATGGGAACAGCATGATTGTCAGAAACATGTTTCTCTTCAATTCGGAACAGAAACCCATATATACCTAAGTGATCTTCCTAAAAGTATTTTGCCCTTTAGGGGTTACATCACCAATCAGACTTAGTATAAGAAAAGAAAATGAAATGTGATTTGGTGGCTTAATCAGCTGGGCTTTCTTCCATCACATAAAGACTAATGACTGGTTATTAGAGTGGGCAACAAATCAGTGAAAAACCAAATCTCATACCTAATTAAGATTTAATTTTTAAAAGTTCAATACATACATACAGATAGAAACTTTTCAAAAAGTTTTTGGAATTAAATTTCCCATTTTTCATTTGGATATTTGCCATTAAATTGACTAAGATTTTCATCCAGGAGTTGATTGTCTTTTAGGGGAAATTATAATCTTACCTAGGAGAACTGCAAGCTAGCTACCTAGGTCCTGCTGCTCCTCAATTTTAAAAGGCACATAACTAGGGTAGTTCTGGGTCTAAGACTATTGCCATAGTTTTTCTCAGAACATACAGGCATTTTCAAATGAAGTCTACATGTACAGCTGCACACTTGAAAAAAACTTTTTATTCTAATCTCTTTACCTGCCTAGTGATGATAAAAAAGACTGGATATGTAAAATGTGTCTGCAACAGGCACAATTCCCAGAAGGAAAATTACCCTTTAATAGTACTCAGCTCAATGGTGTGTGAATGGTTATGTGATGCTTGAACAGAATGAACCAATCCATCTTAAATATTAGCACCACATGCCTCCAAGTATTAAGCAGTTAAGTCACAGAGGAAAAAAAAAAAAAACCTCCATTTAAATTTGATAAACATTTTTTGAGCACCTATATGTACCAGGCATAGTGTTAGTTTCAAGAGGAAGGACATGCACACACACACATGCGCACGCGCACACACATGCACGCACACGCGCACACACACACACACACACACACACACACAATCCCTGATATCAAGCAGTTCAGGTTTAGGGTGAAAAGCACACTAACAAAGCTATAACTAAAGTCTGAATGGGATGGGAAGGAGGAGTGGGAGTAAAGTGTGATTGGAAAGAGCTCAGGAAAAGGGATCATTTGTAGTTTATTGGTTAAAATCTGCATATAACCTATAGTCAGACCTCCTTACATGTGGTTCCTCTGTATCTGTGAGTCCTCCCTTACCCATGGTATATCATAGTAAATTGCGACCTAAAGATCATATAGGAGATGTATTTATCTTAGACTGAAAAGGCTATTGAATGAATAAAAATTAATTTGTCTCTGAGAAAAAGAAAACTCATTTTTTTTAATATTTTTTATAATCTCTACCCTCATTACTTAACCACTTCCATTGTGAAGGTGAATACAAGAGAAAACTAAAGAAGGGTAATTTGAAAAGAGATATGTGTTGTGGGATTCTTTTTTTCCATACTGATGTGATTGGTCACTAACCCACTCTTGTTATTCTTCTTGTACCTGTTAACTTTTCACTATACTTATTTATTTACAGTGTCTTCCAGTCCTTACATTGTAAATGCCTTAAAGGTAGAATCTGTGCCTTTCCAGCCTACCATGAAGCCTTGATCAGAGTAATTGCTCAACCAAATTCATAAAGTAAAAATTATCTTCACTCCTCTGAATTTATACAGTATCTACTACTGACTATATTATTCATTTGGTACTTGGTATTCACTACATTTTATGTTACTGGATATTCACCCAAATGACCACAGTTATGCTCCTAGCATCCCCACACAAATGTCTGCTCCAAAGTCACATATTTAGGGTTCTATATTCCTTAAAAGGGTTGTACATTTGACCTTTGAACAGCACGGAGATGAGGGGCACCAACCTTCCATGCAGCCAGCAAACACAAGAATAAATTATAGCCAGACATCCATGCTTGTTGTTCTTCTATATCCACAGTTGTGTATCTTCAAATTGTGTAGTACTGTGGCATTTATAATTGAAAAAATCTGCCTGTGAGTGGACCTGCACAGTTCAAATTCATGTTGTTCAAGGGTCAACTGTAATTTCCATGATGACAGAGACTGTGTCTTAGGTTTCCTCGTATCACTTAGTTCAGGAGGCTGGTTTGTTTCATCATTGAATCAAAGATACTAATAGACTGAAAAAGCAAATGTTATGTAGCACTAGAAAAAAATGTGAGAAAAAAATATACATTTAACGGAATATTCACTGAAGGAGGTTTCAAAAGTAATCTTATTGTCTTCCTCCCATTCTATAATTCTGTATCTCCCTGTTAGTTATTTCTGTTGATGATGTCCAAATCACCATTGTTTACCCAATGGAGTTATCTTTTATTTCCAATTATTTTCCAGGTCCTGTTAGTTCTACTCTTACAGCGGCTCTTGAATCTACTCCTTCATTTCTACTCCCATTTTCATCACTTACAACAGGTTTCTCATTATTTCTTACTGTCTCTTAACTAGTTCTCTGACTCCATTTTAGTCCCATTTCACTATTCTCTACACCACTGTTAAATAAATATTCCTAAAGTCTAATTCCATGTGCAAAAACCTTCTAAATTGTTCCTCTGTGCACAGAATGAATTTCACAGGTGGAAACTTCACATTTTGACACTGAGAACTGTCCTCAGTGTGACCCAAATAAATATCCAAGCCCACCATTTTTTAAAAAATAAAATTATTTTTAGGGGTATAGTTGATTTACAATGTTGAGTCAATTTCTGCTGTACAGCATAGTGGTCCAGTCATAAATATATATACATGCTTTTTCTTATACTATCTTCCATCATGTTCTATCCTAAGAGATTAGATACAGTTTCCTGTGCTGTACAGTAGGACCTCATTGCTTATCCATTCTAAATGTAATAGTTTTCATCTACCAACCCCAAACTCCCAGTCCATCCAATCCCTCCCCCGTCCCCCTTGGCAACCACAAGTCTGTTCTCTATGTCTATGAGTCAGTTTCTGTTCTGTAGATAGGTTCATTTGTGCCACATTTTGTATTCCACATATAAGTGATATCATATGGTATGTGTCTTTCTCTTTCTGATTTACTTCACTTAGTATGAGAAACTCTAGGTGCATCCATGTTGTTGCAGATGGCATTATTTTGTTCCTTTTTATGGCTGAGTAGTATTCCATTGAGTATATGTACTACTCTTCTTAACACGTTCATCTGTCAATGGACATTTAGGTTGTTTCCATGTCGTGGCTATTGTGAATAGTGCTGCAAAGCATATTTCTTTTTGGATGAAGATTTTGTCCAGATATATGCCCAGGAATGGATTGCTAGATCATATAGTAGTTCTATACTTAGTTTTCTGAGGAACCTCTATCCCAAGTCCATCCTTAATACTCTCCATTTTTTGGCCAAAATACTCTCCTTGCTCCTAGTAAATGCCTTGCTTTATCCATGTCTATTCTCCTCCCTTTATATTGTATTCCTTCCTTTCTCCAAAAGAAAGGAACATTTCCAAGCCTGTTCCAAATGATGCTTTCAGCACAAGACATTCTATTTGCATATTTGGATGTGACTTGTTATTTCTTGCTCTCTTAATGACCTACTTCAGTTTGTTTGAATCTACCAATTATTGAGCCAATTTTATCATAAATAATAGTTATTTTTATACTAATTTTAACCTGTATCCCCATGTTCTGCCCTAAAAGACACTCACACAAACACACCCACAACCTTTGTTAGTCACTACAGAACAGAAATTCTCTATTCATCTTTGTTATTTCCTGGAGCACCACTTCCATGACAAGGTTCATAATAATTCAGTGATTATTTGTTGAGCTGAATTAAGTGAAATTAGTATAATCTATAAAAGAATGTATAAGCAAATATGGAACTATTTTATCCCCAAAGAAGTTTTGTTTTATTTTAACTAAAAAATATAAACCCAAGCATAACTAATCTTACAGGGTGTTACAAAAACAAACCAAAACAAGGGAGAAGGTATGAGCACTTAGCAAAAAGAGCTATAAGAAGGACCTCACAGTTTCTCCAGGAAGTGAAAACAGTCCTTTGAGAAGGTCCCTTTATTATCCCTTTAGGTTCTTAAAGAGAAATAAAAGCTATTGGAGAATCACATACAATAAGGAAAAACAATTTTTTTTTGTTGTGTGGAAGAATTCTGCATCACTTACATAATCGTGCCTGCTGCTTGTCTTAAACATATCTAAGAGAAAAGGTATTAGGTATTCACTGTCTTTTCAGAGCCCTAGCCCATGCCACATGGTTACCCACGCCTTGCAAGAAGTCTATATTAAAGCTGGTCTCCACATTTCACTACAGGATCTAAGGTTCTCTGGCACATATACTTACTTTGTATGTAAAACAAACAAACAAACAAACAAACAAGAACTCCAGAAAGATGCCCAGGCTCCTTTTGGATCCTGGAATTAAGACCTGCTCATTCTCAGGTTCCCACACCCAAATCTACCATACTTTATTATTGATGTCTGACTTTCTTCCCCACATGCTAATGAAGCCACTGTCTAACGACCTCCTTTTTCACAGGCACCTACTGTTTAAGAGGGATAATTTATCTGGCTTTCAAATTTGTCAACACAAGCCTACTCTTTGTTTCTTCCACATCTAAAAACTGTGGATCACAACACCTACACGATGCTGGGCAAGGGTTAATGAGGGGTTGTATCCACAACACATCTGATGGCTGTGGGAGGGATAAAAGAGTGCTTGGTAAGTATAGGTTGGGGATGCACTTATGGTGTGCTGAGTATAACAAATTGAAACGAACAAGAAAAAAATGCTGGTTGTAAATTATCCCTGCCTATTATAAAATACTAAAGAAAAGCCTCTCTATGACAACAGAGGAAGCAGAATTTCTGAAAAGACCAAAAAATAAAAAATAAAAAAAATAAAAAAAATTAAAAAATAGGCTAATACTCTTCGGTTCCAGGAACAATGGTGATTGCAGGCAGAAAGTCATAGTTGAGGGGATTTTTATTTGTCAGATCTCTTCAGATTCGAGTGCTGTCCCACCAATAAACGTTTTCAAGTACTTCCAACAATGGCCACCAAGATGTAACTTCTTATAGCTGCCATACTATTCAGTGTGAATGCCATCTCTTTTCACTGTGAGATTTATAAAAGGGTGCCTGTTATAGAAGCAGCTCAGTGCACAATCACTACAGTGAATGGAAAAGAGAAACACATGCTCACAGCAGGGTTTAATTTCATACTGTGTGACAATAAAAAATTGCCTAGCCTTTGAAAATAGCAAAACCACGCTTGAAGTTCTGACACCTACTAGCCCTGTGCCAAAATCTGCCTTTGAGATTCATTTTTTCTATTCTGCTTAAGGATTAAAAATAGGGTATCTCCTTCCTAAAATTACTTCAAGGAAAGACATGTATGAGGAAAAGCCTTACAAGAGGCTAAAAACTGGCCCCGGCAGGGCGGGAGCGGGGGAAGGAGCGTATTTGGTCCTCATTCCTGGAACCTGTAAATGTAACTTCACATGACAAAATCCTAGCAGTTGTGATGAAGGATTGCGGGATGGTGAAAATATTCAGGATTATCCAATCGGCCCCTAAATCAAACACAGGTATCCTTGTAAGGGGGAGCGAGAGGGAGATTTGATACACAGACAGGAGGAGGAGGTGATGTGATCATAGAGTCAGAGAGATTGGATCGGTGTGGCTGGAAGAGGCAAGCAATGGATTTTCCTCTTGAACCTCTAGAGGAAGAGGGGCACTGCTATCACCTTGGTTTCAACCCAGCAAAAATGACTTGGAGGTCAGATCTCTGGAACTGTGAGAGAATAAATTTCTGTTGTTTTAAGCCACCACATTTATCGTAATTGGTTAGAGCAGCTCTTGGAAACTAATACATATCTATTTAGTCTACTATCTGGCCTTGGTCAATGCTGAGTTGTGACATTTATATGTGAACACAATCTTTTCCTTAAAAACTGGATGGTACTTTATCTGAACTACAGTATCTTAGTTTCTTGATTAAAATATAATCTCTTGCAGTCCCTGTCAGATTGTTACCCTATTTTTTTTCAGACTAATAGCCCTTCAGATTTTGCAAAACAGTGATCATATCTGCTCTAAGTTTTTCCCAATTATATAAATCAAACACTATTTCCATAATGAGGTTTATAGCCTCTTAATGACTCTCATCTGTTCCCACAATATATGCTTCTCTTTCTACAAACACACACACACAGACACACACACACAGACACTCTCTCTCATCCACCTCCTCCACTCTACATACACACATTATATATCCATATATCACAAACTCATTCCATACACATCTCTAGCACCTGAGCATCTTGTGAAGTTCTAGCATCAGATTTTACTGCTTTCTGGACATCTCCTAAACTTCAAATACCACATGCCAAAAAAATGACAAATGACCTCACTATTCTTTCCCCTACAAACCAGTTCCCCCTCCTATATTTTCCACTTTTATTTTTTATAAAGCTCCATAATATTTTCAATCACACAAGTTTGAAATCTTAGTCATCTCCATTATTCTATTTCTATCCCTCTACTGATTTCCTTTCTCATAGGAACAGCTACATAACACTATTGAGTGCAGTCTGATGGTGTCTCAACCATTTCCTTCACTTCAGTCTTTCCCCCACACAGTTATGATCCTCATTAATCTGCTATAATGAACTTCTAATCTCTTACCACATCTATTGAAATGACATTTTAAAGATCTTTTCCTCTCTAATATCTACCCCCTACTATCCATATCTCTGCAACATGGATCTTATTATAGCTTATTATAGCACCTACTCTATGAAAATGTCAATAACTTTCAGAAACAAATCCAAATCTCTTAGCCACGTAAACAAGATTTTCCATGACATAGTCCCAGTCCAAACTTCAAAACTCATGTTCTATTACTCTTACCTTCTATTCAAGCCAAATTACAGATAATTAATATTATCCTAAATACCACATCTTCAGTTCTTCACTGGTGCAAATGAGGTTGATTTCTATTTTGTATCATATTTGTACATATGGAATAAATTCTTTATTGGTTGTGTGTATGTATGAATGAAAAATATATTTAGGGCCCTTAACTATCTTATGTAATAAACTCCAAGCTCAAGGAGTAGATTGATAACCTAGATTGGGACATCCATCAGACCTTACCAATCCAACTCCTTAATCTAAGGCAAAGATGAGGATTAGGAGGCAAGTGAGCTGGGTAGTTCAGTAATAGGGAGTCCCTGGGATACTTTAAACTATTGATGGGGGAAAGAAAGAGAAGGTCTTTACCTGTTTGGCTAAATGTTCTCGGTTGTGAGTGCAGAAGACTAAATGCTCAGTCCCAACTACAGTAAAAGAGAATGAAAGCTTGAGAGAAAATCCTAACAGTGCTGGCCAAAGTGATCCTTCTGGCCAATGCCACCAGTTATACAAGTATTTTGGACAGAAAAAAATACTAATCTCACTGGAAAAATCCTTTTTATAAACCTGTTCAGATATTTTATTAAATGCAAATGACCTTGAAATATAACTGAAATCTCTCTTCTTGAAGCAAGTTGAGTGACGTGTTGGTTGTGTTTGCCATAGGAGAATTCTGATGCTTAATGCTTAATGCATGAACTTCAATGTTTTATGTACACTTTAAGTTACTGATCAGAAAAGTTGGGAAAATTTAGGGTGAGTTAGAAACAAATATATAATCAGTGTGTATTTATGAACAAATCATTTCAACAGTAATAGATACAACTGAAAGCATCTAAAGGATTTCCTTTTATTCTACTAACAGTGCCATGGGTCCCCATCTCTGTCTTAGAACCTGTGACCAGAGCGCAGAAGGCATTGCTATCATTCCAAACCTAGCTCCTCATATATTTTTGCATCCTGGGGGAAAACGTCTGTTTCAAGTAGAAGATAGGGGTGCAAAGTAAACACAGAGATCTACACACAAAGTTGGAATATATTTTATTAGGCAAATGTGGCTAAATTTAAAAAATTCAGCCATAGCAACACTGTCATCTTTTTCTGTGTCATTAGTAAAGGAAATGAGCTGAAATAAATAATACAAGCAGGACAGTTTTACTGAGTTCATATTTTACCAAGTATGTCAAAGATTATACTAATATTGAACATTCATCGAACCCTTACTTTGGGCCAGTCACCAAGCTAAATGCATTATGCTAATATTGCACTTATATCTCACAATAATCATAAAAAAGAAGCACCTGTTTAAACTGAGGTATAGAGAGGTTTGTACCCTGCAGGGTCACATTTGGAAACCACAGAAACAAGATATGTCTGACCTCAGAGCTTATGCTGAATTAAGTTTTGAGATGCATTGCCTCAAAAGCCCTGAAACATGGTTAAAATCAGGTTCCCTGAAATCCTAAACTAGAAGTACAATTATTCATGATTTCAAGCCCTGATAAGATTAAACTCAGAGGCACATCGGTGAAAATTTTGGGATAAAATTGTTTAACTTTACCTACTATAATTTCTATTATTTGTAATATAGATCTACATGAAATTACAGACTGTGCTTTCTAACTCTGTTTTTTTGAGATTATTACTGGGACCCATATATGTTAACCAGGTAACCTCTATCAAATTTAAGATTTTCCCATTTCAGAACATATGCTTATCTTGTAAGATCCTCTGAAGCATATATATATTTTTTGTACATTTAGATCAATAAAAAAATCTCTTGTAGATTAATTGGATAAGTACACATCAAGAAACATAAGTTTTAAAGGAAAATTATTTAAATATGAATTCCACTTTAAAACTAATAGAGTGAAAATAATTAGGAAATATATGAGGATGTAGAATTATAGTAGAGAAGAAACAGGATGAAGGAATTATCTTAGGACTTTTGACTTGCCAGATACTATAATTTCTGAAATATCAGAATTAGATTTGTATAATAAGTCACCTTTAAGACTGAACCTTTCAATGATGTGTGCCTCTCGATCAGGAAAGATCCTGACATAAGGCCAGAAATTTCTGCTAAGAGCTTTCAGAGCCTAATTAAATAATGAGTAGATTCTGTCAGGGTTGAGATGCCTTGAACTTTTCATGTCACTTTATAGTGCACTTTAGTCTAAACCCAATATTTCAATAGCAGCAGTAACATCAATCTCTCTGACATTAAAGCCTTACAGATTAAAAGATTGTGAGGGGGTGTTAATGAAACTATTTCAAGATAAAAACATGTACTGGTAACTCCTTCGATGTGGATCAATTAAAATGGCTATGTCACGGAGGAATTTGCACTAGGAATATATTTGGAAAACCATGCTTATTTATAAGATGTATTTATGGTTATTCAATAAAAACTTGAACTTTTTAAATATAAGCAACATTAGTAAAAGAGTATACCCTCTGTATGATGCATATTGAATAACTCTCTATGAAGTGCTGAGAACACAGGATTCAAAGGAATGAATTGTCTGCTTTGACTTCATGCAGTTCAGTGAAAGTGATCTGGGGTGGTCCCTCTTTCATTCACTCTATGAAACTTACTTTAAAAAGCTATGTATAAGTTGAATGAAAAACTCAGATATCTGCATTCTTTTTAGGGCAAAACTTTCCATAACAAGTAACTAAACTATAGCTATAATTACTCAATAATAAGGACTATATATAAAGATCATAATTAATTTGAAACTATAGTTTACATTATAATTTATTTTAATACCATTGTGACTGTATCAATATTAGACAAGTGAATAAAACCATGTTTGATTAATGATTAAAGATACAAGTCCTATGCTTGAGTGGCTGGCTGCTCCACTTGCCTTTCATAAATTGTGAACTATTTTATAAGCAAAACTGCTAAGGCCAAAGGTCATATAGAACACTGAGAAGATTCTGATTTTGTAAATCAAATAGCAAAGGAAAATTGTTAACCAATGGTTGTCAATTTTTTACCATTTTTGTTTACAATAGCAAAAAATACATAGAATTAGAAAAAAAACTCGATAATCAAAATCTTCAGCATTATGTGCATTAACTTTTACCTTAGTGCATTCTAGAGAACTCAAAGTAATAATGAGCAGGAATGAATTAAATCCACATCACTTTTATTAGTGCTGTGTATTTATAGAAAATTACAAAAGAATATGGCATCATGACCACAGAGCACATCCTGCTCCGGTGTAGCACAGTCTAGAAGGGACAGAAAAGGAAACAGAAGATTTAATCAAGACGGCAGTCTGCTTTTTTTTTTTTTTCTTCTTAATTTCTCTCAAATCCTTTCAAAATGTTATCCTGAGGGTGGAGGAGAGGAGAGAAAGAGACTAAATATACTAAATCCTTGACAGTGCTAGAAAACACGAAAATTCTCATGAACAGAGCACACATTGGGAAAATTCTGGGTGACAAAAAGCAGATGGGATCAGTCTAGAGAAAGTAGAGAACACATTGTCTTGATACACTCTCAGGGGAAAAAATTGAAAGAATGATTCGGTAGAACTCAAAGCCCAGAGTAAATTAGTAAAAGACATGAAAGAAATCTTGGGTCCAATTTCAGAAGACCTAGATCTTATGTGTATGACTGGGCTGGTCCATTTCACTAAGCAGAAAGCAGTAGAAGCACCGAACCTTGGACAAAATCCATCACCTCTCTAGAGAACCAACTATTTTTCTGAGGATAATTACCCAGTGGATGAAGGAGTAGGGCTTTGAAACAATTCTCTATCTCTGCTCTTCATCAATGAGGAGGTAGGTGGAACTGGATGGGGCTCCAAAAGAGAAAGGTGATCCTCCCAGCCAAAAGATAAACAAAAACCTCTCTTTAATATTATTGCAGGTTGAGAGTTGAAACTGTGTGGTTGGGATAAACTCAATCTATCTACCAGTTAAATAAGATACATTCTAAAATAAGGTCATACAGTCAAGCCATACTACCCCTCTCCCCAGTGAGGCAGAGCTCAGACACTAAAATACACTGTTGGACAAAGAAATCTGAAAATCTGCTGGGTTAAACCGATGCCATCTACCTATACTTAGCAATCTAGTCATTTATACATTAATATAAAAAGAACACAATAGTTTATAATAGACATTTTACATAAATAAGTGCATTGAAATGAGGGACTTAAAAACAACAACAAAAATCATTTTGCCTGGAACAAATAGAACTAGCTCAGGGAATAGTAGAGAATGTTAAAATTCTATTTGGAATCCTCAGAGAGAGGAGAGGATAGTGAATATTTAAAGCTGACAACTACAATTGATAAAAACATTTCTTGGGAGCTAACTATTTTATTTAAAAAGTAAAATAAGTGATCAAATGAACATATAAAAGAACATGATTGAAAGTCAAATTAATAATCTGAAATAAAATGTCATGGATATTTCTTAGAATTTGCAACAAAATGATATGTAGAAGTATGAGATAAGAATCAATCCACCATGTTCATATCTATCTTAAAAAGAAGGATTAGAATGAAAGCAGTGACAATAAACACAAAATAAATTACAGAGGAAAAGTGCTCGTAGTTTATAATAGGCACATGTTTCAGATTGAAATTGTTGCTGAGTTTCAAGCAATCTAAATTAAAAGAAAAAATGCCTAAATGCATCTCAGTGAATTTTCAGAATTCTAAGTGTCAAGAAGGAATCCTAAAACCTTCCAAGACCAAAATAAAACATCCTACAGTCAAAAGATTAAGGAAAAATTTGAGCTTGACAATTTTACTGAGTATTCTGATTTTTAGAAAACCATGAGCCAAAACCTTGGAAGTTTTTAAGAAAAAATCGTTTACATGAGAGACCTATTTCCAGTTAGCTTAGCATTCAAATGTAGGGGTTGTGTATGGAGATATTCAAACATAGGACCTCACTAAAAGAATTAGTCAAAATTATACTCTAGCAAAAATAAAAATCATTCATTGATTTAATAGATTTAATAAATATTTATTGAGAGTCAATACATGGAAGACATCTTGCTAGACAATGGGAGAAATATGGAAAATGTACAATGACATCTAATTTATGTAGTAATAGAGATGGATATTCATTTAAAAATCACACAAAGTAATGTGGAATTATAACTGAGATAAGAACCATGTCGACTGAAATCATTACAGTATATTTTAGGAAATTACATTCCCCCAAAATGTAAAAGAGCTTTTATCAAGAAGCAATCGTGAAGGAAAACATTATAGGAAGTGCTGGATAAGTAGGGAAGGAGAAGCAAGAGTTAAGAGTGTGAGCAAGGTCTCACTTGCATGGAAGTGTGAACGGGTGTAAGAGCTAAATAAGTCAGCACTGATGGAGCACAGGCCAAGTTGGATCATAGAGGCTGCTGACCTCTAGACCATTCAATTTTTCTAAGGCATAAATAAATTTAGCATTTATCCAATGACCAAAAGGACCACGACAATGCAATTTAAGCCAGGGAGATACTAGGGAACAAGATCAAATTTTTATTTTGTAACAATTGTCCTGACTTAAGAGTGGAATGACTTGGAAGGGTACCCTGTGTAAGCAGACAAGGTTACTACATACCAAAATCTGTAAAACTTATTCAGAGTTTTAGTATCAAGGAGACTCAGAGGGAAAAGTAATATACCTCTAAATATATTTACACAAAATTTTAGAAGAATAAAAATAAATGAACTGAGCTTTCAGTTCAAGTGGCTAGAATAAAATAAAGTAATTCAAAATGAATAGGAGATCAATATAGAAGACAGAAAATAACAAAGAAGGAAACAAAAATCTGTAGAAAATAAGATGAAAAGATGTTAAAAATAGACAATCTTATGGTATATCCAATAAAGAGAAAACATCATTAAGTCTGAAAAAGTGATAATCATTAAAGACAGAATCAGAATTTAAAGTCCTAAAATATACTATAGGTAAATTTATATCAATACATTTCCAGTTAATGTTCTAAAATATATAGAAATTACACATTTGACTACTAAATATAGATAACATGAACAGATGTATATAAATAATTTTTTTAAAAAGAAAATAAGTTCAAGATCTAGTCCTAAAAAGAAAGTATATGCAAATGGCATTACAGCAAAAAAATCTCCAGGGAAATAATAAGATCTATGTTATATAAACTGATCCAAAGAATAGAAAATAAGAAAAAGTTTCCTAACTAATTTTATAAGCATCAGTAACTCCAATATCAAATCCAGAGGAAAATACATAGAAAAGAGAAAATTGTGAGTCTATCTACTATCTGAACTTAGATGTATAAATCTTAAATAAAATACATACAAATTTAATTCAAAAATGTATCAAAGGATAATGTATCCTGACCAAGTAATATTTATTTTAAAAATGAGAGATAGTTCATCATCATAAAATATATGTCACATATAAGATAAAATAAGGGAAATGTTATCATCACAAAAATATATAAAGAAACATTAGAGAGAATGCCATAGTGACACTTTATTTCTTAAATAACAACTGAGAAACTGGAAGAGTAATTTCCTAACTTGATAGTGAAGTATTAAAAGTATTTCTATTGAAGTCAAAGTTAAGCCCAAAACACTTGCTATTATTACTACTAATTGATTTTGTATTGAAGGATACATTCAATAAAATAAAAAACAATAAAAAGTAAGTTAAAATATTGTAAAGGGATAAAAGAAATGTTATTTCAAGTGATATGATATAGAACAGCTGAAAACACTGTTAAAAGTATTTCAGAAGGAGGCTGATATAAGATTAACATATAAAAATCAATAGCTTTCCTATGTATCAGTATGCTAATTTTTAAAAAGATATTGGAGAAAATAGATTACACTCTGTGTAGCAACACGAATTTCAAATTAACTATGGACATGTTCAACAAGAGGTATATGAATAAAAGTATAAAACTTCAGGATTATTGAACTTTATTGAGGTATCCAGAGAAACTAAATAAATGGAGAGAAATACTACATTCCCTATTAGAATAATATTGTTGATATAATTATTCCCAAATAAATGTAAAAATGCAATGCAAGACTCAATAAGATAAAGATTGTTAAAATTGATACTGAAATAATTTGGAACAATATATGTACAAGTATAATCCACAATATTTTGAGATGTACAAAAAACATGAGAGGTTTGCCTTCCTATATATTAAACTATACTTTAAAACTTTACTATGATTGTAACAATGTGGAAAATTATGTCAAATGCAATGAAAAGTGTAAAAACCAACACATGTACCTATAGAAATTTGGTATTTTAATTCAGTGTGGAAAGAATGCACTATTCAATGAATTGTGTTAAAGTAAATTATTTGGAAAAATAGTTGCACACCTCATATTATACATAAAAATTGGAGTTCCCATTGTGGCTCAGTGGTTAACGAACCCGACTAGCATCCATGAAGACACAGGTTCAATCCCTGGCCTTGCTCAGCGGGTTAAGGATCTGGCGTTGCCGTGAGCTACGGTGTAGGTTGCAGACGTGGCTCAGATCTGGCGTTGCTGTGGCTGTGGCATAGGCCGGTGGCTACAGCTGGAATTGGACCCCTAGCCTGGGAACCTCCATATGCCGTGGGTATGGCCCTGAAAAGACAAAAAGACAAAAAAATAAAGTAAAAAAATAAAAATAAACACCAGATGAGTTAAATAGCCAAATACAATGAAACTATTAATATACCAGAAGAAAATATAAAATGTTTGAAAATATTTTTATGCCAGTAAATAGATGGGTAAAGTATGAAGGACTTGATTTGTAAAAATATAAAATTTCTATTGGATAGAATACAAACTTAAAAACTAGTGACTAACTGGGGAAACAACTCAACAGATACTCAATTTATTCTGACCCCACTGAGAGATAAACCAAGTTGTCAGGCTGACGGGAATCAAAAGATCACATCTATATCTTGGCGATTAGTGTTGCAACTGTGTCAATAGCGTTGCAACGAATATTGGGGTGCATATATCTTTTCGGATTATGATTTTTCCTAGATATATGCCCAGGTGTGGGATTCCTGGATCATATGATAGTTTTATTTTTCATTTTTTAAAGGAACTTCCATACTATTCTCCATAGTGATTGTACAGTTTACATTCCCACCAACAGTGTGTGAGGGTTCCAGTTTCTCCATACACTCTCCAGCATTTATTATTTGCAGACTTTTGGATGATGGCCATTCTAATGCGTGTGAGGTGATATCTCACTGCGTGATTTGCATTTCTGTAATAATTAGTGATGTTGAACATCTTTTCATGTGCTTTTTGGCCATCTGTCTATCTTCTTTGGAGAAACGTCAGTTTAGACATTCTGCCCATTATTTGATTGGGTTTTTTGTTTTTTGATATTGAGCAGCATAAGCTGTTTGTATATTTTGGAGATTAACCCTTTGTCAGGCTCTCTCTCTCTCTCTCTTTTTTTTTTTTTTTTTTTTTTTGCGTTTTAGGGCCACACTTGTGGCATATGGAGGTTCCCAGGCTAGGGGTCTAATCCGAGCTACAGCTGCCGGCCTACACCACAGTCACAGCTATGCCAGATCCGAGCCATGTCTGTGACCTATACCACAGCTCACAGTAACATCAGATTCTTAACCCACTGAGTGAGCCCAGGGATCAAACCTGCAACCTCATAGTTCTTCCTAGTTGGATTTGTTTCCACTGTGCCATGACAGGAACTCCATATGTCAGTCTCTTTGTTTGCAAATATTTTCTCACATTCTATGGGTTGTCTTTTCATTTTATTTATGGTTTCCTGTGCTGTGCAAAAGCTTTTAAGTTTAATTAGGTCCCATTTGTTTATTTTTGTTTTTATTTTCATTACTCTAGGAGGTGGTTCCAAAAACATATTGCTGCAATTTATGCCAAAGAGTGTTCTGCCTATGTTTTGCTCTAAGAGTTTTATGGTATCTAGTCTTACATTTAGGCCTTTAATCCTTTGTAAATTTATTTTTGTGTATGGTATTAGAGAATGTTCTAATGTCATTCTTTTACATGTAGCTGTCCAGTTCAGAAGAACGGATAAAAAAGATGTGAAATATATAATATGTCCAATAGAATATTACATCCATAAAAAGAATGAAATAATGCCATTTGCAGCAGTAAGGATGGACCTAGAGATTATCATACTATGTGAAGTAAGTCAGACAGAGAAAGACAAATACCATATGATATCGTTTATATGTAGGATCTAAAAAATTGATTCAAATGAATTTACAAAGAAAGACAGATTCACAGACTTCGAAAGCAAACTTAAGGTTATCAAAGGTGAAAAATAGGGAGGAGAGATAAATTAGGATTTGGGGATTAAAATATACACACTATTATAGATAAAAAGATAATAAGGACCCACTGCATAGCGCAGTCCCCTCTATTCAGTATTCTATCATAACATAAATGGGAAAAGGATATGAAAAAGAATGGATATATGTATATGGATAACTAAATCACTTTACTGTACACCTGAAACTAACACAATATCGCAAATCAACTATACTCCAATATAAAATAAAAGCTAAATTAAAAATAAAATTAAAAAATATCACATTTATTGGTAACAAACCAGTGGAAAACATAGGATTAGGTATGAGGAATTAAACAATTTTCCTAACAGTGGGCCTAGAATTAAACTTACCATATCATAGGCAGAATTGGACAATTACAGACACCCTCCCGCACCACACCATACCCCCCCCCACACACACACATACCCCTACACACACACACACACACACACACACACACACACACACACACACACAGCCCTACCTACCTCAAGGGGGCCTAACTCCTTTAAACTTCATGACATAGAGGAATAAAGCAAAATGCATCTTTGCTGGAAGTAATCAAGTTCCAAATAAAAAAATAATGAAAAACTGAAAGGAAACATACCAATCTAATAAAGGTAGTTTCTCTAAGGAGAAGCACCTGTTATTAGGAACTGGGAAGGGGAGCTTTCCTTATATACTTAAAATTTTAAATTTACAATGACAACTTGGGCATTACTTGGTTTGCATTACTCACAATGAGTACATTTGCATTGTTTAAAAGAACAGGTATGGGAGACATGGCAAAGACCTGGCTTCAACCTCTGTTCTGCCAGCCACTGGCAGAGGGATCTTCAAGATAGAACTCCAGTAATTTGGGCCCCCATTCATTACTATTTGAATGGTGAAAGACATTATAAGTGATCCCGTTCAGCTCTGAATTTTGCAAATATCTCAGCAGAATATGGGATTTAGGGCCCAGTGTTTCCTACTGGCAGGGCCAGTATCCACCCTCATTGGCTCAAGCCGGCCTCCAGCCCCAAGCCCACGGCCTACATAGAGCCTGGAAATCAAGATGAAACTTCTTTAGACTTGTGGCTACCAAGGGAGAGGGGGCAGGGAGTGGGATGGACTGGGAGTTTGGGGTTAGCAGATGCAAACTATTATATTTAGAATGGATAAGCAATGAGGTCCTATTGCATAGCCCAGGGACCTATATCCAATGTCTTGGGATAGACCATGAGGGAAGACAATATGAGAAAAATATATATATATGACTGGGTCACTTTGCTGTACAGCAGAAATTGGCACAACATTGTAAATCAACTATACTCATAATTTTCTTTTTTTAAAGGATGAAACTATTCCACATTAAATACCCAAGTTATTCTGGTCTCTGACTAGGGCCTCATGTGGATTGCTGACGGGGAAGGAACACTATCCAGTGAGGTAAACATTGAAGCAAAGTGATCCTTGGTCAGATTTGCTGTCTGCTCTCCTTGCTTTGGCATTCAAAGGCTTCTCCCAAGTTGTGTCATCTGTTCATTCTCAAATAGAATGATAGCTTCTAACTGAGAAGGAATTGTGTCTGGAATGGTTGCCATAAGCTCAGGCTATAAAGCAGACTGGCCTGGGTTCAAACTCAAGCTAAGCCCCTCTTAGGCTAGAGGCGACCTTAGAGAAGTTGCTTAAACATCTCCCTACACTTAGAATCTTCCCATCTGTGAAAGGTGGTTGTAAGATTACACAGACACACTATTCACATAAAGCATTTTTCACATAGCAGGCTTACACTTATTTTAAGAGAAGATAAAAAGAACAATAATAATAATAACTCAAAACGAACTTTGTACTATTTGTTAGGTCCTTGTCTAAGAGCTGTGCTTTCCAACTCTGTGAGAGTATATTTGTGCTCAAGTTTCAGATGAGAAACCTGATATTTGGAGATGGCAGAGAGTTTAATTCTACACTGTCACCTCCCAGCTGTGTCACCTCAACAAGGTACCTGAACTCTCCATGTGTTGGATTCCTTACTCGTAAAATAGAGACTAAAATGTGTCTTTCACAAGGTGTTTTGGCCTGGCACTCAGTATACACTCGATAAATATCTTAAACTAAATATCTGATTAAATCTTTAATACAATGCAAATGGCAAAGTAAGATATGAATGGTACATGACATTACACAACATCTTTCACGTATTTCATCAATATCATATTCAAAGTGAATTTGACTCTGACCATATCCTATTTTAAGAAGTAACCCTTGGAGTTCCCCTTGTGGCTCAGTGGTAACGAACCCAATTGGTATCCATGAGGACATGGGTTTGAACCCTGACTTTGCTCAGGTGGGTTAAGGATTTGGTGTTGCCGTGACCTGTGGTGTAGGTCACAGATGCGACTGGGATCCTTTGTTGCTGTGGCTGTGGCACTGGCCAGTGGCTGTAGCTTTGATTTGGCCTCTAGCCTGAGAACTTCCATAGGCCATTGGTGCAGCCCTAAAAAAGACAAAAAAAAAAAAAGAGAGAGAAGTAACCCACCTCCCCTTCTGTCCACCTGATTACCATACTGGGCAAAAACCCTGCACATGTCCTGCTCTGTCCTATGCTACTGGAATACAAAATTGTTTTCTCACCAGATATGTGTGTCAACATGTAAAGTTCATGGGTTGTTTTTTTTTTGTTTTTTTTTTTTTGCCACACCCACAGTATGTATAAATTCCCAGTCCAGGGATCAAACCCATGTCACAGCAGCGACCTGAGCCGCTTCAGTGACAATGCTGGATCCTTGACCCCCTGCGCCACAAGAGAATTCCAAAGTTCATGTTTGTAAACAAACATGTATTTCCTTAATTCTGTGGAGGGAATAAAAATCTGGCAGCACATGCTCCCTATGTCAATTGCTACATCAGCACTGAACATAGTATATTAAAAACTCCTTTGTAGCAGAAATAAAAAGTAAAACACTGTTCTCTATAGGAAGCCTAGGTTGATGCTGAGATTTGAAGTTGCTTTGCCTGAGGAGTTTAATTAGGTGCTCCAAGCATGGGGAATTGCTTGCTGCCCAGTTGCTAGCAAGAAAAACATGGGCAGAGTAATCAGGAATGAGAATCAGAGGTACAAAGCCCAGGCTGGAATGAGCAATGACCACACTTGACCTATTTGATGACAACAGAAGTTCAAGTGGCATTCAAGAGCCCAGTATTGAAGAAGCCTCAGGAGATGGTGATAAGGCTAAGAAATCCTGTGTTCATTACAGAGTTTTACTCTTCAAGTATAAAAGGTGAACACAGCCTTTAAGAAGAGGTTCTACTTAACTTTCTTAGAAAGAAAGTGTCTCAATTACCCCAGCAATTATCCCTGTACTATTCACTTATTTTCTCTGTGGAAACGGAGTTTCTAATCACTGCTATAATTATAATACAGTAATTGCATTCAGGGTTTAACCAAAGGCACTATTGCTAATTATTTTTACAACAGCTTTACTGAGTCAATACTGATCGGTGTCATCTCTCATATTTGCCCCGTGTTTTCTGGCACCAGCTAGTAATTACTTGGGAGCAGAGCCCCAGGGACCTTCAGAGAACTGCACCACCACTAGAATGCATCTTAATGAGTACCCTTTGAATCTGCACCTCTGCCTCTTATCACTACTTCCATAAATGATACAATCCCTAAGTAGCATCATTATATCAGTGATAAGATAGCATTATAAAGCATACTAAAAATTGCAACATAACCTTAAACAAGTTTGGTATGCTCCAAAAGTACAAGCTATGTAAATTTTTCATCTTTAAAAAAAAGGATCTTGTCTAGGAGTTGAATAATTGGGCTGTAGTTATTTAAGTTTTGAGCCTCCCAACTCTCACTGATAAACTGTCCTGACCTTTCACTCATTTGTCCTCAACTAGAATCTCCCCCAGTTATAAATACTGCAACTACTGAGGAAATAAAAGACTGCATTATCATATTAGGATTTAGAAATAAGACTAGGAAGGACATGTTTATTTCTACAGTGCTTGACAGGTCTGACTTGATAACTGATGTTAAGACAGGAAATTTCAAATTGGTTGAAGGTCCATCTTTTTTTTCTTTTTTTCTTTTTTCTTTTAGGGCCACACCGGTGGCATATGGAGCTTCTCAGGTTAGGGGTCCCATTGGAGCTGTAGCTGCCGGCCTACACAACAGCCACAGCAACACCAGATCCAAGCCGCGTCTGAGAACTACAACACAGCTCACGGCAACACTAGATCCTTAACCCACTGAGCGAGGCCAGGGATTGAACCCGCAACCTCATGGTTTCTAGTCGGATTCATTTCCACTGCACCACGACGGGAACTCTGAAGGTCCATCTTTAATCCAATCTAAATCTCTAGGCTATATGGGATTTTAGTTGTTTGTTTGTGTGCTTGTTTATTAAGAGGCATTTAGTTTCCTTGCGTGTGGATTTTATTTGAGGGTTTGTTATGTTAGAAATGACATGTGCTTTCTGTTTAAGTATGCTAACAGAAAAATTAAAACAAAAGAATAAAAATGTGTTTGTTCTGGAATCTTGAAATTTTACCCCCTCACAAGCAATAATATTTAATGATCTGTTAAAATGGGGTTTATCTGAAGGGTTTTTATTATGCATACACAGCAGGCTTGCTTTAAAATGACTTCTACTGCAGTAAGAAACAGAGAAAAGAGATGTGATGGGCCACAGAACTCAATAAAAGAATATGAGATTCAGAATTCTTGTTCAAAGACAGGATACTCACTAGGGAATATAGATTCAAATACGATTTTCATTTTTTTAAAATTCATTTTACAAACCAGTAAACATTTTATTTAACAGCCTTTAGGAAAAGGGTATTAATTCTCCTTTTGCCTTATATAAAATAAAAACATAAGAGTATGTGCGAGGAGTTCCCTTAGTGGCGCAGTGGTTAACGAATCTGACTAGGAACCATGAGGTTGCGGGTTCCGTCCCTGCCCTTGCTCAGTGGGTTAAGGATCCGGCGTTGCCGTGAGCTGTGGTGCAGGTTGCAGACGCGGCTCGGATCCCGAGTTGCTGTGGCTCTGGCGTAGGCCGGTGGCTACAGCTCCGGTTCGACCCCTAGCCTGGGAACCTCCATATGGCGCAGGAGTGGCCCAAGAAACAGCAAAAAGACAAAAAAAAAAAAAGATTATGTACGAAAATTAAAAAATAAAAGCAAATGTATGAGCAGAGGCACATTAAAGAGTCTGGGCAGATTTGGGCAGTGAAAATGTAAAGTTGGATGACAATAGAAGGGTTACACTACAGACAGCAAAGGAGATTATGCAGTAAGCAACTTCAAGAGTTGAAAGCAGCAGTGAATTTTAGATCGGAGGAATGATATAATAAAAACACAGTAAAAACAGAAAGACCAGAAGGCAAGTTACCTCTCTGAGCGCAGTTTGAGATCTATTTGAATGCCCACCATATTTTTTTTTTTCTCAGCATCGTGTAAATATTTCAACAACCAGATAGCAGGGACCTCTTACCTTTGCTTCACAATTCTTTCCCTGAAACTGTTTTCCTCCCTCTATCAAATGTTGAAGCATCCTCTGTGAATCTGAATTCTTTAAGAGATTTGTGAATAGGGAATAGCTGTTCAAGGTGTATAAAGCTTCAGTTATAGAAGATGACTAAGTTCTAGAGATTTGCTGTACAACACTGTGGTTATAGTGAATCTTCTATACTTTACACTTAAACATTTGCTAAAAGCATAGATCTCATGTTACCTGCTCATACCACAGTTTCTAAAAAATGTTTTAGGAAGTCAGATGACCACCATAATGAGGCTTCCCAATTCTCTCTCTGGTTGTATCTGTGGCAATGAAAATTAAAAAAAAAAAAATGCTCAGGGAGTTCCTGGTGGTCTAGTGGTTAGGATTTGGCGCTTGCACCACTGTGGCCCAGGTTCAATCCCGGCCTAGGTACCAAAATCCCACGTTAAGCCACGGCACACCACAGCAAAAAAGACCCTGATCCCCAATCTTATCTAAAAACTTCAAACATGACCTGTGAGGGAGAACAAATATAAAACAAAAACAAAATGCTGAAATGTTTTTATTTTTATATTTGCTCCCTGTTAGTCACAGTACTTTTGTTTTGAAAGCAAGAAGAAAACTTCAAAAATGTTTTTTAAAATAATCAAGAAAAACGTCTTATCAAATATATATATATTTGTATAGTGATTAGGAAATTATAAGATTGTTTGCTATAAAGACAAGTGGTTCTTTTTTGGTCTTTTTGCCTTTTTCAGGGGCCGCTCCCGCGGCATATGGAGATTCCCAGGCTAGGTGTGTCTAATCGGAGCCATAGCCTAATGCCAGAGCCACAGCAACGCAGGATGTGAGCCGAGTCTGCAACCTACACCACAGCTCATGGCAATGCCGGATCCTTAACCCACTAAGCAAGGCCAGAGATCGAACCTGCAACCTCATGGTTCCTAGTCGGATTCGTTAACCACAGCACCACGAGAGGAACTCTAAGACAAGTGGCTCTTTTACTGTTATTTCACTATTGTTATCTGCCTCAAAGAGTACCTATCCACTATTTGTTTTGATAAACACATAGGACAAAATTTTACTAAAAATCCACCATAGGAGTTCCTGTTGTGGCTCAGTGGGTTAAGGAACTAACTTTGTCTCTCTGAAGATGCAGGTTTGATCCCTGGCCTTGCTCAGTGGATTAAGGATCTGGCATTGCCATAAGCTGTGGTGTAGGTCACAGATGTGACTGATCTGGTATTCCGGTGGCTGTGGTATAGGCCTGCAGCTGCAGCTCTGATTTGACCTCTGGCCCAGGAACGTCCATATACTGCAGGTGTGGCTATAAAAACAAACAAAATAAACCCACAAAACAAAACAAAACACCACAGGGTTTCAATTAAATCTGATAACTTGATGCTATCATTAGGGAGGGGAAGGAGGTGATACATTCATTTGGGGAATAAGATCAATCAATTTCCTGTAAGACTATGGAGATGGGGCACAACCCATCTCTGACAGGAAGACAGGAAGGAGGGGGAACACTTTTCCTCTTTTAATTTGATTCATTCTCCTACTGATGGACACCTGAGTTGTTTTCAGAGTTGGATTATTATAAATAAAACCACTATGAAACATGAAAAAAAAAAAAAAAGGATGTGCCTGGAGGCTGTGGTCTGCAACCAGACACTAAGCAGTTCAGTTTCTAGGAGAGTTTCCATTCGGACTTAAAAGAGAAGCAGGGAAGTTTGCTCTGCAGAGGTGGGCAGAGTGTCACCATCAATGGAAGTAACAGCAGGACTAGGCAAGAGGGCAAGTTGGGACTGTATTTATCCTTAACATATCTTTAAAGTACTATTATAATAAGGGAAATCGTATTAGGTTCAATTTATTTACTTTAAAACTTTTTATTATATACTGTTTTATAATACAAAAACATATGTAACCTATACATTATGTGACAAAACATTATGTAACAAATACCTATGATCACCCCACCAAACTTAAGCAGTAAAAATTTACCACTACTCTTGGCTTCTCTCTGATGTCATTCTCCTACATATCCCCTAAGGATAGCTATTATCTGTTCTTTTTAATTTTTTATTAACTTACTTTGTTTTAAAAAGTATTTTTGTAACACACGTGCACATATATATATGTGTGTGTGTGTGTGTGTTTTCTTGTGTTTGAGCTTTCTGAAAATGCTCTCATACCAGGTTATTTTTTTTCTAATCAACAGTATATTCTAAAATTCTCCCATGTTGTTGTGAATTGTTATAGTTCATTCATTTGAAAAAAATCCTCCTGTCAGTGATACTGGGGCAGTTTCAAGTATTTTTTATTAGGAACAAGACTTTTGTGAACATTCTGACTAATGTCTCCTGATTCACACATTTTGCAGACTATATTATGAGCAGGAACAATTCAACTTCATGAGATAATACCACATCATTTTCTGACACTTTTTTCTTTGTTTACTAATTATTTTTGTTTGTTTGACTTACATATAGTGGAAATAGGAAATAAAAATCTTCCACTATGTTAGTAATCTATAAAATTCCCCAGGTGTATCTATATAGTTTATGTTATTCATCGTAATTATTTTATTTTTAAGTTTTTGTTGTATATTATTATAATTACATAATTTCACAATTATATAATTTCACAATTTTTATATCTTCCTGGCAATTTCAAATTTGCACAATTTTATAATGTACCTCTTCTTTTTTTTTTTGGCCACCCTGTGACACATGAAATTCCCAGGCCAGGGATCAGATTTGGGCCACAGTTTGGACCTATGGTGCCGCTGTGGCAACAAGGGATCTTTAACTCACTGTGCTGGGCCAGGCATCAAACCTACATCCTGGCACTGCAGAGATGCCACCAATTCCCTTGTATGGCAGCAGGCACTCCCATGTTCCTCTTTTTTACCTAATGTATTTTTTGCCTTAAAATTTAGCATTCCATTTATATAACATTTGTGAACTGACAATGGTAGAGGAGAACAGAACAGTGGTTGCCAGGGTTTAGAGATGGGAGTTAGGATGTGGCTATCAAAAGAAAGCCCAGGGGACATTTATGCAGATGGTACACTTCTATACTTGACAGGATTGGTGGTTATACAACTTTACACATACAATTCTATGAAACTGCATAGGTGTAAACACTCACACAAGTGAGTGCAAATAAAACAGGTGAAATCTGAATAAGGTCAGGGGTTGTACCAATGCTAAATTTTCCAGTCGGGATCTGGAACTGTAATTATACAAGCTGTTGTAACTGGAAGAAACAGTGAAGAATACACAAGACCCCTCTACTATTTCTTGCAACTGCATGTGAATTTACAATGACTTCAAAATAAAACATTTACTGTTTTTTAAACACACCACTTTCTTCTGACTATTCTTCACCCGATGTATGTTTTTCCATTCTCTTAGTTTCAAAATGCATATGACTATGTTTTTGATATATCTCTTGTAAATAGTGTTTGACTTTCAGTTTTATTTTAATCTTATCTGGAAATCTATAAATTGTAGCTGGAAATTTCAGTCTATTTATTTATTTGGATTACTAACCTCTAACTTTTTAATTTTTATTTTGTTCTCATTTTTCCTTTTTATCCACACATTTTTAAAAATTTTTATTGACGGAAACTTTCCATTTATACTTTTATTCTGATTTCATATTTTTCCTTAACTAATTTGAGATTAATGGACTTTTGTCTTTACTCTTCTTGTGCATATGAAAACTTACTATGAAATTTAGTATTTTTAGACCTCCAGCTAAGGTTAACCATTATTTTGGCCACCCTCCTAAAAAAAATAACAAACTAGAATATTTGAACCATGACCACCAACCTCTCTGTTATATATTGTTTGTTGGCCAGTATTGACTTCTACTCTATATTAAATTTTTTGTAATTCCACAATCTAGACATTATCATTATTTTATCTTGAAAATATATATCATTTTTGGATAGGTTAACTAATTTCTATGCTCCTGAGCTCTTCTGTTAGAGTGCTTGCAATGAATGGAAATTCCCCAGGTAAGGGTTGAATTGGAGCTGCACCTGCCGGCCTAGACCACAGCCAAGGCAACATGGGATGCGAGCTGCATCTGCAACCTACATCAGAACTCATGGAAAATGATGGATCCTGAACCCACTGACAGAGGCCAGGGCTCAAACCTATACCCTCGCAGACACTATGTCGGGTTCTTACCCTGCTGAACCACAAGCAACTGGAACTCCTAGAGTACTTCTCTTTCTCTTGAAATACGTCTTTTATAGAATGTTTTTGAGGATCTGTTGATAGTAAATTTTCTGCTTTTACTTATCTGTATTTAAAAGTTTGTTTTTATTTCAAAAGAATATTTTTTATGAATCAATATAATTCACATAACATTTTAGCGCCTACTTTCTTAACTCTCCTCTCTCTATTTTAATAAGTACCTCAAGTATTCAAAAATGCAGTCTTCTTCACAGTGAAGGTCTTATCATTTCTGCTTAAAAGGTAAATCATGCATGTTAATGACGTATACATATAGTAACATGAGCAATGCCGTATATAAATATAATACTTCACCAGTCTAAACTAAATCTATAGCAAGCTATTTATCAAATAAAATAATAAAATCTCATAACTTAGAAAGTTAAGTTTTAAGAATTTTTCAATAAAAAAGATAAATGATAATTGAATTTTAAATAAAATTAAAAAATATAAATGATAATTCAATTTTAAATCAAATTTATATATTGGAGTTCCCATCGTGGCGCAGCGGAAATGAATCTGAATGGGAATCATGAGGTTGCAGGTTCGATCCCTGGCCTCGCTCAGTGGGTTAAGGATCCGGCATTGCTGTGAGCTGTGGTGTAAGTCACAGATGCGGCTCAGATCTGGCGTTGCTGTGGCTCTGGTGTAGACCTGCTGCAACAGCTCCGATTAGACCCCTAGCCTGGGAACCTCCATGTGCCGCGGGTGCGGCCCTAAAAGGACAAAAAGTCAAAAAAAAATTTATATAAAGTAATAGGATTCTTCACTTAATTTTTAATAACATTCTTTTAAACAGTTTATAGTTTTATATGAAAACACTTCATTAATTTTAAATGAAAACTAAGGGCAATTAAATTTTACATTTCTTTCTGATTACAATATTTAATTAGGAAGCCAATAAATTAAAGTTTTAAATCAGAATTCTTTAGAAAAGTAACAGAAAATGTTGCATGGAATATCACGCATTTTAACCTAGGTCTCTTTTAGGATCTGGTTACCTTCCCAATTTGTAATGCTTCATTAACCTTATACAGAAACTTAATGAATCTAGAATTATATAATACAAAAGAGGTTTTAAAAAACTAGTGGACCAATATTAAGCCGTCTAGTGCTCCCGAAAGGAAAGAACCCACAAATGTGAAAAGAGCAAGGTGTCTGCCCAAACTGATACATCTTTCTTCAAATACAAAACTAGAAACAGGTCTCCTGTTCAGTGTCATGTCGTATTAGCAGCCTAAAAAAGTACTCTAGCTGATAATGTATGAAAGTGCAGAAAGAGGCAACTGCTAACATTCACTATAGCCAAAAGGCACATTCAATTTTTATATAGAGAGGCTCTGAATGAAAGAAAGGCACAGAACAGGAAATTAGTATTTTTGAAAACTCTCTCTGCTATTGAATTTTTATGAATGGCTATTCTAAACTAGAGTTTTTGACAAAATAGAGAATTCATTATTCTATAAAGATAATCAGTGTATACTTCTTACAATTTCACAATTTAGTTTTCAGATTCTTCTTAAAGTATCTTTTTAATTCATAGCTATCAGAGCATAATTTCCCCAAGAATCTCTCAGACTGCTGGGGAAAAATGAAGCAATCTCTTTGAATAAGAGCCACAGGGATTATGATTCTTGACCCCAAATTAAGGGTGAGACTGGGAGAATATTGAGATTGTTACATTGATCTGCAGGAAAATTTCATTGGCTAAAATAGGAATATTTGTGGTAGCAACAACGAAACATTCATACTGACACGGAAAAGTGTAAGAATCATTCAAACCAGCTTCAAAAGGCAAGAAATATGCAGGGCATTACGTCTGCATTTTGTTATTGTTACTAAGTCAAGGGCCTCCTCAAATTCCTCCCTCAAATCCCATCTTCCACTCTTCCTGGGTCAGTGTAGCTTTGTGAAACAAGAATTAGAGATATACAACATAAAATGAGATTCTGATCTAAATAATGATTGCAGAATCTTTCTCTGCTTCATAAAACCAGAACACCATGGTCACTAATTTTCTTAACACTGGAACTGTGTTTTCCTAAATGTACAGAGACAAACAATTTCATTCTCTTCTATTCGCAGTGCTGTGGTTTAGTGTTTCATATTGTAGGGCGTGGCCCCATGTTTTCTTGGCTCATTCTTCATCACTCCTTCATTAGCCTAACACAAGTTCTTTTCAGCCACTTCAAAAGGTATTATAAAGGAATCAAATTTTAAAATCTCCATGATGAATAATGCTGTGATGTAATGTAATGAATTTCAATTTTATTTCTTCTTCTTCTTTTTTTTTTTTTGTCTTCTTGTTATTTTAGGGCTGAACCCATGGCATATGGAGGTTCCCAGGCCAGGGGTCTAATCGGAGCTGTAGCTGCCAGCCTATGCCAGAGCCATAGCAACTCCAGATTTGAGCCATGTCTGTGACCTACACCACAGCTCACGACAACGCCAGATCCTTAACCCACTGAGCGAGGCCAGGGATCGAACCTGCAACCTCATAGTTCCTAGTCAGATTCATTTCTGCTGCACCACAACGGGAACTCCTCAATTTTATTTCTGATTGTATGCACAATCTACAGTTTTAGTAATTAAATTTTACAAATTTCTTAAATGTTGCAAGTTAAAATTGGATTTTTTTCTTTGGCCACACCAGCAGCTTGTGGAAGTTCCCAGGCCAGGGACTGAACCATCACACTGCAAGCCACTGCAATGACAATGCTGGATCCTTAACCTTGATCATTTTAAGCAAAGAGAAATGACAACATGAAGCAAAGAATCAACTAACAAATTTTAATTTTCAGTTGCTTTGGGTTGAATTATGTACCCACGAAAATATACCCTGTGCCTCGAATGTGACCTTATTTGGAAATAGGGTCTTGACCAACGTAATCAGGTTAAAATGTGGTCATATTGGATTAGGACGAATTCTAATCCAATGACCACTGTCCTTTTATGATGGGGGAATTGGGCACAGAGGGAAGAATGACCAATGAAGACAGAGACAGAGACTGGAGTTAGAACGGCTCCAAGTCAAGGAATGCCAATGACTGAAAGCCACCACCAGAAGCTAGAAAGAGGTAAGGGAGGATTCTACCCAGAGTCTCAGGAATCATGGCTTCTTGATTTCAGACTTCTGGAGCCCAGATCTGTGAAAGAATAAAGTTCTGTGGTTTTATGCTACCCAGCTGTGGTAATTTTTTATGCCAGCTTTAGGAAAGATATAATTTTATTATATTATTACATTATTTTATTATATATAAATTTTATATATTATTATATTATTTTTATATTATATTATTAAGTATTTGTCATGTCAGTCCCTATTGCAGACAATTTTTGGTTACTATGTATGTATAGAAATAACATTTACAATTATTATTCCAAAGAGTGACCTAATTGGGATAATTAAAACATTTTACCAAAGGCAAATTATCTGTAAGATTCATACCACAACAATGTATAACTTACATGAATATAAAAATGTTAAGCCTTTTCTTTTCTGTAAGTGAAAACTATTATTTAAGTGTTTATGTACAAATTAATCAGTACAAAATCATATGAGAGGTACAAAAAACTGTTCCTGCATTCATGTTGAAAGAAGGCACAAAATTTATATATATATGGGTTAAAGCAGCACATCTGGTGCACAAAATGTAACCCTGAATTATTCCACTCACTTTACTGCCCATTTTTTGATGCTGTGCCTTCAGTCTTACTTTTGGATTGAAGATGAGTTAGGAATTTTATCCAGGTTGATCTAAGCTAAACATAAATTCTAAATCACTTATCATATGACTATGGTAGCAGTTTCAAAGAATGAAGCCAGAAATAAAATGCCACTTGTCTGTCACCTAAATCTTTAAGATGTGCAATGGGTTTTCTTGTGAAATTGGGCATTCTCAGTACAGCCTGATAAATATAATAGAGGCTATACTTAGCATTACACTAGTTAGCAGAAAGCCCACATTCGAGGTGCTGTTAGAGAATGGGGCAGAGCCATCAAAATGATGGATCTAAATTAGTTACTGTCCCTGGGGAAACTGGTATTAAGAGATTGCATGGTTTCATACTTCAATCATCAGTATCATGACAAGAGCTAGAGAAACGCATGGCCATTCTTTTTAAAAGTAATGGCAGAGATGGTAAAGCAAAGCAGGTTAAAAAACTTTAAAGTGGAGACAGATCCCCTCCCTTATAGAGCTTCAGCCCAAAGTGGTGGCATTTAAAATTCTTGACTATCATGTAGGGACTTATTGGAAAAAGGAATAGTTGGAGCGTCACTGGAGATGGGGATGTAGAGATATTCTTTGATAGGTTACAGAAAATTGGAGTGATGGAGAAAGATTCACTTGTTTTTCTACACTAGGGAAGTAGGTCTGAGAAGGACACACCTAGTGTCTAACATTCAGGATACAGTAGCAATAAAACAAATATCTTTGGAGAGTCCACCAAGGTTGGACTGGGGGAAGGGTATAGTGGCTAGAACATCACAGTTTATCCCTAATCCTGTCTGAAGCATAATGTATGGGCCCCATCATATTTCTTTACTAAAGGTGTGATAAGCAAAATGAGGTTTGTAGCACAAAACATTCTGCTCCTGCTACTCACCAAGGAGCAATTTGCTTTTGGCTTCTCTGTATTCTCCCCTCCACAAAGGGATGTACCTTGCAACAATAAGTTCTTTGGAGCTTCTTAATATCGAATGGAGATAAATGTGGCCAGAGCAGAAGAATCAGTTATCTGGAACTGGAGTCAGAGACAGGAAATTTCAGGAGTATTTGGGGTAAAGGATTCACTACTTTTTTATGTGAAGAGAATGAACCGAAGATGAAAAAAGAAAATTTAAAATGGGCCTTATATTGCTTTCCACTGCGTATGAGAACTACTTTAGGTTGAAGGGTTTGTTTTCTTTTGACCATGTTACTATTTTGAGCTAAACCATGAACGTCCTGGCTTGCTACTTGTTGTATTTTGGCAGACAAGGGATGGATTTTGGACCAAAGGATCAATAGTCCATTGTACACTCACTCCCACAGACACATACACGTAGATATACGTGAATAAAGAGAACAAATCCATCATCTTTGTATGAGCTAGCAATGGATATCATCATCAACATCATCACTGCTCAATGCTTGACTTAGAAGGGTACAAAGGGGTGAATAGCATCGATAGGAAATTCGTGATTGTCCCTGGAACATGACTAATACACAAAAAGAACTCTGTGGCAGTTTTCAATTCACTATCTCACATCTCCAATTTCACCCTTCAGTACTCTCTGTTTAAATGGACTGGACTCCTTTAGTACTTCAAGCATTTCTCCTTTACAATGAGCATGATGTTAAGTACTAACAGCAGAGGGGAATGGTGGAACAGGAGGAATGGAATAGCACTTGTTCTGCTATGCTGTGTTTTGCACGGTCTTTTAGGGTGTGTGTGTGTGTGTGTGTGTGTGTGTGCGCGCGCATATGTGTGTATGCAAGATATCCAGTGGTACTCTGCCTTGGCCATGTGCCAGAGGGATGGTCTCTTGGGGATCTCATAGACCTGGCATGATCTGCTGATATTACTACTGCCCTCTTAACATGAACAATGCCTGATTCAGGACTCATGCCCAGACCAGTGTCCCAAGTTTCTCTGCATGCCCACCCACCTGCTTCTGCTCACCTATGCCACAGAGGGCTCTTTCCTGGATGACCTCTCCATCCTGTGGGCTGCAACTCCATCTTCTCCAATGAGATTGACTCCAGATTTTGGGAGTATATTCGTTTCTAGGGCTCCCTAATAAGTGCCACAAACTGAGTGACTTAAAACAACAAACATATTGTCTCACAATTCTAGAGGCTGGAAGTTTGAAATCAAGGTGTTGGCAGGTCAACGTGCCTGCTGAAACCTGTAGGGAAATCCCTCCTTGATCCTTCCTAACTTCTGGTAGTTTGACAGTAATCTCTGACACACCCTGGCTTGCAGCTGCTTTCCTCCAATCTCTGCCTTCATTGCCACATGGCATTCTTCTTATATGTCTATGTCTTCAAATGGTGGTCTTCTTATAAGGATACTGGTCAGGCTGATTAGGGGTCCACTCCATTCCACTGTGACTTCATCTTAACTAATTACATCTGCAGCAATTCTATCCAACATAAGGTCACCCACCCTATTCCATATTCCATATGAGGTACTGGGGACTAGAATTTCAACATGTTAGTGAATACAATTTGCCCCATAATGGAGAAGTGAGTCTTCTTCCAAGTTTATTCCTCTTTAGATACTTCCCTCAGCCTTTGGGTACCTCTTAGAGTTCTTGTTATGTCTCCATACTTCCTCTTCTACCAGAGTCTTTTTTTTTTTGCTATTTCTTGGGCCGCTCCCACGGCATATGGAGGTTCCCAGGCTAGGGGTTGAATCGGAGCTGCAGCCACCAGCCTACACCAGAGCCACAGCAATGCTGGATCCGAGCTGCTTCTGCAACCTACACCACAGCTCACGGCAATGCCAGATCGTTAACCCACTGAGCAAGGGCAGGGACCGAACCCACAACCTCATGGTTCCTAGTCGGATTTGTTAACCACTGCGCCACGACGGGAACTCCCTCTTCTACCAGAGTCTAATCATGCTTCTTATTACCCTTCTTATTTAAATTGATGTGTGGTTTATACCTCTTGATTGGACTTAGAGTAATAAAGACTGTAGAGAACAGAATAAAATTGAAATAATTTTTTGGAAGACTTCAATTTTGGACTGGATGTTCTAATGAGAGAATAAGACTCGTGTCTCTTCAGTGAGAAGTTTTCCAAAAGTCTCTGGCTAAACAACTTGCCATTTAAAAAAATAAAGCCTCAATAGAAGCCCATTTTAAAGCTAGAATTATTTTTAAAGGAGCAAAGAGATGACATGGTAGAAACACAACTACAACTAGAGGACTAGGAAAGAAGGAGGATTTAGGACACAAGATATAAAGCATTTTCTATAAGGAATTGTTAAATCTAAATCCCAGTATCATTTCAGGTTGACAAAAAAGGACTGTGAATTGGAACATAGAAAAATGAATAGACATAAAGTGCAGGATTGCTGTTATCTGTGTTTAACTACAAAGTTGCATCCTAAAAGTCAGAAGTGAAGGTTCTATGCAGAACTGCCTCACTGGCCTTGATCATGTGTATGTAAGAGTATGAAGGTCCTGGATTTAAGTTCTTCACATTAGATCTGTGAAATCTATACTAGGCTTTCATATTTGAAGTAGAAGATGAGTTATCATATCTATTATAGATGGACACTAAAGATCTAGAGGCAGGTAAACTGAATTCATTAATCAGAAACCAATAAAGGATATCTGATTTCATTTAAAATCCAAGAAATCAGCCAGACCCTCACTTCAACTCATCTAACAATGACTCTGAAGAAGAGGCAAATAAAACAGGAGTAGAACTGAGTTGATAGATAGGTAGGAAAATTTAATAAGTTAGAAGTGATACACATCTGATTCCCCCTATAGAAAATGGACCTTGGACAGATGAAGTCATAGAAGGTGAAGAAATAGGAGTCTGAAACCCTAGTTAGGAGGGGCTCTTGGCAATGCTGGTGACAGTTTTGTTTGGGATAATTATGGTCAGAGGTGCTACTGGCATCTAGTGGAAACAGCCAAGGATGGCACTAAACATCTGCAATACATAGGGCAACCTTTTCCTGTGCCCCTCCCACAACACACAAAAAAGAATTATCGGACCCATACTGTCAATAGCGGTAGGTTGAGAAACCTTGATTTAGGATGAAAAGTTCCATTATCTAGAATTCCTTTCTCTCCTAAATCTGAGAAGAATGGTAGTTGAGGTAAACATTTGTAAAATGTGATACCAGCAGGACAACCTCTAGACAAGCATGCTTAGCTTGCCGGATCACTCTCTATTTCCAGCCTACTTATCTCCCAAGACATGCTGCTTTCCCATAAAGGACCAAGCTGATTTATAATGGCCTTAGAATTCCTTAGCATTCCTGAAGGTGTCACACAGTGTGAAGCTGCACAGCCACTGGTGGACTATCAGTCTTGAGTGCTCAAGTAGAGGCTGCCACCATCTTGACTGTGTGAGAAAAATGCTTTGGTGAGAAGTTCTACTTTACCTTAGCTTAGTTTTTCTAAGATAAAGAAGCCTCACTATTAAGTCTAGAGTATCTGACTTTGTGTTTAATATTGTAATTTTGACAAAACAGAAGTGACAGGTTGTGAACAGATGTAAACAGGAATTAATACTTAATCTCACTCCTTCCAACTTGGTGACAAGCATGTGATTAACACTAAAGATATTTAATACAGATCCTGTGATGCAACTGTCCTCATTTTACTTACTTATCTCAAATAAAATGAAAATTGCAGAAGGGGGTACAATACGTTCATATTTACTGCCTAAAATAAAATGTATCAAATATAATGCAGACTGCTAATGGAGTTTCTTAACTGTATTAGCTAATTTCTTAAAAATTCAAAAATCTTATTAATGATGTTTATTCTCGTTATTACAGATGAAAGCTGATAGGTAAAATAGTAGATAGATGATAAATACATCAAGAAATATATCAAGATAGATGATAAATATATACATAGATAACATAGATGGATATGCTATCTGACCTTAGCAGATTCTTCACTGATCCTCTGGCAACCATATTATTTTATATCTTCATTGAAATACTCCCAGTGTTCTGAAAATATCTATTATTTGTCTCTAGCTCAGAACTGTATTTAACTTTTTCTCACCATTATCCCTACACTCAATAGATGCTACATTAATTCAACAAGTATTTACTGATTGTCTCTGTATACCAGACAATGTGATACATCCTGGAGATACAATGTTCAGCAAGACAAACAAATTATTGCCCTTGCAGAGCTTGCTTTCTCGTGGGGAAAAGTGATAGTCAACAATAAAATAAAGAACTACAGGTATACTAGATATTGAGAGAAATAAATGTAACCAGAGAGGATTCCTCTAAGATGAAGAATCAAGAGAAACTTCTTTAAAACCCCTTTAAGAACTGATATTTTCTCTAAAACCTAAGTTAGAATTCACCCTGAGAAGTAGAATCACTACAAGAGGCTAGAATAAGAGATTTGTCATAGGGGCTAGTCCTCGTGCTAGTGCAGGAGCTGATGGGACAGTGTGGGCAGCCTACTGCCTCTGTTGGCAGGGTTGAGCCTGATATTGCTGTAGAATCATGAAGACCAGAAGTCAGGAAGGAAAGGAAAGCTGAATGCGGATGAGAAAAAAGGCAAACTGAAATCTGCAGGGGCAAACTGGAAACTATGAGGATGACTGAAACTGTGTCTGTCTTTTAAGAACTCTCACCTCGATCTTGTGCGTGACCTGCAGAAATAGCCAACCCCTTCCCCACAGCAGCAAATATATGCCTATGATCCAGAGAAGCCAACACTGGAGATCTGACCAGAGCTGGAGGAGCAGTGGCTTGAGTTGTTGCCATGCCTTGAAATGTGAGCCACTGTAACAGCGAGATGCCTTGGGTCCTGGTGTTCTTCATTATGATTCAGAGTGTAAAAATGCAACTGCTGCTTCCCTTACAATTTTCAAGCATCATGCAAAATATATCTTGTGTTCAAGGTTATACACTGAAAAGAATTCTGGGAATTCTAGGTTAGCACACCAAGCATAAAGCCACCAAGCCTGCCTAATGTTTAAAGAGAAGGAGAAAGAACCAGGTGGAATAAAGGGAGAGCAAAAATAAATGGAAGAAAAAATGAGCTTGAGAATTTTTAGGAAATGACAGCAACAATGACTGGCTGATATTGGGTAAGGTGGACACTGGCCTGACACCAGGTGGCGATGTGGGTAAGAGACTGAGTATAGATGTCCTTATAGGCCATGATATTCATTATGGATTCATTCCAAGTTCCATGGGAAATCGTGTAACAGTTTTAACCAGAAAAGTTACTGACTTAAAGATTATGTAGAGAATGTAAAGAGCGTGTCGGTATTGGAAGTGGAGATGTTCTGTAGTGATCCAAAGGAGAAATGACAGGGGAGAGAAAGATTTTTAAAAATACAATTCAGAAGTAGGATCTACAAGTTTATCTGAAAACTTTAGGGTTTTTTTTTTTTTTTCCCCAAATTGTATTCCTCTAAGGAAGAGAACAAGAATGGCTCAAGATTTCTGTTGCTAAAGACTGGATAAATGGTAAAGTCACTGATGAAGATGAAAAACATTGTAAGATTAGATTTTGAGTTGGAGGAAGAACGGAAGTTGAATGTGTCATTTTATATCTGCTAATTTTGAGATGCCTTGGACATCCAGGTATGGAAGGGTTAAATAACTTGTTCAAAGTTAAGAATACTTCTAATAATGGCACGACTATTTTCCATAAACTCCAGCTTAATAGACACTCCGAAACACTCTGGGTCCTTGTTCATTCCTTTTCATTCTCCATATTCAATGAGATAAAATTTTTCCAATCACTTAAACAAATATTTCACTGAGTACTTAATATCTTTTCAATATGAAAATGAATAAAACTTAGCCTTTCTTTCATGGAGCTCCTAGTCTAGTAGCAGAGAAAGACAATGCTAATTTTAGAATCAATGTGGAAGGTGCTATGCTAGCTCTGCAAGTTCTGTTTGATTGATGTCTATGTGTTACATTCTTTCCTCCTTTGTCCTTCCATTCTCCACCCCATAGCTGAAGTCTTGTTACTCCTGCATTTAGACCAAGGGTAGGCAAACTAAAGTCCATAGGCTGTTCAACTGTTTTTGTAATCAAAGTTTTATTGGAATATAGCCATGCCTATTCATTTAAGTAGAGCCTAATTTTAAAGGCAGAGTTGAGTAGTTTTGGCCCTTAAGTCAATGGCCTCACATAATTTCAAGGGAGTTTGAGAAGTATGGTCCCTGTTTAAGCACCTACTCCTCAGCAGCAAGTCTATGTGATCAATGGGCAGAATAAATCTTTGATAGGTAATTAACGGTCTTTGCCAAGTCATCTTTCAAGGGCCTACACAGGCCCTTAAGAGACCTATATAGAATCTGATTTAAATCAAAGTATTGCAATATTCTTTTATGTGAGCTCCATGTGGCCTCTTTCCTTCAATCCAACCCTTCTTATACACCACTACTAGATTAATATCTCAAAAGTTGTTATAATCCTTTCTTCAAAGAGACACGGTATACTTAAATAAATACAAAAAATTCTAAAAATGCCATTGAATATATTATAGCCTGCTTATAATTCTTCAACAGCTCTCTACTGCCTTATGAATTAAATATGAACATCCATTCTGATGCTCAAAAGCCTCCATTATATGATCAAGACCTAATCGTTTAGGCTTATCTCCAGTTACACTCCAGTAGAGGTGCTTTAGCCAAATAGGTCTCCTTCCTATTTCTATTTCTCCTCTCTGTGTCTCTACTCCTATGTCATCCCCTCTACCAGAAAAACCTCTCCTTCTACCATTCTTTTTGCAGTTTCAGTGATTTATATTTGTTAGGATGTTGTTAACTTCTAAGATAATTCTTAAATTCCTGGCTTAATGCAATAAAAATAATTTATACCCAGACAATAGTTCAATGCTATGTTCTTGGCCATTATGGTGAGGTTAAGTGTGGTGATTGTGGTGGTTCACTCCACAAAGTCATTCAAGACTGTCATCTTCAGCAAAGTCTTTCAAGGTCCACTTGGACATCAATGTCCAGCCAGCAGGCAAGGAAGAGGTAGTAGAGAAGGGATATCACTTCTTAAACCCAAACACGCATTGCTTTTGCCTACATTTCATTGATGAGAACTAGTCATACGGCCTCACATAAATTCAAGGGAGTTTGAGAAGTATGGTCCCTGTTTAAGCATCTACTCCTCAGCAAGTCCATGTGATCAATGGGCAGCATAAATCTTTGATAGGTAGTTGGCAGTCTTTGCCAAGTCATCTTTCAATGAACATCTCCATACTACCCTCCTATTTAGATAAATTCTGTTCCCTATTGAACTTTATAGCACCTCATTTATAATATACTCTCAGGTTCTAAGGTGATCTATCAGATATTTATTATTTGTCTATTTATATTACTATTTTTTAGCTTGATTTATCTTTTTACTTTTCTAACAAATATTCTTTATTGACCTCACTTTCCTGACAATACTCTTTGTATCCACTGTGGTGAGGAGTGCAAAACCCTTGTGTTGAATTTCATTTTAAATTTTATGTTTAGGAAAATAGTTTTTATGAGCAAGGCACCCAGAATTTTTCCTGTCCCTATACTAAGACTGATACTTGAATGATTCAGGAGGAAACAGACTCAGCAAATGTTTCCTGAGAGATAATATCCTTGAGGTGACAGTGAGATTCACAGACAACCCCTGCTGCAAATACATGATAATCTTAGCATCTTTGTTGCCATAAAATGCTAGAAACTAACTGCTAGAGGTTGAATTGTGCTTCTCCTCTCCCAGCCACCTCCCCTGCAAAAAGACATAAGCAGAATGTAACTGTATTTGGATCTTTACAGAGGGGTCTGTAATAGGGTCTTTACAGAGATAATCAAGTTAAAATGAGGTCACTGAAATGGGCCTTATTCCAATATGACTGGCATCACTACAAAAAAAAAAAGGAAAAATTCAGTCACAAAGACAGACTTGCACAGAGGATGACGCTGAGACACACGGGGAGAATGAAGTGAAATTAATCAGAGATTGGAGTTATGCTGCTATTACAAGCTTGAAGAGAGGAACACCTGGGGTAGCAGAAGCTGGAAGAAGCTAGGAAGAGTCTTGCTTCTTCTTCTTTTTTTTTTGTCTTTTTGTCTTTTTGGGGCCACACCTATAGCATATGGAGGTTCCCAGGCTAGGGGTCAAATTGGCGCTGTAGCTGCTGGCCTACACCACAGCCACAGCAACACCGGATCCCAGCTGTGTCTGCGACCTACACCACAGCTCACGGAAACACTGGATCCTTAACCCACTGAGTGAGGCCGGGGATCGAACCCACAGCCTCATGGTTCCTACTAGGATTCGTTTCCACTGCGCCGATGAGAACTCTGAGTCTTGCTTCTTGTGTTTCAAAGAGACCATGGCCCTGCTGACATCTTGGTTTTGGACATCTAGTCTCCAGAACTGCGAGACAATAAAGTTCTCTGTTCTTTGCAAGTCTGGCTTTTTCTTTCTCTTTCATTGCCATTGCCAGCTCCTCAGAGAGGGCTTCCTTGGTCAATAAATCTAAAGCACGACTACTGCCCACTGTTCCCCCATCATAATCTAGTATAGCATACTTATTGTCTATGTCCCTCTTTTAAAAATGTAACCTATATAAGACAGGATACTTTACCTTTAAACCTTCTGTACATAGCAAAGTCAATCATACACCATAGGGCCTCAATAAACAACTGGCGAATAAATGAATGGTTTTTCCTTTTGCTTTATATAAAACAGGAAAGTTATTCAAATAAACCATCAAATATTTTCAAATTTTTTTGGATTTAAAATATACAGATTCTGAAGCCAAATTTCCTGGCTTTAAAGCCCATTCTTACTATTTCATAGCTCTGACTTAGGGTACGTGGCATAACTTGTTTGCCATTAATTTTCACATCAGCAAAGTGGAAGTAATATTCATACCTAAGGTACTGGATTGTTATTGTGAATGAATGAATTGTACATAATGTATTTAGAACTATACCCAGTATGTGGTAACTCCTTTATTAACATTTGCTGCTATTATTATTATTTAAGATATGCAAAGTACAGTTTATTTGCTGTAGTTTATAAAAAGATTAAGGCCATTTTTTTTCTGCCTACGAGGACTTTACTATCTAGCTAGGGAGACCATAGAAGTTAAATTATTCAAATAAAATTCAGCTTTCCAATTGAAAGCAAATTAGATAATACAAATATAAAATATTGAGGGTAATAGTTATGATGAAAGTGAATATATAATTAACATGGCCATGCATTATATAGTTACTGCCAAATGAATGGTACTGCTTATGATAGATTCCACCATCTCTCATCATCTGGATAACAAAGCTGTGTTCCAAAAATCATTATTTATAAGAGACTTCACTAGAGTTGACAAATTAACTCCTCCTGAAGTATTTCTAAAAAAAGTTCTTTAATGGTGTGAAGAGATCCAGTGACTGGCAGAAATCTACAGCCAAATACAGGCTATGTTAGGGTCTGTCACAGCAGACACCCCCAAATTTGGGATTAGCATGCTGCTTACACTTGAGTGTTCTTTCTCATGGAGGAATTCTTGAGGCAAACTTTCAGTTCAGCTTTTCCCCTAAAATCTCTTAATATTCAAAGCTTGTCCCCAGGATCTAGAGATCTTATTAGTACACACTATTTTCAGCACCTACCAATTGGGAATATCCAGACTCTCAAGCATAATGGATGGAAAAGAGTGAGGTTTCCAAGCTTTATCTAGCCATCTGTGCCAGGCAGTTCCAAGCAAACACCCTAAAAAAATTGATTGTACTTGCAAATTTATAAGTTTGGCCATAAATTTCTGTGTTTGTTTAGAGTTCCTCTACTGGGTAGCAAAAATGCTAAGTGGTAATGACAAACTCAGACATGAACATTTGGGTGATGATTTTGGATTCCAAACACCTGAGCCAAGAGTTGCTCAGTGTCCAATAATCCCAGTTATCCCTCAGTTGCCTTGCAACTTATTTCATACATAGGCTAGGAAAAAAAAAAAAATCATATATGCCACCCTATTTCCCTCTCCCCCACAGACCCTATCTCTGATTTTCAGGGCTTTCTTATAATTGCTTCAATCAATGCTATAACACATTAAGTAGATATTTATGGAAAATCAATTCAGAACACTATAATTAGCAAGCACTGTAAGCTTGGAAATGCTGATGCAAAATATTCAACTCCAGGAAGGGATTTATCTATATACCAAAACTTGTATAAATTACCTATGACATTTACTAATACCGACTTGGATGATGCTTAAGTCTTGATTTTTAGTTTATATTTGAGATACTATATATCATGGTCTTTATCTTATCAAACGATAATGATAAAGCTATATTTGACAAAAAATGGAATGTTATCTTCAAATACATAGTTTAAATATTTTCAGCATTATGTTAGGGGTACTAAAATTTTGATTTTGTACCCCATCGATAACATTACTTTAATATTTTATTTATTTATTATTATTATTTTTTGTCTTTTTGCCATCTCTTGGGCCGCTCCTGTGGCATATGGAGATTCCCAGGCTAGGGGTTGAATCGGAGCTGCAGCCACCGGCCTACACCAGAGCCAGAGCAACGCGGAATCTGAGCCGCGTCTGCAACCTACACCACAGCTCACGGCAACGCTGGATCGTTAACCCACTGAGCAAGGCCAGGGATCGAACCCGCAACCTCATGGTTCCTAGTCGGATTCGTTAACCACTGTGCCATGACGGGAACTCCTATTTTAATATTTTAATATTCTTCATAAATGAAAAAGGCATACTAAAAAATTAACCGCATATGTTTTTTTAATTTTAACTTTTATTAAATTTTTTCTTGGAATCGATTCATCTCTTTTCTCTTCTCTTCTCTCTCTGATTCTCTTCTCTCTGTGCATCTGTCTCATGGAATAACAAGTTGCTACCTGGGTGATTCCACCTATTGACTCCAGAAATGAAGTCAGAGTGGCTGCTCTACAAGTCAAGGACCAAAACGGAAACCTCTTCAGTATCTTTAAGTGTGTACATGATGAGGTAAAGAGCTCAAAATTGGATAACACTCTCACTATCACTGGTTCCCAGGCTTTTATATCTCCAGAATCATCTGAGAAGGTGAGCTGGTTAAAATGCAAATTTCTAGGCCCCAACCATAGAAAGTGTTTCAATTGATCTTAATGGAGACCTATTTATTATTTTTTAAATTATTATTTTATTATTATTTTTAATAGTTATTTCCCCAATACAATTTTTTTCTACTGTACAGCATGGTGACCCAGTTATACATACATGTACACATTATATTTTTGCACATTATCATGCTCCATCATAAGTGACTAGACATAGTTCCCTATTTTTTAAAAACACGCAGATGAGTCTTAAGTGGTCAGTTAAGTGATCCAGAAACAGCATTTTCAGAAATAGAAATTTCTAGACTAAAAGGCCCTTTTTTATTGCTCAGACATTCCTTCATAGCTTTTTTAGTGATTAATTTCTCAAGACCTTGTCTTTATTTTTCCCAGAGCCAAAACCTCACCCCTCCTTTGTTAATTGGTGTGGTTATGGAAGTTGTCGAAAACTTCAGTGGCAGAGCAGAAAACCACACACCCTTCTGCGCCACTCTTTCTATCATGTCACCTGTTCCACTATAGATCCAGTCTGCCTAGCATGGCATCTGATCAGGTGTAAGAGTCATTAGTAGTTCTAGGTTTCAAGGTAGCTTTGTAGCTATAGAAGAAAGGGGGCCATGGCATTCCACTCACTTTACAGAAAAAGAAAAAGAAAAGGAATTCGATAGTGTTTACCCTTCTGAAGTGACTTTGTATCAACTTTTCCTTCTAAAATATGACAACAGTGTTTACTCTTCTAAAGAAGTGACTCTGTATTAACCTTACCTTCTAAAATACGATGACAAAACAAGCAGGTTGAGCTTTTGCAAAGGTAGCTTAATAAAAATAATAAACCACAAATTCAGGATAGTGGTTTCCACTGGAAAAGGCAGTCCAGAATATTGTCAATGTCAAGAATAATACATGGAGTTCCCATCGTGGCGCAGTGGTTAACGAATCTGACTAGGAACCATGAGGTTTCGGGTTCCGTCCCTGCCCTTGCTCAGTGGGTTAAGGATCCGGTGTTGCCGTGAGCTGTGGTGTAGGTTGCAGACGCGGCCCGGATCCCGCGTTGCTGTGGCTCTGGCGTAGGCCAGTGGCTACAGCTCCGATTAGACCCCTAGCCTGGGAACCTCCATATGCCACGAGAGCAGCCCAAGAAATGGCAAAAAGACAAAAAAGAATCAGGGATTTAAAAAAAAAAATGTACTATTGCCACAAACACAATGTAGAATACTTCAAGCAACAACAACAACTCAAAACAACAACAACAAAAAAACAAAACTGGTGTTCCCTGACAGTCTAGCAGTGAAGGACTTAGCATTATCATTGCTGTGGCTTGGGTTACTGCTGTCACATGGATTTAGTCCCTGGCCAGAGAACTTGCACATACTGTGAGCACAGCCAAAAAAAAGAAAGAAAGAAATAGTCAGTGTGTAAATATGGTGGTTTCAAAAATTTCCTATTCATTTATATATTATTTTCTACTAGTTACATGATCTTGGGGTAATTGCTTAACCCTTCTGTGCCTCAGTTTTCTCTCCTGTAAAATGAAGTTAAAAATACCATCAACATTATAAGATTGAATAACAATGATAAAGTTAACACTTATGCATATATGCCATTTGTCAGGCACTGCTCTAAGCCGCTTGTGTCTAATTATTATTTAATCCTCAAAACAACCCATGGGAAAGCTACTCTTAACAGCATATGAATTTTATAGATTAGGAAAGTGATGCTGGACAATTGAGATATGACAGTAGTGTCTACGGCTTACAACAGACATGGTTTCCATTCTTATGGAGCTTATATAGAATATAGAAGATAATTAAAATCAAGAGTGAGTAGTGTCTGAGCATGAGCACATGGGAAAGGGCATGGCCAGAGGCAGCAGGAGGCTCCAGTGTACTCCAGAAGGGGAAAGAAAACCCTTCAGGACAAAGCTCGCCCCATGTGATGAAGCAGTAAAAGCTAAGCTCCATGAGAGTTCTGAACATGACAACAAGGATGGTCTCAGCCGCTGTCCTTTGGTGGATGGGTATCAAAGGACAGTGTTGAAGAGAAGCCTTTTTAAGATGAATGCAGGAAAGCTGTAGCTATTTTTTTCTCTAGTGTTATTCATATGTGCCAACAGGATGGGGGAAATTAGCAGAGAGGAGTCCCGCACTGGTCAAGGGCGTGACTGAGCTTCATTGCATCTTTGTACTTTGACCCTCAGAGGGAGAGAGCAGAACAGAAAGCCACTCCTCTTGCCCACCCTCCTCACCTCCTTTTAGTCCATGAACACAGAAGAGAGGACTATATGCCAGACACTGCTGGGAAAAAGCAGAGAATATTGCAGATGCATTGTGGACCATGAGGGGCTTTACATGAACCTAACAATAGTTAAGACTTCACTACTGAAATCATCACTCTTCTATAGGGAAAACAAATTAAAAAAGAAATATTATAGAAGGCAGACCCAGGATCAGTTCTAATTGATGTTCCCTTTAATGAGAGGATTGGCAGATGAGCTCAGCCAGAGCAACAGCATAAAGAATAAACAGAATATATGAAGAATGGCTAGGCAGAAAGTGGAGTTTGCTTGTTGTCCAAGTCTAATAAAAAGTCTAGATCATAAAATCATTAAACATTGATTTAAACTGAATCAACATTGACCACTGTTGCGCAGTAATAATGACAATGATGATGATAATAGATGAGTAAAAATAACAGGCTAGTTTGCTGGTGGCTCACTGGATTAAGGATCTGGCATTGTCAATGTGTCAATGCTGTGGCTCAATCTTTGGCCCGGAAACTTCTGCATGCCACAGGCATGGCCAAAAAGAAAACAAAAAACAAAACAAAACAAAAAAACAGAAAAATGATTGAGCACGTAAAACTTGGCTGGCAGTGTGCTAAATTTTCTATACACACTATCTCACTTACTGCTCAAAACCTTTTGTACATGAGAAACCTGATACATGGAAGACTTAAATGACAAGCCCAAAGTCATCCAGCAAGTTAGAGGCAAAACTGGGATTTAAATCCTTACTTGTCAATGAATCTTTTGAGGGATATCATTAAAACTAGGATAAACTGAAAATAGTTTGGCTGAAATTCAATCACTAAGCAAATAGCTTTCAGTCTACCAATAAAAATGTTTTATTCTAGTATTTTACTTGTGATTGTTATTTTAGGTAGTACACAGAATTTAAAAGAGAAATGATATCATGCATCTCTCAACTGTGTGGCACCCTCTGTGTTTATCCAGAGAATCTGAAGCATCAATTCATCCTAAAAAATACCATAATGCCATAAATATTCTAGGCCTTGACTTTATAAATAGTTTATCACGTTTATGACAATGATCTCTCATACCAATCAAGGTCATGGCAGGAAACAGAGAACTCAAAGATGCTGGTGCAATAGAAGTTCAGGAAGCACAAAGAGTGAGTGGGACTGAGGGAAACCCAACAGAAATGCTAAAGCACCATAAGCTAGAAATAACAGGGGAATCCTTGTTGTGTCTCCAGAACCAAAGGGCAAGAGGAAAGCAGAGCTACCTGGACCTGGAAAGAGTGCCTATAACCGAGCTGAGAGCTGTCCAGCATGGGCTCTTGTTCCCAGGTCCAGGAACTCAGCCACTGCCACCTGCAGCCATAAAAGAGGAAGCCCACAGAATCTATACCCAAACCTCATTATTCTCCTGTGCACCTGACATCCTGCAGGGCCTCCCACTGCCTGAGCCCTATCTTAAGCCGGAGTGTAAGTGAGGACAATTGATCCTAGACTCTGGAGGGTGAGATAAAGGTAGAGGTCCAGATAGGTCCCATGGTTTCTGGCTACCCAGTGGACAGTGGCTGTGACACTCCCTCAAAAAGGGATAGAGAAGAGAAAGATGAGTTCATTTTGACACCAAGTGCCCTTTTCAAAGAAATGTTTATTTCTTCTTATGCCTTTTAGAGTTTTAAGTAATTGTGAGTTAACTGTATTTCATTCTTACATACATAACCATGTAATTTTGAAGCTATATCTACAAAAAAAAAATGTAATGACTCTCCTCCACCAGGGGTACTGTGTTTAAAATTTGCCTGAAATGTACACATTTGTCACGAGACATGTTTCTACAATATTTTCTTAGCCTCTTTGCTGAAAACTCCATCTTCTCCTGCTTTACTTCACCCCATCTTCCTGCTTGAAAAACAGTTGCAGTGCTGGTAAATGATTTAAGCTTAAGAACAAAGACCTAAAGGCATAAGTTATTCATAGGGTCAGCTGAACGAGGACATAATGCATTGGTCTAGGCATACTGAACCTGTGCAGACTGGCACTCCGTTTGCATAGCATGATATGTCCTCTTAAGAATAAGAGAAAGAGGAGTTCCCGTTGTGGCACAGTGGTTAATGAATCCGACTAGGAACCAAGAGGTGGCGGGTTCGGTCCCCGGCCTTGCTCGGTGGGTTAAGGATCCGGCGTTGCCATGAGCTGTGGTGTAGGTTGCAGACGTGGCTCGGATCCCGCGTTGCTGTGGCTCTGGCATAGGCTGGCGGCTACAGCTCCGATTAGACCCCCAGCACCTCCCTATGCCGCAGGAAGTGGCCCTAGAAAAGGCAAAAAGACAAAAAAAAAAGAATAGGAGAAAGAGTAAAATTAATTTATGGGACACTATGAGGGAACCAGTTGTGACCTGAATCTAAGCTGTATTCTCCCAACTCACATATACCAACATTAAAGCAAACATTTTGATCTCTGTCTGACTCACATATCATTTCAATTGGTTTGCAGTTTAGGAGGAAAAGAGAAGAATGGTCTTAATTACTCCATCCTGTAAAGAAGCCTAGCAACTATTATCTTGAAGAATGAAATAAGAAATCTCTTTTTCCTGATTCTATTTAGCCCTGAGCATATGCACATTTTGTAAAACCTTTAATCTATCCTCTTGGTTTGAGTAGACACATCATAGGAGTGAGATGACTCATTAAATAAACCTCAGGTGTTGGAGGGGAGAAACACTGCTGAGAGATTATGTAGAAACCAATGAAACAGCTGAGGTCTGCATGTCACAGTTTTCAGTCGTGTGTACACAACACCCAAGCCTGCTTCTGCCACTTAAAATTACACAAAAAAGAGTTCCCGCTGTGGCACAGTGGGTTAAGAATCCGATTGCAGCGGCCTGGGTCACTCTGGAGACATGGTTCGATCCCCAGCCCAGTGCAGTGGGGTAAAGTATCTGGTGTTGTCCCAGCTGAGGTTCGGATTCAATCCCTGTCGTGGGAATGTCCATCTTCTGCACCCATGGTCGTAAAAAACAAACAATAACACGAACAGCAACAACAAAAAACCCACTAAAATTTAAACAACAACAAACAGAACAGAAATCTTCCAATATCTTTCATTGCTCTTAGGACAAAGTCTGAAATCTCTGCAGGATCAGAGCCCTGGCTTCTTCTCCCACTCATGATTCATCTTGGACCACAATTTCCCCCACTCTCTGTGTTCTCCACTCCTCAAACTCAACGTTTTCCCTCCTGCCACAGGACCTTTGTGTATGCTATTAGCTTTACAATCCTATTTAACTACTCTTCACAATTCTTATTTTAGCTTAAGAGTCTCATCTTCAGAAAAGCTTCCCTGACCCTCTAGCTTAGGTTACTGATTCTGTTATATGCTCTCATAGTTTCAGCTACTCTGTCTCTCTGTCTGTCTCAATGTCTCTCTCTCTCTTGATTTATCCCAGTTATGATGTTTTTATTTACTGATGGGATTATTTGACTAATGAACTATTTCAATCCAGGCTATAGCTTCATGAAGGTAGAGCTCATTGTAATTTTGATCATCTATCATTTAAAAATAGAGCTTAGCAGAGTCTTAATAACTATGTGTTAAATTAATGAATAAAACAATGGAGTTCCCATCGTGGCGCAGTGGTTAACGAATCCAACTAGGAACCATGAGGTTTTGGTTTCGATCCCTGGCCTTACTCAGTGGGTTAAGGATCCAGCGTTGCCGTGAGCTATGGTGTAGGTTGCAGACGTGGCTTGGATTCTGCATTGCTGTGGCTCTGAAGGCTGGAGGCTACAGCTCTGATTAGACCCTTAGCCTGGGAACCTCCATATGCCGTGGGAGTGGCACAAGAAAAGGAAAAAGGCAAAAAAAAAAAAAGAATGAATACAAATCAATAAAAACATAGTCATCTATGTGTTAACAGACCATGCACATATATGCATAAATATTGATTAAATGTTTTTATGGATTAAGTAGGATTTTATGGGTCTTAGTATATAAGATCTTAGTATATCTCAATATTGAAAAATACATTGATTTCTATATTAGATTTTAGTACTTCATTTTTATTTCTCAAAAAATTAGTTCATTTGATTTCGGTGACATAAAGTTTCTAAAAAATCATCTTGCCGTGATATGGTGAAGTTATTTCTTTATCATTCACATAATTATCCCATTTAAAAAATCTATGTAATTCAAATAAATGGTGGCACTGTCATATATTATCTTAACTATCAAGACACCAACAAATTTTCTAAAATTATAAATCAGTCCCAAAATAATTGTTGCAAATTCAAGTCTAATAGTAGCTTTGATTTACAACAGTAAATCATAAGATGCCTGGAAGCAGAATAGGAGAAAATGATTGCTTTGGAGAAAAAAAATTAGAACTCTTGGGTTCCAGTTCATTTCACAACTTGTGAGTCATATGCAAGTGTAAATTTAAACAACCTGGACATCTGTGTGACTGAGGGAAGTGCTGCCTTCTCTGTCTTCACTGGGAGAGGATTACACACAATAACGTGGTCTTAGCTGTTGGTAAAAAGGGACGATTCATATCTAAGAAAATCAAAGGCAATTTCTATACTATGAAATTTCAGAAGGATTTTCATGTTGTTGTGGAGTCTGAAGCTACATCCTACTCTTCCAAAGCCTAGAAGTGTTAGGATTAATAACAAAGCCTCTGTGTTCATAGGCAGTAGCTCCTTCATATCACTCTTGGCATCGACTTTTTAAATCTGACATCAAAAGCAAAAAAAACAAATACAAAAAAAAAAAAAACAAACAAGTGGGGCTACATCAAAATAAATTCTGCAAAGCAAATAAAACAATACAGTGAAAAGGCAACCTACAAAATGACGGGAAGATTATTTGCAAATCATGTATCTCATGAAGGGCTAATAACCAAACTATACAAAGAACTCATACAATTCAATGGCAAAAAACCAAATTACCTGACTAAAACTTTGGAAGAAGATCTGAGCAAACAATTTCCCAAAGAAGACATACAGATGGCCAATGGGTACCTGAAAAGGTGCTCTCCATCATTTATCATCAGGGAAATGAAAATCAAAACCACAATAAGATATCACCTCATACCTGTTAGAGTGGCTCTTATCAGAAAGACAACAATAAAAAGTGCTGATGAGGATGTGAAGAAAAAGGAACTGTACACTGTTGGTGGGAATGTAAATTAGTGCTGCCACTGTAGGAAGCAGTATAGAGGTTCCTCAAAGCATTAAGAACAGAACTACCATATGACCTAGCAATTCCACTTCTGGGTATTTATCCAAATAAAATTAAAGCACTGGCTTGCAAAAATGTATGCACCCCCATGCTCACTGCAGTATTATTTACAATAGCAAAGATACGAAAACAACCTGTTACACCATCAACGGATGAGTGGATATATATACCCATGATATTCTATTATTATATATATATACACACACACACACAAAACAGACTATTAATCAGCTACATAAAAGAATGAAATCTTGCCATTTGCAACAACATGGATGATATGAGGGCATTATGCTTAGTGAAATAAGTCAGAAAGAAAAAGATAAATACAGTACGATCTCTTATATGTGAAATCTAAAATCAAAAAAAAAAAAAAAAGCTCATAGATACAGAGAACAGATTGGTGGTTGCCAGAGGTAGAGGGAGGACTGGATGTGTGAGAATGGGAAAACTTTGTTTTTTAACTTTAAATAAATTCAAAATGTAAAAATACACTTGGGATTTTAAAGTCTCAGGCTACTTATATGCTACTTTCTGGAGCAGTCCCTTGGTACTCAATCTTTCAGTTACCATGTGTGTAAGAACAGCTACTACATTCTCAGGAATATGTTAAGTTGATTGAATTTACATAAACATGTGAACAGCAATAAATATGAAGGAAAAAACCAACAACACAGCATCTAGAGCTAGAAGGCTGATGTCAAATTCTAGCTTCCTCACTTAACTGGTGGTGTGTCCTCATGCAAGTTACTTCATCCCTCTGTGCCTGTTTCTTCAGTATTGAGAAGGCAATAATAGCATGCATCACATAGTGATGCATCATGCAGATGAAATGAGGTAGCATTTGAACAGTGCTCAGCACAATTATTCACAGGACTGGTGCTATGTAAGAACTCATTGTCTCTTCTATGGGTTCCTTATATTGGATGGCATGGGTGGCAGCAGTTTATTAATCCCTTCAACACTTGAATCTGCAGCCTTGGGGGTGGGGAAAAAACCCCACTCTGTCCATTTAACACTTTGGGAATATTTTATCAAGGGGAATATAACTTCAATAATTGGAATTTAATTGAAAGATGTTTCTCATATTTAATGTACTACTTATCACTTACACTCCCTCCGCCTTTTCTTCTCCCACAATGGGATGTGTGGAAGATGTCCCAGTCTTTTGATTGGCTTGCACTTTCAAATCTTACTAGGTCTCCAAATTGTCCAAAGTAATTTGGCCTCTACCTACCTGGTTTCTCTCCATCTGGAGAGTACCTCCTTTTAAGATTTGGTAAGCTTGCCTTGGCCAGTTACCACCCCTCCACCCATAAAGATTAGCAATAAATAAACTGGAAATGCAACCAAATACCAACTCCTGCAGAAGCTGCTGTTACTTCCCATAGGGCCATTAATCAAGACCCCAACACCAGTCTCCATTTTGTGAAGCAGGTTTAGTTTGAAGTCTATTTAAATCAATCTGTAAAGCTGGCCTGAAACACTAACAGATGATTTAATGAAACTGAGATATAACCATTGCCTTCTCGGTGGCCATAGACAGCTTACCTCTACCAAAATAGCACTCAAGTGAGTTTTGCATGATTTGCTTCTAAGGGACCCATGGTCTTCATTGTTCACATTTGTTTTATCCCCTAGATGCTGGCAACCCCCCTTTTCTATCCTTTTACTTTGTAGAGATTAAAGAGAGATTTGAGAGTCGATGATTGCCAACGGCAGGCTGTGCTGCCCCCCCCCCTACACACACTTTCATCACTGTCTTGTATTGCTCCTGGCATATTTTTAATGTATGTCTTTAACCCCACGTGTGAATAAGAATGATTACCAGCCACAGGATTTTATTCCAGTCTGTGTTCCTAAATGATTCCGTTGTCCTTCCAAGGGCCACAAAGGGAATCCAGTAACTCCAGGAGCCCTGAGCGAGACATATCCCCTACAGCGGCTTTTAAAACACGTCTAAGACTGCCATTATTGTAATTCTAAAGATCAGCTAGCCATGGTCAAAATAATGTATTTAGGGATGGGCAGAGTCTTCCTAGGTCCTCAAGGCTGCTGTTTAACTGCTGTAGTGAAATAAACAGGAATTCGTGTTGTTTTACATAACTCACCTGTCAGAAGGTCTTTTTTTTTTTTTTTTTTTTGCTTTTTTAGGACCAGACCTGGGGGCATATGGAAGTTTGCAGGATAAGGGTCAAATAGGAGCTGCAGCTGCTGGGCTACACTGCAGCTCATGGCAATGCCAGATCCTTAATCCACTGAGCAAGACCAGGGATGGAACTTGCATCCTCATGCATGCTAGTCAGGTTTGTAACCTGCGAAGCCACAATGGAAACTGCCGTGCAGAAAGGTCTTTACCCTATGATTCCCTTCTCCACAATCTCTGGCGGCACAATCTCTCTCGAGATCAAAATCCCATACCTCCTTTTCCGGTAATTTCCACCAAACCAACTCTTTCTCTCCTCCATTTTGAAGCCCAATTTGCCTTGTTTTCATTTTGCCAATTACAAATCCCTAATCTAATTATGGTTGTTTTCTGCTAGTCTAGGTGCCGAGCACTGGTTATGAGATTTACATGCATTTTTTCCTTTTATCCAGGAAAAAAAAATTGTTCATGTTTATAACACTGGTGTACCTCACAAAAGGTCAAAAATACATAGGGCTATAGGTGACTAAAAAATAGACTTGTGAATGTTGTAATTCTGAAAAATAATAAGGTGTATTTAATATGATAACAATAAATAAATTATTTGGATATATGTCTGTATAGTCATTAATTAAATGAACATAAATTTATATACACACACTCATTTAATCCTTGCTAAAATCTCTAATTATCCCCATTTCTCAAAATGAAACTGTAGCATAGAGGAATTAAGTAACTTCCAAAGGTTAAACAGCTAAATAAATGATAGAGTCAGGGTTTGAACCCTGGTGGTCTGGTTGCAAAATGAATTTAAGAAATACTTAAGGAGTACATGTGGGCAGGACACAAAGTAACTGTTATTTATGCAATTTTTCTTGTGTAAAGAACTCCATCTCTATAAAGCAAATAAATAACTTGTATAGCATTGAATTCTCAGTTCAATAAAGGAGATAGGGATCACAGGTTATAGCCATCAAGTGACTTATCCCTTGAATGATAGGTAGGGTTAACCAGAACTCTAGTAAAATGTAACAAAACTTCTGAAAATATAATTCCAGATGGTCTAGTCCATGTAAAGTAAGCTGGTTAGAACACTGATTCTGAGTTATACAAAAGAGAGGGCATGAGATACCTGCCTGCTCTTTATGTCTCTGATGAAAGCACAACACTGGACTGTGCCCTTTGGCTCAGCTTTTATGGTCCTAGAGGTAGGTTTCCACCTAAGGGGTACCATTGTTATTCTCTTCATTAGTTGGTACCTTGACTGAATCCCAGGATGCCTTTCAGGTTCACTTCAGCTGCGGAACTCCAGGCCACTGACTAATCAGTGTGCAGGGAATGGAGTACAAGGCTTATTTTCTTGTGAAGCAAACCTGTACTTAATACAACAAAGAGGGCTTACTATGTGCAAGATACACAAAACTCTAGTATATTATTTAGTTCTCATACCAACTCTATGTGATACATTCATTCCAGTCCCTCCTTTTTTTTCATATGGGAATACTAAAGCACAGAGACATTAATAGCTTATATTCAGTTACCTGACTAGCAGATAAGTGAAAAAAGAACTATTTTAGAGACAGAAAGACTGTATGGACTTAAGTGAACCACAAAGACACAGAGCCACAGGGAACTGGAGAAACAATGAAGAAGAAAGGGGGTTAATGATTTTAAATCAAGAAGAGCAACTTTTTTTGTAGGTTCCAGCAAAGTAAAAATTGGAGAGATACTAAAGCTGCAGTTAAAAATCTGTGCTGTCACTTTACATTTAATAAATAAAAACCCATGTGTACTGACGAGCTGATCTTGTTGCTACCTTGAGGATGGTTATAACTTTTATATTTACAGGATAATTTCACCACTAATAAAAATTATAAATTTATGGTACTCTGCTCAGGGCCTGAGTTTACAGTTGTAAGATGAATATCCTCCATTAATTCCTCCACCTCTGTGATAATCTGCATAAGATCTTTAAGAGATAATTCCCAAAGTCTTAATGCAGGGGTCTTTATAAATGTGAGATCTGGGTAGGTGGCCTTTCTGGATTCCCAGTTATGGGTCCTTTGACTTGGGATGGCCGACACTCTAATTGAAGTGCTTAAATCATTTGATCTTCACAACAGCCTATTCATTTTTACCAGCTGGGACAAAGGTGACTCAGTGATATTCATTAACCTGACTCAGGACCATCAACTTATGAGAAGTGACACTGCCAGGATTAAAACCTAAATCTGTCTATTTCCAAAGCCACATAGCTGTCTTGTCATTAGACAGAAAAAGAATAGGAAGAGAATAAGAACGGCTGATGATGGAAACTCACCTGTCTGTTATCTCATTTATTTTCCTGAGTCCCATCTCGTAGGTTACCATCACTTGACACCTGACCACAGTCTCCCATAGGACACCTGTCTATTGTACATTCTGCTCCAGAGGAGTCTCCTCTCCCTACTCCTAGCTTTTAATAACGGGCTTCAGAAGATAGTTTCACTCCATTCCCCTTTGATCAACCACTTTCTGATCATTCTGTAGTAGAGCTCTCCGGTAAAATACAAGATGCCAATGCAATGTCTGGGACATACTTATACCGTAAATCATTCACTGTGATTACCTGGAATTCATATTCAACTGAGCAATCTGTACTCTTTATTGACGCATAGTTGCTGCATAGGTTACAGGTGTACTATAGAGTGAGTCACAATTTTAAAAGGTTATAGTCCATTTATGGTTATTATAAAATATTGGCTATATTCCTCTTATCGTACAATATATCATTGTAGCTTACTTTATACCTAATAGTTTGTATCTCTTACTCCCCTACTCCTATAATGCCATTCCTCCTTCCCCCTCCCCATTGGTAACCACTAATTTGTTCTTTGTATCTGTGAGTCTGCTTATTTTATATATATACACACACATATATGTACGTATATGGGCAATCGGTTTTTTATTTGCCAAATCTGACAACCCTGTTACTGGGAGACATTATTTTAAGCAAAATGTCCAAATTCTATCCCCAACACTTCTGCTCTCAGTTCTCTAAACAGGTTCAACCCTCCTTTTCCTTAGGCTTCCTTTCCATAGTCAAACACAAATATATTTGTAGAGATTGATTTTTCATCTTCTTTTCTTGTGATCCTGAAATTTGATTGCAAACTTTATAGCATGAATATTTTTTCCAGTTTTTCTTAGAGTAAAGCATACCCAACCTGTTCCTCTTTCCTCTAGCAATTATCTAAAGAGGCAACAAAAAAGTACAGGCTGCTGAATTTATGACTTCAAAACTCTATAAAACATGTCCCCAAAAGAGTGTTATGGGTGAGGTTAATGAGAACAGGGAATATTAGAGCCAGCTGATTTTCTGGGGAAGGGAAAGGGATGGGGAGACTGGAAATGAGTTTAACAGTCCTTCAAATATTTTAAAATATATAAAATATTAATATCACTGTACTAGGACTGAAAGTATAGAATATATCAACTCAAAATTATATTCAAGAGACTAAGATTGGCAGCTAACTATTAAAATGTATGTATCCATTCATGTTTGGAAACCTCAGAAGATAGTCTGATAGAAAAACAATAAATTCTTACATTTAGTTAACAAAATACATAGGGTCTGGGTTAACATACATGTAGGTTCTTACATGTGTTGCAGCTTTTGTAGCATATATAAATTTTTGATTTATTTTTTCTTAATTTTCTTTAGGAGAAAAAATTTTTAAGTTATCAGTAGAAAAGAAAGATAATTCTCATAACTCAATATAGTGATAAAGGAGACTATCAAGAAAATTAGATTATGGGTTTAGTCTAATTGGTGCAAAAATGTCAATATTCCAATAACCATATGCCAGCACTAAAATCAACTTAATTAGTATTTTTTTTCTTATCAAGCAATAAATCAAGCAGAAGACTGATTACAGAAAAATCAGCTGACACTTTTGAAACATTCTGGAATTAGTTTTCTAAAACTAAGATGGCTTCAGATAGATCAGAAAATGCTTGAGCTTGTTTGAAAAATTTAATAATTCAGAAAATAATATATAACATATATAATCCTCCCAGGGTTTTTTATGTATATTTCCATAACTTTAGTTTTTAATAATCTTTTTTCATACTGAGAAGACAGTAAACACTAGAGTGAGCAAACAAAAAGCATTATTTTCCTACTCATTAGGGGTAGTATTAGAAAGGAGAATATGATGACTGGCCCCCAAAATTGATGATGCAGAGTTGTAAAAGATTCCTATATATAAAAACATCTGGACAATGCACTCATTTCTGTCACATGGAAAAACCTTCTCATCTGTCCTATCATTCCATTGGTCCCAAATACTTTGAAATCAATCCAAACATTTATAACAATCCTCAAATAAGCCAATTTCAAATGCTGTCATTCCTGGCAAATGATTTTGCCTCCTACTTAAAAAGGAATTTGACATAATTGAGAATGGACTACAAAAGTCCAAGCAATCAAACTCATCTACATCTTATCCTATTTTTCTCCCCATCTTTCAGGACACAGTACCTCTCTTCTTGTCTCAAGGTAGTCACTCCACTTGTGGTTTTTAACCCATCGTTTTCCATTTCTTCAGGGAACATGCTCCATTGATCGTATCTAATTTCTCTGAGATCTTTAATATACAAACATCTTTCTTTCAAAAGAAGTAGGCTTATGTTTCTCCTGCTACAAAAATCGAAATTCTTCCTTTGGCTTAGATCCACTCTCTAACTACTTCATTTCCTTTTTCTCAATTTCCCCATTTTATGTTCTTTCAAGAGCCATTCGTCCCCCATGCTTTTAATTCTTCACTTCTCATTCACTCTCAGCCATCTATCTTTATCCTACCACCTTCATCCCTATACCATCCCTGGAAATACTCTTGCTAAAATCAACAATGAAGACTGTTGACAAATCCAGTGGCAATTTCTTAGGCCTTTTCATATTTCCCTGTGGCCTTTGAGATGTAGAGCATACATTTGGTCTCCTTGCCATCTACTGTTCCTGTTTCACCTACTCTTTGCTATTCCATTTTGATCATAGCTGGATCTTCTAGCTCCAATGTCCTTAAATCATGGCATCCCATAGAATTACATCACAGGTGCCCCTTTTTTAACTTGACAATTCTCATAATTTGTAGTATTATTTGTAGAGTGGTCATTTCCAGTTTATAACTATAATCCAGACATCTGGTAGGAATTTCAAAACAGTATGTATATCTGCCAACTGGTCATCACTACCTGAGTCCCTCGTAACTCACTGAAATCAATCTGTCCAAAGCTTACTATCTTATGACTCCCCAACACTTCTATCCCTCACCTCCCTAAAACAGTTGTCTCCTCTGAATATTCTTTTTTTTTTCTTTTTTTGTCTTTTTAGGGCTGCACCCATGGCATATGGAGGTTCCCAGGCTAGTGGTAGACTAGGAGCTGTAGCTGCTGGCCTACACCACAGCCACAGCAACGTGGGATCCGAGCTGCATCTGCCACCTACACCACAGCTCACAGCAACACTGGTTCCTTAACCCACCGAGTGAGGCCAGGGATCAAACCCACATCCTCATGGATGCTAGTCAGATTTGTTAACAACAGAGCCATGACGGGAGCTCCTCCTCCTAATATTCTTATTCTTTACCTCTGCTTATGGTATCAATGGCTAGAAACAGGAAAAATCATTTTAGATCCATTTTTAGGGATCCAAGCCCCTAAAATTCAATTAATCATTCATTTGTATTAGTTCCAACTTCTATTTATTTCCTGATTATTTTCCTTTTTACTATCACCGTTATTCTCTTTTTTCCATAAAATCTCTTTACCGGGCTATTATAATTATTCTTTAAAAACAACTATGTTACTGTAGTAAAAACACTAAACAAGAAGACCCCCTAAACAAAATTTTAAGTGTGCAATATGGTATTGTAATCTATAAGCATAATATTGTACAGAAAATCTCTGGAACTTATTCCTATTGCATAAATGAAACTTTATACCTGTTCAACAGCAACTGCCAGCAACCCCAGGCAAGCATCATTTTACTTACTCTTGGTTTCTATGAGCTTGACTACTTTATATATAAGTGGAATCATGGTATACTTTTCCTTTTGTGACTGGTTTATTTCACATAGCACACTGTCTTCTAGGCTTATCCATATTGTTGCATATGGGAAGATTTCCTGCTTTTTAAGGCTATTATTCTATTGTTGGTATATACCATGTTTTCTTTATTCATTTGTCCCTCAAAGGACATTTAGATTGTTTCCACATGTTGGCTGTTGTGAATAAAGTTGCAGTGAACATGAGGGTTCCTAAAAAATTGAAACAAAAATTGACTTATCACATGATCCAGCAATTCCAGTCCTAAGTATATATCCAAAAGAACTGAAATTAGGATCTTAAAGAAATACAATAGTCCTCTTACTATTTATTTCCCTGCTTCTGGAATTATCCTCTTCAAATCTATATTCCTCTATGCTGTCAGAATGACTTTCTTTAATGCTCATCTGTCTATAACTTTCACATGCTCTACTCAAAATCTTTTAAGACCCAGTATTTCCCATCAGAATGAACGTAGACATTTTTGCATGGCATGAGAGAATTTTATGATACATGTCATTACCAGATTCAGCAAATTAAATTACTGCATAGGACATAGCAAAAATCAGTGATTATCTACCTGAAATTCAAATTGAATCAGGCATCCTGTATTTTTTCTGGTAAACCCCATGACAAGGAACTCGATTATTTCTCTAGGTCATTCTTCCTGTGCTGCACACACATTACTACTCCCCAGCGTGTACATTCTTATGTACCACCCTGCTTAAGAAAGAGAAAAACTTCCTGGCCTACTTTACTCTTCGTTTGAGTCTTTAAACACTATACTTTCTTGCCTGTACTGTCTTCTCTCCATCTGTGATATACTCCCACTCTCTTTTAAACAGTTGTGCATATGTCTGCCCAGCTAGATCCCACCTCTCAAATGGATTTGCAGTTAGATGTGTCCTTATGATCAAATTATCGCCAGTGAAATGGGACCGAATGTCATCTGCATCATACTTCAGTCCTGTTTCATAAAACCTCCAGAGAGTGCCCTTCAGTGTTCTTTGGGATGATGACACAGAGAGGGACCTTAAGTCCACGTATGGATGTAAACAAATTGTCAATGGGTCCCTGAAAAACTGGATCCTTGAAAGGTCTCTGCATCCTCCTGGAGCACCTCACCTTTGTGAACAGAAGAAAAAATTCTATTATATTTGAGTCATTACTCTCAGGGTCTAATTAGCCTATCTTACTAATTCACTATTTTCCCTTATACTCAGTTCTCAGCTAAGTAAATATTACCTAATATGGAAACACTTTTCTGCCTCCCAAATACTAGGTCACAGAAAGAAGGGAAGAATAGACGAAGGCGGTTTGGCAATTCTGAGGATTAAGAGCTGCAGTGAGAAAAGTATGAGTTTCATTAGATATTATTTGGGACATGAATTACAATGCAAGAATCTTATATCCTCATTATTTTTTAAGAACAAAGAAATATAGGCTAATGATTGATTTGACTAAATATAGGCTTTCTTGACTTTCACTTTTGAAAAAAAAATTAGAAGTTAACAAGTTACCATTAACACGGCTTTGCATAAAATCACTCCAAAAATCAATTCCCTTTATAAGTCACTACATTCTAATGCATAAAGTATAAAATACTTTAAATAACTGGGAAAAGTATATATTGTATTTTATATCCATAGTCAGCATTTTTTTCTGGAAAGGGTCACATAAGAAATATTTTGGAATTTGTAGGACATACAGTCTCTATCAGAGTTATTCAATTTGGCCATTAACATGCAAAAGCAGCTACAGAGGACATATCGACAAATGATATGATTTATAAAATAATAAAACTTGATTTATATAAACAGGTGATGGCAGGATTTGGCCCATAGGTTGTAGCCCTCTGGGCTATACCCAAATAGATACATTGTACCTATATAAACAACACAGAAATCATAAGTGTAATGTTTTGCCTTGGTCTGTCTCTCCAAGTTTTCCTCCTCCTCCCCACTTCCTCCCATCTTCTTTCTTTCTTAATGAAACATTACACATAACAGCCAAAGGTCCACTTACATCACTTCCTGGAGTAACCACTATTATTAAATGCTGTCCGTCACTCCTATGTTCACGTACATACTTCTCATACCTGCACATGTGTCCATAAATGCTGCAAATTAACATGCTTTTTAAATTGAAGTATAAATTAAATGTTGTGTCAGATTCAAGTATTCAGCAAAGCGATTCAGTTATACATGTATATGTATAGTTTTATACATATTTTTCAGATTCTTTTCTATTAAAGGTTATTACAAGATATTGAGTATAGTTCCCTATGCTATATAGTAGGTCCTTGTTGATTATCTATTTTATATATTATATTGTGTATATGTAAATCCCAAACTCTTATTTTATCTCTTCCCAGCTGCTATCCCCTTTGGTACCCACAGTTTGTTTCCTATGTCCCTAAGTCTTTTTCTGTTTCGTAGTTTTGTAAATAGGTTCATTCATACCATATTTTAGATTCCACATATACATGATATCATATGATATTTGTCTTTCTCTGTCTGATTTATTTCTTTTAATATGATAATTTAAGTTCTTCCATGTTGCTGCAATTAGCATTACTCAGTCTTTTTACGGCTGAGTCATATTGCATTATATATACCACATCTTATTTATTCATTCATATGTCAATGGACATTTAGGTTGCTTCCACGTCTTGGCTATTATAAATTGTGCTGCTACAAACATTGTGGTGCATGTCTTTTCGAATCAGAGTTTTTGTCTTTCCTGGATATATGTCCAGGAATAGGACTGCAGGATGTGATAACTCTATGTTTAGTTTTTTAATGGACCTCCATACTTTTCTCCATAATGGTGGCACCAATTTACATTTTTATCAACAGTGCAGGAGGGTTCCCTTTTTTCCACACCCTCTTCAGGATTTATTGTTTTTAGACTTTTTAATGATGGACATTCTGACTGGTGTGAGATGAGACCTCATTGTAGTTTTGATTTGCACTTCTCTAATAATTAGCGATATTGAACATCTTTTCATGTGTCCATTGGCCATCTCTATGTCTTCTTTAGAGAAATGTGTATTTAGGTCTTCTGCTCATTTTTGGATTGGATTGTTTGCAAGTGATGCTACTGACAAAGGATTAATTTCCAAAATATACAAACATATCATATAGCTTAATATAAAAATAAAAATACTATTTTTTAAGGTTATACAAATGGTATCTTTTCTGCATACAATTCTTTGTAGCCAGTGTTTTTCACTAAACATTTTCTTTTGAAATTTAACCATTTAAATTAGTTCATCTTCACAGTTCTGTAATATTTTAGTGTGTCTAGAGTTTATTCACCATTCTCCACCGATTGACAGAGTATAATTTTATTTTTAATACTAGCAAACAGTGTGGTTACACCTGTACAAAAACTATATGTGTAAGATTATACATGTCCATGGGTGAGATGTTTTTCTTAGACTTTTTGAAGTGGGAATGATTACTAAGAATAAGCATATCTTCAATTTCACTTTTGCCAAATTGCTCTTCAAATCAGATGTTATATTCTCTTCACAAATATATTAGTTCCTGTTTCCTTATCTCTTGCCACACAGGTTGTTGTCAAACTCATTTTATTTTTTGCCTATTTGATGAGTGTTAAATGAAATCTTCTTGATGTTTTAACAGTAATTGCTTAGACTTACGGAATACTTATGTTAAACTTGATCTAAATGGTTAATATGTCCTAATACAATCATATAAGGAAAGTATGATTCTTATTTCCATTATATAGCTGAGAAAATGAGGGCTCAAAGGTGTAAATTCTCCAGGGTCACTTGGCAACTCAGTGACAAAATCAGAATTCAAACTCAGGTAATCTGATTCCAAAATCCATGTTCTTTACCCGTGAACCTAATCATTCTCTCTTTAGATTTGATTTTGCTTTTCTCTGACTGTGAGTAAAATTGATGATCATTTTATATGTTTATTAAAATTTAGGGAGTTCCCGTCGTGGCTCAGTGGAAACGAATCTGACTAGTATTCATGAGGACACAGGTTCCATCCCTGGCCTCGCTCAGTGGGTTAAGGATCTGGTGTTGCCCTGAGCTGTGGTGTAGGTCACTGATGTGGTTGGGATCTGGTGTGGCTATGGCTGTAGCTTAGGCCAACAGCTGCAGCTCTGATTTGACCCTTAGCCTGGGAACCTCTGTATGCCGCAGATGCAGACCTAGAAAGAAAAAAAGATTCGGTTTTCCTCCTTTGGGAACTGCCTGGATATACTCTTGGCTTATTAGCTCATAATTATTTAATTGTGCATTTAAAAATTGATTTTCAGAGATTCTTTATGTATTCTCCCCCCCCCAGGTTTTATTTATTTATTTTTAATATAATGATTTAAATTTTTTTCCATTACAGCTAGTTTACAGTGTTCTGTCCATTTTCTACTGTACAGCATGGTGACCCAGTTACACTTACATGTATACATTCTTTTTTCTCACATTGTCATGCTCCATCATAAGTAACTAGACATAGTTCCAAGTGGATCTTATTGCTAATCTATTAACCCCAAGCTTCCAATCCATCTCACTCACTCCCCATCCCTCTTGGCAACCACTTTATGTATTCTGAAAAGGAAATACTATTTAATTTATACAGGAAGTAAACATTTTCTTCAAAAAGATAGGACAGTTATAATATTTTGACATCTATAAAGACATCAAAATATTATAACTGTTCTACCTTTTTAGTTAGGCTTAACCATAGTGGAGTCAATTTTCTCTCACATCCATGAAAATACTAAGACTTTGATCCTTTCAGCTTTTCAAGTAAATTCTAGGATCAGTTTGACAAACACAAAAAAGGAAGAAACACCAACTGTTTGGACTGAAAATGATTTGAATATATGGATTAATTTAGGAAGAGCTGACATCTTTATTTTATTGAGTCTTTGTGAACATGAGCATGGTAAATCAATCTATTTGTGTCTTTTTAAATTTTCCTTTGAGATTTAATATATATTTTTACATAAAAATTCCATATAACTTTTGTAGACTTATTCCTAAGCACCTTATTTTTTGTTGTTATTGTAAATAATATATTTTAAAGTTAGATTTTCTAATATTTATTTCTAGCATTTGTGAAAGCTATAGATTTTTGTGATAGTAGGCTTTCTTATTTTGTTCCTCCTTTAAAATAAAATGTCTCTAACATTTCTCCACTAAAGATTAATATACATTTTAGGTTTTGGATGATAACTTTTGCGGAGTTAAGGAAATTCATTTCTACGTCTAATTTACCAAGATTTTTTTCTTTTAAAATTATGATTAGATGTGAAACTTTTCAAATGTTTTTTATATGTGCTGAGAGGTTATTCTCCTTTATTTTTTTACTGTGGAAAACTTGAATAATAGATTTTTCTAATGTTGAGCCACTTGTTCTATTGGAATAAATTATACCTTGTCTCAGTATATTTTTTAAAGTACACTCCTAGATTGACACTGCTAATGTTTTATTTAGTATTTTTATATGTATAACCACACACGTCATGGATTGTGGTTGTATTTTCAGAGAAAGATATTTTAAATGCTATTGAGTTATAGAGCAGTCTCATAAACCAAAAAGAGGTACTTTCCCTGTTTTCTAGAAAAGCTCACATATTATATGGAGTAACAATTTGAGAATTTAACATAACCTAGGCCTTACATCCCAATCTATTGCATACTTTTGAACTTGAGAGTATCCTTTAGTGTATCAATACTGTTCATTTAGTGGTTGAAAGTTGTTTTGGATAGTCCATTTTTTTTTTCTTGAATCAGATTATCAAAGTTCCATAGACCCTGGAATAAAATTCTGCTTAATGAAGCATTATGTGCTTTGCTATTTTTAATATTCTCATGTTTTAAAATTAATGACTTTTCTTCTTTGTTCTTGTTTAATTTCAGTAGAGGTTTTATAGTTATTGGTCTTTTAAGTTGGGGTTCTATGGATCTTTATTTTTTTGTGCCATAAAATTTACCAGCAAAATCATCTAGGTCTTGAGTTTTCTTCATGGAAAGGTTATTTGGTTATATATATTCTTTTTTTTTTAGTAGATACAAGCCATTCATATTTTAAAATTTGTTCTCTTCTCCGTTTTAATAAATTGCGATTTTGAAAGAATGTGTCTCTGATGGATTAAAAGTGGCCATAAATCATTGTCATTACCCTGTTTATAGTGGAATTTGCATCCTCTTCTTTAAATATGGACTGGTTTTGCCAAATAGAACCCAACAGAACATGGTAAGAGTGATGCCATGACAGTTCCAGACCTAGACTTTAGGAGCGCTCACAGTTTATATTTTTCTTATTCTTGGGATCCAGATGCTATGTGAAGAAGCTACCCTCATGTTGAGCCCAATGAGATAGAGTTACCACCCCTTTGCTAGTCTTTTCTAATTTTCCAGTCATACATGTGAGTGAAACCATTTTGGCTCTTTTAGCTCATTCTGCCCTCTGATTTCAGCCACATAACTGACATTAAGTGAAACCAGTGGAATCACTGCTTGGCAAAACCAGAGATTTATCAGATAAAACATGGATTACTTTTGTATTTTGCCAATGAGTTTTGGAGTTTTTGTTAGATAGTAGCCAGAACAGAAATCTGTAAATATGTTGAGACAATAACAGAACTCTAAAATTTGTGCAGTTGGAGGTGGGCAGAAGCTAGATGGAAGGGCTTTAAGGAAACTGAAGAGTGGAATGACAGTGAAGAACTTTTATTGCAGGGATTAAAAAAGACAACCTGTGTTACACAGTGGTGAAAAATGTGGCTACACTGTCACTTGTAGCAAAATGAAAAATAGAATGCATATCTAATGCATTTGTGGTTTGGCTAAGATTTCCATGCAGAATACTGAAAATTCTGTTTATTTTAGCTGTATATACTAAGGTATAGAGAGAAAGATGAAATAAAGAACAAATTGTTCCATTATTAAGTAGAATATAGAGGTAATGTTTCCAGCTCAAGAATTGCGTATATAAAACTGTTTATAATTGCCAATATCTCCCAGCAAAAAGTTTTCAAAATAAGTAATAGTTTTAGCTTTCAGCTCTTGAGAGAAAACATGGTCTTAGGATCAAGATGCCAAAGATTTCTTGATCTGCCCAAGCTCCGATGCCATCATCCAATTCCCAGGCCTGTAGCATCTAATCACTGCTTAATCTTATAGAGACTCATCCTGCAGATCCACAGCCCAGCCTGACACCAAGAGTCTGTGGTGAACACAAACAGAGACTCCTAATTCCTCCCAATAAAAAGTTCCTCTTCTCTAGTTCTTTTCTGCAAATTTCCAACAATTTAGCAGCCCTGAATCCTAATCTACATCATCTCAGTTCCATAGGTCACCTCCCAACTTGCTGTTTCTTCTCTCCACCGTGACCAAGAAAGTACTCTCTTTCAGAGAGCCTGGGCAAACATGAGATTCATTTCATATCTACCTCAAGAATCTCAGTCTCTCTGCCTGGAGACAGTTTAGTTAAATATCTTGTCCAGTTTTGTAGTTGTTATTTTAGGGGGAAATCTGGTCCTATTAACTCGTCCATGTTTGGAGGCATAATTATTTTGAGCTCATATTTATGTGTGCTTATTATCTCTATATAATAATATTATAAAATTTAAGTAGGGGAAAATCCCCTCCTATGCAATTTTGTACTTGTTTTTGCTGGTGTCCTAGGGGTTTCACCTCACCAGAAATTATTTTCATGTTGAAGAGTAAAATTCAAAACTTAAAACCTGTGTGAGTTCAATGAGTACACAGAGACTTTTTTATTTTTTTGTAACCCAGAGCCCAGGCACAAAAGTATGACATCCTATTACCTAAGATGGCAAACAGCTTTTTTTTTTCCTAAATCATCCCTGTGCTGTTCGTAACCTTTCTTGGCTCTTGGCTAATGGAAAATTTGTAGTCGCAACACCTCAACTCAAGCAGAATCAATGCTTGATTCTGTTTGGCTAGGAGTGCTAAAACCTACCAAAGCTTAAAAGCCTGAACATCTCAGTCCTAACCATCCCATTCTTTCCTCAAAGATCCAGCAATATGTCCATTTGGGATATCTGACCTCCAGAACTGTAGATAATAAATTTGTGTTGTTTCAAGCTACTAAGGCTTGTGGTAATTTGCTACAGGAGCAATACAAAATAGACCCGATGAAATGACTAGTTCTTTCTTCAGTGGACCCTTAATGGGGAATGCATTCATTAAGAGAGGTACTATAATATTCATAGCAGCACTGCTTGCAATACTAAAAGCTAGAAACAACCTGCCAAACAATAGTAGAATAAATAAATCAACTGTAATATAGTCACACAATGGGATACCACGTAGCAATGACAATAAACCATCTATAAATACATAGAACAATATGGAGAATGTCACAGTCTTGACAGAGGCTCAACTCCTAAAAGTAAATGGTGTATGATTTAATTTACATTAAATTTAAATTTAAAAAAGACAACTATGATTATAGAAATGTAAATAGTGGCAACACTTGTGGGCAGCACAGAGTCTACATAGGAGCAAAAGAGATGTGTTTGGGAGCCATGAATGTCTATTCCTTAATCTAGGTGATGGTTATACAAGGGTGTTCAGTTTTTGAAGATCCATCACTTTCTTCATATACACTTTTCTGTTAAGTATTTGATACTTACAGTTAAAAGCTTAAAATTTAAATTTAAAATATGACCCAGAAATTTCTTTTGATCAACAACAGCGAAGAATAAACTCTGTGGAAAATAGAAAACATTAAAAGAATCAAAATAATTTTAAAAGTCACTTTGGATAAATCCATCGAATATATTAACCAAGGTCTTTTTGAGGTCTTATTTAAAAATGGAAACATTCTCTCAAGGCCCGAAGGCCTAGCCAGAGGCTGGGACTGTCCCTAGAGCCCTGTCACAAGGTCGTGCATATTTAACTGAATAGTTAATTGAAATATACAATAGGAAAATGATTTCCCAAAGCTGACACAACGGAAATAATTTTCTTTCTAATTATTTGTTTTAATGTCCCTATTGAGATTAAAATCTTGATATAGGTTGCATTTTAACTGCAGTCACTTCTAGTTGGATGTCTTTCAATCCCTAGTAAGATTTTGGTACTACTTCTCCTTACTAGATACACTGATGTCATCATTGGCCGCTGCTTTCTGCTTAGAGAGTAAATGGTTGAAGATATAAGGCAATCATTACCCAGTTTTTAAAAATAAATTGTGAGTAATGGACAAGGCCCCTACCTTCCCTCTTCACCGCTATATAAAAGTAAAGCATCCCAATGCTAAGGTACAAAACTCTTGATCTGCTGACCTGAATACCCACTCTTAAAGATCCAAGTAGCTTGACAAGCTATTGGCAGCCATGGGTAAACTCATCTTCAGTGAGAAGAAAGATACTTTTCTAAATTGTGCCTTCCTAAATTCTTTGCAGCTCACTGATTCCATTTAGTTATATGCAATAAACCTTGGGTTGCCTATTGGGTACACAGTGCTGCTTTAAGAAAATGAGGGGGTGACAAAAATGAGTTAAAAAGTCTTTGCCCTCAAAGAAAACATTCTTTTAGGAAAGATAAGTCATGACTCATGGACACAAATAATTACTATTTTATTTCTTTGGTTCATGTCAAGGCCTCAAGTTTAAGAGAATATCTGGAATATTTAATATAAGAAGATTTGAATTGGAAGTTGAAACACTGAAGATTCAGTAAATTCAGAATATATATATATATATAATCTGTTTACTTATAGACATATATTCCTTATACATCATCTATATCCCAGTGTACATCATTTGTATTAAAGTGTGTACAATCGTACATGCTAAATGTTAATGCAAACAAGCCTTGAATTGCAACAGAATCAAGCAAGAACCACTACTCCCTATAATTTAGTCTGAGATTTCTCTGAGTTCTGAAAATAGAAGTAGAAACTACACAAACTTTTATAATTTCTCTATGTCTACATGGTGGAATAAAGTAGTGATGTCCAGCATTCTGTCCTTCTGTCTCTGTTACCCATCACTATAGTGCATTCAGTGAAGCCTTGGGAGTACCCTTCTTCAAGAAAACTACCCAACCCAGCCTTTCTTTAAGGGGTCCTTCTAGGCTGATTAATTCACAAAAGCCAACAAATCACCTCAGTGACAAATGACTGGATTAGAAAGGGGCACCCAGACAAGAGATAGCCATTCTTAGAAACCCTCTTAAGGGATTTAAAAATTTGAAACCAAGAAACTAGAGTATGACATTGAGAGTGTGTAGAGGAAGACAAAGCAGTGACTATGAGGCAAAGGGAGCCATGACAGACATGAATAAAAAGAAGTTATTAAAACTATGAGTAAGCAGGAATCAACAGATATAAGAAGTAGAGGAGTTCCCATTGTGGCTCAGTGGGTTAAGAACCCGATATTGTCTCCATAAGGATGCAGGTTTGATCCTTGTCCTCCCTCAGTGGGTTAAGGATCCGGCTTTGCCGCAAGCTGTGGTGTAGGCCACAGCTGCAGCTTTGATTCAATCTCTGGCCTAGGAACTTCTGTGTGGCTGTAAAAGAAAAAAAAAAAAAAAGAATAGAGTCTCAGGACGAGACAACTAGAGTGGTAGATGTAAAACATGGATAGGCTGACACACATTAGGAGCAGAGCATACTTTCAGAATGGAAAAAAAAAATTTGCCAATCATGTGTCTGAAAGGAAACTGTATTCAATATGTAAGGAATTCAATAGAAAAAAGACAAGTAAGCTGATTAAAAAATGAGTAAAGGTTAAGAATGGACAAGCAATGAGGTCCTACTCTATAGCACAGGGAACTATAGTCAGTCTCTTGAGACAGACAATGATAGAAGAAAATACAGGAAAAGGAATGTATATGTATATACATTAAAAGTGACTGGGTCACTTTGGTGTACAGAGGAAATTGGCACAACATTGTACAGCAATTTTTTAATACTTTAATAACAAAATATATTAAAAAATTTAAAATTAAAAAGAATACAATTTGATATTCACCAAAAAAGGGGGTAAAGGATCTGAATAGACAAAGAAAATACACAAATGTCCAATAATCACATGAAAAGATGCTCAGCATCATTAACCACTAGGAAAATGCAAAAAAAAAAAAATTGACAATGAAATACCACTTCACAACCACTAAAATGGCTTTAATCAAAAAGTCAGACAATAATATGTGTAAACAAGATTGTGGAGAAAGTGGAACACTCATTCGTTTCTGGTGAGAACGTAATGTTCAGTCACTTTGAACAATTAACTTGGCATTTACTAAATTGCTAAACACAGATTTACCATATAACACAGCACTTCCCTATTCTAGATGTATATGCAAGTAAGATGAAAATATGTTCACCAAAAACTCCTGCATTAATGTTCAGCAGCATTATTCGTAACTACCAAGTGTAAGCAACCTAAATGTCTATAAAATGATGACTATATGAACCAAATGTGGTATATTCATACACTTAAAAGTTATTCTGCTATAAAAAGAAATGAAGTACTTATCCATGCTACAATATGAATGGACCTTGAAAACATTATACTAAGTGAAAGAAGCCTATAAAAGACCATACATTGTATAACTGCATTGATTTGAAATCTCCAGAATAGGCAAATCAATAGAAATGGAAAATAGATTTGTAGTTACCCAGGGCTAGGAGAGGAGAGGACAAGCTGCGAGTGATAATAGGTACAGTAATTATTTCAGGAGAAATGAAAACATTCTAAACTTAAATTGTGCTGATGGCTGGTTAGCTCTGTCCACATACATATAAATATGTTAGATTGTATTCCTTAAATGTGAATTTTATGCTATGTGGATTATATCTCAATACAGACTGTTTTCAAGCAAAGCACGAGGGAAGGGATAAATCCACATATCTCTGTAGAGAGGAAGTGAAGACCGGAACTGAACTGTGTTCCCTCATTCCAAAGCCCAGCTAGAGTATTTGTGAGTGCCCATAATGTTAGGCTGTGTGACTATTTGTATATTTGAAAACTGAGGTGATTTCACTCCCTTAATGTCACATATGCCTTTATTGTAAAACATTCTAAGCCCTAAGTAACCTGAACAAGATGGTTTTCCTTAAAACCCACATAGGATATTTAAAACATTTCCCTAGATAATACCTTACTCCATTTTCATACTGGTGTCACTTCCTTTTACCCAAAATGATAAGATTGTCTTTGATACTTTTATTGACGTATGAGTCAAGTGTTTTTTTTTTTTAATTTTTTACTATGTACAAAATTGTTTTAATCACCAAATAAAAACTTTTAACAAATGTTTTTAATTTTAGCAGCTTTCTATTAAAAACAATATAAATGTAAACAATCTCTTAAATGAACTCAATTTACAAAAGATTTTTTTGCCTTAATATGCAGCTAAAATTATTTCATGTTCTTAAATTTTTAGATTCGCGAGTCTCAAAATAGAAATGTGAAAATGTGGGCTCTCTAGCTATAGCACTTGGGTATCAATATAGTTCTACCACTTACAAACTATGTGATCTTGGAAAGGTCTCAGCCTCTCTGTGTCTCAGTTTCTTCATCTGCAAATTGGGAATAATAATGGTAATGTAAACTTGGTGTTTTGTACTTGACACATAGAAAATGCTCACAAATATTAACTATTATTGTATAATTTAGAGCCAATATATTTCTAAGTGTGGTTTCCACAGTTATTGAACTGAGTTAGGAAACTTTTGAAGGAAGATAAGTAGCATTTTCAAAATTCCCAAATACCAATAGCATTTACACTTTCAGTTGAAGACTCTGTACTGGGTTTGTAATAGTGCCTTCAGGAAACTTGTTTCTTACGGAAGAGTTTATCCGCTTTAGTTTTGTCTGCTTTGTTCATTTATTTATTTTGGTTTTGTTTTCAGAGCGAGAGTACATGATTATCTGCATGTAGCAATTTGGATAGAAAGATGGTAATTACATGTTTCTTTCCTGCACCAGGAGGAAATTATGTATTGCTCAAATATCACCAGTAGGTCCCTATTATAAATCAAATATAAACATGTCACACTGTATATAAATATCAAATCATTATGTGGTACATCTAAAACTGATCTAATGTTACATGTCAATTATATCTCAATTAAAAATAAATTTTAAAAACCATGCCATACTAACACTTTGAATCTGGCAAATAAAGATTCTACTTTCTTTTCAAGTAGAAAAGGCCTTAGGATTATAGAAAAAGAGATTCGATAGAGCAGGAAGTAATTATAAGATTTATTTAATTCATCCTCCTACATCTAAGAACTTAAGCCATCCCCAAAAGTAACAGTCTACTCTCTCAAGTCTCTTGAGATAGAAATATATTTTTCTTGGTTAACTTCATCCAATTTCTTATAATCTGTACAGCCAAACAGTTCTTTCTAAAGCAAGTTCAGGGTAAAAAAAATTGAACATACTTCTATCTCCAGTTCTTTCTTTATGCATGAATTTTTTTTTGTTGTTCCTTAGAAGCTGCCTGAATTTTATTGCCACTTTTGTGAAATATTTGAAGCCATTAATGCTAGAAAATTTTAATAGGAGCAAAAAAAGTCTAAAGACAAATTTTTCTTACGTCTGTTCTTTGAGGTATACTGAGTTTTTCATGGTTTCTCTCACCATTCCCCCCCCCCATTCTGAAATATGTATTCTAGTTGTGGTAAATCAAACATTCTGAACATATGATTATATGCTCAATTCCGTATCTTAGGCATAAATTTGACAGGAAGACTCAATCTTTACACATACTTCAGCTTTCCACAAGTTATTTAGTTGTTAGGATGCCAGCTAAAAAAGGAACAGAATATATTACTAGTTCTAAAACTCTGAAAAGTCTAACCCGGTTGTATAAAAATGGAGAGACCATCAAATAGAAAATATGTATGTTGCATTAAAGTGTAAAAACAATTATTAAACTAATAAGAGGAATGATTGGTAGAAAAGTAAGTAGGATAAAATTATAAGATGTCTGAGTTCCTACTGTGGCTCAGTGGGTTATGAGCACAACTAGTATCCATGAAGATGTGGGTTTGACCCCTGGCCTCCCTCAGTGAGTTAAGGATCCAGCGTTGTTGTGAGCTGTGGTGTAGGTCACAGGCATGGCTCAGATCCCCGCTGCTGTGGCTGTGGTGTAGGCCAGCAGCTGCAGCTCCAAACAGACTCCTAGCCTGGAAACCTCCATATGTTGCAGGAGCAGCCCTAAAAAGAAAAAAAAAAGAAAAGAAAAGAAAAAAAAAAGCCTTGAATTAAACATGAAAGTAAGGCGAATAGGTAAATGGTAACCATGACTTGCTCAGCACATGTTGATCTGAGCACTTGCTATGTTCCAGGCACTAGAGATTCAGTAGTGAACAAAACAGAAAAAGTGTTCACCTTCATGGGACTTACATTCCAAGCAGGAACACTGAAGAGAAAAAAATTGTAGACAAAGTTATACAAAACATAATGTCAGGGATTGATCAGTGCTTTGAAAAAAATAACAAAACAGGTTAAGGGGAGAGAATGAGGAAAGCTAACACTTAAGATAGGGCAGAGGGAATGTCCTTTGAGGTGCTGTCATTTTAGCAAAGGTCAGAACAAAGTAATAAGAGTTGAACCATTCAAATATTTGTATGGAAAGTATTGCAGTTCAGGATCCCCTAAGAGCAAAGAGTCTTGGGGTTCCTATCATCATGTTTAGATTTTCAAAGAACCAAAGACATACAAACAAACAAACAAGAAATCTGGTTTGGTGGGATCTAAGTGAATAAGGAGAAGAGTGATGGAAATTAGTTATGAGAGCTACCTAGAGGCTGGATGACATAGGTGATGGCATATAGGTCAAGACTGTAGGAAGGTCAAGTAGGTTGAGTAGCATGATATGTTATTTTGTTTTACAAAGAATCACTCTTGTTTCTATGGGATAAAGAGACTGAATGAATAAGACTGGAAGCAAGGAGACCAGTTAGAATCTATTGAGTTAAAGGCTGAAAGAAATCAAAGACTAGGTTCTTAGGATTAGAAGTGGTAAGATTTCAATTCTCTTTGGAAGGTATAATTTTTGGCAGTTTTTACAGGAGATAGAAGAGAAGGAGGGCAAAGGCCTCAAGGAAGGTGCCAAAATTTATGATCTGAACAATTGGTGAACTAATGGCTGGGGTTCACCGAGTTGGGGAACACTGGAGAAGGAGGAAGTTTGGAAAGAAAAGTCAAGTGTTAAGTTTAAAAGATCTATTCGATGGCCAGAAAAATGCCACTAAGTAGTTCAACACTTAAGTCTAGATTTTAACAGCAAGTTTGGTTCTGTAGTAGCATCAGAGTACTATTTAAAACCGTGAGAATGGATGAGGCCACCAAAGAAATTGGCATAAATAGAGAAGAGAAGAGGTCCCAGAATTGAGCCCTAAGCCCTAGAGTGCTTGAAAATCTAACATTGGAAAATAAACCAGTAACAGAGACTGAGAAGGAGTAACCTTGAGATAGAAGGGCTGGGAGAGTCCAGTGTCCTAGAAATCAAAGGAATAAAGTACTTAAAGAAGAAGAAAAAGTGAACAATTTTGTCAAAGATTTATGAAAGAATAAGCTGTGATCAAGTGTCCATTGGGTTAGACAATGAAGAAGTCATCAGTGACTCGGAAAAGTTCTTGACTAGACTTTCAATGGAGTGTTAAGGAAGAAAATATGGTTACAATGGGTTCGAGATGAAGAAATAAAGATTTCAAAGTATTTTTCTCTTAAGTAGAATAAATGGAGTCATTGCTGCCAAGGAGGATATAAGATCAAATATAAGATCAACATAGCTATCTGTCTATCAATCTATCATCTATGAATCAATGATCTAGGACAGAAACAAAGGTATAACTGATGATGACAAAGACAAAAAAGGGAATAATTGCATGTGTGAAATATCTGAAAAAGCAATAAGGGTTAGAATTCACATTAATTATATAAAGACATTGCTTATTTAAATACAAATGTGCCTTACAGTAAGTGACCTGTGCCTTAAATTAAAAAAAAAAAAGGCATTTATTCTTTACATCAATGCTAAGGAGCAATTTTTTTTTTTTGCTTTTAATGAAGAAACTTCTAGAAGGCATGCATTAAATTCAATGGCTTATGGTAGATAGAAACAACTGATACAGCCCTAAAAGAAAGTGATTTCTATAATAGTTACACCTTCCTCTCTTGGGTTAAGTAAGTGAGATGGGAGTTCCACACAGATAGGATGATAAAACATTTCCTGGTACTTTATTCCCAATGGGATAACAGTTTGTTCAAAAATTAATATTCAGTGTTCTCAGGGTAAGACACTTCAAATTTCAAAGCCAGACTTTCTGATATTGGTGTTTACATGCAACCTTGAACAAAATGGAATAGCTGGTTAATGAAGTATGTTAAATTACCATAACAAGAGATCAGTTTAGGGTGAGAGGCTGTTTGCTATGTAAGATTTTTTTAGTTGTTTTTACTCTATCCATGACAATTCTAATTTTCACTCTGACATGTTCTTTCTTCTGCCACTTCAGCAATGGGAAGTACATGGTAGTTTTTCTTTAAGGTCTATATTTTGACAATCTTTATTTTGTCACATTTTAGGCATAACAAGAATCATAAAAATATACACTTTCTATCTATCAAACATGAACTTATTTGTTGAAAACCTAGGTAGATGAGGTTGTTTTATTTTTCAAAGAATATAATTTCCACAAACCATGTCTATATGTCTGGATTCTTTCAAAGAGAATAATTGGAACACCAATGTTGTCACCTCAAGAAGTCAATATTAGTGGAGTTGCCTCTGTGTGAATGCAGTGATGCCTTGGACCCTAAACGTAGTTATTTCTTAATTGTTTGTTGCTGCTTCGAGCCTGTTTTTGTTTTTTTTTTCTTCTTTGTCTTTTTGGGGTCACACCTGCATATAGAAGTTCCCAGACTAGGGGTCAAATTGGAACTCTAGCTGCTAGCCTGCACCACAGCCACAGCAATGCTGGATCAGAGCCACATCTGCGACCCACACTGCAGCTCATGGCAATGGCGGATCCCTAACCCATGGAGCGGGGCCAGAGATCAAATGAACCTAGCTAGGTTCATTATAGCTGAGCACAATGGGAATTCTGCTTCAAGCCTTTTAAACCTAGGTATGAACACTGCATCTTTCTTGTCTAGATTAATTTCTACAGCTAGATTAATACACAATTTATGATTTGAACTTATTTATGAGTAAAAGAGTAGTAAAACTGGAAGGAAAGAGAAAGGGAAGGGACTAGAAAGGAAGGGAAGAGAAAAGAAAGCAATACCCAGTTTAGGGGAAATGGCCTAAAAATATTGAAAAGTGTTATTAGCATTACTGATGCCTTAACATGCATGCCTGGTCAACAGTCTTCAAATGGCATAAGAAGTTGAATCTGCCATCAAAACAGGAAGTAGAATCAGTAATCCATCAACATGCTTGCTTGCAATACACGAATGTAACTACACCCATTTCTTTAGCAGAAACTGAAGGCATTCAGTTTTTGTGTCTCTGGTAGTATGACATCAATTGACATTTTTTTTTTCTTTCAAGGCCCTGTCTCCAATCTCTCTCATTGTTTCCAAGTGACTGTGATATGTTGACGCATTTGACTGTGCTCCAAAGACGATAATTCAGAGCAGTGACTTGCCTTCTTTTGCCTATATTTTTTCATCTATAAAACTAGCATAAGGTCAATTTCTATCCCAAAATTTATTATGGAGTGTAAACGAATGAAGAAGGTAAAGTGCTTTAAAATATATCTAGAACATTTTAAGCACTATATAAGCACTATATAAATATTATTATCAACAGTTATTATTAGTCCTACAGTACTGAAGAAGAGAAACTACTTTTCATTCTTTAAGTTAATAGTTGAAACTTACTCAAAGCTTGCCCTAGTATCTGAGCCAGAGTTCAGTATTTGGTCCCTTTATTATTTAACCAATATAAAATCTAAAACCAATTTTTAGGACTTCCATAAGTCAGTGTCAGATTTTCTTATTTCCTTCATATTAGGGTGTTTGTCAAGCCTCATCAGAATATCTTTATTAAATTATAAAGTCCTAGTAGCAGTTGTAGCAGTTTTAAGCTTTTATTGGAAATTTTTATAAATTTATTACACCCTAGCACTTGAGTTTAACAAATGCTTTAGAATAATGCTGTTGCAGAAAATATAAGTGGTATATTCCACATAAGGAGGAACTTATGAAAGCACAAATATTTTGTTGGCAACCATATGAGCATCAATATGTTTGTTTTGTAAGAAATGTGGTTTTTGTCCCACATGATTTCCATGTCAAGAGAAGTACTTCCTCTTCAAACCTGAATTACCTTTGAATAAAAAGAGTTCTTTTAAATCCACTTATTCTCAGAATACCACTCCTTTTTCCGGCTACTCCTCTCCCAATCTTTTTCTTAATTCATCTTACTTTTGTTTTCATACTTTAAAGTGTGAAAACAGTCAACCCACTTGTTGACTATGTGTATTATGAAAGATTGTACACGGCAGAACTTCTTCCACATATTATATAAAGGAAAGAACTCAGGAGCTAAACTAAGGCTAAAACCCATACATGTATGTGGAACTGGCTCACCATGCTGTGCAGTAGAAAAAATATATATACAAAGAAATAAAAAAAAAGAAAACGTCAGAACTTAAAAAAAAAAGAATAACAGCAAGGTATAAACTGCTTACACTTATAATACTAATTAAAACTTAATTTATTATAGCCATTATTGCCTGTCAGAAGAAGAAATGCACTTCAAAGCCTTTCATTTAGAGTTCACCCTTGATCAATATTTACATAGAATTCCAGTCCTCTAGAAGGAATATTCAACTTAATGAATAGTAATCAATCATGATAGGGATATACTGCATAAACCAGATAATTAATTTGCAAGTTATTGTTTTATTGTGGTAGAAAGGTACAATAATTAAGAGTCTACAGGTTCAGATTCAGATTTCTAATGTTCAAATCCCAATGTCACAGTTTGCTGAGTGTGTTAATTCCTCAATGAAATAACATTAATAAAATTACCTATACCTCAAGGGGGTGTTGTCTGAATGCAATAAGACACACACGAAGTGCCCATACATAGTGATGGCCCATCGATAAACACCCATCACATTACTAATATGGATTTATGTTAGGCTGAGCCACAAACAACTGCTGTTTTGTAACTATTTGTCAAATATTAGAAGTATAATAAAGCTTAATTTAATAAATGCACACACAGAGTGAATGTCCAGGTTTCAAAAGAAACCTCCCAAAAGTTAACAAGAACATCAGTCTCCACAAATTTTCCAGAAAGATAAATGAAAAAATAAGCTAAATTAAAAAAAAATTAAATATATCATAGGATCAGCATAAATTTTCTCATCTCTCATATTCATGCCTAAAGTAACATGTAAAGGTGATTTAAAATGAGGCCTTTTATGAACTTGAGGAACCTTAAATCATCAGATGCTTAAAATATGTGTAGAATGGAATGTATTCTCATTTACTTATATTCTTTGAAAAATGATAATCTATATAGGATAATATTTTAGATAATTATTTAAAATTAATTTAATTTGAAATTAAATTAAAGCTTCAAGAATTCTTAAAGAATTTACGTTATTGTAAGCTCACAGACATATGTGGAACATGAGCATTAATGGTAGCACAGGTTACACAGCTTTGTGCATTTATACATTGATTCGACAGACCTATGTTCCTGTCAATCATGCATCCGGCATGTTGTCAAGCACAGAGAAGATAATGGTGAATGAGATAGGCAGGGTCTCTCCTCTCAAATAGGTACAGATCATTGGAACTGCTGAAATCTAGTTAGGACTGCAATGCCACCAAAACAGAAAATCAAAGATTCTTCAAACATAAAAACTCAAATTCCTTTTCTCACTGTAAGCATTTAGTAGAACGAGGGTTGTTGATACAAGAGCAAATGGTTCTTCCAGAAAAAGATTATCCCTTTTCATTTATGAGCCACATCACATATGAAGAACCACAGATTGCTTATTTGACTTGAAGAGCTAGATAGTGAACAACAAAATTGGGAAGTGGAAGAACAACAGACGAATTACAAATCTGCTTAAAGAATTCTAAATGCATTATGACAGTTCATTTGTTCAATGGCTTCTGCCCTAAAAAGAACTGTTTCTCAATTTAAAAAAAAATCAAATATTCATAAAGGTTCAGAAGGTGACATTTTTTCCACATGGCATATATAATTCATTTTCTCCATGTTGCCATTATACAGGTAAAAATATAAATACACTGAAAGGGTGCTGGCTATTCATTTGAATTTAAAAGCTTATTCTCCTAGCAGCAAATTTATAACCACAAAAAAGCATGTGTGTATTTGTCATATGTATATTAATAGACTTCTACATAAATATTTTCTATGAGAAAACAACTGAGACACTTTCAGTGTCAGCACTGTATAACTTTAATGAATTTTTCATGACTGAAAGATTTCAGAGGTTTGGAATACAAATTTAGAAGTCTTTTAAAAGTTTGAAAAGTCTCTAAATCCAATCGTTTAACCATATGAGGAAAAAATGAAGATTTCAGGGAAAAGGAATCCACTGTCCTGAACTAAGAAACACAGCTTATAAACCGAATTGTCAGGATATTTTACACATGGCCATTTCTTAATTTTTCCTCCTGATAAATGAAGGATTCTCTTGGGAAATATGTAGTTTAAGAAACAGCCATGTTTACAAGCAAAGAAAAAAAATGCATGTGACAGGACAATCTCAACATTAGCAGATAAGCCAAATAATGTGAATGCTTGTAAAATGATAAAAATAATCAATATAATCAGTGATGTTGAGCATTTTTTTATGTGTTTGTTGGCTATCTGTGTATCTTCCTTAGAGAAATGTGTATTCAGGTCTTTTGCTCATTTTTCCATTGGGTGGTTGGCTTTTTTGCTGTTGAGTTGTATAAGTTGTTTGTATGTTGTCAGTTGCATCATTTGAAACTGTTTTCTCCCATTGTGTAAGTAGACTTTTTGTTTTCTTTTTGGTTTCCTTTGCTGTGCAAAAGGGGGAGAGGGAGGGGGAGAGGGAGGGGGAGGGAGTGGGATGGATTGGGAGCTTGGGGTTAGTAGATGCAGACTATTGCCTTTAGAATGGATTAGCAAATGACATCCTGCTGTGTAGCACTGGAACTAGACCGTCTAGTCACTTATGATGGAGCATGATAATGTGAGAAAAAAGAATGTATACATGTATGTGTAACTGGGTCACTATGCTATACAGTAGAAAATTGACAGAACATTGTAAACCAGCTATAGTGGAAAAAAGTATAAAAATCATTACATAACACGAAAAAATAAATAAAAAATCAATAATATTAAAAAAATGCTATAGTGATAATATATTTTATAATTAGCTTGTCAAGACATTAATTTGGACTTGCAGTGCTATGTTTATTAAAAACCATATTAGTCTGAAGAGGAAAACATATGATTGCTAACTAAAAACTTTTATTTCTTTGTAAAAGTCTTCATATTGTTTGAAATCATGTAATCAGACAATAGAAAAAGTCTTTTTCAGCTTACTCTTTCAAACTGATAAAGGATTATAAAACCCTGCCTGATCTGTTTTCCAGTGTCAAAATTCCCTATACTCCTTAAATTTAGCTCCAAAGATTATTTTAATAAAATTGAACATGTGGCTCAAACTTAAAGACAGTAACAGATTTTATAATACTAGATTTAGACATACCTCATAGGTTTAATAATACTTTCAAATACAGGTATCCTTCCTTTGAGTAATTTAAGGAGATTTCACCTTCTAGCCTCAGGAAAGTGTAAGAATCTAAAGTCATTCTTTTGAATGATTCAGGTGTATTTTAGAGACAGCTCATTCTTTTTTCCCCCCAAAGTTATTCAAATTAATTTAATATTTTCATTTCTTTTTCTCCATGTTCACTATCTAAAGATTTCCAGTTTTTCCCTGAACTAATAAATTGTGAAGCTCCATGTTAGACAAAATGCTAATTATAAGATTATATGGAGGCCACATCTTAGCTCTTGTGATTGGCTTTGAGTATCTGAACTTGATTATATTACCATTTACTGAACCATTCCTTGGCCCATGTCAGGAATTTGGTAGAAAATTACTTGTTTGTTTGTGATGAGAGTTTAAGGCCTGGACTGGGAGTTGTATTCCAATAAATTTTATCCTACTTTCTAAAGTAGTCTCAAATCAGGGTTACATAGAACTTGATTTAAAGCAAAAAATGTCTACTGTTCTGTTTTTAGAGTGGAGTTTAACCAATTTAATGGAATGTGGGCCACTGAAGTTTATTAATGCTTTTTTACCATTTATCCTGATTAAGGCTATACATATACACAAAGTTGTAAAGCCATTTTTATTACCCAGAATGGCTTTTATGAGGTGAAGTGATTTACTAAGAAAATATGTCTTGATGAGAGCTTGGGATAAAAGCTAATACTGAAGGGCCTTGTTCAAACAATAAAGTTTCTATCTATGAAATGGGATAAAGACTTTATGGTACTCAATTAAATTGGGAAGGTGGAAATAACACATACATACTACTGTATAAAACAGATGATTAATGACAATCTATTGCATAGCACAGGAAAATCTACTCAAAAGTTTGCAATAACCTTTATGGGAAAAAACGAATGGATATATTTATATGTATGACTGATTCACATTGCTGTACACCTGACACTAATACAACATTGTAAATCAACTATACTCCAATAAAATTCATTTAAAAAATAAAGTGTATGGAAAGATAGGAAAATATCTTTAAAAATAACATGGGGATGAAAGGGCCATGTGGAAGAAAGACTAGGTAACTTCTAACTCCAACTGTTGGAATTGCTAGGGACAATAGGAATAGAAAGATGGTTTCTTAACATTAAAAGTGGTGGGGTGTGAATATCAGGTAAATTATCTCTCTGAGTATACATTTTTACTTTTTCTTTCTCTGTCTTGTCTCTATCTCTATCTTTTCCCCTCCCTTATCCTCCATTTCTTTCATCTCTATATTTTATATGAGAATTAAAAAAGAGATGGTTTAAAGTACCCACAGCAAGGCATAAAGCATGAAAGCAGAAAAGATCAAGAGACTTTGGGAATTGCTAAAGTTTCAGGAGGAGGGGGCTTTAATCATCCACGAACTGCACCAATCAGAATGCGAGCTTACTTCAGGATTACATGTACAAACCAGAAGTTGAATTATGGTTTAGCCAAAGCCAAGAATCTACTAAAATACAGAGTGTGGCCTTAACGTGTAAAAGCAATAGCCTCCTTCTGGTGCCCTTTACTAGCTCTTTATATCTTGGGCATCATGGTGGAACAAGCTGGTTTTGAGTGGTAGTGACCTCTGCACTCTTTATGTCCATGTAAGGAGTGGGACTCAGGCAGTGTGAATGCCAGACTGGGGGAGGACCCCCCTGGCAAATGGTGTGACCGTGTGAAGGGGTAACAGGAAGACAAAAGCAATGTCATCACATAAAGCTCCCAATTCTTCATAACCATTAATAAGCCAACTGGTATCAGTTATGGAAACATTTCATAAAGGTCTGAATTAAAATGGAACTGAATTTGCTTTAAATATGGCTGCTTCTTCATGAGAGCCAGTAGTATGTTAGAGTGGTTACTCTTCTGGCCTGAGAACAGGGGCACATGAAAGCTGGCCCCACGAAAGCCATCTGCCCTTTGTAGGCAATAAGGTGGGTGCATTGCAGACAACTGAAGACAGTAAAACTAATAAAAGTCTGTCTTTGTTATACTACCCTGCATGCAGGCATGCATGCAGAGGTACTGTATATAAAATAGATTACCAAGGACCTACTGTATAGCACGGGGAAATATATTCTATATTTTTTAATAACCTATAAGGGAAAAAGAGTATACACACAATCATATATGTGTGTATGTGTGTGTGTGTATATATATATATATATATAGTATACCTGGATCACTTTGCTGTACACTTGAAACTAACACAACATTGTAAATCAACTAATTTCAATTTTTTTTAATTTCCATGATTTTATTTTTTAAATTTTTAAAAATGTTTATTTAATTTTTTAAAATTTCTGTGATTTTTCAGGAAGTACTCCTCCTCGAAATGTCTTTTGTTTGACTAAGCTCTAAATAATTGCTACAGTCACTACCAAGTTTTAATAATTCTGTGTGAGCTTCAAATTAACACATACGTATTATGTGTTATGTATGTGTTATGCATCCTTTAGTAAATATATTATTCTACATGGAAACTCACTCTGAAAATTTCCAGTTATACAATTGGCCTCTGACCCATGTGGACCCAGCTGTATGTATTTCTTTTCAAATTAAGTTCTCAAGGATTTAGTTCATTCAAGTTTTCTCAGGAAATATTTTTGGCTTTATCCCAGTGGTAATACTTATTCCTTAGTTTAAATAGGAACTTAAATAAATAATAATGCCACAAAAATTATAAAAATAAAGGAACCAAACTCAAATCATATCTAACCACTTAACTTTAAAATTGCACATAAAACTTTATAAATAGTGAAACAGAGAGAGAAATGCACAGTGCAAAATTTTTGTTTGATAAGTGTTGGTTTTATATCACATTTTAACTATTTACTGAATATAAATAAAGTTCAAATTTACTTTTTAAAAATTTAATTTTCTTAAAATTAAAGAGTTAGAGAAAAGGATTGTTACTGATCATACATGAATTTTACTGAAAATCATTTTGTCAGATAGAGGAGATGAGGTGTTAAAAAAAAATGACCCACATAAATGTTTTACTCTAGGTATGCCATTAATACAGAGCACTTGTGTCTAAGACTCATCCCAGCTATTACTACATCTGTAACTTTGGAGAAAAGATTAAAATTCTTTACCTGTAATGTGGAAATCAAAGTAAAACTAACTAATTGCATTGTGTTGAATATTAAATGAGTCAGTTCAAGTAGTTAGAACAGTGCCTGGCAAATATTAAATTATTGACATGTTTGGTGTTATTGATATTCATTGGAAAAGACGACAAACCAGCACCTCCTAAAGTAGGTACCTCAAAATGATAATCCTATGAAATAGTCAAAGAAAAGAGGTTTATATTAAAACCCAAATAAAATGAAACAAAAGGAAAAATCTTTATATGAAAATTCAAATTTTAGATGGTCATAACTTATATTAGCAATAAAGGACTCCATTGCAAGGAAACTTCTTGGTTTAATTCTGCATGTCCTTTATCTATACCACAGAATCATTTTGCAAGAAATACTAATTAGTGTATCAGAGAAAACAGGTCTATGGAGTGAATTCATTCATTTATTCATTCATTTGGCATAAGCTTACTGAGTGACAACAAAGTAGCAAACGACATGCCAGGCTTTAGGCAATCTAGGGAATTAGACACCATATTTTCTCTAATAATTAATTAATAATTAATAATAAATATTATGGAGCACTTACTTCCATGAACTTTCCTAAACATTCTTAGTTCATTATTTCATTTTTTAAACTCTTACCTCAATTCTATGTAGAGACACTGAACTTCATTTTAAATATAAAAAGCCTAAGGTTTAGAACCACTCAACTAGTAAGCTGTGGAATGGGACTTTGGACTAAGATATTCCTGACTCCAAAAATCTGTGTTCTTACTACATGCTGTATTTTTATACAAATTTTATTCTATTCTTACAGGAGCTTATCATCTGGAATATGCAACATGTTTTTACAAAAAGGGAAAACCATAGTTCTTTAAATTTCCTCTTATTGCCTTGCCTTCCAGAAATCTCAGAGCTAAGGAATGTGCTTATTTGTAATAACTTACTTTAGCCTTGGTTTCCTGACACCCATGACTTCCCTCTGTTTTTCATTACTTTGGATTTTCTCTTCTGTTTGACTTTACACCAGTGTTTTCACAGAGATATGTATATAAATTATGTCAAGTTCACTGGGGGGTAATAGCTGGGAATAGTAGAGAAAAAAGTTCTAAAGATATAATAATTATATGTATTAATATTGAATCACTCAACAATGATGCCGTATTCTATAACTAATCCTATTTTCTGAAACTATTCTGTATTCTCCCCTCAACATGTCCCCAGGAAGTGTGAGGCTATCTTTCTTTCCCCCGTTTGTCCTTTACTAACCACATTTTCTTTTCATTCTTATTGTAGGAAAAGAAAGTTGTGATGTGCTTCTTATTGGAGAGAAATACTTATTAAAAAGTCAGGCTATTGATAGGATAGAATAGTAATTATTTTCATATTGATTACAAGGGCAATGATGAAAAGTGTAAGGGGCAGCATATTTATAGAGGTGATGAGGAAATAGTTTAGAAATTGGAGAAGAGACAGTCAATAGTCATTGGCTCTCTGGTCTCATCCTGGGAAGTCATCCAAAGTTACTTTAAAATTCTGTTGGAGTTGGAAAACCTATCACACCCACACTGATCAATAGCATTCGGGTTGAAATGAAAAGGGTCTGAAATCAAAAATGACGAGAGTAACAGTGACCTGTTTCAGAGTCAATCCAAGGTCTCATCTCTGTTCTCATCTTTCCTGACCTCTCAAACATGACTCAAAGAGTCGACCACTCTGACTCCATTATTTTTCAGCTGTGCAGACAACAGACTCTACTGGCTACCAAAACCTCCTGCTCACTTTCTCTGATGTTTTCTTTATTGGTGTTTTGCAGTTCATTTCCAGACTCTCTGATCTCTATTCTTGTTCCTTGTACTCTTAAATTTGGGGAGAATCTCCTCTTAGAATCTGTCAGGTAGTGGAAAGAGCACAGGTCTTGGGTCTTAGTTCCCATCACACGCCCCAGCAGTGTGACCTAGGGCAAATTGTCCAATGCCTTTAAGCCCCAGTTTTATTTCCGAGATGGAGATACTGATATCTGTATGTAGTTGTGTTAATTTTCTATCGCTGCCATAACCAATTACCACCAACTTAGTAGTTTAAAATAGCATCCCTTTATTATCATAGGTCAGAAGCTTATTTTTGCAGGTCAGAATCAGGCAAAAAGAGGTTCTTTGCTTAAGGTCTCATAATGTTGGAATCAAGGTATGGAAATGCTGGGTGCTGTACTAGAGGCTTGAGGGGGAAAAATGTCCAAGATAATTCAGGACAATGAAAAATTCAGTTCCTTCCCGTGATTTCCATGTGGTCCTCTCTATCTTCAAGTCAGTACTGCTGTTTAGAATCCATCCCATGCTTCAAATCACACTGACTCTTTCTGTCCTCAGCTGAGAAAGATCTGCTTCTAAGAGCTCATATGATTACACTGGGTCCACCAGGATAAATCAGACACTCTATCTGATAGTCAATTTATTAGTAACTTCAATTACATCTGGAAAGTCTCTTTTTCCATGTAACATGGCATAGTCATGAGCATGATGCCAGGAGGCAAAGTTCATAGGGACCAAATTGTGGCTACTACAGAAAAAGTAATATACATATTGACTTTAGAAAACACATATGCAGAGTGAATATCTCCATGGTGCAAGATACATAACCCATTCTAAGTATTTTCTTTTCTGTGTCCACACCACACAACACACACATGCGCACACACACACTTCTCTTAGTCTTGATATACTGGCTTGTATTTCTTCTTGAAAGATTAAATAGATCTACTAAGATGAAATGAAAATTTCATTTGAATCTCATTCATAAAAATATTAATGCATTATATACCTACCAAAAATTTTTATTATTTCCTTCATTTTCCATTGATTAACTTGTGTTTAAACCCTCAGCTCATACTTGAACTTGAGACTGATACAGGTTTGGGGAATCTTCAACCACCTTGGACAAGATGCTGTGAGATGTATACTCCTGCCTAGAGAATTGCTTGTGGGCAGGAACTGCTGGGGAAACAGATTGATCTTAACTTTCTGAGGAACTAGGAAATTTCTAAAAGTATGCTGAGGCCAAAACACACCTATATTAGGACTACGTTAGCCAGAGAGGGACATGACTTTCCTTTCCCATTGAAACAGGTAAGGGCCATTAGACAATAGAAAGACATATACTGCTAGCCTTTAGGCATATTTTCACTTCATGAATTCAAGTCTTAGAGCAATTGGGGTTATCTTCCCCTCTTCCCACTTGACTTTTCCATCACTATTAAACGTATCATCCTTTCTTCAGATTTAGAACCCTCCAGGTACTCAGACTTCAATGATGGTAATTACTAATCTCACTAATGAGGATTAAGACAAATGGGATGATCCCAAGTGAGAAAGCCTTCATTTTTTTTGCCCTCCCTTACAGCTCTCTTGGGCAGGGCAATTATTACAGGGAATCAAATTGTCGAAGGGGACAGAAACGTGTGCTACAGACACTCCTTCCATTATGACCCCATTGCTCCTGCCAAATCTAGATGAAAGGCTCACCCTCTGCTACTGAAATGGTGCCCTTGGTTTTCTTTTGGGGTTCCCTGGGTTCATGTCCATTATTTCAGTATGACTTTAAATTAAGAGAAGAGGGAATTGTGGCTGCAGTGTTTCATTAGGAATAATGTGGAAAGTGAGATGGTATTTCTAGAGGTATCTTGGAGCATTTCTCCAAAAATGTCATTTCTACAAGGATGATAAAGTTCAGAGCTCTGAGATTCAAAATTACCTTATCTGACTATGTTGTTTTAAAAATTAGTAAACTGAAGTGAAGAGAAACTAAGCATCTTGCCTAAAGTGGCACAGCTTAATCAGGGCTAGTGAGGTTTGCACAAGGGAGGACAATCTGATGGTATTTCCACTATACTACACTCCCTTCAAAGTTCCCTTTTGGCACACTGGGTTAAGGATCCAGCATTGTCACTGCAGTAGCTTAGGTCACAGGAGAGGCCTGGGTTTGATCCTTGGCCTGGAACTTATACACACTGTGAATGCAGCACTCTCCCCGCTCCCCCCCGCCCCCCCCGCCCAAATTCTGTTGACCTTAGTCAATTTGTGAAATTGTTTGTAGTTATATGCACCCAAATGAACCAGTTCTGATCACATTCCTCTTCTTGGTTGTTGAAGATTTATTGATTGCAACAGAGTTAAAGTTATGGGCTGCTCTTTCATATAGAATGAGTCTCAATGGTTTCCATTTCTTTTTTTTTTTTTAATTTTTTATTTTATTTTTTATTTTATTGGCGTAGAGCTTTCTTTCTTTTCTTTCTTTCTTTTTTTTTTGTCTTTTTGCCATTTCTCGGGCCGCTTCCGCAGCATATGGAGGTTCCCAGGCTAGGGGTCGAATTGGAGCTGTAGCTGCCAGCCTACACCACAGCCACAGCAACGTGGGATCCGAGCTGCATCTGTGACCTACACCGCAGCTCACGGCAACGCCGGATCCTTAACCCACTGAGCAAGGCCAGGGATCGAACCCTCAACCTCATGGTTCTTAGTTGGATTCGTTAACCACTGCGCCACGACGGGAACTCCGGTTTCCATTTCTTAAAGCATATTTATTTTCCTACTTAGATTTAGGAGTATGTGTCCTGCTCTCTCCCGTCTATATGTTAAACTATAAATGGCTCAAGTTTCAGAGATACCTACTTTCAGCAACTTCTCCCAGGCACCACTTTGAACAAACTAATGAATGTATTCCTTTATTAAACACCAAGGTTTGACTGATAAGAATTTTCCATGTGCCTTCTTCTGCCTAATGATATCAAGACAGAGTTCCCAATTTGTACCTGTGGTGATTTACTGTTCCTGCTCCAACAGTAATGATGGAAAATGCTTTCCCACTATCATTTAATTAGCCCAGAATCCTAGTAGAAATTAGTCTTAAAAATGTACCAGCAGAGAAAAGATTGAGAGCAGCTATAAAGAACCTTGCACCAAGACTGGACAACTTTAATAGCACAGCATTGGTATTAAACACTATCAATAATAGGAGTAATTCTTTACCATAAAAGAGTTAGAAGCAGACACTCAGCTTTTTGGGACCTGCACTCCCTATCTGTATAATAAAGATGCTAGCCTAGCACATTTGAAATATTCAGCCACTAAAAGATGCTCTAAAATAAAGTGGCCCTGAGGATGAATAGCATGCTAATAAATATTCTAAAATGAATGAGAAGTGATTCCAAGATAATGAAACAAATTTGACCTGCCTAACTACATATGTTTTGTCATATGATAGCTTAATTCTTATAAGTCACCATATACCCAGCAAAGTATCTATACTCCCTTAACAAATATCAAGCATTTGGGGGAGTGTTATCCTGCATTTCAGATAGCAAATATAAACTCAACTGAAATGGTTAAGAAATTTTGGTAACAGATCAGGATTGATATGCTCTTATAACTAAACAAGAGTTAACAATATTTAAAGAATCAAAGTACAATAAAATACCAAATATTGAAGCCGTAGTGAATAAAACAGATACTATGGTATGCTTTAGAAATGTATACTGATTTTGAGTCATGTTATATAAAAAATTGATAAATTATAGTTCTTTGAGCTTTCCAGCTGACTGTATAAGTGACTATACTAAGAAAAGAATAATCTCAAGAGGAAAAAAAAAAACAGGATTTTTTTTTCTTTAATCTGGAGGTCAAAATACGTTGGCTTCTTTTTAGGAAAAAAACCTTTTGCTTTTATGCTCCTTAGTTTTCTCATCAGTAAAGCCAAAAATTAGAGTCACATTGGAACCATATAAATCAAGAGGCTACGGTATGTTACTTACATCTGTTTCTCAGGCATGTAAATGCAAAAATGCAAACAAATTTCAATACCAGATTCATCATAATGCCTTCAGTTTTGATTTTTAACAGTCAGAGATAGATTTAACCATAAGAATTCACAAGCCACATATCTGAAATGAGTGAAAAATCATTTTATCATGGCACACTGAAGTAGAGGGTTCCTTATATATATTGCTTTTTAGGGCCACACCTGCAGCATATGGAAGTTCCCGGGCTAGAAGCTGAATGGAGCTGCAGCTGCCAGCCACACCACAGCCATAGCAATACCAGATCTGAGCCACGTCTGTGACCTACACCGTAGTTTGCGGCAAAACCAGATTCCCAACACACTGAGCAAAGCCAGGGATTGAACATACATTCTCAGGGATACTGGTTGGGTTGGTAACCCATTGAGCTGCAATAGGAACTCCTGGGTTTTATGTTTTTAATTACATGAACACCTGATTCACAGAGAACCTAAGAAATACAAGTGGTTCACAATGATTCTTTTTCCTTAAACAAACTGCATAAGTTGGGGGGAGGGGATTAATGGAAACCAAGGAAAAGTGAAATATATTTCTGATTAAACTAAACTTTACATATATACCAAGATAAATAGATCTCAAAATCTTTATTATAGAGAGGAGTTATTACTCTATATCTAGCAAGGCGATAATGCCAGATGGCTAGAAATAATAGTTCCAGTGTTCTTGGTAGGTTTCTTAGTTTCAAGAATGAAAGATTTTTAGTTGGAGAGTAGTTTATAGAAACCGTTATGGAGAGCAATATTTTTTACTAGCCAATTATTTCAACATCTACATTTTATAATTTAAGGCATTTTGACATTATGTTGCAGCAATGGAAGAATATCATAGAATTTAAATTTTTCCATTGAAAAACATAATACTGGAAAGATAATCATAAAAATATATTACGTATTATGATACAGCAGATGAGTCTGCAAAACATTTTTTTTACCATTTCTCATTTAATCCTCTCAAAAATCCTCCCTTTTTACTGAAGAGAAAATTGAGACTTATTTCAGCAAATGTCTTTGCTTTCTATTTCTCTGAAAGAACTGAAAAACATATGTGGAGGAATTCCACACCATTTCATATCACCCCACCTATGAAACACTGCACCCAGTGTCTCTGTCTTCTTGAGAATGAGCCACCCATGGCCTATCTAAAGCCACTCTCTCTACTTGGATAGCACATCCTGTTCTCTCTCCCAAACTCACAGACCTTGCTCAAGTATTTATCATCTCTCTTCCATATTCAACTCTTTGCTTTCTACATGTAAACTTCTATCAACACAAAAATAATACAAATGTGATTTAACTTCTCCCATCTAAAACAAAGCAAGCAACACTTCACTGTACTCCATTTCCTGCTCCAGGCACAACCCACATCATTTCTTTACCTGTACAACAAAACTCCTTGAAAGAGATAGTTACAGTTTCTGTCTTCAATTCCTTTCCTCCTATCCTCTCCTAACCTGCTCAGACACTCATCGCCATCATCCCCCCAGAACTGTTCTTGTCAAGGTCATCAAGTACTGGGGTGGAGAGAAACGTTGGGAGGAGGGATAAATTGGGAGGTTGGGATTGGCAAATACACACTACTATATAGGGAATTAATGGTACCAAGGACACACTGTATAGCACTATATAGCACAGGGAAATCTATTCAAAACTTGTGAAAAAGAATGGATATATATTGATTCACTTTGCTGTACACCTGAAACTAACACAACATTGTAAATCAACTATACTCCAATGAAATCAATCAATTAATTGGTTAATTTAAAAAGGAATCTACTTGTTGCCAAGTTCAATGGTCAATTCCCAGCCCTCATCCTACTCAACTAGTTAGCACTGTCTGACATGACTAATCTTTCCCATTTTTGTTGCATATTCTTCAGTAGACTTTTTGAACACCACACCCACTAGTCATTCCTTCTCAGTCTCCTTTGTGGATTTCTTCTTTTTGCTAAAATCTCTTACTTTTCTAGGGCTCTCGAGTTCATTTCTTACCCCCTTCTCATTTTTGTCTAATTTAGTCCCTTGGTGAACATAGCAAGTCTCATGACTTTAACTACCAAGTACATCCTAATAACTCAAAGAATTTCATCTTAGCCTAGACCTCTCTTTTCAACTCTGGAATCATATATCCAACTCAGACATCTCAAATTCAACATGTTTAAAAGTGAATTCCTGGTCTTCTCCTACAAGTACACCCCAAACTTAGCCTCTTTGATTTTAATTGGTGGCAGCTCCATCCTTCCAGTTGTTCAGGCTAAAAACCTTGGAGTCATCCTTAAATTCTCTTTCTGCCACAAGTTACCTATAAGTAATTGCTGTTGGCATTATCTTCAAAATGCATCCATAATTGACTACTTCTTACCATCTCAAATATACCACCCTTGTCTCTCACTTATAATAACACAATAATCTCCTAACAGATTAAAAAGTCCAGTGTGGCTGGGCATGTGGATGAGGGAAAGAGGGGATGGGATATCAGACAGAAAGGCCAGAGGTATACTCCTGTAGAGCTTTTTAGGTAAAGGTAAGAAACTTAGATCTTATGTTACTATGATAGGAAACCATTCAAGTTATTTAAGTAGGAAAGTGACATGATCTAACTTGTATTTTAAGAAGGATAATTCTGTACCCAGAAGGAGAATGAATGGTATAGGAGCAATGATATAAAGAAAGGCATCGAACAGGAGGCATTTCAGCAGGACAGAGAGAGATGATGATGAGAATGGATATGGAAAGAACAGGGTAGATTCAGGATTGGGGTAGAGACATATTGAGGACTGCCTGAGGGAAGGTGAGGCGAAGAGAAATTTAATGTAATTCCTGGACTTTTAGCTTAAGCAATCTGGTAGACAGTAAGGGGGGATTTATTTACCATAGTTTAATGGCATCTTCAAACTTATAACCCAATGACTACCTCTTTTCACTTTAAATCATATAAACTTGCATAAGTTCAATGAAAACTGAGATTTTAAAAATGATTTCATATATATAATAATGCTTCTCTGCTTTAAAATTAACTTCTTAACCATATCTTGGTCATGTTGATAAACTACTTCCTACAAGCTTAGAATCATATTTGTCTAACCTATGTGCTAAAATTTCCAAGGAATGGAAGTTCACCCCAGGGACTCAAACAATTTTTAAACATATCTAATCATTAAAGCACTTTTCTCCACATTGAACCAAAATCTACCTCCTGGGGTATTTATATAATAGTCCCAATTCTGCCATCTGGGTAAATACACAGCATCTAATCTAGGACAAACAGTATTTGCCACTTTAGGTACCACTTTTCATTCCTCAGCTCAGAGCAGGCATTGCTAATTGATCAATGTACCCTTTCTTGCTGATCCAGCTGTGGCTTCAGAATCACTCTCAACAGAGCACTCTTGGCAGCCACTACAAATCAACAGAAGATAAACTAAATTCCTCTAAATGAAAAAAATATTTATTGAGTGCTTATTATGTTTCTGCTCTTGAGGAATTCACAGTCTAGACTTGTATGCAGATGATTACAAAACTACGTCATAAATACTATATGGAAGGAAGTACAGAATACTATGAAAGCACAGAAGATATCACCTGGCCCAGTTTAAACAGTATGAGGAAGAGCTGTCTTCCTGCTAACAGTCCTTTAGTTAGATATATATTATTTACCTCTCATTTTCCCTCTACAGGCTAACTGTCCTTAGTATCCTCAAATTCATGTGCTAAAATAAAATGTTAAAACATATTAGTGGAATATTTCTAATTCTTTTCTATGTACAAGGCACTTATCACTTGCACATAATTAGCATCAGAAGACAGCTGAGAAATGACTGCAAAGTTCTGATGTGAAAACATAAATCAAGGATGGTATACTTAGCCAAATGTCTCCTTATCTCTAAAGAGACCCCAGAAGCTATACAAGAAATTAGGTAATTTAGCCCATGGAAGCTCTTCTTTAAAAATACACAGACATACACACAATGACATCTAACCAACCAAGCGATTAATCAGAATATCTTAATAATGGAAGATAGTGATAAATCAAATACATACAATGGTGAGTACCAAACCCAGTTAAATACAGAATTTAAGCATGTGTGAGTTTGTACAGCGATAATTTCCTCTTCTTTTCTATCAGGGAGTCAGTGGCTACTTTGCAGAGTTGAAACAGTATAAAACATACCAATGCCAAGCAACACAGCTGTCACTTTAGAGGTATTTAGAGGTAACTATCTTTTTATAAAGAAACATTCAAGTTTCTTTGAGCTTTACTTCCATCTTTTTATTTCAGTTACACTGAGGTAAAAATCAAATCAATGTTTTCTATCTTTAAGTGAAAATGTTTTGTATTATCCCATTTCTAAAACTCATTTCTTTCTGACTATCCGTCTAACTTTCCCTCTTCTTTTCTGCATATATATTGAGATACGGATGTTGAATACTCAGAGAAGTTGGATAATGATTATTGCTGGTAAGTCAGATTTTGAGCCTTACTTAAATTTTTCTTATAAATATATATATCATCTCTATAAAAGTAATAAAGTGTGCTTTAAAAATAATAGCTTAAAAAATCTATATAAGTCTAGTTTTAGACTTATTTTTTGAATAGTTTCAGAATTCTCATCTGTAAAATAGAAATACTGTCTAACTCACAGACTATGGTGAGCTTTAAGAAAATCGATCTATGTAAAATGCTCTCTGAACAATTAAGTTCCATATTCATATATACAGACACACATCATATATGCATATATATAATATATAGGCATGTATATATAATTGGTATCTATTATTATATAATATACAATATAATTATATAATAACATAAAATTATATATTTATCCAGTAATATATTATGTATTATATGATAATATTAATAGCAATATTACCTATATGGGAACTATATCTCAGTAGAAATAATCTCTCAAAATACATTAATTAAAATTACCTGGGCATAAATAATCTCTCAAAATACATTAATTAAAATTACCTGGGCACAGATCAAAGTATAACAAAAAGTTAAAAACAAGTCAAAATACAAAATTAGTATAACTGTTTTTAGATAAAACAAGACTGAGTCTACTTAGCCATCGCTGAACTATGAGATGGTGATGTGTATTTTTCTTTAGTGACTAGTTATCCCATTTTGTTATATTGGGGGAAAAAAGTCTAGAGGTAAGATTTACTCCTCATTAATAATTCAACCTGAAAGGGCCTACATTTTCCTAATCATTCCTTAGCTTTCTATAGAATTGTTTTATCTCATAAATACCATTTGCAAATAATTTTAATTATAACTTTTAATCCTAAAACATTTCAGCTGATTTTAGCTATATATTTCCATAGGGACTATGGGGAATAATTTTTTTTTTTGTATCTCCTATGGTTGAAATCCTTTTCAAGCCTCCTTGAAAACAAATTTCTAATTATAAATGGAATGTGGATAATCATTGTAGATCATTATGAAATGCTGACAAAATACCACAAAGAAAATATAAATAAATTTCAGCTACTTAAAAAAAAAAAAACCAGAATCTTAACTGATGGAAACCTTATCTATGCACAGGATAATTATGGACGCCAACATTTCTGCTTTTCTACCTTGATTTTTTTTCCCATATAATGTAACTTCCTTTTGAAAACTATTTTTTGAGGGTTTTTTTCTACCTTCTTAGTTTATAGCCTTTCCTATTCAGTCAGAGTTATAAAATATAATCTACCAGATTATTGGGATCAGATTACTTCTAAAATAAGTAAGTTCAGCTTGCCCAGATTTGAAGCCTGATTAATTTATTCTCATACTTACTGAAGAAAATGAACCTTAACTGCTTCCAACATTCTGAACTCAGTTCTGCATCCTGATTAATGTTTGATCTGGGCAAACAATCATTAGTAACTATAGATTCAAGCATTGACACCATGGAGGTGTAATTGCTAGAAGCAGGACATGAAGGGCATACAGAAATCTGATTTCTGTAAGAAAATGTCATGGAAAGGCAAATGATATTTATTACTGAATAAGTCAGACTGTCAGGCTTTGATTTTTTCCCCTCAGGAATCTGATGTGGTAGGTTGGTTGATAATATTCTAATCAATTGTTTGATGACACAAGGGAAAGAAAAAGACTCAAAAACCTTTTTAACACTGGCCAAAAATGGAGCAAACTGTTGAAAATATTGGAGCAGAGTTACTTGAAAACTCTTTCAGCATTCTGGAATTAAAGAACAGGATATAGCATGAGAATATCAAATAGCCTAAGGAAAGCTAACTGAAAAGGATAATTCCTTATCTGAAATGATTTAGTAAGAATTATTGCACTGAGAGTGAGATAAGTGCATTTATTCATTTGTTTAACAGTCTTCATCAATAATTATTTTATTAACTTATTATAATGTGAAAATTTAACATGACTAATAATTAAAATTTAAATTAATGCAACCTCATGCATTGCTGCTTAAAAACTGGAAAAAAGATAATGCTAATGGTTGGCAAGGGTTTGGTGAAATTGACAGAAAATTAAGATGTAAGTGATACCCTGTTATCATGGGTCTAAATCACAGAAATGATTTGATGCATGTAAGTTCTACATAACCACAGAAAAGGAAAAATGAACAAATACATTACTACTTCCTGGACATGCCTCCTCTTAGTATATCTAGTTCCCTGGAATCCTGTGGTAATGTAGGAAAAAATGAAAGCCTAACCCTTAGAAACTTAAGATTTTGTGACTTTCATTTACCCATTGGTGCCTAGGCTCCATCAAAGCACTCTCAAGATCAAAATAGAGAAACACATTCTAACCAAAGCTTTTATTGATCAAAACCAGATTTTCTCATTATAATGAGAGAAAATGTTTTCTTAAAATAAAATCTCATGCCACCCAGCTCAAATTCATTTCTTTATCACCCTCTAGCACCATAGCAGCTGGTGAGATTATCTGGTTTTGATTTATAACAGCATTGGCTCACTGCGAAATAGAGTGCCTATTTATGAATACTGAAAAAAAAAAATTTCCTGATGGAACCTGATTTTCTTGACAACTTATCCCCTAAGGTTTCACATGGGTTTTCAGCAAATACTATCATCAAGAGAATGGAAGAACGCTGATTCTGTCTAATATCCTTTATATCAATTTGTGCATGAATTTTCCTACTTGAATTTTAAAGTTGGACTTGTTATCTTAGGTGAATCTTATGCAGAGCCCAAAATAGAGCACAGATGGAACTGGCGCTGATATTTTAAAAGAAGAGGGGAGAAACTATCACCCTTCCTGTTTAAGGTCACACTTTTTTCTGGTAAAATCCTGAGGCATGTCCACTCAATCTTAAGGCCAGGGAGAACTCAGTTAATACACCACAAAACTGGGGGAAAGGGTAAGACAAAATGTTCTAGGACAAGAGGAAATAAAAAAGGCTATCAGAGACAAAGAAACTATACAGTGATAAAACATGTCCTATAAAGGGGCCTTCTAGAACTAATACGCTGACAATCTCAGGTTTGACCATGGGCTCAGCAGCTTTTAAATTTAAGACCCAGGGAATTCCCGTCATGGCTCAGTGGTTAACGAATCTGACTAGCATCCATAAGGATGCAGGTTCGATTCCTGGCCTCGCTCAGTGGGTTAAGGATCCAGTGTTGCTGTGAGCTGTGGTGTGGGTCGCAGATGAGGCTTATCCTACATTGCTGTGGCCCTGATGCAGACTGATTGATAGCTATAGCTCTGATTCGACCCCTAGCCTGGGAACTTCCATATGCTTCAGGTGCTCCGTGCCCCCAAAAAGCAAAAATAGTAAATTTAAGACCCAGGGAGTCCTCTCCTTTCAGGTGCTTCTATGTCATCTTTATTTAATTGACAGTTTCTGGTGAAGAGAAGGAAAGAAAAGAAAAAATTAAAAGTGTTAAGTGTTACAGATAAACATATTTTATTTGTACATGAACATATCCATATTCTTTGTCTTCTGATATTACCTTTCCTTTGTTTTTATATGCTACTGTTAATATTAATGATTTATTAAATATTAATTTAATTTTAATAGTTTTTTATAATTTAAGTTAGACTCGTCATTAAATATTAATTTAATTTTAATAGTTTTTTTATAATTTAAGTTAGACGTCATTTGGTAGACAAATTTAAAATTATAAGTCCCTAGATAATTAAAACTACCCTTCCTATTTTCCTTTAATTGCCTACCATCAGTAATGATTTTCCTTGATTTAAATACTTTCTATTCTTATCTTATAATGTTTGTTATTAAAATAAATTTTGCAGCAGAACGAGGAATGCTAAGATTCTGTTATTTAAATGGCAGCAATGAATTATGAACGCATTTTTTAAAAAACCTAAACATACATTACATGAAAGGATTGAAATTTTCCTTTGTTGGAAGATCAAGAAATGTCTTCCCTCATTTTTCTGACTTTATGACTAAGTCAGTTTTTCTGCCATTCTTCTCATTCAAACCAAAATGAATTCCCTCCTAGCCATAAAGCCAATAGAAAAAAGGGAAATCCTAGTCCCACCCTACCCCCAACAGAAGATCTGTATTTGATCTGGGAGGTGACTTTCCCACAGTTTCTTTTCAGGGCCACTCCCTTGGCATATGGAAGTTCCCAGGCTAGGGGTTGAATCAGAGCTGCAGCTGCTAACTACAGCCACAACAATGTAGTATCTGAGCTACATACATCTGGTGACCTACACTACAGCTCATGGAAATGCTGAATACTTAACTCACTGAGCAAGGCCAGGGACTGAACCCACATCCTCATGGATACTCGGGTTCATTACCACTGAGCCACAGCAGGAACTCCAACTTTCCCATGGAATTAATGGGATCAGTGGTGTTAGTTTCAAGTACCATAACAGTGCCACATAGTAAACATTTGTGAGCACGATTAGAGATTGAACAATCATTTGTAGTCATTATTCTAATATGTTTCAAATTGATATATTAATGACTTATGAAATATAATGGACAAATCAATTCATTAGTTAAGAAAAGAGAGTATCTCAGACACCAACATAACCTGTAGACTACTGATCTTTAACAAGTTCACAAGATTACTTGACTCCTCTGATAACACAGTAATGATTGGTATCACTTAGACTCCACTAATACTTTTTCCATGAATTCTCATAAAGCCACCAGAAAGCTTTGGGGTTCTTTCCCAATATTTAGTTTCTGTGATTTTCCTGAAAAAATTATTTTTAATATTTCTGAGTGATCACCTAAAATCGAAGGATACAAATTGCCTCTAAAAAATTCAAGAAGAATGAAAGCCCAAAGATTATTATACCTTAAAGTCACACAGTCCAAGTTGTGTAAGGCACAATCCAGTAGACAGTGGAAAATGGCCCCTTACTGTTTTCTTATACATCAGTAAAAGACATATTAAGCTTCCAAAATTAACACTCCATGTTTTAAGGAATATATTTGGTGCCCCAGAAGCAGTGTACTTTTATAAATATTCTTGGCACATCCATGTGCCAAGTACTGAGTTGACATCATAAAATGCAACACATTCAATAATTTAATTAAGATACTAACATGGAAAGCATGCTATCAATGCAAAGAACGAAGTTGAAAATAATTTAAAATAATATAAGGAAAAAAATACTCCACAAATAGGTATATTTAATAAATGGAACACATTAAAATAGAATGACCTAAATATTAATATTCCTAACAAACTTGTAAAAATAGAATAGCCATCTAAAATTTCAATTCACTTTGCAAATTAACTTTTGATTGTTTTACAAGCAAAAAGGCACTTTTTTACATAACATGTTTCCCTATTTCTAAGATGCATTTTTTAAATTTTAATAGCTATCTACATTTATTATAGTATTATTATATATATATTTTTTGTGAACTACTAAGTAGCACCTTAGAATCAATGAAATATAGTGTATATATATTTTTTTTCCATTTTTTAGGACAACCACTAATTTACTATTTCCTTAGACTTTAGACTATATTCGAAAAATAATGTCCGCTATTAGAATGGCCAAAATCTGAAATGCTGACAACACCAAACTGTCGCGAGGATGTGGAGCAATAGGAACCCTCATTCACTGTTAGTGGGAATATAAAACAGTACAGCCACTTTGGATGGCAGTCTGGCAATTCCTTACAAAACTATACACACTCTTACTGTATGATCCAGCAATTAAACACCTTGGAATTTACCCAAAGAAATTGAAACTGTATGTCCAAACAAAAACCTGAATAGAGTTGTTTATAGCAGCTTTATGGATTAATTGCTAAACTTGGAAGCAACTAAGATGAATGTATCAATAAACTGGTATATCCAACTAATGAATATATTATTCAGTGTTAAAAAGAAATGGACTATCAAACTATGAAGGATAGGCAGGAACCTTAAATGCATACTACTAAGTGAAAGAAGTCAATCCGAAAAGGCTATATACTGCGTGATTCCAACTATATGATATTCTGGAGTCAGTAAAACTCTGAGACAGTAAAATGATGAGTGGTGGCCAGTTTGGGAGGGGGAAAGATATGAATAGGCAGAACTTAGAGGATTTTTACAGAAGTGAAAATATTCTGTATGATACTATAATGTTGGCTACATGTCATTATACATTTTTCCAAACCCTTAAAATGAATTTACAATGCCAAGAGTGAACCATAATGTAAACTATGAACTATGGGTGATTATTATGTGTCAATGTAGGTTCAATTGCTACAAATAGAGTGCTCTGGTGAAGAATGTTGATAATGAGGGAGGCTGTGTATGTGTAAGGGCAAGGGTTATATGGGAAATCTCTGAATCCTTCCCTAAATTTTGCTGCAAACATAAACTTGCTCTAAAATTATAAAGTTTTAATAAAAAAATAGTAATGTCCTGGAAGTTCCCTTGTTATTCAATGGGTTAAAAAGACCTGGTGTTATGCAACGGTGGTGCGAGTTCTTCCCTGGCTCAGGAACTTCCACATGGCAAAGGCACAGCAGGGAAAAAAAAAAAAAGACAGAAAAAAAAAAGGAAAAGAAATAGCAGTCTCTCTCCTATATGGCTACAATAGAAGCATCTTGAATAAAGATTGTATTTATTAATAACATATAAATAGAACACCATATCTGCTTCTTTCTAGACAAAGCTTTCTAGATCCTAAATAGGAATATGGTATATCTTAGATTTTTTTTATAGTCCAAGGAAATGTGTTTATCATTTATATTTAAACACGAGAAAAGTCAATTTCTCCATGATGTATTTGAGACTTTCATGGAACACAGAGCTTGCACCATGCCTTTCTAACACATCTGAGTAATTCAGTAGAAAAACCTATGATTCTTCAAAGAATTTTTTGTCTATGGCAATTAGAGATTGGTCTTGGCTTTTAAAGCACACAGTAGCTTCAACATCCCCTTGTAATGTAACTGGTGTACCCATACGTGAGCCTGCCTTTAGAACCCGTTGCAGTCAAAAACCTTTTTAAATTATCTTACCCTTTACAAAGAGCATAGCATCTGGTACAGAGTAATCAGTGTCCAGAAGACTTGTGGAATGAAAATTATAATGGAAGATATACACAAGAAGATGTGTATACAAGAAATATACATGAAGATGCTGCAGGATTGATAAAAGGATGCTGGGTCCAAAGTTTCTCTTTATCGGTGCTCAGTTAGAGATTTACCGCAGTCCTTCCAGGTCCACTGAGGCTGAAGACTCCTTTGTTTCCCACAAACCGTCTGTCAGGGCTTCTAGAAGATGAGATGTTGAGTTAGATGTATCACCCAGATGGATCTGGATTCCTGCAGGGAAATGGCAAAGCCTCTTCCTTTTTCTCACAGAACTCCACTCTGATGACCTACCATCTCCTTTATTTTCTTATAAAATTAACTAAAATAAATTAGAAAAGTATCACCATTACCACTGATTTTGCCTCCATTTTTGTTTTGTTTTAGCAGAAATAAGTATAAATATATATATTAAAATCATCCTAGGGGAAGGGCTGACAGCCCCACAGAAACAATACAAAATAGTTCTCGGGAGGGCTTCCCTAGAACTTGCTTCTTGATAGTCAATCTGACAGCCCCACATGAAATAAATACCCTCAACAACTGAACTTAAAAGTATTGAGAATTCCTATCAGTTTGGAGTTCACCCTCACTGGGTCTGGTACAGATCAAAGTGACAAAATATTACCTTCTTAAAGACAGGGGACAACATTTCTGTTTTGAATAACCCTCCCTGGATCCAGAACAATAGAACACACCATAGAAGTTAGATATGACCTACATATTTATTAAATGACAGCAAATAAAATAACAACTGAATGAACCTTTAAAAAAAGCCATTTATCTCATGTAAATGAACAGCCTATAAAGGTGAAAACCATATGATGTCACCTATATGTGGAATCTAAAATATGGCACAAATGAACGTATGTACAGAACAGAAACAGACTCAGACATGGAGAACAGACTTGTAGTTGCCAAGGGGAAGTGGGACGGAGTGGGATGGACTAGGAGTCTGGGGTTAGTGTTGCCGGAGGCCAGCTCCGGTGGCCAGGGAGTATACATCCCGATCGGAGAGGGACACGGCGTCGGCGAATGTACTATTATTGAGACAGCCTCTTTGTCCCTTCTTTCAGGGCACTGGACTGCTCAAATTTTATTGGCATAAGTGGTTGATTATATAGACAGCTTTTTGCTGCCTATATAATTACATCACAGTGTTAAAAGTACATTGGTTAACTATTACATGGTATAGCAGCTATACATCATGGTTTAAGATCTTTGTTTTAACTAAACTTAGTGGGTACAATTTAGGGGCAATTAGGGACAATACATTATGGAAAGGAGGAGACAGTACAAATCATCCCATGGCCAGCCAGTCTTTACAATTTGAAGAGTTCACAGACACAAGAATTTGGCATTCACAAATCTTGTTTTTAGACTGGTGCTTATCTTTAAAGCGTTATGGCAGGGAGAGAGTGTAAGAAAATATAAACCAACTTAACTAGATATCACTCAAAAGCTTCTATAACTCATAGCTACATGTCTTTTGGTCAAGAATAGTACATGTCTAACTTCTATGAACCTCATTAAAATCCTAACTCTAAAGTTGACTGTATAACTAGTTAGTAGATAAACACTATGTTTTAATTAAGTTGGATTTAAATAGGGGAAAGTCCTTTAGGATGAAATTCTTATTATATTATTGTTGTAGCTTTGTTAAATCACAAATCACCACAGGAAAATAAGAATGGGAAATAAGAATAATAAGTAAATAATCAGGAAAGACTAAGGAAAACTGAATAACAAATAAAACAGGAAAGACTAGGTCACCTGAGAAACAATCCATGTTTCTGGTGCAAACATGGAAATTGTTTTCCCAGGAAAGCCCCAATTCTTCCCCATCAACATCAAAATGAGAGCGGTGTAACCTGAGGCCTGCCCTCGGCTTGCCACCGTGCATGCAGGCTTTCATCCTGACCAGAGGCCCACCTTTGGCATGCACCATTCAGGTGAGCTTTTATCCTGTCCAGAGGCCCACCTTCGGCTTACACTGTTCAGGTGAGCTCCCTTCCTTGGTTAAGAACTTGCCTTCAGGTTTTTCTGCCATCAGGCAAGGTCTTTTTTTTTTTTTTTGTGAGTCTTTGCATTTTCTTGGCTCCCCACAGGTTAGTAGATGCAAACTACTACATTTAGAATGGATAACCAATGAGGTCCTGCTGTATAGCACAGGGAACTATATCCACTCACTTGTGATAGAGCATGATTAAAGAAAATATGAGAAAAAGAATGTGTGTGTGTATATATGTGTGTGTGACTGGGTCATTTTGATGTACAGCAGAAATCGACAGAACATTGTATATCAACTCCACTTTAATCAAAAATTTGTAAAAGCCAGTTATCTAATGTAGATGGACATCCTATAAAGGTGAAAACATGGTAAAACACATGTGTCTGTTAAAAAAAACAAATTCTAAGTTTTGAATGGCAATAAAATCTAACTAATTTACTTATAATTCTAAGCCCCTTTGAAAACTGCAATGCAGCTAGGTTAAAAATATAAACATCACTAAAATTTATCTTAACATCCACTAGCTACGTGTCTTTTTCCACATTACAGATGTGAACAAACACGTCTGTGGGAGTTTATAAAAACCAGAAAAGTATGAGAGGATATTAAATAGCTAATAACTGCATCGCCAAAGTTGAGCACAGTGAAAACTCTTACCTAACACTGGAACAGATGTTCCTCTCAGTCTCATTTTCTAAAAGAAATTCTTCCTTATTTCTCTTTAAAAATGAGGCACGTCTTCATGTTTTGCTGCCCACCAAGTTTTCCTTCATGTAGCTACATTCTCACATAATGAATGTGATATTTCCTCTGAAAGTTTAACAGGAGATAGCAAACTATAGTGTGTTCCTTTCTTCCGGCACAAAAATTTAGTGGGCATTTTTTTAAAATAACTGACTTATCTATTTTTAATATGTAATAGAAATTCAGAATTGTTTAAAATGACCCATAGAGGTATATGGCAATGTATTGTTTTGCATTTTAAAGAGGTCTTCCCACTTATGCATAAATTAGAAGGGATTATAGTACTCGAAGGGCTGGTATTTATTAGAGACATAGTTTCTGTTTCAATCTCCTAATCATGATTTTTATTGCTGGTAATATAACAATAAACATAAAGCACCTTCCAAAATGGATCTAATTCCAACCATGCTATCAGAAAAAAATTATATTCACATATTTTATGAGAAAATTATTCTCTGTATTGTCATCTCCTTTTAACTGAAAGTTTATCTCAAATAGTCCACCAAAAGATTGCAGAGAAAAATCATCAGCTTTACAATCTGATTGCAACAAAGGAAAATAACTATCATATGTAACAACTGGCCAAAAAAAAAAAGTTTTGTGGCATGTTTTTATTTAATTAATTAATTAACTTTTATTTATTGCTTTTTAGGGCTACACTTGGGGCATATGGAAGTTCCCAGGCTAGGGGTTTTATAAGAGCTACAGCTGCCAGTCACAGCCATAGGCACAGCAATGCAAGATCTGAGCTATGTCTGAGGCATACACTGCAGCTCATGGTAATGCCATATCCTTAACGCTTTGAATGAGACCAGGGATCAAACCCACATCCTTGGAATTCCCTTCATGGCTTGGTGGTTTACAAACCAGACTAGGATCCATGGGTTTGATCCCTGGCCTCATTCAGTGGGTTAAGGATCAAATGTTGTGATGAGCTATGGCACAGGTCTCAGAGGTGGCTCACATTCTGTGTTTCTGTGGCTGTGGCGTAGGCCAGCAGCTGTAGCTCTGACTTGACCCCTAGCCTGGGAACTTCCATATGCTGAGGATGCGGCCCTACAAACCAAAAAAAAAAAAAAAAAAGACAAAAACATCCCACATCCTCATGGGTCCTAGCCTGATTCTTAATCCACTGAGCCACAATGGGAACTCCCATTTTGTGGTATGTTTTTTAAATGCTCAGTTCAAACTAATTCTACACTTGTAAGATTATCAACAACTTCTACATGTTTTTTTTTTTTTTAAACAGGTCAAAAGAAACCAAAAGTCTTTAAATTAGCAAACTGTTAGCAGAAAGAGTATAGAGCTCCAAAATTTTGGCTGCGGAAAAAATATATATATTTAGGTTACAAATCAGTAATGCAATGTGTATGAAGTCACACTGATAAAACAGCACAAAGCACTAAGCTGTGGCAGGGCACGAACAAAGGGTCCAGCCTCCAGTGCTTTCCTGTTTACTGAGAAGATAACATTATCAAACTTGAGGCACCTGAATTTTGATTCTATCTATAAATATTCTAAGTGTCCATCTACACTCCTCTTTCTATAAGAATCTATTTTTCCCTATCACAGCTTTTTTGCTTTCACTGAGTCTGAGAAGTATAAAACAGAAATAAGGAATGGTGAGTGAGTGGTATACGGATCATTCTAAGCATCATAAAGATTGAAATATATGATACACAGAACATTTTCAGTAAATATTTGTCGATTGAACAAAAACATGTTTGCATTCTACTCTTCTGGAAGCCCATTTACTAAAGAAACTTCTAATGAACCCACATCAAGAAGAAGCAAAATTACTCCAGAATCAAAGTCTCAGATGTAAGAAAGAATCTTGACAAAAGACACTGACTATAAAACCATAATAACAACATCTTAATTGTAGAGTATAATGAACATGGAAAAAAATCTAGAACCAAGATGCTGGATTCAATAGCAAACCTGGTGGGGAATGCTTTCAGTTAAAATATTGTAAGAATAAAGAAATTGATTAACCACACACTAAATTAAGTAAATATTCATATTACAATAGCTAGAATGAACACTCAAAGAATAGAATAAAGTCTGTAAATTGCAATCCAGGAGAAAAAATTGAAGTTAAAAAAACTAATGCTAACTCAAAGAAAGAAAGCAGAAGGAATGGAATAATAAATAGAAAAAATTATGAATATGAAGTGGAGATAAAATAGAGGAAACATCAGTTTAAAAGAGGGAAAGTAGTAACATGCAACAGGTATCAAGCTGTTCTGTTTCTCAGTATGATTTTATTATTTAATATTTAGATCAGTCAAATGCTATATCCTCTTTTTTGTTGAATAACTTGCTAAGGATTATATGATCAGTGACTTGGGTACTTGAAATATTTATCTCCCCAGATCCAAAGCCATTGGCTTTTTCTAGTATTCTGTAAACATCTTTGCATTAGTTTATGCTGTGTCAGCTGCATAGATCATACACCTAAATACTTTTAAAAAATCAGTTTTCTCATTTTAAATATTGAGGCCCAAATCATAAAGTTATACATTATTCAAAATGTAATCCATGTATTGCTATTACCTGGAAGTTTGTTAAAAATGCAGAATCTCAGCCTACCCTAAACATATGCATCAGAAACTGCCAGGTGATGCATAGGCACATTAAATTTTAAGAACATTGCTATGAATAATTCATTATTCATCTCCTATCATATCTACATGAAGAATCATGTTGAATATTCACATCAAATGATCAGGGCATATAGCTTTGGTAGAAATTAACATATTAGAGAATGGAATTAAGATTTCCAAAGATCTAGATATGCTAAAACCTGATTTAAGGCCAATAAATGTCTACTTTTTGTTAAACAGTCTACTGTGTGCTGATAACAGTGCTTTTTTTTTAATCTCACAAAAGTTAATGAAGCAATGGTCACAACTCTATTTCCTTCCTTTCTTTTTCTTTCTTTCTTTCTTTCTTTCTTTCTTTCTTTCTTTCTTTCTTTCTTTCTTTCTTTCTTTCTTTCTTTCTCTCTCTCTCTCTTTCTCTCTTTCTCTCTTTCTCTCTTTCTTTCTCTCTTTCTCTCTTTCTCTCTCTCTTTCTTTCTTTTTCTTTAGAGCCATATCTGCAGCACAAGGAGGTTCCCAGTCTAGGGGCTGAATCACACCTGTAGCTGCCAGCCTACACCATAGCCACAGCAACACCAGATCCCAGCTAAGACTGTGACCTACAAGGCAACACGGGATCCCTAACCTATTGAGTGAGGCCAGGGATCAACCCTGCACCCTCATGGCAAAGACAAGACTCTAATCTGCAAATTAGATTAGTCTCAGTAGAAGCTTAGCACCAGAATAGCCAGAGTATCAGAAAAACCAAAAGATATAAAGAATGGTTACAGATACCAGGTACATCTCAACTTAAAAGAATGACTTGACAGCGGTCTTCAAATATATAATGAATTATTTAATCATAGCAGCCAAAAACAAGAACAGTTATTAACAATTATAAAGGGACAGGATTGGGCTCGATATAAGAAGGGGTGTTTTCATTAAGAATTATTAAATCAAAGACAGTGGAGAATTTCCTCGTCCCTAAGGAATTTCACCGCAATCTAGATAAAAATTTTTTAGAGATATTGTAGAAGGGTTACTTGTCTAAGTGGAAGATCAGATTAGGAGAAACTGAAGAGGGCTTCCAAGCCCATGTTCAGGTTCTAGTAATGATGACCACATATTTTCTTTGCATATAATGCCCAGAATTAATCAAACTCACAGAGTTAGAATAAAGCTGGCTCACCTCAGTCTGCTGCCTAAAACCGATCTATTACAGGAAATGCGTAAATACCCCCGCATTGGGAAGTCCATCTTATACTTGTTCATGCATCATTACTTTCAAGAGGAATATAATTTTTAGAAAATAGTACAGTATTCGATGAATATGTTTTCAATGTTTTGCCAAGTAAGACATGTATTTATTGAAGTTCAATATATCATCATTGTGATGGCAGATTAAAAACACAATGTGAACCTTTATTTTTTTAAAAAATAATAGACCATTGGGTATAACACAAGAATACTTCCATTGTAATTTATTTTCCAATTAATTGCATAATTAAGTTTCTAACCCCAAGAGAAAACACTCTGATTCAAACTGCATATCAGCCTGAACTTTTCATTATACCAACTGACATGATGAGCAAAATAGAAATTACTGTGAAATAGGCCAGAGTGTATACATATATTTTTTCACAATACATAGTCTAATCACTCATAAATCTATATATCTAAGTAAAAATCTCTAGTCAAAAATCACTAAAATTAAAATAGTATATAAGTTCAGTGCATAACATTTTAAAGGAACTCAGAGAGAAGACAGATTTGTTGATTACCAAAAAAAGGTTAATATCACTTCTTCAAGCAACTTATAAACATGGGGTACAGCCCACTATTACTGTTACTACTGCTGGTTTCCATATACTAAAATATATTCCTTGTTTATTTTTCATATTCTCAATTCCTATTATATGTAGATATAAATTTTTCCCAGTATGTGCAGGTGATCCTTTATATATAATTCAGTGATCTACATTTATAAGTTAAATAAAATCTTCCATGGATCAAGATAAAAGAGAGAACATTTAAGTATATGTGATGTCTCATAGCTGGATATGACAACAAAATTTTCAAACTGATATTATTGTAGTAAAATCATTTAATCAATCGATTAAGTGCCAGTTAAACAGTAAACCTCTGCCCATAATAGAGATTAAATTACAATAAACCCTCTTCTTTTCCTCCAAAAAAGTAAAGCCTGTTCCATATTCAGATGGTATGTTATGAACATTATCAAAATCTCATTTTTCTGGTTTAATATACTGATACTAATCATAACTTAGCAGAAAGAGTAATATGTAAACAGGAAAGAAATAAGGAAAAACGACATGGAATATGATCCATTTTTTTATTCAATATTTATATAATAATTCAGTCTGTAAGTATTTTAGCTTGGAATTTTGGAAAGGTTGTGATGTTAACTAGGATAAATACACTATTAAATGGGAGTAAATATGCTTACATTTATAAACACATCTTATGTAGTGTTTATAGCCTCTTTTTTTTTACAAAGTTAGAGATGAAAATATTCAGAGATTTCAATAAACCGTAATTCAAAAAGATACATGCCCCCCAATGTTCACTGCATCACTATTTGCAAGAGCCAAGACACAGAAGTACCCTAAATGTTCCTTGACAAAGGAATGGATAAAGAAGAAGTGATATATATACACAATGGAATATTACTTGGCCATAAAAAGAACGAAATAATGCCATCTACAACAATAAGGATAGACCTAGAGTTTATCATACTAAGTAAGTCAAATACAAACATCATATGATATTTACATGTGGAATACAGAAAGGACACAAGTGAATTTATTTGCAGAAGAGAAACCTATTCATGGGCTTAAAAAAAAAAATTTATGGTTGCCAAAGGGTCAAGTGTGGGGGAGGGATAGATTAGGGGTTTGGGATTGGCATAGACACATGGTGGTATATGGAATGACTGTCCAATGGGAACCTGCTGTACAGCATTTAGAATTCTACTCAAAACTTGGGGATAATCTATATGGGAAAAAAATCTGAAAGAGAATGGATGTATGTGTGTGTATAACTGAATCACTTTGTTGTATTGTTGTATAGCAGAAAATATCACAGCATTATAAATCAACTATACTTTTTTTTTTTTTTTGCATTTTAGGACCAAACTGCAGCATATGGAAGTTTCCAGGCTAGGGGTCAACTTGGAGCTACAGCTGCCAGCCTATGCCACAGCCACAGCAACTCTGGAGCAGAGATACATCTGCAACCTATAATACAGCTCACAGCAATGCTGGATTCTTAACCCAGGAGCAAGGCCAGGGATTGAACCCACATCCTCATGGATACTAGTTGGATTCGTTTCTGCTGTGCCGCAATGGGAACTACCTAAATCAACTATACTCCAATGAAAATTTAAAAATTAAAAAAAAATAAAGTAATAAACAATAACATTTCATATTATCAAATAACATTCACGATGACACCAAAAGTTTTACTTTTAAATAAAATATGAAGAGATAAATGTTGAATCATTGCCAAAGCAGCACATTAATCCTAGTCTGAGCAGGAATGGTAATTATTAATATCTAAAGAACATAATTGCATTGAATAATCATCTTAATCAAATACCAGACAAATAATGCACATTATCTTGATTTATCTTTGACACACAAAACTGTTTTTAAATCTTACACTTAAAAGCAGGTGTTTGAACCTAATTTAATGTGAATTTCAAAACTATTAATTACAATGATTTAAAAGTTATATTTCACAGAATGTAAAGCCTCTCGGGAAGATAAATACCTTACAATTGTATTATTATTATTATTATTTTTTTTTGTATTTTGCCTTTTCTAGGGCCGCTCCCGCAGCATATGGAGGTTCCCAGGATAGGGGTCAAATTGGCGCTGTAGCTGCCAGCCTACACCAGAGCCACAGCAACAAGGGATCTGAGCCGCGTCTGCGACCCACACCACAGCTCACGGCAATGCCAGATCCCTAATCCACTGAACAAGGCCAGGGATCGAACCCACAACCTCATGGTTCCTAGTCAGATTTGTTAACCACTGCGCCACAATGGGAACTCCATGTATTATTCTTGACATTGACAATATTCTGGAAACCTGGTAAACTTTTTCAGCTATATTTAATTATCCTACTCATAATATATTCAGAAATAAATACTATTAGCATTAGCTGAAATAAAATTGAGCTAATTATGACTTTCAGAAAGTTAGATAACATCTTTCAACACCTCCTGTAGGTCAATACCAAAAAAAACAAACAACCCCATCAAAAAATGGGCAAAAGATCTAAACAATTCTCCAAAGAAGACATACAGATGGCCAAAAAACACATGAAAAGATGTTCAACATCACTCATTATTAGAGAAATGCATATCAAAACCACGATGAGGTACCACCTTACACTAGCCAGAACAGCCATCATCAAAAAGTCTATGAACAATAAATGCTAGAGAGGGTGTGGAGAAAAGAGAACCCTATTACATTGCTGGAGGGAATGTAAATTGGTGCAACCACTGTGGAAAACAGTGTGGAGATTCCTCAGAAAATTAAAAATAGAATTACCATTTGATCCAGCAATCCCACCCCTGGGCATCTGTCCAGAGAAAATCATGACTCGAAAAAATACATGTGCTCCAGTTTTCATTGTAGCCCTCTATACAGTAGCCAAGACATGGAAACAAATGTCCATCGACAGAGGAGTGGATCAAGAAGATGTGGTACACATACACAATGGAATATTACTCAGCCATTAAAAGGAAAGAAATAACGGCATTTTTAGCAACATGGATGGACTTAGAGATTATCATGCTAAGTGAAGTTGGTCAGGCAGTGAGACACCAACATCTTATGCTATCACTTACACGTGAAATCTTAAAAAAGGACACAATGAATTTCTTTTCAGAAGAGATGACTCACAGACTTGGAAAAACTTATGGTTTCCTAAGTAAATGAGACAGGCTGGGGGTTTGGGATGGAAATGCTATAAAATTGGTTGTAATAATCACTGTACAACTATAAACATAATAAAACTCATTGAGTAATAAAAAAATAAAGATGAGGAAACCAAAAAAGTTTCAAGACTATTCCCATAATTTCCTTTTCCCAGTTAACATTTGATTTTTAAAATATAGTTATCCAATAACTGCATCTATTAAAATAATAATAATACAAAGAACAGTTGCTTAACAGAGTATTGAATTTTGAAGGCAATCTGATCATAGTATTTATGTCGTTTTGAGACTTCTAAGTCCTTGGAGAGACCCTTCAAAAAGAAAAACGGAAAAAAAAATTGCATATCCTTTAAAAGCACAGGGCCTGGTATTACTAAATTAGATACTATGGAGAAAAATTCCGATCTTTTTTGTTTATATGTACCACTTACAAACACTTGACATTTTAGAGATAAATTTGAAACCTAATTATATGTAGCCCAATGAAATAAACAGATTGAGTATTAATGGAGACTTTGTGAATAACCTAGCTTTAAATATAGAAACAACCTTAGTACATAATTTCCAGGCCAAGGAACACTAAGTATAATGAAGTGCTGTTTAACTGAGTGATTTTTAGTGCTACAATAAAAAAGGCACCCGAATGTTTTATGAAATCATCAAACATTAAAAAATGAGAATAAAAATACGAATTTTTAACACATATTCAGCCAGCTAACGTCTAATGTCTCCTGATATGGTCTAAACCATTGCTATTGCTGGTTAATCACTTTCAGGGAAAAAACAAACAAACAAACAAATAAATAAACTACTTCACTGGCTTTTTGGATTATAAAGATTTAAACTCTGAGATGTTTTAGTTACTAGTCTTATATTAACTGTCCTGTAAGGAAAGTTAATCAGATTCATGAGGAAGCCAACATAATTAGCTACCATCAAAATACAGAGATGCTGCAAATATGAAGACATGTTTCAATTATAAATCCTATTTTAATTTCTGAAAATTGTTTCATTAGTCTCTATGCTGTAAGGAATTTGTTTTCATTTTTGTTTATGTGTGCTTGTGTATATAACTGCATGTTAGTAAACTATTTCTAGATTTAGTCGGAAAAGGTTAGCTTTGAGGCACTCACCACTGAATGGAATGTTAAGTATAGATTATACCATCTGTTTTCCAAAAAGGACTGTTTTGTACTCATCTCTCACACACTTTTACACACACACGATTTCTCACTCCTTCGTATTATTTTCATATAGGTCTGAATTTCAAGCTTAGTGATTTCTCTTAAAATACATAATTGTCTAGGATCTCTCCTTACAGATCCAGTTAGGCCTTCAAATTCTTCCATAGATAATGGAAATTACACACATGAATGGTCTTTAGTTCTAATAACCTTTCTCCATCATTTTCCTCCTCCAAAACTCTCAAAATTATTTTATACCCAATTTAAATGACAATAAAGACAAGATCTACTAGGCTCTTTCTCCCTTACTTTCCTACCTTTCATGGTGTTACCAACAATCTCCGAATCATTTCCCATGTTAATAGGAGAAGATTTTACCACAAAGGTAGATAATCTTCCTATCTATGTATTACATTCAAATCAGTCAGTTGAAAAAGAAAATTGTTTTTCAACCTCAAACTATATTTATATATAGCAAATAAAGCTATCCACTTTAGCTTTATTTTAGCTTTGTTTTGAAATCTAAGGGTCACCAACAGATAACATAGTATGTCCATCCCAGTGAACACCAGGAACACCCATCCCCTTCGCCAATCAGATGGAAAGTCTATCATTACAATGCTGGGATCCAGGTGAAAACAAAGAGTATTTAACATTCAACAAAACACAGCATTGCCAAGCAAATCCGAAGGGAGGGGATAAAAAATAAACATGCTTTGCAGTATGAAGCTGAGATGCAAGTAATTTGAGATTTGCAAAACAAAAGACCAAAATAATTAATTTGCATCTCTAAACCCCTAACTTGAATTTTAAAGCTGCATACTATATTTCTACTTTTATTTGTCATGTAATCCCATGTCATCATCACAAAAGATACTTCATTGAGCTGATCTAAGTGGGGAAACTGAAGGAGACCTGTGGTCATAACCAGAGTGTGCACTTATTTTTTTGTAGATCCCTTTTAGAAATACAGGATCAGGGAGTTCCCGAGTGGTGCAGTGGTAACGAACCCGACTAGGAACCATGAGGTTGCGGGTTCCATCACTGGCCTCAATCAGTGGGTTAAGGATCTGATGTTGCTGTGAGCTGTGGTGTAGGTCGCAGATGGGGCTTGGATCTGGCATTGCTGTGAGTGTGGTGTAGGTCAGCAGCTGTAGCTTGGATTAGACCCCTAGCTTGGGAATCTCCATAAGCCACAGGTGCGGCCCTAAAAGAAACAGAAAGACCAAAAAAAAAAAAAAAAAAAAAGGAAAAGAAAAAAAGAAATAAAGGATTATAGTTATTCTCTGAATCACCTTCCCCTCTCAGTTCCAAAATCAACTTCTCTTTTGAATTTCAGGTGTCTTGATTTGTGATTTTTTAAGTTAGATAAAAATGTAACTGTGGAAAAAGGTATATTTTCAGATTTTGAAGTAGTTAAATCTTGGAAAATGTTCTCTAAAGATTTTTCAAATGAACTTTTTGGAAGCTCTTTGAGAGTGAAGGAGGTATTTTATTTATCTTTGTTTCTCAAAATACATTTAGGTTCTCAACAATTGTGGGGGAATTCTAACCCCAATAAGTTACTTGATTGAACTATTAAATTGAACTCACTAGACTTTCTAACTGCATTTGCAAACAGGCCATTCGAGTCAGGACTTGAATCACTGGAGATCAGTGAATGGTTACTTTTTAGGGTACATTAAATATATATGATTAATATTGATGTCTTTTTCTCCTGTCAGTGGTTCACTCGTTTTTCAATACAATAGTAAATGAAAATTATCCAAAGTATAAAACCTAAAAGAATAGCAATAAAGTCATAATTGTATATGAATACAGACCAAACTCCTAAGTGCATTTAATGCACCTAGAAAGTAAGGTTTAAAATTCACATAGATATATGGAGAAAAAATTCTTAAATTATATCCTCTGCCAACTTTAAGACTTAAGTTTACTGTGCATCCCTTTACAAATTCCTTTATGCGTAAATATGTGTTTGTATACACACACATCGTAGAACTGATTATTTGATTCTTTTGCTTCTTGTTGGTATTCTATATATGCAATAATGTTTGTGAGAAAACAAACAGGTTTGTTCAATAAATGATCCAGATATTCTCCTGAAATTGCCTAGTAATGAGCTAGTGGGCAGAAGGCTTTTCCTCCTCTCCCAACAAGGGATGCTGTGCAGAATCTTCATCTTACCCAAAGTCTTCAGTTCACAGGCTACTGGCATTCTCACACTCCATTACTAGTTGACATTCTGTTTCAGACTATGCATCCAAACTCAGACTGTTTTTCCCAATTTTGAGGTCACTTTCAGACTCTTATAAAATGAGAGCACCAGGATGGGGGGTCACTTTCTTGAAACACCGTCCTGTGCTATGCCCAGCTGTGCCCAGCCCAAGCATACTTTCTGCAGAATTCCAAGAAAAGTGAGGACTTATATGTATCTGAGATCTGCCCATGAGCTCCAATCAGAGGAAGGAAACACTTTCTTACTGCATACTTCCAAATTTCTGTGCATCAGTGGCATCACTGATGTGGGTGGGTACCACCATGTGCCTGTTTGCTAAAAAGCATTTATCTGAGCACACCAACAGAGGAAAATATTACTCTAGAGTTACAGCAGGTCAAAGTGAACAGGATGGCCATCTGGTCATGCGGCCTCTGGGCTACAGATACCCTGAAGCAGGTCAGTCATTTGGCTTTGGTAGGGCACCTACAATCTTAAATTAAATTGGTGTCTAATTTAAGACTTTAATTCAAAGCAACTATAGTTCCTAACTCACAATAAACTCCTCGATAAAAAATAAACTTTCTCCTACTTGTTAATTTGCAGCAGTAAGTTGGTTGGTAATTTCTTTGGCCCATCTCTAGGTAAACTCCTGTCTAGAAGAATGATATATACCATTGATGGATCCATTTAATACAAAATTATAGCTTGTCTATAGTTTACCAGGCACTGATTTAGATAATGGACACATCATAATACTTTAGTAGGAGACAGATAAATAAATACCTGTGAGAAAAGGAGACAGGTATAGGCCTGGGATCCTTTGGAACAGATATCTAATTTCTGACCTGAAAAGTGCATCAGGCATTGGCCAGCAGAGATATGAGGAAAGAAATTTCAAGTACAGGAACAACATTTGCAAAAGCGTACAAGTAAACCTACCACCGTTAAGGGAATAAAGGTAGTTCTTCCTTCATGAAACAGACTGAACAAGAAAGGAGTCATGAGAAATAGGGGTGAAGAAATAAACCAATGGTGAGATATGAATGGTCATGTAAAAATGCTTAGCAGATTAGCTTAAAATTATCTTTAGAAGAAAAGTTTTATAAATTCAAGAGAAAGCAGAAGATTAAATGGATAAGATTTAGTGATCGATTGGATGCAATCAGTCAGGAAGATCGAGGATTAAGGATGTCATCACAAGGTCTACCTTGGGCATCTGGCAGGATGGAGGTCTCCATAAAAAACAAAAGGGGAAACTAGACAATAGTACAGGTTGCTTTGGGATGAGGAGGTAAAACACACAGAGGTCATGCACTCTATTTTGAAAATGTGGGTCGTAGATGCTGAGAGACATACAAGTAGATGTAGGTTTTGGTAGGTAAGATATACTAGGCTGAGGAGTTCCCAGTGTGACACAGCAGAAACGAATCCGACTAGTATCCATGAGGATGCAGGTTCAATCCCTGGCCTTGCTCGGTGGGATAAGGATGTGGTGTTGCCATGAGCTATAGTGTAGGTCACAGACATGTCTTCAATCCTGCGTTGCTGTGGCTGTGGTGTAGGCCGGCCGCTTTAGCCGCAACTCAACCCCTAGCCTGGGAACTTCCATATACAGTGGGTGCAGCCCTAAAAAGCAAAAAAAAAAAAAAGTGTATCAGGCTGAATTTCCAAAAGATAAGATACCTGGATTGGTAATTTAGATTTATAAGCAGCAGAATATAGCTGAAATATGAAGCAAGTAAGCAGGTTGAGAACGACCAGAAAAGCAGTAAAAAGAAAATATATCATGGAAGTCAGGTAATAACTTACTAATTACATAAATGTTATGTTCCAATCTGGATTCAAGCAGTCAAATGTGTATTAATTAATAAAAATTAGGAGTTTTGGATTAACATATATACACCACTATACATAAAATAGATAAAAAACAAGCACCTACTATATAGCATAGGGGAATATACTCAATATTCTGTAATAACCTATATGGGAAAAGAATCTGAGAAAGAATTGATACATATATGTATATAAATGATTCAGCTTGCTGTACACCTGAAACTAACACAACATTGTAAGTCAAATATATGGCAATAAAATTTTTTAAAAAAGAAAAGAATCATTTCCTTCACCTATGCAATCTCAAATCTAAAAAGTCAATACTGACACTTTGATGTGCAACAGAGATTGTCTATATATATATATTTATATATGTATATATAAATACACTAGGGATTATATTCTATATTCTATAACATTTTATTTATTAGATTGTGCATATATTTCACTATCAGTTCATAGAGATCTGTGCCATGCTTTTTAATGGCCTCATATTCCATTGTATAAATACACCATGAGTAAATAATTTAAATTTTTTATTTAAATGCTTATTAAAGAAATAATTCAAGAATACCATGAATACAGTAATAAAATTAAAAACTTAAAATCTTCCTTATCTACTCCAGAATCAACCACTGCTAATTTTTAATTTTTTAGGATGCCTGGAGGTTGTTTCCCAGTATTATACTTAAAATTGTATTATGATTCACCAACTTTAAATTTCTATTACTCCTCTTCTATAAAAGATGAAAATTTTTGGAAACATAAACTTAAATATAACTATTATTTATTGCACACTCTACATTCAAATCTTTGTTAGTAATTTTAATTTTTTCTGGGGTTTGCATTTTTTATTTATGTAACAGATGGTAATCTATTTTTCTTGAGTCACTTATCACTTTTCATATTATTTATTTTCTCCCAAATTGGAAGAAGATGAAATTATCTGGACTTAGCTTCTGTCCATCTTTTCTTCCATTTCTCAAAAATTTTTGCTATAAATTGCCATTTTTATATGGTTAAGGCTTATAACTTTTGCATGTTCTTCTGTAAATATAAATTCTAAAAGTAATTTTCTTTCTTTCTCTAGCTTAATACTGAAAATGTTTAATCACTGCACAGAATTTAACGTATGATTATATAAACATTATGTACCATAGAGACAAAAAATGGGATTGAAATGATAGAGGTGTGAGATTATGTCATTAAAATTCTTGTTTCTAGAATCCATCCCATCTTCTCTATAAGACTATCTATGTATTCCATACTGCTCTCTTGCCTTTTGGGGGAAGTTGTTCTTTTTGTTTTCTGGAATACTTAATCTTTTCATAAAGTAAATATTCATAGTAAAATTTCTGAGTCATTCTATTTATGAAAAAGTATATACTTTAACTTCAAATTTGACTGATAATATATCCAGATACAGGACTCTAGGTTCAAATATTTTTCCTCAGATTTAGAAAGCCGTAATTCTAGGGTCCAGTGTTGTTGATGAGAAGTCTATCTTTCCGAGTGACAGTTCTTTGAATCAAAACATATGAACATAATTTGTTTCATTTCTTTCTGTCTGGATGTCTTTAGGATTTTCTCTTTAACCTTGATATTATAAAATTTTACTTTTTAGATTGCTTTCATTCATCTTGCTCAACAATGAAAAACTTGATTTTTTTTTAACCCATGTATTCAGAACATTAGATAAAAGGGAAATCATTGTCTCTCTATTCTCCCTCTAAAGTTTCTTTTAGACATGCACTAGGTGTTTCTGATTTACATTCCTTTAATTTCCCTCATAATTTCTATCTCTGTTTCTTTTTTGTCTAAATTTTGTCAGAATTCCTTGATGCTTTTTCCAGTTGATTTGTTGCTCTTAAGATAATGTCTGCCACCAGTACACCTTAACTATGTCCATTTTTACAATTCAGACTTTGTCTTTTATATTTCCACACTCATTTTTAAAAATTTATACTTAAGTATTTGAATAGTTTAATTTATGCTTAAATCTTTATAATTATAATTACATTTATATTTAAATTTTCTTTTGTTCTCTGAATTATCTTTAATTCTCTAGGGTTGGTTTTTCTTTTCTTCTCTTTAATGATGTTGATCTTTTTCAGATGTAATATGTTATTCATAAATATAAATGAAATACTATGTTAGTATATGTAACTAAAATTTGTTTTCTCCTCAGTTATAAAGGTCTCTTCTAGGTGACAACTCTCTTCAACTGGAAGGTCAACTGCACTGTTAATATAAATAATTGGGAATGCCAACAGGTAATCTTCTTAACGTTGCTGCACAGCTAAGAAAAAGGAAGTCAGGCATCTACACTGCCAGAGGAAGGAGTAAGATTTGGCAGTGAAGATAATCTCTTCATTACTGAATGAAACTACATTTCTTTTCGTTTCTCTGTTTAGTTTTTTGTGGGTCTAAAGCAGGGATTGACATATGTAACACAATTTTAAAATGCAACACAGCCATGTTCATTGATTGGTTTAGGTACTATCTATGGCTGCTTTCATGCTTTGAACGAATTGAATAGTTGTAACAGAAAATTACATGGCCAGAAAAGCCTAAAATATCAACTATAAAGTCCTTTGCTAAAGAAGTTTGACAACTCCTCATCTAGGGTATCCTTAAGCTCCTTGATATTTCTTTCTCATCCTCAATGCTCACTAGTAGCTGTGCTTAGGTAAATCATATTCTGTGTTTAGGAAAGAATTTTCAGTATTTATCTTTATGTTAAAAATTCCAATTGTCGGAGATCCCGTCGTGGTGCAGTAGTTAACGAATCTGACTAGGAACCATGAGGTTGCAGGTTTGATCCCTGGCCTTGCTCAGTGGGTTAAGGATCTGGTGTTGCCATGAGCTGTGGTGTAGGTCGCAGACATGGCTCAGATCTCACGTTGCTGGGGCTCTGGCGTAGGCTGGCAGCTACAGCTCCTATTAGACCCCTAGCCTGAGAACCTCCATATGCCGCAGGAGCGGCCCTAGAAAAAAGGCAAAAAGACAAAAAATAATAATAATAATAATAATAAAATTCCAATTGTCAGATACTTCATTTACAATAAGAAAAGGGAAGAAAGGCATCTGTGTCAGGTATTCTAAAGGTGTTTATTTAATATATTACCTGGTTGATTCCCAGTGATCTTTGAACTTGCTGATCTAGAGCATCTCTGGGTTTCCTTAGGAAATCCCTGCTGTCCCTGACTTCTGTAGGATATTCTGTATTAATTTTATGCTATCTGCTTCCTTTTTCTCAAGTTTATGAAATTTCTGATTCATTATGACATACATTATTTCTTTATTCTTTCTTTTCTTTTCTATTTTTTCGGGCTGCACCCATGCATCTGGAAGTTCCTAAGCTAGGGGTCAAATTAGAGCTACAGCTGTTGGCCTACACCACAGCCACAGCAACACCAGATCCAAGCTGTGTCTGAAGCCTACACCACAGCTCATGGCAATGCCAGATCCCTAAACCCTGGAGCGAGGCCAGGGATTGAACCCACATCCTCATGGATACTAGTCAGATTTGTTTCCACTGCACCACAATGAGAACTCCAAATTTTTTTTATTATTATTATTGTATCTTATCTTCTGTTGCCATGAAATTTCTGACTGATCTATGAAAAGTTCTGAAATAAGTAAGCCAGATTCTTTTTTTTTTTTTTTGTCTTTTTGTTGTTGTTGTTGCTATTTCTTGGGCCGCTCCCACAGCATATGGAGGTTCCCAGGCTAGGGGTCTAATCGGAGCTGTAGCCACCGGCCTACGCCAGAGCCACAGCAACGCGGGATCCGAGCCGCGTCTGCAACCTACACCACAGTTCACGGCAACGCCGGATCGTTAACCCACTGAGCAAGGGCAGGGACCGAACCCTCAACCTCATGGTTCCTAGTCGGATTTGTTAACCACTGCGCCACGACGGGAACTCCCGTAAGCCAGATTCTTATACTCAAGCTATTATCTGGTACATGAAACTTCAACATAAGAAAGGTTTATAAGAAGTAATAATCAATATTGCTAAATACTGCTGAGAATTCAAGTGAGACGTGGGTGGAAAAGAGGTTCTAGATATAGAAACAAGGATGTCATTGGTTACCTTGGAGATAGGAGGTTGAGTAGTTAGAATGGTGGGAAAAGAGGGCAGAGAGCAGTAGCATGGGGAATGACTGAGATTTGAAGAATTGGAAACAGTGCACTTATACAACTTTCTGGTGTTTGACTGTGAAGAAGAGAAGAGATTACAGGTCACTGTGTGACCAGGAAACTGTGATTAAATTTGGGCTTTTGTTTGCTTATTTATTGTGGTTGATTTTCCTTTTAAAGATAGAAGTGAATATATCAAATATAAAATCCAGTGGGAGAAACTTGGAGACAGAAAGACATCTTTTTTTTTTGTCTTTTGCCTTTTTTAGGGCCACACCCACGGCATATGGAGGTTCCCAGGCTAGGGGTCAAATTGGAGCTATAGCTGTCAGTCTATGCCACAGCCACAGCAACGCCAGATCCAAGCTGCATCTGGAACCTACACCACAGCTCACAGTAATACCGGATCCTTAGCTCACTGAGCAAGGTCAGGGATCAAACCTGCAACCTCATGTTTCCTAGTTGGATTCATTTCCGCTGTGCCACTATGGGAACTCCTAGAAAGACGTTTTATTTGAAGAAAGAAAGAGGGAAGGAGAGTATATGATTTATGAAATGTGTCCTTGAAGAGGCATAAAAGAATAGAATCCTTGAAGAGGCATAAAAGAATAGAATCCTAAGTACAGATGGTAGATTTCACTTTAGATAAGACGGTAGGAGTGGAGGGAAAGGCAGCTGTGGATACAATCTAAAAACTGTTAGAAGTTGCACAGGTTATCATCCTTATCACTCTTATTTTCTATGTGAGGTACCAGCTGAGAATGCATGTTATATGTTAGTTAGCTTAGGAAATTCAGAGAGGGTTGGAACAGCTGCCACACATAACGGAAGAGAGAGAACTGACTACGCTGAAATCCTGAGGAAGTATTAAGGATAAAACTGAAGGTGGATACCGTTCTTCTGTAGTGATACAAGCTTCAGTTTGTAATTTTCTATAAGAGTATTCAGCAATCTGAATAAGGGTGCAGAAGAAGCACACAGCTAGATTTATCTAGAGTTAGAGTTTTACCCAGTAAGGAACTGGGAGATTAACAAAGGACTAACTGAAATTTGACCATGATGTTTAAGATGAATAAGAAGGAAGTAAAGGAGTTTCCTTGTTGTGAAGCAAGTTAAGGATCCCGCTTTGTCACAGCTGTGGCCCAGGTTGCTTCTGTGGCCCAGGTTTGATCCCTGGCCCAGGAACTTATGCATACCATGGGTGTGGCCATAAAAAGAAAAAGAAAGAAAGAAAGAAGAAAGTAAACATAGGAAATGACTGATAGAAAATGGAGATTTAAAGCCCGTGCATGTGTGTGGTTAAAACTACAAGATAGTGTAAAAACATGGAATGAGAGAGAGTTGCAGGAAAAGATACTATTCCTGGAGAGAAATTTTTGAAATTTAAAATATAGCAATGATGCACTCCTATGCCATGACTCTCTTGTAGCTATGAAAAGAAGTTTCTAATTAAATTCCCATTTCAAATTGAAGAATTATTATTTAGTTCTTCTCAGAGATGAAAATATCAAGTCTAAGAACAATAATAACTGGCAAAGAGTTACACAATGCTAAAAAATGATGGATCTGAAATTTGAAAAGAAGAGGCATTTGTAAAGTCAATCTAATACTCTTCACATTCTTCTTATGTTTCAGTGACATTTCCATTGAGAAGGGGGCCAGTAACAGCAGGAAGGTCCTATGCCCTGTTTCCATGTAGTATCGAATTCTGCAGCAAGTTACTCTTATCTGCTCCTATATTTCCTATCCATCCTTTCATACACGATTTCACATAAAGTAAAGGATCCCTTTGTGAAAAAGTTTAGGCACTCCAGATCTGGAGGGAATTTTTAAATTTACTAGTTTTTTGTTTGTTTGTTTTAAGGGCACTTAGAAGAGGATATTTCAGAATTTTCTTCAATAGAAATCTCATTTTAGGAGTTCCCGTTGTGGCGCAGTGGTTAACAAATCCGACTAGGAACCATGAAGTTGCGAATTCGATCCCTGCCCTTGCTCAGTGGGTTAACGATCCGGCGTTGCCTTGAGCTGTGGTGTAGTTGGGCTCAGATCCTGCGTTGCTGTGGCTCTGGTGTAGGTTGGCAGCTATAGCTCTGATTCGACCCCTAGCCTGGGAACCTCCATATGCCGCGGGAGCGGCCCAAGAAATGGCAAAAAGACAAAAAAAAAAAAGAAATCTCATTTTAGATTCTGGAATTGCCTTAAATGATAAGAATACATGTTATGATTCAGATATATAACTACACCTAATCATTAGTGCTTTTTCCCTGTAAATACTGTAAGATAAGTCTTCATACATTGGTGGTGTAGAGAGAATCACAGAAAAATAGACCTCATCCAATAAAGCATTTTTATTTTGGAAGCATAATTACAGCCTTAGAAGACTCTGCTAGAATTCATTTTAAGGAAAGGTTTTGAAATTGAAAGACTGGGATGCACAACAGTAAAGCAGCCGTTGTGTGTAAGAAAATGGAGTTACTGAATCGATAATAAACCCCTATGCAATGTGACTAGAAGAATGGAACACAGGGAAGTGAAGCAAAACCAATGGCTTATTCCTATCAATACCTCCTCTTTGCTAATGTACCTTGTTTGCTGAAGACATTATAAGATGGCAAGTGAAAGGACAACACGATTAGAGTGACACAGGAGTGGCCTGATAATAGAAACAGGGGCCTCGCAGAATGGCCTTCCCAGCTGGATTTACACATGCTGTTCTTCATTCCCAGAATCTGTTCCTTGCAATGCTCATGCTCCATTTGTTCCATTTTTGTTCCCAAATTGCCATTTGCTCACTGCAGCTTTCATCAACCACGCTGGGTAAATACTTCCGACCCTGTTTTGCCCATCACTTCGCCCTGTACATTTTCTTCAAAGTAGTTATCACAAAATCTGTTTTACTTGGACTTATTTTTACTCTCATTTTGTCTTCTTTTTAACCCCCATTTACCATATGAACAATTAGATCAAGTTCAAGGCTGTTTTATGCACAGTTGTCCACCATGAACCTTATCTATAGTAAGCAATTGACCATCTTCTGTGAATTTAATTAATTAATCTGCCATCCTCCTCTTTTTGACAATAGTCTTCCAAAGGCTCACTGTAAGACTTATTGTGTCACTCAGGATTATATTTCAGTGCAGGCAGATAGCAGAGACTCAATAGCGGCTTATCCAAAGGATATAGTTGTTCTGCTTTGTTTTTTCAGTAAAGTACTCAGAGGTAAGTAGTATCTCAGGAAAGATGTGACAACTCCACATTACCACTGTCCTGAAATCCCTTGACTTTTCTACTTTCCTAGCCTTAGCATCCTATGAGGGAGGCTGGAAAATATGTTTTTTTGTTGATTGGGAATATTATAAAACTATCATTGTTCTGTTAATAAGAAAGAAGTCTGGAAGTAACAGCCCCATATATACACAAAAAGACTTCTTGATAGATACATAACAACAACATTGGAGTTCCTGTTGTGGCTCAGTGCTTAACAAACTCGACCGGTATCCATGAGGATGTGGGTCCGATCCCTGGATGGCTCAGTGGCTTAAGGATCTGGTGTTGCTGTGAGCTTTGGTGTAGATCATAGATGCGGCTCGGATCCCGCGATGCTGTGGCTGTGGTGTAGGTAGGCAGCTACAGCCCCAACTTGACCCCTAGCCTAGGAACCTCCATGTGCCGAGGATGCTGCCCTAAAAAGACTTCATAATAAAGATATATAACAACAACAAAAAATCATCATCACGTGATCTAATATCACCCCAGCAGCCACAACCAGCCTTGGAGACTATTCTACACAGGATGCAAAATCAGAGAAGGCCTAGACAGCACTAAGTTAAAAGGAAAAGAAATAGATAAATAAAATAACAATGCAATGGCAGGATAAGATAGCCTGATGTATACACATTGACTTTAGGGGTGGTTTGTCCAATGAGATAGGAATAGTCAAATTGGTTGAAAAAAAGCTTCTTCTCTAGACCATATTCAAACTGACACAGTCAACTCTTAATTCTGGGACCATCTCTTCTTTTCCATTCTTCATTTTCTGGCTAAATCTTATCTTAAGGGCACATTCTTTCCTCTAATATCTTACTACATTAAATCATATTAAATTTAGTCTTATAATTCAAAAAGCTAATGTTTCTCCTTAAGGCAACTTTCCATATCTTTTATCTGATCTATTATGTCTTGACTCCACAGTTTAACTCTCAGAAAACAATTTTGTTCCCATTATTTTCCCAGTGCTCCTGGGACATTTCAGCATAGTTTTAAAAAATACCGTCAGAAGTTCCTGTCGTGGAGCAGTGGAAATGAATCCGACTAAGAACCATGAGGTTGTGAGTTCGATCCCTGGCCTCACTCAGTGGGTTAAGGACCTGGCGTTGCCGTGAGCTGTGGTGTAGGTTGCAGACGTGGCTCGGATCTGGCATTGCTGTGGCTGTGGCGTAGGCCGGCTACTGTAGCTCTGATTCAACCCCTAGCCTGGGAACCTCCATATGCCACAGGTGCGGCCCTAAAATGACAAAACACACAAAAATAAAAATAATAAAAAAAATACTGTCAAAACATATATGTACTAGATGATATGCAGTGTGCAATCTTAAAATTGACTAATAAATATTCATCATAAAATATCTTTCAAAGTTTAATTAACTTTTCCTTCAATTGCTCCTTAAGCCGGATAATTGTCCCCAATAGTATTTTAGGAATAAATAACTTTCTGTTACTGTCCAATATTGATACTGACTTCTTACGAAATGTTGGTAAATGGTTATTTTCTTAACCTAAAAATTAAGATTTCTGAATATGCGGTTGCTTAACATTCACCAACACTTTACCAACTTGTTTTCTTATTAAGGGTAAGGATTTGGAATCTGAATAGTCCAATTTGAGGCTGGCTTTACATTACTAATTTGGTTTTAGGCAATTCATTTGACATCTCTGAACTTCATTTTCTCTGTCCAATGATGCATCTGCCAAGCTATCATGCAAAATTGGTTTTAAAAATCAGATTACACAGGCATGAGTAAAAGTAGGATGGAAGAAGGAATGATCTCGGTTAAGGCAAAAATTTCTAAGCATTGCTTAACCCTAAATTTCTCAATTCTGGGAAAGAGAACTTTAAATACAATTGTCTGTTTGAATGTAGTCAATGCAGACTTCTAGCCAGAGCTGCCTCTTTGGAGAGTTGCAGGGAGTTTGGATGTAGAGCTGAGATACCTAAGATGTGTGTGTAGAAGGCCTTTGAAAAGAAAAGAGGAACGTGAGGTTAAAAAAAAAAATGGTATGAAAACTGAAGGTTGGGGGCTGATAGCAAGCTCTCCTAGCTCTGCTATACTCTAGAATACAGTTTTCTAGAATACTTATCTTATTTCATAATTATGAGGCATCTCATAATTATAGATTTAAACCTGGCATCTAGGTTTGTATGAAAATGCAGTAGTCGCTGTAAGAAGATAAAACCTGTTTTGCTATACAACTTTGTGTGTGTTTTTGTTTGTTTTTGTTTGTTTTTTGTTTGTTTGTTTGTTTGTTTGTTTAGGGCTGTACCTGTGGCATATGAAAGTTTCCAGACTAGGGGTCAAATCGGAGCTGCAGCCGCCGGCCTATGCCACAGCCACAGTAACACCAGATTTGAGCCGCATCTGCAATCTACACCACAGCTCTTGGCAACGCCGAATCCTTAAGCCACGGAGTGAGGCTGGGGATCGAACCACTTCAGTTCTTTACCACTGAGCCATGACAGGAACTCCAACAACTTCAAACAGTCATACTTATGTCCTATATTTCTGTCCCGGGCCTGCAAATGTTAGCAGCTGGCTTAAGTTTTAATCTCTACCCAGACTTAGGAAATATTTATTTATAGCCCCACATAAAGAGGTGTATCTTCATCTCCTTAATTCATGAGGTACATAATCAACCTGGTGTTATAAGACACAAGACATCCCAAACAGGGCAGGAGGTAGCTTGTGCAGGTAGAAGGTATATCTCTCATCTACTTCCAAGAGTGGTGAAAAGATAAAAATTTATACTCAATGCATAACTTCTCAAAATAGAATCTCTGAATCTAACAGAAAAACAAATGTGAGGAAGGCAGCCATTGAGCAAATGGTCAGATCTAAGATGTATTTATTCTAAAACACTGGGTTAGAAATGCCTGCCCCTTGGATGCTATTGCTTCTTCTGTTATGTTCACAGCTTTGTAGGGTTTGGGGGTTTTGTGTGTTTGTTCCAGTCATTAAGTAACTTGGGCATCTTCTATGTGTGATGGACCTTTTGTACATTTTTAGCACTCAATGCTTCATATTCATTTTTACCCTCAGGAACAACAGCACAGTACCAACCATACTATGATTAAACATGACGTGTGTTCGGGGGGGCTGCGAGGTTGTCTACATCACGTGGATTAATTCTTTATAAAAATGCAGGATTTTGTGCCAAGATGCCTTTTAACCTCTATGGGTTTAGAATTAGGATTAAAGCAGTTTGAGTTAGTGAAAGTGATGACTTACAGCCCTTAGTATATAAACAACTCAGGTCTATTCCCATATATTTATTTAAAGTGTTTGGGACATGAATTACCAAGATATTTGCCTTCACTCTTCAGTGCATTTGTTTAAACAATTTAAAATTTAACCACCATTTTATTTTTCATATTCTAGTTTTTTTGTTTTGTTTTGTTTTAATAAGCAGGTTGTGTCTTTCCTCCTAGGCTTTATGCCCTAGTTGTTTGTCTAGTTAGCTTTCTCTCTACCTATTATTTACTATGTATGGTCATAGCTGATACTCCTGTGTTGCTAATATCTGAACATCTGAAAGCAAGCTGTTTTCCAGAAAGATTCCTATGCATGAGTAACAGGTATTCTGACAGTGAAATTAACCACCTCGTATTCTTCACCCCTTTATTCTTCCAAATGAGAAAACTAATCTTGTTATGTAAGAAGTCATTACTTCATCTACTCATCAGCTGTTTCTGACATGCTCCAGTTGGCTCTCAGTTTGGAAATAAAATTACACAAGGATGAAAATGAAGCCTGCTTCAGAACATTTTCAAGGAAGATTTGTTCTTTTAATGGGCTCTTTGCCGAAAGATATGGTTTTTAATTTGTGAGAAAATAAAAAATGCAGTTCAAACAAATGAAGCATAAAATGTCAGGGGTCAAAAGACTTTCTTATTTTTATAGTACGAAGTTCAAACTCCACGTGAAATGAAATTGCAAGCAGAATTTTTGCTGTGATTCAGCTCTAACAGTTTGGGCAATTCATCAGGAAATAGCTTAAAATTTAGTCAGGTTTTGATGTCAGTTTTTTTTTAAAGCATATTAGTTTCAGAATCCATTTTTTTTCCAAGTAAGTATTAAGCACATTAACTTCAACCTCACTATTTCTATTTTCTTATAATTATAGGGTCTCTGCTTTATTTTTTTCTGGCAAATAAAATATTTCCTATACAAAGTTACTAATACACGAAGTTAATAAAGAATGTCTGCATAATGTTCTCCACAGTAGTTCTGGGTTGCTTTTATACATATTGGAACTGAGAGCAAACCCTAAGGATTCAGTGAAATAATCACGAAAGAACATGAGTCTCAGCAAAGTTTCTTCTTCTTATCATTAATATTATAATTATAACTATTTAAAGGCTTAGAGAAGGTAGGAATTAAGAAAATACAGTCTCTGGAGATAAACTTTCTGTATTCACACAGCCATACTCATGCACTACCTAGCTATTCAGCGGTGAGATCTTGGTAAGTTACTCAAAGTGTCTATGGCTTGATAGCCTCTGTTGAACAGGGCCAGGGATAGGGGCTGAGGTGGTAAATAAATTAGGTTCTAACTCATACAGATGTTGTGATGATCTAACAAGTCATTACAAACAGCTGTCATTTCCTAAGCACTTGCTTTGCATCAGACACTCTTCTAAGCAATTTATGATCCCCAAAGTCGTCACTTTATGTTTTAAAATATTAATTTTGAAAACACATTGGGAATTTGTACACTCCTTCAGGAATACTTCTTTTATAAGAAAATAAAGTAATGCCACTATCTCATACCAAGTACTAATTTAAAATCTTTTCTAATACTTAGAGGTCCTAGGGATGGTGCTTATTTTCAAATACAAATATATAATAATAAGATTTATCGGTTGTACAAGGCACTCACAAAGCATCCCCATAAACATAAACCAAAGAGTTGCTAAATTTGTTGATGACAATAGAAACCATGTTGTAACTGACTTATTTTTAAAGGATCTTTCCTAATACCTACTAAATGCTTTGTTCTGACTCCAGCAAATATATTTATATTACAGAGAGGCTTTGCACAACAGAGAATATATACTCTTTGGCCAATCCGATGACTTGGCTCTAGTACATGTATCTTATCTTAGTTTATGGTGAATTTCACTCTACACATGGGGAACATCCATAAAATATACAGATATTATTGTACATAGTAGGTACTCAATAATTTTAGATAATATTCCATTAGGAACACAAGACAATTGTTTTTGCTAACAAAGATCATGAGAATCAAGCTGCTAAATAATGTGTCATCCAGGGAGTTGCTTTTAAGCTAAAATAAATAATAGACGTGGCTGAATTCAGCAAAAGTAAATGGTTCCAGCATTTATTGAGTCGAATCTTAACTACCCACAAGTTACTTTAGAAAATCCATTAATCTTTAGAGAGCTATGAGATTTACTTCATTATTGACTGTCAGTAGAAACTGAATTTTCCCATCACTCCTGGGAAGCTAAGGAGAATAATGCAGAGAAAAGAGAACTGGGTTCTGGTCCCCACTCTATAGCCGTTTAGCTGATAGACTGGGAGAGTCCACATCCTCCCAAGACTTTTGTTTTTCAATCAGCAGACTGACAATAAAACATCTCTCTTAGATCTTGCTAAATGTTTTGATCAAGAGTAGGTACCATATGAAATAGAGTGTTCCTTTTGGAACATTGCATCAGAGAAGTAAATATTACCTTAAGGTCTTACATTAGTTGATGAGTTTCAGTGTTTTAGGAGTAAGTTCCCTACTTTTTGTTTTTTAAAGTTGAAATCAGTTTCACTATTTTTTTCTAAAATCTGTTTCATTTAAAACATTTAGATATTAAAAAACGATCATTCACAAATAAATTGCATTTCTGACAAAGATAAAGTTTCATGGGCAGTATCCTGAAAACAGAAAAACAAAGTCTCCTGTTTGATCTTACACATTTTTTTTGGATCTTTTTTAGGGCCACACCCATGGCATATGGAGGTTCCCAGGCTCAGGGTCAAATTGGAGTTGTAGCCACTGGCCTACACCACAGCCACAGCAACTTGGGATCCGAGCTACGTCTGTGACCTACACCACAGCTCATGGCAATACTGGATTCTTGGCACACTGAACGGGACCAGGGATCGAAATCTGAGTCCTCATGGATGCTAGTCAGATTTGTTTCTGCTGAAGCATGATGGGAACTCCCCATCTTACACATTTTTAAATAAGCTTGTATTACTTTCTCCTCTAATCTTTTTAAAAAGGTCTCTGAAAGCATGGTTTCAGTGACACCAGGTGAGGTGGAACTGGTACTGGTCTGAATCAAGCCTCTCCCAAATTGCTCTTACTTGACCAGGTCCACCTAGTGACCATGAGTTAGTCATCCAATCTATCTAGCTTCAGTTGTCTCACCAGCAGCAAAGGAAGAACAAGTGGGAAAAGTGCCTCTCTACTGGAAGTAAACCAACAACACTGGTGCCTCCCTACTAAAAGTGAACCAACAACATCCAGGACTTTGTAGGACATGTATAAATTGAAGTCCAGACTTGCTGAATCAGAAATGGCATTTTAACAAAATCCCCAAGTGATTCTAATACACGTTAAACTTTGAAAAGTGTTAAAAGAATGAACAGAAACAGACTCACAGACATAAAGAACAGACTCGTGGTTGCCAAGGAGGAGGGAGGAGGGACAGGGATAGAGTTTGGGGTTAGTAGATGCAAACCATTACACTTAAAGTGGATAGATAGCAAGATCCTACTGCATAACACAGGGCACTATATCCAATCTCCTGGGATGGAAAATAATATAAAAAAGAATATATATATGTATATATATGCATGACTGAGTCACACTGATGTATAGCATAAATTGGCACATTGTCAACTATACTTTAATTAAACTGTTAAAAAGGCATGAAGCTCAATAACTATAAAGCAATTTGTATAATTGTAAAGTTCTACAGACATATAACACAGCCATTATTCTCATAACTCCAGAGGTACAATTAACCCTGAGCTTTTTGTTTACAATCAGATTAAAGATATTTACCCAAAGAAAAGACAAACATTAATTATATATACACAATGGAATATTACTCAGCCATAAAAAGAACAAAATAATGAATGCCATTTGCAGCAACATGGATGGAACCAGAGACTCTCATACTGAGTGAAGTTAAGTCAGAAAGAGAAAGACAAATACCATATGATATCACTAATATTTCCAATCTAATACACGGCGCAAATGAACCTTTCCACAGAAAAGAAAATCATGGACTTGGAGAATAGACTTGTGGTTGCCAAGGGAACGGGAGTGGGATGGATTGGGAACTTGGGGTTAATAGATGCAGACTATTGCCTTAGGAATGGATTAGCAATGAGATCCTGCTGTATAGCACTGGGAACTATGTCTAGTCACTTGTGATAGAGCATGATAATGTGAGAAAAAAGAATGTATACATGTATGTGTAATTGGGTCACCATGCTGTATCGTAGAAAAAAAAATTGTATTGGGGGAATAACAATTTAAAAAAAAAGGAAAAAGAAAAAAATATATATATGTATGCACTCCAATGTTCACTGAAGCATTATTTGCAATAGTCAAAATATGGAAGCTACATCAATATCTACCAATAGACAAATGGGTAAAGAAGATATAGTGTATGTGTCTGTGTGTGTCCATGTGTAATGGAATGTAACTCAGCCATAAAAAAGAATGGGAGGATCTTGCCCCTTTGAACAACATGATTGGACCTAGAGGGTATTACGCTAAGTAAAATAAATCAGACAGAGAAAGACAAATGGGACAGGATCTCACTTATGTGTGGAATCTTGAAAAAACAAAACAAACAAACAAAACAAAATGAACACAATCTCATAGATACAAAAGAACCAATAGTACGTTGCCAGAATGGAATGGGGTGAGAAGGCAAAATAGGTGAAGAAGATTAAGAGTACAAACCTCCAGATATATGATATATATGTCACAAAGATGTTATATGCAGCATAAGGAATATGGTCAATAACATTGTAATAATTTGATATGGAGACAGATGGTTACTAGACTTATCCTGGCAATCATTTCTTAATGTATGCAAATGTCAAATCATTATGTAGCACCCCTGAAACTAACATAATTAGCCAGCAACAAATACAGTCAACTATATTTTGATAAAAAAAAGAAGCCAGAAAAAAGTGAGTTGAGAATACACAGCACCTGTTCTATGTAATATTAAGTCTATCACATAATTTTCTTTAGATACAAAGGACTCAAATAGCTAGTTTTTGTTTCTCAATGTCATAATGCCGATATGAGTAATGATGGTAATCAATGAAGAAAGAAGGTAGATTTTAATAAGTAATTAAAATCAATAGTGTATTTTGTATAGGTTATTAGGGAAACATTCGTGGAGCAGCATGCACTAAAACTGGAAATCATTTTTAATAATCCAAATAACATTCTATATATCTTGGAATAAGTTTTACCACATAAAATTTAAATGTCCATTCTAAAACGACCTCATAGATTTCAGCTTAAGGATTACAGTGAGTAAGTATAACTCTGACTTTTCATTTAAGTCCCCAGAAGTTTCCACCTACTGGGATTTGCCAGCAATACCATGAGAAATATGTCTGAAATCTCATGGCTTAATACCTCACAATCTGGACACTGTAACCTTTTTATGTTTTATATGGAAAAGATCCAGCAATTCAGGAAAAAAAAAATTCACATGAGCCTGTCAGCCTTTTCTATCATCATTCTACTTCTGAGTATAACTACAAGCCTCTCATTTCAGATTAGATATGCCTGAATCACAGTAGTTAGGTGAATCTTTTGGTTAGTCTTCTAGCCATCAGTGATATGCCGTTGGAATTTCCTCTAAGACTTACAAATGTGGGCATACTTCAGGCAGATGTTTCACTTATAAAAAGTATACCCACTCTTGACTATTTGCTTGAAACCTTTACTTTTCCATAACACTGTCACTAGATCATTCTCGTGTTTTATTAGTTCTGCCTTTCTCAAATACATCAATTTCTCTTCTGACCTTATGAATATTTAGAAACTTTATAGTGTAGGATTGGGGTTGCTACTCCATTTTCATCAGAGTCAGTTATGCATGAGTGGTCTCAATATCAATATCTATCAATATCAGAATGTTATCTATTTTGCAGGGATTCCAGCCCATCTTTGCAGTAGCCTGTATGATAAAAAGTAAACGTTAATTGTGGTACGCATTAGGGAGAAAAAATTCGAATTGAAAATCAGAGAGACCTGGGCATAAATCAGGGTTTGAGAGTTACCAGAGGTATGAACTTAAAATTCCATAAGTACTCTGAGCCTCAGTGAATCTGTCTATAATCAAGCATGAAAAATGGCTACCAGAAATTCACATCAGAAAAGTGAAACCTAAATAAGGTAATATATACTAGGCACATGGTACATATTAAATGTAGGTATGAAACTTCATGCCAGGATTAGTTATGATGATGACGATGATAACTGCGATGACAAAAATAATATGCTGATGATGCCAATTCAGAGCTTCGATCACTTTCCTATTTGAACAAGAAAAGGAAGGGCTTTGGCATACACATTCTCCTAGAACAAAAAGAACATTTTGACACTGCTCCTCCAACCCCATCCTCATCACCTGTCATTAAGGCATCATAGATGCTTTAAGATAAGAAAACTTTATGTACCTGGACTATAAAGGTTAAACATTTTTCATCAAAGAGGAATTGTTCCATAATTCCAGGTACATTGTAAATTGATAAGGCATGGTAGTTTCACATGATGTCTAAAGAAAGTCCATGAAAAAATAAAATATGAAAAAAATTACATTTTTTTTTTAGCTATGTGCCTCTTCTCAGTTAGGCAATGGATTTTTGATGAAAAGAATAGCTCTAATGGTCAGTTTTTAAATACATATTCTCAATTTTACATCCTCTAATAATGTCAAGAAAAACAGAGAACCAGAGTATTAATTACATACAGACACACCCAGTGTTGAGGGTATCTTAATTCACTGATGATAGGAATAAAATTATCTTCTACACACTTTAACAATCATATTATTTTATAATTATTTTCTTTTAGAAAAATATATCCACTCAATATAATGTTCTTTATTCTCTTATAAAGCACCGAGAAAACGATTTGGATTCACTGAGAGAAAATAGATTACAGTCTTAATGATGGGATAATCATATTGTTCTTGATATAATGAATGTGACACAATGTGAATTCAAATCAATCTGCCAAAAAAAATTTATTGCCATTTTTGAGTAGAAAATTCATTGTTCATCTTCCTTACTGATTTGGAGACAGTAATTTACAGAAGAAAATTACAGAATTATATATGTGTGTGTCTGTGTGTGTATACACATATATAGAGAGACAGAGACAGAGACAGTGACAGACACAGAGAATGCATCCCAACAAGACTCCATGCATTCCATGCACTCCAGTGTCATTCTGACACTGATTTTCCAAAAGCCTGCAATAAGATACAAATGATGAGAAATTATTATAGAGTCAGGCCACAGAAACTAATACATAGTCTCAAGTAAAACACAGACCAGGAGTTCCTGCTGTGGCACAAAGGGTTAAGGATCCAGCATTGTTGCAGCTGTGGCATGGGTCCCAGCTATGGCTCAGATTCACTTTCTGGCCCAGGAACTTCCATATGCCACAGGTGCGGCCCCCAGACATACAAATAAACAAAAGAATATCACCAAATTTCTCTAGATCATCACTCTCTAACATACACGAAATTTCATGCAATATGAGAAAAGAAATACTCGCGTCAGGAGATGTAAATTTCATTGATGGCTTATTTTTTAGCTACACAATCTTGAGTAAGTCACATCTAAATTTCTATATTCTTAATTTTCATAGAAGGAATTGGACTAGATCGACTAGTGTTTCTCCAACTGGCCTTCTTGACAGTCAAATCCTCTTTTCCAAGCACAGTCTATACAGAATTTCAATGTTTCTAACGGATGATAGTGGATCTACTCTGTTGGAATGAAGATGGGAGGAACATGATTTAGTACCTTCAGCCTTATCTGTCTAAATGGCTATTATACAAATACCTTAAATATTATTTCAAATCAAGTATATCTACTTCTAGAATTATTCATCACAAGCCTACAAATTTGAGTCTTTCAACACAGAAAAGAATGGAATATTATTCAACATTTTTATTCTCAGTGAAATCACACAGCATGAGTGCTTAATAAATGGTTATTGACTTGAATGCCTTCATCTGCAATCCTACTTTACATTTATGTACTATTTTACTTCTTACAGAGCACTTTGCCCCAGTTTCTCATTATCTCACGTGCTTTATCACTTATGAAGTAGGGAAGACAAGTACAAATAAATGAGACGGTTCTTTCTGTCTTCGTCTTTCTCTTTTAAAAAAATTCAGTATTTAGGAAAAGATAAATCCATCGTATGAATAACTCCATCATAAATGATTATATTTTTATCATAACATAAATATAACGTTTTATTTTAATAACACATGGTCCATATTCATATCACTCTTTCAAAAATGCCTTTCAGTTTAAATGAGAGATCAGGAATTCTCGACCTTGGCACTAATGACATTTGGGGTTGGATATCTATTGTGGGATACTGTCTTCTGAACTGCAGGATGTTTACCAGTATCCTTGGCCCTTACCCTCTTCATATCTTTTAAACTTCCTCAGTTGGGACCACCAAAAATGTCTTCAGATGTTGTCAAATATCCCCTGGGCAAAATCACCCCCAACTGATAGAGAAACCCTGAGACCAAATGTAATGACCAGTTCATTTCAATATTTCTACCATATTCTAGACTATTTGCATAACTGAATAGAAAACAATGCTATTCTTTGTTGTAATTGTTGTTAAATGGCCCAAATAACCAACTGAATCCACTGTAGCCTTCTCATTTTACCCATAAGGAAATAGCAGAATGAATACCTCATTGAATATACACATACTTTATTAGATCTCAGAAAACACTGTATCTCTTTACTGATATTGAAGATGAAGACAGGAAATCTAATACAGAGACCAGAAAAGATGTGTGTCCTATAGTGAATATTACTGACCCAAATTACATCAACTAGCAGACTGTGCAGAGAATAACATGTGCTTAAATAAGCAACCAATAAATTAGGGGAAGACTTTTACTGAAGATGTTCTGAATAAAAATGTGCGCTATTGTCTTAAAGACATAACTCAATACTTCTCAAGTAATGTGCTGTACCCACAACCTCCAAGTGATGCATGGTAATAGTTCAATCATCAAGGGCAGAGCTGAACACAGGCTGGGTCAAGTCTTCAATGAATACCTAAGGATAGTACATTACTGAGAGTCCTTCAAGGAAAGTCCTGATGACTACTCCAAACTGACCCCATCACTCATTCATTTCTCCACACATTTATTAAGTGGTCATTTTATTCAGTAATATGTAAGAGATTAGAAAGTAAAGATAAGATAATATGGTAACTGAGCTATAGATGTGATGTATAGAGGAGAATGAGGTTGATGATATGAAGACAGTCTTTTGACAGAAAAGTTTTAAAAATGAAAGGCAAAAGCATGAAGCAAATCCAAATGTAAGAATGAGTAATGGCTATATCATTAGTTGCCAAAGAGATTAAGGAAAAGAAAATTGATCACTTTACATATTAAAAACTAATATTCATAGAAAGATATAATATTCGTAATCTGTTATACACTAAAAAGGTATCATCAAAATACATGGTGCAAAGATTATTAGAGGTATGAGAAAAATTCAACGAAAGGTAACTCCAGATACCACTACCAATTTATTGTCAATTAGGAAGGCAGAAATTAAGACAGAATTTAAAGAATAGAATTAATAAAGCTGAGTTAATAGCTACCATATATTTGAATTTAGCACTCTAGAGAGAGAGATTATACTTTTTATTCCAATAAACCACTGAACATCTTTAAAAAGTCACTCAATACATTAAGTGTCTACAATATGCCAGGCACTCTTCTAGTAGCTGGGATATAGCAAAGAACAAGATAAATTTCTCTTTATCATGTAGCATACATTCTGTTTCATCAAGCCACCAAAAAACCTTCAATAAATTCCAAAGCAGAAACTAAACTGTACAGGAGACATTTTCTAACCACGACATGTTATAGGAAGAAATTAAATTGGATATATCCAAACAACACCCTCCCCAGCTTTTTTTTCTTCTTCTTTGTATTAAATGTTTATGCAAATTTTACCTAGTAATACTAGTTCTGGATTTATTCTAATAAAATAACTAGAGATGGGCATACAGATTTATTTGCAAGGGTATTTATCAAGGCATTAACTATATTAATGCAAGACTCATGGGGTTTGAGTTGTAAATTTATAGAAAAACTGTAAATAACCATAAGATTTTGTAATGACAGGCAACATTTTAAAACATCAGTTTGAGGAGAATATATAATAATGTGAGAAAATACCTGAACATGACAAATTAAAAATCCAGGTTATACTCTAATTTATATAGTCTGATCACAAAGGAACAAAACATCAAAGTGACAACTATAACTATTTGGAACTGGGGACAAGAAGGAGGCAAGATGACCACTTCATGAAATAAATAAATGTACATTGGAAATTTGGAAATACTTTGCTCAATTGCTTTGTAATCAAAGTGAAATCTAAACATATAATTGCAGATTATCTGAAATATATCCAAAATGAGGATAACACACATTAAAAATATTTAACATTAACACATAAAAGGCAAATTAGAGAAATGATTAATTTTTCATCAGACAAGGGATAATACCATGAAAAGAAGGTTTTAGGTAACAAAAGTATTCAAATAGACAATTAAATATAATAATTGGTTCTGGCAAAATATTTTTAATGGTCTATCTAGAAAGCACAAATAAAGTTAGGAATTAAAAGGTACATAATACACTTATAGAAATATTTGAAAAATATTAAACCATGCACCAGTCTCTGATAACAAAGTTGATTATCTCAATGAAATGGAAAATTATTTTTAAGTAAAATACTTAACAAGAACAAATAAGCAAATAAAAATCCTGAAAACCAGAAAAAGACCATTAGTCACAGAAGTTATTTTAAAGATAAGAAAAGATCTTTTGCAAAAATGAAAATTTTATGAGTGGATTGAAAGTTAGTGAATTTGATATGCTTTCCAGGACCAATAATACCTGTTATAGGTATAATATAGATTCAGAGCTTAAAAAAATGATAGTTTTTTAGAGAATGGAAAAAAAGGAAAGGATCCCTTGACTAAATGAGAAGATTATAACCTCAAAGCGCCTCTGGCCACAACAGAAGAAATTATTGAAGAATTATGAAAGATATTTTAATTTTTTGAATAAAATATTAGCAAATTTGATTGAACTGAATGTTAAAACAATAATCAAAAATGGCAACCAGGATTTATCTCATAATTACAAAATGACTTACTATTAAAATCTCTGGTAAAATAACATCTTACCAATAAACAAACTAGAAACAGGATCATCTTCATAGAATTTAAAATTTGTCTTAGGAGTTCCTGTAGTGGCTCAGCAGTAACAAAACCAACTAGTATCCAGGAGGACACAGGTTCGATCCCTGGCATGCCTCAGTGGGTTAAGGATCCAGCATTGCGATGAGCTGTGGTATAGGTCACAGACATGGCTTGGATCTGGCATTGCTGTGGTTGTGCTGCAGACGGGCAGCTGAAGCTCTGATTCAACCCCTAGCCTGGGAACTTCCATATGCCACAGGTGTGGACCTAAAAAGATAATAAATAAATAAATAAATAAATAAATAAATAAATAAATAAATAAATAAAATTTACTCTACAAGTTTCATTATCACCCAGTTAGAAAATCAGGAATAAAGAATACTTCCTTAAGGTCAAGATTCACATCATACTCACACAGATGGAATTTTATTTATTTACATTTATGGTAAGTCACTGAAGGCACCCATAAAAGGAGAGTGCTCTTTGGGTTACAGTTTGAGAAACAATGCAATAATCTTTCTCTTTCTACTAGCAAAGCACACTTCTCCAGACAGCAAAGAAGACAGTAGTGGATTGTGTCCCCACCTTCCCACTGTCCTTAAGCTTCAGCTTCTGGCTCACATTATTCTCTTCATCCTTGTTTCTCTGTTCTTTTATCAAGTTCCAACGAAAAACTTCACTGTTTTTCCTATACCTTTTGGGAAAATTCTACAGTTGAACTACTTTGGCATGTTTCTCAAACCTGGATAGTTTAGACAGTTGCTACTTTCTTTGATAGGTATTCCTAGAACTTACATTTTGTTCATTTCTGGTAATTGAGTATTTAGTTTGAGAATATTTTATTTATGAAGTATTTATTAGCCTTTAATGTTTAATTTATCATATAAATTATTTTTAACATTTAAAAACCAATTTTTTAACATAAACGATTTGCATGAATAATAAATGCAAAAGAAGAATGAACATCAGACAGATTCAAGCTTAGTAAAGAAAATTGGAAATATTCTCAACATGTTCTTGGCAGATTAGAATAAAATGCCCTAAAGAAATGATTTCAAAAGTACTTTCTGGTTACACTTATACAAAGCAGAACAGATAACTAACAACTAAGTGATAAATTCCAGAGGTATATTCAATCATTATAGATAGTTTTAAAAAATATATACTAGTGGTCTTAGCTAACCAAGTGACCATTTATATACTCCTAATTACCACATAGTGTTCAAAAAACATTAAATGAAGTGCTGTAAAGACCTAGCATTGTCAGAATCAGTTCAATTTTCCATAAGAAACTGAAAATTTTATATATTTAGTGTAGACACTGATCAATTCTTCACCTTTTTATTATGCCCCAAATATAGGCAATGCTCTCCTCTGGTCAAAAGGGTTTCATGATTTTTTGCTTGTTTGGTTTTTCTTTCTTTCTTTTCTTTCTTTCTTTCCCTTTCTTTCTTTCTTTGTTTCTCTCTCTCTCTCTCTCCCTCCCTCCCTCCCTTTCTTTCTTTTTCTTTCTTCCTTTCTTTCATCTCAATTAGAATAGACTGTATTCTTAAGTATAAGATTTTCCATAAAGCAGAGCACTGGGGAGAAGACACACTATGTGTTACTTAAATTAAAACTGATTTCTATATTACTTAGATGAAAAACAAAATAGACATTTTAGCAATTGTATCACAAGTGAAATTTCAAAAAATGTATTCCAAAGGCTGAATTCTGAGAGCCAAAAGAAAGATAATGAAGGAAGTACAAAGATAATTTGAGATGTTTATATCCTACTAGAGGAAATGTCAATCAAATGGAGGAGTTCATAAACTATGTGACTATGCTTTAATATTAATAATTTGCTACCATATTAAAGGAAAGGTATCAACATTAGCTAGATCTGCATTTGAATAGCTGAGCCCAGACTCAGATCTCAATACGACCCCACTTGAGAACTCTTCAGTAGTTTGCAAGCTCTTTTTCATATGATCATGTACACATTTGCATACCTTGAAGGCTTGGTTTTGCCAAAATGACTTCAGAATTGCAAGATCATCTTTCTCAGGGTCTTAGTTGATACCCTGTAACCAGATGCTCTGGTCCTTGTTCCAAAGATAGTTACTGGGGAGATGTCACAGCAAACTGTGATAAAAGGCTAATTTTATATTCCTATATCCATTACATTCTGTAGCTATCTTAAATTCCAACTCTCAAACCTCCTTGCGGTGCTAATAAAAGTGACAAACTTCAACCATTTGCAAACTTTCTCTGCATCCTAGATCCCGTCACTAATTGACTTCGTTTCCTTCTAGTAGCTTGTTAATCTCCCAGAGTAACTATATCACATGATTGATCTAATTAATAAATAAGTGACCAGAGATCATTTTTAGTGACAGACTTCAAGTTCCAGAGAAAGGGTGAAAATAAACCAAAAATGTATACAGATACAAATGTCATCCCATCTCTTGGCTACATGAAAGAAACTGGATATTGAAACACAAATGACCATGTAGCAGTGGCACAGAGAGAAGCCTGTAATGCTTGCCAGTCCCCTTGGTTCTCTGTCACCATAAACCAGAACTTTCATTGAGCTTGTGTTCTTCCTGACAAAATACACAACCTTTGAGTTAAAAGAAATAGACCTCTTCATGTTTAGTAAGAGTGCTTGGGATTGTAACTTTGGTTTTATGAGCCTGTAAACACAAAAGGGATGAACATACCTGAAGGGAAAGAATAAGATTACTAAGACCTAGACATGAGCTCACCAAAAAATAGGGAAATAAGGCCAGTGTACCAAACTGTTCTCTAAAATTCTTCAGATTTAGATTCTCTGGAACACATCATCTGGGATGACACCATAGCCCACCACAATAAATATGGCAATGTCCTGACTGGGGATGTCACAGTGGAGGCTGCTGCTCAGATGCTATGAATGAAAATATAATTCTAGCCCTTCTTAAAGGGAATGTCATGCCAACCAGCGGAAATGAGCAATTGTTTGTATTATTTCAAAGATTCAACCAGATCTCATTAAACATGGAACATTAGCATTAGGTATATTTAATGAATGAAAGGCCCATCTAGGAGTTTCCACTGTGGCTCAACACACCTGACTAGTATCCATGAGGATGTGGGTTTGATCCCTGGTCTCCCTCAGTGGGTTAAGGATCTGGCATTGCCATGCGCTGTGGTATAAATTGCAGATAAGGCTTGCATCCCACGTTGCTGTGGCTGTGTTATAGGCCTGCAGCTGCAGCTCTAATTCAGCCCCTAGCCTGGGAATTTCAATACCCCACAGGAGCAGCTCTAAAAAGGAAAAAAAAAAAAAAAAAGGCCCATCTAAATTCCTCAGGTCAAGGCTCATAACAATCATGGCTGGAACAAAGACTTTGGACCACAGATGACACAGGCCAATTTTTCAATATCATCAGTGGCTGCATAAAGCAAAGAGGATGGATGGCAAGTGACTCAGCTTTTTCTCAGTGCTAAATGGTGAAAACTAAGGCGCTAGGATCAGAATGTACTCCTGAAAGCACCAAGAGCAGAAGGCCTGCTGGTCAATGGAGACTTTCTAAACTCCATCTTCAATATTTGATCCTGGAGAAATCTCTTTGTTTGTTCCTATTAATTCCCCAATGTTGAATGTAATATTGCTGAGCTTTTTCAACTCAACAATCTTAGTTAGCACTAAGATCCTTAGTAAATGATTAATAAGTAAGGTATTTGTGGTCTCAATTTTTGTATATGCCCTTAGTAGAATTAGTAAGAAAATTATATTAGGTAAAAAAATTCATCAGCATTATCAATACTCTGACATTCAATAAAAGAACTTTATATAAAACTCTTCAGCTATATGTTTTCAAAATTAGTTTTAAATATAATATTATATGTATAAGCCAGAATCATATTAATGGTAATGCAGGCATCCATATATTTCTCCTGGTACCAGTAAAGAAATAATTAGATCAATACTCTCATACAAAAAATATCATTATTATCCCCGTAGGACATAATTTTGCCTTTTCACTTAAGATAAGTTGGCAAGTTTCCTTCATGATAAATAATGTATATTAATATCACAGTTGGAAGACTGTTCTCTGAATACACACAGCAGGTACACGAATTATAGCCCAATCTTACTTGGAAATACACCATTCCTCCTAATGAGTATGTCTAGCTTCAAAGAACATAGAAGGACAGAGTCAAGACCATAATTAAAATGATTGTATTACATTAAAAAGTCACATGACTTTGCAGAGTCAAGACTGCAGGTCAGCTGTGAAAAATCACTAAGGAAAATGACAGTTAATTGGGCTAAATATTAGACAAGTAAAGCCATTACAGAAAGCCCTATTTTTCTCCTTCCCCTTTCTTAACACAGTTTTAAATAATTCCAGTAATGCAGATGGCATGTGTAACACCAACCTGAAAGTCACACTCCAGAAAATAAAGGTGTAAAACAACTTAAGGAGATATTATGTTTAATTCCATTTGTTTCAACCTGAGTGGAAAATGAATGCAAACAAGCCAGAAGAACCACAAAGGTAAATACAAACAAAATGTGAGAGTGTGTATCTTCAAAGTTTCTACTCTTGTGATCAATGGTACTCATTCTAATAATGAACATCTGTGTGTCTTAATGACAGTTGATTATGATTATGATTCTTATATCAATTCCTTATCAGAAATACAAGAAAAATATGCCTATTACTTCATTGGATAAATGATATTTCCTTGGGGTTAAGTTCTAAACCCAGGATTCTAGGAGATTAGTGACCCCTCTTGGTCCTTGTTGCTTACATCCATTGATGCTCACATTGAAGAACAGGGACACATTTCAGAAACAAGAGAACAGGTAGCATGACCTTTTTGTTATGTTCACCTTCCCTGACAGCTTGGCAGTGTCCGTGGTATTGATTCCGTCCTCCTCACTGAAACTGACTTCTCTGTTGGCACAGTTCTCCTCCTAACTACCCTTGAGCCTCCTTTTGTTCTGACTTTGTCTTTCTTTGATTCCACATTTTCAGTTCTAGAAACTGCATACTTATAAGCTGTATTTCTGGCTGAGACTCTAGAAAAACTTAAGTGATATAAAGGTCAGTCTTATCATTAGCATCACCATCATCATCATCATTCAGCAACACCTCTAGCATCTGTCTTCACATTTTAATTTTGACACTTTAATTATCCCAGGGTGAACATTTAAGAGTTAAGAACACTTGAGATTTGTTGGGGAGAATATCTGTGAAAGATCAAAAGGGGGAAGAAGGAAAATTTGGTAAGGAGAGCCTTTAGACTGTAAAACAGATTTGAAAAATGTTTAGGACAAGGATTTAAGGAGAAAACAGAAGGAGTTTTAGCAGAGAGAGCCTCAAATCAAAGTAAAGATCTAACAAAGTCTTGGCTAACCCAAAGGAGAGCTCTGGAGCAAGAACTTCCTATTACAGGAGTCCTACAATGGGTAGAAATGGCCAGACTCTGGGGCCCCTGACATGTTCAGTCATCAGTAGAGAACTACCCAGGAAAAAGTATGATCCTGGTTCAAAACCAATGTGAATCCTGAAGGCACTGGACAGCAGGAATCTATCTACTAACTATACAACTTGCAGCTGACTAGCAAGTTCTGAGAGGGAGAGCTGAGCAGTACACCTTCATGGCTGCCGTCCTCTTAATAACTTCTGCCTGCATGAATACATGGAACTTATGCATGGTGTATTCTATCCTGATTTCTCCACACCAATCAGCTCTAGACTCAGCCACCTGATCAATTTACCAAAGCACAGGTCTATCTGTACCAATGGCTATCCAAAAAGACGTTGATATTATTTAATATTATCATTTATTATGTTCTTATTACTTAATAAATGAAGTTGAAATTCTTTAAATCAGTATCAAAGGACAACCAAAATTCTGAGCTCAATGACTCTTTATGGACTTACCTAAGAAATAGTAAAGTCGAATAGAAAAGACACTTCAGAGGCAGAGGGATATCCTTTGGAATGCTGATTCTATCCACCATTCAGTAGGTATATAATTTTTTTTACTTAATTTTCTCATTAGTAAAATAAGAATATGTGAGGTGTATTCTTTTTAAGTTTTATTGAGATAATTTTAACAAAAAACATTTTAATTCCCTTTTACTGCTTAATTCTCTTTTGCTGTTCCTTCTTTTCTGTATACAACTATAGATAGCGAGGCATACAGTCTTGCTATGCCTTGAATGTTCCCAATACTTTCCCCCCTATTAAAGTCCTACCTATCACCTGAAGTCTTATAGTTCAACCCTTCTGATCACTTGAGGCAGATGTAGCTTCATAATGTAGACTAAAACATAAACAAAACAAAACAAAAAGGTTTAGGGAAACATGCCTGGTCTGCAATGTGCTCCTTTAATTTCTGCACCCATATGTTTTAATCTATTCCTAGAACAAGTGGATCATGAGGTCAAGGTCAGTACACACATACATATTACACATAAATACATGCATACGCAGCTTTTGCACTACCAGATTCTAAGTATTTCAATATAACATCACTTGATTGTACGCAGTCTAACAACTACATAAAATTATTTAGTGATGTTCTAAGCATATCCGTTTATGTACGATGGCATCAAAAGAGATATATTTTGGCAAAATGAGTAAAAATTTTTCATTGCTTAGAAATGTCATCAGTGTAAAATGGCCCAAATGAATCAGGAAAACTAGACCATCCTACCTATTATTTATTTAACAATTATTAATTTTCTGCCCTAATTCAAAGTTCTTGAAAGAACTGTCAATACCTACTCTCTTCCTCATCTCTCTTCCACTCCTTCTGTCTAACCACAATCAGACATCTGTCCCCATCACATTCATTATCACATTCACCAATGAATTCCAAGTTGGCTGCCTGGAACATTCATAGGGTAGTTCTAACTTACTCAACTTATGTCAAATTCATTTGGATCTCTGTCCAAGTATATGAGCTTCCCTGATCCTTTAAGAAAATTTTTTTCTCCATTTGTTCTATTCTTTCTGTGCTTTTCCTCACATACTTATAATTACCTGATATAATGTACATATTGACTTTTTTTTTTTTTTTTTTTTTGCTTTTTAGGGCTGTACCCATGGCATATGGAGGTTCTGAGGCTAGGGGTCCAATCAGAGCTACAGCTGTCAGCCTATGCCACAGCCACAGCAACGCAGGATTGAAGCTGTGCCTGCGACCTACATCACAGCTCACTGTCAACATTTCACCCACTGAGTGGAGGCCAGGGATCCAACCTGCAACCTCATGGTCCCTAGTTGGATGTTTTTCCACTGAGCCATGACAGGAAGTCTGCATGTTGACTTTTTTAATTGGTCAAATATTTTGTCTCCTTCCTGGGAATGCAAGTTTAACAAGGACATAGACTTTATCTTATTCACTATTTTATCCTCAGCACTTACAAAATCTCCTGGCTATCAGTAAAGAACTGGGCCGTGCATGAATAAACAATGGCCTGAACATAATATCATGAGTTAGATGATCTGGTATTTTCATCACAGAACTGAAATTAGTTAGATTTTTAGTTATTAAAAAAAGGAGTTTTGTACATTTGAAAAGTACCCAAATAAACAGACAGTATCAAAATTAAGTTAGATTTCCATATTGTTTTGGCTATATTTCTTCAGAAAAAAATAATGTAGATTGCTGACAAATTATCTTTGTCATTGATTTTCAAATTGTGTGCTCCTGGACCATAAGGTTTCGAGGAGGTCTGAGGATCTCAGCAGGAACCCTAGATCTCTGTGGATGTTTCTTTTTTCTTACAGTATAGTTGGTTTACAATGTTATGCCAATTTCTGCTGTCTAGCATAGTGACCCAGTCATACATGTACATATATTCTTTTTCTCATACTATCTTCCATCATGTTCTATCCCAAGAGATTGGATATATTTCCCTGTGCTCTCTAGTAGGACCTCATTGCTTATCCACTCTAAATGTAATAGTTGGCATCTACCAACCCCAAACTCCCAGTCTATCCCACTCCTTCCCAACTCCCTTGTGGCAATCACAAATCTGTTTTCTATGTCTGCGACTCTGTTTCTGTTTTGTATCAAATAAACTAAAACCCTATGAATAAACCTACCTAAAGGGACAAAAGACCTGTATTCTGAAAACTATGTGATGCTTAGGAAAGAAATCAAAGACAACACAAACAGATGGAAAGATACACCATGTTCTTGAACTAGAGATTTCTGAAGTGAGTGAGACACTGAGTTCTGAGTTTGAAGGCCCACACCGCTTCCCATTTGACCTGCCTTAATTTCATGCACTGAAGTCCCACACAATATTACCTTTAGATAGAGTGGTGTAAAAAAATGGCAGCTTTATTACTTTAGCAATGTCATGATCTATGAAATATCATTGTAAAGTATCAATATGCTATAATAGGATAAAGGATCATAAGATTCTTGAAATCATGAATGTGACCTTTCAGGAACTTTATCCCTCTACCCAGAAAACTACTGAATACAGAGAGATGGCATCCATTACCGCTGAGTTGAATGCAATCATTTATTCTTTATTAAATATTTTAGTTTCAATGTATCCAAGCAAATTCAACTCCATTAAATGTCCATTCATTTTTGTCTATACTGGCATAGTCTAAAAAGCATAAAAAAATGGTGTATGTGTTTTAGGGAAGAAAATGGTCTTAGGGATCCTGAAAACTTGCCTGGTCACCACTAAGGACATAGGCATTCTCTTTCCATTCCATGAACTCAATGTTTTTGCTCACTTAACCTTGAAATACCACCTTGGATATAGGCCTGGATTCCCTGGTGGCTCAGTGGGCTAAGGACCAAGCATTGTCACTGCTGCGGCACAGGTTCAATCCCTGGCCCAGGAAATTTCACATGCCACAGGCATGCCTCCTTCTCCCCTCTCCACAATGAAGTCCACTTCCCAAAAATGAAGGCCTTGTTAGCCTTATAAAATGTTTTTTTTTCAGCCTACACTGACATCACACACATCTATCAATGAACTTCTCTTTCTTTACGTTATCTCTGAAGCACTGAAATATTGATTTGTGGTTAAGCGGGTGACCTATGTGATGATTGTTAGAAAAAGGCATAGCTCCCGTGATTGACAGGGGCAGAAAATTCACTAATAAAAAGATAAGAAAGTCATCATATTAACTGCTATTAATCCAATCCATTGAATTTTTACTTCAGGTTTTATATTTCCATAAATATGAGCTGTCATTTCCAATTAATTCTCTTTCATATCTTCTGTTTCTATTACTATTCTGTTCATGGTTTTATTTAAATCCTCATCATGTTCCTAACAAGTGATTTAAGTTATATGCTGCTATTTTCATCATCTCTTTAATTTCTACACTCATTTCTATTATTATATTTTTTTCCTAAGGAGATCGGGGGTTATATTATTCTTTGCCTATCTCCTTTTTTGTTTTGTTTTCTGGTTTCTGGACATTGTGAATGTTGTTATTGAGTATTGAATTTTGTTGACTTTTTCAATAAGGTATTAGACTTTTCTTCCGACAAGCAGTTATGTGCAGACCAGCTTGATCTTTTTTAGGCTTATTTTTGCTTTTGTGTGTATATTGATTTTTTTTTTTTTTGGTGGGAGGGTAGGGGTGGGTCTTGTGTACCCTTTATTCTAAGTTAAATTTACATTTACTTCTAAGATGTGATCCATATGAGGTCTCTAAATGTCTCAGATATTCCAACAGTTCTCCCAACTCTAGCTTGTTGGAATTAAAACATCCCAAAGCCCTTTATGATCTCTGAAAATTGACCAAGTTATAGCTCCCTACTCCTTCCCTCAACAGCCTCATGGAGTTTCCCTCTACACCTGGCGGGCTTAGTATTCAACAGCAGACTCAATGATACAACTATTCAGAGTCTGAGAGCTCTATTTCTCCCTAGATCCCTCCTGCCTTGTAAATTCAAGCAATCTGGGTTTCGTCAAACTCTATTTCTTTGCCTTCAACTCAGAGAGACAACCGCACTCTGCCTTGGCTCTTCCTCCTTGTACCACTGTTAGAAAAACATTTTCAGGGAAATAGCCAAGGTGATCATAAGGCTCTCATTTTTTTTCTCCTCTTTCTGTGATCACAGTACTGCATTTCCCATTGCCCAATGTTCAAAAACCCTTGTTCAATCGATTTCATCCAATGTTCTAGTTGTTTCCTGAGACACAGCTATGCCAACCCCAGTCAGGCCATTATGGCTGGAAAAACTGCTTTGGGTTATTCCAAGCATTGTTACTGGTCATGCTGCCACCAACATTGGAAAAAATAATCTCGTAGATACTCAATCCAAACAAGAGTTAATCTTCTAACATCCATCCATGATGCCTCCTCTCCCATTCTTATCATAAGGAAACTACTTCTTAGTTTTTTATTCAATAACATACAACAATTCTCTTACCCTCCAATCTCTTTTTTTTGAAAAAAAAAAACAAATGTATTAATTTTCTAAGATAAAATTTTAATTATATCAGCTTCCAGGCTTAAAGAATTTTTTTTTTTGTAATTTCTAAATTAAGGAAAAAACTTCTCAGATTGGCCTAGCAGCCCTCCCACTCTCTGACCCCAACATTATGTTTCCAGAGAGTTTGAGCCCATTCTTTCTTGCTTATTTTCCATACCAGTGAAACTAGATGACTCTTCCCCAAATATGATACAAAGTGTCATTTGTGAGCCATGGCTCTCTCCATCTGGAACAGCTAACTCTTTGTGAATGTTGCCTCTCCACTTGTCAAAATTACATCTTTAACAACCATCTCAGATACAATATTTCTCATAAATCCTAAAGAAGACACGTATAACCTCCTCCTTCTTAGCACGTGCCATTTACTTTTCTAAGTGCTCAATGCAAATCATTTTATTTGAGCCTCATAAAGTCCTGTTGAGTGACTACTGTTATTATCCCTATCTTACAAATGGGGAAATCAAGGCACAGGGATGACAAATAAGTTATCTATGGAGTTCTGTTGTGACTCAGTGGGTCAAGGACCCAACATTGTCTCTATGAAGAAGCGGATTAGATCCCTGGCCTTGCTCAGTGGGTTAAGGATCTGGCATTGCTGTGGAGGTGGCGTAGGCTTCAGCTGCAGCCCGGATTTGACCCCAGCTTCCATATGCTGCAGGTGCAGCCATTTAAAAAAAAAAAAGTTTTCTGCAAGTTACACTACTTGTAAGCACTATGCTGTTTGTATTTTTTCTTTTTTCTTTTTTTTACATAGCACATCCTTACAGTATCACAGATGTATTACAAACCCCATGAGGTCAGTGGCTTTGCAAAGACCCTGAATAGCACTAGCATAACATAGTAAGTATTTGTGTTTGCTCTGGAAGGCAGGAAGAGTGAAAAATAAGAGCCATGAAATGTGATTCTTTTTTAAAGTTGATATGATTTTGGGAAAATGAAAAAAGCACAGGAATTAAGAAGCAGGAAGTAAATCATAGTTTTAGCTGCTTCAACACTTTATTTGCATAATTGTTTTATTAAAACTAAAAATTGGAAAGGAAAACTTTAAGAAAAACTGATTCCATTGAGAAGAATTCAATAACTGATACCTATGATATAATTATGTTTCCAGGTAATTAAATTTTACCTTTTTCTGCAATAAAATATTATTTAAAAATTATTAATTGTTGAGAAAATTCTTGAAACATATGTGCTTTCCTCTGCCTTTTAAAATGGAGAAAACCAAAATATAACTTACCCTTTCTCTGACAATATAATCATCAAAAATTTGATTACTAAACTATGCAGTTATAGGGTCATGCCTCCAGGACTTAAGTAAAATGAATGAAAATATTTGCTTTATTGCTGCACAGGTTACTTCTTGTGTTTTCTTCCTCACTAGGAACCATGATATAGGGCTTCAGCTTTTAGGAGCTCTAATCCATGCTCTTAGTATTTCACTATGTCTAATTTACTTAATTACTTAATTAGGAATGCAAATTTACACATTTTTAAAAATATTTTCAGATGTTGTGGGTGGCTCTACTCCTATTGTAATCTTCTATGGACTTTGCAGGGTTTTCTTTTAAAAAAACAGTATTCACTTATCTCTTGGTGATTTTTTTTGATTGCTAGAGTTGTCATAAATACACGAATAGGATTTATATTAATTACCGTCCAGTATCTGAATGAAAATTACCTGGTCTGCATATTGAGGGCATGGGCATAATCAATTGAGAAATCCAGATTAGCATACTTCTCCATTCGATAATGTTAATGTCCAGCTAGGAATGCAACTCATTCATCTCTGCATTCCATGCAGTGCAGTGCAGTTACTTAAAATGTTTAGTAAATGAACAAATGTACCGAAAAAGTTAAATCTAATCATTAAATAAAATTCAGGAGTTCCCGTCGGGGCTCAGTGGTTAATGAATCCAACTAGGAACCATGAGGTTTCGGTTCGATTCCTGGCTTCTCTCAGTGGTTAAGGATCCGGCATTGCAGTGGGCTTTGGTGTAGGTCACAGATGCACCTCAGATCTGGTGTTGCTGTGGCTGTGGTGTAGGCCAGCGGCTACAGCTCCGATTAGACCCCTAGCCTGGGAACCTCCATATGCCACAGGAGTGGCCCTAGAAAAGGCAAAAAGACAAAAAAAAAAAGAAAAAATTCATGGAAGTAGAAAAAATAATCAATACAATTTATAGCAAAAGTTAAAGAAATATAAAATCTGTGTGTTATCATTAGCAATCATTTGCAAAATGATCACTATCTGAACTTGGAATATATTTACACTAACACATGGTATGTAGATACATTTCTGCATCCAAACTAGGCTTTGTCCCTCTTACCTAAGTGATATACATCCTTCTAACTTACTCTAAACCTTTAATAGTCTTCAAATTTCAACTATAGTTTAAGAGTGTCTAACTTCATACCAAGTCTTTTATTCACTACCTCTCACTCAACTTTAATTTTTTACTTAATTTATCTAAAATTTATTGAGATCTTAAAAATTCCAAGAAGTTTGCTGTGAGTTAAGAATGATGAATGTGGACTTCCCATTGTGGCTCAGCAGTTAATGAACACGACAAGGATCCACAAGGATGTGGGTTTGATCTCTGGCCTTGCTCAGTGGGTTAAGGATCGGCATTGCCATAAGCTGTGGTGTAGGTCACAGACATGGCTTGGATCTGGTGTTGCTACGGCTGTGGCAGAGGGTGACAACTGTAGCTCTGAATGGACCCTTAGCCTGGGAATCTCCATGTGCTCTGGGTGCATCTCTAAAAAGCAAAAAATAAAAAAGACACTTAAAAAGAAGAATGATGAATGTATTCTTTCATTCAATGCATTTCTGTGCATTGTTTCTTCTTTTACAGCAAAAAAAAAAAAACCTAAGCCTGATTAGTTGACAATTAAAAAATTATAAAAAAGTAACTATTTCTATCCATAGATCTTATCACATATTCATAAATTCCCATTTTCTCTACCTCCTATCAGGTGCCTAGATCCTGGGCAAGAAAGTATCAAATAAAAAGAGCAGGGTACTAGAATTTATGTGACCCATATATCATTCCATCTTGGGTACTTGTTATTTCTATACTTGGGAATGAGAGATCTGGTTTGTATGAGGATATTAATGACCATGATGACTCTGACATAAAATTATCATAGGACTCAATAATTCTGAGTTTAGAATAACATTTTGAGAACTCTAAATGGTAGAAAAGTACAAGACTGTTTTGTAGATAATCCTTTGTAAGATGTCATGCTATTTTTCATAAAGCCAAATTTAAAAGCAATTATTGAAAGAAATATCTAAAACAAAAACAAAAGATATAAAATAGTCAACAGTTACACTGCATTAATTAACCCATATATCTTCCTCTACCACATCATTCTTTCCCCCTTTTAAAGATGAGGAAACTTATAAAAATATTAAATAATTTGGCCAATGTCATACTAGTAAAGTGGTAGAATGCAAACAGCCTGGCTCCAGACACTATGCTCTATATTCAGTCTCTGTCTTTTCCTTTTCCAGCCTGCCCTTTCTCCTTCTCTCTCCTCTCCTCCTTCATTACCAAATCACTGGCACAGAGAAAAAGGAATAAATATCTGATTGAATGTATGCATTATTTTTCTCCTTTTTATTAAGAGTAATCCAAAGCGCAGATAATTCCATAAAATAACTATATGGGCTCTCAACACAGAAAAGCAAAGACCTAAAGTGTTTTACAAGTATATGTCACACTGAGTGGGTGGTCAGTTAATACCACTATTTAATGGCAGAGCCCTTTCCTCCTAAAGCTAATTCCCCAACAAAAAGGAATAAAAAATACTAAATGAAAGTCCATGAGAAACTCTGCCCAAAGAAACCACCAGAATTGGATGCATCATTCAAAGGATGTAAGTGGGAGCATTACATCTAATGGTCACCATTCTATATTTTACCTAAAACTGAAGAAGAAAAAAACACCAACTCCTATATACACTTAAAAAAAATCCATTTACTTTCTATTTGGATAAATGTTATTCTCTACTATCAACAAAATGAAAGGAAATATGAAAGTTAAGGACTAATTATATCTGGCATAATAGTCAAAGATCTTCTCTAAAAGTGCAAATATTCTTTAATTAGATATTCTAGATTTCATGTGTTCTATTGGTTTATTTATTTCTATTTCATAGTATAATAAAACACACACACACGTGCACACACACACAAACATGGATGGGAAAAGAAATACTGCCAAAAATAATTTCTGATGGTAACTTTGAATGCTATTAAAGTATCTAAATATAGAAGATGAAACTGAGTGGGAAATTTCCACCAAATCCATAAAGGAAGCACTTCACAAGGTCAGAGCTGAATTTTTTTTTTCTTCTCTTGAAGCTATACACTTCTTGTAATTTAATATGAACATAAACATGTTGCTTAAAATATCAAGATAGGGTCACTGCTTAATTAGAAATTTAAAAATTATTTCTCCATTTCAGTATAATAGATATGCAGCAGATTAACTGGAGATAGTGAAAAGTATACCAATTAAGGAGCCAGTGAACTGAGTTCTGGCCAAGAATCACTACTAAGTGACATTTTCATATAGCTTTCCTCTATGAATCTCTTTTACGTCTTTACTTAAATTAAAGGATTGTTTAAGATGATTTCTATAGTGCCATGATGTATAAAACTGAGTTATTGTGGGCTTTTTTTTTTTATTTGAGAAGAATTTTGTTATGTTTTCCTCCCCAAAACAGAGGGACCTCTGTTCCTCCAAAGCTATCTTTTGATTCAACATATTTTTGGGTTTTTATTGTGGTTTTTTGTTTGTTTGTTTTTGTCTTTTTGCCATTTCTAGGGCCACTCCCACAGCATATGGAGGTTCCCAGGCTAGGGGTCTAATCAGAGCTGTAGCTGCTGGCCTACACCAGAGCCATAGCAACGCGGGATCCAAGCCACGTCTGCAACCTACACCACAGCTCACGGCAACACAGGATCCTTAACCCACTGAGCAAGGCCAGGGATCAAATCCACAACCTCATTGTTCCTAGTCGGATTCGGTAACCACTGCGCCATGACGGGAACTCCTCAACCTATTTTTGATGTTTCAGAGAGAGGTAAGAGGATTTCCAAAACCAAAATCCTCATGCTCTAATTTTATAACCAAAAACTTCTCATTTCTGAAGTATGCAATTTGTTTTCTTCTTTCTTGATACACTGGTTTGCTTCCTTTTGCTTTCTCAAGTTACTATACAACTTTGGTCACCCTGTATTTCATATTAAAGGAAAAGCACTTACATTTCTACCATATTTTCTACATATTCAATACAGTGCTGAAAATAAAGGGATATTAAAATATCATTCTTAAGTAAACCTAATGGTATTACTGAGTAATTAATTATGGTTTACTTAACTGGTTCAAGAGGCAGACCAAAGAGGGTTGATTCCTGCCTATCTCACCATCTATCTTCTGAGTGATCTCTGATAAATTTCCTATTTTTTTCTGTGTTTCAGTGCTCTTATCTACCAAGTAAGGAAAATCTACTTTATCAGATAATTTTGAAGATTGAATAAATTAGAAATGTAAAGACCTTAGGAAATTGCCTACTACATAGTAAGCAACAAATAATGTATACTAACAATTATTACTTGAGCTACAAAAGATCAAAAGATTAAAAACAGAAGAAAAATTCTTCTACAAATATCTCCATAAACTAAATTGAAGAATAAATACCAAATAAGTATTTACATCTCGTGTGACAGACAAAGGATAACAACTTTAATTTCAACAGGGTTCCAATAAATCATAATTAAAAGACAACCCCATTAAAAATCAGAAAAAGGGGGTGTGGCCAAGACAGTGGAATAGGAAGACACTGAACTTATCTCCTTCCATGAGCACACCAAAATCACATTTACTTACAGAGCAAGTATCTATGAGAATGGCCTGAAAATGAGCAGAAATTATTTTCCACAACTAAAGATATAAGGAAGGAATCACACAAGATAGGTAGAAGCAGGGGAGATGCAGTATAATCAGGACTCAAACCCTCGATCAGCAAACCACACACAGGAGGAATATCACAATTACAGAAGTACTTCCCAAGAAGTGATGGGTTTCAGGCCCACACTGAGCTTCTAAGCCTGGGGATCCTGCACAGAAAGACAAGCCTCTGGAACATCTAATTTTAAAAACCAGCAGGGTTTATGTTTGGCAAAGTTACAGGGCTATAATAAACAGATACTCCTCTCTTTACAGACGTACACAAAATCTCACATGCTACAAGTCCCAGCAGAAAACCAGTATTTTGCAAGGATCCTGGGTCAAATATACTTGCTAACCTGAGTTTCCTGGAGAAGGCAATTGGGACTCTGCTGAGGACATAACAGCCATTTTGGGGATCTAATCCTACCAGGACACTGGTGTTGGCAAGTATATTTAGGAGTCTTCCCTTCAAAACATTAATCATGGAGGTGGAAAATAAAATTGCAGGGTTGTAAGAGTGTGTTCAAACTTAAGAGATCATCTTAAAACAATCACATAACACTAAGGATGTTTAAGGTAGAAAATAAAAAGGGAAGGGAAGAAAGAAAAGAAGAAGTAAGAAACAAAAGCAAACTGCAAAACAACCAAAAGTGATCAACAAAATGAATAAACAAAAGTCTATGAACAATTACTTTAAATGTAAACAGAATAAATGCTCCAACTAAAAGACACAGAATGGCTGAATGGATAAAAAACAAGTCCCATGTATATGTTACCTACAAAAGACACACTTTATAAACAAAGATACACTCAGACTGAAAATGTGATAGATAAAGGTATTCCATGGAAAGAGAAACAAAAAGAAAGCTGAGGTAGCAATACTTATATGATACAAAATTCACATTAAAATGAAAAATTTATCAAGAGACAAAGGTCAATTAATAATGGATTTTTTCCAACAAGAATATATAACAATTGTCATTGAATATGTACCCAACATAGCAATACTTCAATTCATAAAGCAAATATTAACAACATAATTTGAGAGGCTGACAGTAATGTAATAACATTATGGGACTTTAACAACCTACATTCATCACCAGACAGATCTACCAGGTAGAGAATCAATAAGAAAACATTGCCCTTAAATGACACATTAGATCAGATGTCCATGAAAGACATATACAGAACATTCCCTCCAAAAGCAGCAGAAAACACATTCTTTTCAAATGCACGTAAAACTTTATCCAAGATAGATCATATGCGAGGCCAAAAAACATTACTTAATATATTTAAGACAAATAATATCAAGCATGTTTTTCACACGAGTATGAAACCAGGGAGAAACTACAAGAAAAAAAAACTATAGAAATCACAAACATTTATGGACTAAACAATATGCTATTAAACAACCAATGGATCATTGAAGAAATCAAAGAAGAAATCAAAAAACACCTGAGACAAATGAAAATGGAAACACAACAATCCAAAATTCAGGACATAATAAAAGTGGTTCTAAGTGGAAAGTTTACAGTGATACAAGCCTCTCTCAGGGAACATGAAAAATCTCAAATAAACAATCTAATCTTACACCTGAAGGAACTAGGAAAAGAAAAAACAAAAACCAAAGTCAGTAGAAGAAAAGAAAACATAGAAATCAGATTGGAAATAAATGAAATAGAGACTAAGAGAAAAATAAGAACAGAAAAGATCAATAAAAATATGAGCTGGTTTTCTGAAAAGAAGGATCAAGTTAATAAAATCAGAAATGAAACAAGTTACAAGTTACACCACGGAAATACAAGGACTGGTAAGAGATTACTACCAGCAATTATATGCCAATAGGGACAATCAGGGAAATGGATTAATCCCTAGAAACATAACAAACTCCAAAGACTGAATCCAAAAGAAGTAGAAAATATGAACAGAATTATTACCATTAAAGAAACTGAATCAATAATAAAAAAAATCCTCCAAATCAAAAGTCCAAGACTGAACATCTTCATAGGTGAACTCTACCAAACTTTTAATGAAGAGATAATACCAATCTTTCTCAAACTATTCCAGAAAATCAAATGAAAAGGAAAGCCCCTGAATTGATTCTATGTGGTCATAATTACCCTGATACCAAAACGACAAAGACACTACAGAAAAAAAAAAATTACAGGCCAATAACACTGATGATCACAGATTTAAAAATCATCAAAAATTAGCAAGCAAATTTAACAACAGATTAAAAGATTCACGATCAAGTGGGTATATCCCAGTAAGACAAGGATAGTCAATATCCATAAATCAATCAATGTGACACACTGCAATAACAAATAGAGGAATAAAAATCACATGATCATTTCAAAAGATGCAGAAAAAGCTTTAGAAAAAATTCAGCATTTATTCATGATAAAAATGTCAACAAAGTGGATAGAGAGGGAACCTCAACATTATAAATACCATATGTGACAAGCCCACAGCCATCATCATACACAACAATGAAAACTGAAATTTTTTTCCTCTAAGGTCAACAACAAGACCAGAATGCCTAATCTGTTTATTTGGGGGGGGGGGGGCGGGCAGCATGCCCACAATATGTAGAAAGTACTGGGCCAGGGATCAAACCCATGACACAGCAGTGACCCAAGCCACAGAGGTGACAATGCTGGATCCTTAACTCACTGCACCACAAGGAAACTCCTAATCTCACTACTTTTATTCAGCATGATATTGGATGTCCTTGTTATAGCAATAAGACCAGAAAAAATACTCCAAATTGGAAAGGAGGAAGTAAAATTGTCACTATTTGCAATGACATGATACTATATAGAGAAAATCCTAACAATAACACCAAAGGACTGCAAGAACTATAAATGAATCCAGTAAAGTTGCAGGATATAAGATTAATATACAGAAAATTATTGCATTTCTATACACTGAAAGCAAACTATCAGAAGGAGAATTAAGAAATCAATCCAGGGAGTTCCTGTCATGGCTCAGTGGCTAACGAACCCAGTGAGTATCCATGAGAATGTAGGTTCAATTCCTAGCCTTGCTTAGTGGGTTAAGGATCTAGTGTTGCTGTGAGCTGTGGTGGAGGTCGCAGACATGGCTTGTATCCTGCATTGCTGTGTCTGTGGCATAGGCTGGCAGCTACAGCTTCAATTCAGCCCTTAGCCTGGGAACATCTGTATGTCACAGGTTTACCCATAAAAAGACAGAAAAAAGAGAGAGAGAGAGAGAGAGAGAGAGAGAGAGAGAGAGAGAGAGAGAGAAAGAAAAGAAAAGAAAAGAAAAGAAAAGAAACCAATCTGATTTAAAATTGCATCATAAAATGCCAAGAAATAAATCTTTCCAAGGAGGTAAAATATTTATACTCTGAAAACTATAAGATATGAAACATACTAAAGATTATATAAACAAATGGAAACATACTATGTTCATGGATTGAAAGAATTAATATTCTTAAAATGATACTCCCTAAGGCAATCTGTATCTAAATACCAATGACATTTTTCATAGAACTAGAACAAATAATTCTAAAATCTATATGGAAACACAAAAGACTCCAAATAACCAAAGTAACTTTGAGAAAGAAGAACCAAGGTGGAGTTATTACACTCCCTTACTTTAAACTATACTAAGCATATTGGGCATAAAACCAGGTGCATAGATCAATAGGACAGAATAGGAAGTGCATAAATAAGAGCACACATATTTGTTCAGTTAGTCTGTGATATATAATGGGAAAAAGAGTCTCTTCAGTAAATGGTGTTGGGAAAACCAAACAACTACGAATGAAACTGCATTACTTTCTTACATCATACATAAAAATAAAGCCAAAATGTGTTAAAGAGTTAAGGCCTGGAAATATAAAGTTCCTAGAAGAAAACATAGGCAGTATGCTCTATGACATTAATCTTGGCTATATATATATATATATATACATATATGTATATTAATCTTTCTCTTCAGGCAAGGGAAACAAAAACAAAAACAAAAACAAAAAATGCTTGAAACTACATTAATCTAAAACACTTTTACACAGTGAAACCAACTATCAACAAAGTGAGAAGTAAGTCTAAATAATAGAAGATATTTGCAAATAATGTATCTGATGAAGGATTAATATCAAAATATAACAGAACTCATAAAACTCAACATCAAAATAAACAAACATTTTAAAAATAGACAAATACCTGATGAGACATTTGTCCAAAGGAGACATATAGATGGCCAACAGATGCATGAAATTATGTGCAAAATCACTAATTTTCAGGAAAATACAAATTAAAACCATGAGATACTACCTCACACCTGCCAAAATGGCTATTATCTAAAATGCTAGAAATAAGTGTTAGTGAGGATATGGGTAAAAAGAACTCTCATGTACTGTTTATGGAATCACTATGGGAAACAATATATAAGTTTCTCAAAAAATTAGAAATAGAGCTGTCATATGATCCAGAAATTTCACTTCAGTGTATTTACCCAAAGAAAGCAAAAACACCCATTCAAAAAGACATATGACCCTAATGGTCATTGCTGCATTATTTACAATAGTCAAGATGTGAAAGAAACTTCAGTGTCCATTGATACTTAAGTATCATCAATAGATTAATGGATAAAGAAGCTGTGGACTGTTTGTGTATATTTATACACACCCACATACACACACACACACATAATGTAGCATTACTCACCCATAAAATATGACATTTTGCCATTTGGGACAACATGGATGTATCCAGAGTGTATTATACTAATTGAAGTAAGTCATACAGAATAAGACAAATTTCTTATTATCTCCCTTATATGTGGACTATAAAAAAATATAACAAAACAAACTAGACTCAATGATACAGAGAACAAATACATGATTGCCAGAGTGAAGGGGTTGGAGAATGGACAAAATAGGTGAAGGGGATTAAAAGGTACAAACCCACAATTAAAAATAAATCAGCCATGGGGATATCATATATAGCATAAAGAATACGGTCAATAATGTTATAACACCTGAGTATGGAGACAGGTTGTTACTAACCATGTAATGTATGTAAGTGTCAAATCACTAGGTAGTACATCTGAAACTAAAATAATATTGTACATCAACTATATTTCAATTTTTAAAATATAGGAAAGGATAGTCCCAGGAAAAGATCTCCAAATGGTCCCAAATTACAACATCCTTAAAAAACAACAACTAAAATAAGATGTCATCTTTTACTATCAATTTGCCCACTCAAAAAAGTGTGATTATTATTCAGTGTTGGAGAGAATGTGAAGTAAGTGATACCAAACAACATGCTTGATGTGAGTGTAAATCGCATCATTAGCGAGCAATTTGACATTTTATGTCAAAAATTGAAATCACACACTCTTAAACTAGAAATTCCAGTTAAGGGATCTATTATGGAAAGAGTCATAAACATTTGTAAAGAAGTCCTTTGCAACATTATTTATTATAAATAATTTAAAAACTTACATACTCATTAAAAGGGATATGGACACATTAATTTTTAGAACATTCAAGCTATAAAATAACTAGTTATTAAAAATAGACCTACTGGAGTTCCCGTCGTGGCGCAGTGGTTAACGAATCCGACTAGGAACCATGAGGTTGCGGGTTCGGTCCCTGCCCTTGCTCAGTGGGTTAAGGATCTGGCGTTGCCGTGAGCTGTGGTGTAGGTTGCAGACACGGCTCGGATCCCGCGTTGCTGTGGCTCTGGCGTAGGCTGGTGGCTGCAGCTCCGGTTCGACCCCTAGCCTGGGAACCTCCATATGCCGCGGGAGCAGCCCAAGAAATGGCAAAAAGACAAAAAAAAAAAAATAGACCTACTGATACAAATATACATTACTGTTTAAAAACATATTACTGAGTTAATTATATATTATCATCATTTTTTTCTAAACTACACAAGTAAAAATATAATTAAATGTATCTCAGTGACACTATCATGGCTTAAGTTAATTTTCTTCCCCATTCTATTGCTGTGTTATGTTTTCTCAATAAGAACATTTTTCTTAGAAGAGTTAAAAATACTTACTATTAATTATTTGTATGGGAACTAGATTACATGCATATGACCTGGAATAATACTTTTATTCACAAACAAAATGATGCAGTGACATGGGCATCATTTTAAAAATCATTCAATGCAGTGACTTTACAAATTAAAGCACTGCTTTCTTTGACTTTATCAAAAAGAGGGTTATGATTACCAGTTCCATTATTTAGCTACTCTTAACATAACATTTTAATGACAAAAGGCTGTTTCTATCAAATCCCCATTCAAAACAAAAATTCCACTTGTATATACTCACTGACAGCCATTCTTACTGAGTTTTTATATGAAAATCCACTAATAGCTGAAACACAATTCAGAAATGTCAAGTCAGCCTAGTCAATGCTGTCCTGAATTTGAGAAATAAGTTGCACAAATGTCATACAAATATTACTATGGAAGTATATTAATCAACTTCATTTTCTCTTTTAAAGGTGTCATATATCTAAACATTTAACAATTGAAAATATTCGGCACGGTAAGAAATAAAATACATTGGGGTCATGTTAGCTGTGTTCAGACACTTGCAGTGTTGTTAAGTGAAGAAAGAGTAGACAGACACACATTCTCTTGCGCCAGAGGCTGAACTTAGACATATGGAAATAACACAGAGGAAGGATGATATTAGCACTATGAAAAATTTCTAAGCTTTTACTTTTTATTTCATACAATTCTCTACTACGTGAATGATTTTTTTAAAGAAACATTATTTTTAGAGTAAAAAAAATGGCATTAAGAAAAAAATAGAGAAAAATAAGTAGAGTCATGGTTTTGTAAAGAATTGATATAGAAAGTAACTACAGTATTGTCCAACAGTGGAGAAGATTGTTTCAAAGAGGATTATTCTTCATACCAGGAAGCTTTCCATTGGGTAGCAGGCAATTAAATTCCAGAAGCGTACAGGCCAAGTGCCTTCCTTAGTTTGAACTAAAAGATCTCTGAAATTCCTGTGAAGTATAATAGACTAACATGGCATGATGACATTTAGTCCTGCACAATTATAAACACTACTCTAAATGTAATTAATCTCCAGGAGCCTAACACATCTGGAAATACTTGCACAGAAGTGACTCACTTTATGAGTAATATACCTGAGGTTTGGATGCATCCCTGGGAATGAAAAAAAGGTTAAATGTCAACCCTAACTGCACTTCAGTGCTCTGCTAAAAATTTTTTTCTACATCTTATTTTAACTCCTGAAAAATTAAGTTATAGTACAGATTTGTCTTCATTCACGTAGTAACACAAGTTTCTATGGAAAACATTAAAAATAGTTATACCAAGATCTGACTTTCTAATTCTCTAATCTTCTATTTCACTAAATCTTGTTTTTAATTACCATGTTTTGACAGATTAAAATCAATAACAGATAATAACAGAATACACACGTGCACACACACACAAAAAAAAAAAAGAGAGAGAAGAATATGGTGGCTTCAGAAATCATTTTACGGCTATTACCATATATATATACATATATTTAGCAAAGTACTTGCTACTATACATTAGAGAGAACTGCCTGATAGGCACCAGACTGTCATCTCTGATCTTCCTGTAAGGAGGAGTGACTATTTGCTAGTGTTTCTCTCCAGCATTCAGAGCTTATTCTTAAAAGAACCTCGTTTTCTTTGTAGGATTATGCTCTGTCCTCTTTTTCCCATTGTGTGTAGCATTGGTGCAAAGATAACTTTCAGAAACCACCTTCTACTAAAGAAACCCGAAGAACAGATTTTCCCTCTCTTTGTGTAAGGAGAGACAGGAAGTGATCTAAGTTTGGTGAATTAAATGCTCCATGCTGTGAATATGACACTTGAGGAAAAAATGCAAGGGCAAGCAAGAAAAGGTTTAGGAAAGTAGATGCAAAAGCAGCATAATTTCAAACTTCAGGTTATGCTCCTAGGACTTTGGCATTGCTTTGCTTCTGACCTTTTTTTAAAACGCTCTCCAGAAACCCGGAAATCTCTGGTATCACTTACATTCTTCTTGTGAGTTCTCCTTTGCATAAGATAGCCCAAATCAGTTTCTGTTACTGGCAGCCAAAACCCACAGATTGGGCATCAGAGGGCAGTAACAAAGTTATAGTATGACATTGAGATATACTGTGAGAATTATTAACCCTGATATAAAAGCAATTTTAGAAAGATCTACATGGAGGCCAGAGGCATAGTATTACAAGGGTGCTTCATATACAGAGGTTCGAAAAATATGCTATTTACAACAGTAGGAATACCAAATACTAGGACTAATTCTCATAAAAGATGTGAAGACCTCTTCACTGAAAAATAGAATGTTTTATTGAGAGAAAACAAAGAAAATCTAAAAAACTGGAGATAAATTATGTTCATAGACTTGAAGTCTCAAAATCTTAAGGCATTAATTTTCTCCAAATTGCTCTAAGGATTGCATGAAATCCAAATAAAAATCGCAACTTTGTGTGATGCCTGTGTTTGTAACTTGACAAGTTGCTACTAAATGTGGAAATGCAGGGGAGTTCCCTTCATGACTTAGCAGTTAACAAACCCAACTAGGATCCATGGGGATGTGGATTTAATCCCTGGCCTCGCTCAGTGGGTGATGTCTGTGAGCTGTGGTGTAGGTCGAAGATGCGGCTTGGATTCTGCATTGCTGTGGCTGTGGCATAGGCTGGCAGTTACAGCTCCGATTTGACCCCTAGCCTAGCAACCTCCATATGCCACGGGTGTGGAGCTAAAAAGGCCAAAAAAAAAAAAAAAGATAAATGTGGGAATGCAAAAAGCTGAGAATAGCTAAGACGCTACTAAGGAAGAATAAGATAAAAAGACTTGCTCTATAGGATATCAGGAGTTATTATAAAAACACAATTATTAAAGCAATACTGTATTGGCACAAGGGCAGATAAGTGAACAAATAAATGGAACAAAATGTAGAGTTCATTACTACAACCATGCAAATAAGGAAAATTGATTTTTAACACAGTTAGCACTTCATATGGTAGGGAAAACCAGTCTCTTTCAATAAACAATTCTAAGACAATTTAATATCCACATGGAATAAAATGAAACTTGACATCTATCTCACATAATACATAAAAATCAATTGCAGGTAAACTATTTAGCAAAATGTGAAAAGTAAAACAATAAAGCTTCTAGAATATAATACAGGAAAGTGTCTACAATAGGGCAGGGAAAGATTTCTTAAATAGGACATGGAGAAAAAGACTAATAAAGAGAACCACATAAAAAAATAATTATTTTTGTTCCCGGCAGACAGCATTAAGAAAATAAAAAGGTAAACTACATACTGGGAGAAGACTTTTAAAACAAACATAACCAAACAGGATTTTTACACTGTGTGTGTGTGGTACGTGGTGTGTGTGGGATGTGTGTGTATCAATCAGGCAAAATCCATAGTGAGGGAAAAAAGATAATAGGAAAAATATGCACGATTTAAACAAAAACCACAAATGGCCAAATGGAACTCAACCAAGTTGGTCAGCTATGCAAATTTAAAGTACTCTAAGATGAAAGAACACTCTCAGGAGAGTAACTAGAATTTAAAAATACCAAAAGTTGGTAAGGATGTGGAGTAATGGGGAAAATAGTAAATGGGAATGCACAGTCATACCACAGTGGAAACAGTTTAGAATCACCCACTAGACCTGAAAATAGGCATTCCTAGCTGTTCCACACCTAAGTATATACTCAAGAGATATGAAGATGAAAACTAGAAATAATTCAAATGTCCACGAACAGTAGAATAATTTAAAAAGTGTTAATATCCACAAAATAAATACCATAAAGCAATGAAAATGAATAAAGTACTGCTATTTACACAACATGGCTAAGTATCACAAATGTCATGTGGGGAGAAAGGAATTTGGTATGAAGGGATGTATAGTGCATGATTCCATGTCTTCAAAAAAATGGTGAACTAAACATAGGGATTCACACTTCACAGTTAAGACTATAAAGAAAAGCAAGGAAATTAATAACATTAAATTAGTCACCTTAAAATAAAAAGTCAGCATAAAAATTAACTTGGGAGGCTAAGATACAGATGGCGATTCAGAGGGCAAAGATCTATTTCCTGTTCTGCATGTGGTTGCAGGTGTTGGTTTTGCAACAGGTAAATAAAGTGTATTATGCTGCTTTAGAGATTTTTCTGAATATAGGTCACAATAATAAAAATTAAAAACAAAAAAATGAAAAATAAAAAAGTTTGCTCTCCAAATAATAATTTTTAAAAATCAAAAAGCCCCACATACACTAATCAAAGAGCACTGTCAATTTGGTTTTACGTCTTGTTTTTTTCCTGTGTAGATTTGTGTATTTACCAATTGTTCCTGCTACTAACTGGCTTTCCCTAACATATTAAATCATAGAATTTTCTTATTCAACTGATATCTAATTGAAATTAATGGCATGATAAAGCTTGCAACAGGTATAAAATTATTTAAATTTTGAACATATCATTTACAAAATATACTGATCATCCAAGTCATCAGTTATTTGCAGACTCAAAAGTAATCACACCACAGAGACTGAGAAGGAAGTAAAATATATAGGAAACACTAGCAAAACTCTTTCTTGTGTACTTTCTTCTGTACTGAAATAATATAATACTCAAAACTTTCAACATAATTAATTCATTTTATGCAAATACCATAGATGTCTTTAATTATTTAACTGTGATCTGGGTCTTGCTGCTTGTGAGGCTTAATTCAAAATTTAAACCCACATAGTTTTCTCTAGTTTTAAACAAAATTCCTAGAACCAAAGACCATCTGAATAAATGATCGGAGTGATCAACACTGATCAAATTGAGATCAAATAAAACCAGATTGAGAACAGTTAAGAAATTTATTACCAAAGTTGTGCATTTAGTTCTCCTCTAAATATTTTGAAACAGTACAGCTTAACAAGAACATACATCTATATTCTAACTCTGTGTTGCAGAGCGAATAGATATACACGCAACATTTTAAAAAATAAGGAATAAAGTATTATGTCAGCAGGGTTAAAAGTGCAGGTAATTATTTCATTAAGTGTACATATACAGGAGCAAAACTATTTACCCTTATGATAAAAATGACTAGGAATATTTCAGTGAATTTTTCAGTAGATGAGAGTTAGCAATCCAACATCTAAATATGTTTTATTTTATAAATTAATAAAATATTGTATTCATAAAAAGGAATGTTTGGAACATAAACTATAAATATAATCTAATGAAAAAGTAGACTATCCAGATTGCTTCATACACACCATCCAAATTCTTTAGGAAGTTACAGAATTTTTATTTCCTTTATGTATTCCTGACCTCCAAGAAAGGTAAATTGTTAAAAGCTCTGCTCCCTTCTACGCTTTGCACACTAACTATATGTAACTCGCTTTCTAGTGGTGCCATCCAGGACTGCACAGTTATCTTTTATGGACAATTTCATAAAATTCTTAAAGAAATCTTTGTTGCAGTCAATAGACTTGAAAGTGCCATAAGGAACATAATGATACTATGGATGGTTTTAATTATCCTTACAGCTGCTGGAAGTCTGGCGAGGTAGACCAACAAGCAAGCATTTTCTTTATTAAATGAACTGAGTGTTCTTTCTCAAACAACAGAGAGTATCAAGAGAACAGAATGAAAGGAAATTCTTATATTTAATTTATTTGTTAAAAACTAACCAAAATGAAAACAGAGAAATCCTTGAGGGATCCTTTTAGGAAAGCAATCATAAAAATTTAGTATTTTGAAGGTTTTTTAAAAAAATTGTTTTTCTTTTTTAGGGCTGCACCTGTGGCATATTGAAGTTCCTGGGCTAGGGATCAAACTGGAACTGCAGCTGCCAGTCTGTGCCACAACCAGAGCATGCCAGATCCAAGCTGCATCTGCAACCTACGCCACAGCTTATGGCAACATCAGATGCTTAACCCACTGAGCAAGGCCAGATATAAAACCCACATCCTCATGGACACTACGTCAGGTTCTTAACCTGCTGAACCACAATGGGAACTCCTTTTTAAAAGATTAATAAGTTTGATATAAATGCACAGGAAACAATTTTTTTAAACTTTAGATTTATGGACATTAAGTATCTCTTTAAGATGCAACCTAGTAAAAGCCTCCTATTGAGGGCCCTTCTGTTCTTTTTGCATTTCATTTACTTCTGGATATATTTCTTTCCACCTGGATTTTTTCCATTTAATTCCCAATATTTCTCCAGGTTTCTCAAATGCTCTTTTCTTTTCCTCTCCCCTTCTATCAAAGGCCATTATCATCTCTTCATTCTCCACCTCAACGCATAATTTTTCTGAGAGGCATCATTAAAAGCCTTCTTATATGCCTGATGCTTACCTGATTTCATGAAAGGTGAGATTTTTCTTCCTTGACTTTATTCATTGCAGCTTTTTCACTGACATGATTCATCTGTCACTGCAATACCTCTAGGATTCATTTATCACATTCATCTATGAATATCCTTATTTTATAATGGAGGCTATGAAATCATCTACCCTTGGGATAATTAAGACTAGAAGAATTATCTTCCTATCAGAAAAAGTTTAGGTAAAACTTGCATGAAACTATGGAAAATGTATCAGGCAGGTTAAGAAGCCTTTCTTTGTCTTACGGTGTATAATGAGATATTATGCTATTATGCGGGACATTTTTAACACGCTCTTCTGAACAAAAGGACACTCATTTAGTAATACAACAAAATTTACATGTTCTGATGGTTTGGGGTCAGAAATAACAAAGATATTTTAAAAATACAAAGTATCAACTAAAAAAAATGCCTCAGATTCTTTCTTTAACAGGAATAGATTTGTCAAACTCTAATACATTAGGGGACATTTCTGCTGTCATAGCTAACTTGAGCTAATTTTCTAGATGATGATAATAATAAGTAAACACAAAGTGATATGCACTCTGCATTGCTGGAAGTCATCTAAGAAATCCTCTTAGCCAATACAGGAAAAACACAATTATCCCAAATTTTATCCATTTTTAATGGATTAACGAGGAAAAAATGTCTATGAGAGATAATCCTAAAATAAAAGGAAAATTATGACTATTAACAGGGTAAATGATACCTTAATTCACCAAATGGTATTGAAAACTGTGTGTCTGATATAATTTTAAGTGCCAGGAGCTTGCATGAGTCTAACACTGGCCTTCACACTGAGTACCTTAAGGTCTCTTTGAAAAGACATTTACATAAGTAACTACTATTCAAAACAGGAACTGCTAGCAGTCATAAGAAAGTAAAAGTCAGTGTCCTACAAATATCAGGAAGAAAAAAGGTCATTCATTGTAGGCTACCTACATTTGATCAGGAATTTGAAGATGTCATGTCAGGTTGCCTTAAGGAATCTGTAGCAGTTCAGTATGTGAGGAAGAAAGAGGGAAGAAATACCAGGGACCAAAAGTATAAACAGAGGTAGAGGTACAGGAAGAGAGATGCCAAGGATGGGACAGGGGAGTTATGCATGGGCTTTGGCTAAAATGGATGGATCCATCCACATACGGAGGGGGTTAATGTGTTGAAAAGTTGTCCGAATCAAACTTTGCTTGATTTTGTGTGCCAAGATAAAAATTTTGGACTTTCTTCATTAGAGATGGGAAATACTAAGAAAACAAACATTATTTTCATTTAATCATAACTTTTAAGTTTGTTGATAAAGCTTCATTTCATAGTTAAGGACACTGAAACTTAAAGAGAATAAAGAGTGTGTCCAAAACTGCAGAAATAGTAAATGGCCTTTATTCCAAAACTCATATTCTTTCTACACCACAGGGCACAAGCTACTACAATAATATGAGCAGCGTAGTGTTAACAGAAGATCAAAGAGTGTGTAGAGTGTGGGGCAAACAGTGAAGGAAAAGACTGAAGTTACAGAAATTAGGAAAATGTTATAAAACAGTACAGGCGAGATGAAATGGTTCCTTGCAGTAATTGTAGGAGGCAAGTAATGGAAAAGAAATATTTCAAATGATACTTCAAAGAATTTACACAAGTTTCTTCACTGAATTATAAAGGATAACTTCAAGCGACCATTTCTTTCTTTGTTAAAATCGAATTAAAAAAATTGTTTAAAATTTAACCCAGCTAAGACTTTTAAAAAATTAATAAATAGGAGTTCCCTTGTGGCACAACTAGTTAAGGACCTGACACTGTCACTGCAGAGGCTTGGGTCACTGCTGTGGCATGGGTTCAGTTCCTGGCCCTGGAACTACCACATGCCATGGGGGTAGCCATAAAAAAGTTTAGAAATAGAAGATATTTAAATACTAAGAAACAGCTCAGCAACCAAATATAATTCTCTAAATACAAAAAGTGTTATGAGATGTATTTGTATTAAAGCCACCTGTTTACTTTTTTTGTTTCTATAATTTCGGTTTTAGAAAACTAGTAAAATTAGGCAAAAATAAGCATCGTGTTATATGGATTAAAACGGTTATTGAAATCTGTATTTTCAATTCATTTACACCAGAAAGTAGCTTGTATGCAAAATGGTAATTCAACCCAGAAGCCAAAGGAATTAAAAATACATTTCTTTTTCAAATCAACTGAAAGCATCATTAATTCTAAGTATTTCCTTGATGCCTGTCACCATGGTATCAAACCAGAGAACTATTAGAAGAGAAACATTAAAAGGAACTGAAATTTTTACGTCTTTTTATTCCATTGTAAGTCATATCAAAGCTTAGGAACTAAAAGAAGTACTTCCAAGTTATTTATTCTGAGGTTAAAGGGGGACATTGAAAAAATATATCTTTGATGTATTCCTGCACATTTTAATACTGAGACTGGATCTCGTTTCCAAGACTATGGATCAGGAGCTAGGGCATCTCACTGAAAACTCTCTGCCTCTGGCATCAGTGAATGAAGTACACTACAAGCTGACAAAGACATAGATCACAGGCTTAAGTAAAATGAGAAGTTGCAAAAAGGGCAGAGAGGGGAGATGTAGAAAACATAATTTCTCCTCTAGGCACACCTATAATTTTGTACCAACTTTTGAACAGTCCTTTATGTGTTACTAAACAACATACCAGTTCTGTTTAAATTGGACATTGTGGAAGTGTTCCTGCCAGTGAACTCACCTGAAGTTAAAAGGTTTTAGAATAAACAGAAGTCATTTCAATGGTTCTCAAGCAGACTATTCAGAAATAGCAAAATATTGAGATCTACTTCTAAATCTATAACCACATTTATATCTTAGTATCAATAACACAGGGGTATTTGAGGGTTCCAAGTATGAAGAAAAAAAAAAAACCCACTTGTGGTGCTTGAACAACTGGATATCCTCATGAAAAAGTGAATATAAACATAGCCCTTACCCCTTTCACAAAAATCACCTCAAAATATATCTTGGACCTAAAACAGAGAACTATGAAACTCCTAGAAGATAACACAGGAGAAAATTCATATGATTTTGGTTTTGGAGATGATTTTTTATAAGCAGCAACAAAAACGCTATCCATGAATGAAAAAATTGATAAATTGGGTTTATTAAAGTTAAAAACTCCTACTCTGTGAAAAACACTGTTAAGAGAATGAAGAGACAAGCTATAGAAAACATTTGTAAAACATATCTCAGATAAAAGGCTCATATCCAAAATATTCAAAGAACTCTTAAAACTCAATAATAAGAAAAACAATCCAAATAAAATTGTTTAAAAATGTCTGAACAGACAACACACTAAAAAGATGTACAGATGGCAAAAAAGCAGATGAAAATTTGCTCAACATTTGTCATAGGAAATTACAAATTAAAACAATGTGATACTACTACCCATCTATTAGAATGACCAAATTAGAAACAGTGACAACCACAAATACTGTCAAGGATATTGAGCAATAGGACGTCTCTTTTGTTGGTTGTGAAAAAATAAAATGGTACCACGACTCTGGAAAACAGTCAAACAGCATCTTACAAAGATAATCATAGTCTTACTGAAACAGGCTGGGACCTGGGATCTAGGACCCTCTGCTGTGGTGGCTGCAAAGTTTCCACTCAGACAAACATCTCCTCGAGCAACAAAATACAAAGAAACTGTATGTGGGATTAAAAATGACTGCATATGTGCACAGTTGGGGCAAATTATGCGCAAGAAGATACAAAAACCCTAAAAACCCAACGGCCACTTCTGAAGAGCTGAGAGCAAAAGCAGGGTACTATGCATATCCCTGGCATACAATACCACCAAAAGGGTGGGAAAACCATCTAAGCCACCCTCTGGCATGATCCCTGGACCTGCCCCTACTGTCACCCCATTAGAGGAACCAGCTCACCTCCTTCCCAGGGACTGAACCAAGCAAGGCAACCTGCTGTTCATTTCCACTCCCCCACTGCAGCAAGCCCCAATAAAGCCATGCTTGAATTTTCCTGTCTGGCCTCTTATCCATTCTCATTGACTCAGAATTCCCAGAGCCCTTGGCAGTAACAGTACCACGTGATCCAGCAATTATACGTTATCCACATGTACTGAAAACATGTCCACACAAAAAACCACACACAAGTGTTTACAGCAACTTTAGAATTTCCAAAGAAACTATGGGGGCAATTACAATGGGTAAACGAAGTCTAAATTTGGAATATTATTCAGCAATAAGAAAAAATAAGCTATCAAGCGACATTTCAGCACACAAAAAGCAATCTAAACAGGCTGCATCCTATGATTCCAACTATACAACCTTCTGGAAAAGACAAAACTATAAAGACAGTAAAACTGTCAGCAGCTTCCAGGGGTTTGGGCAAGGAAGCAGGGGAAGGGAGAAGAGATGAACAAGTGGAGCACAGAGGTGTTGAGGGCACTAAATCTATTCCATATGCAACTGTGATGTGGATACATGACATTATACATTGTTCCAGATCCACAGAAAGCATAACACAAAGAGTGAACCCCAAAATGAACTCTGAACCATAGTTAATATTAACATATTAATATTGATTCATCACCTGTGATAAACTGACCACACTCATGTAAGATATTAATAATAGGGAAACTGCAGAAAAGGTAGTGGGCATATGGGAATTCTGTATTTTCTGCAGTTTTTCTCTAAGGTTGTAACTGTCCTAAAAAAGAGTCTATTAATTTTTAAAAGATTAGGAAAAATATCTGTGAACCATATAGTCTTGAGGAAAACAGGGCTTTGCATAACAGTGTCAAGGAAAAGGTGTCTTTATAATGTTAATTGTTTCTGTTTCTACCAGATACTATCCCCGAATTAAAGAAATGACTCCAAGAGTTCCTGCTGGGGTGCAATGGGATCCGTGGTATCTTGGGAGCACTAGGATGCAGGTTCCGATCCCTGCCCAGTATAGCAGGATAAGGATCTGGCATTGCCGCAGCTGATCCCTGGCCCAGGAACCCTATGTGCCATGGGGTGGCCAAAAAGAAAACAAAAACAAAAACATAAGAAAAAGAAAGCAAGAAATGACTCCAGGGTCTACAAAAAAAGGATATTTTATATTAAGCACTAAAATATTTTAAAAATATTTAATGCTTTCAAATGAATTCCTGAAAATGAAATTAGCACACCAAAATGTGATACAGAGCTGTTGAGAAAAATAATATCAAATTTTAAAAAGTGAATGAAAACAGCAAAATGTACCATCTGTAACCAATCAGAGAGGCAGGAAACAATAATCTGAATAAAATCGCATTTATCGAACCTTGACAAAGATGTGGTAAAATGGGCATTATCTCCAAAATGAATAAAGATTAAATTGTTTCAAGCTTTTTGGAGGGCAGAGAATTCATAAACATACTGAAATTTCCAATGTTTATTCCAGGTGATCCAATAGTTTCATCTACAAAATGTACCCTGAGAAAATAAACAGACAAAGATAAACAGATTTATTTCCAAGGATATTCATTTGGTCTTGTACAACAGGAAAAATTGGAAGTAGCACACATGTTCATCAAAGGAAAAATTATTAAATATATTAAATTCTGGCCACTCCCTACAATGGATTACCATGCAATCATCAAAGTAGAGCTGCTATATGCCACATTGACAAGGAAATATCTTGCTTAAAAATTGAGCTTGAAAAGCAGTCTGTAAAATTGCACTTCTAACACAATTTACATAAAATTATATATAGGCTGTCTGCATGTATATATTTAAATGTGTTTCATTGTATGTGTTTGTGTACGGAGAGAGAGGGCTGGGGAGGAATCTTTGCTTTCATTTTTATATCTTAACTTCTTAAGAATGTGAAGCTAGAAGAAAATAATTAAAACAAGTAGGCAAGGAGGCAAACAAACAAAAGCAAAAACTAGAGAGCTTATTTGGGAAGACCTCCATGAGGGGAGGCTTGGCTGTATGGATTAGCCTACCTCACTGACTCACAGTTGCCACCATAATAAATATTGTATCCATCATTCATTGTAATGGTATTTGGAATTACAACCAATCATGATCAATTTCTGGAAATCTGATTAAGCAAATCCAGTCTTTCTCTTAGTACCTTTTGGTCATTCGTAAAGTCCTCAAAAGCCCTAACCAGATAGCAGGTATACACTCCCCACCCTCCATTTCTTTCCACTCTCATAGCCTAAGTGGTCTTTGTAGCACAAGAATTTTTATCACATTATTAGTGTTCTACACAGCTCTCTGAATAATCTACTTTAAAATCCTTTCATGAATTCCCATTGCTCTTAGGATGAAGATAAAAACACTTTAGGGCTCTGCCTGATGGCTGTTCCTTACCCACTCCAGCCTCACAGTGAGCCACATTCTATTCTACATTCTCGCCATCCCTGTCTTCTTTCAGCCCTTCAGACTTGCTGGGCCCCCTTCTACCCCAGGCATTTTGAACAGGCTGCTCCTTCCTAGTCCTCCTCTCCCAGTGAACTTATGCTTCTCCTCCAGATGTCAGTTCAAGGCATGGGCCTCACCGAAGCCCACCTTGACCTCACTGATCAGGTAAAATCACCCATTATGCAATTACATGTACTTCTGTTGCTCTTAACACAGCTTCTGTGTGTGGTAAATTTGATTAATACCTCTCTCCGCTACTTCACAGCAAGCTCCAAGAGTACAAGGAACATGTCTCTTATTGCTTACTATTGCATTGCCAGCCTCAGCTTGATACTCAGAGGGAACTCAATAAATCATTCACTGAATGAATACATTAATGAATCAATCAATCAATCTCAAAGTGAACAGAATTCTTAGAGGTCTATCCCTGTTACTGGATCCAATTTAGCACATCAGGCTGCAATGTCTACACTGTACAATATATTTACAACAAGGAATTCTATGAACGGACTATCCCTGACCTTATAAAGAAGTATCTTTAGAACACTCCTCAAAAGAAGAAAGATTTAAGAAATGATTTTAAATAACAGCAAAATAAGATTAAGATATATTTTTCTCTCAATATCTAACTATTTGAGGGAGGAGAGGGGCTCAGCATACCTGAAGCTAGAATTAATGCCACATTCTGCTCAATTTACTAAACTGGCATTATTGAAAATCTAAGATGGCTACAGAAAAAAATGATGGTGGTGTTTCTTTTTTACTGACTTTAAGTTTGATGATCTAAACAGATAATCTTTTAAATACCCTTCCAGCTATTGGATGTATAAAATACAACAAATGGCACAACAGGAACCATCACCCATCTGTACAATACTGTTGTTGTTGTTGTTTTATGGCAGCACTTGTGGCTTATGGAAGTTTCCAGGCCAGCGGTCGAATCTAAGCAGCAGCAGTGACATTTACAGCAGCTGCAGCCATGGCAATGCTAGATGGATCCTTTAACCCACTACGTGGGGCTGGGGGTTGAACCTGCGCCTCTGCAGTGAACTGAGCTGATGCAGTCAGATCCTTACCCACTATACCATGGTGGGAACTCCTCATAGAATCTTTAAAGCTGTCACATAGGTTGCTATCTTAAATTATGATGGAGACCCAAGGCAGGAAAAAATGAACTGACAGAGAAGGAAAAAAATTTTTTCTTCAGAAAATCTTTTGGATGCTCTATCAAGATGGCCTTGAGCTGAAATGCTCTGATATGGCAGTCATGTATAATCTTTCGGATTAAAGATAAAACCAGGATTTCACAGGCATCACCTAGAGCTTCTTTTTTTTTTTAATTTTATAGAGATTTTTATTTTTTCCATAATAATAGATGCAAACTATTGCCTCTGGAGTGGATAACCTAGAGCTTCTTGATCAGGTTCATCAGTGTCTGGTTTGTATCTTTCTCAAAGGCAAATCAGATTCTGCATGGGCCACACTTTGGAATTCAGCCAATGACCACTGAAACTCAGTGACACTGAACTAACAGCATGATGCCAAATCATAAAATTATTTTTTAGTGAGATTAAGTGGAGGACCACATTCAGTGCATGAAAAACCCCTATAAATACAAATAGAACAAGCTCTGCTTTAGATCCCTCGACTGTTAGAATTAGCAGCTGAAAGATAAATATGGATTTTGGCACCTAGAACAGGAACAGGTTTTTCAAAGAGAAAAGCTGTTATGTAAACTAAAAGGTAAAGAGGTAAGCTCACAGACAGTAAACCCTGTTAGACACATCTTTGCTCCGCAGTATTTCCAAAATCACTGGCTCCAGAGAAAGCAACACAAATCCAGAGTTTTAGTTAACTATCAAGGGCAAATGATGATTATTTTGAGAAAGGACTAAAGTATTATAATCATTAAGAGAACACGCTTTCTAGAAAGCTTACCTTCTGGCACATTTCAGTATCTGGGCGGGCTGCCTCTAACTTAATTTTACACTTGACTGGACTTCAGTGAGTCACCAGCATAGACCCTGCCCAGCTCCTTCTGTCCTTTTTTTTTTTGCAAAGTTACATGCAAGCTGGCCGTCCAGGTTTTCTACACCAGGGACTCTACTCAGTAGTAGCTGCATGTACAGCAGTGTAAGGAAGACATAAAATGAAAATAATCCTTTCTGGTTAAAAGGAGGAAATTGGAGCATTTATTGGATTTTATACAATAGAAATACACTAAAGAGGTAGAAGCAGTGCCCTAGCATAGTCTTCCGTAATTGATTTGAGAGAGATTATTTAAGCTCCTTTAAGGTTTCTGTAATTCTAATTAGGTCATGCTTAGCATTTGAGAAAACAGTTCCCAAAGGGAAGTTTTTTTGCTTTCTAGGTAGGTGAGCTGAACATAATGACTAGTTCAATATATGCCCGATAGTTCAAAACCAGATAAGAGCATGTTTAAGAGAAAATAACCATGCCAACCTGCTGGCAGGATTTACACATTTTATATGCCAACTGTAGAGCACTTTAACATGTGAAATCTTTTGACTTTTGCTGAACTTAGTGGATAATCACTTTTTAAATAAAAGGGATAAGATATAATAATAGATGAGCACAGTTAATTTTATTGCCATTTCTTTTGTGAGTACTTGCAGGTTTTTTGTTGGTTTTAATAAACAATATCATTCCTATTGACTGGAATGTTCCTGGAATTTACACACAATCTCAACACATCTTCTGAGTTGAAATTGCCCAGATATTTCAGAATGATGAAGAAAATACAGGTTGGATGAGAAAAGGGTCTCCTGACACAGAAGTCCTTTCTGTTTCTGCCTCTTAGTATCAAGAGTGGTTCTCTTTTCATCAACAAAATTTACACAAGGAAATGTTTTCTTTTTAGAAAAGACTCCTGGGTATACATTAGAGTTCCCCTATTTCTCTCTTAATTCTACTTTCTCATAGAAAGTAGATGAGGGTATTTTAAGAACTCAAATCTCCCTTGAATATTATTGAAAGGATATGGTGAGTTGCAGATGTATAATTTAGAAGTACAAGTCACTTGGATTGGATGCCCTCATATATTTGGGATTAAAATGTTTCAAACTTTCAAAAAGCAAATGTGGTCAAAAGGTACCCAAAGCCATATCCTTATATGTAAGTAATCATACATCTAGAAATTAATCTTATCAGAATCATTAGAAATGGGCTCGACATTTGGTATATATTGTTCATTATAGTGTACTTTGAAAATTGGAAGAAGTGTAAAACAACCTAAAGGCACCAAAATAGCAGGTTACATTAGGACTCTATGCAAATCACAGGAAATCTGACTAATAGAGACTTGATAATATGAGAGTTAATTTTTCTCATATACCAAGTCTGCTGGTTCACACTGCTTTAGGCGTTCAACAATGACACCAATATTTTTTTTTTATATTTCTGATCTAACATCCTTACGATGTTGCTTGCATTCCCCCAGTTGAAAGATGGCAGATGTAGCTCAGACATCATCTTTCAAGGTAGAGGGAAGGATATAATGGTCAAAAATCTCAACATATCAGTCCTCTTTAAGCATAAAAGCAAAAACTTTCCAGAAATCTAGCAGGAGATTTCTACTTAAATCCCATAGGCCATACATAAATGAGTGACATCACCAACTTTAGCCTGAAGACAAGTGTGAAAAGTGACTCTTTTTTCCAGCCTTAATTACAAGAAGTGGAGAGAAGCAGGTGGAAATGAAAGCTGAGTTAGCTAACCAATAGCAGTGGCCACATAAATCACATCTTTGAAATACGCTACATAAGAACGGGAACTTTAACTCATGCCTTTTGTATCTCTGGGAACAGTACACTGCTTGGCACACAGAATGTTCAATAAGTGGCTGATGAATATGAATTGACAAATGAATGGAATATAGGCAGTCATAAAAGTATATTTTCAAAGGATACTAAGAGCACTGAAGATTGCTCCCCAAAAAATATCATACAAAGTAAACAGAATAAAACCTATATACTCTGTGGATATATCCTGGGATTGGGGTCAGTCCTGAAACATACACATGTAAACAAGTGTGAACACAAATCCATATTGTGAAAGTGGTTCTCTCTTGTTAGTATTACTGTGCATTACAACCCTGCTGTGCCTTCGTTATCTACACTGTAAAACTGGCAACATGACAAGTTCATCACGATAATGACATGAAATGAGTATAACCACTTGTTAGTTATCCAAAAGAATCTGCTTTCTTCCCTTTCCTATTACTTGATTAGTTTATTGGCCAGTATTAAAATGTTGGTTTAGCTTTGTTTTCCTGCGTGATTCTCTCAATTTCTGCTTCAGATAACGTATGCGGTACATACAGCTCTATTCTACTGATCCTCTATCTGAGGTCAATCCTGACCATGACATGGTTAAAAAAAAAAGGAGCAATTAGTGAATAATGGTGACAATATTTGTATTTCTTAGGAAGCCATGCATTTCCTTTTTCTGATCGAAATAGCATTATTCTCCACTCGATAATATTTCAGTGGGTATTAGGTGGTTCAGATTTTTAATAAGTCCATTAGAATGAATATAATAAAGTACCTACTCTCGAGGGGCTCACAGTCCAGAGGAAGACAGAGAGGTACTAAGAATTATAAGTATATGAGGGGGAGGTGCTGATGATATTAAAGCTACAATGAGGGTACAGGCACAGCATGGAGGGGGCTTACAGGATGAACTAGGGCAGGAAAACGGAAGACAGCTTTATGGAGGAGGTGATCCTGGAGCATATTCATGTTACAGAAATAGATGGACTTTGAAAGGGAGAGGAAGGAGGTAAAGTGTTCAAGAACAATAAAAAGAAAACACCTTTTGAAAAATTATTCATTTCTGTGGAAAGAAGCCTGGGGCATCTTTTCCTTCAGTCACTTTACTCACAAACCAGCTTCGAAATCCAGCGAGATTCTGATTAATAAACACCTTTTATTGTGCCAGAAAGGAAAGGTCTTAAAGTCAATAACAGGATGTCTTTCCAGGCACAGATTTGTGTGTTAATTTATGCTTCTCAAAATTAGGCCACATTTTAGAGACATTGCTTCAATTATTTTAAAAACCTGGGATCCTATTACAAGGTGCATGCTTGGAACAGAGAAATAACTCCGCGTTATCTTTCATTACAGCACAATTATAATTAAAACCCTAGCCTTATCCATGGTTTTGCAAATCCATCCATATATCAGGTTTTAGCAACTTGTGAAATACAGTGCAACACTCTTCTATTCAGTGATATAGAATGATGCATCTGTTGCAAATACTATGTATTTTCTTTAAAGTAAATGCAAAATCTTTACCTTTACTAATGGAACTCACCTTTCCCTGAGCTTTCTTCTGCCTTCCTTCATGTGGCTGACCTCCCCGATCAGCAGGTAGAAGCTCACCTTCTCTGGAATCCTTTGCTGACTCTGGAACCTGAGAGAGAAGTCTTTCCCGCCCGCTTCGTTACCTTCCTGTGCTCTTCATCCTAACATGTGTCTATTCATTGTCCTTGTCCTTCACGACACTTGCAGTGCTCATGGACCCTCTAGAAGGCTCAGTTCAAGGCCCAGAGTGGGCTACCTGGGATCAAATCTCAGTTCTGCCCCCCCATGGCTCTATGACTGTTTTGGCCTCAGTTTCCTCACTTGTAAAATGAGAACCATAACACTGTGTACTTCATAGGGTTGTTATGAAGACAAAATGGTATATTTTAAAGCATTCATTCTGGGACTTGACCCATAGGAAGTACTAAACAAGTTTAGCTAGTCTTTTAAATTATTTAAGTCATTGGTGTTTGCCCAGGACTAATATGATTCTTGGCCTCAAACTGATAATACGTATGTATTGAATAGAAGAATGGAAGAAAATCACAGACCCGAATTTTTTGTCCTCTCATCTCATTCTTCCCATTGTTCCTGCCTCTCTTCCTCCTTCCTTTCCAGGCCCCAGTCCCTTTTCCTTCTTTCTTATCTTTCTTCATCTCTCACTCACTTTTCAGACATCCAGTCAATACCCCCAAGATATTATAAAATCCTCTTATTAGAAATGATGACATTGGAGTTCTCATTGTGGCTCAGAGGTTAACGAATCTGACTAGCATCCATGAGGACGCAGGTTCGATCCCTGGCCTTGCTCAGTGGGTTAAGGATCTGACATTGCCATGAGCTGTGGTGTAGGTCACAGATGCAGCTCAGATCCCTCATTGCTGTGGCTGTGGCTGTGGCTGTGGCACGGGCCAGCAGTTATAGCTCTGATTTGGCCCCTAGTTTGGGAACCTCCATATGCTGCAGGTGTGGCCCGAAAAAAAAAAAAAAAAGATGAAATTTCACACACCTCATTTGATACACTGAAAGGTCAGGCTTGGTTAAAGATATTAAAGTCTATTTCTCCCAAAGTACTATTCTTTAGAAATGACACAAAACAGTTTAGACAGCTATACAGCAAGGTAAGTGACGATTACAGTCTTTCATGTAGATAATAATGCTCAATATGTGTTAGTCTAGAGTATCTATAACTTTCTAGATGATCACACAGGTTTTTACTACACACGGATGGGAAGACCCAAATTCAAAATGTAGACTAATGTAGAAAAGGGAAAAAAGGTGCTCCTGGAGGAGAAAGAACAGTCAGCATGGAGAGGAATGCTGGAATGTGATGAGAATTTTACTTGTATTTCAGTAGACCTAGAGGCTGCAGAAAAAGGCCCAATGCCTTCATTCCTGAGGTAAGACTGAAGCTCCCCTTTCACATTCATGGCACTCTGTAGCTCATCCACTCATAGGTGCATGGGAATGGGCAATGTTCCATATAGCTGAGTGGTAAATATAGTCAAAGGTTCTCCCTACAAAGAGCCCCATGGCTGAGCTTTAGGAAAGGATGGTAGGGACTCTGGTCCCACTTCAGTCTCAAGACATAGTCATGTTCTTAACGTAGTTTCACCAGAGAGTCATGGACTTCGGGCTTATGGGGGCTTCGTTTATGATACTGATTTTTTTTTCAGCCTAACTACCTAGGCAACTAGTATACATGTTGTCTATCAGCTAAGACCAAAAGGAGAAAGAAAACTAAGTGATTTTCATCTCATGCCATCAACATATGTGGGAAACACAAAGTATGTTTTCCCTTGCCACTCCTGGCTATGAGCAAGGCAGTGGGAATACAGATGTGAATAAAATGTAGTTATTTCTGCCGAAGAGTTCCCATTCAAGCCAGGGATACAAGAGCCAGCAATATTAAAACTAAAAGGAACAAAGGGAGCATGGATAGGCTGGGGAGAATGCACCAGAGGAGGCTGGAGATAAATTTTGTTCTGGGTTTTCAAGAATATGTGTCAGGTTCTTAGAGGAAAAATTAGGAAAGGGCATTCCTTGCAGAGGAGGTAGTACATGCAAGTAGCATGGAAAGCTGAGAAATCTCTAAGGAACGAGATGTGTCTGGAGCACATGGAATGAGTGAGAATTAGGGGGATATAAACTTGGAGAAAAGACCTGACACTAATGTTTGCAGGACCCAGAGTAAACATTTACAAATTCCATCCACACTCACTGGTAACAGTGGTCATCCCTCAAGGCAACAGAGAAGCACACTGGCAAAGAGTCTACTCTTGGAAGGGCAGAGATAAGGAGGAAGCCAGGGAATGCCCTTGAAGCAGACTCAAGGTCATTATGGAGGGAAATTACAGGGTTCTGAGTACCTCACTCATGGTCTAAAAGGAGGCACAGCTCCAGAGTGGGCACCAGTTCTTGGTCTCACAAACAATACATTCTGTGGAGGAAAAAAAAAGTATGAAGACCAGAGTGGGTCCAGCCAAACATGGTACTGACAAGAGTTGATCTTGCTAGAGTCTAAAGGCAGTCGTGATGTAGAAGGAGGGAAGGAGAAAGGTCCTAAAGGGTTTTTCTCCTTATGTCCTCAGCTCATTATCCTATATGCAACGTGGTGGAAGGAAGGCACATGATCAGATAGCCCTTGATGGAAGCAGTGTGGACTTGCTATCTTAAGGATCTAGAATCTTGCTTGTGCTATGTTCTTTGTCCCTTTCCCCTCTTCCCTTAAGCTTTTATTGAGCCCTAGAATCAGAAAAATTAAATCACTTCTTACTCTATCTTCCCAGAGAACTCTTCTTCATAATTTTATTTGGCATATATAAGTACATTAGCTGCATAGATATCTGCTTTCTCCTATAGATAGCAAAATGCTTTATAATTGAGATCTCTGTGTACAGTCGAATATTTGTAGGATGGAAGGTAGCTTTACTCACCACTCTCCTAACAACACATCTATTTGTAAGATGGGATTCTCTTTATGAACCAAATTTATTACCTGCCATATTATTAAGAAACGATAATATTACTGAGATAAAGTGCATGCTACTTCTCTAGAGCAATAACTAAGGATAATAGACCTAGACATACATATTTCTCCTTACAGTTAAAAAAATGTATATGGGAGCAGTCTATATTTCACATCTGAGTAACATTAGGTGTGAGAAGTCCAAGTCAAGGAAGGACACCTATTAATTATCTACTGTTATATAAAAATTATCTTATAACACATTAACTTAAAACAATTAACATTTATTATCTTACAGTTTTAGGGTTAGTAACATAGGCACAGCTCAGCTAGATGGCTTGGCTCAAGATCTCTTAAAAGGTTGCAACTCATCTGTCCACTGGAGCTGTGATCTCATTTGGAGGCTTGAACGGCAGAGAATATGCTTCCGAGGTCACTCATATGGCAGGTTTCTTGATGTTGATTGCACCAATAATCTCAGTTCATCACTAAATACAGGTCTGGCCAGAGATTTCCATTTCCATCAGTTCCACAGGGCAGCTTACAACACAGCAGTTGACTTCTCCCAGAGAGAATGAGTCAGCCATCAAGAGAGAATACTCACAATGGAAGTAACTGCCGTTTTACAATCTAATCCAAGTAGTGAAACCCCATCACTTTTGCATTAGATGGGAGTCATTAGGTCCAGTCCACACTCAAGGAAAGGGTATTACATAAAAGCATGGATACCAGGAGACAAGATCAATGGGGGACCATCTTAGAGGCTTTCTACCACTGACCACATGCAGATAACAATTACAATTAAACAGCCTTTGGTGTTCCCGTCATGGCTCAGGATTCCCATCGTGGCTCAATCTGACTGGTATCCATGAGGACGCAGGTTTGATCCCTGGCCTTGCTCATCAGGTTAAGGATCTGGCATTGCCTTGAGCTGTGGTGTAAGTCCAAGATGTGGCTCAGATCTGATGTTGCTGTGGCTGTGGCGTAGGCCAGCAGCTACAGCTCCAATTCAACCCTTAGCCTGGGAACTTTCATATGCCGTGGTGCGGCCCTAAAAAGCCCCAAAAAAATAAAACCAAACAATTAAACATCCTTGTTTATATATATGTATGTATGTGTGTATATGTATATATATGTGTATATATATATATATGAAACACACACATGTGGGTATATATCAATGAATGCATAGAATATTAGGATAAAGATGTCCACGCATCCTCAGTTAAAAACGGTTTTGAATTAACTATTAGTGACTGCAATGAACAATGTAGTGATTATTTTTTTACTAATAAAGCAATCACAAAGAAATTGCACAAATTATTTTGGCGTAGAATTAGTTTCCTATAGCTGCTATTAACACAAATTTCCTCTAGCTACAAATCACCATAAATATGGTGGCTTAAAACAACACAAACTTACTATCTTACAGTTCTAGAGGTCAGAAGTTCAAAATTAGTCTTAGTGGGCTAAAGTCAAGGCGTCAGCAAGGCTGGTTCTTTCCAGGAGCTCTAGGGGAAAATCTGTTTCCTTGCCTCTACTAACTTCTAGAAGCTGCCTGCATTCCTTATCACATGGCCCCACCTTCCATTTCATGGCCAGCAGCACATTATCATCCAATCTCTTTTTAGTTCTGAAACTCTTGCCTCTTATAAGGCCCCTTGTGATTACACTGGGCCCACTCAGACAGTCCAGAATTATCACCCTATTTCAAGATCCTTAATCACATGTGCAAAAGTCCCCCGAATTAACAACCTTTCAGATCCCCAGGATTAGGGCATGGAAATTTTAGGGGGATTAAGACACAGACATCTTTGGGAAGGATTAGGATGTGCCTATCTTGGGGGGAGCATTCAACACTTGGTATAGACAACAAAAAGAGTACTCTGCGTGAAACTTACCTACTCTTTGGCCATCCCAATTTAAACAGAAAAAAAAAAAACACAACTAAATAACATCAAATTGTTTAGAACCATCTCTAATCTTCTGAAATAAGCACACCTTGGGATTACACTCAATAAACTATCGAGACCTATTGGGTTGTATATGAGGCCTGAACATTAACACTGTTTTTTAACAGATTTCATGTAAATTATGCAAGTCCATGTAAACTAAAAAAAGAAGCTGTGAGGTGGAATAAAAACAGAGGTGTGTGTGTGTGTGGTGTGTCTGCCTCTGTATCTATCTGGGTGCATGCTTACACATGCATGCCAGGGATAAAAGTGTGGTGACACTTCACAATGGATAAACTGGTTAAGAATTGAAATCTCACGTTCTACATATTTTATTGTAAAATATCCTCTGGGAGATAGCACACTGCAAAGGATATCAATTATCTAATTTGAATGAAACACTGTATAAAGCCAGGTATAGAATTATGTATTGTTGCCATGTAAAATTAATTTTTATATTAACTAAAATTTTTATTTTAATCAATTCTACTGCATGACCATCACATACACTATGGAAATCTAGCAATTGTATACAACTTGACGTAAATTTTAAAAATCTAAAAATATTATTAGCTCGTTTTGTAATTCCCTAACACAGCTAGGTATTTCCTTTTCAATTAAATAAAACCTATCATAATATTTCATATTTATCTTGTATATCAATGATAAATTTAGCGTTGCCTGATAAAGGAACAAATTTCCTAGCATATATTGTTTTGTTTACTAAAATATCATGCTTGAAGGATCAGTCCTAGACAAACTGAAATAAATAAAATTTACCTTTTCCCTTTTATTGTCCTATTGATTGGACACTATCGTCAACCTTCCCCATGGCACCCCGTTTCTTTTAATGTTCAACCACAACATCAAGTTAAGTTACTTTGGGTTCTATCAGCTCACTTCTACAATACAGTAAACATAATTATCCAAAAAAGATAGAAGTTAAACCAACTGCAAAATTTGCCAAGCTGAATGAGTAAATGTTAAAAATCAGTATTTGGCTAAGATTAGAAAAGACCAAAGTGACTATTTTAATTCTATAATGAATAGATGAGATACAATAATAAATATGAGATTTTTATCCAATAATTGAATTATTAATATAATTTTATTATTAAAATTCTTGATGGTCAAAATTTAAAAGTTCCACATTATTGTCCAGGAAGGACAATTTCTAAGCATAGAGAGTTATGACTGCTCCTGTAATCACTCAACTTCACATGTGCAGTCCTACCTAAACAGATCCTCACTTTGCAGGGAAAATCAAGATATTTAGGGCCTACCTCAATTTTCTCTATAACTCTGTTCTTCTCTTCATGCCTTTTTATATTCCCTACAATGTCTGGATTGAAGAGAATTAATCATGAATCTTATACATGATTTGGAAGGCTTCCCTCCTTATGAAATTCTTAAGTGCAAAATTGATACTCTTTGTCATTGTTGCTTAAAAGATGTAAAGATTTTCAAAGTGAAACCTTCACATGTTTAATTTTTAAAAATGAGAATTATGAAATCATATAACCACTATATTCAGCTTTTTTCTATTATAAAACTGTATAAACATTTGTGGATTCAAAAAGAATTTAATGTCTTCCTAAGTTCTCTAATTAATACAATCACTTCTAATAGACCTATTAGATTTCAATGCACTTCCAAACTTATTTGGAAAATTGTAATAAATATTTTTGTCAACTAAATTAGAAACCTTCACAATTGTGCCTTATTGTAGCAATGTATACTAACATGAACATAACACATAACTTCAATGTAAAAAAATCACATGAGACATTTCACTCTAAGTCATCTCTAAAAATGTTTATTGGTTTGTAAAAATGAATCTCCATCCACAAAAAAGCTTCAGAACAAACAATGAATTCAGCATTGTTGCATGATACAAAATCAACACTCAAAAATTAACTGTACTTCTATGCACTAGTGATGAATAATCTGAAAAGGAAATTTAGAAAACAATTCAATTTACATTGGGACCAAAAGGGATAAAATACTTTTCAATAAATTTAACCATGGAGGCAAAAGACTTGTATACTGGAAACTACAAAACACTAAAAGAAATTAAAGACAAAAATAAATGCAAAGATATGTGTTTATGATTGGAAGACTTGAAATTATTAAGATGTCAATACTACCCAAAGTGACCTACAGATTTAGTAGAATCTCTATCAAAATCCCAATGTCATTTTTTTATAAAAATAGAAAAAGTCCATCTTAAATTCATATGGAATCTTAAGAAATCATGAACAGCAAAAACGATTTTGAAAAAGAACAAAGTTGGAAGTCTCACACTTCCCAATTTTAAAGCTTATCACAAAACTACACTAATAAAAAACAGTGTGGTAATGGCATAAAGAAAGACATATAGAACAACAGAATATAACAGAGAGCCCAGAGATAAACCCATATGGTCAACTGCTTTTTGACAAGTGTGCCAATATTATTAAATGGAAAAAGGACAGTCTTTTCAATAAATTGCATTGAGAAAACAATGAAGAAAACTGAATATACGTAGCAAAAAAATAAGGAATGCAAGAACAAGAATGAAGTTGGGCCCCTGCCTTACATCATATACAAGGATTAACACATAACTGTTCAAAAGACCTAAACATAAAAGTTAAAACTATAAAATTCTCAGAGGAAAACCTTCATGACATGGGATTTGGCAGTGATTTCATGGATATAACACCCACAATCAAAGGCAACAACAGCAAAAACAAAAGTAGATTAGCTGGACTACATCAAAATTTAAAAATTCTGTGCATCAAGAGATAAAATCAACAGGAGTTCCCTTTGTGGCACAGCAGAAATGAATCTGACTAGTAACCATGAGGTTGCAGGTTCGAACCCTGGCCTCGCTCCATGGGTTAAAGATCTGGCATTGTCATGAGCTGTGGTGCAGGTCACAGATACAGCTCAGATCCCACATTGCTGTGGCTGTGGCATAGGCTGGCGGCTACAGCTCCAATTCAACCCCTAGCCTGGGAACCCCCATATGCCGTGTGTGTGGCTTTAAAAAATAAATAAATCGATAAATAATAAAAAAGAGAGATATAAAATCAACAGAACAAAAAAGCAAACCATGGAATGTGAGAAAATATTTAATTTCATATATCTAATAAAGGGTTAATATCCAAACTATATAAAGAACTCCTATAACTCAACAGAAAAAAAACCTGATTAAAAATGAGCAAATGCCTTGAAAAGACAGTTCTCCAAAGAAAATAAACAAATGGCCAACAAGCACAGGGAAAAAAAATGCTCCACATCACTAGTCATTAGATAAATGCAAGTCAAAACTATGACAAGATTCTATGTCACACTCATTAGGATAGCTACTATACTAAACAAACAAACAAACAAACAGAAAAAAACAAAAAAAACCCCACAGAAAATAGCAAACATTGTCAAGGACATAGAGAAACTGTAACCCTGGGTATTGTTGGATTAGAATGTAAAATGATGCTGTGGCTATGGAAAATAATAGGGTGGTTCATCAAAAAAATTAAAAATAGAATTTCCATATGATTCAGCAATTCCACTTCTGGGTGTACACCCAAAAGAACTGAAAGCAGCGAGCATCTCAAAGAGATATTTTTATACCTGTGCTCAAAGCATTATTCACAATAGCTAAAATGTAAAACAACCCAAGTGTCCATCCAGAGAAAAATGGATAAATAATGGACACATGCTACAGTTTGGATGAACTTTGAGGACATTATGCTAAGTGAAATAAGCCATTTAAAAACAGATGAATACTGTGATTCCATTTACATGTGGTATCTAGATTCCATTTGCATGAGGTGTCTAGAGCAGTCAAATTCTGAGATAAAAGTAGAATTATGGTTGCCAGAGGCCAGAGGAGATAAGTTGTTTAATGAATATAGAGTTCCAGTTCTGCAAAATAAAAAGAATTCCGTAGGTTGGTTGATGCTATTATCTGAAATTCATATGTTGAAATTTGATACTCAATGTAATGGTATTAGGGGGTAGGACCTTTGGGAGGTATAGTTATGTTATGATGGTGGGGCCCTCATGAATGGATTAGTGCCCTTCTAAAAGAGGACCAAGAAAACTATCTGGCTTCTGTCACCATACATGCAGAGGACAAAGGCAGTTCATGAAGCAGGAAATGGGTCCTTACCAGACTTTGAATCTGCCTGTGGCTTGACCTTGCACTTCCTAGCCTCCAGAACTGGCAGAAATAAATTTCTGTTGTTTATCAGCCACTCAGTCTATGATATTTTGTTATAGCAGCACAAACAGACTCAGACACTCATATAACAATGTGGGTGCACTTTTAATACTGAACTGCACATTTAATGATTAAGACAGTAAATTTTTTGCCACGTGTATTTTAACACAACTAAAAATTTTTAAATAATAAACATTTGTTCATATTTTCAGAATTGAAACAAATGGCATACTTTGTATTACTGTTACACTGATTAGATATACCATCATATGATGGCAATCCCCATGATTCCACACATTTCCAAGGTTGTCAGAAATGACAGCGAGATGGCATTCAGCCTGATGACAAAGCCAAACAGCAGGTGTAGCCCAAATTTCAAGGCCTCTGCCACATCTCAGTACAAGCTGAAAAGACTCTTATAGAGACTTACCAATTGTGAAAACTTCAGAAACTTTGCCAGACAGGTTAACCACCAATATTTTGGTCAAGCAGCCCTATTTGCTTTCTCTCAGCCCACATAGATCTTACTATTTAAACTAGTGCTCATCCCATCAACTCACAGAATTGGACCCATAGGTTTGCTCTATCCCTAAAACCTAAATAAGCCTCCTTCCTTATTTTAAGTTGGTGCTGAGAAAGTACATTAAGGTTTATGGAAGGAGAAAGAGTCAGTCCTCTGAGTGAGTGTACCCTGTGGTCCTTTTATACTCAGCAGCATTATAAGAGCCTTTTACAGTGATGTACAGGACTTTCTGAAAATCAAGGCATTAAGTAACATATTTATTTATTGACCATACTTTTTGAATCCTAAAAAAATAATCACAGGTTGAGTTTCTGGGTTGGGTTTTGTCATCTCATTGTTTCAACTGTTACTGAGTCAGATTGCCCACAACATCACTGTCAAATCTCAGTGAAATGTTTTGGCTGTGCTTAGAAAGGACTTTTACTTGTTTCAAACCACCTTGGCTTTCCTACCAATATTCACGAGCATCCAAGGGTTAGAGGCTGATTCACTCATACATAGTACCATTTAAAAAAAAAATTGCTTATCAAGTATTTTTCACCAAGCTGCTGAAGAAAAACTTCTGGAGCTAAGAATAACCAGGTGAGATAATCCCAAATGGTAGATACAACTTCCCCTCCAGGCTAAATGAGGAAAAGTATAAAAATGGTGAGATTTGGCTTAAAGGCAAAGAATGGTCTCAATTCATCATAATTTCTTCCTTGAACACTGCAGTATAGTTTATTATAAACTATAGCTCTGTACAGCTGAAAAACATCTATTTTTACTAAACACCAAAAATATCACCAAATGATATTCATGAGATAAACCTAAATATATCAAATTGTCAGAACAGATAAGGACAAAGAAGCACTTCCCTCCCAGCCTACAAAGCAAGAATACTGATCACTGCTAAGTCATAGTTGGAAAAAGTGCTGATGCTGAATTCCAATTCACGCTGGAAATAGTTATGCCACAAAATGTGGGAAAGATGCAATATTGTGACAACAGTAGAGTTGTACTCCCATATTTGAGCATTGATTGTAGGGAACACAGTCCTATAGCCTTAAATGAGTAAGGTATTTTTAGGACAGCAACTTCCTGCTTTGTTAGCTCTTCAAAAGGAGGATGGGGTTTCAGTAAAGGAGACATGAGAGTGACAAAAACAAAGATTATACTATTTCCATAAAGTCATAAAGAAAGGTCAAAGAAGAATACAGATTTGCTCTTGCAAATAATATATTCCTTATAAATTAATATCAAAAAATTCTAAAACTATATTGCAGTTATTCACACATAATAGGATGAAAAATTGGTAAGTAAACAAAAATTTTAGGAAATTAAAATTATGCCAATAATGTTAGTAAATGTACTATCTTTTCAAAACAGAGTAAGTAGCTACTGATGACCACTCTGAAAAAAATACATGAAAAAAACCTATTTAAAAAGTCAATTAAAATGTTATAAATTTCAAAATGAGCATTTTTAGAAAACTAGTAGGCATGAACAATGGAGTTTCTGGATGGCAACTCAGAATATTAAAGTATCTTTTGAATTATTAATGTAAAAGTAATTGGTATTTAGTATGCTAATATTAATTATATTTATAGAGCTCCAAGTACTTTGAATTTGATAATCTATGTAACATGGTTTTGATCAATTGGACGACAGAGTTCAAGAGAACATATTTCCTGACAGCTCATTGTGTTTAGTTTATGGCCACAACTTTATTTTCTTTTGTCATTAGAAAATATCGAAAGTAATATTCATTTCAAAATAGGGGACATCACTCTAAAACATAACAGTAGGAAGCAAACTCAAATGAATCAGAAGAAAAAGTAACATTTACCGACTGTCCAATAGCACAGCAAGGACTAAGAATTTTCCCATGCATCATATCTTCAGTTGAGGACAAATGCTACCTTGCCCTTCAGTGCGGGCAAAGAAACAGAGGTTCGGAAAGATCAAGTAAATGAGCTCAAGTTCACAATTCACAGAAGTGGTATTTGAGTACTTATCTTCTTTGAGCTTCCAAATTCTATGATTCCAACTCAAAAGTCAAAAATGACTCAAAGAAAACATCAACTCAAAAGGAAAAAAAAACTCCTGTCATCTTTCAAGTATCCCAAAAGAAAGCCAATGTTTCTGCATATGTATTCCTATATTATAGGATTTAATTTCACACACACACAAAATATGTAGTCATTCTTATTCCTATTTTAAATTTAATTCCTCAGGATTAAATCCTGGCTTCAAACTCGAGTCTATCTGACAACATAAAACCACACAGAGTTCAAACCATGTAACTTGAGTACACACCTTTATGTCGTGCGTGCCTGGTATAGACAGGTGAAGCATTTCCTCTGGGGGCATTTGATTACATCTCCAAACCAAGTCAAAGTCTCAAAAACAAACAAACAAAAAAAACCCTAGTGTGACTCAGTGAAGAGATAGATGCTGCATCACTTGCCTAAAGTCTACCTGAAAATGATGGAAAACCTTTCTTACAGTAAAAAACATTTTTTTCATATGAACAAAGCTTTCAGGTTCTAACACAGGCCTTGGCTCAGTGACTCAGCCATGTTTGGGCTTAACTCTGTGGTTATTGAGGCTTTTCCTTCATTCACGGCCATTTACGTTCTCGAGATGGCTGCTCGGGCTTCAGGCCTCAGAGTTATGCTTATGGCAAGAATGAGGAGAAAGGAGTCAGGTCAATTGGTTTTCCCCTTTTAATGAAAAAGCAAAGTTTTCTTAGGCACTTTCCTAGCAGACTTCTTCCTATGTCTGGTAGCCACAACTGCGTGAGCTTTCCAACCCTATCAGCAAGAAAAGTAGGGAAAGGGTGTTCAGCATTTCAGACGCTAAGGAAAAGACGAGAAAAAGAGTAGGAAGCAGGAAAGAGGGCGATCCAACCACAGTGTTTGCCCCAAGAACTATAAGGAAGGTTTTTGAAATGCTTCAGGTTAAAACAGATACTTGTAATTTTGTTCATTCTCAAAATCAGGTCACAAAAATATCAAACAACTTCATCATTTTTTTAATCCATCTGTCTGCTCATAACATGAAATTCTGAAAAACCAACCAAAAAGAATGATTTGATCAACACCTAAGAAAAAAATCAAGTCAATCTTTGCCCTCATCTTAGGGAAGTATCAGTGGCAGAGTCCATGTCTAGCATATTCAATATCTTTTCTCCAGTTCTTCCTTACTAAGAAAACCATCTTCCTTAGTTCCAGGAATGGCCTCATGACACATTTCAAACTCATTCAATGGAAACTCAGTGCAAGGAGATTTAAAAACTCCCCAAGGAGTTCCCCTTGTGGCTCAGTGGAAATGAACCCAACTAGTATCCATGAGGAAGCGGCTTCGATCCCTGCCTTTGCACACTGGGTTAAGGATCCAGCATTGCCATGAGCTGTGGTGTAGGCCACAGAAGTGGTTCGGATCCCGTGTTGCTGTGGCAGTGGCATAGGCTGGCACCTGTAGCTCCGATTCGACCCCTAGCCTGGGAACTTCCACCTGCCAGGGGTGTGAACCTAAAAAAGAAAAAAGAAAAAACAACAACAACAACAACAACAACAACAACAACAAAAAACTCCTCCAAAGAAAGGAACCCATTCAACTGATGTGTCTTATTTTGCTTTTTGTCTCGATTTTACCTACAGATTGAAATACAAACCTGGGGTCTGAACTCTAGCAGCCATTCTGTAGATTTGAGAAGTATCCCACTATAAGACGAAAGTCTGAGAAAGGTAGGAGGAGTCTGAATTCTGAGGACGCAATAGAGCCTCCTTAACTTTCCCAGGCTGCCTCCATCTAGACCCTTTCACAGAAATGAAAAATGATCCCTTAATTTGTTTAAGCCATAGCTTTTCAGGTTCTGTTAGCCAGTTTATAAATTGCTATTAATTAGACATAAAATAAAGATAGCATGGCAGATCTAAATAAATCAGTTTATATAAATATGGCAATTGAAAAAATATTAAGAACCAATTGTCTCTTTTATAGATCACATGCCATTAGTGAAATTGTTTTTATTAATTTATAAGTATCTTGACCATGAGTAGCAAATATTAAGCTCATTTATCTAATATTTATATATATACACTTTTAAAATAGGTATACATATGTTTATGCACATTTATATAGACGTACATAGAAAGTGTGTGTGTGTTTGGTGTATACACCTACTCATACATATACATATACACAGAATAAAACAATCAGTAGGCAAATAAGAGTTTATGTTCATGGCTCATATGAAGTTAGTTCAAGTCTTCTATAAAGAGATAACTAGAATGTCATCTGCATAATATTGGTGGTTATATTTTAATCATTTTTATTATTATTATTGAATATTTCTGTATTGCTTATCTATTTTTACACAGTAATCAGCTTGTATAATATTTCTGTATTGCTTATCTATTTTTAAACAGTAATCAGCTTGTATCTTTCTGAATGATTTCTTGTATGAAATCATTCTTTAGGAAAAAAGAAGTTAGGATTTATTGTTGCTAATGTGCTAACATTAAAATAATCTGGCAAATGTTTTTTACTATGGGAAAAAAAATTTAACTATTCTTTCAAGCACAATTCTTTGCAATTATGGTATCTAAAAAATAGAATTAATTTATTTGTGGTTACACAGCAGTTGTAGCATAATGAATTATAGTTAAATCTATATGTTTAAAAAAGAAACTAAATTTCCTATTGCTTAGATGTATTTTTTTAATACAAAGGGATCATTTTATAACCTGTTCTTGTAGGAAAATCATTGATAGAAAATTGAAATATTTATTCTTGAGTTCAAACAATGAAATTCAGAAATGTATTTTATTTTATAAGCAGTCATAAGAAAATCTTTAAAATGACATTTGTCAGGTAAAAAACTAGAATTTAAATAGTCCTATGCCTTTAGAGATCAAAGCCTCTTATTTGTTTTTCTTATTGCCTAAAAGTTATTCCTTGGAAGTAAATTTAAAAAGTCAACTATTGTAGTCCTTTAAATCAGAGATTCAAGAAAATGGTGCCCAGTTATCTAAGTTAATGTGTCCACTTTAATACTTGCTACCCTTGGTCCTAAAAGGATTAGATTCTCTATGTCACTTCTCACCAGAAATAAGAGAACAAAACTGAAGCATAAACATGAAAGTACAAAAATAGGTGACTTATCCTAAGTCACATAATGATAACTGATGTATTCATTAAGTATCCACTGTGCACCAACCATATTCTAGCTATTGAGGACACAAAGCTGATGAAGGTGATTCTTGAAGGTATACTGCTTGATGGCCATGATAGCAGCCTTTCAACTCTACCATCTTAGGTCATTTGTGCCTATCACTAAATTAAAGGTCCAGAACAAACTCCAGAGGACATCTACTACAAGCTTATTTTACAGTTGATATCACCTGGCAACAAGAAAGCAGATCTACTCTGTATAAGGTAGTCATTTAAAATGACACAGAAGGATGGAATTCCCTGACAGTTCAGCAGGTTAAGGATCTGGCATTGTCACTGCTGTGGCTCATGTCACTGCTGTGGCATTGATTCAATCCCTGGCCTGGGAACTTCCACATGCTGTGGGTACAGTCAAAACAAACAAACAAAAAAACCAGACACCGAAAGAGCACATGTGATTCTCAGAATTAAGGGAAGGCCATAGTGACTGAAACATATTGATGCTGAAGAAAAGAATTATGTGCTGAGGTCAGAAAGTAAGCCAGGACCAAAACAGGCAGATTGCTCGGGTGTGCGGTAAGGGGACTGGATTTAATTTTAAAACAATGAACAAATGGGGAAGAGATTCAATAATAAAACCATCAAGAATACCTTCATACATTTGGTACAGAGGAGAAGGAAAAGGAATCAGCAAGTTTGGGCATGGGTTACCATGATAACCAAGATAGAACTGTGTCACAGAAGCCAAGGATACAGAGTTTTTTGGGAGCGTGGGGGAGATGATTGATACTGCCAAACATTACAGGCAGATGATGGAAGTTATTCCATTTGTCCATTAGATGAGAACAATTTCAATAAAATACTGAAAAGGCAGAAGCCAGATTGGGGGAGTTAAAAATAATTGAGGAGTGAAAGAATTAAGACAACTGGGTTTGACAAGTGAAGGGAATAAGAGAAACATCAGTGAAGAGAGACTACTCAAATGGAAGTAATAATGGTGAAAATAAAAAGTGCTGGAACGTGGAAATTTCAGGTTGGATGCAGGTAGAGGCGAAAGAGCTAGGGGAGCAGGGAGAAACTGAGGAGGTGAGTGAGACCGCAGAGGAGGCAGAAGTGGGTGGGACCTGAATCAGAGGTGAAAGCGTGGCTCTGGGTCAAGGGTCAAGGAGAGAAGAGATCAATAGCCAGGGTATATGGAGTTCCCAGGCCAGGGATCAGATTTGAGCTGCAGTTGTGACCCACACCACGGCAATACTGGATCCTTACTTAAGCCACTGTGCCAAGCTAGGGATTGAATGTGAGTCCCAGGGCTGCAGAGATGCCGCCACTTCCCTTGTGCCACAGGAAGAACTCTGATCAATTGCCATTTTTAAAGGATTAGAAAAAGCTAGTATAATCCACAAAAGAAAGTCTACCAGGAGGATAAGGAGAATGTAATAAAACAACAGTGGGTGTATGGCATGAGGAGAAAGTGAAATCGTGAGATATTGTTAAATGTCAAAGCTTCTTCAAAAGGTGAAAACGAGCAATCACGTCATAGTAAGGGTCTCATAAAGGTTGGATAGCATTAATCACACAACAGAATAAAAAGGCCCAAATGTACTAGGAGTATTTTTATCAACTTCCAGTTGTAATGGAGATAAATCTTTTACTGAGCATATACTCTACATGCTATTGAAAATAGAAAAAAGATATATATATATGCATACATGCACACACATATATACACATACATACACATATATATGTGTGTATATACATGTGTGTGTGTGACTGGGTCACTCTGCTGTACAGTAGAAAACTGACAGAGCACTGTAGACCAACTAAATGGAAAAAATAAAAATTTTTAAAAATTTAAAAATTTTTTTTAATTTAAAAAATTTTTTAAATTTTTAAAAATTAAAAAAAAGTAAATACATTCTTTTCACAGCTCATCACATTTTCAGTTAATTTCTGAGACTTCGAGTTTCCCTCTATCATTCTTTTTTTTTTTTTTGTCTTTTGTTGTTGTTATTATTGTTGTTGTTGTTGTTGTTGCTATTTCTTGGGCCGCTCCCGCGGCATATGGAGGTTCCCAGGCTAGGGGTTGAATCGGAGCTGTAGCCACCGGCCTACGCCAGAGCCACAGCAATGCCGGATCCGAGCGGCGTCTGCAACCTACACCACAGCTCATGGCAATGCCGGATCGTTAACCCACTGAGCAAGGGCAGGGACCGAACCCGCAACCTCATGGTTCCTAGTCGGATTTGTTAACCACTGCGCCACGACGGGAACTCCACCCTCTATCATTCTTTAATTTAGCTTTTTATCCTGTGATAAAAAGATGCCTCACACTATTAAGAAAGTAGATCATTTACTATTAACATCAACTCTACTGTTCACAGTACACTTTGAATTGCGTAACTGACATTTCAATTGTCTTTTTCTGTTCAAATAATCTGCATTATTTTCTTATTAGAAGAAAACAGGATCAAATTTCTCAGTCATATTTAATTTCTGATAATAAGTTTCTGTAAAATTCCTTCAACTACTAATATAACGACCTGTATTGTCTACCCAATAGCAAATGTTGTGTCTTTGCAGCATAGAATTTCATCTAAGTTACGACTGCTTCAATGAGATATTGGTGTCAGGTCAAAACCATGATATTCCTTTCTCCTAGTTTCCATCTTCGTTTCTATGCTGTTACTATGCTCATACTGGAAAGAGGGTGGGGGAGAAGAAGAAACAGACGTGAACAAGCCATTCTTTCAGCCTGCACGTAGGCTTCTTGCTTCAGCTCTGCTCTGCTATGAGGCCAGCATCATGGTGGAGGGGAGCGGAAAGCACACACTTAAAGGGAACAGAGCTACTTCAGAGCCAACCCTCAAGGCCACTGCCCCAGCAACAACTTGGGATCGACTCCACCCCCAAAAGAGCAAGAACAGCAAATGAGCAGAGGGGAAGCCCTGCCTCAAACCTAGCTCCGGCACTAGCCCCTCTATCTCTAGTCCTGCTTCCTGCTTGGGTGATACCTGCTAGCACACTCTGAGGAAAGAAGTGACTTGAATCCATGTCAAATCTGGTCCTCCAAACAAAAGCAGTGATTGGGCACACATGGCCCCTACAGGGATGCCTGCAGATAAGGACACCGCATCAGTACTGCAATAAGTAAATTTCACCTAAATTCATAGAGATAGAGAAAGTTAAGCAAAATGAGAATGGAGAAGAACTGATCTCAACTGAAAAGAGCAAGGGAGGAGGTTCCCGTTGTGGCTCGGGGGGTAATGAACCCAACTAGTAACCGTGCCGATGCAGGTTCAATCCCTGGCCTTGCTCAGTGGGTTAAGGATCCAGCGTTGCTGTGGGCTGTGGTGTAGGTTCACAGACGTGGCTCAGATCTGGTGTTGCTGTGGCTGATTCAACCCCTAGACTGGGAACTCCCATATGCCAAGGGTTGGGCGCTAAAAGAGAGAGAAAAAAAAAAAAGGATGAAATTCTGCCACTTGCAGCAATGCGGATAGAACTTGAGAATATTATGTTTAGTGAAATACATCAGACAGAGAAAGACAAATATGATATCATTTATATGTGGAATCTGAAAAATTAAGCAAATTCATGTACACAGTGAAATAGAAACAGACTCACAGATACGGAAAATAAACTAGTGGTTACCAGAGGGGAAAGGAAAGGGGGAAGGAGTAGGGAATTGAGAGATACAAACTGCTATGTATAAAATAGGTAAGGAACAAGTATAAATTGTACAGTGCAGGGAATTATAACCACTATTTTGTAATAACTTTAAATGCTATATAACCTATAAAAATAATGAATCATCACACTGTACACCTGAAACTAAAATAATGTGTATCAACTATACTTTTCAAAAATAAGAAAAAAAGGCAACTCTTTTAGAATCTTTAATTCTGTAAGCTCAATCAATCTCATGGAAATTGACTATATGGCTATTCCATCTTAAGTCAATGGATAAACTCCATGATTTTGTTTTGATCATGGGTACCTTAAGATGCAGTTTGGTATGATAAATTAGCGCTGTAGACTTATGGTGCTGAGTGCTTTCAAACAAGACTTTACAAGTCATACTTTCAGTACTTTTCCTCTAATCACCATATCAGAAGCATGAATCCTTTAGATCTCTCCGGAACGACTGAAGTTTTCATCCCTGCTTTTTTTAGTATGTTTCTCTGCATCTTTTTACAGCTGTCACTGACTCACTGCCAAAGAAAGAAAGGCAACATAGGCCAAAGATTAGGCATATGAGCTTTCAAGTCAGCATCCTAAGGGTATAAGCTACATTTGTACATTACCTCTCTGAGCCTTGGTCTCCTCATCCATGAAATGAGAAGGAAATATTGCATATGCTGCAGTTGTTTTAAAGAGTTAATAAGTTTATTTTTGTGCATTGTGTGAGGGTCTGTTCTAGTTGATTTTCATGCAGCTGTCCAATTTTCCCAGCACCACTTGCTGAAGAGATTTTTCCCATTTAATGTCTTGCCTCCTTTGTCAAAGATTAATGACCATAGGTGTTTGGGTTTACTTCTCGGTTCTCTATTCTGTGGCATTGGTCTGTATGGCTGTTTTTGTACCAAGACCACAATGCCTTGATTACTGTAAAGGCTTAAACATAAGACAGGATTACATAAAACTCCTAGAAGAGAATGTAAGCAAACATTCTCTGGCATCAACCATACAAATGTTTTCCTAGCAGTCTTCCAAAGCAATAGAAATAAAAGCAAAAATAAACCAATGGGACCTAATCAAACTTACAAGCTCTTGCACAGCAAAGAAAACTATAAAAAAAAAGGAAGACAACCTATGGAATGGGAGAAAGTAGTTGTAAACAATATAGCTGACAAAGGTTTAATTTCCAAAATACATAAACAATTCATACAACTCAACAGAAAAAAAAAAAAACTGAAAAATGGGAAAAAGACCTGAATAGACATTTCTCCAAAGAAGAATACAGATGGCCAACAGGCACATGAAAATATGCTCAGCATCACTAATTATTAGATAAATGCAAATCAAAACTACAATGGGGTAACACTTCACACCAGTCAGAATGGCCATCATTAGTTAAGTCTACAAATAACAAATGCTGGAGAGGGTATGGAGAAAAGGGTACCCTCCTACTCTCTTGGTGGGAATGTAAACTGGTACAACCACTGTGGAAAACAGTATGGAGGAACCTCAGAAAACTAAATATAGAACTATCATACAATCCAGCAACATACTCCTGGGCATATATCTGGACAAAACTTTCATTGAAAAAGATACACGCACCCCTATGCTTGATGAAGCAGTATTCACAATAGCCAAGACATGGAAACAACCTATATGTCCACTGATGACATTTAGGAACAGATTAAGAAGATGAGGTACATATACACAATGGAATACTATCAGCCATAAAAAGAACAAAATAATGCCATTTGCAGCAACATGGATGTAACTAGATACTCTTAAACTAAGTGAAGTAAGTCAGAAAAAAAAAATACCATACAATATCACTTATATCTGGAATCTAATATATGGCACAGGTGGACCTATCTATAGAAAAGAAACAAATTCATGGACATGGAAAACAGATTTGTGGTTGCCAAGGGGGAGGGGGAAGGAGTAGGATGGACTAGGAATTGAGGATTAGTAGATGCAAACTCATGCATTGGGAGCGGATAAGCAATGAGATCCTACTGTACAGCACAGGGAATGAAATCTAATCACTTGTGATGGAACATGATGGAGGATATGTGAGAAAAAGAATATATATGTATATATGTATAACTGGGACACTTTGCTGTATGGCAGAAACCAACACTGTAAATCAACTATAATAAAAAATTTAAAAAAACAAAAAATAGTTAATGAATTAATCAACTTAGAATATTTAAGATGACAGAGTACTTATTAAATTTTAATTAGTGGCAGCAATTACTATTCTATTTAGGCATCTCCTCTTATTTCCATTTCCTTAATAATCTCTCTAAGCCTCAAAATGCCTATGCTGCCCCCTCCAGAAACTGTAACATTATTATAGTACTGAATGAATGAATTTGTTTTTTACACTACCAAGAGTAGCATAGCTATCCCCAAATAATTTTATACAAAGGGACATGAATTTCCACAAACCGAAATATATGATGAAGCATAAGTTAGTCCAACAAAGACTCCCCTAGTTATTTCAAATTCTCACATTTTTTAAAAATCCTAAATTTTAGAATTAAAATCTATACTCTAAGTCAAAAATCAAATTCACAATGGTGAAGTAAACTTGGTAATTGAATATCTATCATAAAAAATGTAACTACAGAGCAGAAACAAAATAAAGGATAATTCAGGGAGCTAGATTTTTAAAGTCTTAGATTTTAGTCATGCTACCTTTTGATTTTTTTCATTCTAGTATCTCTGAATTTAAGCCTTTCAACCTCAAATGCTCATTTTCTCTTTTCAGCATAGACCTTAGCTCAACAGAGTAATTAATATAAACAATAATCTAGTAATGCAAATATCCCGAAGTTCTACTTCCTTTTGGCATTAGAGTCCCTAGCAGAATATTAGTTTTTTTGGGTTTTTTTTGTTTTTTTTTTTTTTTTGTCTTTTTGTCTGTATAGGGCTGCAACCACGGGGTATGGAGGTTCCCAGGCTAGGGGTCTAATCGGAGCTGTAGCCACAGGACTACGCCAGAGCCACCACAACACCAGATCCGTGATGCCTCTCTGACCTACACCACAGTTCACAGCAACGCCAGATTCTTAACCCACTGAGCGAGGCCAGGGATCAAACCTGCAACCTCATGGTTCCTACTCAGATTTGTTTCCACGGCGCCACGACAGGAATGTCCCAGAGTATCAGTATTTAGTCACTATTTATTTGAAATTTTCATATGATATTTATATATATTAGAAAGAATAAAAATGCATAAATCCATGCTTTAGAAAAGAAAAAGAAAAAGAAAACTACATAGAGAAAGAGACCTATTCTCTAATATCACCATTAACCACTGTGTGAATTTAAGCAAACCTCTTAAATCCCAGAAGCCAACTTAACCCAGAAGCTAATAAAGCTTCAGCTTGAAGCCTTCTTCCCAGGCCCTAAGAGGAACCCAGCAATGGATTTACACTAAGATTTTCATAAAATTTGCAAAAGATATTTTAACTGCAGTTAAAATAACTCTTCCCATGTTGATTTCTGCCACACTGAAGTGTTTGCAAGCACTTCAGGAATCTGGCTAAGGGGAAGCTGAATTAAGAATGCATGTTGTTGGAGTTCCCGTCGTGGCGCAGTGGTTAATGAATCCGACTAGGAACTATGAGGTTGCGAGTTCGATCCCTGCCTTTGCTCAGTGGGCTAAGGATCCGGCGTTGCCATGAGCTGTGGTGTAGGTTGCAGACGCAGCTCGGATCCCGCGTTGCTGTGGCTCTGGTGTAGGCTGGCAGCTACAGCTCCGATTAGATCCCTAGCCTGGGAACCTCCATATGCCATGGGAGCGGCCCAAGAAATGGAAAAAAGACAAAAAGATAAAAAAAAAAAAAAAAGAATGCATGTTGTCTGATATATTGAAATGATTTTAAGTAGCTTTCATTATATTACCCATCCCCACATACAAATGGCTTCCAAGAACATTCTTACTGTCCATTGGCACAACTTATCCAACTTTATTACACAAAGGCATAGACTGAAGATTATATCATGATATAACTGTGTCCTTTGGCACCCACTACTAAAAAGTATGTGATAAATAAAGGAGAAACAAGATTGACAATGAATGGAGCCAGAACCTAATCTCTGGGAAGTTCTATTTATCAAACATTTTAATGTAAAACTGAAAACAGAAAGTTTATCACCTATGGGGAAAACTGAAGATATCTCTTGTCAAGGTATTCAACAATGCAGCATATATAGCATGAAAGCATATTTTGGCTGAGTTGGAGTTGAGCAAAATAGAATTTATCAGATTATTCTGTTTGCTGATCATTATGTGAGTACATCCATGTTTAAAGCCACAGGGTTTATGCATCTCAATGATAAAGAAATATATATCTCAACTTGTCATTCAAGAGGAAAAGCTGAATTTTCTCCCCATTTTTTTTAAATAGAAAATACTACAAAACCATTTTAGCAGGTAAAAGGCACTGTATTAGTTTGCTAGAGCTGCCATAACAAAATACCCACAGGCTGCATGACTTAAACAACAGAATTTTATTTTCTCACAGTTCTGAAGACTAGAAGTCCAAAATCAAGATGTCAGCAGGTTTGGTTTTTCCTCAGGCCTCTCTCCTTGCCTGTAACTGGCAATCTTGTCACTGAGTCTTTACAGAGTCTTTCCTCTTTGTGTGTCCTTCTTAAAAGGATACCAGTCAGACTGGATTAGGGCCCACCCTAAAGGCCTCATTTTAACTTAAAGGCCCTATTTTCGTTCTGATACACTTGGAGATGAGGGTCTCAACATACAAATTTGGGGGGAACACAACTCAGCCCTCAACAGACACTAAAACTATGTAGCCATACAACATAAGGAAAAGGTAAATTTTGTAGGTAATTAATAATTTTTAAGTATGTTGTTTCTATGGCTTTTGAGATGTTCCCACATTTGTCATCTCTTTAAAATGTGCAATTTGTTGCAATTTATTGTCTCATGTGAAAGATATATTCACTTTTGTACCAAATTTGTATTCATAATTTATTTTGTGTTCTAATAATTTATGTTGTATTCCCTCAAGGGAGCTCTGCTTGCCCCCCATAATTCACTGGATTCAGTCTCTCTGAAACCAGGATCCACTCCTAACTCATAGAATAAATATCTTTATAGATTTAATTGATTGATATCTAAAATAGAAATTATTTCGCTGATGTTGAAAAGTGTAGTTTCCATTTTAATATAAGATATTCGTATTTTGCAAAGAAAATGGTCTCTCTGAAACGTCACATATTGAAAATGCTTCCTAGAATGCTATGAATAAAGTTTTGTTTCCCCTAATACTCAAATGTCCTTAAATCCAGAGATTAAATTCTTTGCTATGTGCTTACAATATTTCATGTCTTGTTCGTACATCTATATATAAAGGTCATAAGTAGAAAAAAATTTAAATACCAATGAAGAAAATGCTGCCTAGTGACACCAACCATATCTACATGAGCCTGACCTTGCCAAGAGGACAAATAAGCATGACATTTAACACTTCTATATTATAGCCTATACATCCTTCTTTAATGGGACACTAATTGTGTAAATAGAGCTTCTCCTGATCATCAGCATGCCCTTGAGTATGATCCGAGTTTTGCCTTAGGCCTAAAGAGATGGAATCCAGAAGAGGAAACAGACTGTATGACCTCAAGAACTGACCTGTTTGAAAGACAAGCAGGGAAGTAATGAGAGAGAGAAATTGGGAAGCTGATTTATAAAATCCTCATGTTTTGCACTTCAAGAAATCCCTTAACTCACACTCATGCAAGATTCTATCATTTTATGTTTAATTTCATGTTTGAAGTCACATAAAAGCAATGAAGCTTGTCAAGCCATCTCACTTTAAGCGTTCCCTGAAATGTTGAGAAGAATTTAGGTCAGATTTCAGGTGCTAAATGCCTCTCTTGTCTCATAATAATCACAGTTCACCTTCACTTGGCAAGGTTTGAAATAAAATATTTGGGGTTGCTTAGGACAAAGCTGCTTTAGAAAGCCTAAAGAAATTACAGTTCAAAGTAGGTAACTGCAATTTTATCTTTTAACATTTAAATTTCATGAGCTTCTTAATTTAGATCTGGATTTCTACCTTCCCAGATCTAATATTAATGACCAAACATACCAGATTTTGTTCCAAAAAAAAAAAAAAAACAGCATAAAATCGATTTCAAACACTCATACACATTCTTAGGTTAAAAAAAAAAAAAATCAGTTGCAAAATGTGCTCCTAATAAGGGTCAAAGATCTGATCAGCCAGGTCTTTAAAATCAAGAAATGCTAGATGCTCATGGTTAGTGTCACTCTCCTAATTTTCTTCTATTTCCTCCTCTGGAAGTATACTTAAATAACATTACATAACAAGATAAAGGTCTTATCCACTTTTGTCTTAACAAAATAAAAACCAGGAAGTTTCTTAATGGTGCCTGTTAATTTTTGGATCAATGAATCAATCATCCCTCTAGTTAGGAGTATTTTAAAGAACTTGCCCATAATCCTCCAGAAAACAACCAATAGTACAGTTTTCTCATTTCAAAGTATCTTTATAATCTGGGCCAGTCTTCTAACTAGACAAGAGTAGAAGAAGTGGGTGGCTATGCTAGAAGATTGGTATGATATTTTGGCAGCTCTGTTTTCTTTGAGATCAACTTATGTTTTACATTTCTTTGTAAAGTTATAACTAATAGAAAAAGATACACTATGTGTCCTCTAGATTGAGACATTTTTGCTTTCTTCATACTACTTTGAACACCCTCTTCCTCTTCCCACACTGGGATAGCATCCAAGGATAAGGAGATAAGAATACAATGAATATCGGTTCAGAGGTTAAGGTAGAAAATGGACAGATTATGGTAGCAGCACAGCACATAGGGTACCTATAATGGATGCCTTACAGAAGCGAATATAGTATGGACAGTTAACTTCAAAGCATAACTTCATCCACGGAAAGATATGGCTCTTCTCTTTGCTTAAATCAAACATGATCTATAAAATATCAAATCTAAGAAAAGGATTTACAAGCATAAATATCTACAGAATATGACAGCTTTGATCAAAAAAAAAAGCTGCAGTACAATTTTTGAAAAAACTTTCTTGATTCAAGTGAATCCCATCTGTGCTTTTTGCCACATTATTTTTATCCTCAAATTTACATATTGTATTTACAAATGTTTCTGTTCTCAGGTTAATTTTAAAGCCAAGTTGGGTATTTAAATGTTTGAATTAAGCATAACAACTAAATAAATGTGAGAACACAAATTTTGGATGTTAAATGCATATAGATGACTATTGAATATTTCTCCTTAATCCTCAGCCAACACGTGAGTTCACTTCCATCTGTCAAATAGCCTACTAGACATATCTATGGTATTGTTCAACCATCACCCTACAATTTTCTAAATACGTCAATTTTCTTCCTCAAAAGTACTGCTTAACATAGTTTCCTTACTTCAATCAATATTATCAAAATTCTTTAACCTACTTAAAACAAATTTCAGCAGCTTCATTCTCTCATTTGTCTCTTTCATCCTCAAATAAGTTCTAAAGATACTGTCTTCCAAAATCTCCTCTTTTATTAACTTAGTCAAGGTTCTCATCACTCTTACCTCAATTACTATGATAAACTCCCAATTCATTTTAATGCCGCAAAAACTACCTCTTGCCCCAATACAGTCATTACATTATATTTTTTAATTCACCATTTTAATCATGATATCCCATTACCCTGGATCAAATGTTCAATAAGTCTTTACGATCTACTGAAAAAATTTTAAGCTTTCTAGTCTGTTACCTGCTTATCACTACCTATCAAATTCTCATATTTCAGGAGTTGATCTGGTCTCACCTCTTCTCCAATTTTTCTTTACCCTTGTGTCATTAAGAAGCAGTGTAGTGAAAGAGGAAACATTTCTCAGACCTGTTACCTATCCACTGTGAAGATTAAGTTAAATCCTTGAACCTTGGCTTCATTATCTGCAAAATAGGGGATAATAAAGCCAAACTCATATGGCCAATGAAATACTAATCACTGTAGGTAAAGTACTAGAAAGGACAAGTGATTTTACTTGTCATAATATTAAATACCAATCCATATTTCTAAATATAATAATAAAATATTATTAAAATTATTACCTTGGCTCGCTAAATGATCCATTTATTTAATGAGATAAAAACTTCCTGCAGCAAATTTTATTATTTCTATACATTCTTATTCTATAAGCTCTTTTAAAATTGATAATACACACCTGATGTATATCGCTCATGTAACTAGAATTCTTTACAAAAACAAAAATGTATACAATAATCCCCTTAAATGACATATCCACAAAAAGCCAGACAGAATTTAATATATTTAACAGTTAAGAAATGAATGTGAAGATTTCTGAATTCAGAAAGACCTGATAGAAAATTTCTAACCATCCTTTTAGCACTATGATTCTTCTGCATAAAATGACTGACAAAGAAGAGAGTGATGTTTTATATATCGAAGGAAGACCCCAAGCACAGCCTGCAGCTCTTCCAAGACAAAACTGTTGTAGAGTATAAGGGCAGGAAGACAAGCTGCTAACTCAAGCGGTCTAGCTGTAAGAGGCATGGCAGTAGCCCAGTAGGAACCCACTTGGAGAAACTATAGAAACTGATAGGTAAGAGGGGCATTCAGACACTAAGAAATAATAGTCAGGTGGTAGCTAGGAGCTATTTTTAGCTTACACAAAAATAATCATTTTAAGTGACACAATACAGTAACATTTTACCAATTGGATAGAGGTCACAATTTCAACCATGTATAGAAAAATATGCTCAAGAATCTGCAAAATAAAACAAAAAAGCTTTCAGGCATCTTTATTAATTTAAAAGAATTGAATGACTCTCATTACCAGTATTCTAGTTTATAGTGTGTGTATACATATATATTTTTCTTTTTTTAGGAATGTACATGTGGGATGTTCCAAAGCTAGGGGTTGAATCAGAGCTGCAGCTGCCGTCTTATGCCACAGCCACAGCAACACTGGATCGAAGCCACATCTGCCACCTATACCACAGCTCATGGCAAAGCTGGATCCTTAACTCACTTAGCGAGGCCAGGGATCAAACCCAATTCCTCGTGGATACTAGTCAGGTTCATTACCACTAAGCTACAACAGGAACTCCATATAGCATATTTTTAAAGAGCAAGGTTTGAAATTACTGCGAGAATAGACTACCTGGGAAACAGGAAAAAAGAAAAAAAAAAAAAAAACGCAACTAAATGCCTGACATAAAGGACAAAAGGATCAAACAGAAAAATCCAAAGCACAGCATTCTAGAACTTTTTTTTACAAGTTCTCTCAGCTTTATATTTTTCAATTGCTCCAGGGGCATCACCTAATTTAGCACAATAAAATGACTAGTATTTTCAATGAAGAAATTTCTTAATTTTTTGTCATCTTCCAAAAACTCTTCCTAAAACATACTGCACAATTTCCTCCCTTACTAAACATATTACATAGGTTCTAATATAATCTTTTTTTCCTTTAATTTTCCTTTTTTTTTTTTGGTTGTTGTTTTCTGTTTGTTTATTTTTGGGTGCTCCTGCAGCATGGGGAATTTCCCAGGCCAGGGACTGAACCCCCACCACAATGGCGACCCAAGCTGCTCCAATGACAAAGCTAGATCCTTAACCTACTGTGCCACAAGAGAACTCCATGACTTTTAATATCTTACAGAGCACTAGGTCTCAAAGAAGGATGCATAAAATGTAGATTAACATTCAGTATATCACACAATTACTTGATAGTACACTCCATTTTTTCATAGAGCTCTTGAAAAACTAGTTTTTTTGTGGGTTTGTTTGCTTGTTTGTTTTGCTTTTTAGGGCCACACCTGCAGCATATGGAAGTTCCTAGGCTAAGCATATAATTGGAACTGCAGCTGCCAGCCACAGCCACAGACACAGTAACACAGGATCTGAGCTGCACGTGGCACCTACACCACAGCTCACGTCAGTGCCGGATCCCCCACCCACTGAGCAAGGCCAGGAATAGAATCTGCATCTTCATGGATACCAGTCAGATTCATTTCTGCTGTGCCAATTTCTTGGAAAAAACTTGGAGAAACATTTACAAAAAATAAGACTTTTCACATAATCATTAGTCCTTTGATATAAAGCTGAGAACATAATGCCAGAAATTATAATTTATAAAAATAATGTTTTTCCAAATATAGTACACATGGTATTATAGGTTGAATGATGTGTATCAAAAGAAAATATGCTGCAATTCTAACCCCTGGGGCATCGGAGTATTACCTCATTCAAGAACAGAGTTGGGAGTTCCTGCTGTGGCACAGTAGGTTAAGAATCAGACTGCAGTAGCTCAGGTTGCTGCAGAGGTGTGGGTTTGATCTCTGGCTGGATGCAGTGGGTAAAGGATGCAGCACTGCCACAGCTGTAGCATAGAACATATAGCTGTGGCTCAGATTCCATCCCTGGCCCAGGAACTTCCATATGCCATGAGTGTGTGGCCATTAAAAAAAAAAGTTATAACTGGAATAATTAGTTAAGATGAGGTCATATTGGAGTAGGGTAGGTCTTTATTCTAATATGACTGGTACCCTTATAAGAAGAGGAAAGAGAAACACAGCAAGGAGAATGTCACTTGAAAACACAGACACATCAGGAAAGTATCATATGATGACAGGCTGCAGTTAGAAGCCAAGCAATGGGCTGATAACCACCAGTGGATACAACAAACAGGTAAGGAAGGATTCTATTCAGTGTCTCATTGGACCATGGCCCTCCAGATACCTTAATTTTTAACTTCTCTAGAAGAGTAAGAGAATAAATTTCCGATGTTTTAAGACACTCAAGTTTACAGTACTTTGTTACAGCAGCCCTAGGAAACCAAAACACACAGGTTACAAGAAGACAAAATTTTGATAACTTGAATATAGGATAAAAGCTAGAATATTTAGAGTAGAGCACTGTATAAATGGACAGTGTAAATAATCTGGAAAGAGGCTTGAGAGCAGATATTCATTGGCCAATTGAGATCTGTTTATATTAATTTTTTAAGAAAACTAATCAAAAGTAACTAAGTTAATATGTATATGAAACTCAATTTAGTTATCTGGAAAATGGGGTTACTGGCTCAATACCTTACAAGATTATTATGATGATTAATTGGGATTCAGGGTATATAGCAAGGAATCAAGAAACACTATTACATTAGCTACTTTATAGTACCAAATTACCTCTCCAGCCTAGGACTTTAATTATCTCAGAGAACTCCAAAGTCACTGCAAAAGTGTTACCGTAGTGAACACAGAGTGGATACTATAAATAGGTTCCCAAATAATAATATAATTTTTCAAACACAATGTCCATAAAACGCTATGCATTAGTTTAATGGCTCAGAGGAGTTAGCACAACTTCTGAAAGCAATACATTTATAAGAAATCAGCATCAAGCCATACATCTTTGAAACTGACCTTCTATGAAAGGAATTCCTATAAGATTCTCTTCTTTGACAGGTTTAGCAGGGAGGCCTTGACCGAAGATTATACATTTGAAGAGAATTTAATTGGACAGAACAGCCTCCAAGAATATAATGGAATGAAAAAGAAGGTACTTACTAAAATGACACTCAAAATACAATTTAAAATTAGTGCTATCATTTTTCTAGCCATATTGTCACTGAGTTAAATTATTTAATATGATGTAAAGCTATTTGCCTGAGACTTCATGTAGGTAATTTTTATGTTTTTAAACAGCTAGACCAAAGCACAAAAAAAATACCCTTCTCTCTTCTAAGTCCTTTTTCCAGTTATCTTCACCTTGTCATGATCATGCTTTCCTGCTACTGCAATTTATTTATTAGTTCAGAGCCTATCAAATGAATAGGCAATGCAATAAAATATGGCTTGTATTCCATCTAGAAGTCACTCCCAGGAAAAAGATGCATATTCTATCCTTATATTTTTCTGTTTTGTACGGCAAATCCTATTATAACAATACCTACTATATCTCATCAAGTCAATGCAAGCATATAGCATCAATGTAAAAGGCTTTCAGAAAGGAAAATTCATTGTATAATTTACCTAAACTGAAAGTGAAAAGCATGAGCACATCTTAATGAGTCAGATTAAAGTATTTGTCAAAAATAGCAAATTCCCATATATGATATCCAACTAAATTAGCTTCCTTAGAAAATGAGCAATTCCTTGGAAATAAATTTCCTAGGTAGCTGAAACTCGTAACTTTATTTCTCTTTATTGAAATATAATTGATTTATAATATTATATTAGTTTCAGGTGCACAGCATAGTGATTCAGTATTTTCACAGATTATACTTAAAAGATAATGGCTATAAGTTCCTGTGCTATAACTACATCATTGTTGCTTATAAACTTTATACATAGTAATTTGTACCTCTTAATCACCTACCCCTATATGACACCTTCCATTTCCTCTCCACAATAGAAACCACGAGTCTCTTTTCTATATCTGCCTGTTTCTCTTTTGCTATATACTTTTATCTGTCTTATTTTTTAGAATCCACATATGTTACATCATACAGTATTTGTCTTTGACTTATTTCACTAAGCATAATATTTTCAAAGTCTATATTCACTGCTGCAAATGGCAGAATTTTATTCTTTTTTCTGTCTGAATAATATTCCACAGCATAGACACACACAATGGAATACCGCACACACATACAATGTTGATGGACACTTGGATTGCTTCCGCATCTTAACTGTTATAAACAGTTCTGCTATGAACACTGGGGTGCTTGTATCTTTTTGAGTTGGCGGGGGTTTTTTGTTTGTTTGTTTGTTTGTCTGTTTTTCTTCTGGATATTCCCAGCAGTGTAATTGCTAGATCATATGGTAGTACTATTCTTAGTTTTGGGGAAGATGAAACTTTCAACTTTGAAAGATAAACTTTGGAAAAGAAATCCTTACCCCTACTTATGGAAATTTCTAAATATAAGGCCTACTTCTTTGTTATTTCTAGTTGGCAATTAAAAGAAGCACTTGAACTTCAATATAGCAGAAGCCTATAACAGTTGAACTAGTAAATCTAACACATGAGAAATAAGATTAGCTATTATAGGAGTTCTCAGCGTGGCACAGTGGTTAACGAATCTGACTAGGAGCCATGAGGTTGCGGGTTCGATCCATGGCCTTGTTCAGTGGGTTAAGGATCCGGCGTTGCTGTGAGCTGTGGTGTAGGTTGCAGATGCGGCTCAGATCCCGAGTTGCTGTGGCTCTGGTGTAGGCTGGTAGCTACAGTTCCGATTCGACCCGTAGCCTGGGAACCTCCATATGCCGCAGGAGCAGCCCAATAAATGACAAAAAGACCAAAAAAAAAAAAAAAAAGGATTAGCTATTATAGAAACCTGCCTAAAGGACCAGATTTCTCCTAAAGCAATGCATAAAGAGCAGTCTGGAAACCTAACTGCAGCACTGTTAAATGTGAAAATATATCACCGTGTAATCAATAGCGTTACCATACCCACAGAAGACAATCTAGGTGTTGGGGTAGGAAGAATAATACATGCAGCAAAATGTGCAACTCCCAATCCTCAGAATGTGAAGACATCACCTTAATTGACAAAAGAGATATTGCAGACATGATTAAGCTAAGAATCTTGAGATGGGGAGAACAGTAAGCATTATCCAGGTAGGTCCAATGCAATTTCAAGGGTCAGAATAAGTGAAAGAGAGTGGCAGGAGAACCAGACAGAGATTGAGAGATTTGATCAGAAATGTTACTCTGATGGCTTTGAAGATGGAAGCGGCAAGGAACCAAGCAATACAGACAGGCTTCTAGAAGCTGGAGAATGCAAGGAAATAGATTGTCAACTACGGCCTCCTGAAGAAACATAGCCCTGCTGACGCTTAAATTTTAGCCCAGTGAGATTCATTTCAGACTTCTGACCTCCAGAACCCTAAGATATATGTTGCTTTAAGCCACTAAGTTTGAGGTAATTTGTTACAGTCCCAACAGGAAACTAATACAGTGGTCTTCATAAAGCATTGAAAAAACACTGAAAAAGAACAAAATATAGGGAAGATTTTTTATTCAGCATGATAACAAGAGAAAGACTCTGAAGTGCACCAGTTATTGTAAATGTACACTCTTTCTGCTCAGGAGACCTTGTGGGTTTTTAAGCAACTTAGATAAAACATTCCACAAAACAATGCAAATTCCCTTTGATCTGCTGCAATGCTCCCCATGCAAACTGTTCATGATCAAATTGGCTTCCAGAATATAAAAGAAGACAGCACCCTGAGTACTGAATTGTAATATAAAAATGGCATTATCTCCACTACAAATGAACCAAAAGTAAGAAGCATCTCTTGATTTTTTTGAGTCCGTTAAAAAAAGATGCATCCTCAAGTTCCTGCTGTGGCATAGGGGGTTAAGAATCCAACTGCAGGGGCTCCAGTTACTGCAGAGGTGTGTGTTCAATCCCTGGCTTGTTTCACTGGGTTAAAGGATCTGGTGTTGCCGCAGCTGTGGCATGGGTCGCAGCTGTGGCTGGGATTCAATCCCTGGCTGGGGAACATCCATATGCTGCAGGTGCAGCCATTAAAAAAAAAAAAAAAAAAAAAGATACATCCTAACAAATTATCTGGCCCTCATTGCAGAGGATTAGATTGATGACCACTCTTTCTGAGTTCTGGATACCTGACATGATCCTTTTTTAACACCGTTATCTCACATTTTTGGTCACTTAACTCAAATATATATATCGTAAATTATTTGAAATATTTTAAAAATTCAAGATTTAATAATTAAGTACTTAAATATTTAAATAATTAAGTGGGAGTATCATAGTAACTATAAGTATTATAGAAAGTATATTTTGAAGGCTAACTATGAACCAGGCACTACACTATGAACTTTAGAATCATAATCACCTTTAATCTTCAGAATAATTTCTGAGGCATAGCACAGTGAAGAAATGATACTTATGAGCAGCTAAGTACCTTGTCCACAATCACACAATTAATAAGGAGTCAGAAGTTGAATCCCTGTGTGTCTGCTTCAAAGCCCCAAGCTCTGAACTATTATCACTGTAAAATAAAAATGCTGTTTGGGGCTACTAATAGGTTCTCACTCCCACAGCAAATTGCCCCTGGCAAGCTAGATTTTTGAGAGTCTTGAATGATGTCTCTACTGGTTTTTTTCCTATCTTGTTATCAGAATCTAATTTATATCTCCCACATAAATTAGAGAACAAAGCTTACTAAAAAGTATGACCAAATTATAGCTCATAGGCCGTTACTCTAGGAGAGCACATTATCTACAAGTTGCCTTCTATGAAACATTAGCCTTGAAAATTATTTTAACATAAAATAATAATACTATTAAGTCTAGTAAGTTACTGACTCAGAAGAACTTACCACACTGTTTTATAATCATTGGTAATATATTTTTTCCTGGTTAGATTATATCCTACCTGGGAAAAAGAACCAGGAATTACTTGGGTGTGTATCCTTGTCTATGGCAGATCCTTATGAAAAATCTCCTGCATGAAGCCTGAAAAATACACCAACAATGCTCACTGGAAACAAGTCTCCCTTTTAGTGGGAAGCTGGAGACATTAACAGACAATGATTGTGCGAGGACCATTAGCAGACTGTATATATTCTACCTATTGTCCTAAACATGCTGCCCTAAGTCTGTGCACCTTTTCCCAAAACTAGAGACTGCATATTGCAATAAGGAAGAAGAATACCAAATAGCCTCCAGTTTCCTAGAAGTTGTTTGTGCTATATTTATATTTAAAAATAGAGATAAATTTTCTCTGAAGGGTTACAAGTGGGGTAATAAAATTATGTCTGAATGTCATCCAAAGACCCATGCTTTCTCCCCTCAGATGACTGAGCCAGAAGATCACCCCTTTGCAACAGTCATTGAGAAAGTAATGATAACCAGATCCTAGACCACTGGAACAGCTGAATAATTTCTTTCACCTTTAGGCAGAAGACCAGAAGTAGTTCAATTAACTTCTGAATTCTGTTTAACATTGGAATTTGATGAGAAAATAAATGAATAGTAAAACCATGTTGCATAGTTTATGTCTCTTGATGTCATGAAATTTGTCTCGTAATTTAAAAAATCAAAGCAGAGTGTTTTCCTGAAAGGTCCATCACCCCTGACTTGGGCAAATGCTAGACTATCTAGAGATGACAGGTATTAACTTTCAATATATAGGTGATTTATTAGATGAATCCGTAAGTAAATGAATGATGGAAATGTAAATTGATAAAGCATGTGAAGTTGGAGAAAAGAAAATCAATCTGAATTTGGATTTTTAAAGGCAGTGCTTAATTCATCTCTAAAATTCAATTTGTTTCAATGAATATAAACCACTAGACCCAAGAACAGGAAAAGCTGATTAGGAATGTTAATTAAAAATACTTAATTTTCTGGGCATGATGAGCTACATGAAGAAATACTATTCACACTCAGATACTTCTCAGAGAACTGCCAAGCAGGGAAAAAAAGTTAATTTTGTGGGAAATATATGTAAACAACTGTAGTTTGCCTGTTTAGCCATGCTTATTTAAGTATAGTTTTGAATATGTGTTATTAGATAAGTAAAAGCTAAAAAGCAAAGCAAGTCTGTAATTATTTGTTTTCTAACCAAGAAGCTGAGTCTTACAACTAGCAATACAACCTCACTGATACTAATTGCATTCATCTAACAAAACTGATTTAAGTAACTGCTGTGCTCTAGGCACTGTAGAGGCTCTGGGGTTACAAAGATGAGTAAAAGTATGTCTCACTCCTAGGAAAACTCAGAGTCTAGGAGATCAGACAGGTTCACAATAATTCACCTACACATGTTCTGATGAATGCTATGATAAAGGTCTTTTCCAATGACCATGTGAGGACCATTAAGGAACCATAAATTCTGCCTTGGCATTGGTGGAAACTGGGGAAGCTTCATAGAGAAGTTACCTAAGCATCTGGTTTTAAAGGATGGCAATGGAAAGGGGACATCCGTGAAGAGATGACAGCAGTGTGAGTAGAAACAAGGATGAAACTAAATGGCAGTACTTCAGGAAGTGAACAGATGGGCTAGGACACAGGATTTGTAATGGGCAGTCATTGGAAACAGGGCAAAAATTAAGCAAGAACCAATGGTGGAACTGTTGAAATTTTTTTCTGTGGCAACAAAGTGTGGATGGTAATACTGTCCATTCATATATCTTTCTGACCAAGTAGAACTTACAATGGAGGTTTTAACCTTTTTTTATTTTGGATTCCTATGGTTAAGCAAGGGATCAGATCCATGTCATTAGACCGGGGGTGGGGGGGTGGGGGGGTGGAAGAGTTGGAAAAAGGATCAGGGAGTTGGTTTTAGAAGCTTTTAGAGAAGATTAAGGCAGTGGGTAAGGAAATGGAGAGAAGAGAAAAGAATAAAACCAGGCTCTGCTGAACAACTGCCAAGTGTATTACAGTGGACACAGCATGATCTTTGGATTCAGACACGCCTGTGTTAGAATTCTAGCTCCACAATTACTAGTATGTTACCTTGTGCAAATCATACTCACCCTCTTCAAGCCTCGGTTTCCCCATTTGTAAAATGGTAAAAACAAATACTGTATATCCCCTAAAGTTAATTAAGATAATGCACACAGAAAATGATCAAAAGAGTAGTTTTCATGACTGTCATTTTTAAATGCATGCATTACCAGTTTGTTCACCTTATAATCACCTTGCATATACCTAAATGTAGCTGTGTTTAATAAAAACTCAAATCAGTTTATTATTCTTATTCTCAAACATTCTAACATACTACATTCAAATAAACTTCACTAATCAAAAATACAAAGTCAAAAATCCTGGGAAAGTGGTGAAAGTAGTTGAAATGTAATTTTGAAACTTCTGAATCTCCATATAGAAACTGGAAAGTCATTACACTGCAAAAGTAAGAACCCATGGACAACATTTACCAAAGGCAGGTGACAAGATGTTCTGCAAAGTAAATGTGAGTGGTTTCAAACAACTAACAACTACAAGACCTGTGTGGTATCATCGCTCTGTGAAAAGAAACAGAGGGAACCAACAGACCAAAGACCTTGAGGGCCACTGGCCAGTTTTAAAAACCACAACTGAATGGAAGGGGTTTTCTTCACTCAAATAGTGTCCTATGGTGAGGGCTAAAGGAGACAGAACCATTTAATACTTGTAATTTCTAAAGAGGGATTTTCCAACCTGCCTTCATGAACATGACTCCATACCGAGGAAAAACTACTGGGAATGGCATCAAAATAGAGTAAAATAGAGACAAGAAGGAAGAAAAAATAAGAAAGCCCAGAAAAGAGAATTGAGGAACCAAGCCAGGAAATCTCAGGAAGCAAGGTATTATATTATTTTAATGATACACAAAAACAACAGACTGTGGGAAAATTTACCAAGTAGCCAGGTTCTTTAATAGATAAATTGTAAGAGAAAAAAGAAGGGGAAGAATAAGATCAAGGTTCAGTGTCTGGTGAGGGTCTGCTTCCTGGTGCAGAAACAGCCACTGTGTCCTCACATGTTGGAAGGAGCGAGGGAGCTCCCTATGGTGTCTTTTACAAGGGCACTAATCTCATTGACGAGGGCTCCATCTTCATGACCTCATCACCTCCCAAAGTCCCCACCTCCAAATATCATTATATTTGGCTTTAGGATTTAATGCATAGATTTTGAGGGCACAGAGATCTTCTGTTTCTATCTGCAAATAAATAGCAAGTTGACAACTTGACTTTAACTGAAGTGCCAAGGTCATAGGGCATCCAAGGGGCCCAAAATATAAGGAGAGACAAGAGAAGAGACAAGAGGTGAATAGTGATTTAACCAGCCAAGCTACATCTGGACACTGATAAGAAGAGATCAAGGGTTGCAAACTTTTTCTTCTTGGGCCAGATAGTAAATATTTTCAGCTTTGGAAGCTACTCAGGCTGGGTCAGAACTACTCAGCTCTGTCAAAAACAGACATAGCAAATAGGTAAAGGAAAGAGCATGGATATATCCCAAAGGAAGCTTATTTACAAAAAATTCATAGTGGCCATGGTTTGCTGTCCCTGAGCCAGATATATGGTCAACTGCTGGAGACTGAGTATGCCCGGGCAAGAGAGTAAAGCCCCCAGGAGCTGCAAATACAGAGACAGTTCTTCTCCCAGGGATTCAGAAAAATGATCAGGAAATCCTTGTGAAATGAAATAATAATTCCTAACACTTCAGGTAATATATTTAAAGAGTTATAAGGAAAAATTATAAGAATGACAGGAAACGTGGAGTTTACGTCATGGCTCAGCAGATAACGAACTTAACTAGCATCCACGAAGACGTGGGTTTGATCCCTGGCTTCACTCATTGGGTTAAGATCTGTCATTGCTGTGAGCTGTGGTGTAGTTCACAGATGTGGCTCAAATCCCACGTTGCTGTGGCTCTGGCATAGACCTGCAGCTACAGCTCTGATTAGACTCCTAGCCTGGGAACCTCCATGTGCTGTGGGTGCAGCCCTAAAAAGACAAAAAGACTAAAAGAAAGAAAGAAAAAAAAAAAGAATGACAGGAAGCTAATTGAAAGAAGTCAGATAACGAAGGCTCTAAAGAAACTACAATTAAATAGTTTAAAATTGAGTAGGTTTTTGGTTTTTTTGGTCTTCAGTCCCCAGGACGACTAAGACAAATACAAGCTACTTTTTAGGAGAAGGTGGGGGAAAAAATGGAAAAAAATGATAGTCAGTGAATTTCCAACAGAGAGGCAAGGAACTTAGAGAATCCCTTCCTGAAGGTGTTTTTAAAACTGTTTTCTTTTCCTTTTATTTTATTTTATTGTTCTGTTAATTCAGTCAACTGATAAGGCATGAGTAGATTTTCCAAAAAGCAAATGTTTCTTCATATGCTCTGGTTTTATAATATTAAAAAGTATGATATATATTTTCCCCTCCAATGAATGAATAAATTTCTCAAGATTAGCTTTGGAGAGCACATATCCAAGCAGATTCACAAAAGTTCAATCACAACATACACATAAAAGGGGTATTGTATGACTCCCTATCCCTACCTACCATTTGAAATAGATAAAATCCTTGGAAATTATGGAAGAAAAAAAACATGTAACATCTGTTTCAGATGTTTCAATGTTTGATGTAGTCACTATTGGGAGAAAGCCCAGAATTCTTGTAATATGGGAAAAAAGTCACAATGGCTTGTTCATAATAATGTTTATGGTTTCCAATTTTAACCATAGATCTCCTTTTTTTTCTTTATATAAACTATTCTGTGCTTAACAGCAATTACATAATCTGAGCATGGGCATTAATTAACTATTCCTAAAATATGTGCCATTTATTCTTATTTTTGTCACTTAGCAAGATCATTCTAAATGTCTATGCTTAAAGTAATACACTGTGTTCCTTAGCGATAAAATAGAAATCACAAATTTAACATTCATATCTTTTATTTAGAATTTTGCCCCTCCTTAGTTTTTCTATCTACTTATTAGCCATTTGGCTGCTAACTGAAACCCCTCTCCAAGAAAAAAATAAAACAGACTAAAATTAAGTCAATCAAACTTTATTAGAAAGTCTTATAAAGTCAGAATTAAGCTGCTTGTAATATATTTTTTCTGCATTATCAACTGTTGGAGCAAATACCTTTCATATACATTTATTAGTGTGGTTTTCAATCTGGGTATGTAGGAGGGAAGAGACAGGACCAACTCCATAGCCAAGAAAGAACCTATATTCAAATATTTAGATAAGAGATATAGTTTGTAAAATAGATAAAGAAGCGCCCTCTGAATTTGCATTTGGTGATAGTTCTAGCTAGATTTCATCTGGCTAGGGGTCCAATAAGAGCTATAGCTGACAGCCTACACCACAATCACAGCAATGCAGGATCTGAGCCACATCTGCAACCTATACCAGAGCTCACGGCAAGGCTGGATCCTTAACCCATGGAGCGAGGCCAGGTATCGAACATGCATCCTCATGAATCCTAGTCGGGTTTGCCACTGAGCCACAATGGGAACTTCCTAGCTAGGTTTCATCTTAACTGTCAGGTCATCACCTTTCAGATGTTTGACCCTGGCTAGGTAGCTTAATCACCCTGAGCCTCAATTCACAGGAGATAGAATGAGAGCAACCAAGTTCTCTGCATAGGGCTGCAGGGAAGAGCAGATGAAATAACATAAAGGGCCTAGGACAGTCCCTGTACTTGGTATATTCAGCAAACACTCTTTTCCATCCCCACAGTGTCTGGGTAGTGACAAGGTCTACTGCTGTTGTTTTTACTGTTATTGCCACTGTTTCTGACTATGTATGAGACTGACCCTTCTACAACTTTGTTTTACCAAACAGAAATTTGCCTGCTTCAGTTTCCAGTGTAAATGTTAACACTAAATCTAGGCACTGGTTCTCAACTAGGGCAATTTTGCCCCGCAAGGGTATTTCCAGGGACATTTTTAACTGTCACAACTGGAAAAGTGGGAGTGGCAAAGTGTGCTAGTGGCATCTTTTAGATAGAGGCCAGGGATACTACTAAACGGCCTACACAAGAATCACTGAAACTAAAATGTCAAAAGTACTGGAGTTGAGAAACTCTGATCTGAATTAGTAAAGTTGACACATTTAACGCTGCTTCTTCAGTGAATACCCATTACACAGAGCAGGGTACATGTTTTTCCACTCTAGCAATTTTTGAAGTAAGCAGTCACCACTCTCGGAACACAAAATATTCCATTAGTAAAACAGCTATGCTGTTAATTATTGTGTGAATTGCCAAGACATCAGTGAAACAAGAGCTTCTCTGCAGTTCATTAACTGACACAGCTGTGATTCCAGACAATGTCTACAAGTCTGTCTGCTTAATAAAAAGTGGCCCAATTCTCCCATTAATTTAAGCTAGAAAAAGTTCTTGAGAATGGTCCACAAGAGACAATGAGCTTCATCTCTCTTTAAAGGCAAAACAAGAGTTCTAAAGACAAATGGAGGGCAGAAAATTAGCAGGGAAAACCAGTAAGTAATCATGTACCATGAGATTATGATTTACATGAGCCAACAGTGATGGAGAAATGATAAGCTCTTTACATCCCACTGAGCTATGAACAGAAGATGAGTTGCTTACAACATACAAAGGAAAGAAGATCCATACACTTATACATTCTGAAGTTTCATCCTAAAGAAAAGTTTAATTTATCCTAAAGAAATGTTTATCCTAAAGGAAAGTTTAATTTCTTCCATAGGTATTTAATGAGACTTTTGAATAATTCTTGTGGTTTGATTTAATAGTAAAATTCAATCAGAGAGAGCTTGTACAATTTCAGGTGCTGATAGTAAAAACAATATAAAAATGATACCTTAATTTCATACTGAACTATGCCCAATTAACTAATACTGAGTAGATAGTTTCTATAGGTTTTCTCTAACACAATCCATCTTTAAACCAGCCAAATGGGTTCTCATTTGATTCTATATAATAAACATTGTCTATCCTTAGATCCAGGAAGACACTATCAACCAGTACAGGTTGGCCAATCTTTTCTAAAGACATATCTATGGGCTTAAGGAGGCCATTGTGGGTCTCCCACCAACCTCTGCAACCCTTCCCCTGGTCATACACCAGCGTGTCCCTACACACAGCAGCAGCTACTAGAGTTTTACTTACTTGTCTTCGCCTCCAGCCCAACTCCCAGGATTCTTTTCACTAAATGGCCCCACTTTTCTATAAATTTGATAGACTCCCAAATATAGACACAGTGTAAAGAGCCATTCTCTCTTCTTTGTCAATCAATTTTTTTTTTTTCTTTCTAGGGCCTCATCCACACAGTATATGGAGGTTCCCAGGCAAGGGGTCAAATTGGAGCTGTAGCCACAGGCCTACGGCACAGCCACAGGAACGTCAGATCCGAGCTGAGTCTGTGAACTACACCACAGCTCACAGCAACAATGAATCCTTAACCCACTGAGTGTGGCCAGGCATCGAACCAGTAACTTCATGGTTCCTAGTTGGATTCGTTTCTGCTGAGCCATGACAGGAACTTCCGTCAATCAATTTTGCCTATATACTTTGGGGCAAAAATTTGTGCATAGGAATGGGAAATTTGGAACAGAATAATATTTGACCAAAAGTTAAAGACTCAATACTGTTTGGGAACAATCAATTGAAAGCAATCCTGTTTGATATAATTTGTGAGGTTGTTCCTCTATAGTTCAAGTTTGTCCGCCAAAAATAAGTTTGGTAATTGCTTCAAATTTTAACCCTGAAAAGCAAACTGCATAGGCACATTATTTAAAATACTCAAAAAGTCAACACCAAGGTTTACCTATGGAAATGATATATAATTCTGCTAATTTAATCATAGAGAACATCTACAGATGTTATAATATCAAGAAACATTTCGTCATTATGTAACTGTCATATTATGAGCTTAACTATATCCCCCTAAAACTCATACGATCAAGTCCTAAACTAAAAGTCTCTGTATTTGGAGATTAGGTTTTAAAGAGGTAATCAAAGTTAAATAAGTATGGTGGACCCTAGTCTGGTATGACTGTTGTCCTTATTAGAAGAGAAGATTAGGATGCAGACACACCAGGGGAAAGTCCATGTGAAGAAACTAGAAGAGAGTCATCAACAAGCCAAGGAGAGAGTCCTTAGAGGAAATGAATTCAGCCAACACCTTGATCTCAGACTTTGAGCCTCCAGAATGGAAAATAAATTTCTGTTGTTTAAGCCACCCTATCTGTGCTACTCTGTATGGCAGTCCCAGCAGATGAATATACCCAGGTAGCCCAAACACAATGATTTTTGAAAAGCCCCCCCCCATTTATTATTTCCACAATTAAATGTGATTAACTAATTTTGGTTTATCTGCATCCAAAAGAACAAAAGGAAATAGAGCAGATACTGTAGTCAGCAGGTCTTCCACTTCCCTGGGCAGTGAGAATCACTTATCTATGTTTACATTAAGTCTGACCAATCAGTTAGTGTTGCATTTATAAATAAAAGGAGATACTTCATTTCGGCTTGGAGACAAAAAGGGTTTTATTTTCTTTTTAAATTTTTTTTCAGTGAAGTGTTAGACACTCTAAGGGGCTTAGTGTGTCTTTTTCACCACTTAACCCTCAGCACCTAGAACTGTTCTGGACAATGTCACTGCTTAATCACTAGTTCTTGAGTGCTGAAAGAACCACTGAATAGAAAACACTAGTAGCTTCTCCTGGTTCCTAAGAGGACAGAAAATAGCATAGGCTGCTGCTTCTTTCCCAGAAATTCACCCTTAGGACAAAAGACAGAAGAAACCATAGATCCGAAGAACCAATATAAAAAGTATGAGAAAACTCCTGTGGGATTATAACACCATGGGGTAGACTGTGGCTGGGCACAGAATCGGGATAATTTGGGAGGCACTCTGCTCTTGCCTCTCCTAAACATTTTTTTTAAAGAATCATTATCTGTCTCACACCATTTGCCAGACTGGAACCAGCAGTAACAATACATCTATATCAAAGTTACCTGATCTGAAGCAATAAAAGCAACCAATAAAAAAGAGGTACTGAGAATATGTGTCTAGAACCAAGTAAAATACTAATAAATAACATATACTAGAAAAAGAAATGAAATAATATAAACTGAATAATACTCATAAACCTATATGTGACACTTATAAAGTTTCATTTAAGTGGAAATTTAAGTATATTCATTGAGAAAGAACGAGTTGGAAAAAAAAATGTCAGTCCTTGAACTTGGAAAGTGTGAAGAAAACCAAAAAACCAACATAGCAAACTCAGAGAAATAAGGAGGAAGAAACTAATAAAGACACTAACAAAAATCAATAAATAGAGAAAAAAAATCCACCCAAAAAACAGTGAAGAAAAACAAAAATGTAAAAGTAAAAAACATATATACAATGGAATATTACTCAGCCATAAAAATGAATTAATGCCAATTTGTAGCAATATGGATGGACCTAGAGATTATCATTAGATAAAGTAAGTCAAACAGAGAAAGACAAATACTATATGATATCACTTATATATGGAATATAAAAAAATGATACAGGAGTTCCTGTCATGGCTCAGAGATAATGAACCCAACTAGTAACCATGAGGATGCAGTTTTGATCCCTAGCCTTGCTCAGTGGGGTAAGGATCCGGTGTTGCCACAAGCCATGGAGTAGGTCACAGACATGGCTTGGATCTGAAGTTGCTCTGGCTGTGACGTAGGTCAGCAGCTGCAGCTCTGTTTCGACCCCTAGCCTGGGAATTTCCATATGCCCAGGTGCGGCCCTAAAAAAAAAGGGCAAAAAAACCCCCAATACAAATGAACTTATTTACAAAACAGAAAAAGACTCACAGACATAAAAAACAAACTCATGGTTAGGGTTCGAAGGATAGAAAAATTAGCAATTTTGGATTAACATACACACTACTATATATAAAACAGGTAAACAGCAAGCACCTACTGTATAGCACAGGGAACTATACTAAATGTCTTGTTATACTCTATAATGGAAAATAATTTGAAAGAGAATATATATAACTATGTAATACAACTGAATCACTTTGCTGTACACTTGAAACTAACACAATATTATAAATTAACTGTATATCAATTAAAAAAAGAAATGATATACACAAACACATGTATATAATTCATAGAATATAGAGCAAAAGGCTAATTATTATTTTTTAAGAAGTGTGATTTGAGTGATTTCTAGTTTTTTCATTTGCTAAAATTGCAAAATAATTACTACCTTTGCAAAATAAAATTTGCCCTATTAAGGGATAAAAACATTTAAAATGTGCATTACTCATCCCAAGCTACAGGAAAAAAGCTCAAATTTTCAATGATACAGTCATCCTTCAACTGTCTGCCTTATGATAGTAATTCCCAAAGTTTGTTTCTTAGGATGTTATTTGTTACTCCTTGTAAACAGCAATTGTGGTCCAATAAATTTGGAAAATAAGGGGTACAAAAAAGCTTTTAGGAGATTAATAGAAAAATAGACTCTGGCAATTAGTGTTGGGAAAGAATAAGGAAAATAAAGAGAGGAAGAAAGAGGTAAAAAAAGATATAAATAGAAAACTGAAGGGAGGAAAAAATAACTCTAGACATGAAAGGATATTAAAATTATAAAAGAATATTGTGAGCACCCAGAGAAAAATTCTTGCCTTTCAAAGAAAATCAGAAAGAAGGAAAGGTTCTCATTCTATGAAGATGGTCTAATCTTTACTCCCAACTTAGGTAAAGACAGTACAAAAAAAAAGTATATGTCACTCAATTATAAATGCATGCAAATTCCAAAATAAATATTAGCCAAATGCAAAGGTATACTGAAATAAAATTTAATATGACCAAGTAGGATTTATCCCAGAACTGGGAGAATATTTTAGTACAAAAAATGCAGCAATATAATTCACCATATCAACATATAAACATATAATTATTTCAAGAGATGGAGGAAATTGGATTGGATAAAACCTAAAACATATTTATGACTAAAAAAGAAATCTACTCCTAGAAAACTAAGAATAGAAGGAAATAGCCTAAAATCAATGGTAGTTAGGAACTAAATACCTATACCAAACATTATGCTTGAACACCATATTTAAGGGAAAAATCCAAGGCACGTTCTTTTACAATTAAGATAAGCATTCATACAAAATTGTATATTGAATTTCAGAAGACTTGAAGAATTGCAATTGGACCTCTTGCAATTGCAAAATTATACATGCTTTGAATAGTACTATAAATTCTGGCAAATGCTATAAAAAAAAGACAGGGATATAAAAGTACAAAGAGTGGAAGGAAAGGAATAAAACTGTCCTTTAGACAATATGATGGTCTATAATAAAAAAAAAAGATAGAATTATACAAACTTATACAAACTATTAAAACAAACAAAAAGTTTTATTAAATACAGGATCAATTTATAAAAATCACAAATATTATGCTACAAATAAGCAAATAACCAGCTAGAGAATATAATGAGAAATAAAATACCCTTCATAATAGGAATAATAAAAAAAAAGAAAACCTACAAAGCAGGAACAATTTAAAAAGAATATTTAAAACCCATAGCAATAAAAATAGTATGTTATGAATAAAATTAAACAAATGGAACAAAACAGAGAGACTCAGAGACTGTCTGCAGCAAAACGACAACTTAATATATAACAATATATGAGTCATATCACAAATCAAGGTGTGAGTAATGTGGCAACAAAAGTGAAGGGGGAAAGGATAAATTTCTCTGTAGAAACAAGGAAAATAGATTTCTGTGCAATGGGTAGAAAGACATGAATAAAAATGTTTTTCTACCTTTAAATACCACATATAGAGAGTTCCCGTTGTGGCTCAGTGGTAACAAAGACGACTAGTATCCACGAGGATGTGGGCTCGATCCCTGGCCTCGCTAAGTGGGTTAAGAATCTGGCATTGCTGTGAGCTGTGGTGTAGGCTGCAGATGTGGATTGGATCCCTCATTGCTGTGGCAGTGGTGTAGGCTGGCTGCTGCAGCTTCACTAGCCTGGGAACTTCATATGCCCCAGGTGAGGCCTTAAAAGAAAAAGAAAAAAAAAAAAAAACACACATACAAAAGAGTACTTCAAATGCTTAGGAAAACTTAACATGAAAAGTTAAACTATGAAGTTAATAAAAGAAACATCTTGTACAATGTTTTCCTTGTCATTTTTGACACCCTGTGACAGCAGTGGAGGCCAAATTGTTACTTCGAACAGTCAAACAGGCCTAGGGGATCTGGCTGAGTGATAACAGAATAAGTCAGAGGCAGATCAAGGCACATGAAGCATAACGGAAATTAATTTGTACAAACAAATTAAAAAGAAGCTCATTCTATCGTAACTTTTAAAAATATAAACATAGAAGATGGCGGGGGAGTAGGGGGACACGCTCGCCCTCTCCCACAAACACAACAAAAAAAAGCACATCTACAGAATAAATGACTCGCACAGAACAGCAACCAATCGCTGGCAGAAGAACCTAAACTCCAATAACGGCAAGAAGTTCGTGACATTACGGGGCAGAATGGGAGAAAAGAGGAGAGTGAGAGAAGGTGAATCTGAGTGGGACGGGCGCTCCCAAAAGGGAACTGCGGAGGAGAAAGGGATCCCGCACCCTGGAAAGTCACCTACACGGGGGAAAGATCAAACGAACCGGAGGAATCTCCAGATGCAGAGAAGAGTGTAGCAGTAAGTTGGAGTACAGAAAAGCCGATCAAGAACCGAACAGACCATCTGAACTACGGGCACGGTCACCAAAAATTGAGACACCTGGGTGGGGGCTGGGCACCGAGTCCTAGGCTCCAGAGGTTAGTCCCCGGGCTAGGGGGAGCAGGGCAGAGCGGAAACTGCCTGGGAGGTCTAGAAACCATTTGACAGGGCAGAGACTGCCTGGGAGACTAGAAAACAAAGCTGTCGCAGAGGAAGGGAGCAATACTCTAGGGGCGGGGAAGTGGAAAGCCGCATCAGAGGGAACCTGGGAGAAGAGCCTGGTCTGCGCCCGTGCTGGGGAGGGGAGAGAAGAAGGGGTGGGTCCCCATAGAATACCCCCCATGCCACAGCAAGCTTACAGGCCCGCTAGCTAGCTGAAAGCTGTGCTTCCCAGTGCATCCCCTCCCCCCACCCCCGCCACCCCCTATGCTCTCGTGGAACCTGGGGCTGCCTGCCATCCAGGAGGGCTGGCCTCAACAATTGCCTGAAGCCTACCACCGCAGGGGCTGTCCCTGCACAGGTCTGCTTGCCCTTTGGAGGGGCTACACTTCCGCAGAGTAGCACCAAACACCACCAGCCCCCGAGAAAAGGCCTGCAGCCCAGAAAAGCTAGAACAAGCCTAGCCAGGCAGTGAATAGATCTGCCTAATTCCCGGACGGTTTTTCTGAGTCGGGCTGCCCCGGGGAGGAGCCTCTTCGGTTTCCAATGGCCCTGCTACCCGCCCAAGCCCCCAGGGGGTGCCCTAGTGGATCAGCTGCATAGGACTGCCAGCCCCAGGCAGGACCCCCTACAGGCCAGAAAAGCAGCAACAAGCCTGGCCGAGTCGGGAAAAGATCTCAGGCAGTTTTTCTGAGTCAGGCTGCCCCGGGGAGGAGCCTCTTGGGTTTCCAGTGGCCCTGCTACCCGCCCAAGCCCCTAGGGGGTGCCCCACTCCCGCGGAATATCTGCTCAGCACCACCAGCCCCCTAGAAGAGCCCCTGCAGCCCAAAAAAGCTGCAACAAGCTTGGCCAGACTGTGAAAAGATCTGCCTACATTCTCAGGCCAGCCTTCTGAGTTGGGCTGCCCTAGGGAAGAGCCTCTTAGGTTCTCAGTGACCCAGATAGCTGCTCCAGCCCCCAGGGGGTGCTGCACTCCTGAGGAACAGCTGCCCAACACCGCCAACCCCCTGCAAGAACCCCACAGCCTAAAAACACCAGAGCAATCTCTGCATGACCAAGGGAAATCTGCTACCATCGTGGTGTGGACCTCCCAGTCCTGTCTGCCCTCAGGAAGTCCTCCTTTGCTTCAAAGAAACACTGTTAGCCCCATCAACACTCCAGAAAAGCCACACTGCCTCAAAAAAGATTGACCAACAACGCCAGCCCTCAGGAAATATTCCACGGCAGTGACAAGGCAAACACTGCCCGATAACGGAGAGTACAACTCCCTCAGGAGAAAGAAAACAACAAGCAAGGTGAAGAAGCAGAGAAACCACCCCCGGTCAAACCAACAGGAGAACTCACCTAAAACAGTCAACAATGAAACAGTCTGACAGACCTGGAGTTCAAAAGAGAAACAGTGAAAATACTGAAGGAATTAAGAGAAGATATGAACAGTAATGCAGATACCCTCAGAAAGGAACTAGAAAATATAAGGAGGAGCCAAGAAAAACTAGAACATTCATTTGCAGAGATGCAAACTGAACTAAGGGCAGTAAAAACCAGAATGAATAATGCAGAAGAACGAATCAGTGATATGGAAGATAGAATAATGGAAATCACTCAATCCGGTCAACAGACAGAAAACCGAATCAAAAAACTGGAAAGCAATATAAGAGACCTATGGGATAATATAAAGCGGGCCAATCTACGCATGATAGGAATTCCAGAAGGAGTAGAAAAAGATAAGGGGATGGGAAATATATTTGAAGAAATTATCGCTGGAAACTTCCCAAATCTAAAGGATACTGGGTTGAAGATACAAGAATCACAGAGGGCCCCAAACAAACTGAACCCAAACAGACCCACAGCAAGACACATCATAATAAAAATGGCAAAAGTTAGTGATAAAGAGAGGATCCTAAAGGCAGCAAGAGAAAAACAGAATGTTACCTACAAGGGAACCCCCATAAGAATATCAGCTGACTTCTCTACAGAAACACTACAGGCCAGGAGGGAATGGCAAGAGATATTTGAAATGCTCAAAGGAAATAATATGCAACCTAGAACACTCTATCCAGCAAGAATATCATTTCAAATAGAAGGGGAAATAAAAATTTTTTCCAACAAACAATAAACTTAAAGAATACTGCAACACAAAACCCAGGTTCAAGGAAATATTGAAAGGGCTTCTCTAAACCAAAAAGGAAGGAAGGAAAGGGAAAAGAAAAAAAAAAGAAGAGGAAGAACTAGGACTGAGGAAACCACAATCAGAGAGCAGTCACTCAAATAAGCCAGCATACAGATTTAATCATGAACATGCTTCAAACAAAATAAAATTAAAAAGAAAAGAATAAAAAAGAGTCATCAAAACCATAAAATGTGGGCAAGGGATGTTAGGAAGTAAATAACCCTTTTTGTTTGTTTGTATGTTTCTCTTCTCAATTTTAATATAGTAATGAAGTGTTTGAACTTACAGGACCATCAGGCTAAAACACACAATTATGGGAAGGGGTTAGCATACTTAAAAAAACAGGGCAACCACAAGCCAAAACCAAATATTGCATTTGCAAAAAATGAAAAAAAAATACACTCAAGCAGATAATAACAGGAGACCATCCAACCAAAAAAAAAAAAAAAAGAAAGGAAGAATGGAGAACCATAGAATCAACTGGAACACGAGGTTCAAATGGCAATAAATAATCATCTATCAATTATCACCTTAAATGTCAATGGACTGAACGCCCCAATCAAAAGACACAGAGTGGCTGAGTGGATAAAAAGGCAAAAAGCTTCAATATGCTGCCTACAAGAAACTCACCTTAGGACAAAAGATACATATAGATTGAAAGTGAAGGGGTGGGAAAAAATATTTCACGCCAATAGACATGACAGAAAAGCAGGAGTCGCAACGCTCATGTCAGACAAAATAGACTTTAAAACAAAAGAAATAAAGAAAGACAAAGAAGGACACTACTTAATGATTAAGGGATCCATCCAAGGAGAGGATGTTACTATCGTCAACATATATGCCCCAAATACAGGAGCACCCAGATACATACAACAAATATTAACAGACATAAAGGGAGATATTGATGAGAATACAATCATAGTAGGAGACCTTAATACCCCCCTCACATCAATGGACAGATCCTCTAGACAGAAAACCAATAAAGCAACAGGGATCCTAAAGGAAACAATAGAAAAGTTAGACTTCATTGATATCTTCAGGACCATACACCCAAAAAAAGCAGAATACACATTCTTCTCAAATGCTCATGGAACATTCTCAAGAATCGACCACATATTGGGACACAAAGCGAATCTCAATAAATTTAGGAGCATAGAAATTATCTCAAGTATCTTCTCTGACCACAATGCCATGAAATTAGAAACCAACCATGGGAAAAGGAAAGAGAAAAAACCTACTGCATGGAGATTAAACAACATGCTACTAAAAAACCAATGGGTCAATGAGGAAATCAAGAAGGAAATTAAAAACTACCTTGAAACAAATGATAATGAAGACACAACCGCTCAAAATCTATGGGATGCTGCGAAAGCAGTGCTCAGAGGGAAATTTATTGCAATACAGGCCTTTCTCAAAAAAGAAGAAAGATCCCAAATTGACAACTTAACCCTCCATCTAAACGAATTAGAAAAAGAAGAACAAAAAAGTCCTCAAGTCAGCAGAAGGAAGGAAATAATAAAGATCAAAGAAGAAATCAATAAAATAGAGACTCAAAAAACAATAGAGAAAATTAATAAAACCAAGATCTGGTTCTTTGAAAAGGTCAACAAAATTGACAAACCCCTGGCCAGACTCACTAAAAAGAGGAGAGAAAGAACCCAAATAACCAAAATTATAAAGGAAAAAGGAGAAATCACAACGGATACAGCAGAAATACAAAAAACCATAAGAGAATACTATGAACAACTATATGGCAACAAGTTTGACAATCTGGAAGAAATGGACATTTTCTAGAATCTTACAGCCTGCCAAAACTGAATCAAGTAGAAACAGACCAACTCAACAGACCAATCACTAGAAATGAAATTGAAGAGGTCATAAAATCACTCCCTACAAATAAAAGTCCAGGACCAGATGGCTTCACAGGTGAATTCCATCAAACATATAAAGAGGAATTGGTGCCCATCCTCCTTAAACTCTTTCAAAAGGTTGAAGAAGAAGGAATACTCCCAAAGACATTCTATGATGCCACCATCACCCTCATTCCAAAACCAGACAGAGATACCACCAAAAAAGAAAACTATCGCCCAATATCATTGATGAATATAGATGCAAAAATTCTCAACAAAATCTTAGCCAACCAAATCCAACAACATACCAAAAAAATTATACACCATGACCAGGTTGGGTTCATTCCAGGTTCACAAGGATGGTTCAACATACGCAAATCAATCAGCATCATACACCACATTAACAAAAAAAAGTCAAAAATCATATGATCATCTCAATAGATGCAGAAAAAGCATTTGACAAAGTCCAACATCCATTCATGATCAAGACCCTCGCCAAAGGGGGTATAGAGGGAACATTCCTGAATATAATCAAAGCCATTTATGAGAAACCCACAGCAAATATAATCCTCAATGGGGAAAAACTGAAAGCCTTCTCACTCAAATCTGGAACAAGACAGGGATGCCCACTCTCACCACTGCTCTTCAACATAGTTTTGGAAGTCCTAGCCACAGCAATTAGACAAACCAAAGAAATCAAAGGCATCCATATAGGAAGAGAAGAGATCAAACTGTCACTGTATGCAGATGACATGATACTATACATAGAAAACCCTAAGGACTCAACCCCAAAACTCCTTGAACTGATTCATAAATTCAGCAAAGTAGCAGGATATAAGATTAACATTCAGAAGTCAGTGGCATTTCTGTATACCAGCAATGAAATATTAGAAAAGGAATACAAAGATATAGTACCTTTTAAAATTGCACCTCACAAAATCAAATACCTCGGAATACACCTGACCAAGGAGGTAAAGGACCTATATGCCGAGAACTATAAAACTTTAATCAAAGAAATCAAAGAAGATGTAAAGAAATGGAAAGATATTCCATGTTCCTGGATTGGGAAAATCAATATTGTAAAAATGGCCATACTACCCAAAGCAATCTACAGATTCAATGCAATCCCTATCCAATTACCCAGGACATTTTTCACAGAACTAGAACAAACAATCCAAACATTTATATGGAACCACAAAAGACCCAGAATCGCCAAAGCAATCCTGAGAAACAAAAACCAAGCAGGAGGCATCACTCTCCCAGACTTCAAGAAATACTACAAAGCCACAGTCATCAAAACAGTGTGGTACTGGTATCAAAACAGACAGACAGACCAATGGAACAGAATAGAGAATCCGGAAATAAACCCTGACACCTATGGTCAACTAATCTTTGACAAGGGAGGCAAGAACATAAAATGGGAAAAAGAAAGTCTCTTCAGCAAGCATTGCTGGGAAACCTGGACAGCTGCATGCAAAGCAATGAGACTAGAACACACCCTCACACCATGCACAAAAATAAACTCCAAATGGCTGAAAGACTTAAATATATGACAGGACACCATCAAACTCCTAGAAGAAAACATAGGCAAAACACTCTCTGACATCAACATCATGAATATTTCCTCAGGGCAGTCTCCCAAAGCAATCAAAATTAGAGCAAAAATAAACCCATGGGACCTCATCAAACTGAAAACCTTTTGCACAGCAAAGGAAACCCAAAAGAAAACAAAAAGACAACTTACAGAATGGGAGAAAACAGTTTCAAATGATGCAACCGACAAGGGCTTAATCTCCAGAATATATAAACAACTTATACAACCCAGCAGCAAAAAAGCCAATCAAGCAATGGAAAAATGGGCAAAAGACCTGAATAGACTGTTCTCCAAAGAAGATATACAGATGGCCAACAAACACATGAAAAAATGCTCAACATCGCTGGTTATAGGAGAAATGCACATCAAAACTACCATGAGATATCACCTCACACCAGTCAGAATGGCCATCATGAATAAATCCACAAATAACAAGTGCTGGAGGGGCTGTGGAGAAAAGGGAACCCTCCTGCACTGTTGGTGGGAATGTCAACTGGTACAGCCACTATGGAGAACACTTTGCAGATACCTTAGAAATCTATACATAGAACTTCCATATGACCCCGCAATCCCACTCTGGGACATCTATCCGGACAAAACTCTACTTAAAAGAGACACGTGCACCCGCATGTTCATTGCAGCACTATTCACAATAGCCAGGACATGGAAACAACCCAAATGTCCATCGACAGAGGATTGGATTCGGAAGAGGTGGTATATATACACAATGGAATACTACTCAGCCATAAAAAAGAATGACATAATGCCATTTGCAGCAACATGGATGGAACTAGAGACGCTCATACTGAGTGAAATGAGCCATAAAGACAAAGACAAATATCATATGATATCACTTATAACTGGAATCTAATATCCAGCACAAATGAACATCTCCTTAGAAAAGAAAATCATGGACTTGGAGAAGAGACTTGTGGCTGCCTGATGGGAGGGGGAGGGAGTGGGAGGGATCGGGAGCTTGGGCTTATCAGACACAACTTAGAATAGATATACAAGGAGATCCTGCTGAGTAGCATTGAGAACTTTGTCTAGATAACTCATGTTGCAACAGAACAAAGGGTGGGGGGAAAAAATGTAATTGTAATGGATACATGTAAGGATAACCTGACCCCCTTGCTGTGCAGTGGGAAAATAAAAAAAATTATAAATATATATATATATAAACATAAAATTTGATGAAAATATCAAATGTTTTTATTTTGCATATAAGAAGAACCTATCTGAATTTGAAATAAATTATAAGCAAGGCATTTTCTTATGCTGACATACTGAAAAGAATAAAGACCTTCAGGTATACATTACTATTCGTGCAGTTTCATTTGGGATAAGAAGTGATGGCCTCTACTGGAAATAATTTTGTTGTGATCACTAAATGTGTTAAGGGTAAAAGAGTAGAGACCTGGAAGTCAGGGGCCTGGTCGAGTTCCTACTTTGGCTCCAGCCAGAAGTATGACCCTGCCAAAGTCACTTAACCTCTCCGGGTTTCAGTTTCCTCATCTGTAAGTGAGGAAGTTAATTAAAATATTGATTAGGTGTTATCAATATTTTCTTGGATTTTGGTCTCCTCTGAGAATTTCTTGAACACTAGGGATCTTCTTCTCATCCTAAAAATGCTCAGATGTTTATGCACAGAAAATTGTGCATCAAATGTCAGAGGATTCACACATCCACAAGAGGTTCCTGCACCTCAGATTAGATACTTTTAAATCAGCAAGAAGTCACAATTCTTTTCAACCCTGAGAGAAAAACAAGCAGAGAAGTGTGTCAAGGAAGAGTATTAGGTTTCTGGCTTCTCTATCAGAATGTATAAAATAGCCATGGACCGAAAGAGGTCGTTGGTAGCAGAGGGAGAGGAGGAAGATTATGAATTTTTTGATTCATTAACTTTGACATAATAAATCAGACACATCACTTACATGGTCACATGGAAATGTTGGGTAGAAGCTGGGTTACCAGTAGGTACGGCACTCAATGGAGAAGTCTATGTCATAGACATAAATTTGGGAGCCATCAGCATATACATGAGCATTGCATCCTGGTGATGAGAGCTTCCAGTGTCACAGGAACAGTAAGAAAGAAGATAGAACAAAACCTAAGTAACTCTAATATTTAAATGTTAGGTAAAGAATGATGAACCTACAATGGAAACAAAAAGAAGAGCTAAAGAGATAAGCATACTCTTGTGTCATAAACTTAAAAATGCTAAAAGTATCCCTTATAAATGTGGGAATAGAAAAGTATCCTGGAGTTCTCGTGTGGCTCAGTGGGTTATGAATCAGACTAGTATCCATGAGGATATGGGTCCTATCCCTGACCTTGCTCAGTGGGTTATGGATCTAGAGTTGCCTTGAGCTGCAGAGTAGGTCACAGATGCAGCTCTGATCCCATGTAGCTGTGGCTGTGGTGTAGTCTGGCACCTGCAGCTCTGTCTGAACCCCTAGCCTGGGAACTTCCATGTATCACAGGTGTGGTCCTAAAAAGAAGAAGGAAAAAAAAAGTCTCTTTCCTCTGTCTGACTCTGGTCCATGCTTTTGTACAGGATGTGGATAAAGATCACACATTAGACTGTCTTCCCTCATTCAGGCACAAGCTGAACAGCCAGATGCACAGAAGACAAGAGAAAATATTTCTAGACAGAACAGTCAACAATGGAAAATGCTGATAAGAGGTGGAAGAAAACAGAGCAACTGAATTGAATGGCATGTATGGGAAACACTGGAAATCTTTGAAGGGTCTATTTTAAAGACATGTGGAGGACAAAAAGCCAGATTGGAGTATGCTGAGATGTAAGCAAAAAGTGAAAAAAAAAAAAGCAGAAACACTGAATCAAAATGCAGACTGTTCTCTCAAAAAGTTGGCTAGATAGAAAGAATAACTTTCAAAAAATTCAGCTATGTAATAGGATAGTTGGATAAAGATAAGGAATAACTTTGGGGGTATTTCGTTGTTGCTTTAATAGAACTATGGTAAGTCTGAAAGCTAATGGGAAGGATACAATTGAGAGAGAGAGGCTGAATGCCAAAAATAAAAGTAATAACCATTAATGTAATATTCCTAGTAATGGAAGGATGGAAGGGAATGGGAGGGTGAAGACTCAGAGCACAGAGTAGAACAGTCCCAGGACAGAAGAAGCAGTTCTATTATTATAGCAGCAGGTAAAGGCAAATAGGATGCTTTCAGTTGTAGATAGGCTTGTACGATTGGCAGCAGAAAAGTTGTAATAAAAATTTATGGTGAAGATTAGAAGGGCTTACCAGGAAAGGACAGGAGAACTGCCAGGCAGGGCTGAAGGTTAATTTAAGACTGGTGTTCATGGATTTTTAGGAGAAGTGATCTCTGTTGTATGGTTTTCTCTGGCAGTTCTAGGCTACTTGGTTACGGCAGCTATGTAATGGGATAGTTGGATAAAGATGAGGAATAACTTTGGGGTCCATTCAAAGCCACAAAAAGGGATGATAAAAAACAAAAACAAGAAAAGACAGAAGAACTAGACTATTTAGGATATTTCCAGGAGAGTCAATACAATTATAAACATGTAACCTAAATCATATAATGAGTGCAGTGAACAAAAGAAGGCTAATGAGTTGAAATAAAGGGGTTATGAAAAAGAATGATCACAAGATGGCAGGAGAAACTATTACAGCCTATGAGATTTTGAATTAATAGTTTTGAAGGTGGAGCAAATATGCATATATGGCAAATGGTCTGTCTTTGTTGTCCTGCATCGGTGACCAGAAGAACACAAAATGTGCCCCATTCCCAAACTTTTGGCTCCTCCTATGATCTTTCTATGTAGAAAGTGTATTGGTGTTCCTCCTTCTGCAGAGGCATGAACAGGGCAGAAGTAGAAATTCTCATGGATACGGTTATAACTATAATGACCATCTTGACTCAAATAAACTACACTCATTATTTCCCCCCTCCCCTAAATCAGTCCTTTCTCTCGTCTTCTGTATTCCTGTGAGTTCTTCCAGGCGCCAAGCATTTAAGTATTAGAGTCACCTTTGACTCCACTTTCCCACCTCCCTTGGACTAAATAAGCAGTCCACAGCCCTAATGATTATTTCTCCACAATGCTTTGCTTATCTGTGCCCTCCTTTCCATTCCAGTTATTATCAGCTCAGTTCAAGTCTCATGCCTGGACTCTTGCAATCATCTCCCAAAGGTGTTTTTTTTTTTTTTTTGCTGTAATTTATTCCCTTCTTGTTTTCTTTTGTCTCAATATCTTTAGTGTCTGTCATTATTTTCAGGAGAAAGACCTCATTTGTTTTATATAAAAATACTATCTATATTGTTACTCCCTGTAGTTAAGGATGATATTGATGATAAATATATTTCATATCCCTTTTTAAAGAAGCTACCTTATAATAATGAATTTGACACAGTCACTTGCCTTGACAATGCTCTGTATAACACCAGCTTTGTCAAAAACCTAATACAAAAAAATATTCCTTAGTTTAAGTCTTCCAAGGAATATTCTGTCCTCCTGGGCTCAATTTTTATCAGGATAGCTTGTGACAGATATGCACCAAGACGACTAGAAATCTATTGCCGATCAGCCATTTCTCTAAGACAGCCTTTGGGATTTTCTGAACACAGCTGGATTCATGACCTCAGGCTTCTGCAGACTGATGTTCTCCTACATCACTGCACCGATTCTACAAAGTGATCTATAATGTTTTTTTCCATGATACTTGAACAGCTTAGGTCTTGTTCAAAAAAGTGGGTAGAAACTAAGAGTCTGGACATCTGTAATCTTTAGAGTGTTAAAGAATGGGCCACCCTAGGCAAAATTTTGATGTACATGGAATTTGTTTTCCACACACAAAGCTCTGCTTTCATTCCATGTCCCTCTCAGATATCTCTCCTTCTATACTTTATTCAGATATAAAATGCCGTTAATGTTCCTTCTTCCTTCTATCTATATATTAAAACATTTTCTTTAACACAGTACCTCGTCTCTGTATCTGTAATTTGGTATATAGAAATATGTCATTTATTAGCTACCAAATTTTTAATAATTACAATTTATTTTAATTATAACATATGATTATAAAATTATTAATTATAAAAATAAGATATACCAAAAAAAGTTATTTAAAATCCTGCAATCTAGAAATAACTAAGTGCATTTCCTTCCAGCCTTTGAAATTCATGAACATTGACTTGCATCTTTTTAAATATAATTATCATCATTCTATGCATACAGATCTCTGTCCTATTTTTTAACTTAACATTTTAACAAGACCATAATTTTTCTCAGTACCCACTTATTTATAATTAGAGAAGTTCTTAAGCATTAATTGGGAAAGCTGCTTAAAGAAGAATATGCTCAGGCACAATCCCCCAGAGAGTCTAATTCAGTATGAAGCAAATACTCAATTTTAACCAACATCCCATGTGCTACTACTACAAGTTCCTTAGACTATCACAACTTAACTGATTTTTTTTACCCATCCTGGAGGAAGCAACTAGTTGTATCAACTACTAATTTATCATCATCCTTAACCAGCTCTGCCCTGTTCTTCATAGCACCCACTATGAACCCACAAGCCTGGATGAACTCCATTACATGACCTCTCTACTCTGCACCCACACCAGAGACATTCTCCCCGTCACGCCATTTGCTACCACTGCAGATTTATAATTTTCTTTAATTATCTCCAAAATCACTAATGAGCTGCTAATTGGTAAATCTAATTGATGTTTTCAGTCTTGATCGATGGTCAACCCTCTGCAGCATTTATACTGTTCTGCTGAAAACTCACTTCTTTGGGCTTAAACTTGTTTTTCCCATAGATTCCACAACCATTTCTCTCCTCTGATACCTCCAATGTCCCACTGGCCTTTCTCAATATTGTTCACAGTCTCCTCTTTATCTATCTATTCCTTCAACAGCCTCAGCACAGTTTTCTTTCCCTCCAAATTTACCAATCATTTATCTAATCTCCAGTACCTGCATTCCGAGACATATCCACCTAAACATTACACAGATACCTCAAATTGAACAGGTCTAAAGGGATCTTTTCTTCTCCCTAGGGATAGGGGCAGGGCCTCACTCCTCCAGTACACCCTACCTCAGTTACGGCCATCACCAATTGGAGTTATCCTCCATATCTCTTTCTTCCTATCCCCTACATCCAATAGGTCAAATGTTTGAACTAAGACACAAGATCAGATGATCACATAGCACACCCATGAAACAGAGATCAGAGTATCAAATTGCACTAGTAATTTAAAAAATAGAGGCATAGACGAAACAAAGAGGGGTCTGGGACATCCCACATGGCTCTCTATTTCCTTCTTTCTCCATAGGAAATTTACTCTCTGGCCCAGAATGACCCTTGAGGAATTCAAGGGAAGTTTTATGGGAACTGTCCACATAAAGATACATAATTTATAAACCTGCTACATTGTATACACCCAGAGAAATGAAGAGCTCAAATGATATCCTCCAGGAATCCATGCCTTATAGATACTGAACTTATTTACTCAAGTCATCCTTTAGCCAGGGTTATTTCGTAAAGGCAATCACTAGAGAAGACCCCTTCTTCCTAGAAATATTCATCTATTTACTTGGAGAGCCAGCTGACAAGATAAGACCAAGTCACCTGCCTTCCTTCCTTTCTCCCAAGATATCCTCCTGGTAAAAGGAATAAGTGAGTCGTCAGCCAGCTGCCGGATGCTTTAGCACTTTCCTCCCAAAGTTAAACTGACTATACCCTCCACATATGCTATATGCACTAACACACATCCCTTACTCCCTGTCCTTACTGGAGCATATCAATTTATCTCTAGTTTGCAACTTTCCCACCAACTAACCAAGTTAACTTCAGTTTCCCCAATTCCATGTCTCACCATGTGTCACAGTTGTTTCTTGAAAATGTATGTTCAATCATGTCTTTTCCTGATTTAAAAATCATTTAGCCAATACAAAATATACTGCATCTTGCCACTGCCTGCATGAACAGATTTTTTTTTTCCCCAACAAATTCCCTGATATCCAGCCAATGAACCTACTCTCTAATATTCCATGTCTAGCGAAGCCCCCAAGCCCTTACATGGATGCCACTGTTCGGCCAATACTTTGCAATGTCATCTTTTCTCAAATTCCTTCCCTGAACCCTCTATTCAATTCAGGCAATAACCACCTCCTCTGTATTGCCATTGTTCTTTATAAATAATAAGTAAAATTGTTCATGTTAGAAAACCTTGATATTTTATTGTAGCATTTATCCTTATGGTTTTTTTTCCCCCCACTGTACAGCATGGGGATCAAGTTATTCTTACATGTATACATTTTTCCCCCACCCTTTGTTCTGTTATAACATGAGTATCTAGACATAGTTCTCAATGCTACTCAGCAGGATCTCCTTGTAAATCTATTCTAAGTTGTGTCTGATAACCCCAAGCTCCCGATCCCTCCCACTCCCTCCCCCTCCCGTCAGGCAGCCACAAGTCTCTTCTCCAAGTCCATGATTTTCTTTTCTAAGGAGATGTTCATTTGTGCTGGATATTAGATTCCAGTTATAAGTGATATCATATGGTATTTGCCTTTGTCTTTCTGACTCATTTCACTCAGTATGAGATTCTCTAGTTCCATCCATGTTGCTGCAAATGGCATTATGTCATTCTTTTTTATGGTTGAGTAATATTCCATTGTGTATATATACACCACATCTTCCTAATCCAGTCATCTGTTGATGGACATTTGGGTTGTTTCCATGTCCTGGCTATTGTGAATAGTGCTGCAATGAACATGCGGGTGCATGTGTCTCTTTTAAGTAGAGTTTTGTCCGGATAGATGCCCCAGAGTGGGATTGCGGGGTCATATGGAAGTTCTATGTATAGATTTCTAAGGTATCTGCAAAGTGTTCTCCATAGTGGCTGTACCAGTTGACATTCCCACCAACAGTGCAGGAGGGTTCCCTTTGGAAAAAAAAATCTTAATCAGGTTTAACAGTGAATTTCTCTGGGGATTTAAAGTTACCGGAGTAATTGCTATCATGCATGTGCTTTTGTGGAATTACTTAGTACATCGTATAAGCATCACTGTTGCCTGTACTTTCTTTACATCTGCCCTCTATCTTGAACTTCACTGACTTAAATTCATATTCCAGTGCCAGGCAAAAGTTATTTACCTAACAAGTAGCTGGGGTAGAACCCTCAGCTTGAACCTTACCTATTTTGAAGAATGAGCGAGCACCTTAACCAGCTTCTTCCTCATTGTTTACCTCAAAGTAATTTATGCATTGTTACTAGTGGCTAGAAAGTGACAGAAGCAAAAGGTTAGCCAAGATCCTCTGATTTTCCCTAATCTTTTCCAGAATTCATATATACCTCAGCATTACTACAACTACAGATGTCAAAAAATTTAGATTCTCATTTATCCCAGACTCTAACATGCATACACACACACACACACACACACACACACACACACCTCAGATACCTCAGGGTTTTTCATTATCCAGGCTGAGATCTTACTCCCTATATTCGTTACTCATTGATAAATTACACTGAAATGATGGGACTAAAATTATTAGTCTCATTTCTACTATACATACACTAGTATACAAAAGAACTCTCATAAGGGGAGTTATGCAATGATGTCTTTGTAGAAATGAGATGTGTATGAATATGAATATATTTGCAGGCACTTTAGTAAAAATACTGTCTTTTTGAAACATTCTTCGCAAAGTTAAATAAGGTACATGGTATGTAGAAAACAGCAGATGGACCTGTTGTATACCAGCATGAGGAGGATAGCATAGCTGCAAACCAGATTTCCAGTCTCCATTGTGCTAGGCTTTGGGATGTGATCCACGCTATATAAGTCAGATGTCCTCCTATAGACTTTAATTCAGAATGCTTAGGAGGCAGAGAGTGGAGCATGATGGTTTTGCAGGGGAGGTCATCTGCAGCTGGGCTGGGAGATTCTTATTCTGAGTATGGCAAAGGCAGTAGCCCACTGGTGGCCAGTTCTCCAGAATGGTTTAAAGTCTTCTTGCCTAGAGTTTATTTTTTCAGTCCTTCCTATGACTCTATGAGATATGTATATTATTAATAAATCCCTTTCAGTTAAATTTTCTAGTTTGGTTTTAGAGAAGCTAATGAATATAACTTAGACTGGAGAATGTGGCTCTTGCTATAATAACAAAGCCTAAAATATGGCACTGGTTTAATGTAGCAAGGAAGCATTCAGGTCACTGGCCATAGGATAAGGATGTTATAGATGAAAACGTAACAATTCTAATGTGATGATGACCACTTGCTCAAGTTATGATCTGCTGTACCTTAGAAGGTAGAAGGACATGTGCCAACTAAAGCTCTGGCATGAAATAAAATGCTAGGAAATTTCAGAATATTAATGTGAAGTGTTGATTTCCTGCCTCCTTCAGCAAAATCTTTTTTTACATAAAACCTTATCATAAAGACCCATCTAGCAAAACTTTCAGAAGAGACAGTAGAGAACACAGCTCTCTTCTCCCTTTCCCTGAAATAGAAGTTGAAGAAGAGTGCTACAATTTGGAAATGTATGGGGTTGACAAATCCAGCTATTTCTACACCACACACCAAAGCTGTTAAAAGTTGTAGCTACATAATAGCAAGTAATCTGCCAAGGACTTAATGGGCTGTGTCAAAAGAGGACATAGTCTCTCCCCAGTCAAAGGCGGAACAGTTAGTGCATCCAAAATAATATGTCATTGATTGAAATGCTGAAATACATGAAATAGCCAAGATTTCACAACTACACTTGAGAGGACAGAGACACTGAGAAATGCAGAAGCAGCAGAGAGGAGGAGAACAAGGATAATGACTGTCACAAGGATGGAGGAAGAAAAGCACTAAAATACCAAACCAATGGCAATAACTCACTGAATACCTTTGGAAGTTATGAGGGAACCAACTTCATGTCATCAAAAATGGCTAGAAATAAGAAATACTTATGCATTTATCCTTCCTTTCCTAAATGAACTGTATTTTAAGTAACTCTTGAGAGAAAGTTCTTCATTAGAAAATTCCACCTAATAAATATGGAAGAAATGATAAAAATGGAAAATCATGATTTTGCCACTCATCAAGTAATATCTGCATCAGGCTATGGTCATCAATGATCAAACTATCAGATAAACGGTTGATGGGAACTTATAATGAAGAAATCAGACTGAGACCACACGTATCTACCATTTAGCACTGAAAATGGGACAACCTGACACTTGTGGAATGGTCACCTGTGAATTAATACATTACAGGGCTACACAGAATCATCTATGAACAGCCTTGCACTCTCAAGAAAAGAAGCATAATCTAATCAAGGTTGATTTAATGTCCACTTATAGAAAACAGAATAACAAAGGAACAATTTAAAAACTGTCAGAAGAAAACAAGCAGCATTGTAATCAGAACATGGGGCATTAACTGGGTCAATAGACCCTATTTTAGTAAACAAATCAATGGCACATGTAAAGAGATAGAGGCAGAGATAAAAAATTAGAAGGAGAAATAGAGGAAGAACTACTTTATATTAAGAAACAGGCACATCAAAATAAAATACACAGTCCTGACTAAAAAAAGAAACAGGAGTTCCCATCATGGCTCAGTGGTTAACGAGCCCAACTAGTATCCGTGAGGACACAAGTTCGATCTCTGGACTCGCTCAGTGGGTTAAGGATCTGGCGTTTCCACGAGCTGTGGTGTAGGTCCTAGACATGGCTAGGATCTCACATTGCTGTGGCTGTGGCACAGGCCACAGCTGTAGCTCTGATTTGACCCCTAGCCAGGAAACTTCCATATGCTACAGGTGCGGCCCTCAAAAGACAAAATAAATAAATAAATAAATAAATAAATAAATAAATAAATAAATAAAAATAAACAGCTATAAAAAATAGTTTGAGAAAATCTTGGAAATAGGGTTATGGATTATTTATCAGATATTATCAAAAATATTACTTGCCTTAGAGTAGATAACAGAAGAGTGGTTATATAAGAAAATAGCCATTTTTGCTTTAGATACTAAAGTATGTAAGGATGAAGTAATATTTGGGGCTGGCTTTAAGATGCATTAATAAAAAAATCAGATATGAAGTGATATTTTGACTGTTGTTGACTCTAGAAGATGAATATACAGGAGGGCTTTTAAAAAACAATTCTTTTTTATTATGCTGAAAATGTCATAAACATTTGTTTTAAATAAAATAACAGCAACAACAAAATCTAACTATAAAATTCTAGTCTTAGCAGGAGGTACAATTCTTTCACACAAGGGTGACTGCCTCACTGACAAAGCTGGCACCCTATGTCTAGACCATCAATTTAAGAAAGGAGGAGATGAATGACTTACAGACGCCACAAAAGAAAGAGTCTTCAGGCCTGAAAATGACACAATACAAGATTTTCATTGCTCTTAATTTACTTACGAAACTGACCAAAAGTGTACTACAATTTTGAAGGAATTCTTTTGCCAAAGAAACAGCCAGACTGGCCAGCAACAGCCCAGGCTATTTAACCCCAAAGCAACCCAAAAGTCCTGAATCTGCAGTTAGGAAAGGAGTGCGAAATCTCTGCAGCTACAAAAGAATGAGTGCTGCCCAACACCTGCCTCAGATGTGGCCACAGAGGAAAATTAAAGGTAAGCAATCTCCCAGAAGGTAAAGAAAGGGGCCATAAAGGACAAGAAGCAAGGAAGGGATTTTACTCAATGGCAGAACCAGGTCCTGCCAGACAGGTTTAACAAGTAATTTATTCTGTTGTCAGTAAGGGGACTCTCTGCAGTCTGCAAGGTGGAATTTGCTGTAAATAGGTGGTGCTGTTTGATTCCTATTCTCCCATTTTTGGAGCAAAAGCTTTCCCTAAAGTTACTCTACTCCTATTTGACATTATTTACTGAATGCACTGAGGGCAAGTAACTTCGATATTAATATATTAACTCCTAGGTGATCATTCTACAAGGAATCACATTCGGACCTCATACAATGTACCATGTGTATACATTGTCCAAAGGTGAAGATACAACTGATGAGATCTGGGGTCTCCTCTTTGTAAGGAAGGTCAGGAAAATATTCATTTGCATGAAAGGCAATTTCATCGTGATAAGCAGGAACATGTGTGGATGATGTTATTGCTGTGGTTGGAATTTTAATAAAGAAAGTGGCCAAAAAGATAGATAGTAATTGAGCCTCTTGACCAGCTCAGTTAAAATCTGTCCAATACACTTCTAATCTACAATAACTGAAGAGCTAACAACTATGCTTCCATCATCAGTAACTAGAAGGGTAAAAATTAAAACAACAGTGAAGGGTCATTTTTTCACACATATTTGCAACAATTGGGAAATGGAATTTTGCAAAGTATTTGCAGGGAAACGGCGATAAGGTAACCCTCAGAAACACTCTCAGAAGTGAAGACTGGTGTACTTATTTGGACAGCAATCCGACAGCATTCAATCAAATGAAGTCTATGCATCCCCACTGACCTAGTAATCCCTCCCGTGCATGTATATTTCAAAGAATTCTCACACAGGTCAATAGTGGACTTAGCTATGATCAGACTGGAGGCAACCTGAGCAAAGATCAATGGGAGAGCGATTAGCTAGATAAAATGTACACCGGGAAGTAACGTGCAACAGTGAGAAATATCCAACTAGCTTAGATGGGCACATGAAACTGAAGAGATCTTAAAAAGAAATTTCTTAATGAGAAATAACATATATGTAAATTAAGTATAAAGATAAAAACAATACACATTTTCCAAGAATACCTAAATATAAGGATACATATAAAATACATTAGAATGGTTATGTATGGGGATGAAGTGGTAAAAAGTGAATGGCTTAAGTTTTTAAAACAACAATAAAAATAATAAATAAGCTTACAGAGGCCAGTGATGATAATGTAACATAAAGATTTGCTATTACTGTTTCTGTTTTTAAAGCTACCTTTTGCGCATTCTCTTATAGCAAGAGTTCCCTATGTGATTCAGGTTGCGTAAGCCGACACTTATGAACTGAAGTGACAGGGGAGACAGGCAGCTTACTGATGGTCATATTTTGACTATTAAGGATCATGGCAGAGGTTGTGTGGCTACACCCTGAAGCCTCATGGCAATTGCCTAATTCCAAGCTCCCACATCACTGCAAGGCAGTATCACCCTTAGCAACCCAACTCTATGGTGTGGTTGAGAATCATTTCTGGAAGCTCAGACCTCCCAAGCAATCTGTGAGCTGTCAACATTATACTTAATAAGTCTTTTCCAGTTTAAATTATCTAGAATGGACTCTGCTGTCTGCAGCTAAGACCTCTGAAAAATACAGGGAGTTTTAAAACTACTGCCTTCCAAACTAGTCCCAAATTTGTTACAAAATAAAGAGCCTGAAATGATTTTAGTACTTTGCTAGAGCTGCCATAATAAAGTACCAGAAACTGAGTGGCTTAAACAGCAAAAATGTACTGTCTCACAGTTCTGAAAGCTAGATATCCAAGGTCAAGGTGTTGCAAGGTTTGGTTCTCCCCAGGGGTATGAGGAAGAGTCCATTCCAAGCTTGTTTCCTTGCTCCAGTCTGTTTCTGACAATCTCTGGCATTCCTTTTCTTGTAGACGCACCAGTCACGCTCACGTGGTGTTCTCAGTGTGCATGCTATATCTTACATCCAAAGTTTCGCCTGTTTATAAAGACACCACTCATATTGGATCAGGCCCACTCTAATGATGTCATTCTAAATTAATTACTTCTGTAAAGACCCTATTTCCATATAAGGTACTAAGGGTTAGGGCATCAACATATCTTTCTGTGGGGAGCACAATTTCCATCCATAAAATACTGAATACAGTTTAGGAAAGAGTATAGCCATTAGTCTTTAGACCCTGGTGCTTGAACTAAAACTGTGAGGTAAATCTGTAATCCTTTTTTTAGTTTTACTAAATACTGGGTATTACTGAGCTTCACAGTATGAATGCTAAGTATCAAATTATAATAATGATAATTATGGCTTGATAGTGTCAGCTCTAAAACAGACAGCCTGAAGTAACTAAGTTTACTTTACAATCCAAATATGCTAACACAGAAAGTAAAAACTGAAATATTTTAATGGTTCTTGCATGCCTTAGAAACACATCAGTCCAGCAAAAGAGATGTATAATGATTATACAAAGCTACTGGAACTTGTGCTGGATGTATTTATTCATGGTTCCATTTACCAGCAACATTAGCAACTGTTAAGTTTCCTATTTTCTTGCTACAAAGCAAATATATATCATTTTACCACTGTCTGTGACACATACTAAATCAACCCATCACAGGTCTGCTTAACTGAAATGGAAAGGAATAGCTCATGGGCATTTCAAATTCAAAGTCAATCTTAATTGTAGAATACTTGTCAAATGCAACCAGAAGTCTTCATTTTAATTTGGCTTTAGAACTTCTTCATGGAGAACAGAAAACATCCATAAGTAACATGGTAAAATATGGAATCCTGAGTAGACTTTGTATTTTTTCAAGGAGCAAAACTTCTCAAAAAGGAAGTGATGTATAATATAGAAATCAGAAAGATTATCATTTTCAATACCGAGTTTTTTTCTAAACTATCAATATCAACAAAAGGTCAGGATCAACAGTGTCACATTTTCCTAAAACAAACTGGCCATTATTCAACCACAGTTCAATAGTACAAACATTTTTTAATTGCAAGCAAGGATCACAGTATCATACTGATGCTCTCCCTGATGCGCACATTCACGTAAGCACGCGCACGTGCACACACACACACACACTCAGGCCTAGATTCTTGTGGTCAGTAGTCAAAGATATAATTAGTCCTGGCCAGGAGTAGAGCCATCACCCAAAGGCTCACAAGTTGTGTACTGAACATCTACACAACACAACCTATTGTATTGCTATATACCTAGACCTAGCAAGTACAATCTAGAGTTAAACAGTGTGCAATCTGCACATCTAGATGTCATCGCCCTGATCAAGAAAGACAGGAAATGTATTCAGCAATGTTTATCACCATATCTCAGCACCTACAAAACTGCTTTGTATATAATACTAGTTATGAATGTATCAACAGACTAAGTGATATGACCCAAGAGCTTAAATTAATCTAGTCTGGATTTCTCTCAGTTTGGTAGCTTTTTATTTCTGAGGTTTTTTTTTTTCCCAAACCATTAAATAAAAGCATGCATGCAAAGGTTTTACCCTTAATAAATGTTTTGTCAGCATCAGCACCCTTAACACATTCTCTTTAAGAAATGACAGTCCAACGTGCCAAAACAAGAACCTGATTTTCATTCAGTACGGATTATTTGGAACATATTATTTATGCAATTCCACAGAAGTAAGATGGAGAAGAGGATCAACTTCTATCATTTTCTACATGAACAATGAAATAGATAAAAGTAAAGTTAGCACACAATAAATCTGCATACTGAGAAAGGTTAAGACTACAGTCTAAAAACATCTATGGCCAAATCTTTCTTTTTTATTCTAAGTCAAGATCAACATTAGAGGACTCATACCAAAAATCACCACACAGATTATATCAGTAATTTGTAGTTACTGTGCCTGCTTCCTCTCATCACTCTCTATAAAGTTGCCACTGGAATTCTCTTGTGGCACAACAGGTTAAGAATCCAACACTGTCACTGCAGTGGATTGGGTTGCTACTGTGGCACGAGTTCAATCCCTGCACCAGGAACTTCGACATGCTGCAAGTGCAGTCAAAAATTAATTAATTAGGGTGTTCTTGTAGTGGCGCAGTAGAAATGAATCTGACTAGTATTCATGAGGATGCGGGTTCTATCCCTGATCTTGCTCAGTGGATTAAGGATCCAGTGTTGCTGTGGCTGTGGTGTAGGCTGGCAGCTATAGCTCTGATTCGATCCCTAGCTTGGGAACCTCCATATACCGGGAGTGCAGCCCTAAAAATAAAATAAAAATCAATCAATTAATTAATTAACATTTCCACTGTAGCACCTATTCCTTATCAAAAAAAAAAAAAAGAAGTCACTTCAGAATTATATGAATGAGTCCTTACCCTACACCTGCAAAGAGATGCAGCCATCATCAACCAGAAGAAAAGAAGTCGAAATATGGGAGAATTACCGCTGACTGGCTGCCAGCAGGCATCTCCCTTAGATCTCTGAGCTTTCTTCAAATATCTGGACTTTGAGCAATTAAAAATCATATTCAAAATGTGTAGAGCAGTTTCAATAGGAACTGATTAAATTGAAAACTAATAAAGTTTTCCTAAAATTATATATTTGATTCCAAAACCTAGCCTGAAATTTTTGGACAAATGCCCAAACTCTAAGCAAAGTCTGAGCCCCCTGGCCCTGTGACAGTTTCTTCTCTTGCATAAAACTGCTGAAAATCAAAGTTAAAGCCTTCATCATAAATATAAATACAGGCAGTTCCTGTTGTGGTTCAGCATTAATGGACCCAACTAGTATCCATGAGGTTGTAGGTTTGATCCTTGACTCTGCTCAGAGGCTTAGGGATCCAGCATGGCTGTGAGCTGTGGAAGAGGTCACAGATATGACTCATATCTGGTGTCGTTATGGCTCTGGCACAGGCTGGCAGCTGCAGCTCCAATTCTGACCCCTAGCCTAGGAATTTCCATATGTGGTGGGTGCAGGTGCGCCCTAAAATGACCAAAAAAAAGAAAGAAGTATAAGTTCAGACCGATTAAGAGTTTCTCTGCCTAAACACACCCCATAGTTTGAGATAATAACCAGTGAATACCAGTATTTCTGTTAATTGTGACAGTAGACCTGAAGGAATGCATTTTTTCATAAACAATTAACAGCAAATTAGAATAAATTTATTTTAGTAATATGTTACAATTACTTTTATACTTAGTAGGTCAATATTTTTTTTAAATTTCACTAACGATAATGGGACCTTTCCAAGCAATTCCGAATAGGTATTGCTATAAATTTCCTCACAGAGAAAAAAAGAAATTTGGTAGTATGAGTTAATAATGTAGAGAGATGGAATTATATAGGTAGATATGCATTTTGAGGATCTTAATAAATGGCACTAGCTAACATATACTGAGCACTCACTACAGAAAAAAAAAAAAAAAACAGTAATTACCTGAGGATGTGGAAGTGTTAGGTAACTCTACAGTGGTAATCAAACAGCAATATACATGTATATCAAACCAACATGTTCTTAATTTACAAAATGTTTTATGTGAATTATATTTCAATCAAGCTAGGAAAAAATAGGATATAACAAGAAAGAAAAAAGAGAGAGAGTTCCATATTGCAGAAAATGCAATGAGGGTCCTACACACAGTGTACTAGAAGGAGACAGGGAAATGCAAAGGCTAAATATGAAGAATTCTACAGCAAGAAGTCACTTCGCATAACATGACTATGACCCCAGGGGATGCACTAAAAAAATCAGTGAGTTAGGGAGTTCCCATCATGGCTCAGCGGCAATGAATCTGACTAGTATCCATAAGGACTCGGATTCAATTCCTGGCTTCATGCAGTGGGTTAAGGATCTGGTGTTGCCATGAGCTGTGGTGTAAGTCGCAGACATGGCTCAGATCTGGCTTTGCTGTGGCTGTGGTGTGAGCCAGCAGCTACAGCTCTGATTTGACCCCTGACCTGGGAGCTTCCATATGCTGTGGGTGCAGCCCTAAAAAGACAAAAGAAAAAAAAAACTGCTAATGAGTTAATAAACTTGTAAACAAAGCTCAGTATAAAATATTTCATATATTTTTGTTTTTGAAAGTGCAAAATACAACCAACCTGGCAGGATAATTATGTTTTATGACATGCTCCCTTGCAGGGACGAATGATGAAACGTATACAGGTGGTAGGCACAGGACATCTAGATTCAAGTCAGCAACTGGAGGTTCAGCATTAGCCTTAGAACTTATAGTTAACTTACCTATCAGAGTGACCTTGAAATCCTGCAAATAAAGTTATTCTCATCTTTTGCTAAGTCTTTGAAAAACCTCTATTGGTGTAGCCTCTCACTATAAAAAGAATGATCTATCTCCATTAGAGAAGTCATTAGCATGTCTTGCAGGATTGTGGCTGCTAAGTGCTGACAATACCCTGAAGTGAATGCAAAAAAGGCTTTAAAAATGATATCTGTAATTAAATATAGATTGCAAGGTTACCTAAAACATTGCTTTTCAAGTACTTCAAATTTAGAGATACACTTCCACAATACTGTAAGGCTTCAGAAACACCAAAAGCCAATTCCAATACCCAGCAAGTCTTTGATACTTTTTTTGAACTTTCTTATAGCAAGTATATAATTTAAAAGTATTACCCAATGGTTACAACCAATAAACAATACATAACTAACAAAATTGATTTCACTGAAATACCTTCTTTATTTTGTCACCTTCTGAGAACATATAAAATGTGTTCTATTACGCAAAGTAAAATTAATTTTCTGCAGAATACCTTAGCGCTTTAAATCCATCACTCTATCAAACCTATGGGTAGTAGCTGTTCCCCCAAAAGAATGAAAAATTGAGTCAAATGGTTTATTTTCTTTCTTTAAAAAAACATTCATGAACATGGTAACCTTAATAAAATAGACATAAAACATACACATTTGACTCAAACAATGTGGGTGTAGGGGGTACTGACCCCTGCTCAATGGAAAATTGGCTTATAACTTTGTTGGGCCTTGTATTAGAGGTTCTGCATCATTGGAGTCAACCAGCTACACTATGTAGTATTTCAAAAAAAAAAAAAATCCACTCAAAGGTGGACTGCCGCAGTTCCAACTCAGGTTGTTCAAGAGTCAACTGCATCTACTGTATTCTTATGGAAATTTAACACAGATTAAGATATATTAGATTTCTTCATATACAGCTAACACCACTCATTTTTGCTTATAGAGTTAAATTCTAAGTACTCAGTAAACATTGAAATATATTTGCCAAATTGACTGCACCAACCAGGCATTATTTTTAAATATTTAAGAGTAAGGGCTCTGCAGCAAGACAGAACTTTTCAAATTCCTGTTCAGCCCCATACCAGCTCCATGACCTAAGGATGTTACTTCATCTCTCCAAACCAAAGTTTCCTAACTGAACTATTAGGAAACTAATACTAAACTAAAGGAATTTAAAAAAAAAAAAAAGAGGTAAAGTAATATCCATAAAACATTTATCACAAAACTAGAAACAAAGACAATGTTCTTTTTATTACATATACTGTATTTTGAAAACAAGCAACTCTTTTCTAAGCTTATGGGGAAAATATTCAACACCAATATTTATTTATAATACTGTATGTTGCAAAGGATATATATTATACTTTTACCTAAAATTTATAAATAAAAATAATAAAAAATTCAATGTCTTGGCAGAAATGTCACTAAATGTATAACTGCATTAAATGTATAAAACAAACCAAAGATGGCAAACAAATCATCTGTATAATATGACCATAACTTTCAAAAAATACGTCATCTTTGTAAGCTTCGAAGAGAGACTAGAAAGAAATGAGTCAAGATTTTATTAGCAGTTACTGGAGTGATTTTTTAAATTTTACTTTTCTTCTATACAATTCTTAAAATTGCATGTATTACTTTCATTATCAAAAAAAGGGCTGCTTTTGACTAAGTTGACAACCATTTCCACATTTTAAACTAATTGACCCAATAACTTTTAACAATAGAATAGATAATAATTGGTGGTAATTTCATACATATTATTTCTCTTTCTTTTCTAAAGAGAATTTTTCATTTTAGCTAAAGTGTACGCCCACACTCTTGCACACACATACACATCATGAGATCTAGCGCTCTAAGCTACAAAAGTGAGAGAATTTTGCCAAATAAGTCTTGAAGTGCCACTCAGTCTTTAAACTTCATTGTGTGCCTAAGGATGGACACACACAAAGCTGTAGAAAGGGTGGCAGGGCAAGCTAAAGCCATATTACTATTTTCTTTTCTTTTTTTTGTTATTATTATTTTTTTTGTCTTTTATCTTTTTACCGCCGCACCCACAGCATATGGAGGTTCCCAAGCTAGGGGTTTAATAGTAGCTTCAGCTTCAGGCCTATGCCACAGCCACAGCCACAGCAAGCCAGATCAGAGCCGTGTCTGCAACTTACACCATAGCTCACGACAACAATGGATCCTTAACCCACTGAGCGAGGCCAGGGATCGAACCTGCAACCTCATGGTTCCCAGTTGGATTCATTTCACCGCACCATGACGGAAACTCCCATATTACTATTTTAAAAGATCAAGTTTAGAGTCAGTACTATGCCAGACATAAAAATATAATGCCCTTGGAGTTACCATCATGGCTCAGCGATGAGGCACTCATCAACCTCATCAATCATGAGGATGCAGGTTCTATCCCCAGCATCATTCAGTAAGTTAAGGATCCAGCATTGCCGTGATCTGTGGTGTAGGTGGCAGACACAGCTGGGATCTGGCGTTGCTGTGGCTGTGGTATATGCCAGCTATAGCTCCTATTTGACCCTTAGCCTGGGAACCTCCTTATGCCATGGGTGTGGCCCTAAAAAGACAGGAAAAATATATATATATATATATATATATATATAAAATGCCCTTAAGCAAGAGCCAATGCCATGGCATAGCCTCCAAACTTTTTGTAATTCAAGGTTTTTCTCATTTTTTTGTCAGCTTTACCACTGCAACTATTTATATCAAGTAAGAATCATATTTTTAAAAGTCACCTGTTCCCCACTGGGTCAAAAGTCATTCAGCATGTGGTTGCAGAAATTTTTCCGTGACAGTAATAAAATTAGCTAGTAAGTCCCCAGGAGGAAAAAAAAACAACTTTAAAAAAAAAAAAAGGAACAAAGTTCTTTTCCATAAAACAATATTTGGTGATAAAAGTAGAAGTATTTTTAGACTAGAAAATAACATACAATTTTAAAGGTATGCATCTAAACAGAATGACTTTAAAGATGTTTCTTAGAAAGCTTTATGCCAACAGGCCTGCTACCATAGGATTGAAGAGTTCTTTGAATGTCTGCAACCTCTCTAGCTTTCTTCAATCCAACACAGTGAAATAATTCAGAATAAATTTGAAAACATGGATATAAAAATCCATTAAGACAAATTAGAATTCACAGCCCAATTCAGTAATAGCATTATTTTTTAAATCTGGCAGTCTCATACATCACAATAAAAAAGGATACTCCAAATTTGAGGAATATCAAGGACACCTAGAGAAATGTATTCTTTCACATCATGTTACTCAACTAACACAGAATGCAAAATTCAAAGCACTAAGAAAATCAGCACTACCTCTCTATAAACACACTGATTATGAGAAATAAAGGATATATATATAATGCTCGTTTTAATTACAAGTAGTCTACATATCACATTTCAAGCAGATACCTATTGCTTATGTAATACAATGCCAACATAAAATGCCTTTTTATAGATATTGTTAAAAACAGCCACAATTAAAACAGACACCGTCCAAAAAATAGAAAGCACAATAAATCACTGTTTTCCTTCAAGAAATACGATCTACCTTCAGTATTAGAGGATAATACAGAATATAATAGTAACAGTATATACTGCAGAGTCTAAAAGTCTTGATAAAATAATGAGTTATGACTGACAATACAGAAAAACATCCATGTAGTCAAGTGAAGCTGGTATTAAATCTTTAATAGCTTGTATATAACCTTGAGCATTAGAACCCAATGACTTGGATACAAGCACTTAAGGAGATAGGAACCTAGCTCAGTATTTGTCAGAAAATACTGTCAAAGTTTCAACATCCTAATGGAGAGTATTAAAACACTTCTTGGCACTGAATCAGAAAAGGGTTCTGTTGGAGCTGATCCAAAATAACTAACTGGAGTGTGATTGGCAAATCTAGTTGTCTTGAAATTGGTCTGAAAAAGCAAAGTTCCAGGAAGGAATCTGGTTATTAAATTGGTTGTCTCAAACTTCTGAAAGTTTATTATGCCATCATTTAATTTCAAAATAATTTTCTAATTAACTTTACTATTAAATCAACTATGCTTACTAAAAAACAAAATTTAGTACTGACAAGAAAAATAAAGTCTTACCATAACTGTAACAGCTAACATTTTTTAAGCTTTCATTATAGGTCAAGCACTGGTCTAAGCACTTTACATATATTCTCAAATCCTATAAAATCAGTACTATAATAGCTTCCATTACACAGGTGAGGAAACTGAGAACATTTAAACAAGATCACACATTTGTCAAATGGCCATGTCTGGAATTACTGAACCATTTGCTTCTCTCCTCCATCTACATAGAAACTCAGGGGTGAAGCACCGGGGAGGTGATAAAAAGCTGAAATTGATGTTCAAGTGTATTAACTACAAATCTATAGTTTTCAGAGCAATTTCAAACTACTAAGTTCACATGCAAGCTGAATTTTAAAAGGCATTAGAGCAATACATGTTATGCATTAAATAAATATTTTTTGAAAGAAATATGTGAGGGGAAATAAAAGGTAATAAGGCCCTCTCTGCATTTAAGGCTGTGAACAAACAAGTTCATCTAATAATTTTGTTTTTATGAGTATTACTGATGATCTTTCCAAATAGAAACTGCTGAACAACATATCTACACTCTGTATACTTAACATGATTACTACACTAAATAGGATGGAAAGTACAAAAATTTTAGATACATCTTTCACGAATTTTAAAAGGAGCCCATCCAAAATAATTTGCAAAAATGTGCTGTAAGCTATATAAAACATAAAATTAATATATGTATAATAGAGTTCAAGATAAATTTTATATCACAAATTTAAAAACTGCAACTACATTTGGTTGGTCACTGACTAGAACACCACTGACCAATGACTGGAAAACTACTTCAAAAGAACCACGTTTAATCTGGAATTGTGTATTTTCCCCCACAGGATAATCAATGAAAAAGACCATACATTGCTCCTTTGGATTTCTGGGGCTTTAATGAATGGATCTCAGAACTCATACCTTATGTGAGTACTCTTCAAGTGGTTAGGCAAAATGTAAATATTTTATTTTGTTTACACTTCTTCCAGTTCCGGAAATGAAATATCCTGAATTCCAAATATTTCTCAAATCATGAGTTAAACCGGCTGAGTTTCGAACTTCAATATACTATTTTATGAGCATTTTCTCATAATTTAGAGACAATCTGTATTATCTCTTAATAAACAAAGTAATGAACATCTTCAGGTCCACAAGTTTCTAGGGGAAAGTAAAGCATGCCTATGCAAAGAGAGGTCCCTTCCACTTCCCCAGTCAAAATAAAGTACACAAAACTGCCTGGATCCCAGAAAGTGAGTGAATTACCAAATAAACACATAAATAAATAAATAAAACACTTAAAGCTGGACTTATTTCTATCATAGGCTGTCAGCGCTACTCAACACTACAGGCAAGTTTTAAATCTTGTGTCTTGAAAAAGAAAAAACCTTTGCCAAATGATGCTCCTGCTGCCATCCCAGATGGCTTTTCATTTGTCCAAACAGCTCTCTAGTTGTGGCCCTCCTCACTTTATAAATGTCACTGAGAACTGTGCCCACCTGGCTCCCTATCCCATCCCCCAAGCCCAGTGATAATTGGTGGGGTTCTTGAACTTGATCCACAGAGCCCCTTCCCAGAAGCGCATTACAAAAAGCATCAGTCCAGATGCTTTCCAAATCCTCTCCCTCGTTCTCAGAAAATCACTGCATTTATTCTCCCCGGGAAAGTGGATTCAATCCCTCTTTTGCACCGGAGATGCCCAGAAAGGAAAATACAATATCTCACAACCAACCTCTCTCTCTCTCTCTCTCTCTCTTTCCCACACACACACACACACACAGCGCGTCCCTTGCTAATGGTTAACGCTGACAGCATCACTCAGACACCGTTCCCTCCACCCTCTTCTATCCAAAACACCTAACAGTTACGGATGACACCTGGTGCGAGGGAAATCTGCGATTTCTAAGGGTGGATGGAGACCTATTTCCCATCAGCCGCTCTTAAGAACCGGAGAGGCTTTGGCGACACATCCGCCGCTTCTCTCGCCGCCTCCTTCCGAAAACACCCGTAATTGGATACTCCTGAGCCCACCCGCACCAACCCCAGACGATCCTGCCAGTGCGCCACTATACCTGGATTCCAGCCCGCCCTCTGGAGGGACACCACAGGGACCCACATAAGTTGACCCCCGGGAGTCCCGCGGAGGCAGAGGGAAGGAGGAGGGTCGAGGAGCCCAGCCTTGTGCCCCTGTGTCTTCCCGACCCTCGGTAACAGAAGGGAGCCCAGCGCCTCCAATAGCTGGGCGGGGCCAAAGGGCAAGTTCAATAAAGTTAAGAAAGAGGACTGGACGGGAATCTCTCCTAAGTTGGAGAGGAGCCGAAAGGGATATCGAAAGGGTCGAAACCGTAAATCGTGTGTGCGTGAGTGGAGGCGCGCAAGGACACCAGACCCGCTGGAATGCGCCGCGGTTCGGGGAAGGGGCGGAGAACGAGGAGACGCCGAGACCGCGAACTTACGGAAGAAGATGTACTCGGTGTAGCTGCTCCAGATCTTGTCGTCGCGGTACTGGTTGACGAAGGCGGCGGTGCCTGAGGAGTTACACGCCACCATGTGGAAGCCGGCCTCGGACAGGCGATCGAACGCCTGCTCCAGGTAGGTGAACTTGAGGTAGAAGCGGGACGTGTACTTCTCAGGCGGCCTGTCAGGGTCGCGGCTCTCGTTGAGCGTGTCCCCGAAGACCTCCTTGGCCAGTGCGATGCGTCCGCACACCATGATGCGCGCCACACGCCGGAACTTGGCGTCCGCCTGGTTGTCGCGCACCGTGGTGTAGGAGCCGCGGTAGCCGAGCGTGAGGAAGCCCGAGCGCTTGTCCTGCGCGCCGCCGCCGCCGCCGCCGCCACCGTGCGCTCCCGGGCCCGAAGGCGCGGCAGCCGCCGCCCCGCGCAGCAGCAGGGCGTCGCTGCTGCCCTGGGAGACGTTGTCCTCCAGGTCGCTCTGGCAGCCCTCGTCGTTGAGCGAGTTCTGCTTGGTGACCTTGGGAGACAGCAGCTTGACCAGGTCAGTGAGCTGGAAGTACTCGGCCTCGCGCAGGAGACGCTCCTTCTCTGGGAAGTGCTCGGGCAGCGCGAGCTGCTTGTCCCGCAGATAATCCAGCACGTACCTGAAGAGGAAGCCGTCCCGGTCGATGAAGAAGCGCGCCCGGCTGTCCCGGGGCAGCTCGCCCCGGCGTCGGGCGCCGCCCCGGGGGCTGGAAGGCGAGAACATACTGGCCAGAGTGCTGTCCGGGACGCTGAGCAGCGTCGAGTGCTTGGTCACATAGACCTGGCCCCCCACGTTAAGCTCCACCACCTCGGGGAAGGGCGAAGGCGCGCAGGGCCCCGGGGCGGCGGCTGCCGACGCGCCGGGTGAGCTGGACGAGGAGACCATCTCGCTAATGGGCAGGATGGTGCTGCCGCCACCGCTTGTGTCCTTCAAAGCCATGGTCCCCCCGCTGCCAGCCAAGTGACCCTGGAGAGCAGCAGTTTCTCCTTCCTGAATCCCGCGCCCTGCACCTCCCGCGGCCCCGGGGCCTCGGCGTGCGCCTGATGCGCCCTCGGGCCGGGCGGTGCGTTCCTCCGGCCCGGGCGGCAGGGTTCAGGGCTAGGGGCGGCTGCGGCGGCGCCCGGGCTCCATCGGGGGAGCGAGGTGCGTGAGGGGAGGTCTGCGGGCGCCGCGGCGGCAGCGGAGAAGCGAGGAGGAGCGGCTGCTCCTTTGGGGCGACGGCGGGGAAGTGTGAGAGAGACTTGCGAGAGGCTCTTAGGCTGCCGCTCGGCTCTCCGCGGGGAGGGCGGGAGGAGGGGCCGGAGCAAAGAAAACTCGCCGCCCCAGTCAGCAGCTAGCGAGCGCGCCGCGAGCCCCGAGCGCGGACGGTGGCGCTAACTACTCCTCGCAGGCGGGGAGGCAGCACTGACGTCAAGCCCGGGACTGGGACCCGAGCCACAGCTGTCATTTAAAGAGATAGGCGCCAGCCTCTGGCGGCGGGACTCGGACGCTAGGGGGCGGGGCCGAGGGCTGGGCCGGGAGGTGAGGCTCCCTGGAAGCGAGCCGGAAACAGCGGACAGGGAACCAAAAACTAATGGGCAAAAGGACAGCATCTCTCCTTCATTCAGTTCATTCCTTCCTTCCTTCCTTCCTTCTGTCCCTCCCTCCCTTCCTTGCCTCGTTCGCCCGATGAAACTAGTTTTTGTTTGTTTTACGCATGCATTATGGTGATTTTGGGGATTATAACAAAAATGCTAAGTTCCTAACTGAAATCTCTGCATTTGTTGGAGTGAAAGGTTTGATTACCTTACCAAAAGACTACATGGGGTGAATCTCTTATAGTGATTTTACCATCGTTTTTGAAGCGGAGGGCGAAATACCTAAACCTCTATTACATTCAAATGTCATAATTGCATATTTAACTGCAAGCGCTACATATAGTTAAAGAATTTTAAAAACTGAAATCTGATTTCAGTTCACAAAACTAATAAAGGATTGTGCTAACGTGACAGTTTTTCCTTTCATTTCTTCAGTACTTGATTCATAGTAGATGCTTAATAAATGTTTGTGGTAGAAGGGGGAAAGCCAGGGAGGAAAATTAATTCTATTTGTTCTTAGTTTCCTATCCAGTCCTGACCTGTCCCTTCATTAATCTCCACATTTCCCTTTCAGCTCCATAAGGCAAGAGAAATGGCTTGTTTTTTTGTTGTTGTTGTTGTTGTTGTTTTTTATTGTTAGTCTTCTAACCCCCAAAGTTAGGTCACAAATGAAAAGTATATTCATTTAAGCTCACTTTAATTTCCTTGGGTACCTAGCCTAGGTACAGTAAGTAAGATCAGCCTTATTTATGCTAAAGAGTGAGAATACAAATGCAAATGAGGAATCTCCCTTCTTGTGGCTATGTATTCATCCTGAGACATCCTTCTATGTTCAGAAACATTTACCAAAAGTCTTAATGGGTGTGCATTATGCATCCTTATGCAGTCCTCTTATTCAAGCCTTTTTGCCTCACCCCAAATTTATAAATTGATCAAATTAAGAATTAGGACTGGAGTTCCTGTTGTGGCTCAGTGGTTAAAAAATCGGACTAGGAACCATGAGGTTGCGGGTTCGATCCCTGGCCTTGCTCAGTGGGTTAAGGATCTGGCATTGCCATGAGCTGTGGTGTAAGTCGCAGACGCGGCTCGGATCTGGTGTTGCTGTGGCTCTGGTGTAGGCCAGTGGCTACAGCTTCGATTGGACCTCTAGCCTGGGAACTTCCATTTGCTGTGGGAGCAGCCCTAGAAAAGGCAAAAAGACAAAAAAAAAAAAAAAGAATTAGGATTGACTTTAGCCTTCTTCACTTCTTCACTTAAAAGCTAACATTAGAAAGCATTTGAAATTTAGAATAATTATTCCGGAAAAATGAATTAATAGAAACTTTATAATCTTTGTAGATGAATAAATAATAAAGCCTCTAACCACTGCTAATGAAGCCCATTTATTCTGAGGTAAATATCCCTAATGGTAAATATGTTATAGATCATAGAATTGCAATGAAGTGGATGTATAATACATATGCATATGTATATATGAATATGAGGTCTCCAATATGATCAGAATGAAATCCATTTTAATTTTTTAATCGCACTACATATGCTTATAAGATGTCTAAAATATGTACTCTAAATGAATCTTCTTAGAAATTCTTGATGAAATGCATTTTGTGGTGTACTGCTTTTCAAAATAATTCTTTCAACAATGATTGAAGATTTTTCCTTAATTTCTCCCATCTCCAGACTTCTTTTACTTTTATCTCCTCCCCCTACCCTCCAATCAAACTGAGAACTGAACAGATTGCAAGTCTAGAATGTCTTTACCTGTTGTTCTTTGTTCTTTCCGTCAGGAATGCCTTCATTTTCCACCAGTTCCCTAATCCTTTCTCCCTGTTTACTGCTTCTTGAGGTTTTGGCTTAAATAGCACTTTTTCTGGAAATCTTTCAGATTTTTACCAAATCAGTTGTTCCCACAGCACCCTGTGCTTACACCAGGGCAGGATTTAACTCTCCTAAAGTGTCACTGTTTCCCATCATATTGTGAATATAACATACAATGTAACATACAACTGTATGTACTATTCTATCCCCAGCTTCTTGCCTAGCCCTTAAGAGATATTTCATTACATACTACTGTATATAAAAGAGGTAGGTAACAAGGACCCATTGTAAAGCAGAGGGAAATCTGCTCAATACTATATGATAACCTATATGGGGAAAGAATCTGAAAAGAAATGGATATATGTATATGTGTAACTGATTTACTTTTCTGTACATGTGAAACTAGCATAACTTTGTGAGTCAGTTATATTCCAATACTTTCTCTTTGGACCATACCTGTGGCATATGGAAGTTCTCAGGCTTGGGATCGAATCAGAACTGTAGCTGCAGGCCTATGCCACAGCCATAGCCACCGCAATGCCAGATCTGAGCCACATCTATGACCCACACCACAGCTTACAGCAATGCCAGATCCTTAACTCACTGAGTGAGGCCAGGGATCCAGGGATGGAACCCTCATCCTCATGGATACAAGTGAGGTTCATTTCCACTGAGCCACAATGGGAATCCCCAATAATTTTTTTTTGAAGAGGTAGTCCATTTCTATTAATTGAATATTTACTTCATAGAAATGTGTTCATATCATGAAAGGACAACAAAGCATCAACTCTATGCTAGACACTGGGCAAAGCAATGAGATTGCAGAGATGAATAAGGATTCAACCTTTCACAGTTAAAATCAGGAAAATGAGAACAGATTCTGATTAAAACAAACTCGGATCTAAAGGAGAAGGAAAAGCAAGAAAGAGATAGACACTATCATTTTGGTGAACTGGAATTAACACCAAATACTATAATTAGAATCTTCTCTAAGCCACAGAAACTGTTAATGTCCCCTAGACCAATGTGATCATAAAAACAGGTCCTTAAGATCTTTGTTTGCTGTGCAAAGACAAGACATCAAACATTTCTGCCTGCAAACCACACTAGATCCCTTCACATTCCCAGAAGTTTGAAATAACACAGTCAAAACTGTGTCTCTAAAAACACAGCAAACTAAGCAAAAAGGATAATTGAAGTCAAGTTTATAATAGCTAATTTGTAATTTTAAATAAATAAATTATTTCTTTACCAGGCAGAGAGTTACTAAAAGGCAGGAACTGTATCTTCTTTGATAGAGGAGGAAGAAAAGAGAAGAGCTTTAAATGAGATTTAAAGTCAAGTAGAACTGGAGTTCCACTGTGGCTCAGATACTACAAACCTGACTATAATCCGTAAGGATGCAAGTTTGATTCCTGGCCTTGCTCAGTCGGAGCTGGTGCCAGCTGTGGTGTAGTCGCAGATAGGTATCAGATGTACTGGCTTAAAAGCTTTTATTTGTGCTGGATATTAGATTCCAGTTATAAGTGATATCATATGGTATTTGTCTTTGTCTTTCTGGCTCATTTCACTCAGTATGAGATTCTCTAGCTCCATCCATGTTGCTGCAAATGGCATTACGTCATTCTTTTTTATGGCTGAGTAGTATTCCATTGTGTATAATATCCAGCACAAATGAACATCTCCTCAGAAAAGAAAATCATGGACTTGGAGAAGAGACTTGTGGCTGCCTGATGGGAGGGGGAGGGAGTGGGAGGGATCGGGAGCTTGGGCTCATCAGACACAACTTAGAATAGATTTACAAGGAGATCCTGCTGAATAGCATTGAGAACTTTGTCTAGATACTCATGTTGCAACAGAAGAAAGGCGGGGGGGAAAATGTAATTGTAATGTATACATGTAAGGATAACCTGACCCCCTTGCTGTACAGTGGGAAAAAAAAAAAATCAGATGACTAGGAAAAAAAAAAAAAAGCTTTTAAAAAATTTATTGTAGTTGATTTACATTGTTCTGTCAATTTCTACTGTACAGCAAAGCGACCCAGTCATATGTAGATATACACTTTTTCTCATTTTATCTTTCATCGTGTTCTATTACAAGTGATTCAATATAGTTTTCTATGCTATATATACTCTTCCTGGCTTTGTGATTTGAACTGGTTACTTAACTGCTCTGAACCTTGGTTTCCTCATGGGTATAGCAGAAATAATGAAGACCTGGGATATCCAGTAACATTGCCATTCAAGTTTGATAGACTTCACTGTATTCATTTTGTCTGATTCTCACCATTGTTCTGAGGGATAAGAGCAAAGCCACTCCCTAACTAGATCTGAGATCCTAAGTCATAAAACTGATTGTGATAGCTCTACCTACCTTTCTTCCAGTTGTCTCACCTCTAGGACCTGATGTAACCCAGCTTCTCCATCTTGATATCCCCACACCACCCTCAGCATGTCCTTCCCCGTCTATGGCCCCTATTGTTCCTTTTTACACTTTATCATCCTAGACATTGATGTAATGCCATTGATTTAATTTACCTTGGTCCTGTGCTTTTTCTTTTCTTTTCTTTTTTAACTTTGTTCAGTCTTTTTACTGTAGTCTAATTATCCCTTTTAGCTTATTTGTGTACAAGGCAAACTGCACTTCTAATTTTCAGGAATCCATCTGGTATCTGTTTATCCTGTTCAGGGCAATTGAAAGTTTTACCAAAACAAAACAAAACCTCAAGCATTTGTAATTCTAAGCAAAAGGCCTGAGATTCTTTCTTACACCAAGAGCTTTGCAGTTTTTAGAGCAGTGGTGTCATATGAAAATATGTGAATGACATGTCGTTTTAAGTGTTTTAGTAACCACATTAAAAAAGTAAAGCATTAAACAGGTGAATTTATTTTGATAATATCATTTTATAGCCAATATATCCAAAATATTATCATTTCAATACCTAATCAGTACAAAAGTGCATTAGTGACAAAATTTATATTTTTTTCCATCCTAGATCTTCAAAACATGGTATGTATTTTACACTTATAACACATCCCATTTTGGACTAGCCGTATTTCATGTGCTCAACAGCCCCATGTGGCTAGCAACTACTCTATTGTACAGCACAGCTCTAGAGCATTTGCATCTTTAATATACCAACTTGTTTTGAGGATTAGGCAAGATGACATGTCTTTTAAAATATTTTATTACAGGACTTGGAAGGAGTCTGGAATTCAACACAAGTAGAATCATTAACACATGGAATGGGGACCATGAAGCATCTATCCAGCCAAAAAAAGAGGAAAAGCTCTAAAAAAGAACCAAGAAAATAATATACCAGTGGATGGATTTTGGTTTCCCTTCCAAACCCATCACAACCCCTTGAAGGCGAAATATGGGCAAATTTTGCTACACACGTCATTCTTGGGACAAGCAGGCCAAACCAAGGGCTTTTGGCCTCCTGCAAGGTAAGAAGTAAAAGGTTTGCTGCCACAACAGGCTCGGCATGGGTGGGAGCAAGACAATACACATGGGAAGGACCATCTCTAAATTCAACCATTTCTGTAGAATCAAGGGAAAGTTGGGAAGCAGAGTGTAAAAACTAGCTTTCCCCAAAATCTCACCTATCAGTTTTGAGAATTTCAATGATGCTAGGGAATGAAAAACTTTGCAAATGAAGTATTTAGGGAACTCAGAGTGTCAGTGTTTGATGCATCTGTTATATAGCATAATCCAGCCATTTAGATATCTTACTATACTGTCATATAAGTTCTTATTCTATATTATAAATTATAGAAGCACTGATAAAGTTGGAATAACAGTTGGTTATCTCTATTAAATTACTACACCCCCAAATTAATGAAATGTTGTATAGACTGTGATTCAGTATATCTAACCACTTAGTATAATGCCTGGCAAATGAAAAATGTTCAACAGATACTTATGAATAAAAGCATAAGCCATTTTCATATTAACTTATAGCATGTAAAGGTGGCTATGTAAGTTAATACATAGCATGTGTGGGGAAATGTATGTGTTGGGGGTAGGTTAGCAACCTATAGTCTTGTATTTCATCTTATCCAACCAGCTGCCTCCTTGAAACTGCTTAGCTCCTCAAAGCTTGGGAGGAAAAAGCAACATAATTCACTATAACCTTAGGACATTCTGGATAAAAATTTCAAGATGGAGAGTAGGGATAAACTTTAGACTGGACAATGTGGAGAATATTAATATTCCAGGGTGGAATAAGCCTCTTCAGGTAACAAAAACCAGGAGCCTAAAACTGCTTATACATATATATTGTATGCATAATATAAATTTATCAATTCTATGCTACAACCAAAAAAAAAAAAGTGTCACTGATTAGAAGAAGATACTAAAACATGTAACATGATGATGTTAATTTCTGATGTCACATTTTCTCTTGGAAGTGCCCCCAAATTAAGACTTTCCTTAACTTTTTATTTTAACCAATGGCTGACTACTTCTAATTGTAGGGAGTTCCCATTGTAGTTCAATGGGCTAAGGACCAGACATTGTGTCCATGAGGATGTGGGTTCAGTCCCTGCCCTGGCTCAGTGGGTTAAGGATCCTGCATTGCCGAAAGCATGGGTCGCAGATGTGGTTTGGATCCGGTGTTGCTGTGTCTGTGGCGTAGGCTGGCAGCCGCAGCTCCAAGTGGACCCCTGGCCCCAGAACTTCCATATGCCCCAGGTACCCTCATAAAAAGAAAAAAAAAAAATTATAGCAGGAATTCAGCCATTTCCTATGCTTTTAAACTGTTTGTCCTACCTCAAAAGAGGATTCTTTAGCTAATGACTGTAAGGCATTTTATACTTCTCAGAGAAAGTTACTATGAAACCGAAAGAGTGTTGTAAATTCTTTACTTTCCCGTGATGTTTGTCTCCAATGGGGAAAAAAGGTGAGTTGGATTTGTGAAATTAATCCTTCAATCTAGAGTTCTCAGTTAGTAAAATGCTTGATAACTATCTTAAATCCAAAAAGAAGCAATTAAAATTTTAAAGTAAATACCTCCGGGTACTCTACTATTAAAAATTATAAATGTAGTGTGTGGATAGGAATGCTAATAGTTTGACATAATACAACATAGCGTAATTTATTTACTAGAAAATTGCTTTTCTTCTCATTGGGATTTATTTTTTCCTTTTCTGGCCACACACTGGCATAGAGAAGTTGCTGGGCCAGGGATCAAATATGTGCCATAGCTGCAACCTCTGCAAGGCTGAATCCTTAACCCACCATGCAAGGGATTGAACCAGCACCTCCACAGAGACAAGCTAGGTCATTAACCCACTGCATCACAGTGGGAACTCCTCATTGGGATTTTTTTTAAAGGGTGACTGAAGATCTGTCAAATGACGAAAGTCCCTAATAAGGGTTGTGTCTGAGCCCGAGACAGTATCTTCACCAAATTGATAGGTCAGGCCGAACTATAGCAAATAGCCAATTTTGTAAAAACTGTCAAAAATTGGCATTTTTATGCAGTTTAACTTAATAGTTTCTAGTGACAAGGACAATGAATTTAGAACCATAAATGCTTAAATATTTAGAAACACACAATTCACAACTCAAGCTTAAACACGTTATGTAAGCATGTTGAATCTTTATGATTTTTCAGGAAAAAAAAAATTTCCAGAGTTCCTGCAGTGGCACAGAGGGTTAAGGACCGGGCACTGTCTCTGTGGCAGTGACAGGGTTCGATTGGTCGGGGTTCGATTCTTTCCAGGTGCAGTGGGTTAAGGATCTGGTGCTGTCTCAGCTGTGACATAGGTCCCAGCTCAAATGTGATCCCTAGCCTGGGAACTTTCATATCCTGTGTGTGCAGCCAAAAATAAAGTTCTGTCCGCTACTTTACTCTTGGTTCCCTCAGCACTTAAATATAGCTTGCACAAAAGATAATTTGTTTATAAGTGGCATGTATGTGTTCTGAATTATCCTTCATTTGTATCTGTTTAGTATCTCTACCTAGGTAACAAACTCTGCAGACAGAGACTTTTCTGCAGGTGCTTTATTTCCATTTCAGCATTCTGCGTACAGGAAGCTTAAAATGATGATGGGAAAGTTGTTTATCTACGGCATGACTAATTAGCAGTGGGACTACTCACAGGCCTTTGTGGTACTGTTTAATTTTTCTGTGTACTGCTCAACAGGAAAATACCGATATTTGTATATCTCCAGACTCTCCTTTTAAAAGTACATCAGTAAAGTGAGACTTTAAAAATACAATTAAAGCGCAATGCTTCAATCTGGAGAGCATTCTAATACAAGGTGTAAATGGAGCTAATGAACATCAGTTATCATATGCAATGTTACTCAGCAAACAGCTTTTTTAAAGTCTAGGTTTAAAGTACATTATGCGTTATAACCTTTCATGCCAATGAATGTTAGGGTGAATTGTGTTTCCCATCTCTCATAACTTAAATGGGCTAGAAGTCTAAACAAGAGGAGGAAATTGAGGAGCCTCTTGTGGATCAGCGGATTAAGAATCTGACTAGTATCCTTGAAGACGCTGGCTTCACTCCCAGAGGGGTAAGGATCCAGCGTTGCCGCAGGCTGCAGTGTAGGTCACAAATGTGGCTCAGAGCTGTCATCGCTGTGACATAGGCTCTGTCTGATTCAACCCCTAGCCTGGGATCTTCCATAGGCTGCAGGTGTGGCCCTAAAAAGAAAAGAAAAACAGGCAACTGAATTTTAATCCCAGGACACAGATTTACTGAGTGACCCAGATCAAGTATCCTTCCTGTTCATTTTCCTAGATAGTCAGATATACACATCTTGATGTATTTGGGGAGATATCATTGTGATTATCTATTACTGGACAACAAACCACCCCAAAACTTAGTGGCTTAAACAATAATCACTTTACCATTATTTTTATAATCCTGCCTTCATCTAGGTGGTTCACGCTCAGGCCTCTCACAGGTTGCAGTCAGATAAGCAGCCAGGACTGGAATCACCCAGTGCCTGAGCTCTGATGATTCAACTGTCTAAAGGCTGGAATAGTTGGGGCTTTTTGCTCTCGCTCTCTCTCTTGCTCTCTCTCTCTTTCTATGTGGTCTATGAATGCAATCTTCCCATCATGGCGACTCAGAGCTCCAAAGGTGCACAACCCAAGAAGAGAGGGCCAAGCAGAAGCTGTATTATGTTTTATAAGCTAGCCTGAAAAGTCACAAAATGTCCTTTATGTCATATTTTATTAAGCAAAGCAGCCACAAAGGCTCTCCCAGTTTAAGAGGAGAAAATATGAACTTTCTCCTTGAAGGGAGAGTGGAAACATTCTGGAAGAGCCTGAGGGACCAAAAATACCATTATGGCCATTTCTGCAAAGTAAAATCTGCTACAGAAGTGGGAAGAATCAAGTATCATTACACCGTTTATGATACATAGATAGATAGATAGAGTTCTGTAAATAAAGCCCTAGCAGTTTGCTGTAGCTCACATTTTACAGACTTTGCATACCTAATTGTGATGTATGAGGGCCCACAAACACAAAGGGGCATACGCACATACCCAAGCAGCCAACTCAGTAGTGTGGTTGTCTGAAATGGGAAGCTGATACTTAAAACCATGAAAGGGCAGCCAGGTGTTTCCTTTATTTTTAATAAGAATCTCCATTTTAAAAAATTTTGATCATTTATTCTGCTCTAATAAATTGCTTCAGCCAATTTGCCTTTGCTCTAGTTAATCCAGAACCCCCCTCTGCCTCTTTCTTTTACCATTCTTTCCAACATCTGCAAGTTTTCATTCTCCCCCAGTGAATCATCTCTTTTCATCTTTTAGATGCTGACCTAGTAACACAAATACATCTGTGAACACTTAAAAATTTTCTTGTTACCCAGTTTTTCAAGTTTTCTCTACGCTGATCATTGTCTAATGGATGCAGCTCCACTGTATACATTTCAGTCTCTGTGTGCCAGAGTTTATTCTTCTCCCTGCAGAAGTACTAGCTCCTTGTCTGGCATTTTGTTCTATCACCTCTGTTACTCCACACTAATCACATTAGTCATTTATTCAAAGATTGGAAAGACAGTAAATATAATATGGTTTGGTACGTGACCAATTTTGAAACCAGAATTTAAAATTTTTCTGCCCAGTCATGGAGAAATTAATCAAATAAAAAGAAACCATTATTTTTTTCAGTCCAAATATCCAAAAAATATGGTATTAATATTTAGATTATATACATAGTTTGAATACATTTTGAAGTAGCTTTAAAATCAAAGTTCATATCAAATCAATTTTAGCAAAATTCCATGAGTATTTGTTGAATATCAATTACATGCTCTGCTAAGTGCTCTGTAGGTTATAAAAATGAATAGGACATATACCCTTGTAATTAAAAAATTGCATGGGACAGGAGAATTAGGAAATCCCCAACATAACCAGAGACTGGATTACAGGGAGGAGTCAGGTTAGTGTGGCAACAGAAGAACATGCAGAGTGATATGAGGATCAGCAAAAAGAGAGAGAACATTTCTGGTAGGAGGATTAGAAAATGTTCAAGGGAGTAGGTAGAGGGAAGAATAGATAGGCTCTAAAAGATAGGCATAGTTTTCATAGGCTTGGATGACAGGTGAGAGTATTTCAAAGCTAAATTATAGTATGAGCAACACCAGGACTGGTTATAACAATACTTGTCTCCCTGATCTACTTACCTACTCATCTACCTATTCAGTTTTCCCTCTATAGGTCCTCCCCCTGACTTGTTTCAAAAGGTGGTTTGTACAAAAAGATGAATATGAAAAGCAGGATAGGGAAAATATAGCATACAAGATTGAGACCAATTAGAAGATTAGAACATAATTACATATTTCATAGTATCCTAGGTTATTAAAATTGACCCAATTTTGACTCATATGGCATACAAGCTTCCTAGAGGAAGCAGAAGTTATGGATTACATAACTAAAGTTAGCCACAAGGAAAAAATACCCCTTGGGAAAGAAAATTGATTTGTTAAACATTTCTGTATATAAGGCAGCTGGAGTACATAATAATGGCCAGTGTCACAGATAACACACCTGATATAAATGCAGTAGCAAATTAAGGTTAGCAGCAAATTTACTTACCCTTATTAAAAACTCATGATCAAACATTAATGTATAACTTAGCAAAAGCAGTTCTACAGGGGATGTTGGCAGTATTATTCCTGTTTTACAAAATAGGAAACAGGGATTCCTGAGTAGTAAATCAGTCACTCAAGAGCACGCAACTGATAACTAATAGGTTTGGATTTAGATTTGAATCCAGATTTGTAATACTTCAGTGTGAGAATAAAAGCTGATTAGTAGAGAATAGAAATTTGGTCAAGAGAAAGTCTATAGGTAGAAATAGTTCACAAAGTTTGGCTGTGGTGAGAATAAGTATTGGGATTAAAATAGAGCCCTTTGGGGGCAACGAAAATAAGGATGCCTGATGGCTGGAAGAAAGCAGCTTGGCGGGGTGCGGGGAGGGAGTGAGAATGTTAAAGAGAGGCTGCTTAATGGAACAAAAGCCTAAGGAAAGATGAGATCAAGAGAAATGAAGAAGGGTTTAGCCTTGGCAGAGAGGCAGAACTAGTCTTCTTTGAACAGATTGTGAATTAAAGGAATGATATTAGCCACCGAACCCAAGAAATGATCCAACCAGTCTTCCGGCAGATTTCGAATCAAACAAACTAGAGTTTGTGTAGTTATCTAGACTAAATTTCAAGTAAAATGACATATGTTGCCCTTTGGCTCCTAAAGGAACCAGAATTCAAGAGCGAAATAATAGGATATCATGTAGCCATTTTTTTCTTATTTCATTCCATTTCCTGCCTATATGAGATCAGTAATGTCTGGAAATGTGTGTGAGAATCTGGGAATAAGAATAAAAGATTTCCTTCTTAGCCATGGACTTGCCTGGTATTTGAAAAATCAGCCCAGCACCTGGATTATTTACTTTGGACTACTTACTTATTCTTTTGGAGTCTCAATATCACCATATAAACATTGAAATTTTAATATTTGCTACTTAAATTTTATTAGGGGTTAAATGTACCCAGAATTGTGCCTAGGACACACTAAACAACAAATGTGAGTGTGTTGCTTCTTGAACCTTAAAGGACACATATTAAGGTTAACAGCTGGATAAACATTCTTAATAGAAGAACAGTAAATGCTTCCTCATCTGGTATTCCTTTATCATTTTGTTTCCAATTCTTTCAAAAATATTTATGCAGTGCCTTCTGTGTGGCAAGCACCCAGATCTCCTTGAAAACAATATTTATATTATTATTATTATTATTATCAGGTTTGGTCAGCATTCTTCTTGAGTCTATTCCCTGGTTCTATATTTTTACTTTGTCATTTTTCTTGCATTGGTCCTTAAAATCCCATGTCTTAGTATAGATCTTGATCTCCTTAAACTGAGATGCTGGTTTCTGCTTCCTACTCGCATCTCTTACTTAGCTTCTGTATCCTGTCTCAAGCTAATACTCTGTTCTAATGCCTGATAGATCTTGGTCAGGATTAATGAGGTAACATCAAAGATGCTTTAAACATTTTAGAGAAAAGAAAATGAGCAAGAACAAATGTAAATTGTTTCTTTTATCAGTAAAAGGAAAAATAATAAAATTCATAATATATGTTCTGAATTATTTCCTATTCAATCCTTCCAGCCTAGAGTTTCTCTCGTTTAATCTCTTTTCTCAAAAAGAATCGTAAGGGTTGTGTCACTGGGGTCTAAGCAGGAAACTGATGGTACACACTCATGTTGTGTAACTTATAAGAGCTGGTGTGTACAGAGTTTAAGAAATGCCACAAAGGAAGCACTTGGACTGTTATGAGCACAAAGTCATGGCCATCTCTAAGCTTGAAGGGCAAGGGGAGGACGTGGTTACTGGAACCTCAGAGACAGAGCTATCTGGAGAGGGCTATTTGACAGGGACCGTAATTGTTTCCTACCTTAAGCTCTGGTACCTCATGCTGTCTTATTCCACCTTACCTTCTAGACACCAATCCTACCCCAGCACTGTCCAAAAGGAATACAACCCAAGCCACAAATGTGATAACACATGTATACTTTTAAAAAGTCCTAACTCTTTTGAATTTATAAGCTAAATTTTTCACTTGTTATATTTTTCTAAAACTTTTGTTTAAGAATTTTAATTACTATGATATTTACTGTGCACTTTTCTATAGATGCTTTGTTTAAATTGTGTCTGGAAAATAGAGATGATTTACTTGACAGACATGAACTATACAAACAGGATATATTCATACGGTTTGAATATGTTTTATAATAGTATTGTTCTTAAAGTATACATCCTAATTTGACCTTAAGATATCTTTTTAAAATAAATTCTTGGGTAGTTCCCATCATGGCTCAGTGGTTAACGAATCCGACTAGGAACCATGAGATTGCAGGTTTGATCCCTGGCCTTGCTCAGGGGGTTCAGGATCCGGCATTGCCGTGAACTGTGGTGTAGGTTGCAGATGCAGCTGGGATTTGACATTGCCCTGGCTGTGGTGTAGGCCGGCAGCTACAGCTCCAAATAGACCCCTAGCCTGGGAACCTCCATATTCCGCAGGTGCGGCCCTAGAAAGACAAAAAGACCAAAAAATAAAAAATAAAATAAATAAATTCTCAGGTGTTTACCAAATTATGTTATTTGAAAACACTAATTAATTATTTGAACTTTTGTTGTTGTTAGTTTTCTTTGGTGATGCTCCCAATAAATGAGAGATTTGCAATTAAAAAAAAAAAGTCCCAAAAGCCACAATAAACAAGGTAGAGATATATACAAAGTTCAGGAACAGTCCAGAAGCCCAGCCTCACTTCAAACACCAGCTGCAATGGGGGTCTTCCAGACTACCTCACCTCTGACGCAACTGCAATTTCAGGATCTAGAAGACCACTCTCAGTTTCAGTAATTTGCTAGCAGGGCTCATAGATCTCACTGAGGGCACTTATACTCATGGTTAGGGTTTATTACAGGGAGGGGAAACAGGTTAAAATCAACCAAGGGAAGAGATGCAAGCACAGAGTTCAGGAAAGTTCCACCCATAGAGCTTTTGGCTGTCTTCTCCCAGGAAAGTCATGGACGGTGCTGACCTTCCCAGCATCAGTGTGTGGCGACATGCATGGAATATTGCCAGCCAGGGAAGCTCACCTAAGAAACAGTGTCCAGAGTTTTTATTGGATCTCCATCACATAGGCATACATGGGTGACTGCACATATGGTTGACTTCAGACTCCAGCCCCTCCCAGTCTGGACTGATACCAGGTGACACAAAGCCCCCTCATAAACCACATTGTTAACTACTGCCTGCTGGCACCCAAGACTTCTAGGTAAACAGATACCCTCATCAACAGGACATTCCAAGTGCTTCAAGATTAATTCCCAGGATTTGATGGCAAAAACAGATTTTCAGAATTCCCGTTGTGGCTCCTCAGGTTAAGACACAGTGTCCAAGAGGATGCAGGTTTGATCCCTGGCCTTGCTTAGTGGGTTAAGGATCTGGTGTTGTCACAAGCTATAGAGCAGGTTGCAGATGTGGCTTGGATCCAGCATGCTGTGGATATGGCATAGGCTGGAAGCTGCAGCTCCAATTCTACCCCTAGCCCAAGAACTCCACATGCTGCAGGTGCAGCCTTAAACAATGAAAAACAGACTTCTTTGTAAGGTTAAATTCTACACTATACACAGGTGAAATCAGTTTTAATAATATATTTTATTTATCTCAGTATATTCCAAACAATCATTTTAACATATAATCAATATAAAATATTACTGAGTTCCTTTCATTTTTTCCATGTTAAGTCTTTGAAATTCTGTGTGTATTTCACATTCACAGCACACATTGGACTAGCCACATTTCATGTGCTTTAAAGTTACTTGTGGTAGTGCAGCTGAACCTAACAACAGTGTTTTATATTCTTTGGGCCTATCAGTGTGTTCTAAAATCTTTAATCTATTGTTATAAATATGTTCATTATTACAGAAGTTTTCCTATCACATTAAAGCTAATGCATAAATTTTTTTTTCAAATGCAAAAACAAAAGCAATATCAACAATAACTTCCTTACCTTCTTCCCATTTGAAACCTCCATTGTTAATTCTTATGTAGGTAGCCACTCCTGTGGAATACTTGCAGTACCTTTTTTTTTTTTTTTTGTCTTTTTAGGACCATACCCACAGCATATGGAGGTTCCTAGGCTAAGAGTCCGATCAGAGCTGTAGCTGCTGGCCTACACCACAGCTCAAGGCAATGCCAGATCTTTAACCAGCGAGGCCAGGGATCGAACTCCAGTCTTCATGGGTACGAGTCAGGTTCGTTGTCTCTAAGCCACTGCAGGAACTCCTTGGATTACTTTTAGATTGATTTTCAACTTGGTCATAAATGACACTGTAGATGGCTAATGACCTACCTTTTGTCACCTGTAATTCAAATTTCTACTTGCCATGTACCTGTTTTCTACAAAACGCTTAATGTCCCTTCTCTTTCAATAGCATCTTTGACAATCCATATATTAAGGACAAGACTTAAGAGAATTCTAAAATATTACTTTTTGTGTACAAACCCTCCCCTTCCTAAAAGGGATGTTCGGTATATTTTTATCTTAGTCTGAAGATATTTCAGGAAGTCTGCAAAAGCCTTAAAAACATCTACAGCCTACCTAAATGAGCATCAAAACTGACCAGGAAGCACTATGAGCTATTAGAGAAATTATTATTTCCTGGTGTTCTCTATTCCAGTTGCACTGTAACACTTTAAAAAGTATTTAAACTACAGGGGAAAAAACACTTTATAGAATAGCATGTGTTGCTAAGTATGGCTAATTTTTCTTATATATAAACATATGAAAAAGAGGATTTTAAAAGCTAGTTCCAATGGTGGCTATTGAAGTGCCAAGCTGTAAAGGTCAAAGTCAGCCTACAAGTGCCTTCATGTTTCTTCTTGGACTCCTTCCTTTCTTCAAGTGTTGCATGATTTCCTGCAGTGATACAGCACATGGTGGGCTGGAAGTTAGTCCAGATGTACCCTGAGGATTTAAAATTCATTCCTTCTGCATTAAAATCACACAGTATTATTAGTCTGATATATCTCCCTTGTTTTCTCCCTCCAAAAATCATAAGATATTATCTTCCACCCTCGGTAATGTGTTCCTTTCATTCTAATCACCATTTCATGTACATTTTCTGTTGTGTGCTGCTTTTATGCCCTTTTTTGTCTATAATCTGTTTGACTATATGTGACTATCTGTTTGACTATAATCTTATTGACTGTATGTGAGATAGAAAAGTCTGATTAAAGTATTCAGTGTTCTCCAATGAAATCACTCTTTCAACTTTCATTTTTTGGGGGGGTCGTCTGATTTTTTGCCTAGAAAATTAGCACTTTTTGGTGGCCTCATTTCCTCTTGTACACATGGCATGCATGTGAGTGTGTGTGTGTGTGTGTATCAATTGATATCCAAAGACTTTATTGCTACCCTTAAAATCCCTTTCCCACTTTCTTAAGTGTTGACACATCTGTTGCCTCTTTAGTTAGAACTCATAATCTCTTTCTCCTCTTATGAGTTGAAAATACCGTGTCCTCTACTCCTTGGTCCCTTTTGCCCTTGTGACATTTATGTACAGATAATTAGTGCTGCTTGATCTAACTGGAACTCTTGTTCTTTCCAACTAAGACAGTTCTTCATTTTTAGATTTTATCTTACTTCTCCTCTCAAGGCCACAAGTGATTCTTCTTTTAAAGCATTACATGATTTATTGAATTGGAAATATTATTTCAAAATAAACTGCATTTTACTGTAAATTAGTGACCTATCAAAAGGCTTTACCACCAACAGAATCAATACCCTGACCACACATATATGAAGCAGAGACAGATGAATTTATAACTGATGCATCTTGTTCTAGGCAGTTTGAGCTGCTAGAGCAGAAAACCACTGACTGGGTGGCTTAAACAACATTGATTTCTCACAATTCTGGAAGCTAGGAAGTCCAAGGTCAAGGTGCTGGTACTGGTAGATTCTGGGTCTGGTGAGAACCCATTTCCTAGTGCAAAGACAGCCTTTTTTCTGTGTTCTCTGAGTGGAAGGGGCAAGAGAGCTCCCTGGACTCTCCTTTATAAGAGACTAATCCCATTCATGAGAGCTCTTAAGATCTAATCTCCTCTCAAAGGCCCCACCTCCTAATGTCACACTGGGGGTTAGGTTTTCAACATATGAATTTGAGGGCCCTCCAACATTCAGACCACAGCACATCTCTAGTTCACTGGAAAACACATCTTGTGTTATTGTATAATGTATTAATAATATCTTTAATTCAAATAAATGAAAAGTGAATAAACAGAGGGATCATTTAGTAACTAGAAGATGTAACCAAAATAAAAACTTAAAAATGAAAAATATAAATTCTCTGTTGATGATCATTGTGGTGGCATTGCTTTTCTCTCTCCCTGAATCTGTCTATAAGGATCAAAACAGGGAGTTCCTGTGGTAGCACAGTGGTTAAGGAATCTGACTAGGAACCGTGAGGTTGCAGGTTCGATCCCTGGCCTCACTCAGTGGGTTAAGGATCCGGCATTGCCATGAGCTGTGGTGTAGGTCGCAGACGCGGCTAGGGTCTCGCGTTGCCGTGGCTGTGGTGTAGACCAGCGGCTACAGCTCTGATTCGACCCCTAGCCTGGGAACCTCCATATGCCGAGGGAGCAGCCCTAGAAAAGACAAAAAAAAAAGGCCAAAAAAAAAAAGAATCAAAACAAAAACAGAACAAAAAACTCTGAACTAGGTTGCCAGATAAAGTGTAAGATATTTGGTGAAACTCAAATAACTTTTTAGTACAAGTGTGTCCTAAATACTGCACGGGACATAATTATACTAAAAACTATACATTGTTCATCTAAAATTCAGATTTAACAAGGCGTCCTGAATTTTTATTGGCTAAATCTGGTAGCTCTCTTCTGCTAAATCTGGTGACAAACTCTTACCACTATACAATGTGTGTTGTATCAACATTGGTGACAGAGGGCGGTAATGAGGCAACTCACAGATGTAAGAACAGAAAACCCCTGAATCCCAGCCAGTGCTCCCTGGAAAGAACAGCAAGCCTCAGGAGAACAGCTAAAATCAGGCAGGTTTTCCACATTCTCCAAGTTTCAATGCAGGGGGCCTGCAGTGAGGTTTAGAGGAACGAGAGTAGGCTCCCTTCCGGATGAAAGGAGAACCCACTTGGAACTGAAACCAAAATTAGCAAAACTGGGACAATGCATGCAAATAAAAAGGAAGGTCCAGAAAGTTAGGAAGGGCCATGGACTAGGATATCTGTAGGCCTTCTGTTTGAACAGTTCGCAAAGACAATAGAAGAGGGAGCTGTAATGCCTGTCAGTATACTGACCACGTTTCCATTCTAAATGTCCATTATTTGAGGACTGATTGAATAAATAAATAGTATATCCACAGAATTAATTATGGTGTGGTTGAACAAAGGAAAGAAGACTATCTCTATAAACAACTTTGGAGAGATCTCCAGGACATATTATTTCCTTAAAAAAGTATACATAAATAGTAAACTAGATTAAGAAATATATATGTGTTTAAATAAAATGTAGGCATAATATTAGGAGGAAGTTATATAAATTACCAAGTAAAAATTGATGTTGAGGGAATGTTTTTCCTTATTTCTTAACTTTATCTCATCATAGTAATAGACTGGGAGAGCCAGTACATTCAAGGAGAACTCTTTAGTACTGTAAGCTTTTGCATATGAAAAAGAAGGTGCATGGTAATGATAAATTAAATAATAGCTTCGAATCTAAGAATAATGTTGAGTCTGACAAGTTTCACACAGAAGGGGAATGAAAAGGGAGCACAAGTTCAAGTTTCAGCAGCAGCTGCAAAAAATTGTTTTCAGAATTATTCTTCACAGACAGGGATGCTATAAATAATTGCCAAATTATATTTTAAAGGACAATCAAGTATTCCAAGTTGAACAGAATATATAATAACAGATATTCCCTAGGGATTTTAAACCTGATGATTTTTGTTGAAGGAAAGTGAATTTTAAAATAAAAAGCCATTAACAACAACCAAACAAAAATGGCATAAAAATAATATGCTGGCAGAGTTCCCTGGTAGTTTAATGGTTAAGGAGTTGGTGTTGTCACTGCTGCGGCTCAGGTTACTGCTCTGGCTCAGGTTACTGCTCTGGCTCAGGTTTGATTGCTGACTCAGAAACTTCCACGTGCCATGGGCGTGGCTGGAAAAATAATGTAGCCAGTAATATGAGTTTCAGAAATGCTGTTATATGTGACACTAATTCTCATACCAATATTATAAAATTATTTAGAAAACTCCCAAGTTTTACTTAGATATGCATTTTATATTCCTCAGTTCAGTCCAGTACAATACTTTGAACGCTCAAAAATATATGTTGAATTAGTAAATGACTATTGACAATTATTAACATAAATGTTGCCATTTAAAAATCTAACAACACGGAAGTTCCTGTTGTGGCTCAGTGGTTGGAGAATCCGATTAGGAACCATGAGGTTGCGGGTTCCATCCCTGGCCTCGCTCAGTGGGTTAAAGATCCGGCGTTGCTGTGAGCTGTGGTGTAGGTCGCAGATGCGGCTTGGATCCCAAGCTGCTGCAGCTGTGGTGTAGGCCAGCAGCTACAGCTCTGATTCGACCCCTAGCCTGGGAACCTCCATATGCCACGGGAGAGGCCCAAGAAATAGCAAAAAGACAAAAAAAAAATCTAACAACATAACAAATAGTTTTATTTATACCTTACAATAAGGTCATGATGGTCATGATGGTGGGTTTGTTGGTTGGTTGGTACTATGCTTTGATTGAAATATTGTTGGGATTATTTTTAATCCTCAAGAACTGAATCGATCTTCTCAATATATAACAAAATATCAACAGATTATGTTCTGCATATTTAAAACTTATTGTTAGTTGCTTGTGATTCCTCTTTATCCTTTATCCAAGTTAACCCTACCCTTGAGGCAGCTTAGTTTATATTTAATACATGGTTTATAGATCAATTTCTATATATTTATTTATATCTATATATATGTAAAAGATCAGTGGTTTTTTAAATGTTTTTTAGCAGTATATAAATAGCATAGTGCTGTAAATTACAGTTTTTTTTTTTTTTTCATTTGTCCTTTTTAGGCTACAACTGTGGCATATGGAGGTTCCCAGGCTAGGGGTCAAATCAGAGCTGTAGCTGCCGGCCTCTGCCACAGTCATAGCAACGTGGGATCCAAACCATGTCTGAGACCTACACCACCGCTCACGGCAATGCCGGATTGTTAACCCACTGAGCGAGGTCAGGGATCGAACCCGCATCCTCATGGGTATCAGTCGGATTTGTTAACCACTGAGCCACAAAGGAAACTCCTGCATTCTGTTTCTTAATATTTCCACTCGACATTGTTTTTGCTATCTAGTATAAGTTGCTATATGCAAATCTAGTTTTTTTTTATTTCCAATTAATATTCTATGATATGTATAAGTACATGTCATTTATCTATTCACATATGATAAATGTGTATATGTTGCCTCCACCTTCTTACTCCCACAATACTTTAGTAAATACCCTATAAGTCTCTCTTTGTGTGTCTGAAGGCAAGTCTCTTGGGTATATATGTTCCAGAGTGAGTAGATACTTATTCAGTTTTACTAAAATACTGCCAGTTTGTGCTCTAAAATGGATTTCACTAAATTACACTCTCAAAAATAGAGTACAAGATCCCCAAATCCTGCCATCTTTATCAGACATGAGCTATCCAGTTTTCTCATTTTTGCCAATTATATGGGTATAGAATGCCATCCACAGGTTTTTAATTTATGTTTCTATTTTTATTATGAAGTAATGTAAGAATATTTTCAATATTCTAGAGCAGAAAATGGCAGTAGATAAAAACTAAGGAAATATGACTAAAGTAAATGAAAAGTCACTCTGAACTTTAATAACTAATGTTATGTCAGTGTACATTCATTAGTTGTGACAAAGGAATCATACTAATATAAGATGTTAACAGAAGAAATTGTCTTCAGGGTATATATAAAATCTCTGTACTATGGTTGCAACTTTCTGGTAAATATAAAACTATTCTAAAATTAAAAATTTATTCTTCTAATGTTGCAAGTATTTTCTCCTAGTCTGTCGGCTATTCATTCTGTCTGTGGTAACTTCATTGAAGAGAAATCTAGACATGATGGTTGCTTCAATAAACATGATGGTAATAGAGATGAAGTGGACAGACTTAGGAAATATTCCAGACAATGCTGAATTAGATGTGAGAAGCAGAAGAAAAGACATTGGGAATGAATCCTGAACCTTTTTCCTTCAGGAATTGAATGGTTAATTTCTAGAAGCTTCATAGTCTTTATTGTGATTGTAAATAGTCTCCTATTTTCTATTTCAATTTCTAAGTGTTTCTTGCAGTTGCAATGAAATGTTATTGATTTTTGCATATTGATCTTACTATCTTAATAGTCCTAATAGTTTGTCTGCTAATTATATGGTGCTTTCTTTGTAAATGATCAATTAATTACAAATACTGAACTTTTGTCTTTTTCTTTTTAATTCATAAACATGCTTTTTTCCTTTGTATTTAATGAAACAGAACTTCCAGTACTATTTCAAATAGTAATATAGCTGAATTTTGCCTAATTCCTAATATTAAAAAGAAGCTTCTGAAATTTCTTCATTAAATATAACATTTGGTATTGGTTTGTACTTGTTAATTTGTTTGTTTTGTTTTATGCTGCAATTCAGGAATGGGTATCAGTAGAGGCGAGGAAAGACAGCTGTATTTTTTTTTTCTGATTAAAGAAATTTCATTTTGGGTTTCCCGCTGTGATACAGTGGGATCAGTGGCATCTTGGGAGTGCTGGGTCAATCCCCGGCCCAGCACAGTGGGTTAAGGATCCTGTGTTGCCACAGTTGCTGTTTAAGTTGTGACTGTGGCTTGAATCTGATCCCTAACCCAGAAACTCCATGTAGTGCCTGCTGGCCAGAAATGAAAACCACAACAAAAAAAGAAATTTCATTTTATTCCTATCTTTTAAATAACTTTTTAAAAATCTCAAATGAATTTTGAACATTATCAAAAGTTTTTTTATGTGTATATTGAGATGATTATATGATGTTTCCTCTCCATCCATTACTGTGAAAAATTACGTTTTTACATGCTCTGATGTTAACTGCCCTTGCATTCCTGAAATAAATCCTCTTTGATTCATGGTGTATGTTTAAAGTATGCTGCTGAATTTTGTTGGCTAATTAATATTTAGGAAAAATTTAATTTATGCTCAAAAGGGCAATTGCCTTAACATTCATTTTCTCATAGTGTCTTCATCTAGTTTTGATATTCTGCTGGATTTTTTTTTTCATTTGTCCAGCTGTATTTATTCTCTGTTCTTCTCCTTGCTCTGTAGCATGGAACATGACTGAATGGATTCCATCAATGGGCTCCTTTGCCTTCTGGCTTCTGGTACTACTGTCAATGACCTCTTTCTGGCAGGAGATTGAAGGACAAAGTATGAGCGAAGTGGGTATTTATTTTCTCAATTCCTTTTCTGTTAGATGGCAGCTCAATGCATCCTTTTACCAAAGGTTCCAGCTCTACTCTGGTTTTGTAAATAATTCCCTCAAATTACCCCGTTAGATGGAAGAGTGATATTGGCTTCTTTTATTGTAAGCTTGAGTGCAAAACTGTTATTCTATGTTGACTTTCCAAAAGTCAGCCCACACCACTGGAAGGATTCTCTTCATTAAAATCTCCTCCATTCCCCAGTGTGAGTGTGCCAAGCATTTCCTGTTGGGATCCTGCCTGATACAGATATCAAAGTTACACGCACATCAAAATATGAGTTGTATGTCTTATTTTCTGCTATAAGAAGTACGTTATGTAAAATAGACATGTGTTCCTTGGAAATGTGGTATAATTCACCTATAAAACCATCTTTTTAGGGGCAGAGATTTAGTAGTAGTTATTAATCTATACATATTCTCTGTTTCAGTGTCAATTTTGGAGTATTGTCAAAAATATCTATTAACTTAAGATTTCAAATTTGTAGCCATTTAGCATTCATAATATTTTTGTATAACTTTTAGATCTTTCACACTGAAGCTATTTTTATTTTTGTTTACTTACAAATCAAATTGGTATTCTGTATGTTGCCTTAGGGAATTTAAATGATGTAGCCACTGTGGAAATGGTTTGTTAGTTCTCAATAAGTTATATATACAATTACCATATAACCTAGCAATTCCACTCTTAGGTAGAACTGAAAACAGGTGTTCAGCCAAAAACTTGTACAAGAGTAAACAGCAGTCACAGTGGCTGAAAGATGAGACACCATCACCTGTCCATCAACTAATGTATGGATAAACAAAACGTCGTATATCTATACAATGGAATATTTTTCCCCTAGAGAAAGGAATGGGGTACTGATACATGCTACAATATAGATGAATCTTGTAATATTATGCTAAGTCAAAACAACCAGTCTCCAGGGGCCACGTGTGCTTCTGTTGTATGAAATATCTAGAGTAGGCAACTCCATAGAGAGAGAAGAGATTAATGATTGCCACAAGCTGCTAGGAGAGAGGGAGGTAGAGTAGCTATTTTATTTTTATTTTTAGAAATTGTATTGGAGTATAGTTGACTTAAAATTTTGCATCCGTTTCAGGTGTACAGCAAAGTGAAGTGTGTGTGTGTGTGTGTGTGTGTATCCATTCCTTTTTCCCGTATGGGTAATTACAAACTATTGAGTAGATTTTTCCTGTGCTATACCGTAGGTTCTCGGTAATCATCCATTTTATACAGTAGTGTTTATTTGTAATTCCCACCCTCCCAATCCCTCCCTTCCTCCCATGGTTTCCCCTATGGTAACCATAAGATTGCTTTTGAAGTCTGTGAGTTGTTTCAGTTCTATAAAAAAACTTCCCTGCATCTTTTTTATTAGATTCCACATATAAGTGATATCATATGATATTTGTCTTTGACTTACTTCACTGAGTGTGATAATCTCTAGGTCCATCCATGTAACTGCAAATGGGATTGTTTCATTCTTTTTGTGGCTGAATAATATTGCATTGTAATATGTACCTCATCTTCTTTTTCCATTCATCTGTTGATGGACATTTATGTTGCTTCAATGTCTTGGCTATTATAAATAATGCTGCAGTGAACATTGGCATGCATGTATCTTTTCATATTATCATTTTATCTGGATATATGCTGGGGAGTGAGACTACTGGACCATATGGTAGTTCTATATTTAGTTTTTTAAGGAACCTCTATACTGTTCTCCATGGAGGGTGTGGAGAAAAGGGAGCCCTTCTACACTGTTGGTGAGAACATAAAGAGTAACTATTTAAAGGATATGAGGCTCTTTTTTTTTTTTTTTGTCTTTTAGGGCCACACCTGAGTCATATGGAGGTTCCCAGGCTAGGGGTCTAATCAGCACTGTAGCTGCCAGCCTACGCCACAGCCACCGCAATGCAGGATCCGAGCCGTATCTGCAACCTACACCCCAGCTCATGGCCATGCCGGATCCTTAACCCACTGATGGAGGCCAGGGATCAAACCCACATCCTCATAGATGCTAGTCAGGTTCACTAAGTGCTGAGCCATGACAGGAACTCCATGAGGCTTCCTTTTGAGGTGATGTTCTGGAATTAGGTAGTGGCAATGGTTTCATAATATTGTGAATGTACAGAATGTTACTCATAGTGAATGTTATGTTAGATACATTTCACCACAAGAATTAAATTAAAGTAATAAAAATACTTGCGTTGACCTGACTCTACCCCGCTGACTCTTTAGAAACTCCTGACTCTTTTATAATTGTTGTTGAGAGTCCCTGGGGTGAAGAAATAGGGGAAGGATAGTAGACCCTTACATAAACCCTATGGATTAATCCTGAGTGTTTGAAATATCTAGCTGTCCAGCCTGTTGCAACTGAGAGGAGTTTCATTCAAGAGCTACCATTATATGGCCTGTTGGTCACTGGGAGGAATGATGCCAGATTTTGCCCCAGGATTTTGCTCTAGGCCTGTCCTGCATGGAGAACCTCTCCACCCTCCGACTCTCCTTGCAATATCTCAGAATACTGGTAAGTTATAAAAGGAAGTAGTGGCGTTCAGAAGAAACCTTCTATTATGTATATGATTAGACAATCTGAGATGTATCCTGAATCAACACTGGGACAAAACATTTGAAACAAACAGTGAATCGAGGTGTGAATCCGGAGAAATACAACTTTAAAGGTTTTATATGGGAAGGGGAAATGTGGGTTTTCCTAGGGTAAATGAAAGTTCTATGCAGATAAAATGGGGAAGGAAAACATTTTTAAAAAGCGATGATTTAAAAATGAAGCTAGATACCCTTGCTCAGAGAAATTCTCTGAATATCAAACATTGATATCACATCAGTGATACCACTAAACTGAGTTTTATTTAAATTTCTAATTCTTTAAGAGGGATCTATTTGAATAAGTATTTTTTAAACTCGTCTATCTACTAAAAATAAATCTATGTGTAATTATGCATGTCTAATTATACATGTCTAGGTTCATAATAAGTGTATTTTCAATGAATGAATAAAGAGCTAATATTTGGAGATAATTAACTTTACAAAAAATTCCTTCAGAATTGGGAAACATTTATTTGCTACTTATTTACTATAATGAAGTTTTACTTATTAAATCTTCAAAACAAGAGTAGGACATTTCTTATACCACCATGTCTTTTTTGAAGAATATAAGAATATCATTCTGTCATGATGAACCAGAGGATAGGTAAGGATAAAATGGAATTTGTTCAAGACACTTTTTTGACAGAAGGAAGATTTATTTGGAATTCTGGAAAATAATTTTATTAGAGGATTGATGAGTCAGAGAAAGGTGATAAAAAAGAGTAAAATAAATCTCTAATAGAGTTTCTATGAAACAAATTAAATTAGAAGTTATGGACATTAAATAAAGAAATGAAAGGTTAATAACATACAGATGTGAAAAGTAGAATTAATCAGAATTACAGAGTTATTCATATGAAGCAAAAAAGTATTCTATAGGCATAACAATAACCTAGAATGAAATAAATAGTGTATATGTAATAAAAGATATAAATTGCTGATAAGCTGGAAAGAAAAGTGAGCTAGTGATGTAGAAATATAAAAAGTAGTTATAAAGAAATTGACAGACTAAAAATTGTAATAATCATAATATTAATTCCTTCAGCAATTCTTTTCTAAAAACCTGTTATGAGCTCTCTCTATTAGTTCTGGGAATGCACAAGTGAAGAAATGATTTTGCAGACCTCTAAAGGCTGATGTTATAGAGATAGAGAAGGATATATATGAGAAAAAATAATTTGATGCAATTTGATAAGTGCCTTTCTACAGGCATGAATAAATTGTTTTAACAGCATAAAGGCAGGGAACTGTTGCTTCTCTCTGATAGAGTTCCCAAATATCTCTCTGAGAGGTGGAGGGTGAGCAGAATACTCATGAGCTATTGATTCAGGCCATACTTGTGGGTCACTAGTGATGAGAGATGACTATAGGTAAGAACATTGCAAACATAAGAGAGAAAGGGACTGAACCAAATGTCAAGTATTGTAAAGACAGCTGGCAAAGAAAGGAAGTGCATACGAACAACATGACTTTGCTTCTCTGTGACTTTATAATCTCCTATATCATGACATCTAAAATTATACAAAGAATTTTTGCATATCTTAGCATAAGCTGTAATACTTCCTTTTCCTCCTCTGCTCTGGCTTAATTACAAAGTTGATTTGTCTATTTTCTCTAAGCCTTCACTAATTACCTCTTTCCAACTTCCAACATAGAATGTGTGTGTGTGTGTGTGTGTGTGTGTGTGTGTGTGGTGTTGCTTGATTGGTTGTTTTCTGATTACTAAATTAACAAAGAGACCAAGTTTGAAGCAAGCAAAATTTTGTCTTTTTGTAGGTCACCTTAAAGGCCCTTTTCATCCCCTAAGCTACTCTTTCTTGGCTTCTGCATAGCCAGGTATAAAATCTTATTAAGGCATTCCCCTTCCCAAGCAGTATTTGCATTCTAAAGGAGATTAGAACAAGAATTATCTATAATGATATGATGTTAGCATCTGTAGCATAGGAGAGAGAAAAATATTAGGGGGAGGGTAAGTCTTCAGCATATCTTCTGCACCATACCATGCTTCTCCCTGTGTAACACAAACTTTGAATATAAAGTCTCTCTTATTTATTTATTTATTGTCCTTCTTTTTTTCTTTTCTTTTCTTTTCTTTTCTTCTTTTTTTCCTGACCTGCTGTGTGTGGCAAATGTAAGTTCCCAGGCCAGGGGTCAAATCAGAGCTGTAACTGCTGACCTACACCACAGCCACAGTAACGGGGAGATCCAAGCCTCGTCTGAGACTACACCACAACTCATGGCAATGCCAGATCCTCAACCCACTGAGTGAGACCAGGGATCAAACCCACATCCTTATGGGTACTAGTTGAGTTTGTTACCCCTGAGCCACGATGGTAGCTCCCAAGTCTCTCTAATTTATAATAAAAGCTTTAGTTTTATTTATTACTTTACTGTCTTAGAAAAGAATAATAGCACATCATTTTATTAATCAAGAATTTTACTCACAAAACATTTTGACATGCCTGATTTTATTTAAACTGTACTAGAGCCATTGGGGTTTTTGCTACAAACCTCACTTTTAGAGATAAAGCAACTGAGGTGAGGAATTAAGTGGCTTGCCCCGGGTTACACAGCTAGTAAGTAATGAATCCTTGGCTCAAGTCAAGCATTTTATCTCTCAGTTTACTGCTTTTTTTTGATACACTACTTTTTCCCACCCTTTCTCCCCTACAAGTTTCTTACCTGAAAGTGCAAAGTTCTTCCACAGAGATGATTCTGTATGTGTGAGCTCACAAATATGCCTTGTTCATATCTCGGGTATTTCAGGTATAGGTAGGTCAATCATCATAACTTGAGAAACACAGCTGTAGAAGCGATTTTAGCTGATTGTGCAGGGGAGAGTAGGACAGAAAAAGGGTTGACACTCAGTTAATCAGAGTCAACCCAAGGTAAAAGCAGGTTTTAGATAAAGAGTACCTTTAGCCCTTCTCCTCATGCTCTCATTTCTAGTCTGTTCACCTGAGGCTCTTCAGTCCCAGGGACGTTACGGGCACAGCCACTTTGCTCCAAAGCACCCAGCCCAACCTGGTCCTGTAGTGCTCTATGCTGCCTGCATACATTAAGTTCTTGTTTCCCCAGGTTAGAAAGAATATTACCATTTAAGCTACTTAGTGTTTTATCCGCAAGGTGGTTTGTATTAGAAGAGAAACATGAAGATTTTTACTCCAAGCCATGAATTTCATATCATGGAATTTCAAAGTTAAAAAGAAGATTGTGAAATGAAAGCAACTAGGAGGGCAAAGGAATTTTTAAGTCATTCCAAAATTATTGCAAAAAAATAGTCACATATTCTGAAAATACATAGCTATTATTTTAGTCTTTGTTTTGTTCTGGTGGAGTTTGTTTTATAGAATCATGTGCTGCAGAAAACTTCTATAAATGATGATTTCAGGTATCTGTATACTCTTTTTAGTACTTAATAAGAATACTAATATAGATTAGTACTAATATAGATTAGTACTCTTATTAAGAAGTTTTAACAAAGGGGATGAATGATCAGCCCTTGTGCCATAATAATAATAAAGAGTACCAGCTCTGCAGATAGCTTGATTCAAGTATCATGCCATCACCCAGAAGTGGGGTGACCATGGTACCTCAATGCCTCATCTGTAGCTTGACTTGGGGGAATATGAAACTAGATGATGGATGTAAATCACTTTCCAATAAAAAGTGATTATTGTTAAAGGGCAGTACAGGTGACTCTGGCTATATGACAGTTTTGTTTCATATAGTTGCTGTGAACAATAAATTAACCTATAGTGCACCATTCCTCCTAAAAGAAATAATGGGTTAAGTCCCTGTGAGCCTCCTGTCACGTTTTTGCCAAATGATCAAGACATAATGTTGTTTCATGACCTGTTTAAAGACTTTATCTCAGAGTTCCTGGTTGTGGCTCAGTGGTTTAAGAACCCAACTAGTATCCATGAGGATTTGGGTTTGATTCCTGGTCTCACTCAGTGGGTTAAGGATCCAGTGATGCTGCAAACAGCTGCAGAGGTCACAGATGGGGCTCAGATCTGGTGTTGCTATTGCTGTGGTGTAGGCCAGTGGCTATGGCACCAATTTGACCCTTAGCCTGGGAATTTCCATATGCTGCAAGTATGACCCTAAAAAAAACAAAAAAATAAAAATGCTTTATTGCATACATATAGTCCATTCATTGATGTTGAACTCACAGACTATAACACTAAAACCCATGCCTACCCCATACTTATCTAACACATGTATTTTCTCCAAAAAGCATATGACAGCCTTCTTGCTTTTTGGCACATGAGACAGCACTTTAGCCCTTCTGTGTGAGTGCCATTTTAAACAGAGAAATCACCAATAAAAATTACAAAAATGCAAAAAATGTGGCACTAAGTAGACCATGAGAAGAATTTTTGCTTACAATATGAAAGTTTAAACAAGATGACAGTGCTGCCTTGTTGGACCTCAGCTGGGAATATGTATGTCTTGTGATTCAGATTGTTTGCTGCTCTGCACATGTCTGCAAATGATCACAAATTGCAGCAAGTATTAACTTGAGGGTCAGAAATAAATTTTAGCAAGTAGATGAATTGAAGAATGTAGAATCCAGGAGTATTTAAGATCAACTATGTAATGTAGTTAAGAGCTTGTAGTCTGTCATCATCAGCCCGACCTAACTACTTATCATCTGTGTAGCCTTGAGCAAGTCTCAGTTTCCTCACCTGTGAACAAAAAGTAGTGATAGCTCCAAACTCTAATATATGTGATGAGAATTACATGAGAAGCTGCATGTAAAGTGTTTACAGAGTATATAACAAATAATCAAAAATATAAATTATTAGTGTAAGGATCACTGAATAAGGCAATAGGAATTAAGCAGAATTTTCTTGCCAACACTTCTCAAAATTCTAGGGGGAAAAGATTTTAACTAAATAATTTGCTTTTTCCTCCTATTCTCTGTGTATAAGGAGAACCAATTTTAGTGACAGATGTAAAGAGTATTGTATTGTAATACAAAAATCGTTTTGGTGAAGTATTATAAATCAATACAGTCATTTTAGGGATCTTAACTAAAGTATGCAGGTATCAAGTTTTAAATGGGGCCTTGTGCTAGAATTTCAGTTAATGCAAATGGAAGGAAATGTGAACTGTAAGTACTAATTTTATTTGCATAGATTAAGCCAGGAAAAACATGAGCTTGTGTCTCTAAGGATCTGATCTCAATCTGAAAGATAAATGCACAGAAACATAGTCACATGACCTAAAATTTCTTCTCCTTTGACGTGTTTCAAATAATTTCTATTTCAAATAAACACTAGCTTATGCTGGAAATCCTGATGAGATATTTTCAGACTTTATGTTACAATATTTGGGATAACAAAAATTAAAAAGTGAAAAACTACATTGTTATTAACCCAAGAATTCCTGCTCAAAAACGAGGTCCACTTAATTCATTGAAAGAATACGTGAATTATGTCCCACTTTATTTCAGTTAGGTGTACTCAAAATTTCACCAGATTGTGTAAAACAGAATAATGAATCATGAAAATGGATGAAATCAGAAAGAAAAGCTAATGTGTGGGGAGTGGTTTTATTTTTGTGGTGCATTGTGATTATCGACTGCCAGTGAAATAAACATTTCAGGTCGAACATACTTCATTCAACTTAAAATGTTACCAAAATGAGTTAGGAAAATATACAAAATAGGTGTGGTCTTCAACCATCTTTTGGATTGCTTCAAAAAAATCTATAAATAAATAAATAAATAAATAAAGTAAAACTAAAGAACTTTCTCCTCAGAAAAGTTCATGATACACATACATATTTTAAAAATACACATATACAAAAAGACAGCCTACAGAATGGGAGAAAATAGTTTCAAATGATGCAAGTGATGAGGACTTAATCTCTAAGATATGCAAACAACATATACAGCTCAACAGCAAAAAAGCCAACAATCCAATTGAAAATATGGGCAAAAGACCTGAATAGACATTTCTCCAAGGAAGGTATACAGATGGCCAACAAGCACAGGAAAAAATGCTCAACATCACTGATTATTAGAGAAATGCAAATCAAAACTACTATGAGATACTCGCACCAGTCAGAATGGCCATCATTAACAAATCCACAAATAACAAATGCTGCAGGGGGTGTGGAGAAAAGGGAATCCTCCTGCACTCTTGGTGGGATAGTAAGCTGGTACAACCACTATGGAAATAGTATGGAGGTACCTCAGAAAACTAAATATAGAACTACCATATGACCCAGCAATCCCACTCTTGGGCATATACCCAGACAAAACTTTCCTTGAAAAAGACGCATGAACCCGCATGTTCTTTGTAGCACTATTCACAATAGCCAAGACATGGAAACAACCCAAATGTCCATCAACAGATGAATGGATTAAGAAGACGTGATATATATACACAATGGAATACTACTCAGCCACCAAAGAACAAAATAATGCCATAGCAATATGAATGGAACTAGAGACTCTCATACTAAGCGAAGTAAGCCAGAAAGAGAAAGACAGATACCATATGATATCACTTATATCTGGAGTCTAATATAGGGCACAAATGAACCTTTCCACAGAAAAGAAACTCAGGGACTTGGAGAACAGACTTGTGGTTGCCTAGGTGGTGGGGGGAGAAGGACTGAGATGGACTGGGAGTCTGGGTTTAATAGATGCAAACTATGGCATTTGGATTGGATAAGCAATGAGATCCAAATGTATAGCACTGGGAAATATGTCTAGTCACTTGTGATGGAAGATGATGGAGCATAATGTGAGAAAAAGAATTGTGTGTGTGTGTGTGTGTGTGTGTGTGTGTGTGAGGCTGGGTCACTTTGCTGCACAGTAGAAAGTTGACAGAACACTGTAAACCAACTATACCAACTATAATGGAAAAAATGCACATACACCTTTTTTTATTTTACAATATTAGTGTGTTTAAGGATGTACTAGAGATCCATAGCAGTGGGGAGCTTTTGAAAATAATAAAAAAATAATTTAAACATTTTTGGGGGGAAGTCAAAATCTTTCTGTAGATTTTTGTAGTTTTGCTCCCCTCAAACTCTCCTATAGATATTAACTGAAAATGCTACTTAGAAAAAACAAAGCAACTTTACCTCTTTTTAGCCTTTTTTTTTTACAGTTATAGAACTTTGTGGATTTTCATTAAGTTGGGATAGACCCTTCAGGTACTATCCAGTGGCAAGTCTGTACATCCCATTGATTTCAATAAGGAAGGTCAAACAACTCTAAAAGCAAGAACTAGGAATGCATCGTTCTATCCTGTGATGTTTGATGGGTACTATTTGAAGAAATTACTCACTTCTTCCATGAGCCGATGGCCTGAAGCAAAGTAATATTATCGTTTGGGTCAAAAAAGTGTCCCATATTGCCATAACCTCTATTCTTGGGTATTTCACATTTCATTATGCTCCATAGATATAGCATGGGAATTCATCTCAATCACATTATAAAAACATTCAAGGACTGAAAGCAATTCATTTTTCAAAGATCCATTGGTCACATCACTTGGCTTTAATAGAAATATACAATTGTGGCTTATAATGCTATTTAACACACTGTGATCCAGAGTTTCAATCTGACACCCTTTGGTGCTTATCTTTGGCATCGTCCAGAAGCTATGCCTGATGCCACCTTGGTCATGCAGAGAATGTAAATTTAAAGAGCCATTTTCATTTATAACAAACAGACCCAGCTGGGAACACAGCTGTTAAATGGGAAGGCAAAGCGAAATTTCCTGCTACCTGGAAGGGTCTAATTATAAAACCACCTAGACAAGCTTTCAAAAGCCATAAATGAACCAGCCCACCCTCAATGTAGGTTTCACTTAAAAAGAGAAAAAAGAGTGAAATTATCTGAATCACATATTGCAAGTAATCAGGACTACTTTATAAAGTCCTAAAATCTACATACATCTAAACTGAAGCTACATCTTGACTGAAGCTAACATAGTTTCTTGGCTTCTCAATTTTCAGCCTAAAATCTAAAGTTTAGAATAATCGACAGAAATGTGAATTATGCATTTTTGTACTTGTATCCCTCCAGTATCCTTCATTAAATAAACAAGAAAAGATCAGCAAGTACAGTGTATGAAAACAAAATCTAGAAATTTGAATATAATAGCTAAGGCCCTCAATAGCCAAGGGAGAGAAATGCATTTACATATAAAGTGTCCGTGGTATTCCCTAGCATTTTAGCAAGTTACATGTAAAATTTCATTGTCACTGTGATATGTTTATGGACGTTCTTTTTTTCAAAAACTGACCTTGGAAAATAAAGTGATTTTTGTTTGATCCAACATCTTTGCTGCTCGGTCTCTATTCATTGCGTGTCAGAGACTCCTCAATATAACCATCTGGGACCCCGCAGACTGCAGAAAGGTCCTAAGGGAGGAAGAACTGCATAGAATTTTATTCCCTCCATCCATGGTCTCCTTTAGTCTTATTAACTTTCTGAAACACACCCAGTATTCCTGAGATAGATGTATAATACATGTTAAGTATCTGTCCGATAGTTACTATTTAATAGATGATAAAATTCTAAAAGGTTCCACGTCTTGTTCTCTGTGTGCGGTATCAGCCCATCATAGTAAACAAGTAGATATTTCATAGACACTGCTTTGGGCTCATTTCATTGATGATTTATCCCATACTAAGTCATCCATGATGTTTCATCTATCCTATAACTAAACCCCTGAAGCAATTACGCTGAGTGGGCTTGAAAAGCCACAGTTTTAGGAGCATTAATTGAATTTGAGATTTTCACATTTAATTTATATTATTTCTTTTTGGCTTATCTAATGTTTTGCTTCTTTGCATGGAAATAAAGATTTCATATCATCAGTAATTCTTACAAAATGTTCCCTTTAATGAAAATGTATTTAGGTAATAATACTGGGTCTGGATTTTTATCTAAATCTGAGAAAATGAAGTGAATTTTAAAAATTGTAGAAATCAAGCCTGTACAACACTTTCTTCAGTTGTACATATTTTGTCACATCATTCTTAATTCTTTACTTTTTCATATGTATGCATTTATATTTAGACTGGGCACCATTCCAACTGAGACCATACACTGTGATTAAATAACCCTCCCTGCTTTAGCACGGTGATTAATGTTTGAATACCTCCTCCAACAAAATAATATGATAGTAAAACATATATTTCCAAAAGACCCTAAGAGTATAGGCACAAATGTGGTGCTCTTCAAAGGAACTTCCTCAGGGAAATAATGAAGGAATAAGAGAAGAAAAAGAGGAGGAAGGGAATAATGTTTGTAATCATTAGAATTTATGAAATGTCTAGTATCTGGCTCTAAGAAATACTGTATTCATTTTTCTCATACAATCCTCACAACAATCTTATGAAGTATAGCTTTCCAGATAAGGACATTGACAGGCACTAAAAGTGAATTTACCTATTAAATGTACTTACTAAATTTACAAAGTTTGCTCTTTAGACTATGTTTTGGGAATTATTTTTCCTGGCATTCTCTATAGTAGATTTTGATGTCGCTCAGGAAGAAGAGGCTCTAAAAAGGGTTGCTAATCTCAGGATTTCCTGGTGAAGGATCATTGGTAGGACTCAGTATATTAAAGAACCCAGTAGTACACTGTTCAAAGTGAGTGCATACATGGATTTTTTTCACAGATTGTATCCATAGTTTTTATGAGTCTCACAAAAATATCCCAGAATAACATCACCATCAACAGCAAACAAAAGTTTAAAAATCAATGTTCTGAGGAGTGACAGCAGTAAAAATATGTGAAACTTCCCCTCCATAAAACAAAACAATAACATAACTGGAGAAAATTATCAGAATCAATTTTTCACAACTCTGGAAATTACCCAGAAGCTTGCAAAAGTTCAGAGAATTGGGAGCATTTACTGGAGAAAAACAGCTGAACCTCAATAAGAACAAAGAGATTTGGAGCATTTTTACCTACCCTACTCCCATCCCCATTCCCTCTCATTTCTCCTAAGCAATGTAGCAGCCTTAAAAACATATCCAACACGCCCAGTCCCAGTTAAGGAGAGAAGTGTTAGAACTCTTCCAAGAACTCGTTCCAAAACAGGATTCATTATTTGCCCCAATTAATGGCTCCCTAGAAGACCCCATTTGAAAGGCTTGCCCTATACTAAAATCTTTACAGAGACCATTCGTTGAATAATTTGAAGAAATAATGGTTTAAAACTTCTCAAATTAAATTTAACAATTAATCTACTGAAAGAAAGCAAAGTTGGAGGACTGATGCATCCAACTTCGAGAATTGGTATTAAGCTACAGTACTCAAGACTGCATGGTATTAAACAATAAGGTCCTACTGTACAGCATAGGGAACTATATCCAATCTCCTGGGATAACTCATGATAAAAAAGAACATAAAAAGAATGTATACATATGTATAACTTAGTCACTTTGCTGTAGAGCAGAAATTGGCACAACACTGTAAATCAACTATACTTCAATAATTTTTTAAAAAAATACTGCATGGTATTGACAAAAGAGTAGACAAATATCAATGTATCAGAATAGAGAGTCCATAAATAGCCCTACATAGAGTCAACTGATCTTTGAGAAAGTAGCAAAGGCAATATAATAGAGCAAAGACAGCCTTTTCAGCAAATTCTGCAGAGCACTCACATGTGAAAAATGAATCTAGATACAGAAATTACACTATTCATAAAAATTAGCTCAAAATAGATTATAGACCTACATGCAAAAGGCAAAACTATAAAACTCCTTGAAGATATCATAGGATAGATAACCTAGATAACTTTGGTATGGTAATGACTTCTGAGATTCAAGACCAAATGCACAATTCATGAAAGAAATAATAGCAGGACTTCATTAAAACTTCTGCTCTCTGAAAGACAGTGTCAAGAAAATATGAAACTTTACTAAAGAACATATGCAGAGGTAAACAAGCATATGGAAAGATGTCCACCATTATGTGTCATTATCAGAGGCAACATTGGGTTCTTAACTCACTGAGCCACAATAGGAACTAATGAATCAGCTAATTTCTTATCAGAAACTATGGATACCAGAGACAATAGTGTTTTTTTCCTTGAAGGAAAAAACTGTCAATCAGAGCAATATTTCAACAAGGAAAGAGAAATTAAGATATTTCCATATTTTAAAAAACTGAGATAATTTATTGCCTTTTGCTGCCTTATAAGAAATAATAAAGGGAGTCCTTCAAGCTGAAATGAAAGGACACCAGACAATAACACAACCAAATGAATAAATAGAGAGTATTAAAGGTAACTACATCAGTACAACGTAGGTAAATTTATAGAACATATTGATGTAATTTTTGCTTTTTTCATCATACATTACTAAAATACAGTTGCATAATGCAGTCATTGTAAATCTCAGTTGATGGACACACAATATATGAAAATATAATTGTGAAAATAGCAGCATAAATGAGACAGGAAAACAAAGTTATATAGGAGTAGAGTTTCACATATTATTCATAGTAAGCTGCCATTAATCAGGACTAGGTTGTTATAAATAAAGTGGTTATGGTAGTTCAAAGGAATCCACTAAGGAAATAATTCAAAAAAAAGAGGAAATCAATAAAATAGAGATTAAAAAAAAACTATAGAAAAAATCAATAAAACCAAGAGCTGGTTCTTTGAAAAGGTAAACAAAATTGACAAACCTCTGGCTAGACTGACCAAGAAGAGGAGAGAAAAAACCCATATAAACAAAATAAGAAATGAAAAAGGAGAAGTCACAACAGATACTACAGAAATACAAAAAACCGTAAGAGAATACTATCAGCAGTTATATGCCAACAAATCCGACAACCTAGAAGACATGGACAACTTTCTAGAGACTTACAGCCTGCCAAAACTGAAGAAGAAATAGATCAACTGAACAGACCGATCACTAGAAATGAAATTGAATATGTCATAAAAACACTCCCTACAAATAAAAGTCTGGGACCAGATGGCTTCACAGGCAAATTCTATCAAACATACAAAGGAAAACTTATACCCATCCTCCTTAAACTTTTTTGAAAGGTTGAAGAAGAAGGAACACTCCCGAAGACATTCCATGATGCCACCATCCCCCTGATTCTAAAACCAGACAAAGACACCACCAAAAAATAAAACTATAGGCCAATATTTTTGATGAATATAGACACAAAAATTCTCAGCAAAATTTTAGCCAACTGAATCCAACAACATATAAAAAAGATCATACACCACGACCAGGTGGGATTCATCCCAGGTGCACAAGAATGGTTCAACCTATGCAAATCAATCAACATCATACACCACATTAACAAAAGAAAAGTCAAAAACCACATGATCATCTGAATAGATGCAGAAAAAGCATTTGACAAACTCCAACATCCATTCATGATAAAAACTCTTACCAAAGTGGGTATAGAGGGAACATACCTTAACATAATCAAAGCCATTTATGACAAAACCACAGCAAATGTAATACTCAATGGAGAAAAGTGAAAGTCTTCCCATGATAATCTGACAAGGATGCCCACTCTCACCACTGTTATTCAACATAGTACTGGAAATCCTAGCACAGCAATCAGACAAACCAAAGAAATAAAATGCATCCAAATAGGAAGAGAAGAGGTAAAACTGTCACTATATGCAGATGACATGATACTATACATAGAAAACCCTAAGGACTCAACCCAAAAACTACTTGAACCAATCAACAAATTCAGCAAAGTAGCAGGATATAAGATTAACATTCAGAAATCAGTCACATTTCTGTATACTAACAATGAAATATTAGAAAAAGAAAACAAAAATACAATACCTTTTAAAATTGCACCCCAAAAAATCAAATAACTGGGAATACACCTGATCAAGGAGGTAAAAGACTTATATGCTGAGAACTATAAAACATTCCTCAAGGAAATTAAAGAAGATATAAAGAAATGGAAAGATATTCCATGCTCCTGGGTTGGAAAAATTAATATTTTAAAAATGGCCATAACCAAAAGCAATCTACAGATTCAATGCAATCCCTATCAAATTACCCATGACATTTTTCACAGAACTAGAACGAACAATCCAAAAATTTATATGGAACCACAAAAGTGAAGAACAAAAACCAAGCAAGAGGCATAACTTTCCCAGACTTCAGGCAATATTACAAAGCCACAGTCATTAAGACAGTGTAGTACTGACACTGAAACAGACATACAGACCAATGGAACAGAATAGAGAACCCAGAAATAAACCTAGACACCAGTGGTCAATTAATCTTTGACAAGGGAGGCAAGAACATAAAATGGAAAAAGGCAGTTTTTTCAGCAAGCATTGCTGGGAAACCTGGAGAGCTGCATGCAAATCAGTGAAACCAGAACATACCCTCACACCATGCACAAAAATAAACTCAAAATGGCTTAAGGACCTAAATATAAGACAAGACACCATCAAACTCCTGGGAGAGAACACAGGCAAAACATTCTCTGACATCAACCTTATAAATGTTTGCTCAGGTCAGTTTCCCAAAGCAACAGAAATAAGAGCAAAAAAAAACAAAAAAAAACAAAAAAAAAAAAAACAAAACCAATGGGACCTAATTAAACTGACAAACTTTTGCACAGCACAGGAAATCAAAAAGACAACGACAGAATGGGAGAAAATGGTTTCAAAGAATGCAACTGACAAGGGCTTCATCTCTAAAATATACAAACAACTTATACAGCTCAACAGCAAAAAAGCCAACAACCCAATTGAAAAAATGGGCAAAAGACCTGAATAGACATTTCTTCAAGGAAGATATACCAGATGGCCAACAAGCACAGGAAAAAATGCTCAACATCACTGATTATTAGAGAAATGCAAATCAAAACTATCACGAGATACCACCTCACACCAGTCAGAATGGCCATCATTAACAAATCCACAAATAACAAATGCTGCAGGGGGTGTGGAGAAAAGGGAATCCTCCTGCACTCTTGGTGGGAATGTAAATTGGTACAACCACTATGGAAAATAGTATGGAGGTACCTCAGAAAACTAAATATAGAACTACCATATGACCCAGCAATCCCACTCTTGGGCATATACCCAGACAAAACTTTCCTTGAAAAAGACGCATGGACCCGCATGTTCTTTGTAGCACTATTCACAATAGCCAAGACATGGAAACAACCCAAATGTCCATCAACAGATGAATGGATTAAGAAGATGATATAAATACACAATGGAATACTACTCAGCCATAAAAAAAGAACAAAATAATGCCATTTGCAGCCACATGAATGGAACTAGAGACTCTCATTCTAAGCGAAGTAAGTCAGAAGGAGAAAAACAAATACCATATGATATCACTTATATCTGGAGTCTAATATAGGGCACAAATGAATCTTTCCACAGAAAAGAAACTCAGGGACTTGGAGAACAGACTTGTGGTTGCCAAGGCGGAGGGGGAGAGAGTGGGATGGATGGGAAACTTGAGGTCAATAGATACAGACTATTGCCTTTGGAATGGATTAGCAATGAGATCCTGCTGTGTAGCACTGGGACCTATGTCTAGTCACTTATGATGGAGCATAATAATGTGAGAAAAAAATAATGTGTACATGTGTAACTGGGTCACCATGCTGTACAGTAGAAAAAAAAATAATGTTTTGGGGAAATAAAAAAAAACAAACGTAAATTCAACCAAAAAAAAAAGATATGAGGATTATAATCTATGTAAAAAATGACCACTCTAAGTTTTAAAATTTATAACATACTGAATGTATAAAGCTACATATATCCAATAGCATTCCCCCTTATTTGAGCGATAAGAGGAAGGCAGTATAAGGATTAAGAAAACCAGAGTACTTAAGTATAGCTCTATAGTCTTACGTATGTTATTTAACCTTTCTTAGTATCAGATTCCCCATAAATAGCTGTTTCTCAAATTTAATATCAGGATCAATTCAGGTAATGCGTGTGAATGTACTTTGCAAAATGAGATGCCAATGTATAAAAATTTTCAAAATTAATATTGTATCATAGTTACAGTTTATAAATCAACACTCATATGATGCTCAATGGTGGGTTCAGTATACCTCATGTTTCTCTCCCTTTGAGATTTATAAATAAAATATAAAACGTGATCCCAGGCCTTAAGATATTTTTAATCTGACAGGAAAGTGTCTAAAATGTTTTGTTCATGGATGTGAATTCTTAATTTTGCACCCTTATCAGCCCTTTATGTTTACTGGAATTGAGGAAAAATGATTGCCGCTTTGAATCCTGTTGTTGGAAACTAGAAATAGTTGATCCATATAAAGATTTTGTGAAACACTTCTAAATATTTATATGTTGAGCTATAAACTCATATAATTCTGGCTTCAATCAGAAAAATCATTAAGGCAAAATAAGAGTAGGTTAATGATAAAAGTTCAGGCAAGGAAAACAAAATATTTTTGGATTAAAATCATCTAAATTCTTAGCTCTTTCAATTCACTGTGTTCTCTGTTTTAGAAAAAAAGGACAGAGGAATAGTAGGGAAAGAAGAAAAATTTTAGTTGACCTAATGAAATTATTAGATTATGGGAAGATTAATTAAGCACAGGCTCAAAGAAATCAGGAAAACAGGCTCCTGTGGCCACAAAATACCAAAGAAACTGGGATTTTCGTTTTAGGAACTGCTGCTGATTCTCTGGCAGGTGATAATTCAGCCAGTGCCTTGATTGGCTGTTTCCTGCCATGACTTATACTATAAGGGACACCTATCTCTGTTCCACATGTTTGGCTTTTGCCATATGAGAAGCCTAGGAGAGTCTAGAAGTAGAGCCAGAAAATTGATCGAGTGGTCAGGGACACTGCTGTGATGCTCTCAGCAAAATGTTTAAAGGTTGGGGTTGCTAATACAATGTTCTTGGGTTCGTTCTGGATTTATCTATGAATGCAAATGCCTAGATGAGATCAAGCAGTGAACTCTTCTGGCATCACTGGCAAATGAAGTGTTAGTCCCAAGAATATTTTCCAGGGAACAAATGCATAATTCTTTAAGCCGTGATATAGTCTCTTGTAAGATTATATTCATTTTTATTGAAATCTTTCAAAAGTGCAAAAAACAAACAAACAAAAAACCCTTGGGGTTGGGCATCAACCCAGTACAAATCCCTGTTTTGCTGCTGTTTAATAGTTTGAGACCTTGAGTAAGTTACTTAATTTAAGTCTTAAAATGTCTTCCTGCAAAACATGATAGGATCTATCTCTTAGGATTTTCATAAGAGTTGTATAATAAAGTACACAAATTGCTTAGTGAAATTCTTTCCTAATAATAAATTCTCAAGGATTGTTAGCAACTTTAATTATCACGCTAATGGAAAACAGCAGTAAAAGCAAAATAGAGAAAATAGATAACGGTAGCCCTTTTACTAATTATGGCTGATTCACCAGTTTTTAAAAACTGCTTTCAGCTTATTCAAAGTAATATTAAACAGAATTACGAAAATATGGATTTACTCTTTCTACCATGTAAGTTGATGATGCTCTTTAAAAGGGCTTGGAGATTGTTTCTCAAATTCTTAAAGTTCATCTTGATTTCTGAATAGAATATTCCTCCTTTCACAGGGGCTAGTTTCTGGAGGGAGGTCTCAGGTGGCCCATGATGGCATTCTTGTGTATTTTCCTAGAATCCAAAAGACATACAAATTTCTCGAGTTTGCCAACAGTATACATCCCTGAAGTCGCCAAACGCGTGCATATGCCTTAAGCTCTCAGTAGTTAATACTGGATTCTGGAGGAGAAGTGAGTAGGTTACTCTGAAATGAAATGAACGTAAGACGTCAGCTTAGGAGTGGGCTCTTTTGTTTGCTGGAGGGAACAAGGCTGACTTATAGCTGTAACAAACTTAAGAAAGGTAGGGAGTGGCTCCAAATATACAGAGGACTTGGAAGAAACTGAGAATGTTCCTCAATGGGATATATCCACCTCCTCTGTACTCCTCGAAGAATCAGTACCTGAGTTTAGGAAGAAAATTATAGATTGACCTACTAAATTTATTAGATTGTAGGAAGATTAAGAATGTGTTATAGGAATTACCTCCAGTGCTCAAAGTAATCTGGAAAACAGGCTTCTGGGGCAGCAAAATAGTCTCTGAGTTAGCCAGCAGTTATGAAGAAGTGCTGCTGATTTTCCTGCACTTTGTAATACAGTCAGTGCTCTTGATTGCCTAGTGTGCAAATGAGTTCTGGATTCCATAAATCAGTGCCTCTCAAATGAAGTCTTTGACCAGGAACATAATAACACCCAGGAGCTTGTTAAAAATGTAAACTCTCTAGCCCCACCCACACCTGCTGATTCAGAAACTTGTCATAACAAAGCTTCTAGGTAATTCTAATGGAACCCTCAAGTTTGAGAACCACAGACACAACAATATGGGTTGTGGAGGGATTGTGGTAAATGACCAGGAAGACCTCCCAGTCAGGTTTATCCAAGAACCCCGGAAGCAGAATGAACCCCAGAGGCAGCATTTGCAGTGAGACTTCCTGGGAAATTTAGGAAAAAACTATTTTTCAAACTAGGACTCCACAGAGTTCCCGTCGTGGCGCAATAGTTAACGAATCCGTCTAGGAACCATGAAGTTGCTGGTTTGATCCCTGCCCTTGCTCAGTGGGTTAAGGATCTGGCGTTAACGTGAACTGTGGTGTAGGTCGCAGATGCGGCTCAGATCCCGCGTTGCTGTGGCTCTGGCGTAGGCCGGTGGCTGCAGCTCTGATTAGACCCCTAGCCTGGGAACCTCCATATGCTGAGGGAAGCGGTCCTAAAAAAGGCAAAAAGACAAAACAAAACAAAACAAAAAACCCTAGGACCCCAGAGGCTCATGTGTGACCTGAGAGTAATGTTTTTGAATTCTTTTTTTTTTTTTTTTGTCTTTTCTTGACCTGCTCCCACGGCAAAAAAGGAGGTTCCCAGACTAGAGGTCCAATCAGAGCTGTAGCCACCGGCCTAAGCCAGAGCCATAGCTACGCGGGGTCCGAGCCGCGTCTGCAATCTACACCACAGCTCACGGCAACACCGGATCTTTTAACCCACTGAGCAAGGACAGAGATCAAACCCAAAACCTCATGCTTCCTAGTCAGATTTGTTAACCACTGAGCCACGACGGGAACTCCCTGTTTTTGGAATTCTTATCTAAAGAAGTCACTAGTTCTGTTTATTATTGATGCAAGTTGATGTCTGTATTACAGAGCATGTAAATGATGGAAGAATTCTTGCATAGGATCTGCCTTTTTGGAAACAACGGAAGAAATTGTAGACAGAAACAAGATCTGGGAAGGAAGCCACAAAGTCACAGAAATTTAAGATGGTGAAGGGGAATTAAAGCTGGAGTCAAGAGGTTGAAAGTAGCACAATGTGATAAAAAAGAGAAAAAGAAGAAAATACATTCAGAAGCATTTTAGCTAAATGGAATCTATGACCTCCTCCCAGACAGTATAAATCCAATCCTTCTAATCCCACATTTTATACAGTGATAAATTCAAATACACAATCAACTATAATGAATCCTTTGATTAATCCTGAGAGGAAGACATGGAATGCTAAGAGGCATGCAAGCCAGCAAAAGATGTTGCCTTCTGGGAGTTCCCATCGTGGTTCAGTGGTTAACAAATCCGACTAGGAACCATGAAGTTGCGGGTTCGATCCCTGCCCTTGCTCAGTGGGTTAAGGATCCAGCGTTGCCGTGAGCTGTGGTGTAGGTCACAGACATGGCTCGGATCCCACTTTGCTATGGTTCTGGCGTAGGCCAGTGGCTACAGCTCCTATTAGACCTCTAGCCTGGGAACCTCCATATGCCTCAGGAGCAGCCCAAGAAATGTCAAAAAGACAAAAAAAAAAAAAAAAAGATGTTGCCTCCTGAGTGTGACCAGAGACATATGGAAAATAACCAAAAGTCACAGCCCCTGCTTTTTTTTGTTCATGAAGGATTAGATAATTCAGGCGAAACAAATAGGAACTACATCCCTATTGATGTTGAAGCCTTCATAGGAAAGGGAATAATATGGAAGTTTTTTTTGTCTTTTTTTTAATTGAATAGTTTAAGTTTAGAAGAGAATTTGGCAGAAGGTATGAATAGAAAATAAGAACAACTCGTCAAAGGACAGTATTTAGGGGTTTTATTGTCTTGACTGACATAAGAAAATTAGGTCACTGATGATTCAAGACAATGCATCAAGACTAAATATAATATTTTCACTTAGGGCATCATAATTTGGTCCAGTGTGTTCCAAACCAATGGAGACAAGGGGGGAAATGTTCCAAAGAAACTTACAAACAAACAAGCAAAAACCTCTGTAATGAAAAATAGATGTGATTATAGGGGAAAAAAAGAACAATAGTGGTAGTGACCAAAAATCCTGAAAAGGACACAGAAGAGAGGGAAATACGTAGAGCTTCAGATGTCTTTATACTGAATTTTAATAAAAGTAAGTAGTTTTGATCTCACAAAAATCACCAAGTCCTGGTGGGGGAGGGGTGCATATGATTGCCAGGGGAATGGAAGGATATGTCCATTGAAAACAAGCCCAGCGGGATATAGAACTATGTGCCAAGGAGATACTTGTGTAAAAATTCACAAGGCTGAGGATTAAGGTACACCGAGAGCAGGTGGATGAGGGTGAAAGGAAAAAGACTGGATATTGTTATGGTAGTATGCTCAGGACTGTCCAGACAGAATATGTGGGTTACTTGCTTAACATAGAGAGCAAAACTGGAGCAGAAGTTTTTAGTGGTTGGGGACTTTAATTATCTGGACATCCTCTAGAGGTTTCATTCATCTAAGGCCAAAAGAGCTGATAACATGGTGCTACAAATGTTATTTCAGAGGAGATAGAATTATATCATCTTAAGTGTAGAAAAGATTTTCATGACAGTCAAGTTCAATTTCCCCCTCTCAAGTTGAAATCCAGGAAACCCAGGGCCCAGAGAGGTGACAGAGTTAATTACACATGAGACAGAAATAAAATACGGGTCCCATTTGTTTTATTCACTCTTCAGATATTCACAGAGTGCCTTCTTTGTGCCAGAAACTGTTCTAGGCACTTGAGATATGGTGCTGGTTAGTGAAACAATAAGATCCTCTGCCTTCAAGTATCTTTTATTTCTGTATAATGGGAAAACAGACAAGGCATAACACAAAAGGTAGGCAGGCTGTCTAAAAAAGCATTATGTAATATGGTAGCCACTAGTCACATGTGGATATTTAAATTTAAATTAATTTAAAGATTAGCTTGGTCATAACTTATTTACCACAGATATTAACTGAGTGCCCACCATATGATGGGGCAGGCACTTTTGAGGTGAACGAGGCATAGCAATGAATAAAGCAGATAGAGGTTCTGCCCTTTCTAGTGGAGAAGACAGAAGACAACCAAGTAAGCAAATGAATATATAATATGATAGCTGACAGCAATAAGTGCAGTGAAGTAAATTAAGGTAACATAGGGCAAGGTTAAAACAAATGGTGGTGGCTATCTTAGCTAGGGTAGTGCTGTTGGTGGGAAGAAACCTAAAGGAAGTGTCTCAGCAAACCCCTTGACCATCAGAAGGAGAAGTATCTCGTGCAGATTGAACAACAATTGCAAAGATCCTTAAGAAGGTGTACCCAAGGTATGTTCATAGAACATTAAGGAAGCCCAGGTGATTGGAGCCTGGGGGAAAAGGAGCAGAACACTAAGAGAAAGCTGGAGAGGGAGCTTCAGACCCAGATCGCATAGAGCCTCATAAGTCAAAGTCTGGATTTTGCAAGTTATCCTATGAGTGAAGGAATGCCCATGGGAAGGGGGGCGGTGATAAGATCAGATGGCCATTGCAAAAGAATACTAATGCTGCTGTATGGAAAATAGAATCTAAAAGGGGCAGGCATAAAGGAGGGAGATCAGTAGTTCTGTAAATAATTACATCTGCCACGTCTGTTTTGCACGTAAGGTAACATAGTCACAGTTTCTGGAGATGAGCCTACCACAGAGTTATTAGTCCACTAGACATTTATCCAAAGTACATAGTGTGATGCAGCTATCAAAAAGATCGTATTCATAGAAATTGACAATTCTCTTTTAAGACCACAGGACTCTAATAAAATTACATTTTCTCTCTTAGTATACAGCTCTAATATCAGATTCGTAAAAGCTCTTTTGCTTAATTCATCCTTTTTGTTTATTATGCCTCCTTTCATGGAATTTGGCATTAGTTTCCAGGTTGATAGTTTAGACACAGATCGATAGTCTCAGGGATGCACGCCCCTCCATACTGACTTGCTATTTAGGGTTGCCAGTCTCTGTGACCCTGTCACTATCAGGGCCACAACATGTGAGATTAAAGGACTGTCACTGTTGTAAATTACGTGGAAGTCTTAGGAGATAAGCCATTGAATCCAAAGTGTTTGGTCAGTTTCTCTCTCCCAAGGCTGCTTCTATTCTACCACAAAGAGTATCTACAACCCATATTCCTTATGTCCACCAACCTACCTAAGCATACCTGAATTTGCAGTGGATACATTATAGCCGAGGTCTTTGTTCCCTAGGATCACTGAGGAGACAGCTATTTTTAACCTGGGCTTTGGCAGGCATACAGGATTTTGACAGACATCCTGGACCAGGTTAAGAAGAAAGAAATCCAACACCAAACATGGAATCACAAAAGTTAGATGGGGGATGGCAAGAAATTCACTTAGGTTAGCATCTTATTCACCTTATTCACATTTTCGGTGCTCCTGAGATGAAATTAGACAATATCATAAGAGAATCTTACCTAATAGGCTGTGATTTTTGTCCTCGTGACTTTTTTGTCTGTTTATGGGCTTATCTGAATCACAAAGTTACTGAAATTATGCTTTATTCAGAAAGAAACATAATATCATTATTGTTGGAAAACTTACCTGCTGTGCTGATAATGCTCTTGTTGACTACCCCTGGGAATTTGTTAAGATAAATGATTAAGTTTGTGAACTCTGATTCATAAATGAGAACCACTGCTGAGTAAAGTTATTCCATACTTTTTGGTCATGATGAAGCTCTTTTTTTGTCTATGCACTGGAAACCCACTCATGAGCAAGCAGCCCATAACTTATACAAGGAAAGCCTATCTTTCTCACTTTCTCTTATATCAGGTTTGAAGATAGTTCCTTCTTTAACGTAACTGGTCTAAATTAAAAAATTAAAAGATGTCTAACAGTAACTATACCTGGTAGATCATATTTCCCAAATGAGCCATTTAAAGGAGTTTTTAAGGGGTGTCTGGCTTGTTAACACTGGTCATTAACATTCGTATTTGGCAATCTGTGATCTTTGTCCACCAGAAGTGAAAAACTGGAGACCCTTGGGCATAACCATTGCTAAATTAATTAAACAAAGAGGCTGTTAGACTGGCGGTGGTCATGCCCTGGCAGCGTACCTAAGTTAACCAAAATCCAAGTGCCTCAGGTTACAAAATCAAAACTCTGAGAATAACCAATCACAACTGTCAGCTAGACTTAAGTAATAATGAATCAAATAATTGCCTTGCTTTACTTCCTCACTTTCTCTATGTAAATTTTCCCTCGCTGCCGTCAGATGAGTACTCCTAACAACTTGGATTTGGCCTTACCCTGTTTGAATTGATTTTTCTTCAAGTGAATTCAACATTTTAATATGTCTCAGTTTACCTTTCGGCACCACGCTGGCTGATTCGTTTGTTTTGCCAATGAATATTTTTAAATGTTTATATTGCACAGAATTTTAGGCTGTCTTCTATTGGCTAATAGGAGGGTTTTACAACACTAAGCTGGAATTCTCATGTGCCATCAATTAAGTTATATCAGTGAGTGGTTCACAGTTTGTACTAGGCTGCATGCTTTCCTCTGCCCATCTTCTGTCTGAACCACTTCACTCTTTTTGTTCTATTCTGGGCCTCTGTAGGCCTTTGAGTGTGTCTGATTTCCTTACCTGATACTTATTTTTAAATCTTGTTGTTTAACATTTCTGTAATTTAAAGCAGTCGAAATAAATGCACTATCCTTCATGTTTTGCAAAGAAAGAAGTATTGAGCCAAGATAAACCCTTTGTAGAATTCTCAAAAACTCATAAGGACTATCGCCACCATAGTCCCTACATGCTGCTCAGCTGAACTTCCTCTCGAACTTCTCACATGGTGGTAAGGAACTGTAAGAAGCAAAATCTCGAAGGGTTCATATTTATTTTCAGATTGTATTCTGAAGAAAAGAGAGAGCACATGTCCTATTTCATTCAATTTTAAAACACCTATAATGGGAGGGGGAAAAAAAGAAAAAGAGAAACATAACCAATGAAAACCGATATATTTTTTGCTTGGAACTTAAAGAAAGAAAAAAAAAATAAAACCTCAAAAAAATCCCAGATCTTCTCATTTTCCCCCTTTTTAAAAAATTCCTTTTATTATTATAATGACATGACTGGTGGTGGGAGTTAAGTAGATCTTAATAAGAAGATCTTAATTTGACTCTTGGCATTATAATTTACTTAAGGCTTACTGAAACCTCTTTATATTCAGTTTCATCAGTAAAGTGGGGCTGATAATAGCTAAGCCATAGCATTGCTATGAAGTTCCCAGGAAATATATGCAAAACTGAGCACATTGGAAGTGAAATAATCAGCTCCATGTTATGATAATTTGAGCTAAATATCTGCATCTAACCTCTAACTTCTGTAGACAGAAACAGTTGCCAAGAACCTGATTTGGATATGTCGCAGGGTTAAAGGATGACTTCTGATTATTAACCCCAACCTTATGTGAACCTAACCATCTGCTTGCTCTATACCTGCACCCACAAAGGGAGCACAGCTAGGGGACAATATCTTGTAATGTAACAGTGTTCACTGTATATTTGGATTGCTAAATTCAAGTAGGTACTGAACAGTATCTGTTTACCACTATCCTACCTACCATTGTGTTCTCTCTCGGTTTATTCTTCTGCAGAAATTATTTCATTAACTTCTCACTTTTCAAATCCCTGCTCTTGTTTCTGCCTTGTTTACACCTGATGTGCATGCCTTACGCTTCATTGACAAAAGACAATTCGTGTGCCAGAAGCTGCTCACATTCCCAACCGTACATCCACAGGGCACACATCCTTTCCACCTTCCCTTTTGCTCCAGTACAGGAAGTGTCACTTCCCCATCACAGACTAGTTTTGCCATGCTGCTTCCTTGCTTTGTCCTGCATTCTCAAGGACCTCATCCTCAGATACTCTCCTATATCCTCACCATTACTCTCCCCCTTATTGAAATGTAATCTTTATGCACACAAAAACACATCCTTCATCTTAACCAACTTCGCTCCTCACCCTGTATTCCCTTTCAGGTACTGTTCTATCTTCTATTCTCCTCTCATTCCAAATTACATTTGCATAATGTGTTATTTGCACGCTGTGTTCTCTCCTTAATCCTAGCCATCCTTGCTTCAGCCCATTCCCATGTGGCTTCTGTCCCACTACACTGAAGGAGCCTTCCTCAACCTTGCCAAACATCTCCATTTGCCTTATTCAAAAGTTAATTTTATGTCTGTTGCTGAAATTTAATATGCATATGAGTCACCTGGGCACCTTTTAGAAATGCAGATTCAGATTCAGTACATATGAAGGGGCACCCAAGGTTCTGCTCTGCTAACAGAGTCCCAGGCAATGTTAATGCTGTACATCTGTGGACCAACCTTGGACAACAAGTATTTTCAGACCTTGTGTTTTTGTTTTTATGGTCATGTTTGGTTTTGTCTTTTTGTCTTTTTTTTTTTCCTGTTTCCTCCTCCTGTGGGATTCTTCTTATCTTTCAAATCTCAGTTAAGAATTGGCCTCCTCAAAAAGGGAGCCCTCCTAGACTGTTGATGGGAATGTAAATTGGTACAACCACTATGGAAAACAGTGTGGATGTTCCTCAGAAAATTAAAAATAGAACTACCGTATGATCCAGTTATCCCACTCAGAAGCATATACCTAGAGAAAACTATAATTCAAAAAGATGCATGCACCCTAATGTTCACTGCAGCAGTGTTTACGATAGCCAAGATGTGGAAGAAACAAATGTCATAACATTTCACTTATATGTGAAATCTAAAAAATTATACAAATGTACATATTTATAAAACAGAAACAGACTCAAAAATTTCAAAATCAAACTTATGGTTACCAAAGGGGAAGTGTGTTGGGGGTAGAAACTAGCAAGTTGGGATTAACGTATAAATACTACTATATATAAAATAAGTAACTGACAAGGACCTACTATATAGCACAGGGGAATCTACACAGTAGTCTGTAATAATCTATATGGGAAAGGAATCTGAAATAGAATGGATATTTGTACATGTATAACTCACTCACTTTGCTGTGAACTTGAAACTAACACAACACTGCCAATCAACTCTACTACAATAGAATTTTTAAAAATAAATTTAAAAAAGAAAAAAAAAACCAATACAGCTGTAGTAAAACAGAGGAATGGACTCTACCTACTATCTGTCTGTAGTTTTTGTCCTACCCAACACTTGTTTCTGTTTAATATCATTCAGTGTGCTCTTCTTTATCCTACCCATTCCTTAAACTATATTATATTATAATCTTACCCTTTAAGGTTCTGTTATACTCCACATTGATTGGAATACTGACCTTGAATAAGCCACTTAAAAGTTTTGACGCCTGTGTAGGCCACTCATATTTTCTTCACTAGGGTGGCATGTGTATTAATATTTGAAATGATCTGGCTGGTATTTGGTCTGGCCAAGAAGCCAAGATGATTTTGACAGTCGATTAAACTCCAGTGGCAGTCATAGTGAAGAGAAAAAAGGAGAATGTAAACAAGCCAGTAGTGGAATATCTGCAGAGAAAAGGGCATGTCAAAAGTTATGTTAAATTATAAAGGAGAATTATATGTGGTAGAAAAAAATGTGGAGAGCTCCTCCGTTTCTATCACCATTCATTCACTCAACAAATATTTGAATGCCTATTACATGCCAGCTACTTCTTGGGGTAATTTTTTACATCAGCAAACAAATGATTTCTGCTCTCATTATCCCCCTTTATATCCCATCAAGAGTAAGGGCAGACAGAAGTAAAGACAGAACATGAATGATAGACATGAAAAATAAATAAATTATACGGGATGTTACAGGGAGATACAGGCGTCAAGAAAAGAGTACAGGTAGAGCAGTGTTTGAGAGTTTAAAGGATGATAAATGAGACTGCCCATTGCTGTTTGAAATAGGTGTGATTTGAACAAAGACGTGAAGGAGCTGAGGAAATGAGGCATAGAGATGTCCGTGGAAAGGCCTTCTAGGCTGCAACAATAGCCGAAACCAAATCCAAAGGCTGGAATGCCTCTGGAGTGTTATGTGCCATCGTGCGGCTCGAATAGAAAGAGAGAAAAGGTGAAGAGAAAAATCAGAGAGAAAACAGGAGACCAGATTATGTGCAGCCTCCTGTGCTGTTTTATAGACTTTGGCTTTTACTCTGAATAAAATGAGGACACCTATAGGATTTTGAGCAGAGGAGTGAGTTGATCTGATTTTGGCTTTTGAAAGTTGACTCTGATTGTGCTGCGTTGAGAACAGTCCTTGTGGTAGGTGGGACAAATATAAAAGCGAAGTCTCCTCCTTTTAGAAAGCTTTGGCAATAATTCACATGAGAAATGATGGTTATTATCAGGATGGTAGCAATTTAGATGGTAAAAAATGGTCGTATTCTAGATATATGTTAAAGATCAATAAAGCAGGATTTGCAGATAGATGGGAAGGAATAAAAGGAATCAAGGATGTTTTTGGTGTGAGCATTTGAAAGGATGGAACTTCCATTAACTAATGTGAGAAACTCTGTAGATGGAGACTAAATCACTGTCACTAACTAACTAGTCTGTGTATCTCTAGATACCTCCTTTTGTTTCTTAATCTTCCTGAAACACAAAGCTGACCATACCCTTTAGCTAATTAAAAGAGTACCTCAATCAAGGAGTTCTCACTGTTGCTCAGTGGTAACAAACCCGACTAACATCCATGAGGATGCAGGTTCAATCCCTGGCCTTGTTCAGTGGATTAAGGATCCAGCGTTGCCATGAGCTGTGGCGTAGGTCACAGACATGGCTTGAATCCAGCATTGCTGTGGGTGTGGTGTGGGCCTGCAGCTACAGCTCTGATTTGACCCCTGGCCTGAGAAATTAAATATGCCGGCGGTGTGGCCCTAAACAAACAAACAAACAAAAAAGATTACCTTAGATCACTATTTTAGGATAAAGTCCAAGCTCTTTAACCTGATCTCATTTAGGTTTTGTGTATTTCTTTTCTCTCTATTTTTTTTTCTTTTATGGTCTCCACCCCCATCACCACATAGGCTGTTATCAAAACATACTTTCTTTCCATTTCTAAAATATGCAATTTCCTTTTCCCACTCATCTTCTACATATCACTTTAGGTGCTACTTCTGGAGCGAAGCTATTATTGTTGAAAACTACAATCCATCCCCCAAATAAACTAATATGTAAATGTTTCGCTGTTAGTAAAACAGTTTCCACATTATATCATAATTGCTTGCTTAATTTTATTCATCATTCACTATAAGCTTCAGAAGGATACAAATGTGGCTTATGTATTACTCTTCCAGTTAGCTATTGCTGTGTAAAAAAAGCACCTCAAAACATAAAAATTATAATACAACAATCACTTATGTTGATCACAACTTATAATATAGACAGTTTTGGTAGGGAAAATTTATATCTCTTCCATATGGTGTCAGCCAGGATGGCTTGACTCAAGCTATATTCAAGTATCTACTTTAAGATGATTCATGAATATGACAAGCAAATTGGTACTGGATGTCCATTCCTCTCCACCTGGGTCTCTTCAGGAGGTTGATTCCAAGAGCAAGCTGTCCAAAAGATTCAGGCAGAAACTGTATTACTTTTCATAACTAACCTCAGAAGTTCTACAACCTCACTTTCACCAATGTCATAAGCTTGCCCAGATTCAAAGGGAGGAATTCTTTTTGGGAAGAATGGAGAAGTCACATTTTAAGAACAGTATGTAGAATGGGAGCTATTGCTACAGCCCTTTTTGGAATACAAAATCTAATCTGCCAGCCCCATTTTTGTCTCTTTGCTACACAGCAAATCATCTGTCATATATTAAGGCTGAATAAATATCTCTGGAATAATTAAAATGTCTTTCTTAATAACGTCCTCTTCCATCTATTATAAGAAACTTCCCTTCATTGTGGATAGCTCAGTATGTTCCTTGTATTTTGGCTTTGTTTCATTTCTGAGGAACACACTATATCTTCAGAGTAGGTCCATGTAACTAATTTTGTGTGTTTCACCTGGATAGAACCTTATTTCTTCCACTGGAGCCATTTTATCATAAAATGTTTACAGAAACAAGAGTTTCCAGTATTTCTTACTTATTCCTCATTAGGATATTACCACATTTCTTTGGAAAATGTTACATAAAACAGAAACCATTATTGTGCGAAGAAATATAATTTTATGGAAACAAATTGACGAGGTTTTTTTTGCATTTGGCCCTTCTATAAAACTTTGCACTAGACTTTAATGTTTAGCTATTACAGTAACAAAACTAATACACATATTGATTTGTAAAGTGCCTTTCTTTTGCAAAGCCCAAAGTCCTTACTGAAAATATTTTTGTTGTTGTTGTTTAAGTAACAAATTAAGGGCCTTCTTTACCATTCCTGGAATGGTAGCTATTATAATGAAATAGAAATTATATTACCAAGCTCACCAGAAAGTGTTGTTTCAAATTTGTGATCACTTTTCCCCTATAGCTACATCTACACATATAAATAGATTTTCAATCTACCATAGCAGGATGCAAATCCAATACTTCCATTTCCTAAAGATTTGGAAGATGGGCAGTGACCTTTACTGAATGCAGTGGAACTCTATACTGTGTGATTTACAAACACACAGACCTCTACGTCTCAGAGAGGTTGTAACCTGCTCACTGTTATTCTGATGCTATAGTCTTTTTTTTTCCACCATAAAGAAGTTATTTTTTTCCTCAAGCCATACTTAAAAGTCCTTAACAATTCTGTTCACAGTTGCCTATTTTGACAGAGGGACTGGCCATATGATACATTTTTCTTGATACCATGTAACTTAAGAGAGCAGACTTCAGTATTTGCCAGGAAGATTTTCTCAGTTTCCCTAAACAAAGATAACCCTTTTCTTTATAAATATTCCCATAATGCCCTTGGGCCTTTTTTTTGCCGTAATATTTTCACTTTCTATAACAATTTAAAAAAAAATCTATCTTCCAAATCAAGCAAAGAGCTGAATAAAAGAAACTAGATTCTCTTCATCGTTCATTCCATAACACTTAGCACAAAGCCAGGTGTATAATGTTTCCATACCTCAGTTTAGATAACAGATTTAGCTTCTTATTACTATCCCAGAATTCATACCTTGATCCTCTGTTCTTTAGGTCAGCTACCTCCAGAGCTAAAGTCTGGATTTGTCCTTCCAGTCTTTGAAGAGGAGTCCTACCTGCTAACCCTATAGACTCAGTGACTAAGTTCCTGTCTGTGTAGACAAATTTCCCAGCAGGGTTTCTGTCAATGGCCTTCATCATCCCATCGACCCCTTTCCCAGCTACGGTATCAACCATCAGTATAAACCTACACCTTCTATTGTGTGATCTTTGGATCTTCCCTGATGGTCTGTTCACCCTGCAGGTGCCCCTGATTTCTCCGTCCCTGCCATCTTTGATGGGACTCTGCTTCTCCTCCAGCTGCTTTTTTTTGAGACTCTCTAGACTATATAACATGATCCTTTATGACAGACTAAACTCATGTAACTTTAAATCTTAGCATATAGAACAGTGCTTTCACATAAGTGCCTAATAAGTACACTTAATAAATGCTTTCCAAAACTTAATGAAGCTTTCATAGCTGTCTTTTTGAGACTCAGGAAAAAAAAAAAAACAAACAGCTTTAAAAAGTTGAAAACACAGTGTGAAAATAATTTACGGTTGCCTTTCCCATTGAAAATGTACTTGTGAGATGATTACTATTTGCCATACTGTCTCAGAGGGAGAGATTGGCACCAAATCTCTGTTCAGGAAAAGCCATTCATTTTTTATTGCTTCACCCCAAGATCATTATGATACTGATGCACAAAGCCATTATCTCCGGAGCAAATATGAGCAACCATCTCTCACAAGACTAAAACACTGCTTGCTGAAGTGCAGAGTTAGGCAGTTGTAACAACGGTAAAAGGTGTCCTTTATTTTTGCCCTTGGGTCAAGTGCCCCAAGCATTTACATTTTTCTTAAGACCAATATAGGTTTTGACTGATTAGTCGAGCCTAAGATTGGTAAGCTGAACAAAGCCAGGCCAGCCTTCTTCACTAGAAGCACCAGCTCCAAAGCCTGAATGAGCCCCACCTTAGGGAAACTGGGGAGACAAGAGGGACACACAGAATGCTGAAGAGAGAGAAGTAGGCTGCCAGTCTAGAGGCATCCTAGTTATCAACACTTTGAATATAAGCAAAATATCAGATTCCTGTATTCTACAGTATTCTATAAGGCTCTGCTTGCAGACAATATTTCACTATTTATCCAGTCCCAAATTCTAACCTAGCCTGAGTTGATGCATCTGTCTGTCTGACGTCTTTCTCCTTCTTGCACCCTCTCCTCTAGCCTCTCTGACCTCCTCTGGTTCCTTGAACAAGCCAAACTTTTTCCTGCTCCAGAAACTTTGTCCTGGCCTTCCTGCTCCTACTTTCTTAAGGACTTAGCTCAAATATGACCAGAGAAGTCTACTTTCACTCCTGATCTAAATAACCTTCTACCCCTTCTCATTCTTATCCTCCTCACCATATTTTGCTTTATTTTTCTCTATATAGTTTGGACTATATTACATGTGCATGTACATGCTTATAACCTATCTCTCTGCACAAGGATTTAAGTTCACAGGAGCAGAAATTTTGATTACATTTAATGCCACAGTCCCAGCCCACGGGACAGTGGCTCCCACAGAGTAGGTACCTATTACATACTTGTTGACTTGATAATTTTTTTTTTCTTTTTAGGGCCACTCCCAAGGCATATGGAAATTCCCAGGTGAGGGGTCAAATCAGAGCCACAGCTTACGGCCTACATCACAGCTCACGGCAACGTGGATCCGAGCAGCATCTGCGACCTGTACCACAGCTCACGACAACACCAGATCCCTGACCCACTGAGTGAGGCCAGCGATTGAACCCTGAATCCTCATGGATACTAGTCAGATTCATTTCTGCTGTGCCACCACGGCAACTCCATGACTGGCTAAATTTTAAATGGGTTGCCTTAGTGCGCAATACAAGCTACTTTGTTGTTCCAGACTTCCACTGAAGTCTGGAAATCACGAGAAGCTATGTCTGACGGCTTTGGAGGACAAATCAAGGGAAAGAAGTGATTTCCTCCTTTAGAGTGGCACAGAGCAGAGCGAAATGAGTAGCACCAAGGGGATGAGGCTGTTTCAAGATTTCCATTGATATTGGAATTTCTAGCTCACGATGACTAAGAATATGTAAGTGTCTCACCAAACTCATAGAAATCTGGGAAAGTCCAGGATACAGGGTAAAGAATTCCATCTAATTTTATTTAAACTCTAAAAGATAAGGTGCCCTCCGTTGACATCTGCATTATAATGAGTGATACTGGCTGCTCTATATTATTCGCTTGATGCTTTTCTGTGGTTTGGTTTGGGCCGGCTGGGGACGAGGGAAGAGGGAATAAACTGTGAATAGGAAGTCCCACTCTCATCATCTGTTCTGCTTCTTTTATTGCGGGGCTCGTACAGCGGTTTGTTTTATTCTACTTAAAAATATAAGAAAGGACCAAATATCAAAGATGACTGCCTGCTAATTTCAGTGACGCAGTACTCCTTCTTAAATGACATTAGTCATCCCTGTGAAAAACGGCTTATTCTGCCTCTCCAGCTGTGATGTGACCTTCTTACAGATGCGGAACTCTGCAAAGGCCTGAGCCCTGCTAGTGACACATGGGCATTTTCTCTGGCTTCGCTGACACATGTAATACCCCGAACCAAAGCTTTTCGAGGATTAAATCTCTTAATCAAGTCACCTCATAAGAGAAGTTAAGCTTACCCCCAAAAGTTTTCTGGTGATCATTTGCAAACCATTACTACTTTGTCATCTGAGGCATTAAAAAATCAAACTGCTTGGGCTTCATGTGTTTCTCTTCAGAAGAAAAATGTATTTTTATATTTTTATAATTTTTTTCTAAGCTAATATTTTCTAGTCTCTTAGAAACTGTGCACATTAATGAAAATAAGATCTCAAAACGATGACTACGATGAGGTATGAAATGTTATACTTTTCTCTAGATCCCCATCAAGCCCTAAAGCTCTTTAGTCATGATATTCAAAGAACTATGATAAACAATGTAAAATATACAAATTAAACATCTTACAAATCCAGGGAATTGTTCTAAATGGTTGAGACTTCCCATTGTGGCTCAGCAGAAACGAACCCAAATAGTATCCATGAGGTTGTTGGTTCAATCCCTAGCCTCTCTGAGTGGGTTAAGGATCCGGTGTTGCCTTGAGCTGTGGTGTAGGTTGCAGACATGGCTCTGATCTGGCATTGTTGTGGCTGTGGTGTAGGCCAGCAGGTTTAGCTCCGATTAAACCCTCAGCCTGGGAACTTCCATGTGCCACAGGAACAGCCCTAAAATAATAATAATAATAATAATAATAATAATAAGTGGTAAAAAGTGAAAACTTAAGCTGTCACAGGAAATAGCATCTCTGAAAATGAGGAAGAGGGAAGGACAGGGCTATAAGTCTACTGACATATTTAAGAGGAGATTTATTATAAACCTTTATTCAATGGTACTTTGAGCACAGTCAGAGGACACAGGGAATCTCAATATTTATCAAAGCAAAAGTGAGTCACATCTCCAAAATTTGATATTAGATCGCTGTCCACCAACCATTTGTAGTTCAAACCATATATGTCCATAGACCATGTTTTTTTCAGTTTGGAATTTAGAGTCTGCTAAAGGGAGAGATTTATCCTACTTCCACAGAACCAGAATTCTATTTGGAGGTAAGTGTTTCATGTATCTTTTTGGACAAAAAAGATAGAGAGTTTCTGTGTGAGTTTAATATATAGAGGTACAGCTGGAAATGGAATGTTCTCATTGGCTGTTTTCATGACTGAGCTAACTAGTGTAATCTTTTAAAAATAACTCAGGGTCAGTTCACTGAGCACTCTTTATGTAGAAAACATTATTTCACGACTCATCCCTCAAGTGGCTGGCAAACACCTTGGCAGGTTACAGATTGGTGCTTTGTTTTTCTAAGTGCCCATGTGGATCTGGCATATTCTGTATGATACATCAGACAGGGATGGTGAGAAGGCTATAGGGACACCTGCATTATCAGGTATCCAGGTGTCAGGGTCAGAAAAATGTTGAGCAGAGACCAAAGATTTCCATCATGCCCCTCTGACCCCAGATGTTGCAAGATCAGTCAGCAGTGACCTACTCAGTTGCTCACACTTATTCTCACCTCCTTTCTCTTTCTCCTTATCTCCTCCTCCCCAACCTGGAGTCTCTTGATAGTCTTCAACAAAATCCTCAAGGGGTAGAACTTTGAGGCCTTTAACGGTCTGAGTAAATTGAGTCAGTCTCCAATTGAAACAATCATCGCCTTGTTTGGAATCGATTCCCACTCTTGCCCCCTTTTTAGTAATATAAGTGGCAATTTGGTCAAGGACAAACTATCCCATTTCTGGATTCCTCAGTTTGAGGCTTTTTTTCATGCTAATATGGGCTTTTGTCAAACTTTCTCCCCATAGTCATTGATTCTGGAAGAAAACTGGACCTGGACGGAAGAAGGGAAAGTAAATAAAAAGAATTGAACTTAGAAGCTTGGGGCAGGGGGAAGCAGAGCTAGAAACAAGCATTGAGACCTTTAGATCATTTACAGGAGACATCTTCGAAACTGCCACAGGGGACACACATGCAAGGGATCATTACTGAGCGCATTCCATTTTCCTTCTTCTTTCTCGTGTGTTCTGCTGTTATTTAAGGAAAGACTCTCAAGACAATCATCCCATCTCCTTACCTCAGAAGTGTCTCCGGTGGGGCCAATGCCTCTTCACCACGTGGGCCCAGGTCTTGGTGGTCATCAATACCAAATTACCCGGATTCATTTTATGAGTTATCTTCGAAGAAACTGGCAGAGTAATTTCAGGAGGAGGGAAAAATAAACACAACATAAAACCAAGCAGAGATATGCGTTGAAGTCCCTTGGTATTAAGTGTGGAGTTTTTATGTCAGAGTAAATGGCTCTTGTGAAGCAGATATGACAAGTAAAAAAAACAGGGAGCCTTTGTGGTCCCTTCTGAGCGTCCTGCCTGTTCTGCCTACAGCTGCCCTGGGAAGGAAACCTGTTTACTGGGAATTGATGTCCCTTTAGTTCTAGTTGTTAAGACAGCCTCCAGCTTGGGGACCTGCTTGGGAACTGATATATCACTTTGACGTTTTTGCAAGTTTATTTTTTTATTTTCTGCCTTTCAATCCAGTATGATTTTTAGCAGGTAATTCCCATATCTCTTCTAGGGTAGGCTTAATAGTAGACTTTTAAGACAAGGCTGTTCTCCTTTTTATGGCTGCGTGGAATACACTTCCCAACTGTGTGCTTAATCTCAGAGTTTGCTGAGAAATTTGAGGGTTTACCTATTCCACTAAATAAAGCCTTGCAACACTCAAAAGGGATTAAGTAACCAGTGAGCCCTGTTTCTACCTCCATCCTCCATGTCGGGATCTAAATCAATTCCTTGCTTATCTCATCATGCCCCTTATTTCAGAGTGTTTCTTTTTATTCCCCAAGGCAAAGGTCATGACATTCTAAGGGAGAGAATGATTACTGTATATTCATTCCTAAATTCCTCTGAGATTTTGCTGTCTTATCAAGCAATAAATATCCTACCAAAACTGCCATAAAAATGAAAAAACATGTGAGCACATTTGCTATATGTTTTTCCAAGAGAGATATTACTTGTTTCCTTTCACTGGCTAAATAGTAGGTTTACAAAAAGACAAGGTGAAAACAGTAGCGGGTTCTGGCTGTCACACTCTGTTTAGCATAGATATCTCTGGAGAAACGGGATGGGATGGGGTATCTATCTAGTTACTTTAGTTTCCTTCTGGTTCAGGATACAGAGAGGGAATGGGCCAGGATTTTTGATAACAGTTAGTGTGAGAGAGTTTTACTAGGTGCTAGAGGTCAATACATAGGAGAAAGGAGATATGGAAGGATAGCAAAAGGAATCGTGTAGAAGGAAAATTGGTTTCATGCTCACGTTCTCCCATCTTTTGCTAAGGAGACCTTGGGGCAAGAAATATCTTGAACCATAATGTCCTTATTTACAAAAAATTGGCAAGATAAAAACAACAAAAGGAATTGTTCTAAAGATTGTGAATTCTGTAAAGCACTGACATGTAATTAGTACTTAGTAAATCGTTACCATTATTATGACATGGTTCTTGAACCCTAGGAAACTACTATTCGCTTAGGGAAGAAGATGATAAATACAAGAAAAAAAAATGACCTTTTCAAGCTATGTTATACTGAATTCCTATGAGTGATATAAATGCTTGCTTCTTCTCAAGCAAGAGGCTGCTGGGATGTACTAGTTGGAAGACTTTTCCAAGAAGAGTCAGGGCTTAATTATCACATTATAGCATCATTAAAGGGAAACTGAGACTGGAGAAAAAGTAATTGGAGGTAAATATTTGAAGACAGGAGAGGGAATCATTCATGGCAATGGGTTTGGGTGAAAAAAAGCACTAAAATCAGCAAAAGCACTTTTGAAGTGTTCTAGACTTCAATTTGAACTCAGAGAGCATAGCCTTTCAGGATTATCTATATGTTGTAGGTGCTTATTAAGTCAGTGTTTTACTAAACTACTACCATATGCCTAGCTTTACACTAGATTAGAGTGGTGAATAATGAGGACATGATCCCCCATTCTGTGGAGTTTACAGTCTAGTGGAGAAGTCAACAAGAAAACAAGAAATGCAGGTTCGATCTCTGGTCTCGCTTAGTGGGTTAAAGATTCGGTGTTGCCATGAGCTGTGGTGTAGGTCACAGACTCAGCTCAGATCCTGCATTGCTGTGGCTGTGGCTGTGGCCAGTAGCTACAGATCCAATTAGACCCCTAGTTTGGGAACCTCCATATGCTGCCTGTGAGGACCTAAAAAGACAAAATAAATAAATAAATAAATAAATAAAACAAGAAAAGAAACAGAAAATATGTATAACAGCGTAGAGTGATTTTATTGTTTTTTGTTGGTGGTGGTTTTTGTCTCTTTTTGTCTTTTCTAGGGCCACACCTGTGGCTTATGGAGCTTCCCAGGCTAGGGGTCTACTCCGAACTGTAGCCAACGGCCTACGCCAGGGCCACAGCAACTCGGGATCCGAGCCACGTCTGCAACCTAAACCACAGCTCACAGCAATGCCAGATACTTAACCTACTGAGTGAGGCCAGGGATCACACCTGCAACCTCATGGTTCCTAGTCGGATTCATTAACCACTGAACCATGATGGGACCTCCTTGTTAAATACACTTATCTATCTACTAACCTATCTACGTATTTCTTGATATATTTAGAAAAAATCTCAAGCACCCTCTCTAGATGGATGGTCTAGTGAGGGTTTTTTAAGGAGGCCAATTTTTAGCTTTGTTTTCCTTTTTAAAATAAATTTTATTGATGTATATTTGATTTAGGAGTTCCTATCGTGGCACAGTGGAAACAAATCTGACTAGCATCCATGAGGGCTCAGGTTCGATCCTTGGACTCGCTCAGTGGGTTAAGGATACAACGTTGCTGTGAGCTGTGGTGTAGGTCTCAGATGCAGCTCAGATCCTGTGTTGCTGTGGATGTGGCGTAGGTTGGCAGCTACAGCTCCAATTTAACTCCTAGCCTGGGAACCTCCATATACCGCTGGTACGGCCCTAAAAAAAGAAAAAGAAAGAGAGAGAGAGAGAAAGAAAGAAAGAAAGGAAGGAAGGAAGGAAGGAAAGAAGGAAGGAAGGAAGAAAAGAAGAAAGAAAGAAGAAAGGAGGAAGGAAGGAAAGAAGGAAGAAGGAGAGGAAGGAGAAAGAAAGAAAGAAAGAAAGAAAGAAAGAAAGAAAGAAAGAAAGAAGAAGAAAGAAAAGAAAGAAAGAAAGAATGAAGTATAATTGATTTGGTGTGTTAATATCTGCTGTACAGCAAAATGATTCAGCTATACATATAACACATGTGCATTCCTGTATAGGTTACCACAGAAAACTGAGTAGATTTCCTTTTGCAGTACCCCAGGTTCCCATTGATCATTCATTCCATACACAAAAGTGTGCATTTGCCATTCCCAAACCCCCAACCCATCCCTCCCCCTCCCACTCTTCCCCTTTGGTAACCATATGTTTGTTTTCAAAATCTGTGAGTCTTTTTCTATTTTGTAAATAAGTTCGTTTATATCCTTCTTATTAGATTCTACACATAAGTGATATCATATGATACATGTCTTTCTCTAACTTACTTCATTTAGTGTGATAATCCTAGGTCCTCCTATGTTGCTGCAAATGACATCATTTCATTCTTTTTTCTGGTCAAGTAATATTCCCTTGTATATATGTACCACTTCTTCTTTATCCATTTCTCTCTCAGTGGGCATTTAGATTGTTTCTGTGTCTTGGCTGCTGTGAATAATGACTACAGCTGTATTTTGATCCACTCATTTTGTGTCTGAATTCTACAATTCTCTTCTGACACTAGGCACTAAGGCACAATTCCCTAAGGTTTCCTTCATGATCACAGGTTGGTTCTTGGTTATGTCATATCTTAAATAATAGTTTCTCTTTCATTTCTGTTGAGTGTCTGTTACATATGTGTGGCATATGTGCTAGGCTATGAGAGTGTAGGAAGAAATGAAACATACAATTTGCTTGCTCATGGAAGTTACAGTCTAGGTTGCCTATAAAATAGAGCCAGCAGTAGTGGGCTAGAGTCTAGTTACTGCATCTACCAGTTACTATTGCTATGCTTGGCAGATACTGAGATCTTGCTCTTCTACATCTAACCCTAGTTTTGGCCTCTTAGAGGAGTGAAAGTAATTAGAGAAGACACAGATACTTTAATTTCATTCATCTGAATAGATTGTATTGATAGAATTATTTCTAGGATATTCAGCATATTTTTCTTGAGCATTTGTTCTGGACCTTGTTCTAAGTATTGGGATCAGAGGTGAACAAGATACACATAGTGGCTGCCCCCATGGATATTCAAATCTAATGGAAGTAGATTTTGTCAACTGTGAATCAATGAAAGAAACTTCCACAAAAGTATTATAAGTCTTGACAAGTTTTTTCTCTACGTGTCTCCCTATTTTCATGGTCATAACAGTCTATCAAAGATAGGGCATCAGGAGTTATAAGAATTAAGGGTGAGCTCTTTATGGGGCTTCTCTACTTTCCTGCTACATATAGTTTACCATACAGATAAATTCTGGTTCTGAGTATTGTGAACCATCCCACAATTTCAATCCCTAATCTGTTAAATCTGGTATGTGCGTTTAAAGTTCAGCCTCTACAAGCAAAAATTTTAGTATATATAGATAGTATATACCAGAGAGAGAAAAATCTATGTCCATATCGCAAGGGCCACAGAAGTAAAATAGTGGGGGAAGGTATTCTAAGGCAAATAGCAAGGCCATAAGTTAAAGAAAAAGAATCATTTTAAAAACATAAGGTCATTCAAAGCTAAAATGCATATTCTCATTCAAGTTGGAACAGTGTTTCAGAATGTGAATTTTGGACAACCTTTAAGAATAATGAAATACTTCTCTTTTGCTGCTTCCATAGATGGATTCAGGTATTTAGTGTTTTCTCAAAAATATTAAAATTGTGACATAGTCTTTACACACATAGGTATTTATATAACTATAAAATTAAAATTATAAGCTAAAGACAAAAGAATCCTTCATGCCAAAACAATTAAAACATTAATATCAGGGCACTTTTGCTTCTGGTCAAGATAAAGTAACAGAGAAGAATTTAGCCTCTGTCTGAAACATGTCTCAAGTCTTTAGAAGTCAGACAAGGAAGGAGAGTGATCTCTGAGCAATAGGAAACAACATACAATGAACTTTGAAAATGCCTAAACTTGCCATAGGGAGTTTCCAGGCTGTGATGTAGGGAGGAGGAAGCCAAGCAAAGCCTGGCTGTCCTGAATTGAGGAGACAGAGCTGGAGGTCTGGGTAGACCAAGGTGGGCAGGAGTTTGTAGGAAATCACACCAAGAGCAAAGATCTGGTAGAGAAAGAACTCTTAAGATGTACAAACACCTACTTTAAGCCTCCAGGTGTATTCTGATCAGCACAAGTGTGTGAAGAAATTATCCAAGGCTAAAGAAAAGAACATCCAAAGGACTAGAGGAAATAATCTCTGGAATACACATAGGAACAGGAGTAGTGCCTATTTCTTTCAACTTGAGTGGAAAATGATCTACTTCATAGCATAACAGGGAGCATACTCAGAAGTCTTTTTACAAGAGAGGTTGCTATGGTCCAACACAACAAGTTTAAAAGCAGGATCTGAAAAGATCAACCAGTTTCCCAGTGACCTAACTATATCTCAGAAAAAAAACTCAAAAATATACCTAGGAATACAAATATATCCAGCACTCAGCAGGTAAAATGTGCTGTGTCTGACATCCAATCAAAAATTATCAGGCATGCAAAGAAGTAAAATAATACCATAAATGAGAAAATTTATAAAAACAACCCAGAAATCATACAAAAGATAGAATAAGGAGATAAAGGTATTAAAAATCATATGACTGTATTCCACATGTTCAAGAAGCCAAAAGAATGAATGAACACTTTTAGAAGAAGTATCAAAGATATAAAAATACTCAAGTTGAATTTCTAGAGCTGAAAACTATAATATTTGCAATTGAAAATACACTTGATACGATGAATGGAAGATTAGAGACTGCAGAAGACACATTAATAAACTTGAAGATAGCCATAGAAACCATTCACAATGTAATGCAGAGATTAAAGGACATTTGAAAAAGAATAAAGAATCAGTGAACAGTGAGATAACATCAAATAGCCTGATACACAAATAAATATAATTGCCAAAGGGGTAAAGAGAAAACATTTTTTGAAGAAATAACGGCCAAACATTTCCAAATTTGAAAAAAATAAAATAAATTCACATATCCAAGAAGCTTAATGAACCTCAAGCAAGAGAAACATAAAGAAAACTGCCATGGCACATTGTAATAAAATGGCTTAAAAAATAAAGAGGAAAATCTTTAAAGTAGACAGAGAAAAATGACACAGAAAAGAAAAATAACAGCAGTAGGTTTCTTGATAAAAAACAATGAAGATAAAAAGCCATGGGATGACATCTTTAAAGTACAGAAAGAATAAAAAAAAAACAAAACCTAGAATTTTTACCCACAGAAAATATCTTTCAAAAATATGCTTGAGGAATTCTTGTGGCTCAACAATAACAAACCCAAATAGTATCCATGAGGATGTGGGTTTGGTCTCTGGCCTCACTCAGTGGGTTAAGGATCCAGTGTTCCTGTGAGCTGTGGCATAGGCCAGCAACTGCAACTCCAATTTGACCCCTAGCCCAGGAACTTCCATATGCCACAAGTGTGCCCCTCCCCCGCCAAAAACAAAAAACAAACAAACAAAAAACTGGCATGAAAGCAAAATGTGTTCATACATACAAATTTGGAAGAATTCTTTAGCAGCACCCCTATACTAAATAAATGTTAAAGGAGAAGGAAAATGATATCAGATAAAAACCTATGTCTATGAAAAGGAATGAGGAGCATAAGAACGGTTATTATGAGGGTAGAAATATTTTTTTTCCTATTTTTTTCTATTTTCTTTTCTATTTCAATTTCTTTACATGTTTAGAAAATGATAATTTACCATGGACCTTATGATACATATAGAATAAAATTCATGACTGTAATAGTACAAAGGCCAGGTAGAGAGGGAAATGAAAATATACATTTAGTACATATAATGTTGTATAATATCACACGACTGTTGCTTGTCATATATTGAAGGTGAATGCTATAAATTCTAAAGACAATGGTAAACAAGGCTTAATTTAAAAAACAACAGTTATATCTAATAAGACAAAATATATTAAATTAAAATGAAATGCTATAAAAGAAGGTAGAAAAAGAAAAGAAAGGAACAGAGTTCCCACAGAGTGGGTTAAAAGAGTCAGTGTTGCCATAGCTGTGGCAAGGATCACAGCTGTGGCTCAGATTCAGTCCCTGGCCCAGGAATTTCAAAATGCCACGGGTGTGGCCATAAATAATAATAATAATGAAGAAAAGAATGGAACAAAATGGACAAACAGAAAAAATAAAAAGAAATGGTAGATTTAAATCATATCGATAATCACAGTAAATGTACAGGTGATCCTCATTATTTATGGATTCTGTATTTTCAAATTTGTCTACTCACTAACATTTATTGGTAACCCCAAAATCAATATTTGCTGCATCTCCCTGGTCACCCATGAACTTACTCAAAGCAGTGAGAAACTTAAATGACCATCATGCAAGTTCTCAGGTGAAGTTAAACAAGGTGACACTCTGTCTTGCTTCAGTTTTCATGCTGTAGCAATCACTTTGGCAGCACATACACTAAAATTGGAAAGAAACAGAGAAGATTAGCATGGGCCTGGAGCAAGGACAACATGGAAGTTCGTAAAGCATTCCATATTTTTAGCAAAGAGGAAATATATAAAATAGAGATTAAAAAACAATGGAAAATATCCATAAAACCAAGAGCTGGTTCTTTGAAAAGATAAACAAAATTGACAAACTTCATGAGGAAGAAAAGAGAGAGGACTCAAATAAACAAAATAAGAAATTAAAAAGGAGAAAGAAGAACTAATACTGCAGAAACAAAACAAAACAAAAAAACACAAAAGAATACTAGGAACAATTATATGCCAACACATTTGACAACCTAGAAAAAATGCACAAGTTTCTAGAAACATACAAAATTGAATGGAGTAGAAATAGATAATTTGAACAGATTGATCACTAGAAGTGAAATAGAGTCTGTGCTTTTAAAACACTGCCTACAAACAAAAGTCCAAGACCAGATGACTTCACAGGTGAATTCTACCAAATATACAAAGAAACCATACTGATCCTTCTCAAACTCCTCCAAAAGATTGAAGAGGAGGGAACATTCCCAAAGGTGTTCTTTGAAGCCACCATCACCCTAATACCAAAAACAGACGCAGGCACCTCCAAAAAAAGAAAATTATAGGCCAGCTGCCATATTGTAAACATATGTCCATTTCATGGTCTATTTAGTAACACGGTTTTGCAGTTTTGTGCATTATGTTGGCGATTTCACTATTTTAAGTGGCCCCAAAGCATAGTGCTCAGGCTCTGCGTAGTGTTCTTAAGCCCAAGAAAGCTATGCCTTACAATGACAATGCTTGTGTTAGATAAGTTTCCTTCAGGCATGAAAAATATTACTGTTGGCCCAGAGTTCAATGTGAATGAATCAGCAATATATATTAAAGAAAGTGTTGTTAAAAAGAAACATACGTAAAACAAGGTTCTATATTGATTGGCTAACAAATCAACTATAGCCAGAGGCTCCAGGAGATTATGTTGTATTTCCCCAAGGAGCATGCTTAGGTATTTACTAATTCAGTGACCATGGTGACTTTTTATAACATAACTATTATGTAGAGCAAGAGCCAAGTGTAAAAGCTCTTAACAACCCAATTAAATGACAGAGATTGTCAGAATGGATTTAAAAAAAAGCAAGACCCAAATTACTTGCCTACAAGAAACGTTTTAAATATAATGATATAAATAGGTTTAAAAAAGAGATGAGAAACATTATAGCATATTAACACTAATCAAAAGAAAATCAATTAACATCAAAGATTCCAGAACAAGATTATCCCAGGATACAGAGATTAATTTCATAATGAGGATGAATGGATCAGCTCCTAAAGAAGACATAATAATTCTAAGCATTTATGTACCTAACATCTGAGCCTCTAAATCTGAATCTGAAACTGATATAACTGAAAAGTGAAATGCACAAACCCACAATTATAGGTCAATCCCTGATAATAAATGTCTTATAAAACTACATAGTGATTCTGCTTCTTTGAATGCTGATGGATACATTTACCTTATTAATTAAAACAGAAAAACGCATAAGATCATCTCAGTGCAGAGAGCAAAAGAATTTGACAAAATTGAACTTACATTTCTCAGCAAAATAGGAATAGAAAAAAATTCTCAATATAATAAAGGGCATCTATAAAAAATCTACAGTTAATGGCATTCTTAATGGCTAAACACTGAATGTTTTCCACCTAAGATCAGGAGCAAGGTACATGTATCAGCTGCTACCACTACTATTCAACCTCGTACTGGAGATTCTAACTAGGGAAGTAAAATTTTTAAAAAGAAATAAAAGGCAACCAGCTTAGAAAGAATCAAACTTTCTTTATTCATAGATGATATTATCATCTATATAGAAAATATGATGGAATCTACACAAATGCTACTAGAATTAATAATTGCATTTTGACAATATCAAATATATAAGATTGATATAAAAAGATTACTATAAAACAATAAATTGAGTTTCTGTATTCTAACAGTGAATAATGGAAAGCTGAAATTTTAAAAATAGATTATTTATAATAGCAAAAAATTACAGAATACTTAGGGCTGAACTGAATTTGACAAAATATGTATGTCAAAGACATATACTTAAACCTACAAGGATTACTAAAGAAAAAGTCAAAATAAATCCGAGTCATCATATTCATAGATTGAAAGACTACATTAAGAATGTTAATTGTCCCCAAAATGATCTATAGATTTAATGCAGTCCCAATAAAACCCTGATAAGCTTATTGTAAAATTGATAAACTACTTCTAAAATTTGTATGAAAAAACAGAGGACCTAGCACAACTCAAACAACTTTGAAGAAAAAAAGCAAAGTTGCAGGACTGATGCTACTTGACTTCAAGACCTATTATAAAGCCACAGTAATCAAGACAGTTTGGTACCGGAATAAAGTAAATAAATAGATGAGTACACTACAAAAGAAAGTTCAGAAATAGACCTACATATTCATGATCAATTAATTTTCAAATTGGTGTCAAAGCAGTTCAATGAAAAAAAAGAGAGGTTCATCAACAAATGGTGCTGAAACAATTGGATGGATGAGATAGAATGATATTTTATCATAACTAACATCATGTAATGCAAAACCTAAAACCAGAAAACTTCTTGGAAAAAAACCTTAGGAGACAGTCCCCGTGTCTTTTTTAAAATACAAAACCAAAAGCATGATCCATAAAAGAAAAACTTTGGATTTTATCAAAATTAAGGATTCTGTACTTTGAAAGATAATTAAGGGAACGGAAATACCAAACACAGATTAAAAGAAAATATTTGCAAATCACATTTCTGATAAAGAACTTACATACTAAAATGTACTTTTTAAAATTTTGAAAATCAAAATAAGGACACAAAAATTCAACTAAAACTCACCAAAGATTTTAACAGATGCTTTCACAAAGAAGATATATGGATGATAATTACCTACATGAAAAGATGCTTGATATCACTCATCATTAGGGAGATATAAATTAAAACCACAATGAGTTTTTATCACCCTTATTAGAATGGCTAAAATGAAAAAGACTGGCCATATCAAAGGTTAACAGGATCTGAAGAAACTGGAACTCTCATTTACTGTTGGTGGGAAAGTGAAATGATACAACGTTGGAAAAGACTTTGGTATTTTGTAAAATTCTGTGCCATGCAACTATTATATGATCCATCTATTGCACCCAAGAAAAATGAATTTACATATTTATATGCAAGTGTTCATAGAAGCTTCATTTTTGATAACCAAAAACTTTAAACAGTCCATATATTGATCAACAGGTAAATGGATAATCCAATCATGGTGTATTCATTAGTTGAAAAGTACTTATCAATAAAACAGCTAACAATATAGACAGTCTAATTAATTATCCTGAGTGAAAGAAGCCAGAATGAAAGAGCACATACTCTGTGTTCCATTTATTAAAAATCCTAGAAAATTCAAACTTATCTATTGACTTAAAGCAGAATATTGATTGCCTGGAAACAGAGTGGCCTGGAGGAGGGGGGAATGTATTACAAAAGGTCTTGTGTTGGCTCAAATCTTCCACTATTTTCTCTGCTAAACTATTTTGTTTATCCAATGCAGGATGGTATCATTTATATTTTTTATATAGTCAATCCAGTATTAAGTGCACAGTTTTTCTAATTAGCATATAACAGTTAGATTAGTGGTACATGGCACTTAGGGCAAGCGTGAAAATAATGGCCATCACAAACACTGAAATTGCCAGCACTATTTGATTATAATGGAGTCATCCAGGAGTTCCCATTGTGGTGCAGGGGAAATGAATCTGACTAGGAATGATGAGGTTATGGGGTGTGATCCCTGGCCTCGCTCAGTGGGTTAAGGGTTTGGTGTTGCTGTGAGCTGTGGTGTAGGTCGAAGACACAGCTCAGATCTGGTGTTGCTGTGGCTGTGGTGTAGGCTGGCAGCTGTAGCTCTGATTTGATCCTTAGCCTGGGAACCCCCACATGCCGAGAGTGTGGCCCTAGAAAAGAAAACAAAACCAAAAAAAAAAAAAGTAGTCATCCAAATGACCAGGAGAATGATTAAGCCAACATTTATTTATTACCATCAAATTAAAAATACGTTTACAATTTAGGATAGGTAACTTGAGCACCTCCAGAATTATGTCTATCAATATCCAGAAATCCAAGATCAAGAGAAGTATTGACCTACAAGTGGGAAGACCTAAGCAAGTTTTTTAGTCCCTCACCCTACAATTTGACAGCCAAGAACACTTCTCCACAGTTCTTCTTAAAGAATCACATCTATTCTTTCTATGAAGGGCCATTTAACTTCAGCTGAAGTTCAGCTTCTTCTTCTATAAAATTGAATTTGTAGTGTCCTGCTCCACAGGAGTTTCTCTTTAAAGTAGAATGTACATTTATACATTTTTTAAAGCATATTTTTAGCTGCACCCTCAGCATGGGTTTAAACCCAGGCCAGGGATTAAACCCAGGCCACAACAGTAACAATGGCAAATCCTTAACTGCTAGGGCACCAGGGAACTCCAACCTCACTTTCTATAACACTCGAATGTGTACTTTATATACTGCCACTTCCATAATTTACTAGCCGCGTAATCCTGGTTGTCACTGAGCCTTTCTTTACTTTGGATTCTTCACGTATAAAACAGACTTAATAACAAGACCGACCTTACAGACTGTTAGGAGGATTCAGTGAGTTAAATCTTTGAGTTATTAGGACAGTACCTAGCCATGTAAGTACTCAGTAAATCTTCTGAGAGGGTAGGATATTTTTGCAAGGAAAACTCTGTAAAAATGGAATGTTTTACCCTGCTCTTTGACAAGCCTTGTCTTATCTTTCCTCTTTAAAATTTTGCAGTCATCTTTCCCATAATCAAATGCGATAAATGTTTCTACTCTATTGGCAACAGAAATGGGCTAAAATCTATGAATTGAAGAAAGATGTAGAATTTATTTTTTTTCAAATCTAAAATTGTAAAAATAACTGCTTGAATATTAAAAGAATGCTTTTTTAGAATAAGTAAAACGAAATATTCATATCACATCACACTGAGCAAACTATAGATTTCAATAACCTAGCAATAATACAGAGTAGGAAAATTCTTAAATTTTAAGACGTTTCAATAAATTTATCATGACATTGCTACAGTTATAGGGAAGATCAAAAGCTTGGAGATAGTCTCTGAATCTTTCCTTGTATTTTAATCTCCTTAAGCTAAATTTACAGGTTTGATTTTTTTTAAATTTGCTTTTGTGTTTTTTGGAGGTTGATTATGGGGGTAGTAGAAAGAGGAGGGGTCCTTCTCTTCTCCCCACTAATAGTGTGAATATTCAGTACCCTCTCTTGGTTGAATAATTTTCCCCTATGACTGTCAAATTAGAGGAAATGAACCACCGTGGTTCTGTCACATCAGGGCTTTATTCATAAGAATACTAACAGTATATTAGTTTATTTTATAATAAACACAGTACCCACTCTCATTTAACCACCACAACAATCTGATAATGTAAATATGTACTAAAAAGCAAATATTCTACAAATGAAGCAACCAGGACTCAATGAGGTTAAATGATTTGCCCAAGACCAGATCTAGAGCCTAGGCCAACATTAGGTCTTCAAATTGCATTTCCAGAATACCTTCCCAGTTTGTTTGCTTAGTTCTTAATTCCTTCTTATAATCCCTGGCATTTTATTGACTCAACCCTGAAAGCACGTAGGACATTTTCTTTAGCGTACCACCCACATCACTTCTTAAATGCGTCCTTGATCTGTAACAGTTGCTCGGAATCCACTTTCCTATAAATATGGTTTGAAATCACTCTTTTGCCCCTTTAATCAATCAGTACCCTACAAACCAAAAGTACCTTAAATCACCCCCAACACTAGAAAACTCCCTGCCACTTCCCTACCATCAGTTGTTTTATGGTCTATAGTGTACCTTATTTATCTTTGATTTACTTTTATTTTACAAACGTTAAGATAATGCTTACTATGTGCCAAGTTATGTTATAAATATTTTACAAATGTTAATTTTTTAAATCATTATAAGCTGAATCCTTATAAGCTTTCAATCTTTATTACCCTCATTTCGGAGGCAGGGGATGGAGAGGCACTTGCCTAGTAGCATCAGATTAGTATGTGACAGAGCTTTAACAGAGTCACAACACATCACACATCCACTTAGTGAAATACTACAGTTTAGACTAAAATTTGAGCAGTCTTAAATAGAGATCTGTGCATTCACACCCTATCAGCTCTATTCACACCTGTGACTAACTCAGGGTCTAAAGTCTGCACGGTAGATTAGAGACCAGAGAAGAAATAGTTCAATGGAAGAGGAGAAACTCAATCCATAACATTACCTGAGGCACTCCCTGCTAGGCTGCATATATGTGTAGACACACACACACACACACACACACACACACGTGTGGGTGGATGGATGGATAGATAGATTAGATAGATAGATAGATAGATAGATAGATAGATAGATAGATAGATAGATAGATAGATAGAAAGAATCAGGTAGCTGAACTAAAAACGGAAATTTTATTGCCATCACATAACAGAACATGGAGCATTTCCTTGAGAGAACTAATTTCTTTGCTATTAATTCTCTTGTAATCTTAACGCCCAGAGTTAAAATAATTCCTTTCAGTGACTGTTAGGGAAAATTTTGACCTATGCGGTAGATCTAAGTCACATTCACAGTCATTCTGAAAGTGAAAATAAGTAGCTCTCTATTCTTATCTGAAACACATATTTAAACAATTAAAAAAGACTAAATTTATTTTTTGTTGATAAATTGTCCCTATTCTCTCAAATCAACAATTGGTGTGAAACTATTTCAGAGTATTTTTTTAAGTAAAAATAATATTTTAGAGCTTGAGCACCCTTTTCTAAGAGCTTTGCCCAATGACCTCACTTTACATGATTACCTCACTTAATCCTCATTACAACCTTATGAAACAGATACCCCTATGATTCCCATTTTACACTTAAAGAAACTAAAACAGAGAGAATTTTACATAATTGGCTCAAGTTCATATAGCTAGTCAGTGAAGCAGGTTTAAACTCCAAATGTATGACCTCAGAACTTTTGTCCTAACCACAGTGATAGAAATGGTTGTCAGAATACGATTATTGTTGAAGACTTCAGATCCAGAAGCCTTGTCTATATTCTTATTTAATTCTTCCCAAGTCCCTAGAAAATTAGTGAATAGCATCTGCAGTTAAGAAACCAAAGTGAAATGTTTCCCAAATTCTCCAGGAAAAGAAATAAGATGGTCATGTAAAAACTCCACTAATAAATAGAACACAATGCTACCTGTGATTGAATGCTGACAGAATCATTTAAAAGACTGTTGCCCTGTGGCTTATGATTACTGCCCAGGTAAAAGATAGGTCTTTGCCAGGTTCTCAGAACCTACCAATAGACTAAGGTTTTGACCAACAAGTCCACATTATTAATTGTATGTGTTTTAAAACTCTTAGTGGAGGTACTAAATTCTGATGCTGAATCTAAGTCCAGTTTGCAATTAGTTCTAAAACGTCCTCTTTGTTTACCATCAATTTGGTATTTTAACTCTTTCCTCACTGGCACATATTACATTAAAAAATGCAAATAGTCAAAAATGTTTATATGGCCTTATCATGTGCCAGACACAGTGCTAAGCATGTCACCTATTTTAATCCACTTAATCCACACAGTAACTCTATTAAATAAATATAGGTATTATCACCATTTCATACATAAAGAGACTGTGGCACTGAGAGGTTACGCATCTTCAAGGTCACTTACTACTAGTGCAAATGATAGAGCCTGGATCCAAACCAGATAGTCTGACCAAAGAAGCTATGTTCATATTGTCTATGTTGTACTATTATGAGATAATGCAAATATTCTAAAATACCACTAGAGCCACAGACTCATATCCACTCTTGGGCAGCTCATCCCCAGATACAAACTCATCCCCTAAGCATTTACTGAGTAAAATGTTAGTTTTCCTGACCATTAACATCTGGAAATACAATGATAAGTAAGGCAGAGGAACTTATAAGGAGACAGGGAAGGCATATAAGTGATTAATTATAACAGGAGGGTTAAATGCCTGTATAGAGTATATAGAAGCGCCTGCAACAGCATAAATGTGACTATACTTGGTCCAGAAGCCCTCACTGGGGGAGGAGGGAAGGAAGGAAGGAAATTTAAGGAGGAGGAAATAGAATAATTTCTCCCCCCCAAATAAAAACCCAGAACTAACAGTGAATTAAAACAAAACAAACAAAACAAAAACAAAAAAAAAAACAAAAAACCAGAACCTATTACCTTCAGATTTACCTCAAGGAAAAAAAAAAAAAAAAAAAGGTGATTTAATTACGCTACAAGAATATGAGTCATTTCATAGGCAGGATCCTTGTAGGACACATAAAAGTGATAACTGAGACAATTTAATGAAGGGACTATTTGCAGAATTGTGGGGAGCATTAAAGGCACCAGCTAGAGAAGGAGAAGCATTCATTAGGAAACCCCAAAGCCAGGATCTATTGCCCTCTTTAATCGGGAGGAGGAAAGAGAAGCTGCTGTCACTGAAACTGACCAGAGCTGTAAAGGAGGGAGAGGGTCTGACCCCCTGTAGGATGGGGGGCTCGAGGTAGAGGAATACAGCCATGGCCAAACGACTGCCCAGTGAATGGGTAGGGAAAATGCATACGCTGACCTCATTCTCTACCATTTACCAATCGCTGCTGGTGTCTCCAGTGGCTGAACAGAGGGCAAGGGGTGTATGTGAGGCAGACCACAGAAGCCAGAGTCCTACCCACCAGAGCAGGTAAGAGGGTCAGATGTTGACCCAGAAGAATGAATGGAAAATAGCCAACACCCATTATTACTCAAAAGACAGTACTTGGTACTTAATGCATCACCTCAAAGGAAAACAGAAATAGCAAGAGTTTGGATTAAATGAAGTCTTTTCTAGAATCGCTACATAATTACTAAAATCAACTACATCAACATGGACTCTGCAGAGATCTTGTATGAAGATTTTTAAATACAAAATTTGTATCACATTTATTAGACTTCTCTCTCACATTACTTAATACTTTAAAAAATTTTAATTAAGACTTAGTCCACTCGCAGAACCCACATTTCATGACTTCTATTTTAGAGAAGACCTTGTTTTTCATTCAACCGGCAGTCGAAAGTTTATGAATTCTACCTCTGAATGTCCTTATATCTATTTCCTTTCCCCCTTTCTCACTGTTTAGTTCAAGCTTTTATCAACCACGGCTACTATTAGCTCTGACAGCAGTGAACTTCAAGTCCCTGAAATGACAGGCTGTTCTCGGTCAAGACTGTGCTCCTAAATACAACATAAAATAAGCTCAGATAACAGCACCAGGAATTTCACAGAGAAAGACCCTTTACTGATTATGTTTTCCAATTTGCATGTAATTTTGCAGTAATTTTAACTATGCAAAATTAGCATTTAATTACCATTTATTCTTTTTGGCTTCTTTTAGGGAGCCCAATTAATTAAGGTGAAAAATTAGATGAGTTTGGTTTTGCTGAATATGCAAAACTGACTTGGATCTTTATGTAAAAATTAGGCATTCTAAGAATTCCATTAATCAGCATTAATGTTCCCTCTGGTCATGTTTAGTTTTCAAGTGTTTAGTACTATTGTTCCGAACTAAACTTTCTTTTACATTGCTCTCAGCAAAGATTTAAATTGTGCAATGTCTCTTATTTGTTAATTTTTCTTTGGTAAGCATGGAAAAAATAGAGCCAACTGTCATAGTTGTTCCTGATGGTAAAAAAAAAAAAAAAAATGAGGATAAGAAGTAATGGAAAGTTGCAAGTGTAATCTTTCTTTTCCCATGGTTCTGTAGAAAAGTAGGACTTGGAATGTATTAAGCAGGGAAGTGGAGAATGAAGAATGGGGAAAAAGGAGTGGTAACTATAAAGCTTAATTGTCAGTAAGTAGATAGATATTTAGATAGATAGATAGATAGGTATTTAGACAGGTAGATAGATATTTAGATAGGTAGTAGATAGAAAGATAGATAGATAGATAGATAGATAGATAGATAGATAGATAATATATTTATATGTATACTTACAATACATATTTTATATAAAAACTTATATTGTTCAGGTTCATATTATGACACTCAGAAAATTGATGCCACATGAAACATGTCCATTGCCCTCTGTTGCAAGCCATGTTTCTACAATATTTTCTTAGCCTCTTTGCTTCTATTTTCTATGCTGAAAACACCATCTTGTCCTCTCTTACTTTACCCCATATTCCTGCTTGAAAAACAGTTGCAGTGCTGGTGAATGACTTAAGCTTAAGAACAAAGACCTAAAGGCATAAGTTATTCATGTGGTCAGCTGAATGAAGACATAATGCCTTGGTCTAGGCATGTCAGACCTGTGCAGATAGGCACGCCGTTTGTACAGCATGGTATGTCCTCTAAAGAATAAGAGGAAGATGAGCCTCATGGCCCCAAGGGGTTTATGAGGGGACATTAGCAGGGTATGCATTAGCAAGGAGAACCAAAGTGCAAACCTAGGCACACCAGGTTGCGGCAGATAGGCACACCCTCTGCAGAAGCACAATGGTGATTCTCTAGAATGCTATGCATAGATAGCTGATGCAAGATTCCTCAATGCTAATGATTGTTAAATGCCTAAAAGTCAGAATAAAAGCTTAATCAGCTATCAGCTATGTGATTTAAAATAATTTAAAAAAACCTATATCCTACACCTACACCCCCATCCTCACTTGATGTAATCCTAAAGAGCACAATAAAAGCAGTGTGGTTTCTTGAGGTGGCACTCTTGGTCCCTGTGACCTTGAGTCCCCTGGTTCCCACCTTTAATTAAGATAAATGTCTCTGTGTCTTGTTTTATGCTAACTTTTTCCTTAAGTTTCACAGCACCCATTCTTCAGCCCTAATCTGCTGAGCTGGTCTCGGCAGCTCTCTATACCACCTACAGAACCAAATTTGGGACCCTCATACAAGTTATGCTTAATCCATTTTTCCATCAATAAATATGTGAATGCTTAATCTCTGCCCAGTCCTCTTCTCTGTGTTCCAAGGGGAATATGGAAATTTAACATAAGATTCTAGGTTCTACATTGAAAGAACTTGTTAATAAAATGAAAACATTTGTATAATAACAGTGAACTCTCTGTGATTAAAGGTGATATGATCATTGTGAGAATTAAGAAATATAAGAGTCAGACTAGTTCAAACAGCCATTATGGAAGGGATGGACTTGAAGGAAGAGGAGGGTTTGGTTAAGCAGTCAGAAGATGAAAGAGGTAAGTGGGAAGAAGGCAAGCTAAGGCTGTGTACAAGGTTTCATATGCTTAGGTTAAATTAACACTAAGACTAAAGAGGCTAACGCTTATTAAATACCATTTATTTCATGTTTGACACTCACGAAGCAAGGCGATAACATCATCCTATGGTATAAGGGCAAGATATTGATCATAACATGGTGCAGTGACCAGGAGGAACTTATTTAAATTTGTCATCCCTAACAAACTTTAATTTCCTTATCTATGAATGGGGAAAACTATCAACATTACCAATTTCATTTGCAAATGTTTAAATAAGATAATACTTATTAATTACTTTGAACAGAGTTCAATCTCTCATGACAAATAAATGTAGAGCTGACAGCTTTACTCCGAGGTGGAAACTCAGAAACCTAACCCTAAGCTGTGGGTGGGAGAGGGGCGCAGAAAGATAAAGATCCAAATCCACTTAGGCAATATTTCTCAAAGTGGTCTAATCCTACCTCCGTTGTAATCATTTTGATGACTTTCAAAAATTTTTTCATTCCACGTTTAAGCTAAACTCACTCCATGGGTTTCTCTTCTACCTTTTTCCTCTCTCTGTCTCAAATGAAAAGAAAGGGGGGGAAAAAAGAAGCTTCTCTTCCTATACACAGAGAAGATGAAAAAGAGGGAAACTGCCAATCAATAAGAGATCTAAACAAAATGATGAGAACGAAAAGCAGGTGGAGGGCTGCTACTGCTCACTGGATATTTGAGAACTTTGACAGGATAATACAAGGAAGAGCTTTTAGCAGGGAAGGTAGTCAGTTTTCTGTGGAAAACTTCAGACACTCGTTTCAGTGAAGGTTTGGAGTGGGTTGTATTTTATTGAATCAGGCTTTAATTGAAAGTCTTTTTATGCAACAGTAGACTCTCCACCCCTATCCTGTATCCCAAAGATGTGCAAACTTGGCAAGTAGGTGCTTTCTCCCCAGGCAATACAATAGAATTATGTTCTTCTCTTGAACAAATCAGTTGCAATGAGCATCGGGGGAGAGCTGCTGAGTATATTGGAATAGGGCAAAGGGGAACTGAGATTTTGCCTTTTCTTTGCTTGTCAGACATCACTGTCCACTCATAATAGGCACCCACAGGAAGAAGGTGCCCAATGGATCTACTCAAAGCCTTTTTCTATTTTTCTTAGTCTAGAAGTTTCCTTTTTTTCTATTTTATTTGTCCAGAGGTGGTGCCTTTTTCTATCCTGTCTTCGCTTTTCTAGTTTAACAAGTTCAACAATGATTAGTGCAGAGACTTCCACATTCTGGCATCTAAAGTCACCCTAATACTTTCTTCTCTGCTTACACAAAAGCAAAGCATGCCTTTATTTAACTAAAATCATGACCCATTTACCCAGACCTCCATATCCAAGAGAGATGGATGATAGGAAGCCATTTTAACCTCTGCATTGAATGAACCAATAAATAGGGGATCAGCATTCTGTGTTCTTCAAGGAAATCCTACCCACCACATATTTTTGTGCAGCTTATGAGCTAAAATTTTCATAATAGTTAATGGTTGAATAAAGTCAAAAGAAGATTAATAGTCTGCGCCTGTATACATTATATAAAATTCTAATTTCAGTGTCCATAAATGAAGGGTTTTTTGGAACATAGCCATGCTCATTTATTTATTTTTGATGACTGCTTTGGCACAATGACGGCAGAGTTCCGTGGTTGTGAGACAGAGAATAGGGTTTAGAAATTCTAACATATTTACTGTGTTATCCTTTACAGAAAAAAAGGTTTTTCAATCCCTAAAGTAGTTGCTTAAAGATGGGTCCTTTTCTTGAGAGTTGGAGAAAATGGGTTGGAGCGTTGACATATTGTTATAGACTACACTTTCCTTTGCCTTTTTCTTCTTCTCCTTTTTTTTTTTTTTTTTTTTTTTGCTTTTTCAGGCTGTACCTGTGGCATATGAAGGTTCCCAGGCTAGGGGTTGAATCGGAGCTACAGCCACTGGCCTACACCACAGCCATAGCAACTCGGGATCCAAGCCATGTCTCCAACCTACACCACAGCTCCCAGCAACACCGGATACTAAACCCACTGAGCAAGGCCAGGTATTGAACCTGCATCCTCATGGATCCTAGTTGGGTTGTCAACCACTGAGCCATGGAAGGAACTCCTACCTCTTTTTTTTTTTTTTCTCTCTTGCTTTCTTTTGGGCTAGTCAGTATACAGCATCTTATGTTTCACAGTACCTAATGCTTCCACCTTTGACAAAAAGCTTAAAGTGAGACCACATAAGCAAGATGCATGTCCATTCTTTTGTTTTTGAAGGGTACCAATACAAAGGGGAGATTCTGAAAAAGTCAGGCTGAATTTGGGCTATGTATGAGAGAGTGGGGAGGTCAAGTCAAATCTTTCACCCCAATCTTCAGGACCTAAAGTTTCAAGGAGTTCTGTAAACATCCCTAGAGAACCAGTGCTTGGGATCTGGTTCTTGTTTCTTTATAAAAATCTTTTCTTGCCATCTTAAATGGATGTGATAATATTTTATTCTTATCTTTTCTCTGGAAACAGGCTTAAACCCAACTTCAGCCACTGCCTGATTCTTTGTTCCCACAAAATGGTCTTGTAATAGCTCTTTTCCTGAATACATGTGCCCGGGTGTTCTTTTATAGGTGCAGGAAATCAGCTGTCAGGTCCTGAAGAGGAGACAGGAGCTGAACATGAATAGAGAAGAGAACTATTAGAGAAACCCTCAGAGACGACATGGGGTTATCCAAAGGACAACAGGTATGCCTTCATATTCAGTTTGTGACATGTTATCGAGCTGCCCTGAAAGAAACACCACGAATCACTGGCATTCTGAAAGCTAGGTGGAATTTTTGCAGTGTTATAATGTTTTCATTTTATGCCCCAGAAATAGCTGAAATAATGTGAATTTTCATTGGGGAATTAAAAGTGTTCTTTCAGTGTTTTGACATAAGCTCACGAAAGAGCCAGAGGCACTTACAACACTGAGAGTGAAATCCAAAGAAACGGAATGAAGAATGAACACAGGGTTTGTTTGTGGATTCCTTACCCCAGAAGTCCCCAGCCCCACGGCTCCTAGACTATTTAGAGAAGAGGTAACCTTAGAGGGCTTTGGGGTTGGAAACAGATTTAAATGTGGAAGCTCTGCTTGGGGATCTGGTTATGCTTATGGCAGAATTTTGTCTTTTTCATTTTTTAAAGTTTTATTGAAGTATAGTTGATTTACAACATTTTGATAATTTCTGCTATACCACAAAGTGATTCAGTTATACATATACTTGCATCCATTCTCTTTCATATTCTTTTCCTGCATCAATTATCCCAGAATATTGGGTAGAGTTCTCTGTGCTACACAGCAGGTCCCATTGGCCAATCATTCCAAAGCTAAAGGAAAATTAATATTTGATTCTAAAGTTGTGCCCACTACCAATCATTGCCTCAATGCTGTTCATTAAAAACACAGCAATCTTATTTGTATTCAGACAAAGCACATACGGGAGAAACATGAGAAAAATCTATGTAGAGTGGTTGACATTTGTCTTCTGGATATTATTAGGAAGGCTGCCAGTCTATTTACCTTCAAAAAGACAAAGACAAAACTCTCGAAAGTAAATTGGTCCTTGTAATGCAGTGGGATTTATTACCTAAACTCCAGTAAAGAAGGTAATAATAAATACTCAGCAATGAATTTGTGAAAAGATCATGTTGTGTCAAATTGAAGTTATTATAATTATAATCATGACCATTGGAAGACAGCCACTACATTTTAGTCACGTGTTGGCTCTAGACAAAATTTAACATCAACATAACATTATGCCATATGGCAATTATGATAATAGTCATGTAATTCATTATTAGACGGATTCACAATTGTAATGAAGTAACTCCATGAATGATTAATAAAGTATATTAACCCTTGTGGCATATCAAATTCTATACACTTTCCTCCAGAAATATGATTTTTAACTGTTGGCAGGGTAGAGACATTTAGGCTTTGTTGGATAAAAAATGTGTATTATTTTAGAATACGCTATTAGCGTAGACATTATAAAACAGAATTTGATATTCATTATATTAACAACTAAATTATACTGAGAGAGGCTTATGTGTGAGTGTGTGTGTGTGTGTGTATGTGTGAGTGTGTTTGTGTGTGTGTGTGTGTGTGTGTGTGTGTGTGTGTGTACACTGCTAAAGCTGCCATTAAAAAATAAAACAAAACAGGAGTTCCTGTCATGGCTCAGCGGTTAACGAACCTGACTAGCATCCATGAGGACGCGGGTTTGATCCCTGGCTTCCCTCAGTGGGTGAAGGATATGGCGTAGCCCTGTGGTCTGGGTCACAGACAGGGCTCAGATCCCGCGTGGCTGTGGCATAGACTGGAGGCTACAGCTCCGATTCGACCCCTAGCCTGAGAACCTCCATATGCCATGGGTGTGGCCTTAAAAAGACAAAAAGACAAAATAAATAAATAAACAAACAGACAAGCAAACCAAACAAAACAAAACAGAAAAGGCAGAAACTGGATATTTAAACAACGGAAATCTCTTTTCTCATTTCTGGAGGCTAAAAGTCCAAGATCATTGTGCCAGCCGGGTTGGTTTCTGGTGAAGCCCCAGAAACCATGTGGCCTCTCCGTTTTATGTTTGCATATATGTATAGAGAGATCTCTGATGTGTCTGTCTCTTCTTATAAGGCCATCAGCCCTATCAGATTAGGACTCCACTCTTATGATGTCATTAACTTTGAATTAACTCCTTAGTGGCCCTATCTCCAAATACAACCACGCTGAGGCTTAGAGCCTCAACACTTGAATTTTGAGGGGACCGGATTCAGTCCATACTATCTATGCACAGGAAACACATTCCCTTTTTCACGCATTTTTAAAAATTATTATAGAAAAATATATCACTTTTTGAGCTTAGATCTCCTATTTATATGATGCTAATAAGCTAGCGAAGAGCTAATGGAAGTGTGTTGATACTTACCACGGGTGGTCCTTGGGGACTCTGAAAATGATGGTAACCTAAAATGGTATCTTTTAGTTGTGAGACAATTCACCAGTGTTTTTTTAATGGAAAGCAAGTTAATGTGCCTTTTCGAACATTTATTGTATTTTATGTTCATACTTTATTTCTGTGATACTTTTAAACAAGAGCATCACAGAAATAAAGTATGAACATGAAAAGTATGTAATGAATATTGAATAGAATTAAACACCTTGGTTCTGATTTATTGAGGCACACAAGAATCTTTTTTAATCTTTGATATTCTTGTTATTTTTACATTTACAAAAATCCTGACAGAACACTGTAAACCAGCTATGATGGAAAAAAATAAAAAACATTTTTTTATTTATTTTTTATTTTTTTATTTTATTTTATTTATTTTTATTTTTTATTTTTTTGTCTTTTTGCCTTTTCTTGAGCCACTCCCATGGCATATGGAGGTTCCCAGGCTATGGGTCTAATTGGAGCTGCAGCCACTGGCCTATGCCAGAGCCACAGAAACGCGGGATCCGAGCCGCATCTGCGACGCACACCACAGCTCACGGCAACACCAGATCCTTAACCCACTGAGCAAGGCCAGGGATGGAACCTGCAACCTCATGGTTCCTAGTCGGATTCGTTAACCACTGCGCCACGACGGGAACTCCTAAAAAACATTTTTAAAAAATTAAATTACATTTACAAAAATCCTTATAAGAGGCAAACCATTACATTTAGAATGGATAAACAAGATCCTATTGTATAGTACAGAGAATTATATCCAGTCTCCTGGGATATGGCATGATGGAAAGAATATTAAAAAGAAAGTGAAGTAGCAGCACTTGAGTCCAGATCTCTTAGAAGAATTTATTTTTTTCTAATTCCTTGCTACATAGGATAAGAATGCTGTAATGATTTGTGATTCTAAGTAATGTTTGTTACTGCTGTTATTATTTATTTTTATGACCTAGAGGCTGAAAAAAAGGAATAGTTGGGTAATCCATGGTAGAATAATGTTTACCTACTTCCATATTTTGGAATTGGAAAAACTACCTTTGGTTCATATGAAGAAAGACCAAGCATCCTCAAAAGTCCAAGTGTGGGAAAAAAAAGGGTAACAAATCATAGGAAAAGCAGGGAGACGAAGCACTCTGAATTAGCACTCCCATCCCTAGGATATGTCAAGCAGCCCAAGGAAATGTGTTACTGTTTATTACATGATAGAATAGTAGCAGCTAATAGTCATCAAGTGGCAGCTATGTGACAGTCAGTGTAACAGTGGACTTTCAATAATCTTTCTAACTTCATTCATAGCTATCGGCATTTTTCCTCATTTAACAGATGCGGAAGTTGAAAGTTAGTTGACTTCATCAAGGTTACGTAGTAAGTGTCTGGGTCAAAATCCATACCTAGAATGGCTTTTTGTATCCATGTATGTTCTCTTTAGGCTACTGTTCCCAGCCACATGTCAAAAATAGTGTTTTGTAATTTCAGTTTATAGAATGCTTTATATTTCTAAAGAGTATTTAAAAAGTAAGTCAAATGGTATTTTTCCTTCCAAATGGTATGAATAGAAGAAAATCACATAAATTAATATGGTAACAAATATCAATGAGCTATGAGCCCACTTGGGAGAATCTGCTTATGTTTTATGTGATCCTTTATCTTGAAATAGTCCCTCCACCTTACCCTCATTCCTGCTTTTTGCTCTTCTTCATGCTTTCCAACCATCTTAGAATTCTTATCTCTTTAACCTACCCAATTCTATGAATTCTTTAAGGAACAACTAAAGTCTAAGTCTTTCTAGGGGACTTTTGTCAAGTATTTTAACCAAGTGATCCCACTGCATTTACAGTCTTTACCCAGATGTTAGCCCTTAATTATAAACTATAACGTATTGTTCTCCACTTATTTGTCCAAACTTCAAGCATTTTCAGTCCTTCTACAGCAAACTTTCAGCATATAACAAATGCCCAAACTCAGTTATTTGATTAATAAACTGTCCGTTCAAATATGTTTTTAAAATTATATATGTGATAATTGCTCCATTTTTTAAAGTAAGGCGTCAAAGGTACACATGTATTGCTGTCACACCAATACGTTTTTCACAAAACTAAACTCTGTTCCACCTCTAGAGACTATTCCCAAACTCCAAACAGCCGTTTCAGAATAGAGAAAATAGATACCTCGTACACTCAAACGAAAATTTATTCATGTCTCTGCTTTGAGTTCAGCATAAGGACTGGTGATGTAGATATGAATAAGATCCAGTCCCTACTTGTAACAAATACGGAATTGTATAGACATATAAGTTAAAATATTCAACAAATTTGATGCTTCATAGGGACTTAGAAATAACTATGTTATCAGGGGAAAAACCAGCCAGTTGGACATCTAGAAGCCCCATAGACTGGCACCAGTGTGGTAAAATAGACACACAAAAAGTTCAATTTCTGGCCCAGAAATTTGTTCTTGACAACTTATAAAAATGGGCATTATTTCTTAGGGTCATGTTTCCACCAATGAAGTCCTCTGCAGAGTGAAGCTAGTGAGTTAATTTAGAATTAAAAACAAAATGAATAAATATCCTGTCCTATGACCCACTCATCCTTTCTCTGTAAGGAGAAAATAGGAGACAAATTTTAACCAGGTTTCTGGTGAGCATTGAATCAGAATAATTAGCTCTGTAATTACTAGCATATTACCTTGAAAAATTAACTACTCTCTGTCTTAGTTTACACATCTGAAAAATAGTGGTCATGATAATACCTACCTCTAAGATTGTTGTAGGCTGAATAAGTCAATATATGTAAAATGTTTACAGTTGTTTCTTGCACAGGTAGAAGCACAATAAAATAATATCATTGAAGTATTTAATGATGTGGTTTATAACAACCTGATGTACACAATACACAGTTATAGCAGCCAAGATAATGGATGTAATTTATTCATTCATTTAATCGTCGATTGAATATCTATTAATGTTTGACATCTCTTGAGCACCTAACAAACTAACATATCATTCCCTGTACTTTGTGTTCATTATAGAATAGTCAACTAATAAAATTGATGTCTTCCCTTAACAAAACTTGCATTCTAAAGGAATCTTATCAAATAATTACAATAAAATGTGACAGCTGTTATTGTTGGGGGTTGGTGACCTAAATTCCTATTTCCAGCATGGCCCTCCATGTGGAAGGAGCTCCATGAGCCTAACTTCATGAATTTTTTTTCTATGTCCTCATTCATTTGTCTCCTGGAGAGAAGGACTGCACTTTCTAGAAGGTGAATTTTGATTAAGAAAATTGGGCGTGCATGGCTCCCAGTCTCTTTACTCTTAGTCACTTACTCACTTCCCTGAAAAGAGCATGTGATCTTCTGCAATATAACAAGGAGAGGCTGTGCTCAAGGACCTATCACTGCTAGTGACTGCGTAGATAGCCCCACTTCTGAAATTCAAGCTGAAAAGTCCACTGAATGGCAAATATAAACTGCCTTCTCCAAAACTGACTTTCTTATGTGGTAATTTTGCCTCCATCTGCCATAATCTTTTATCTGGTTCTCATGTGACCCAGAACTCAAAAGGGTAAGAGTGAGTTGTTTTTTGGATAACTTGAACTCCAAATATAGGATATAAGGAAAGCAATCCATGTAGGAGGGATTAAGTCTAACCTAGAGAAATAGGAAAGGGTTTGTTGCTGTTGTTGTTCTTATTACTATGTAGTTGATTTATAATATTGTCTGAATTTCTACTCTACAGCATAGTGACTCATATACATATATACACACACACACATTCTTTTTCTCATACCATCTTCCATCATGTTCTATCCAAAGAGATTGGATATAGTTCCCTGTGCTGTGCAGTAGGACCTCAATCATTGCTTATCCATTCTAAATGTAATCGTTTGCATTTACTAACCCCAAACTCCAGTCCATCCCACTTCCTCCCTTTCTCCCCCTTGGCAACCACAAGTTGAAACAGGAAAGGTTGACTGAAGGAAATGATGTTTGGACACAAGTTGGCCAAGGAAACAGGGGATTGGTCTGGGACATGGCAGGCCCTTCCTCTCCTGTTCTTTTTTTTTTGTCTTTTTTTTTTTTTGCTATTTCTTTGGGCCGCTCTCGCGGCATATGGAGGTTCCCAGGCTAGGGGTCGAATCGGAGCTGTAGCCACTGGCCTACGCCAGAGCCACAGCAACACGGGATCCGAGCCGCGTCTGCAACCTACACCACAGCTCACGGCAACGCCGGATCGTTAACCCACTGAGCAAGGGCAGGGACCGAACCCGCAACCTCATTGTTCCCAGTCGATTCTTTAACCCCTGCGCCACGACGGGACCTCCCCTCTCCTGTTCTTGATGGGCACTGACTACGGCTCTTTCCAGTCCCCTTTCTTTGACATAATCTCCTTTTAAACATATTATTCCATTTTTAATTTTCAAGATCTTTAGAAATGTCAAAATAGCCAACCTTAATCTTAGGTTATATTATTCACTTTTTGTTATCAGAATGCTTTAAATAATCCATTTAAATTATTGCCCACCTAAAAGTTAATTCTCCATCATTTATTAATAGTGATAGCTATCATTATTGAGTACTTGTCTGTCAGGAAGGATGAAAAGAACTTTATATACATGATCTCATTTGATCCTCATAAAACCCTAATAGGGATGATGTTACTATGCCCATATTCAGATGAGAAAATGAAGGCAGAAGAGGCTAAATAACTTGTCCTCAGAGCACATAGCTAGTAAGTGGCAGAGTCAAAATAGGAACCAATTACATTATTTTAACTCCATTGTCCATCTCCTAAAAACCATACTGGGCCTTTTTAAAAGCTAAAGTTATTTCTAGATTCTGCGTTACTTGTTTTATCCCCTGACTAGTTTTAACAAAACCATGTGAACAAACTTCTATAGGATGTCAGCAAGGAAAAAGGCACTGGTTGCATCCAATCCCTTCCATTGGCAGACTAATCAAACTGTAAGACCTTTTGATGCAGAGCAAAATATGTGGTTTTTGTGATGCACAGTAAATGTGGTAATTTTCCCCGCTTTTGATTCACTAAAACCTATCCAGAATTAGTTTTAATGAGGTATCACATGATTTTGGAAATACATTTTCATATATGTCAATGTACAGTTTGTTGACTAAATCAATATGCTCTCTTCCTGAGAGTTCCTTGTGAAGAATTTTGAAATACAGAAATATATGTTTTGAATTAAGTTCAATTCAACACACATTTGCAAACAATATGCAAAGCATGGTGCCAGCAACAACAAAGAATACAAATTCCATCTTCAAGGATATCACAATGCCTGACATTGTGATTTCTTATTCTCATTTCTATTCACAGAAGTAATTTTATTATTTTCTCAGTGAACTTCCTGTTTTCTTTCTCCTCTTTGCTTTGCTGCCCTATATAAATGAAAGATGGTTTCCTTCATAAACCATATTTTTATTGCTTTGCACCCTAGCAAAGAAAAAAGACAGGTGAATATGAGTTTTCTGCTTTGAACTAAAATTTTAAATAGCACCTAGAACACTGTCATCATAAAAAATAATTGATTGTGGTGTTGAGGCCAGCATTTATTTCCTCCAAACTTTATTTGACTGAAAAGATTACAGTGAATGAGAGGCTCTACCCATTCTAAGTATCACACATGTCTGGCAGATACCACCCCCATCATATTCTGAAACCATTCTGAGACATGTACAGCTATCTGTTCCAAATTAACCATGGCTAAAAAACAATCAGACAGCACTTGCTCCCCAAGGACAAAATTCAGCAGGAAAGAGAGCCATCAGGATGAATGGGAGCCTGCTTAGGAAACATACTTCCTAGCAAAAAGCAGGATTGGTAAAAAGCTGCCCCCCTCTATTAACTACCCACCTTTTTACAGAGGCAATTTATTGTAAGCTTTTGGAATGCAGACTAGAAGTTTACCTTATACTTCCTGGTATGTCATATTGTAATCAAGGTATATAACCTATAGACGTTAAATGGAAATCACTTTATACATTAAGTGATTCTGTATGTGCCTTCCTGTGGCCTCCATCTTCCATGTTTCATCTACACTGATAGGATGTAAAATAAAAATACATGTCTTTTTATGAAGGTTTGCAGAGAATAAGGAGTAGAAGAATTAAGACAGTCTTTTCAGCAGCACAGCGAGTCTAGATTATATAGAGGCAAATAAAGAATAGCTTTCTATATCAGCCTGTCGTTCTGTAATTACAACAATCACTTTCAAGAACTGTCTAGATATTAAAATGGTAAAACTAGAATCAATCTAATTATCCACAGTGAACCTTCCCTCCATCAATTTCCATTACAGAGGAAACAAAATTGGCCATTACCTACCACTTCAATATTAATGCTGTCTGCAGCCCCACTGAGAGGTACTTAGATGCACACCATTTGTTAGAAACCTGAAAGTGATTCCTTGGACTATTAACACATGCATGGCAAGAGAGAAGAGATAGGGAGAAATTACTAATTCATTTTTTTTTCCTTCACACATAAGCACTGGGCTCATCCCTGAGACTATAAACATGCATAAGATGTTATTTCTTTATTCAAGTCATTCCGTCTGTTTTTTTTTTGGGGGGGGGGGCAAGCACATAAACAGATAATAATGAAACAATGAGGTAAGAGCAATGATAGGAAATTCAGACATTACTGAGAACCAGGAACTAGTCAAGTCAGTTTGAAAAACGGAGAGGGATGTTAGTCAGGGATGTGACTGAATTGTTTCTTGGGAGAAGTTGGAAAGGGGAAGAGAGTACTTCCTCTAGGAGGAAAGTCCTGAACAAAAACATGGAGTTGAGAAATAGTAGGAGCTTAATATGAAATCACAAGTAACTTGCTTTTCTCACATAATAAACAAGGCAGAGACTTCCAGACAAAGAGGCAATGGAGCAATAAAAATATTTGGTGTTTCATTTTAAAGAGGAGGAATTTTGCCAAATAGGAGATAGGGAGGGGGCTCCAAATAGTTATAAGCAATGGAGCTATGTTGTAAGATCTGTGTTCTGGATTGTTCCACGACCCTTGCAGAGCCATTATCCAGTGGTCTCAATTCTGTGCTCTGCCCTGGAAACTAACTGGTACAGATTATATCATGGGGTTCTCCTGCCTTCTGATTTCTCTTTGGGTTTGGCCACTAGGGGCCCCAGTCCAAGGTTAGAGGGAGGGTGGGAGTAAGGGTACAGTATTTATCTGGTGTGGTCTGGACAAGCTTTGCTCTGGAATGTCCCTTGAGTAACTAAGGGTCTCTGCTTTTTTCAAATCAGCCAGCTCGACCCACTTTTATTTTCTGTGTTCTAGTAGCCACTCCCTCACTTCCTCCCATTAGTCCTACAAGGGGTAACATCTTGGCCAGATTATCACACCATCTATTGTAGTTGTCCTATATCCAAATCTATTGGAGATTGTCTCTGTGAATAAAGCTTCCTTGAATTAATCTTATTTTGAACGTGCCCATTGTTTCCAGTTGGGACCTGAGATAATACACTTTGCATTTAGATAATCCAAACTGAAGTCTGTAAGGGAGTCAGTTTAAAAAGAAGAGAGCGGAGAGAGCCCAGCTGAGACATTGTGAAGAAATTAATTGTATCAATGATACCTGTATCAGAGAAGCAGGAAAAGGTTTGAAAAATACTTGAAGGCAAACTCTGTAGAATGCATTGATTGGTTGGGGAGAGGAAAAAGGATATGGGCAATAAAGATAGTTTCCAGTTTCCTAACTTTCAAGTTTTCAACTTCAGTGACTAGGTGATAGATGATGGATGATGGTACTGCCAGTGGAAACGATAGATGAAGGAGCAGGTTGATGGGGAAAGATAACAAGTTCACTTTTACATGTGTTAACTTGGAGGTGTCTAGATCTGCTAGATATATGAAAATAAATGGTCAGGACTGAAAATAACACCTTTGAAAGTTGTCAGTAGGTGGTACTTAAACCATGAGATTGAAAACAGTGAGCTGGAAAAGAAACCTTAGAAAGGCCAACATGTAAGGAAATGCTCTCAAATTTTAATGTTTGTGAAGTTCCAGTCAGAAGGCTTGTTAAAAAGCATCAGGATCCTGATGTCTAGTGATTGATTCAATATGTAGAGTGGTGCATTCAGAGATTTCGTATCCCAGACACATATCCCAAGTGATTCTGATTACACAGTTTACAGACCACATGCAGAGAAATCCTCATTTAAATAATGAAGGAAGGGGGAGTTCCTGTCGTGGCTCAGTGGTAATGAACCTGAATGGCATCCATGAGGATGCAGGTTCAATCCCTGGCCTCGCTCAGTGGGTTAAAGATCTGGAGTTGCCATGAGCTGGGGTGTAGGTCACAGACACAGCTTGGGTCCCATGTTGCTGTGGCTGTGGCGTAGGCTGACAGCTACAGCTCTGATTCAACCCCTAGCCTTTGAATTTCCATATGCCATAGGTGAGGCCCTAAAAGAAAAAAAAAAAAAAAGAATGGAGGAAGAAAGAAATACTCATAAAAGAGAAAAATGAAATATACAGAATATATAGAGAACTCCTAAAACTAAAAAAACAAAAAACAAACAAAAATAAGCAACTCAATTCAAAAATGGGCAAGGAACTTAGACATTTCTCCATAGACGATATGTAAGTGGCTAAGAAACACATGAAAAGTTGCTCACTATCACTAAACATTAGGAAAATGCAAGTAAAAAGCACAATGATACTATTTCACATGCATTAGGATGGCTACTATCAAAAAACAAGCTTTGTTGGGGATGTGGAAAAATTTGAAATCCTGATGTATTGTTGGTAGGAATGTAAAGTGGTACAATCGCATGGAAAACAATATGGCAGTTCTTCCAAAACTTACAAATAAAATCACACTGTGATCCAGCAACTCCACTTCTGGGTGTATACACAAAAGACCCAAAACAGAGTCCTAAAGGGACATTTGTTCTCCTGTTTTCTAGCAGCATTATCCGTAATAGCTGAAATGTGTAAGCAACCTTAGTGTCCAGTGACAGATGAATGGACTAGAATGTGATATATACGTGTAATGGAATATTATTTGGCCTTAAGAAAGAAGGGAATTCTGACTTCTGGTACAACATAGATGAACCTTGAGGACATGATGCTAAGTGAAATACGTCAGTCACAAAGGGAAATAATGTATGATTCCATTTATATGAGGTACCTAGAGGAGTCAAAATCACAGATACAGAAAGTAAATGGTGGTGGCCAAGGGCTGAGAGGAGGGAAACATGGGGAGTTATTTTTTACTGGGTATAGTTTCAGGCTTACAAAGTAAAAAACTTTCTAGAGAGGAAGGTAGTGATAATCATATGGCAGGATGAATGTACTTCATGCCACTGGACTGTGTTTGCACTTACAGTGGTTGAGATAGTAATACTATTAAGCCCATTGTATCCGTATAAAATGTAAAATATAAATATACTCTCCATTTTATCCCGGGGTGGAGGAGGAGAAAGAGAAGTGATTAGAATATGAAAACAAGGAGAATTTCAAGATGGAGAGAGCAATCAAGAACATTGAATAAAGCAGATAGTTAACTCTGTGCTGTAAACGGCTAATTTCACCATCAATGACAAGGAAATGAGGTCTCTACATTTCAGTGCATTTTCTATATACTTCAATAACATCCTCTGCCATCTTTTGAGTAAGAATACAATGTTAAGTGTTGCTGATCTTCTTTAGAATTAGATTTATCCAAAAAACTGAATCACTGTTCTTATAAGTGAGGCATTCATTCATTTTAGAAATACAAGAGAAGAAATATTTTTAATACAAAATAAAGCACTCAGGAGTTCCTGTGGTGGTTCAGTGGGTTAAGAACCCAACATAGTGTCCATGAGTATGTGGGTTTGATCCCTGGCCTCACTCAGCAGGTTAAGGACCTAGCATTGCCTCAAGCCACAGTGTACATCACATCTGCAGCTCAGATCCAGGGTTGCCGTGGCTGTAGTGTAGGCCTCAGCTGCAGCTCCAATGTGACCCCTAGCCAGGGAACTGTCATATGCTGCAGGTGCAGCTATAAAAAGGAAAGAAAAGAAAGAAAGAGAGAGAGAGAGAAAGAAGAAGAGAAAGAAAGAAGAAAGAAAGAAAGAAAGAAAGAAAGAAAGAAAGAAGAAAGAAAAAGAAAGAAAGAAAGAAAGAAGAGAGGGAGGGAGGGAGGGAGGAGGGAGGGAGGGAGGGAGGAGGGAGGAGGGAGGGAGGGAGGAAGGAAGGAAGGAAGGAAGGAAGGAAGGAAAAGAAAATAAACACTCAAACATAAAACAGACTAAAGGTTGCAGAATTCTGGCTGTCTGCCTACTCCACCAGATCACATTACCCCAAAGAAAAATATGGACGTAACAAATAATAACCATAATACCAAAACCTTAGGCCTGTTTGCCAGAAACATACCAGGCTGGCCTTTGGCAGATGTGCTTTTAGTCTGGTTTCCATAGTCTCTGAATATCTGCAATGAACAAGTTTTCTTGAGAAACTTGCTGAGCTCTCACTTATTTCCTATTAAGCATCCCCTAAATCCACAAGTTGGACCTTCCATTTCTCAGAATCAGCATTAAAGCATAAAAACAAAATGTATCATCGGGAACATGTAGTTCATCCAAAGGCACTTATTTTTCTGCATGTTCACAGATCCACTTCCTTTTAAGCCTTCAAGTGATAAATATCTATGCTTTATACAGCTTCATTTTTTCCAGCCCTCAAAAACTTAAAGGTGACTACTCTTTGAAAATACATCTTCCCATTTTCACATTAAGATCACATGTACCCAAATAGCTAATCTTTTTTTTAAAGGAGAATAATGGTATTATTCAAAAGAGTGATTGTTTTTAAGCTTTTAGGAAAGTACAAATGTATCTTTATCTTCATGATTGTACTTATCCTGGACTTAAGCTCATGTTTATGCTAATTTCTCTCCCTGAGAACAAATGACCCCTCCCTCACCCCACAACTTTTTCTATTTCTTTATTGTTGCTGAAGTTGGTTTCTTTCACTTTGTACACTGGTCTATTCCACACTGCCTGTTTTCACAGTTTATCTGTTCATTCTTCCCTGACTCATTTTTTTTTCCCCTAAGTCTTGGACCATCTCATCTTAAAGCTGTTCCCTCAATGGCTTGATCCCTTTGATGTGCTATTCTGCTACCATGTCAGTTTTGCTTCTTGGAGTAATTGCTGTGAATAACATATGTTGGCTGGATGTATTGCAAATTTAACTATATATGTATTTTGAGAATCAGTTCAGATAGCGGTTAAGCAGACATATGACAGTGAAGCTGAGTTGTGGTGGTAATTGTCTGAACTCAGCAAGTCTTGGCTGTCTCATCTATAGAACAGGTGTGGTAGAGACTTCCAGGTAGCTTCACAATGGTCTAAATCCATAACTCTCTAGCCATCCTCCAAAGCTGCACAGATAAGTAAGCTGCACAACTCCCTTTCTTTCCATACAACAAACTTAAAATTGCTTGTAAATTAATAAAATAAATACCTAATCCCAACACACCTATTTATCAAGTCCCTGATGCAAGTCTTTGCAGAGAGGTAGGGAGGTCTAGAAAAATGGTGCTAAACAGAGAACAAAAGATTGACACAAAATCTTCCAGAAAGGGGAAAATCTTCCTTATATGAAAAACTATAAAAAAAGAGTTTTAATGCATCAGAACTCTGATGGGGAAGGGATATAAACGTGCCACAAGGAGGCAGTCTTGTGAAGGTGATACTTTTGGGAAAACAAAGGTTAAAAGGAAGGGGGAGAGGGTTTTGAGGACTGTGTGGTAAAGGGTAAAAGAAACAAGAGGAGAAGTTTTACAAGCCCTCAAGACAAATTTTAAAAGGAAACTATCCTCTCCTCATTGACCAAAAAAGGGTGGAAAGTCATCCATTAAAGAGACTGCAATCATTCACCCTGACACAAGGTGTTCTTGAACCATAATCCATAGACATCCCAAACCACCACATCTGTCCAAGAAATATAGAGCTGCAAACAGCATTTATTATATAAGCTACTGAAAAGAACAAAATTAAAAGGAGATTAAAATATTTCTGCTAGTAAGCAACTCCTACCCCTGCCATAAAAGAAGTACAATAACACAGCATCACACACTTAATCAAATACCATTAAAAAGCAATTGGAGGATTTCCCTTGTGGCTCAGGAGGTTAAGGATCCAGCATTGTCACTGCTGTGGTGCTGGTTACAGCTGTGATGTGGGTTCAAACCTTGGCATGAAAACTTTTGTAATGCCATGGGCACAGCCAAAAAAACCCAAAAAACAAACAAACAAAAAAAGCAATTGGAGATATGCAACTAAAATACCTTGAATCATAAATACGAAATTTAAAATTAAAATATATATAAACAAATAAATGAAATGAGAATTCTGTTAAAAAAAAGTGGAAGAAAAAGACAAAATGATATCAAAAATGATGACAGAATTGCAAGATTCCCAAAATGAGAATAAATTAAAGAAAATTTAATAAAAGTGACTGAACAGGAGTTCCTTGGTGGCCTGGTGGGTTAAGGATCTGTCATTGTCACTGCTGTGGTGTGGGATGGATCCCTGGCCTGGGAACTTCTGTGTGCTGCAGGTACAAACAAACAAACAAAAGAAACAAAAGTTACTAAACAGGAGGAAAACAAAAGGAGGAACGTGAAATAGTTAAGTAAAAGAAAAGAAAATGAAGAAAGAAAGAGAAAAAAGCAGGAAGATATCAAAGAAAACTCAACAGACTATAATTATTAACTCTGGACAAACAAAATGAAACAATTGAGCAAAACTAATAGTTAAAGTCTCTCCTCTGATGCTTTAATAAATAGGCCATTTAAATAAAATAAAGTATTCAGCCAGAAGACTGTTTCTTTGCACAGACTATATTCTAATTGTTAAACCTCTTTTTAAGAAAGGGAAAAATATCCAGAGCTGAATTGAGGGCAGAGCAAGGAGTAATGAGATAATATAAGATCTGACAACTTTAAAGAAAGAGCCGAGCCTTCTCTTGATAACCCTGCCTAAAAGACAAAGTACCTTAAGGAAAACAGTTAAGGATGATTGGCAAGCATTCTATTTGAAGAGGGATCAAATCTTATGTTCTGCAAATAACCATCACTTTCACAATGATGGCAACAGCATCTTTATCAAGATCAAACTGGAGAGATGGAGTAAATGCAATCTTAGCTGAGAGATATCATGTGTGGCTCCTTTGGGGATTCTTAAAGTATTCTACACTGAAGGAGGAAAAGATCCTAAGTCCAGCAGAAGGACAGCAAAAGACAGATGGTAATAGCTTCAGTATTCTCCCTTTCAGCGCTGTTGCCTACATCCTTCTATTTGCACAAGAGAATATTGTTTCCTTAAGATATATCTTTTAGACACTTCTGTAATAATTATTATAATGCTTCACATTTGTTTAAATAACCTACTCATTGACAGCTTTTTGATGACTCGAGGCTTTGCTTAAATTTCCCCAGGAAGTAAGTTTTCCTTCCCTTTTTATCATCAGCTATTGAAAGTTTACAAGCCACCAGGAAAATTAAGACAGCAAAATATATCAAACATCTGCCTCACAGTTTCTGTGAACATATAGTAATTGCTGAGTGTGATTACCTTTGCTTCCAAAAGTAAGAAGGGCAGAGTAGATAGAACCTAGTGTATCTCTGTTCAAAATAAGCCAAGATAAGAGTCCCCTCTGTGGCACAGTGGGTTAAGAATCCAACTGCAGCAGCTGGGCTAACGTGGAGGCGCAGGTTCCATACCACAGTGGGTTAAAGGATCAGCGTGGGGAGTTCCCGCTGTGGGGGCGGTGGAAATGAATCCAACTAGGAACCATGAGGTTGCAGGTTTGATCCCTGGCCTTGCTCAGTGGGTTAAGGATCCGGCATTGCCGTGAGCTGTAGCGTAGGTTGCAAACGCGGCTCAGATCCCACGTTGCTGTGGCTCTGGCATAGGCCAGCAGCAACAGTTCCAATTAGACCCCTAGCCTGGGAATTCCCTATGCTGTGGGTGTGGCCCTAAAAGGACAAAAAAAAAAAAAAAAAAAGTGGGATCCAGCATGACTGCGGCTGCAGCTCAGATTCAGTCTCTGGCGAGGGAACATTCATATGCAGCAGGTACAGCCGTTAAAAAAAAAAAAAAAAAAAAAAAAGCCAAGATCAATCAGCAATACTTCTACTTTACCTTGGTCCTGCCTCTCCTGTCCCTATATACAGCTGTGCAGGCTGTTCACTGCACACAAATATCTTGACAAACAGGTAAGTGGAGGCTGAAATGTAAGTCACACTCCATTCACCCAGGTACATGCTCCAGCATAGGGCTGCGTTCCCTCAGCATGTCCACCTTTTTCAAATTCTCAAAGACACCCTGTGAGCTCACAACACCTTTGCCTGTTTGTAACACTCAGGGCATGGATAGAAATATTGACCTAATGCTAGGCAGTGATCTCGCCTGTATAAGAAGAAAGGCCCCTGTGGAAACTGCTAATGAGTCCCAAACATCCCTTTCTCCTTCTTCCTGAGAAAACCCGCCTTTATTTGTGATGACAGTATGCCCAGCAGAAAGCATTCAACTCTTCAGACTCTCTTCCAGCTAAGGAGTGTTGAAGCTACACAATTTTGGCCTTAGGATAGAAATTGAGGCTTTCTAGGACAGTTTACCACTTTCTGACATAAGTGCCAGCCGTTCCTCGTTCCCTTCCTTTATCCTTTTGCTTACAACGCAGATGGTATGCTGAGGATGCCTCAACAATTTCGTGATTACATGACAACACGAAGAAAAATATTCTTCCACAAAGGAGGGCACACCACCAGGAAGATAAAATATCTAGGACAGTAACAGCATCATGTAGACACCTCCCAGTGCAAACTTCCCACCTCCAAGCTGCTTGTTGTGTGTGCAAAAATAAACTTTTTTGTTTCCTGTCCCGTGTAGCAAAAAGCATTTCTAACTGACATGTCAATCTTGCTTCTACCTTGGAAGAGATGGATGAGAAAGCTTTGGCTTGTTTTCATGTCCCGAATAGTTGTTATATGTTACATTCATCCAGTTTAACAATTTCATCATTAATTACCAAGGAAACCTAACTTACTGTTTCTACCTCATAGACAAGTAATTTAAGTAGGTTTTAGTTAAACAGCAGAGCTGTATTGCTAAAGACAAATTATGAATTTTTTCCCCCACGTCTTGGTAAGAGTCCAAGGAAAGTGGAATAGCAGTTAATATTTAGCTGAGCTCTGCTGTTTTCTCTGTTTAATATGCTCAGGGTATAAGAATTTTTAAACAGATGCTGGCACATGGTCAGTAAATATTGAATAATGACTACAATGATAATGATATTTTAACTATTTTAAACAATTTTCAAAAGAACGGTTTATGCTGTAGACAAAAATAGATGGATAACTTATAGATCATGTTACAGCTCCTAAAAAGAACATCCTTCCATCTTAGAGGCCAAAGTTTCTCGCTGTTTACGAATTGTTAAGTTTTACTAAGAATTTATGCATAGTCAAGTTTAGTGAACATCTGCACATTTACTTTCATGAAATAAGAATTTTTGTATCACTTAATAGGAGAGTTCCAGAGAGTTGGTGGTATAGGTGCAAAATGTTTGTGTCCTGGAGTTCACGTCTTGGCGCAGTGGTTAACGAATGTGACTAAGAACCATGAGGTTGCGGGTTCGGTCCCTGCCCTTGCTCAGTGGGTTAAAAGATCCGGCGTTGCCGTGAACTGTGGTGTAGGTTGCAGATGCAGCTGGGATCCCGAGTTGCTGTGGCTCTGGCGTAGGCTGGTGGCTACAGCTCCGATTTGACCCCTAGCCTGGGAATCTCCATATGCCACAGGAGCGGCCCAAGAAATGGCAAAAAGACTAAAAAAAAAAAAGTGTTTGTGTCCTAATGGCTGGTACTACATGTAAATTGAGAATTAATCACTCAGCACCCATTTTTTGTGCCTTATGTCCTCCTCAGAGTGTAAACTCCAGAGGGCACTGTATTTCATCCTCTAAAATCTTAGAGCATTTGCCCCGTTAATGAAACTTCTCTGTGTTGTTTTCTAGGCACCATGTCCCTGGAGATGAAAAGGTAAATTACCATGTCTCTCTTGGAAGTGTTCATGATCTTGTGGTGGATATACATCTATTTTTATATTAAAGTGAAGAAAATCTAGTGATGAGGTAGGTAGTTACCTTACGGTTGAAATACATGAATTAAAAACTACTAGAAATAAAAGAGGAAACAGAAAAGCATATGATGAGTAGGATATTTTAAGACCTGTATTTCAGTCTCTTTTTACTTTTCCTTAATGACCACACTGGCAGCATGTGGAAGTTTCCAGGCTCAGGGTATAATTGGAGCTGCAGCTGCAGGCCTACTCTACAGCCATAGCAATACCAGATCAAAGCCATGTCTGACCTACACCGTAGTTGGCAGCAACACTGGATCCTTAACCCATTGAGCCACAGTGAGAACTCCTATTCTGAGGGTTTTTTTTTTTTTTTTTTTAATGAATGAGTTCTCAAGTAATCGGTTTTGCTTGTTTTTAAGATCCGCAAAAGTGGCATCTTACTATATAGTTTTCCAAGGCTAGCATTTTCTCTCAATTTTATTTTGTTAATACTATCATTGTTCATGTGTATGTGGAGATAGGCTTTAAACTGGGTTGAGGTTTTGCCAGACTGATGTGATGGATGAGACACCAAGGAAGCTGAGCATGTAAGCAAGGGTGTGATCATAATGACTGCCTAAGGAATTTAAAGAAGATATTGATGACACAAAAGAGATGAGGAACATGGAAAAGATGACTTCATCAATGATTTATAGTGGGGATCAAAAGATTGTTGGAGTCAAGAAATAATGAAAGGAAGCTTGAAAAATAGGAAGTGACACTGAGACTACATCTATACTTCAAATAGTATGACTTTATTTCAAATATTAATGAATATGAAAAGATCAAGAGAAGACAAAACAAGATGTAAACTTTTAACTAGATGTAAAAAGCCAATTTTTTGAAGTAGGGATAATTTATTTTCCTAAAAACATCATTAAAAAGTATATGTCAAACCAAGACCTAGCATTATGTTTGAGGATGGTACCATGTCTCTTAAAATTAGGATTAAAACAGTTCTTTTCCTGGTCATCAATATTATTTAGCTTTGTTCTGGAGAAATTATTCAAAAATTGAATTTTAGCCAAAGACCATTCCCCTTCACTCCAAATTTCTGGCACCATTTTTAGTGAAATCAAAATTTTGCACAGATGCCATGACCTTTCTCTTTCCTTCACCAGACCTTTGCATCACCAGAAACAGAAGACATCCAACATCTCAATTTCCTACACTGTGCCCTCTGAACAGTTCCTTTAAGTTTTCCCACTCTCTTGCTCAAGTACACACTCTGTGGCTATAAGAAGACTGAACAAATTTAAAAACAACAATTATAGTTTTGTTATTATTTTCATCAATTGTTCTACCGGCAATGAACCACTTTAAATCCACTGATCTGTTGTACTACAGCAGAAACCAAGGAAGCTTTCAAACTTAATAAATGTAAACATTAATATGCAAACGCTATGAAAAGAATTTCTCTAGGAATTATACTCTCTTCATCTAATGCAAGCAACATAGTCCTTAAGTATATGCACAAAACCTGAGAACACTAATTTTTATTAAGAACATAATAAGGTTTCTATGAAAATTATAGACAGTCTTAGAGTTCAAATTTATAATATGTTTGAAAACAAATTAATTACATTTGTTTTTATTCTTCAAATGCTAACATGCCCATGGACTCACCAGAAGTCCAAAGAGCATGCATTGTGTAACCTTCCTGAAGTTTTATTGACATGAAAATATATTCCACAATACATCATTTCCCTCAAAAAAAAGGTTATAAAGTAGGATGTTTATATGAGTGTACTGGTGTGAAATTATATAAATGTATGGGTAAATAATGTTAACATATTCATATGTATAAGAAAAAGAGAAAGGAAGTTAATTCTAGAAGAATGGTCACCAAATGATCCAAGAGAATATTTCTGAGGGATGAGATTTGGCGTTTTATTCTTTTTTCCCCTAGGTTATAAACTTTTAGAGGCTATCTTCTATCATTGTATGCCTGCAATAAATAGTTGTCATAGGGTTAAATTAACAAATCAATGGCAACATTTGAATTTTTAACAATTTCATTTATCAGCAAATGGATAGTAATTCTAACCACTTCCAGACTTGGGTGATTGTAACAGCCAGTGATGAATCAGCAGGAAATTAAGTTACTTATTCATACCTCGTGCCCCCTGGAGTAGGTTGTCTGTAAATATGGCCAATACCAATTCTGCTTCCTCTCATATTCATGCCACACCTACATCAAATAGTTGAATCAAATTCCCTTCTTCTTAAATCAGGTCAGGATTTGTTGTATAACAATTAAATTTCTTGGAACTTAACTTGGAATGCTTGGTCATATTTCATGGGATGCTCTTGGAACTCAGTGGTGATGCTGTGGGAAGGCCAAAGTACAAGAGGAGTCCCAGGTAGGATGTCTGGTCTTGAGCTCCCAGTTGAGAGACGGCATCACCTGCTTGGCTTGTGAATGAGCCACCTAGGATATCGAGCTCAGTCAAGCCTCTAGTGACGCCAGTTTTACCTATGAGAGATGCTAAGTTAGAGCTGCCCCACTGGGACCTAGTCAACCCGCAGAACTGTGAGAGATAACATTTTATTTCAAGGTATTATGTCTTGGGGGTGACTTTTTTTTCGTGGCCATAGATAACTGGAAGACACTCCATATTCTTGCACAAGATTAAAGTCACTTAAGGATTCTGGAATATACTTCTTGCTTAACTATTTTTCTCAGAGCCCTCAAATTTGTCTGTTGAGATTCATCTTATTGGTTAGAACTGACTCTCTCCAACACCCGGACAAAACTTACTAAATTTATTTTATGTTAGTGTAAGATAGTGTATAGGATTTTCTGTCATAATATTTTGCAAGGTTTAATGAAAGAGATGGTAGGAAAGAAAAGGCCAGGCTCCAGGGTCATTCTGGAAAGGTCCAGGCATGAAGGTAGAGAAGGACCCTTATACTGGGAAGAAATGGATGTGAAGGGACATGATGTGTATGTGTGTTGGAAGAAGGAAGAACCCAAATTATAAATAGGATGACTCTAAATTTCCAGTATTTTCTGTTAGGTCTCAACATACAGGAGATTTCTGCCTCCTCCCACCCATCAAGGTATCCAAAGAGTCCCTCCTTCCTTCCTTCCTTCCTTCCTTCCTTCATTCAACAAGTATTTATTAAACATCTATTCTATTCAATGTACTAAGCTTGGCAGTGAGGAAACAATGACAGACAACACAGACAGCTAAAGTGCCTGGGATATACAGATGAGGGATCCCAAAATTTGGTTTTAGAGAACTTGAGAGTAGGCTACTGATACCATTTATGCAATAATTGAAGAAGATTGAGGTATTAAGGCCTAACCAGGACAATATACTTCAATAATATGATCAACATTCCTCCAAAAAATTAAAAATAGAAATATACATATGAGAATATTATTCAGCCATAAAAATTCTGCCATTTATGACAATCATGGATAGACCTTGAGCATTATGCTAAGTGAAATAAGTCAGAGAGAAAGACAAATACTGTATGATCTCACTTATATGTGGCATCTAAAAAAAACTTCTAGAAAAAAAGAGATCAGATTTGTGGTTATCAACTCTAAGATAAATAAGTACTGGAGATGAAATGTACAAGGTGATAACTATAATTAACACTTCTGCATGATCTACATGAAAGTTATTGAGCATAAATCCCAACAGTTCTCATCTTTTGCACCTGTCAGAGATGATGGATGTTAACTACTTTATTGTGATAATCATTTCATGATCTATATAAGCCAAATCATTATGCTATATATAATACAGTGCTTAACTTAAATTTATACAGTGCTTTCTGTCAATTATATCACAATAAAACTGGAAAACATTGAGCCTGGATAGGGAGCCTGTCCAGAAAGGCTGCTCCAAGCCTTGGCACTAGAACTACCTCTCTGGGCAATACTGCTTCTGAGTGCTTGACTGAAGCAACTTATAGGGAAATGCTATCCTTTGTCAGAGCTGCCCTGGCACTCCAGGCTCCGGCATTTTAGTGACCACCACTCATGATTAAGGGACCCCCATCCTTGCTCTGACTCAGGGACCAGTTCAGTCTCCCATCCTCTTGCCTGGTCCCCATTCCTCATTCTCCTCCAGGCCCCTTGCCTCTACACTAGACTTTCAACTCTTATAAATCAAAACTGTATTCATCTCCCTTTCTTTAAAAATAAAAACCATTAAGGAGTTCTCACCATGTCTCAGCGGGTTAACCCAATGTTGTCTCTGAGGGGATGTGGGTACGATCCCTGGTCTCACTCAATGGGCTAAGGATCCTGCATTGCTCCAAGCTATGGCATAGGGCGCAGATGTAGCCCGAATCCAGCTCTGGCTTCAGTGTAGGTCTGCAGCTGCAGCTCCAATTTAACCCCTCGCCTGGGAATGTTCGTATACCACAGGAATGGCAGAAGGAAAGAAGAGAGAGGGGAGGAAGGAAGAAGAAAGGAAGAAAGAAAATAAAGACCACTGATAAGTTGCTCTCAGAAACAATCTCCAAAAAAAAAAAAAAAGAAAAGAAAAGAAAGAAAGAAAAAGAAACAATCTCCAGACCCTAGCAACATAAAATTGTCCTTTTCATTGTGTTCTAGCCTGAATATTATCTCAAAGGGTAGGAGAATAATGTAGTACAAGTTGAGTAATTTAGTTGTAATACTCTGGTTAAAAAAAAAAATTTACGGGTCAAGGTTTCTAGTTTTTGCAAAACACGAAGTTAAATAATCCTCGGAGAGTAAAACAACTATATAAAACTCAGAAGGAACACTGCTACAATAAAATATTCAAAACAGTCATTCTTTTTGAAGTAAATACAATTACTTTCTCCCTTTATGCACAGCCATGGCTAGTCCACAGAAGAGGCAATGGGAGAATTATCATAATTGAGACAATACAGTCAATAAAGCTAACCTTATTGTCACTGAAAACCTCCCAATCCATTTAAAGTAAGGAAATAAAACGCTCAGAACTTTTGCCAATAGCTACAAAGATAAATGAAGTAATGGAGTTACATTGGCTTATGGAAAAAGCAAATCTAACCTTAGATGTGAAACTATAAAGATATATGAACAAATTTTTGTCTGCATACTTACAGATAGAAAGAGCAAAGAGAAGAAATAGATCCAGGCACTTTTGTATGGAAAAATCATTAGCATAAATCTTCATCACTGCAGTAGGCCCAATGACAATATATTACCAAAACTTATATTTATGTATATATATTTAAGTTTAGGGTACTTCCAAAGAATTGCAAGAATCACAGACTGGTGCTAATCAAAGGAGATCTTTACAGTACCAAACTAATTAAATTACAATATTTCAAGAAGCAGAACTTGGCTCCTTAAACATAACTGGAAATAAAAGCAGTAGCCAGCATTCTGTTGGATTCTAACTTCTAAGTACAATAGAGGGTTTCCTCTTCCACAGTGTTACTCAGGGAAAATTATTTTATCTAAAGAGTCCCACAGAAAGCTCTGAGATCTAAAACAGATCCCCATGTGTGCTGGCTGCAAAAAGGGAGCAAAGAAAAGGAAAAATTAAAAAAAAAAAAAAAAGCTAAAAAAGAATCTAGCAAAAGACAAACTGGGATTGAGATATTTGTTGCTTTAGGCAAACGAAGAAGTATGCAAAAAAAAATTTTTTGACATTTCTGGCTCACTAGCATTACAAAAATACCCAGGTTATAGAATTTGATTCAGATCCACCCCCTCCCCACTTTTTTTTCCCTCTCTCTCTACTATGTCTATTGTAAAGAGTGAGTTCAACTTGCTTTTTGCAAATACATTATGTGATAGCAGGAGTATATTTCCTCACTTTTGAGGGCATATAATTATATTAAGAGGAGGTAAATATTTATAATTATTGAGCAATTAATTTATTCTTAAACTTCTAATATCCTTCTTTTGCAAATTTGCCTATTCCCTAGGTCTAACCAACAGTTTTGCTTTTTAAAAAAGGGCGGTAAGACTTAAAAACACATATACTTTGATTTACAAACATCTCTAGACATGACAGTAAAAATGGACTAAGATATACGAAGCCCAACTTTGAAAAAAATACAAAACTATGAAAGTAACAGTTTCACATACTTTATCAAAAAAAAGAAACACTCATTAAACTGGAATCTCAAACTTCAGGTGACTATATGAACTTATCATTACAAAGTATTAATATTACACTGAATTCAGGCTTCTAATGTAGAAGAAATATCTTTTTTTTAAATAAACTTCTAATATTAGCCATTAATAGAGATAAATAACTACTCCTCATCGTTAAAAATTAAGAAACCTTGCTGTTCACCTGGCCTCTTCATTGACAGCAGCAAAATCTTAGCATGCCTTGACTAATCCCCTTCTCTGATTCTAGAATATTCCTCCACCCTTCACCCTGATCCAGTCCCAACCATGTCTACCTCTCCCATTTTCAGAACACACTCTTACTCTTCTTCAGTGTGCAGTTCTGGCATCCTCCTGAGGGAGCCCACCTGTTCCCCATCCCTGGATCCCTGCAGCCCTGAGGGCTGGGCAAAGTAACTTTATTATAGCTCATTTTCATGCTACTTCATTACCTGCATTATGCTGTCTGTGTCCCTCCAGGTGTGAAGTGCTGTCTTCGTCACCTTTCTCACATGCCTGACATTTACTAGGCTCTTATAACTATTTGTGCTACTAAACTGAATGGAATTTAACTTCTTCCTGTATAACTTAACAATCTACAAAGCTTTACTAATTTGGGCCAAAAAAAAAAAAAAGTTGAGAGGAATAAATGTTATGTCATGGACTATGTAGTCTTAAGGGTGGTAGTAACAGCAAGTCATAAAAGCAATGAAGACTAGTGTCTGGTTCTAGTATGAATGCTTGGCCCTTCCACTCTAAAACACTCAAAGTCTTAGTTAGGCATCCCCAAGGGAATCTCTCTGTACCAGGTCTGGTCCAGATCTGCTTCTGCTATTTTAATCTTCTTTTCTTTCTTTCTTTCTTTTTTTTTTTTTTTTCCAGCTACCCACTAACCCTGTTCTGTTCCCAAACTGGTTCATGTCCGGTTAATTACTTCCTTTTTATAAGAGCTTCTAGGCAAATCTCAGAGAATTCTCGGTCTCCTCTATAACTGATCCAAGCTGACTTTAATCTAGAAACTTTCTCAACTATATTTCTATAACCCTAACACAGGTTTGTAGGTTGGCAAATTTTCCATTGATGTGATTCTTTTCCAATTCCACCTCTGTCAAATATTCTTGTGCAGCTGCCTGAAAATTCCCAGAGATATTTTCTCTTTTCACTACTGAAGGCCATTCTGGTATTTGGGAGAAGAAAATAACTTCTAAGCTAAATAAAACTATTCTCCCAACATTAGAAAGAAGAGAAATTCTATTACATTTTAGCAACCAGATATGCCTTAGGTTTATTAATGTTCCATGTACATTTATGCATTAGCTAAACACACATTGCAATTTTCAGTACCTACAAAGTGTACCTAATTCATCTGCAATTAATCATATAGTCTCTGTCTACTTAGATATAAAATTCATTCAATGTTGAATTACTTTTTAATATGATAATTTGGGATTGTAAGATATCAGCTAAAATAGGAACCAACTCACATTATGCTTCTGCAAACTTTTTCAAAACACAAAGACTTGAAAATCTAATTTTTTTACAGTAGAAAGTAATAGCAGCATTTAAAATAACAATTACTGTACACTTTTATCACAACAATTCATGTGAATATTCACAACACGAGATTACCTTCAATGCACTTAAAGCAAGAGTTAAAAGAAAGTATGTTCATGTCATATCCTAAAAAGCAAAGAGAAATAGAAAAGTATATGTAATAGACCATCTCAAAACAAGCAATAAAAATGTGATCGATAGGCAACTAAGAAACTTAGAAATTTAAAAAATCAAAAGATTAAGATAGGGAACAAAAATCTTCATGAATTGGGATAAATAATTAGCAAGGTGTACATTCTTTTAAAATGAACTCAAAATCGTTCATCCAATAAAAAATAAGTCTGGTTGAATTTTTAAGCAAATCCATATTCAAGCACAAAGAATATTCGTCAGTAATAATATGGAGGAAATAACATCCATAACAATGGAAGAGCTAAGTTTTATAAAATTAGATTTATAGTTTTTCTAACTATAAACATAATAGGTATTTGTTATAGAAATTTGAAGATTAAAAAAGTCACTAAGTAAAAACATGTATAATTCAAATAGAATTACATTTTTATTTGCATATGCTTTAGTATCTGAAATAATATTAGAAATTAAAGATTACATGAGTTTTTACCATTTGTATTAGTATTTAAGTATTTCTGTGTCATTGATTTATTTGCAGAGAACTGAGACCCAATTAAAAATGGCTTAAGCAAATAAAGGTAGATTTTAGCTTGTATGAATAAAAAGGTTACTGAAAAGGCCAGGAGTAAGCTTGCTTGGGCTTTTGTGCTCATACGAATTAATCGAAAATTATCTTTATCTATCTCTTAGCAGTGATTTTCTCTGGGTTGATTTTATTCTTAGTCAATTCTTCCTACAAGATGGCAAAAGAACCCTAGAAGTTTCCGTTTACTTTTTATTTAGAAACTCCAATGGAAAGTTTCTGCTTCTTCAGCAATACTCCCAGGGAGGGCTCCCAGCAGGGTCCTTCACTTCACCCAGGGGGATATAGCATTGATTACTCAGCCTTTAATTGCCAGGGAAATGTGGGAGTCATTGGCATGAAGCTGAATCTAAAGTTCGGAGGCTGGATGACATGACTGCCTAGGGAACAAGAACAGATACAGAAGAGAAGAGTCTAAAACATAAGCCCGAGGTCACACAAACCAGACTTGTAAGTAGAAAACCTTTCATATAGAAAAATAGCTGCGGATTCTCTTTTGTGTAAGCTCCATAGTCTCAGTGAGTAGTCAGAAAGGCCATGGACTAAAAAGTCCATATATTCTAATATATTCTAACATACACCAAGGTTGGAGCCAACATGAAAATTTTTCAGAAAAAAGTATTTTAATGGACATCGCTGAAAAATCAGTATCACATATAAGATTAACATTCAGAAGTCAGTTGCATTTCTGTATACCAGCAATGAAACATTAGAAAAGAATACAAACATACGATACCTTTTAAAATTGCACCTCACAAAATCAAATACCTCGGAATACACCTGACCAAGGAGGTAAAGGACCTATATGCCGAGAACTATAAAACTTTAATCAAAGAAATCAAAGAAGATGTAAAGAAATGGAAAGATATTCCATGTTCCTGGATTGGGAAAATCAATATTGTAAAAATGGCCATACTACCCAAAGCAATCTACAGATTCAATGCAATCCCTATCCAATTACCCAGGACATTTTTCACAGAACTAGAACAAACAATCCAAACATTTATATGGAACCACAAAAGACCCAGAATCGCCAAAGCAATCCTGAGAAACAAAAACCAAGCAGGAGGCATCACTCTCCCAGACTTCAAGAAATACTACAAAGCCACAGTCATCAAAACAGTGTGGTACTGGTATCAAAACAGACAGACAGACCAATGGAACAGAATAGAGAATCCGGAAATAAACCCTGACACCTATGGTCAACTAATCTTTGACAAGGGAGGCAAGAACATAAAATGGGAAAAAGAAAGTCTCTTCAGCAAGCATTGCTGGGAAACCTGGACAGCTGCATGCAAAGCAATGAAACTAGAACACACCCTCACACCATGCACAAAAATAAACTCCAAATGGCTGAAAGACTTAAATATATGACAGGACACCATCAAACTCCTAGAAGAAAACATAGGCAAAACACTCTCTGACATCAACATCATGAATATTTTCTCAAGTCAGTCTCCCAAAGCAATAGAAATTAGAGCAAAAATAAACCCATGGGACCTCATCAAACTGAAAAGCTTTTGCACAGCAAAGGAAACCCAAAGACAACTTACAGAATGGGAGAAAATAGTTTCAAATGATGCAACCGACAAGTGCTTAATCTCTAGAATATATAAACAACTTATACAACCCAGCAGCAAAAAAGCCAATCAATCAATGGAAAAATGGGCAAAATACCTGAATAGACATTTCTCCAAAGAAGATATACAGATGGCCAACAAACACATGAAAAAATGCTCAACATCGCTGATTATAGGAGAAATGCACATCAAAACTACCATGAGATATCACCTCACACCAGTCAGAATGGCCATCATGAATAAATCCACAAATAACAAGTGCTGGAGGGGCTGTGGAGAAAAGGGAACCCTCCTGCACTGTTGGTGGGAATGTCAACTGGTACAGCCACTATGGAGAACAGTTTGGAGATACCTTAGAAATCTATACATAGAACTTCCATATGACCCCGCAATCCCACTCTTGGGCATCTATCCAGACAAAACTCTACTTAAAAGAGGCACGTGCCCCCGCATGTTCATTGCAGCACTATTCACAATAGCCAGGACATGGAAACAACCCAAATGTCCATCGACAGAGGATTGGATTCGGAAGAGGTGGTATATATACACAATGGAATACTACTCAGCCATCAAAAAGAATGACATAATGCCATTTGCAGCAACATGGATGGAACTAGAGAACCTCATACTGAGTGAAATGAGCCAGAAAGACAAAGACAAATACCATATGATATCACTTATAACTGGAATCTAATATCCAGCACAGATGAACATCTCCTCAGAAAAGAAAATCATGGACTTGGAGAAGAGACTTGTGGCTGCCTGATGGGAGGGGGAGGGAGTGGGAGGGATTGGGAGCTTGGGGTTATCAGACACAACTTAGAATAGATATACAAGGAGATCCTGCTGAATAGCATTGAGAACTTTGTCTAGATACTCATGTTGCAACAGAAGAAAGGGTGGGGGGAAAAATGTAATTGTAATGGATACATGTAAGGATAACCTGACCCCCTTGCTGTACAGTGGGAAAATAAAAAAAAATATTAAAAAAAAGAAAAATCAGTATCACAAAATTCAGTTGAAATAGTATAATTAAATGTACTAAATCGGTTAAATAAAAGTTTACACTCAACTAAAGAAAAATTTATTGTCCTATACTCAACTGAAAATTCCTTCCCGGTCAGTCGATTTAGACAGCCTGCTCATCTTCAAAATCAAGTTCAATAATACATGGAAAGCCATGAAAAAAGACAAACTGTCATCTGAGATTAACATGTATTTTTGCACTTCATGTAAAACTGCCACTTCTGAGGACATTCAATGTCTTTTGAAAATTTTATCAAGATCAAACTGTACAAGACCAGAATTTTTAAAAGTAATTGATACTCTAACAATTTGCAAAGAACTTGGCAAGAAAGGAAATAAAATATGAATAGCTTTACTACTATGTTAGCACATGTTATAATGAATAATTTGGAATATTTCCTTTGGAATTTTTAAATAATGTAAGGTAACCTACATTAAAAATTTGTGTACAATATAAGTTTATCTAAATTCCTGATTAGCTTTTGAACATAGCATGATGCATAATCTATATTATTGCTAGAGGAATCCTAAACTATACAAAAGAACTCATATTTAAATGCTCTGTTAGATTTCTCTGTTAAAATAAGAAATTATTATATTGGTTTACAAATTAAGACTTCGTCTAAAAAACCATAGAGTCCCGAGTTTTTAAGATAATCAAAATTTTACTGTGATGCAAAGCATGTTCTAAGAATTCAAAGCAAACTTACTAATAATATTCTTTATCCCCAAGGAAAGAATTAGAAGATAATTTCCACATTTATTTTATATACATCTGTTTTACAGTATTTTTTCAAATAATGATCTTTTTTATAATTATTTAAAAGCAATTTGTAGTCATAATGATGTATTAGAAAAATATATCAACTGTGTCAAATTGTAATATGCAAATGGATCAACTCTTTCTCTTGATTTAAAAAAATACAGATTATTTGGGCCTCACCCTGAAAAGGAATCTAGTAAAATAAGTCTGTAGTGGAGCACCAAGATTCAACATTTTATTTTATTTTTTATTTTTTGGCCATGCTCAATGCACATAGAAACTCCTGGACCAGGGATTGAACCCATGTCATAGCTGCAACCCAAGACACAGCAGTGACAATGCAGAGTCCTTAACCACTAGGCTACCAGGAAACTCCAAGATTCTGCATTTTCAAAAAGCAAACCTCGAGTTCCTGCTGTGGATCGGGCATCTTGGGAGCTCTGGGATGAAGGTTTAACCCCCGGCCTGGCACAATGGGTTAAGGATCCAGTGTTATCACAGCTGTGGCTTAGGTCTGATCCCTGGCACAGGAACTCTATATGCAGGGTGACCAAAAAAGAAAAATAAATAAGCAAATTTGGGTGATTCTGTGCACACAGTTTGTAGACTAGAATTCAAAAAACCCCAATAATAGGGAATAATTTCATCATGGAGAAGAAGAGTTCCTGAGCCTGTTTGCAAAGACAAAATCTAGGGAGAAGAGATAGGTCTGAAAATAAAAATGTAAGACTAAAGTATGTTAGAAAACACTGAAAAAAAATCAAAAGTCAAATAATAAATTGGGAAAAATTTAAATTCTTTCAAAATTTAAAAATCACAGTTAACCCTGATAGAGTAAAATGTTTAAAAATCAATTAAAACAATAAGCATCCTAATAGAAAAGCTTTGTAAGATTCTAGATCTCAAGAATTTTATCTGTTAAATAACCCCCCAATTAAGTGATTAGCCCTGATGAGTATAAAAAGAAGCCATGAAGATTATATGGAGTCAAGAAGTGTTTAGAGTTTAGAGTTTATGACAAAGGGTCATAACAAGCTGAAGTTTGAGGAAGTAGGGTAAGAAGGCAGAGTAGCAGAAAGACTACTGTAGTCAATACAAAGAACATAGCATTGCTGTCAAGCTCCAGACAATTCATGAACTTCTCCTGCTAAAATGATTAGTGCTGCCTTGGATCAAGTTCCGTTTGTATGATGGCCAGGTGTACTATGGTTTCCATTCTTGGAATCCTGTTCCATCTCTGCCTCTCTTAATTGCCCTAAATGTTTCCTTACTGCAAATCCTTCACTATTAAAACAACTTGAGTGTGTCTGTTTTCTTCAACTAAGAGATCATAGCTAGAACATCTGCAGAACTCTATCTAATGCATCAATCTCAATGAATAAACAATATACACTGGGCCTTGAAAGTCAGAAGAGTGTCCTTCATTTTTCTCTGGTAATAGGTAGCAGCAAGGTCATGATACACTGTTATATCTTATACAACTAGCTGAATAATTACATTCCATATTTATAGGCAAGAATCCATTATGTAGATTGTAAGCCTTTTATGGAGAAGAACTGTCTTTTTTTTTTTAAGCCCCTAGCACATACATAGTACTGTATAGTTAATAGGCTATGTACCTGGATTTATTGTCATCTCTCCATATTCCCTCTTGCCCTGTCTTCACTGGGATCAGAAACACACAGATTCTGAAATTGAGATATAAGATTTGCATAGTTACCTGTTCTCTTAAATAAAGAGTACCGTTATTTTAAATCAACTCTCATTTTCAAAATATGCCTTTTTAATGACATAATTAGTAACCCAGTTTTTTCTGTTATTATATCAGTGCACTCTGCTTGATAAATAATATTCAAAAATTTTTCCAGCATGCATATATTTTCTTAAGCAAGTTTAAAATATATATATTAAATGTATACTTATATTTTATAGGTACAAATTTCTGTTAGTCATTCATACACATTATGTGGCTTTCATATCATGATGCTTTATAACACTGTAGTTACTTTAGTCATGTCTTCAGTATATGTATGACCTGGTAAAAGGATGAAACAAATGGAGACCAATAGATAGGTAGGTAGGTAGGTAGATAGATAGATAGATATATAGAGGTACTTTATTTACTTGGTATTCTAAACAATTGAACATATACCCATGAATTAAACCAGAGACTCTTGAAAATATTTATTTAAAGGAAATGTTCACCTGACAAAAACAAAAACAAAAAAGAAACCCCTGAAAGTTAACTGTATACAATCTGGGACCCTCTCCTCACACGAAAGCATCTCATGCCTAATGAATGCTCCTTTTAAGAATCATTTAAGGTAGTTTATAAAGTGTGTCTTCCAAATTTCCAGGTTAAATGTTTGATGTGGTTTTTTTCTGCTTCAAAATCACTTTGTTGTTAAGGTTTACTGCTGAGCTTTATAGGGTAAGGTAGATCCAGATTATCTTTTCCTGAAAATAAACATGGTATTGTCAAGTTCTACTATTAATTCATGCAAATATATCCTTCTATCAGAGAGAATAAAGTCGTGTTAAAAATAAAGCTAGATTATAGAATGAGACCAAACCGAATATTTTCTCCATTCTGGAATTTGAGTAGAATCTGTGCTTAAAATAATAGCTTGGGGGCATGTTGAAAAGTTTAATGTCAATTAACCTATTTCCTAAAAATGTTTATGCTGAGAGCCTCTCAGTCCATCTTAAGACAGAATAAAAAGCACTGAACAGAATCAAACTGCTTTAGTCTATAGGTCTAAGGTCCATATGTGCATTGAGATTAGGCCTCGCTGCCATCTCTGCTTCATCTAGAACTAAAACTTCAGTGAATACATGAACTATTGAAAGCATTCTTCTTGCCAATACCATCTGAATCAATAGCCTGCAAAAGACATGAGGCTCTTTTGGCAAAAATGCACCATGGACACCAACTCCAAATACTGGGAGAGCTAACATTCTGCATTATTCTCAAGGAAACAGCACTTGTGGCAAAGCCTAATCCTACACTGATAGTAGCCTCACTGAAATGCAGCTCAAAAATTAAGAAGGTTCTCATATAAATACTATTCATAATTCAGAGGCAGAAATACCTCGCCCACAATGTCATCAGGACACAGGAAATGCACTCTCTAAAAGGTATGCTAATTGATACAGACACTTCAGGCTTCAGAAATTTCCATCAACATTCAGTTCACAAACTCGGAGATATAGTAGAGATTCTGCACGGAAGAGAAACACCTAGACAGGGTGTAGTTGTCAGAAAACATCAATATAGCCCCAAAATCAGAGAATATTGTTGTTAACATGGCAGGAAGTCCAGGAATTGATTGCTTTCAGAGAAGGGAAAATTGTTTAGGATATCATAGTATTTAAAATAGTGTTTATAGATAATAATTATTGTGAAGTGGAGGTTAATAGATGGATTTTAAAGTATTTCCTATAAATTCTAAGAATTTTTCTCAAAGTTGTTAAAACAAACTTTCTTTAAAATCACAACAGTCACAGAATTGGTAATATTGTGAAATGTAATATGGATTCAGTTCCACTCAAAATATATTTACTTAATGCTATTAAAGAAAGCCAAGAACTGGACAGCAGTTAAAACAGTAAAGACATATTTTACTCAGGATCTCTTGCAGTAGGGGAAAAGAGACCTCAATATAGAATCAGAGTCATTTCTGAATACAATGAGAATAAGTAGGGATTTATTGCCAAGTATCATGGGCTGTGGTCAAAGGATGGAAAATTACTAAGTGGAAACATGTTGATAAGGAGGAATTTTGGTTAAACCAACTTTACAGGATTCTAGCTGAAGGCAGGCCACAGTGATCAGATTTACCTGGGAACTAGTGGGGGATGAGGAATTTGATCTGTTATTAAAGGTGAACAGATATGGTGGGTAGGAGTTCTGGCTAAACTGACAGCAGGATTTTGCCAAAAACTTAGCAATGCAAAGAGGAACACAGATACCCAAAGGCTGGGACTAGTTGAAAAGATGGCTCAGAGGATCCTGTCTAAAATTTGGTCAAGGAGAGAATCTGTCAGTACATACCTGATACAATGTAAAAAAAAAAAAATGGTGGCAGTAAGTGGTAAGAAGAAAAATCAGTTATGATTGCTGCACAAAAGAATCTACCCTCAGGAAGCTGTGATATGACTTATAATATTGTATTAGATGTATGGCATAGTGAGTGATTCTGTATTTTTGCAGATTATACACCATTACAGATTATTGCCTATAATGATACAAGATGATGGGTATAAATCTCTGTACTATACATGCTACCCTTGTTGCTTATCTATTTTATATATGGTACTTTGTATCCATTAATCCCAAATCCCTAATTTGTCCCTCCCTCCTTACCTCTCCACTTTGTTAACCAGTAATTTGTTCTCTATATCTGTGGGTCTGTTCCTGGTTTACATACACATTCACTTGGGTAATATTTTTTTAGATTCCGCATATAAGTGATATCAATAGTATTTGTCTCTGTCTGACTTATTCCACTAAGCATGATATTCTCTAGATCCATCCATGTTGCTGCAAACAGCAATATTTCATTATTTTTATGGCTGAGTAGTATTCCATTATATATATGTGTGTGTGTGTATCTATATAATATGTGTGTGTGTGTATATATATATATATATATATATATATACATATATATATGCATATATACCACATCTTCGTTATTTGTTGAAAAGCTTCTAGAAAATGGTATGATGATACCAAGATACCTTACACCTAGATTTACCCATTAACATTTTGCCACACTTTTTTCTATCTATATACAATTTTTCCTTTAACCATTAGAGAGTCAATTGCAGGCAATATATAAAAACTTCTGTCTCTAAACATTCTGGCAAACACCAGCTAAGAACAAGGGCATCCTCCAATCACAATGCAGTTATCACGTGTGGGAAATATGACAGTCTGCATTCAATATTGCCAATTGTTTTAATAGAGTTCTTCATAAATCTTTAAAATTTTGATAAGTGATCCCACATTGCATTTAAGAGTCATATTCTTCAGTCTCTATTAATTTGAAACAGGTCCACATCCTTTTGGTGTGTCTTTGTGTCTTTCTGGAAGACATTTAAAAAGATTCCAGGCAGTTATCTTGTCAGAATGTTTTTTTCACACTCTTTTCCCATAGACTGTGGTGAAGCTCAGGCCCACGTGTCCTTCCTGTGCTTCTCGGCATTTCAGCTTCTTAGCCCTTTGTGAGCAGCTGACTATCACACACCCACACAGATAAATATAAATATCTCATTAGAATATGCACCACTTTATGCATGGAGTGCACTCCATACCCACACAGGGGGGAAAATAGGGAGAAAATTCTCCCAGTTCCAAATTAAACCCCACCCCTGACCCTCCCCCCCCAAAAAAAACCTACCAAGGCAAAAGGCAGAGCTTCAATTCATCAGAAGTAGCAATTTTCATCGCAGAAAGAGAATTTTCGGTTTTAAAGAGCTGCATGCAAGTAACTTGTTTCTTGAGTTCTTTCACAAGCATAATAGGTGGGGACAGCCTCCCTGTACAGTTGCATAAATAAAATACTTATACTGAGTACTAATCTTTTTTTCTTTATTAAGGATAATTTGTTTCAAAAGACTGTTGATGCCTGTAGCTCTTGAGAGGCAGAAAATGTGACTTTTGTTTTTCTTCCCAGCTAATACTCACACTTTCTCCAAATCTTTGGTCAAATTTCAACCAAATTGCTCCATTACCAAAATTTAAATGAGACAGAGCATAAGGAAAAATCCTGAGAAAAGAGAGACTGAGAAAACTTGGGTGGGAAGATAGTCCAGGGTTAGATATAAGGATCCAAGAATCACAAGACACAGTCAGACAACAACTCAGGCAAGTTATTCATAGAACAAGAAGCCCTGAGGAAGTGAAAATCTAGGGTTATTAATCTAGCAGTTCCAAGTTATCAGCAACAACTCAGATTTTTGCCATCTTCCCACTCTGCCTAATCATCTAGTCAGCTTACCTCCTAGTGATATGGTGATGGTTCTTAGCATCAGATATTCCCATGCCTGAAGTTCCTATTGTGGCTCAGTGTGTTAAGAACTGACTAGCAGCCATGAAGATGTGGGCTCGATCCCTGGTCTTGCTCAGTGGGTTAAAGGATCCCTTAAATGGCCATTTAACCTTCCAGTGGTCATTCCTACTAAGAATAAAGAGGCACATACACTCAACAAGAGCATTAACAATTAGTGCTTTTAGCTTGCAGTTTCTGTTTTCCCTGGAATTATTCAAACAATATAGAGACTATTTTTCCAGAAATCCAGGTTTGGTGCCATAGCCCCATTATGAGCCATCAGTTTGGGTTAGGGGATTTGATTTTATTTCATTTAATGGGATTGCTTTAAGGCACTTGAAAAGGATATAGGAGACATAGATTCTTAAACATGCTTGACATTAGCTGGTATGGTATTTGTCTGTTAAATCCCTATTAATAACTGTCATACCCCGGGTTTTAATTTTGATATCTGTAATACACAAAAGTTGAACTTCTTGTGGTTATCAGTGACTCAGGCACTAACAGAATGTAAAATATTTGTTTCTTCCTATCTCAATCACCTTGTACTCCTTAGAACCGGAACTCAGGTCCACCAGACCCAAAATCCATTTGTTATTCCCATAACTAGTTGTCATGTCATAGTGGCCTCATTTCCCAAATATACCTCAGAAATATTCGCAATGGATCCAGAGGATCCCAGGTACACTGTTCATACTTCAGCTGTCCAAGCTCATCAAACTTTTTTCAGTTGCCTGGTCTTACTGTCTAATATTCTCTCTCCCTGGAAATGCTGGAAGCCTTGAGTGGCCTGACCGTACAATTCTTCACAGCAGTATGAGTGGTTGCCATTTTGTCTTCCAGTTGGTAATGATAAACATTGCCTGCATTTATGATCCACAAAAGTGGAATGACTGGGTCAAAACGTGAGCATTTTAACATGTTGTTACATTGATTTTTAGAGAAGTTTGCAATAACTTAGACCACCATCTCCCCACACCCTCACAGTTGTTAACATTCATTTTGTCTTTGCAAATTTTAAGAGTGGACATAGGCCTGTATTACTATTTTAATTTGTTAATTATAATTTATTTGGTTACCAATGAGTCTGAAGACAAGGTCCTTGTCTATCTACTCTACACATCTTGTCTCATAGGCTTCCATATGTTCCTGCTTCTTCACAGGAAGTTGCCAAGAAGCTGCCAAGAATTCATGAGTTTTTCAGACCTTGTTACAGAAAGATCTTAATTGGGATGTGGGCCTTAAAATTGCTCAAGGAACTCCCCCTTTTTTTTAAGTTAAAAATTTCTTTGAATAAAATTCTTCAATAACTCCCTGATTTCCTTCAAGAGTAAGCCCAGACTCCCTCTTACAGTAGAGAAGTCAGTACAATTTCTAGCCACCACCTCACCTCCAGAGGCATCTCTTCCCCTCCCTCCTTCACACTTCATGGTCAAACAACAGCCAGCTGCCTGCAGCTCTTTACACAACAGTGATTCTAAATTCCTTTCTCTTGGCTGAGGATCTCCCCTTTCCCATGGCTGTGTTAGCGTTCCTGCTTTTCCCTCTCCTGTGTTCCTCAGCTTCATTATATCTGACAAGCTCCCATTTCTACTTAGTGTTATTCGACGAATTTTTATGATATGATTTTGAGGCAGGAGATGATAGACACTTACAACTAGCTTCCTATTTATACTTCACAAAAGAAATAATAGCAGAAATATGGTAAATAGCTGAACTTTGTCTCCTATGGACACTTTAAAATCATGGTAATTAATGGCAGGGGTAGAGAAGAGCTAAGCCCTGTTTGGGTAAAAAATCAAGTCACATATTTCTCATCCTTGTGGTCTGGGAGACCCCATCTAAGAGGCACAGAAAGTCTCCTCATAGGTCACAAAGTGAGGGGGGTCTACCCCATAATAGGTGTTGTCATTATTCCTGTAACTCCCCGCACTGGAAACCATCCTGGCTAAAAGATATGCACACATATCAGGGAGGGCTCTGGGTTCAATCAAGAAACAAAGTAAGATAACTGACCAGAAGAAAACAAAGACCCCGAAGAACTGACCCATAGACTTGACTTAAATCACCCCTTTGGCATATTTCCCACTTGTGGAAGCATCCACACACCTCTCCGAGTGTACGGTTTTGCTTCTAAACTGCTTGCCTGTGTGGTCTCCCACATATGCTGTGCTTATAACAAACTTTGTGCCTATTTTTACAGTTCTGCCTACTTGAAATGTTCTTGCTTCCAACATGGGCAAGAACCAGGGCAACTCTGCTTTTAGTCTCTATCGCCTGGTGGTCTAGTAACTAAGATTCCTGTTTTTTACCCAGGCTGCCCAGGTTCAATTCCCGAGCAGGAAATTAAGATCTCACTTCATGCTATCATGCACTGCTGTCTTCCCAAGATCAATTTTTTTTTTTTCTGGGCCAAGAAACTGTAAGCAGTTAACTATTGACTGGATTGCGTTGCCTTCCTCTGTTTCCCTATTGCACTCTGTGTTTACTTCTGAAGTGTAATTATCTGTCTTCCTGTGTCTCGAAGGAAGACCATGAACTCCCTGAGGGGGTAGATCAAGTCTTCATCTTATATTCTCAGGAACTAACACAGTGCCAATGAAAATAACATGGTATGAATGTGTAATAAATATGTTTAACTGAATAGATGAATAAATGCCCAAGAAAGTGAAAGATTAGGCTTGAGCAGGAAATGTAACATTTCTTCTTGGGAAATGGAAGGGAAAAAGGAAGTACTAGGTATGGATATTAGTAAGGATTCTGTCAGAACAAAAGGAACAAATCTAGGAATTTGATGTGGGAAGAGATTTAACATGGTATTAAAGCCCAGGCAAGTAAAAAGTAGCAGGCTTTGTTGGGGAGGTAGGGTGTCAAAGGATCAGTGATCCATTAGGTCAATAGCCAAACTGAAAATAACAATCAAGACTTTATTCATTTGCTGTGACAGTGCAAGCAAAGGACAAAAAGAGATATCGGCTCCCCAGTGTCTCTGTTTCTCCCTATGGAATGGCACTGGGCAGAGGTCAGGTGGAGGTTGCAAGGAAGGCAGGGATTGTATCACTCCTGAGGAGTCTGGAACAAAAAGTTCTTCCTTCTTTATGGGTCCCTGAGCTAGCAGGAGAGATGTGGGGAAGAGAGCAAAGTCAAGTGCTTTAGGCAAAGCTCCTAATAAAGAAGAAGAAATGCCTGGAAGTGTGAGGACTCCAAAGCCCTTGATAAGGTGACCTCTGATATGTGGATGAGCATGGCTGGCCCAGAGGAACATGGCTCTTTGCACTGCCATTCCCTCCAGAGAGCTTCAAGGCCCTGGCTGTGCAACGAGTCTAGTGTGATCAGCACCTCCCCTTGGGAGGCCTGCTTGGCAAAGTCTTGCAGTTGCCTATGGTGCAGCCCGAAAGATCACGTAGGATACTGACCTGGAATTGGACTTCTCACGGGGAAGCCATTCACATCTGGGAATTGTAAAAAAATGTCAATGCTAACTAGCTGCCTGTAGCATCAAATCAGAAGATCGGTGAGAGAATATCCAGAAGGTGAAAAGCGTTATGTTTGCCTTCTGCCAGTGCCCTTGTTTGTCCACCACTTCTTAGGAGGAATAGCAGTTTCTGCTTCTTTTTGGCCTTCTACCCCTTGCATGAGAGACTTATTGGACTCTTCTCTGGGATTCTGTTGTTGGAATTTTGGTAAATACAATTCCCAGGTTTCTTGCCTATGTAAATACAAAGTGGCCCACAAAAGGAAAGTATGATTCCAAGCTGTCAATAAATAAACAAGCACAATACATAAGACAAAACGTTGGAATGGAGAAGGAGGAATATTGTTGCTAAATAGACCCAGTTGTTAGGTAATCTAAAGTATAGGAAGCAAAGCTGGGAAGGTGTGGCATTGGGGAGCGTGACCACTGAGGGGCACTGAGAGTTGAGAGTGACTGAGAGGAATGAGAGTCTGAGATGCCCAGGAATAGTCCAATTGACTACTTTTAAGATGTGAATGGGGAGTTCCTGTTGTGGCACAGGGGAAATAGAATTCAACTAGTATCCATGAGGATACAGGTTTGATCCCTGGCCTCACTCAGTGCGTTAAGGATCTGGCATTGCTATGAGCTGTAGTGTAGGTCACAGAGACGACTCAGATCCCAAGTTGCTATGGCTGTGGCATAGGCCGGCAGCTGTAGCTCCAATTCCACCCCTAGCCTGGGAATTTCCATATGCCTTGAGTGGGGCCCTAAAAAAGCAAAAAAAAAAGCAAAACAACAACAACAACAAACAAATGTATGAATAATAAACTCATAAAACAATAGACACCAAGAAATCTATAAAGTGAAACGTTCTTGGTAATCAAATAGATGAAATAGATATGCAAAATTTTTGATCACTTAAATGTACAAAGACTTGTAAACGCTATTGGTGTTGCTTTTATATAAGCTACTCAATGTGCCAGTTAGTTGTTCTCTGTGCCACTGTTATTGGAATCTACTCTCAATTTTCTCAAAGATGACTGGTCGAAGTACGTGTAGAACCTCAAAACGTATTTTCTTTAGCTCCCAGGTTCTATCTTTAGAAATTCATTCTAGGAGAAAAAAAGTTTGATTAAAGAAAAGGTCAGTAAAACCTAAATATCCAGCAATAAAGGAACATTAAAAATAAATTGTCATGTGTCTAAAAGGCGGGAATGTTAAAAAGCCACTAAAAATTAGACATTGGAAATAAACTCCATGATGTGGACTCATTTCATAGTATAAAGGGTATTTTGTAAAATAACATGCACATTTTATCTGTTATTTATATAAAAATGGGAAGGAAAAGCACCAAAATCATGACAGTTTCTCTGTTAGATATTATAGGTATCTTTTCTCCCCACACTGTTATTTTTTGTTTTCCTTCATGCATTGTATAAAAAACATGTTTTACTTTTATAAAAATTGAATTCCTTTGAGAGCCCACTTGATATTTTAGGTTATAAACTTGAAATCAAACTAATCAATAATGTTATGTGATTCCCCAGTTTTCCCACAGCTCCCATCACATCAAGTAGGAAATTAGAAAACCAGGAGTTTGTATTAATCTAAGGTTATAAGCATCTTAGCCAAACCAGTTGGGAGAAGGGCAAAGGGCTTAGAGAATTGGGAATGTGAAACACCATGATATCTGACCTGGATAGAAACTAAAGTTATATGTCTTAAGGATGGGAAAATACTACTAAAGGGAAAAAGAAGAAAGAATTGAGGAACTGAGAAACCTAATGAAATTTTTCTTTTGAGATGGAAAGCTTCTAGAAAACAGCAACTTTTAGAGTATGGATCTAGAAGCAGGATGAGAATGTAGGAGAAGGAGAGAGAAAGACTGTTTCAGTCATCAAGTATCTCAGGATGAAGTACAAGACACCCTATCCACATGGATACACAGGTCCCTTGGGGAAGGACCAGGACGTAAGAGGGATCCAAAGTCCTCAGTGAACCCAAAAGGCTTCCCTGGAGGAGGTGGTGACAAGAAAGAGGGGACAGACATGTCCTGAAAAGCACAAGGACGTGACCATAGGGGAAAGATGAGAATTACTGTGCTGCCTCCAAGTTTGAAGTTCTCAGAATGTTTTTTTTAACTAAAAAAAAGAAAAAACTTGATTTTTACCATTTTTAATTATCATCACTCCTTAAAAAATTTGTTCAGATGTAACCAATTTTCCTGTGGTACCTTTATGATTACTTAGCTTCTGAAGGAGAAGAGGTTATAGTATCAGTTAATTTACTTCCCAGCTATCATTACAGTGATTAATGACTGGCTGTACAAAGAAGTGTGTTTTTAATTTTTTTTCTCATTAAAATTGTGCAAGGAATGTTGACAGTACCAATTGTACCTTAACAGGCATCTCAGGTTCAAAAATATTTGAAAGCCATTCTGTGAATGGTTGTTCCAATGAATGGATTTCACATTATGTGAAATTGGTTTTATGTTAAAAGTGCAAGAGTTTGGCCTAAAAATACATTAATTTTATTAAATTGTTTAGCGGCTTGGAGTTCCCTTTGGATGGAGCCAGATTAAAGGATGGAAAATGAGACTGCCCTCCCTGCCTACCCTATATACTAGGCTGGTGCAAAGGAATTCTTTAACGTTGTGATAATCTAGCTGTCCTCAAGTGGTAAAGTTGGGACGGCTCCAGCAAAGCTAAAGGAGTAAAGAGTTGTGGTTCGAAGGCCAGGGTCAGGGGAAAGAAACTTCTAGAATTCTCACCAACACATTCTCAAGGTAAACCTATCTGTCCAAGATGTCTTCCTCACTAACATTTCTAGCTCCTCCGTGCTCCTCTGTGTGCTGTCTTATTGCAGCACAGCAGCTTGGCCTTCTTTCACAGTAGCTGAAGGCATCAAAAGCCAGGGAGCAGAAATAGCCAGTCGTCGTAAAGTCTGGGCTCAGACCTGCACAGTGTCATTTCCACCATGTTATCCTGGTCAGATCAGTCACAAGCAGCTCAGGTTTAAGAAGAGGAGGAGAGAAATTTTCTGTCTGGTGCAGTGTGTTATGGATCTGGCTTTTCCATACTGTGGTGTAGGTTAGAACAATGGTGTAGGTTGGATCCATGACTGGGGAACTTCCACATGTGCACCCCCCAAAAAAGCATCTCTGGAGTGCTGGGATGCAGGACCAATCCCTGGTCCCCAGTGCATTGGTTTAAGGATCCAGCATTACCACAGCTGAGGCAGGTTGCAACTTCCATTCAGATCTGATCTAGCGGGGTGGCCAAGAAAAAAAAGGGAGGGGGCCATAGAGGGAAGGAAGGAATTGTTGGCAGCAGCCATATTTCCTGGTGGATTCTACACGGGGTGGGGGCGGGAAGGTGGGGGCTGTGTCACAACACCTGTGGAAAATAGCTATTCTTCCCTATTGAAGAAGAGATTAAAGAATTACTTGGAAAAATAGGTGGCATATAGAAATGAGCATTAACTTCATGGTGACGATATAAAAAGGATTAGTCATGGAGAGTGTTACAAAATGAAGTGTGCTTCCCACACTCCCAATTTATAAGTTTAAGTCCTAAACTCTAGTACTTCAAAATATGACTGTATCTGTGAATAGGGCTTTGAAGGAGGTAATTAGAGTAAAATGAAGTCACATGGGTGGACAAAATCCAATATGACTAGTGTTCTTTTTCTCTTTTCTTTTCTTTTTTATTGTTAAGGCCGTACTTGCAGCATATGGAAGTTCCTAGGCATATGGAAGGGTCAAATTGGAGCTGCAGTTGCCAGCCTACACCACAGCCACAACAACACAGGATCTGAACCACATCTGTGACCTACACCACAGCTCACGGCAACACCAGATCCTTATCCCACTGAGTGAGGCCAGGGATCGCACCTGCATCCTCATGGCTACCAGTCAGGCTCATTATGCTGAGCCACAATGGGAAATTCCACATGTTCTTATAAGAAGAAGAGATTAGGGCATAGAAAACAGAGACCAGGGAAAGAACATATGAGGATAGGACACAGGGAGAAGGTAGCCACGTGCAAAACAACGAGATGTCTCAGAAGAATCCAGACTTAATGACATCTTGACCTTGGACTTCTGGCATTCAGAACTGTGAGAAAGTAAATTTCTGTGGTTTAAGACACCCAGCCCTAGCAATGTGATGGTAGCCCTAGCAGTCAGTATCAGTAATAGTCTGTACCCTTAAGCCACCTCACTCCACTGAATGTGCAGACAAATGAATAGGCATTTCTAATAACTGCAAGAGGTTTCGAAACATGATGCTATGGGAGCATAAAACATGGGCATTATATTGTCAGTTTATATATACACATATATATATGTATATATTAGGGACCACATGCAACATATGGAAGTTCCCAGGCTAAAATAGCTCCAGAGGTCTAATTGGAGCTACACCTGCCAGTTTACGCCACAGCCACAGCAACACAGGATCCAAGTCACATCTGTCATCTATACCACAGCTCATCACAACGCCAGATCCTTAATCCCCTGAGTGAGGCCAGGGATGGAACCCACATCCTCATGGATACTAGTTGGGTTCCTTACCGCTGAGCCATGATGGGAACTCCTCTTTGTTTATATTTTGTACTAGCATAATATCCCATTGCTTTTGCTGATGGTAAAATGTGATATTCTAGGAGTTCCCAGTGTGGCTCACCAGGTTAAGAACCTGACTAGTATCCATGAAGACACAGGTTCATTCCCTGGCCTCTCTCAGTGGGTTAAGGATCCCGCGTTGTTGTAGCTATGGTATAGGCCGGCAATTGCAGCTATGATTCCACTCCTAGCCTGGGAACATCCATCTGCCACAGGTGCGGCCATAAAAAGTAAATAAAATAAAATGAGACATTATGCATAAAACACTGAAACATAATAGATGCCCACTATATATTAGTTCTTTAAATACTTCTTTCATACCTATTGTATACACACATTTTTTTCCTCCTTCTACTCATGGAAGGGAAAAAAATGTAGACAGCCAGGAAATAAGAGTCTAAAAAAATTCCATTGAATCCCCCACCCCCAGCATCTATTGACTACACCCAGAGAACAGTGGTCTGACCTTGGCAGCTCTGATTCATGTGGGAGAGAAGCTTTTCACAACCAAGTGTCTGCTTGTTCTGAAGTTCTAGGAAGCTGTGTACATGATCCGGAATGGTTCTGACGGTGATCTTAAAATATTCTGGGTTAGTTCATTCTCTGCAAGCTCAAAAGAATCTCCTTAAGATTAGCTTACACTATGATGGAGAGCAAAAATTAGTAAATGGAATTATTCATTATTTTTAAATAACATGGAAATATAATGGTGAAGTAAATTCTAACTGCTATTTAAGGAATCCATTTCATCAAAGTTTATAAATGATGAAAGGTTTATTGAAAACAGTTTGTGCTGAAGGGAATTTATCTTGGGAAATCTTTTTGGAAGTGGTATTTCTAATAAGATCAAGTAAGCACTGGAGCATATCATTCATCAGGGAGGAGTTATTTATATTTCTGATTTATCATTTTAATTACACATAGTTTCTTATTAGTAGTCATGACTCAGGGCAGATAGATTGGGTATAGGTTCTAGATATGCAAAATATTTCCAGGCTCTATAGCTCCTTGCAGAGAGACAAACCCAGGGTCATATCCAAAAAAACATAAAATAAATGCTTTTGTAGTCAGTGTTTACAAAAATAATGCTAGGGAAAAAAATCCTTGCATGGTCTATATATATTTTTGGACTGGGTCCAGCAGTCTCTCTGAGCAAATGAAGAATATAAACACAGAAACACTAAACAACATTTGAGGACCTCTGCAAACAATTGCATTCTGAGAAAAAAAATTCAGGCTATTTAAAAGGTTTCTATAAAATTGCCTCGAATACACTTTTGACACCAGAAAAATCTTGCTTGTACTTGTACCAGCTTCTCTCACCCCTGCCTGCTCAATAAATGACCTCTCCATGTGAAGTTCACAGTGGCCATTTATCTACAAGGCCCACACTTTTTTTTCAAATTAGGATGAGTTCCCTGAGTTACTGCATTTTAAAAGGCAAGACAGGAGTTCCCTTGTGGCTCGGTGGGTTAAGAACCCGACATAGTGTCCATGAGGATGCTGGTTCCCTGGCCTTGCTCAGTGGGTTAAGGATTCAGCATAGCCATGAGCTGTGGTGTAGGTCGAGGACACAGCTCAGATATGCTGTGGCTGTGGCTGGCAGTTGTAGCTCCAGTTCGACCCCTAGCTTGGGGACTTCCATATGCTGCAGGTGAAGCCCTAAAAATAAATAAATAAATTAATTAATTAATTAATAAAAATCAAGACAGAGTGTAATGCCTGTTGAGGTGGTGGTCTCACAGCAGCTTGTTTCAGGGCATGCCCGAGGTGGGGCGCACTTTTCCCTAGGTCAGGGGGAGGGTCTTCGGCTGGTGATGTCCTTCACTCCTGCTTCCCCTGCCTGCATCCCACCTCTAGTAAATATTTAACATGCTCCTCTTCACATGCTCCTTCTATTCTAGTCTGGCTGCTCCCTCTATACCACATTACACACACTATCAAATACAGCCTCAGAAGCTTTGTCGGTGGATTCCCATGTTTTAAATTTATCCTCAGAGTCTAGGAATTATACTCTAGTTACCACTCTTTTCTCAAACTACAGTCAGTTTCAAGTGCCACTTTTTGGGTGCTGCTTTGTGTGATGACACCTCCGCTGTGACAGTTTAGGGGCCAAGTGTTCTACATGTGATAGTCATCTTCTCGGACAGTACAGTTGTCTCCTGGGGCAGCAGAGAGAATACCTTTATTTAAACTCTCTATATTATGATAACCTAATTTATACTCCAAATGTTTGGTGATACTGAGAAAAGGAAATGTTCACTAGTTGACAATATCTTGGGAGTTCTCGATTGCAAACCACAGAAATTGGATAATATAGAAAGAAAATTAGATTTCTAGGAAGGATGTAGGATAGATCATAGAATCATTGTAGGGCAAGAGGACCATGATTGTGAAAAGGACATAAGTTGGAAGAGACCAGGCAGAGAACATAGCTCAGGTCTTAATCAGAGAGAAAGTCTGGTTCAGCAGATATAACCCCAACTATATATGCACTGCTTATATTTCCATGAGTGTTTCTAAGTGCCCCTCTGTCCTTATTTTGGTATCATTCCAGGTACTAAACAAAAGGGTCTAATTAGCTGGTCTTTGGTCACATGCTACTAGCTTCCAAAAGTCAATGAGAGGATGTAATTGCCTACTTTGTTTATTGCTTTGGGAGATGGACAATATCTTCTATATAAGAAGGAGGTTGAGATGCTTGGTAGTCAAATAATGAAACATCAACAAAGGTTCTTCTTTCAAATTCATAAAATTGTGTTAATATGTCTAGTAACAAAAATATTTACATGGATTTGACATGAACCCCTCACCAATTACACTACTATGCCAAAAATTATTTTTCATTATATATATCAGTGAAGGTCATCATGCTTATACTTTTATTCATAATATATGGAATAGCAAATAGTATTTCTTATAATCTCATCCCAAAGGATCTATTACAGCTCTGATAACCTTCCTTGCTTCCTTCTTTTCTTTCTTCTATATCAAAGTCCTTGTTCATAATATTTTCACCACTTTGCCTAAATCAGAAGTGTAAAAGTTTATGAATTCCATTTTCATGAAAGAAATTTTTTTCTGAAAATCTATATTTGGTCACCATCATCATGAATTCTCTGTGACATAGTCCAGTTTCTTTTTTAAACTTGAAAAAATATAATATTGTGGTTTATAAGATATATGCCTATATATCTTACATTTGTATCACATATATACATATACATACATATATTTGTCTTAGTACTTATTTCTAGCACAGAGCTCCTACAACCTTTGGAATTGGTGAGGGCGATAAAAAAGTTTTCTTTAATTTAAAAAATTTTTAAATGGAAATGATCAGTGCAATAAGGATGATTTTGTTATACTAATCAAGTGATTTTGGCTAGAGAACCAACCCTGTAATTAGAGAGTTATAACTTTCCGTCCTACTCTCCTATTTCTGAGAGAGGAAAAGTGGCTGGAAATTGAATAAATCTGCAATAGCTAAATCATTTAATCAGCCATGCCAATGTAGTAAAGCCTCTATAAACACTCAAAAGGGATGGGATTCAGAGCTTCCAAGTTGGTAAAAACGTGGAGATTTGGCGAGAGTGGCACATTTGGAGGAAGCATGGAAGTTCCCTTTCACCTACCTTACTTTGTCCTACACATCTCATCTGTTAATCTGTATCCTTTATCGTATCCTTTATCATATCCTTTTATAAACCAGTAACCCAGGATGTTTATCTGTATCCTTTATCGTATCCTTTTATAAACCAGTAACCCAGCAAGTAAAATGCTTCTCTGAGTTCTGTGAACTGCTTTATAAATTAATCAAACCCAAAGAGGGAGTTGTGGGGACCTCTGATTCTTAGCCAGTGAATCAGAAGTACAGGTTAAAAAAAAAAAAATGGGCTTGGGACTGGCATCTGAAGAAGGGGAGGGAGCAATCTTACAAGACTGAACCTTTAACCTCTGGAATCTGATGCTATTTCTGGGTAGATAGTGTCAGATGCGGGTTGAATACCCAAACTTCCAGCATGTGTCCAAGAATTTCTTGCTGGTGGAGTAGGAAGCTACCCCCCCCTCCACACCAGAACACCCATTTCATATCATTCCACCCAGAAATGAAAGCTAGTTTGAAAAACTGTAGATCCCTCACAGTGTTACTGAAAAACAGAACAGAAACCAGGGTCCTCTAAGGAAAAGCAGAGCAGGAGATTGTCAGTGTGGTTTTAGAGATGGCATTCTTCACTGGGAGCCAAAGCATAGTAAGTAGAAAGGCATCTGTCATCAAATATTGCAAAGGCCATTGCCCTAGTTAAACTCTTGTGAACTGGGGCATTTGCGTCTGAGTAATTCAGGACTTTTATTTTCAGCACCTGTCCCCATTCATTCCTGTAGAAATGAAGGCCATCTCTTGACGCCAAGTGTGCCATTTACCTTTCACACATAATCTGTAACTTTCATCCAACCAGTAAAAGCAAAAAAGTGGGGGAAAAAAGTTAATTCTCAGATAAAAGAAGTTGAAAGCATTTGAGTAAAAGGTTAAGGGAAAAACATTTACTAGGATCTATTCAACTAAAAAGATGTATTATTAGTTGTGTACCCTGAATGTGTTGCTTTCACTTTATCATTTGTTCTGTAATACATCCTACTGACCATAAACAGAAACCACTATTTATTAACAAAGGAAAATACCCCCATTCCATACACATCCACATAATGCAAACACTATTTGGAATGAGGGAAGAGACCTATATTTTATGAGATTTTTCTATTCAAATGCCAACTAGATCTGAATCTGCATTCTTATTTCAACTAGAGTTCAGACATGGACCCAGATGTCATGCAGGTACCACTTTATTCCTATTAGATGCTCCGGAGGATTTGTCTTCTGTCTTTTCATTGCATAATGTTACCCTGTCAGGTAAAGCTCTTCTACTCTGTCTGGCATTGGCTGAGGCCAAGGGAAAAGGATAATCTGAGTAGAAGAGGTAGTGGACATGTTGATGGCCATGGGAAGATGCAAAGAGATTTTCGCTTAATAACAGGAGAGCTGTGTGGTGATTAGGGACGCTGGAATCCTGGTTGTTGGCTGAATAACCTTGCGCAAGTGATATAGCTGATCCGTAACTAGCAGCCTCATCTATGACATAGAGGTGATGATACCAACACTTCATAGAGTTATTGTGAGGATTATATGAGTTAATGTAAAATATCTAGGTCAATCCACAGTGAGTCTTCAATACATATCAAAATTATGAAAAGTTAGTAAAGCATTTCTCATGTTATTATCCTTCAAAAATATTTTTGTATAGTTACCTAGCATTCAGCTATAATAATTGTTTTGACTCACTATTATAATACATTTTTGGATTGTTTCAACTTTTCACAGTCACACATTTACTTTTTTTTCAGATTAACATTGAAATTACTTTGCCAACTTCCAATAAAAATACTCATAGAATTTTAATTGGAATTATATTAAACCTATACATTTATTTGGGGAAAATTATTTTATAAAGTCCAGTTTTCTCATCCTAGGATACAGTATATCTGTCTACGTAGCTAGTCTTCTTAAAAAATGCCTCATTAGTTTTCTAATTATTTTCATAGAGATTATCTATATTTTTACATTAGTTCTTAGGTATTTCATAATTCTGCTTTTAAAAACTATTAAATAGGATTTATTCTTATTTCTTGCCAATAAGAAATATTTACTATTTTGTTTATGTGGCTTTTTATACAGGTGTTGTAATTTTTCATAGTAAAAAGCTCAAACCTTTTAAGGTATAACTCTGCTTTAATGCATAGAAAAAAAATGTCAACCTACATCCTGAATTTAGGGAAATTTTTACATGTAGTTTTTTTAATTAAAGCACTTTCTAAAAGATAAAAATTTCAAATCCATTATGTAAATGCACCTGTAATAAATAGGATGATGTCATAGAGAAATAACTATAATAAACAGCATTCTTGCTTCATCTCCCTCAATAGTCAGTAAGACCATCTTAGTCCATATAGAAAGAGCAAGAACTTAAGGAAACTTCATGGTCTATTAACAGGTTCATTAATGAATTATAAAGTAGAGAAGTATGACATTTACCATAGTCCTGCCTTCTTTTCTACACATTCCCCCTTAGTATTCTTCTTGTACATCTGTAAATGTCTTATTTATTTATTGTTTACTTGCTTATTGTCTTTTTTCCCCCACTCCCAGTGTACTTCCTGTTAGGGCTGCAGCTGTGGTTATCTAGTTTACCACAATGATCAACACCCACTGTAGAGAAGGAAACATTTTTCCTTCTTCCCTTCTAGGTTGCTTACCCGGCGAAATAATTAAATTGACCTAAGACAGATTAGCAGGAGAAAACAAATGTATTTTCATATATACAGGAGCCCCAAGTATAGGCGACTCAAGAACAAGTTGAGCAACTGAAGCTCATATGCCAACCTGAGCCAAAGAATGGGATAGAGATCTGGAGCTTCAAAGGGGAGGGGGGTAATTCATAGGCCAATCATAACAGCAGATATTTGGTAATTAGATATTTTCCCTGCCATATGGATAAGTCTTTCAAATAAAAATTATCTCTGGTAACAACTGCTGCACACACTCTCTCTTGTCCCTGTCTCTTTTCTTCTCCACATCCAGCTCCTCCATCTGTATAACCAGTGTTTTCCTCTTGATCTATCTTTCATATCAACACATAAACATGTTTCAATGTTATCTTATCTTAAAATAAAAATGCTTTGAATCAACATCACTCTCCGGTCATGGCCCGTTTATCTGAATTTCCAAGGGGGAATGTCTGTGCATATAAACACATATATGTGTACACACACACACACACACACACACACTACAAATATATGTAATAATGCACGTACGTTGATAGACCTGGTGATGGGTAAATGCACTTTTCTTCTAGATGTTTCTTTCTTTCAATAAAACAGAAGGGTCATCAACTAACAGTAAGAATGGGGTATTGGAGATTTGAGCAGTGAAGAAATGGTATAATACTATCATCTTAGAATGTGAAAGCAAATTTAGTAGGATTCTAAAGGCAGTACTGAGCAGCCATTTAAGATATGGTAAGAGCATAAAAGAACAACAAATGGGATTTCCTCTGGTCACATTCATCTATTTAGGGAGCAAGTGGCAAGATTACTGAGGAGATGTGTATATTCAAGGGAGAAATTACAGTAATGGACCAAGGCATCTAAACCAAGTAAGAAGGAATGAGAACTTGAAAAAGAGGTGCTTTAAGGCATTGTTCAAATGGGACTGAACAACAGTTGTGAAAGTAAATTAATTGAAAGATAGGAGATTCTTTGACTCCCAGGTAAATAAAACCCTAAATAACTCTCCCCTGCAATTCTCCAAAGGTGCTGGACAGCTTGACCTAAGCCACCTACATACAGCTGGAGCATCATGAAGTTTTCTCAAAAGGATCACTGTAGATTTCCTTTACCCAGTCAGCATATGATTTTATTTACTTACAATTCTCAGAAATACATCCATCGAGAAAAGCAGGGTCCATCAGTACGACAACCATATTCCGTTTCAGTTTAAGGAATTCTAAAATGTTTTAATGCACCAAACAGAAAGCAAATCATGATGCAAACCAAAAAGCCTATTAGAGTCCCATCCTTAAGTGCTGTTTTGTCTCTCTGCTTATTATTCTCTCAACAGCAATAAAATAGAAATCATATTACCAAATTCAAATGCTAATATATTTCCAGGCTAATCTGAGCAGGAAACAAATAGAATCCTGTAATGCCATCTCAAATACTCTTTAGAAAACTGTTAGAAGGGCAAAAAGTCCATAAAGCAAGGCACAAGGGTAGGCAATGAGAAGCTGCTGTCCTTCCATGTCCAAGGCTGAAATGAAGATTTTAGAGGCTGAGAGACTACACCAGCCAATGACGACCAGTGCCAACACAGTTCCAAAGGTGTCCCTACAGCAAAAACAAAAGAGATGGTTATCTTATACCAAGAGGGAAAAAAAAGTTTACTGAATCACAGCTGCTTCTGAAATATCCTTGGTACAATATTTATGACTATGTTCTCTATTTGTAAAATGAGTGTGAGGAACCATAGGAACTCAAAGGCCTCGGCTAGTTAGAAAATGTTTGAGTCAAATTCACCATCAGAAGCTGTACATTTTCCAGTCAGTTAAAATTCAGATTAATACCAACGGAAGAACTGACACAAAGCAAAGCCTGACACAGTTCAGGAAGGGGACAGATGGGACAGGAAGGCACAGATGTGTGCGGCCTCCCTCCTTTTGGTAGGTGTGGATTTTTATGATATTGAAATGGATGTGTGCAGATTGCTATCTTCAAAAAGGAACTGTGGAGATTTATTTCTAACTGGGTTTATTTCTAAGAGGGTTTATTTCTAATTGGGCTTGCAGCGTGACAAAGGACTATGTCATAATTTGTTCTCCCCACCCCAAATAGTAGTGATATGCCTATGCCCTGGGAAAGTACCTGACAGAAGCATATCTACTGAATCCTTATTAACATTGCTGAATTGCAAATACTAACTGCCAGGAAGTAAAAAAGAAAAAAAATATTTTTAATGATTTTTTTCATTATAGTTGGTTTACAGTGTTCTGTCCATTTCTACTGCGCAGCAAAGTGACCCAGTCTCACACACACACACACACACACACACACACACACACACATACATATACACATTCTTTTCTCACATTATCCTCCATCATGTTCCATCCTAAGTGACTAGATATAGTTCCCTGTGCTATACAGCAGGATCTCATTATTTATCCGTTTGAAATGCAATAGTTTGCATCTATTAACCCAAGATTCCCAGTCCATCCCACTCCCTCCCCCTTGGCCACCACAAGTCTGAGCCCAAGTCCTTGAGTTTCTTTTCTGTGGAAAGGTTCATTTGTGCCATATGTTATTTGCAGCAAATAACTGAGCATATACGGTATAAAGTTCTCTGGTGTTAACATCCTCATCAGGGTTCCTGAGAATTCTGCACAACAAGGAGCCCAGCTGAGAAAGAACAGTTGCTTCCCTCCTAGAAGGCAGAGTGGCCGTGAGCTGAAGCAATTTGTCAATGTTCACCAGGCACTTACTCTTCCAAATTCAAACAAGTGAATTTTCTGCAGTTGGCATATTACTCATGACAATAGTTCACATTGGAGAATGTGACAGCCTACAGAGGGCCAGTTTTAAAGGTAACTTGGTTTAATTTATTTTTTAAATCATCGAAATAGGAACAGCACCTGAGCCAAAACTGACCTACTTTCCTGAATCTGTATGTAGCTTTTAATAGCCAGTTTCCCCAATCCCACAACTAAAATGTTTCCGAAAGAGGTTAACAGTTGCACTGGTGTGGCAAGCTTTAGCGATGATGGTGCCTGTGGGGTCAATTAGCTCACACAGACACTTACTGCAGTGAAAAGAAGATGGCACAGCTGGACAGGATGACCATGGGGAGCAGGCAGTAACCCAGGACACTTGCCACGCAGCCATAGGACACCCCTGAAGAGCTCATCAAGTTTAGTAAGCCATGAATCCCTAGACAGCCAATGGCACTCATGCCATACACGTAACAAAACTGGACTTTTCCTGCCTGAAAAATGGGAAGAAAACAGTCTGAATGTCCAGAAGCATCAAGAATAAATCAATGTGCCAACAAAGCAGAGAATATTTAAGAATCACTCAGCTTAATGTTGTTCATTCTCTGTAGTATAAGCATCAAGAGACTGGGAGTTCTGGGAAAAACGAAAAACAAAAAACCTGGCCGTAATATGGATTCAGGTCACAAAAACAAACACCCCCAATATATTTGGGATGGCAAAAGCATGCTTACATTTTTGGGTTTACATTTTTTATCATAGATTTCCCATTAGGGGTATTAGACATAAGTAAGGATATATTTTCTCTCCATATTCATTGAATAATTGAATAAATAAATTTATGAAAAAGATCAATATAATTTTGGAGATTTATGAGATATATTAGTAACATTAGCAAGCATCTATAGGATTTACTACATTAGGTCTTATTCTAAGCATTTCATCTAGATTAATTTATTTAATCCACACAACAATATAAAGAATAGGTCGCATTGTTGTAACCATTATTCACATGAGGAAAATGAGGTCCAGAGAGATTAAGGTACTTGCCCAAGGTAAAATAATGGCAAGTGGTGGAGTTCAGCTTTAAACCCAGGCAGTCTGGCTCCAAAATTTAGAGCCTTAACATCTGCAGGGGTTCTAACAAGCCCTAAAACAAGGGGACTTATTTAACCTTATCTATCCTAAACTCACCTGACCACAGAATCCTTTGCTTTCCTAATACCCATCACCAGTTTAACTGAATAGATCTTATGAAAAGCTGATTTACATAAACCAATTGATAACGAATCATAAAAGAGGTATTGTTAAAGGAAGTCAATAATGTTCAGGATATACCATTGATCATCTGAGGATTCATAAAAATAGTCATCACTTACGGAGCACTAAAGATTTGTTGCTGAAGTGGCTGCATTAAACTCATCCAGGGAAAGTCACGTACTACTATTGATTCAACAGGGAATATTTTAATCTTTGCTACTTGAGGATACCACAGCTCCAGCAAAGAATGCATGTCATTTTCATATATACATTAAGCTGGTTAGAAGTAGGTAAATGTTGGGGGGGGGGCTGACTGATTTTCATGGAAATTATACAAAAACAAGGAAGATCTGGTAAACGGGTTCAGAGAGAATTTTAGCTGTCATTTTTTCTTCTCTGTAACTGTTATCCATGAAGTCCTTATGTCTTACAGAATAAAGAGGTACTTATTTTGCAATTAATTAATGGAGAATGTTATGACCATTTTAATAGGCAGAACTGTCCAGTTATTTTTGAATTTGTCTTCCTCTGCAGCTGGGGAAGTTGATCACTACTAAACCCTTTCACAAAATGTCCCTGGGCTATGCTGCAAAATTCTCTGCTGCATTAGCCATAATAAGTCCTTCTGGCTATTTTGTGAAATAATGCTAATAATACTAATGGTTATGTTAAAAGAAACAAATTGGTTATGTACTACTCTATCGGGTGAGTTTGCTCTACTTGGAAAACAGTGACAATTTCAAATCACTTTCATATATTAGAGAAACATTCTACTTAATATTTAAATTGGATGGGATAATTCTGAGGTAGGAATGGCTGTAACTAACTTACCTACACCCAAAGGACTCGTAACCATGACCCTAAACTGTTTTGTGAATGAGGTAAATAGAAGGTGGATAAAACTAATTAGGTAGTAAAATTGTCCCTTTCCATATCAGTTACGACTTTCTCTCTTTATCTCTTTTTGTTGTTGGTTTATCCAATTTAAGGAGCAATTCCACTTGGCGGGGGCCAGTCCCGTATTTTAATGTGTCTCAAATTCTAACAAGGAGGTGTAATTGAAATGAAAAATAAATGTTCACTTTCTTTTTAACTTGAAAATTTTTCAGATCATCCCTATACCACCCTCATTACCACATCTTTATTTGAAATACTTTTTATTCTTCTGATTATGCTTTGATACTAGCTGTGCATGTTCCTTTTCCAGATCACACTCTTAGCTCTTCTGGAAAAATTAAACAGAGCCATAGCTTTTTTTTTTTTTTTTTGGTCTTTTTGCCTTTTCTTGAGCCACTCCCGCTCAATGTAATTATTGACCACATTCCAATGCATATGGAGGTTCCCAGGCTAGGGGTCTAATCAGAGCTGAAAACACTGGCCTACGCCACAGCCACAGCAACTCAGGATCCCAGCCACGTCTGCAACCTACACCACAGCTCACGGCAACACCAGATCCTTAACCCACTGAGCAAGGCCAGGGATGAAACCCGCAACCTCATGGTTCCTAGTCGGATTCATTAACCGCTGCACCACAGCGGGAACTCCAAAGCCATAGCTTTAAAACACTTGTGTTCATAGCTTTGGGTGTAAAAATAATTTTCAGAGGAAATAACATTAAGTCTGTGTTCAGTGTTTGAAGCCATTCTTTTTCGTTTGCTTCCTTCAACATGAAGAAAGTCCATTCAAAGGCATTATGCCTTATATCAGCATAAATCTTAAAAATGATGAGGCGGTGACGTTGAACCTTACACTTCCAGAGATGAACAGATTTGAATGTTGTTTCTGCATTTAGTTTTGCTTTCTCTAGTAGAATGCATATGCCAGCCAGTAAAATCATCCTTTACATTTTAATTTCAGATATCCAGGGCGGGGTTAATTTACCTTCAAATGGACTCCAAGTTAAATCTGGCTTTACTAATATCAAGTTGAGGTTTTTGGTCCTTATTGTTCTATCTGTATTAGAATCAGTTCTGAAGTAACCAGATCTAATGGTGAAACTGAAGTGAAAAGGTTTGCCTAAAAATTTTGAGAAAATATGCATTTTCACATATTTCCCCAAATCTCAGAACTGAAAGGAAACCTTAAAAAAAAAAAATGAAGGTCTAGAAATAGTAAACAAAAGGTTAGGGATCACCCCTAGAGGCAAAATTCGAGGCAGATCCAGTTTTTTCCACTTTCCTATGCCAGGATTGCTTTGTATTTAAAACAAAAAGAGGATATTTAAATAATTCCAACTAATTTAAAACAAGGTCTTAATGGGATTCATGCTTTCCTTTAAGAGATGAAATAGTAATATTTTCTACAGAAAAACAAACAGCTGTTATATTACAAATTACTTGAAAAAGAAAGATGAGTTAATATATTAAATTGATTGTTTCTATTTGATTAATTGACACGGTCTTACTTAGCAGCTTAATCTAAGATTATCAAATTACTATGACAAAGACAGAAGGGACATTAGAGACTAAATTAAAACTCTGGTTGATGTAGCATTAGATTTGTAGGGTATTTGCATTTGCTGTGGTTCAAAGGAAGAAATAAGATGCTATAACCAAGTACTACCATATTGGATAAACATGATGTAATTATTGACCACATTCCAATGCAGAAACTAGATTTCTATCAGAATTTTGATTAGTGTTATGTAATTAATAAAGAGAAGTGAGAATTCATTTAGTTGCAAATACATTTCACAGCTACTTTTGAGAAGTATAGCTACATTAGAGAAAAAGCAATTATTTTATTGTAAGAAGAGGAAATGACCTGAATAGTTACTTTAAAGGCTTTTCCTAGAATCTTTTTTTTTTTTTTTTTCCGCTTTTTAGGGCCAGACCTGCAGCATATGGAAGTTCCCAGGCTAGAGGTCAAATTGGAGCCTCAGCTGCAGGTCTACACCACAGCTCGCAGTTACACCACATCCTTAACCTACTTGATCGAGGCCAGGGATCAAACCCGCATCTTCATGGATACTAGTTGGGTTTATAACCCACTGAGCCACAATGGGAACTCCCCTGGAATCTTTCATTTCCTATATTACTTCTCTTGCCAAGTTTATCTTTTAGTGCCTTAATGAAACTGTACTTTCCAGACTAGCTTGCCCATCTTTTTCATCCTGTTTTTAATGTATTATCATTACCTCCTTCATATACAATCACAGGCCTTTCTCATTTTTTTCTTTTTCTTCCTTTTTTTGGAGGGGGGTGGAGAAAACATTTTTCTAAACTATGAATTAGAATGGTTAACTCAGGTGGAAATGTATTTTTCTTTTTTAGTGATTTCTAATATTTTTACTCCCAGATTTAAAGAATGAAAAAGGCTATACACAAGACAAATGGTGAAGTCAGAGGGGGAAAAAAAATGCCTTCATTAAACAAAGGGAAACTAAAATGATAGGGGAAATATATGGGCTGAATAAACGAATCACGGGTTATTGTTGCAAGTCAGTTTCTTCAGAGTAGCCTAACCAGAAACAAGGAGACTCATTTCATACCCCACAGAATATTTGAAAGAGGTTAAAGATACACAGCAGCAAAGAAAGGAGAGGGAATTTATCCAATATCATAACAGAAAAAAGGAAATAAAATTTGGGCCCTATATTTCCCAAATCCAAGTATGAAAATCAAGTACATAATTTCCTCATTTGTAGAAAATCTGACTTGGTGATTTGGATTTTTGAAATTCTATTTAAATTTAGGGTTTTTTTTACTTGTTGTAATACCCGATGGTAGTTTCTCTTTGTCATTATGGTTCCATTAAACATGTCTTTTTCAGAGTTCCTGTTGTGGCTCAGAGAGTTAAAAACCTGACAGAGTGTCTGTAAGGATGCGGATTTGATCCCTGGCCTCGTTCAGTGGATTAAGGATCTGTCATAGCTGCAAACTGTGTCACAGGTCGCAGATGTGGCTTGGATTTGGTGTTACCTGCCATGGCTGTGGCGTAGGCCAGCAGCTGCAGCTCCAATTTGACCCTGGTCTAGGAACTTCCATGTGCTGTAGGTGCAGCCATAAAAAGAAAAGGAAAAAAAAATGTATATGTATGTCTCTCTCACCAAAAGAATAGTAGTTAGGAATTAAATGATTTTCACATCATAAAGGGACATACTTCTGTATCTACAAAGACCTCTTCAAAAATGACATTTGAAAGGACATGCATTAAAATCTAGTGCTTTGCTGTATACAGAGGTATAAATACAATGCTGTATACATGAAACTTAGATAATATTATAAGCCACAGTTACTTCAATTAAAAAAAAAAAAAATCTAGCGTCATTACCAGAAGTAAGGTAGTTCCTAGGGCCACGAAGAACAGGATAGGCCCAGTGAGGTCTGTTTCATTCATAATGCTGCCATCTGCTGGTTTCAGTGGGTTTAACACTGTCAAGGTTTTTTGCCATATGTGGTCAAAATTAATTCCAAGTTCTGCAAAAACAATAAAGAGAGAGAGAGATAATATAAATATAGAAGAATAAACATGAGTAATATTTTTTACTTAAAGTTAACATATATGATTGATTTTTTAGCACTTTAATCTGATTGTTATACCTTCATAGTCTAAATTCTACATAATACATAGCAAAGAGTTTGTTAGCAATGCACTAAAAGATATATTTTAGAGAAAAAACTCCATCAAGGAAAGATTTTCCTGCCTGATGCTGCAAATATAAGCTTAAAATTTAGCCCAAAAGAGGAACATTCTACAATAACAATAATAAAATGGTAGCTAACAAACCAGAAGTCCCATTTCAATGCCCATTTAGCTATTTCCTTTTTCTGCATTTTCTATTGCTAACACTTTTGAAATTTGTCTACTCAAACATGCATAAATTTCAATTAGCCGTGTTAGCTAAAGATATTTAGCCTGGGTCAGGTGTTTTACTTTCCACCTGCCTGATGGGAAGAGCAATCCTAGGATAACTACCTGAAACCCCACAGAGGAGAAAAGGCAATGGCTCTTTCACAAGTAAAAGTAACCATGGCATGCACACGTATTTTAATAAAGCCAATGCTCTGTGTTGTTGAGTCTGTGTTTTCAGAGATGAAAATCTTGAGACAAGTTAAACTTTGTCTTTTAGGAGTGGTGATGGTAGAACGAAATATCCAATATCATTGGGGCTCAGTGTCCGTGAACCCAAACTCATTTAGATATTTCTTTTTTTTTTTCTTTTTAGGGCCACCCCTGAAGCATATGGAAGTTCTCAGGGTAGGGGTTGAATCAGAGCTGTATCTGGGGCCTACACCACAGCTTGCAGCAATGCTGGATCCTTAACTCACTGAGCAAGGCCAGGGATCAAACCTGCATCCTCACAGAGATAACCTCAGATCCTTAATCCAACGAGCCACAATGGACATTCTTAGAAATTTCTAATTTTTTCCCCAATGCCTTGTATTTCAAAGAATTCTGACTGCCACCTTGTAGACCCTCTGCTAGATTCTGCTCCTCTTGTATCTCTTTTATTAAAAAGAAAACCAGCCAGCCATTTGACATCCACTGAATATAAAAATAAATACTAACACCACATCAGTTACTTTTCTCACCACTCCAATAAAGATAAAATTTAAGACGGACTTTGAGTAGAAAAAAAAGGACATTCACAAGGGAAAAGAATATACCTTTACTTAGGAATTAATAAACAGGCTGGTTACCCTCCTTCTATCATTTCAAATTTAAATAAGAGTAAGCTGGGGGTTAGGACAAACTGAAGCTAAACTTCTGTAAAGTACATATGCTTGAACTAAAAAGAGTAGAATTGGTTTTTGCTGAATGTTTTCACTGAATTTTGCTGTGAGCCCTACAAGATTTACGTACATTGGTCTTACTGACATGCAGTGGGGCTCATTTTATTTCATTCCTATTTTGTGCATGAGATGTCTGAGGTTTTGAGAGATTTAGCAACTTGCTCAAAGTCACAGAGCTAGTCATAGAAAATCTAGGTTTCAGCACTGGAGAATCTGAACCGAGAACCCATGCTTTTCAAAAATAAATAAATTAAACAGTCCAATTAAAAAAAATGGACCGAGAAACTGCATAGACATTTTTCCAAAGAAGACATCTGAACAGCCAATAGTTACATGTAAAGGAGCTTAACACCACTAATCATCAGGGAAATGCAATCAAAACTACAATATTACCTCAAATCTGTTAGAATGACTAACATCAAAAAGACAAGAAATAAGTGTTGATGAGAATCTGGAGAAAAGAGGCCCTCCCACTGTTGGTGGGAATGTTGATTGGTGTAGCCACTATAGAAAATATTTTGGAGTTTCCTCAAAAATTAACAAAAAAAATAGAATATGATCCATATGATCCAGACATGCCACTTTTGGAAATAATATGAAGGAAAGAAACACAGGATATCAAAGAGATGTCTGCACCCCCATGTTGACAGCAGCATTACATAAAATAGCCAAGACATGGAAACCACCTAAGTGTCCATTGATGGATGAATAGATTAAAAGGTTGTGGAGTTTATATACAATGGAATATTGTTAATTCATGAAAAATGAGGAAATTTTTCCATTGGTGACAACATGAATGGATCTTGAAGGCATTATTCTAAGTGAAATAGGCCAGACAGAAAAAAACCAAATACTATGTGGTATCACTTGTATGTGGAATCTTAAAAAAAAAGTTAAAGTCATAGAGTCAGGAGTCAGAGCAGAAAAATGGTTGCCATGGCCTAGGGGTAGGGAAAATAGGGAGACGTTGGTAAAAGGGTACAGAAGGAAAAAAAAGAACCCATGGTTTTTGTTTTGTTTTTTGCTTCTTAGGGCCGCAACTGCAGCATAGGAGCATAAGGAGGTTCCCAAGCTAGGGGTCGAGTCAGAGCTACAGCCTCTGGCTTACACCACAGCCACAGCAATGCGGGATCCAAATCGTGTCTGTGACCTACACCACAGCTCACAGCAGTGCCGGATCTTTAACCCACTGAGCAATGCCAGGGATTGAGCATGCATCCTCAAGGATCCTAGTTGGGTTCATTAACCGCTGAGCCATGAAGGGAACCCCAAGAACCCATGCTTTTAATCATTTGCTGTGGTAGTGTCAGTGTGCATCTAATCTCATAATATTTGTATTTTTTTTTTTTTTTGACGTGAGGCCAATTCTCCAATGTGAAGGATTGTCTCCCTAAACCATTTTTTTATGTGGCATTCAACTTCCCTTTCTAGGATTTAATGACCAGACAGGGTAGAATTCAGCTAAACAACCTGCAAAGCTTCATTCTACACACGGAGTACCAAGTGACTTTCAGTGATCACTGTGATATAGAGGGGCCTTGGTCTAGCAGGGACCTAGTCATTTTCAGAAGGTCAGCCAGACATGGTCTGACCTCGGATAGAAAGGGTATCTTTCACTCTTTCCACATTCGGGTTGACAACTGCTGCCCAACCCAAGGCTGAAAAGAAAGAATTTAACTGGTTAAATTAATAATGAGCGAATCATTTGATTTCAACTTCCGTTTTTATTTTCGTGGTATATTTATAAATTTCTTAAGGAACATACACTTTGGAGAATGTAGGCAGTTTGCAGGCTTAAAATAGGTTTGAATATTTATTAATGTGATTTCTAATTATTGTTTCCATTTTTTAAAGTTTTTTTGAAATATAGTTGATTTACAATATTGTAATTTCTGCTGTTCAAAAAAGTGATTCAGTTATACATATATACACACTGATTCTTTTTCATATTCTTTTCCCTTATAGATCATCACAGAATATTGGGTGATAATATTCCCTGTGCTATACAGCAAGTTCCCATTAACCTATATAGAAGAAGATTTTTAAAATTGAGAAATATTATTTATTAAAATATTTCTCCTGAGCCTGGTATTGTTTGCAAACTTTATTTAGACATTTATGTTTAAATTATCAGCATGTTTTAAGTATTTACCACAATGAAGTGGTCTTTAGTTCAAAATACCTTTTTCCTCAAAAATCATAATAATTATCCCTGACAAAGTCCAGATGAAAATGCCTTTTTGATTTCAACCATTTATTTGGTGACATAATTAACTTTTGCATGTTTCAACATTGTCATGCATCAGTGAATAAATACAAGACCTACTCAATAATTTCATATGAAAAGAGATTTTGTATGTTTTTTTTACCAGAATACATCTTCATAATATTTTGTTTTCATATTTATTACAAGGTATGCAAATGAGACTATACATATGTATTTATTAATTTTAGATACCCTAATATAACACTTTATTTTACAAGATAAAAGATGAAACTGTTGTGAAACTTGAATGCAAAATTTATTGTTTTGCTGTCATCTAGTGGTAGTAAAGTGTACAATATATATGCTATAAAAATGAAGTAATATCTTTGTTTTCTATGCAAATTGTGGCATTGGCCTTTCAAATATAAACATCAGGCTATGCTGCAATATAAATACCAAATATAACACTAATTTTTCTAGTCTTACAGACTTGAATTGACTAATATTTTTCAACATGTATTTGTTAAAGTATTGATTGTACATTATCAAATAGCAAGTGTTATTATCCCTACATAAAGCCAAACAGGTCTTTTAGACAATGAAGTATTTTAAGACATAAACCAGCACATTTTCAAATAGCATGCTTCTTGTGCAAGGGATGTTAATTATTATAGCTTCATAGTTTTATAGGTGGTGCTGGTGTATGCTCAATAAAAACTAGCAAATGTCATTTATCACCTTATCCTAGGAATCCTCCCTATAGTCTTTTTTTTTATACCTTTTAGACAGATAAGGCTTGAGGCTTTCACAAAGTCACTCAGCCTGAGGAACAGTCTTGGATCAGAGTCTAGGAATTTCATAGACTCGAAAAGCAAAATTATATTAGGTATTCTCTCTTTTAACATACTATTCATTTGGTGGGGATAATGATAAAGAAAAAAGAATCTAGGAAATTCTCTGAACTGTACAAATTAGGAGGAGAAATCTAGTATATTACCCATTTGAAGTTTAAGGAGTCATTAGGAGAGGACTATTAGAATTTAGAATGTCAGAATGGAGGCATGTCAGACAAATAGAAAAGATGTTACAATTTTTCTGTAGAAAAAATTGTTTAATTATTAAAGAAAAAATAAAGTTAAAGGGAATATACTAACCTAGACAATTTTCAATGAATCAAAAATTTAAGTGCAAAACAAAAAGACATTCTAAAAATTTAAGAATCTACAGGAGGATACAGCAGTATCTAGAACTGGAGAAATATGTTGTAAACAAAAAAGCAATTGGAAATAAAATTTACCAAAAAAGTACTGTGGAGTTGAAAACATAAATATTATACTGCTTATGTGCCTCAAATAAATTAGATGGCAAACAGAATCTAGGAGAAAAAAGTTTAAAATACATATTCCAGACAGTAATTTATATCTTTACCATATTTCATCTATCTATCTATCTATCTATCTATCTATCTATCTATCTATATATATATATATATGACATATCATATGTATGACAGAGAAAAACCTAAAATTCCAATAGGAAATCTGACAAAGATCTTGAAAAACAGGAAGGAGTAAAAATAGTCAATAAACATATGGAAAAAAAATGTTTAACTTGTCCTTCAACCAAGAAAAAAAGTATTAGTTTTTGCCTTCTTGCCTATTAAATTAACAAAGATATGAGTTCCCACTGCAGCAAGTAGATTAAGATCCCTACTGCAGTTCAGGTCCCTGCAGAGGTATGAGTTCAATCCCTGGCCTTAAGCAGTGGGTTAAGGCTCTGACATTGCTATAGCTATGGTGTAGGTTACAGTTGTAGCTTAGATTCAATCCAAGGCCCAGAAACTTCCACACGCCACAGGTATGGCCATTAAAAAAAATTAACAAAAATATTTCATATTCTATTGTGGAGGTGTACTGGATCATCATTTTTCTCAATGAATTTGACAGTGTAAATACCTTTTGACAATGTATTCTCAATGTTATAGATCGATCCTAAGGACAGATTCTTTAATAACAGGTTAAATTTGTTTACTATGATATTCACCAAAGCATTATTTATTATAACCCTTAAGGTGTGTTTAAATTAGGGTACATTATATAATAAAATATTATGAAGCCATTATATATCATGTTTTCAAATATTTAATTATGTTAAAGAATGCATGTGTAGGAGTTCCCATTGTACCTCAGTGGAAATAAACCCGACTAATATCCATGAGGACACGAGTTCAATCCATGGCCCTGCTCAGTGGGTTAAGGATACAGCGTTGCAGTGAGCTGTGGTGTGGTTATAGACACAGCTTGGATCCCTCATTGCTGCGGCCATGGCGTAGGCTGGTAACTACAGCTCCAATTCGAGCCCTAGCCTGGGAACTTCCATATGCCACTAGTGCAGCCCTAAAAAGCAAAAAAAAAATAAAAAAATAAAAAATAAAAATAAAATAAAAAAAGAAAGAAAAGAAAAGAAAAAAAGAAAGAACACATGTGGTGTAGAAGTGCTTATGATATAAAGCAACTTTAAAAAATACAAAACTTTATGTCCAGAGTATGATCCACCTTTTCATTTGTAAGTATTTATAAATACCTATATATTCAAAGAAATATAGTATTTCATTTTAAGTCTGTGTCTGTGTGTGTATATATGTATATTCATAGAAAAAGAGAATAAAGGCTAGAAGAAATTACACAAATCATTAATGGTGGTCATGTCTCAGAGACAAATTTAAGGTGATTTTTTTTGTTTTTATTCATATGTTCTACATTTTCCAAATGTCTGTATTGAATATAGATTACTTTTATAATTAGTTGATTTTTTTAAGTAGAAATGTCAGCAGAGTCAAGGAAAATGCTTACTGAGAATAGCTTATAACTCTCAGGTGGTTGTTATTAGATGCAGAGGCAAATTAGAATAAATTGGTTAATCATAATCCAAAAACTTAGCTGGCTTTTAAAGAGCCAACACATCTATTTTATAAATCTCTGCTTTTCTGAATGGTTTAAATCCTGTTTTTAATTTTGAAGGCAAAGCAATAAGAATGTTTTAATATCAGGTGAGTGGTTGTTCATAAGAAACAGTGATCTTTTGATGTAAAACATTGAGAATTTTAACCTATTGCTTTCATTGCACTACACATGAAAGAGTTAAAACAGCCTGTGACTATGTCTCCTTGGCTCTCAAATTTAAATCTTGATTTTTAGTTTTCTGGCATTATGTTGACAGTCCTTAAGAGCAAAAGGAGGAGTTCCCATCGTCGCTCAGTGGTTAACGAATCCGACTAGGAACCATGAGGTTGTGGGTTCAATCCCTGGGCTTGCTCAGTGGGTTAAGGATCCGGCATTGCCATGAGCTGTGGTGTAGGTTGCAGTCGCCGCTTGGATCCCGTGTTGCTGTGTCTCTGGCGCAGGCCGGCGGCTACAGCTCTGATTAGACCCCTAGCCTGGGAACCTCCAGATATGCCAAGGGAACGGCCCTAGAAATGGCAAAAAGACAAAAAAAAAAAAAAAGCAAAAGGAGCAGATGTAAATGGTCTGGATTTAATTTTTAAAAAATCAGTAGATGGAAGCTCCTTGAAATCTTCGAAGGAATTCTTCAACTGTGAGGGTCCCTGGGTTTTCTTGCCACCAGCAGTGCCATTTACTAGAACGACGTTCCTCTCCGCTTGTCATGTCTAGCTGGGGTGTGTAGTGGGGTTTCACATGAGCCAGGAAGGAAGGAATAAACTGTCTTGTCTCCAAGACAATAACACAAAAATATTGAGAAACTATCCCCTTTCCTCCAAGGCAAACTTAGCAGAAAACAGTAAAATATGCTGTTAAGAAGTAGCTTCATTCACTGGAGTGGGAAGCATGAGTATGTTGATATAATCACTCTGCCAAGAGATGTCTTCACTATTGTCTAAGGATCAGGGAGTCCACTTTTAAGAAACCTCAAAGAAACATTTAAACACTGCAAGACTAGCACTGCTATAACACATACCCACTTCCAATTTTCCCTGCACAAGCATGAGACAAACGCCCAATGGTTTAAGTGTGTTGGTTTGGCAGATTCTTGTTTATATGTGGAACAATCACATAAAACCTCAGCACATGGCGTGCTGAGAGCACACATTAAGGGCTGATGATCACGATTATTCTTTAAGTTGTACACACATTAATAGCACATCCTTAACTTATCTTCTAGTAAAGGAGGCTCTTCATCAAAACTGTCAATGTAAGAAGACTGAGAATAATAATCTGGGTTGGATGCTGGCTGCAAAAATTGTCCCGAGTAACCTGACGGTATGAACATCTCCGATGGGATGAAGGCAGATGGAGGTTGCTCACTGGCTTGTTGCCTAGAAAAAAGGAAAATACTGATATGTATACATCTAAGGAAGGCCTAGCAGAACAAATCAAGGAAAGAAACTACAATTTTCCTTTTATGATTTCTCCTAGGTTTTTTGTTTTTGTCTTTTTAGGGACGCTCCGACTGCATATGGAAGTTCCCAGGCTAAGGGCTGAATCAGAGCTATAGCTGCCAGCCTACGTCACAGCCACAGCAGAGCAGGATGAGCACCATATTCAACCTACATCACAGGTCACGGCAACAGTGGATCCTTAACCCACTGAGCGAGGCCAGGGATTGAACCGGAATCCTCATGGATACTGGTTGGATTCCTTACTGCTGAGACACAATGGAAACTCCATGTCCTAGTTTTTAATGAGTATTTACCCACGAAAGAATTACCTTGCTTAAAGTTTAACTTTAGTCAAAACAAAAACAAAAAACAAAAAAACAAAAACAAAAAAAGGACTGAGTTGTGAGAAAACTCCAGAAGGATGATCCAAACTAACATTTATTGATCCATGCTGACTAACATTATATACAATGTGCTGGACAGTTTCTTTCACATTTTCTCACGTAAGAAAACTCTGCAAGGTAAAAACTGTACTTTTACTCTCATCCTACAGAAAAAGAAATACAGGTTCATGGAGACTGAATGCCTGGCCCAGTATCACATAGTATTGGACTGTATTGGACTGTATTGGACTGGGAACTAAAGCTGCCTGTCTGAGCAGTGTCCTGCTCCCTACACAATGTTGCTTTTTCATGCATTTTCAGGGGCGACCACCAAACAGGACATTCCCTACAAACCTGTAGAAGCAGCAAATAAAAAAAAAATCGCAATGTTAATAGTATAGTCAATTCTTAGGAAAAAAATAAATATACTAACTGACTGTCGTCCATCCAGTAGCACACTTTCATGCTCTGGCCATTCCCAGACAGTTATTGGAGACCAAATGATCTCTGAGTACCGGAGTAAAAATACTCCATAGCTTCTTTCCCTGTCCCACTTTTGAAATGTGCAATTTCGTTTTGTTAAAACATGATGTTTCCATACTTCCTTGCTTTTATTTGTTTTTAATTTCACCACTTGTGTGAGAGAGTTGGAAAACAAAAATCTTAGTAACTAACTTATTGCTAGAGTTAGAGAAAGGAAAGAAGAAAAAAGGGCTGGTCTGTGAGGTTATTTGGTCATTTGAAATTGCTTTTACCCCAAAGAAAGGAAACAAGAAGATTTGTGCTTAAACTTCTTTCATCAAAGTCCCTTAAGCTAAGCTGAAACTGCAATCCAGGATTCTGAACTTTGTAGCTCCCTGTGATCTCTTTGTGTTAAAATATTTACAAAATGGTTTCTTATACTTTCCTTCCCACGTGAAACTTAATATGAAGTCTAAGAATCACACACTCAACCTCCCTTCTATGAGTAAGTCTGACAGAGAAAATAACCCCTTCTGGAAAATAAAGTTACAGAGATAGAAAGAGATACATACACTTAACCATTCTGTAACTCAGTTGTAAGCTCATTAAGGGCAGGGACCTTCCTGAATCCTTCACAGCACATGCAATTATAGTTATTGCTCATTCAGCCTTTCGGCCTGTTCCTAATTTTCTTTTTTCCCTCAGCGAAGGAGGTCTACTATCAGAAATATTGGGAGAAATGTATTATAAATAAGAATCTGAATGACCTGCTGCTTGATAAATAGTCCCTGTTTTTTTAGCCACACTCACGGCATGTGGAAGTTCCCAGGCCAGGGATCAAACCTGCACCACAACTGCAACCCCAGCCACCACAGTGACAATGCCAGGTGCCTAACCTGCTATGCCACAAGGGAATTTCAAACATCTGTATTTTTTAATGCAAGCATTTCTAGAAGAATAAAAGGAGCAACTGGAAACAACTCAATGGACCAGAATCTAAATAAGACTCTTCCACTGAGATACTATCCTGGCCTCAATATAACCCACAATTACTCCCAGCAAAGCAATCTCTGTGAGTAAGGAAATGTAGCTGGTCACTGTGTTGTTGACACAACCCCTCTCCCACAAAGAGAAAAACACATTTTTGCAGAAAAAAAAAAAAAAGGAATTTGTCCATATATGGGTTAATTCATGCCCTTTTCCCTTTCCTCCATCCTTCTCCGCTCCTTCATCCAGCAAAACTTCATCAGGAGCTTGGCCTCTGCTGTCCTTGTTATGTTGCAGGCATAATATTAAAGTTCTCTCACTATATATTTAAGAAAGTCAAATTTCAAAATCCGTCCTACATAGAACATCTCAAAATCCCTTACCCAAAATTGTTATCCCGTAAAAATTACCATAGTCACCTATCACTATCTAAACTAAAATCCTCTCTTTTTATCTCATAACTTTGATTTGCACATGTTGCCTATAACATTTAACACTACATCAAAATGAACAAAATTTAGGCAATATCAAAATAATCACATTATTAGTTCATAGCCCCACTCAGCAAACTGTAAATTGTAACATTGTACCCTTATTCCTGTGTTTTAGGTCTTTTTTTGAAAATTGCTATGAACCGTAATTGTAACCATACCTCTTAAACTACATTTAGTCACACATATCCTAGGCTTACTCTTTTTTTAACTAGAGAGTACCAACTCTGAGTGACTATTCCAGTGAAGTTCTCATAATTTTAGTGACATCTTTCAAGCCTACAGTATCCTTTCATGAAAATAATTCAGGAGTGAGACTGGGCACTTTACTATTCCTTTGTTAAGCCTGTACCCTTGAGTTATTAATCTTTTGAACTATTGAAGGCCACTGCATGAGTCAGATTAGTATACCCAATACTTAAGATGGTAATTTGTATCCTATCTGTACCCCACACAGCAATGGAAGTTTTGCAGTGTATACCAACAAAATAGTCCTCTTCTCTTTGATTACAGGGCATCTTAATTAGCTCTTTGAGAAGGTAAATACTGAATTTTGATGATTTCTAACTCAGCACATTATTCCAAGTTTCAACTGAATTAGACCAAAATAAACTTTAGATTCTGGCTGGTAGGATTAGCTTTGTTAGCCGGCATCTCCTCTTCCTGTAAAAATCATTGCAAACAACTGTGAGGTGATTGCAAACGGCTCCTTTAGAACAGCTGGACACATTGTTGGTCCCGTTTCCCCTTTTTTGTTTTCTGACTCTGTGTGTTACAATTCTACCTGTGTGACAGTTCAATGGGAAAGCTGCATCCTGAGCCAAGGAGAGTGGTTAGCAAACAGGATCTCTGGAGTCAGATCATTTGAACCCTCTGTTGGGTTCAAATCCCAGTTTTATAATCTTAGGCAAATCACTTCACATTCAGTGCCTCGGTTTCCTCATCTGTAAAATGAGGACAATTAATAGAACTCATAAGGTTGCTATGAATTAAATTAGCTGGAATAAATACAGCCATTCAAATTAGTGTCGGACACACAAAAACTGATCAAGAAGCATTAGCTAAGGATATGAATGCTCTTTTCTTCGTGGGGCTTACACTGAAGCATCCTAGGCACCTTCCACACACCTGGAACAGCATCTTCTGTATTTTTAAATAGTTGTCTCCCAAGTTATCAATTCCTCAGAGAAAACAACAGTAATAGGAGACCAGGAGTCTGTATCCCTTCTGTGCTGATCATCTTCAGCTTTTCCCCAGTTGAGTTTCCCTAGAACACCCAGAATGACTTCAATAACATCCCACCCACCCTGAGTTTTCCTACCAGGATACTCTCCATTGTACGCATGCCAGACTTTCTGTCTCTGAGCCAAGAAGCATGGGCCATATACCTGGTGGCCTTCTGAATGCTTACCAGTTCTTCAATATTCTCCTTTTCACTCCCTAAACTTAGGGTTATACTGTTCCAACTAGCCTACAGAGGCTTGTTTTTACTTAGATGATATTGTGTTAGGATACATCATGGCCTCCAGCTGGGGAAAATTTTTTACCTGTTTCTGAGGCAATAGGAGTTAACATTCACCTTTCAGTGCAAATATAAAATATCCCTCTCATGAAGACTCAGGTATAATTTCTGTGGTTGCAGAACTGTATTTGTTGCATCAGTTTTCTGTGTCCCATCACAGTCACCAGCTACATATTTTATTACTCTAGGTTTGGACTTCCATCATGATGGTCAGTTGATGATGCTTTACTCTGTCAGTCTGACCCGGGAAATAGGGTGCTGAGCTGACTACCTGTGTCATATGGAGAGCTGGGGTCTAAAATAGGTGGTAAGAAACACCCTCAGATAAGTACAATTCATTGTAAATCTGTCTTTGCATTTGGGCTAATATTCAAGTATATGTGTATTTCACACAGTCAGGTTGACACCCTTCCAGGAACCTGAGACTATGAAGGCTTTCAGAATTTGTATCACCATGATCTGAAACATCATAAGACAACAAAAACAGGCTGTTGGTTAGCAAAAAATGTAGTCTGGACTCCCAGAAACATTTTACCTATGAAAGTCTCCAGTTGAGCCAATAAACCACATTTTAAGTATGCTTGGTAAGAATACTCTCTACAGGATCAGTGTGATGGCAGTGTGTTTAGGAAAAGGTGGCCAGCGGAGTTGGCTTATGTAACATTCCCAGATCCTGGCTGAGCAGGAGCAGAGTAACTATGTAGCCTTGACAGTGCCATTAACTATCTTTAAAACACTAGAGGAAGATCAGGTCTAGGGATTCAGAAAAGTTATGATTCAGCATTGATCTGTTAAAGTCTTACTGAAACGTGCAAAGGAAATTTTCCTGTTGATGTCACCTTTCTGCAAAAATAGCTGTTTCTTTACTCTAAATCATTGGAATAGATTTCCCATTTCAAAAACTGGGAAAATGTAGTGGGAAAACATAGCTTAGATAATTGGCTTCAGGCATTGGAAACAACATCTATCTGAATGACTGGATGATTGTTTGTTTTTTTGATGAGAAAATTCTTTGCTCACTCTAAAATAAGAAAACTTGTTTTTAAATGTAAATATGTCATTGTCCTAGTAAGTATGCTCAACTGGCTTTCAGATCACTTTGCCATTCATTGAGCAGAACATTTTTTCTTTTTTTCTTTTTCATTTTAGGGCTGCACCAGGGGCAATGGAGGGTCCCAGGTTAGGGGGTGAAATCCAAACTGGAGCTGCTGGCATACAGCACAGTCTTAGCAATGCCAGATCGAACCGGATCTGTGACCTACACTGCAGCTCGTGGCAATGCCGAATCCCTAACCCACTGATCTGGGCTAGGGATCAAACCCATATCCTCATGGATACTAGTTGGGTTCTTAACCCACTGAGCACAATGGGAACTCCTAGAACAGATTTTTTTTTTTTTTTGTCTTTTTGCCATTTCTTGGGCTGTTCCCACGGCATATGGAGGTTCCCAGGCTAGGGGTCTAATCGGAGCTGTAGCTGCCAGCCTACACCAGAGCCACAGCAACGCAGGATCCGAGCCACGTCTGTGACCTACACCACAGCTCACGGCAATGCCGGATCGTTAACCCGCTGAGCAAGGGCAAGGATCAAACCCGCAACCTCATGGTTCCTAGTCAGATTTGTTAACCACTGTGCCACGAGGGGAACTCCTTTTTTTTTTTTTTTTTTTTTAAAGCAAACTCTTATATGGGGGAGATGGGGGGAAGGGAAGTGGGTCAGGGGACAGGGAGATAGAGAAAAAAAGACTAATTGACTATAACTATCTACTGGATTCCTATGTCTTTTGCCAAAATGATCAGCATCTTATTCCGATTTGGAGTGTATTTTAATTCACTGTATGAATAGAAGATCAAATCTCTGGAGTTATTTTGATGAACACTAGTAAATCACTGGCCTGACTCCATGTTTTATGTACCTCATAAAACTGCCACAGCTAATATGCCCTTTTCTAATTCCTGAGACTTGCAGTGTGGGTTGAAATTTAAATGTTATCACATCCAAATCAGGACTTGGATTTAAATGCTAAACATCTGAAGGAGGCTAGGCCATCAACCTGACACAATAAAATCATATCTTCTTCTCACTTGGTTATATTAGTTTCCCCATTCCTGTCATCTCAATGTCTAGGCAAAGTGGAGAAAGAAAATTGGGTGGAGTGGGGTGGGGGAGAAGGCTATGGCATAAGTCCCTGCTTAAGGAGGAAGCTTTTTGTCTCTCTTTTCTTGGGCTTTTTAGTTTAGTTTTGTCTAAAAACGTAGGTTGCTGATGCCACCCAGATGTTTATTCCATCTGGAGAAGGGATGGGAGAAAAGAAACAGAAGGCAACTGGATCCTTTCAATAAAAGGGGAGAACAGAGCTGAAAAAACCCTATTAGATGGCTCTCATGTGGATTATATATTTTGAGTTACTGTTCTGTAGTACCTTCATGTTCAAACTACTCCCAGTGCCACCATGTACTTTTCTGTTTCCTCTTGACCTTCTCAATTGTAAATCATAACTGAAATAAAATCAAGTTCTATTTCTGTTGTTGGATTCTGCAATGATCCTTTCCCCCATTTTTCATATATTTAAACGCATTTAATTTGCCTAGTGATAATATTTAGATGGATACATTGTTTTTCTTTTTAAGAAATGCTTATGGCAATCTGACTAATGCTAAACAGTACAGACTAGGGGCCTGAATGAGATAAAATTCCAGATATTTAGCTTTGCAAGTTTTAAAAACACAATCCACCTTACCTTAGAGCAGTGGTTCAGCAGGAGAAGCTGGAACACAGCTTGTGAAAACAACACCTATCTGCCTGGGTCTGTAGGAATCATCAGCCAGTGAAAACAATGTCCAAATTGTCCTGGGCATAGTTGGAACAGAAAAGTCCCCACTGCCTGATGTACTTATTCTGTCTTTTCCTCCTTCTTCTGAAGCTTTCAAAGCATTTATCTAACTTTGAAAAATAAACTTCAAGGATTAATAAATTTGAAATATTTGTTATGTGGTTATTTGCCCTAAACTTGTTGGAAAGGTACAAAAACTACACCTCCCAGTTTGCCTAAGACTATCCAGTTTATTCTTACTGTACTAACATTGCAATTAATATTACACATTTTACTCAAAAATTTTACAATAAATTATATGTCCACCCTAGTCATGTGTGTAATTGAACAATCTTGGGCTAATATCATAACCCCATGTGTTACTAGCTATGGCACCTTGAACAATTCCCTGAATTTCTTGGGGCCCCTGCTTTTTCATGTCTAAAATGGGGATACACACACACACACACACACAGATACATACATACATGCATAGGGCTATTTGGGGATCTAATGAGTTAATTTATATAAATCTCAGAACAGTATCTAATACATCATAAAAGGTCAATAAATGTTAGTTATTATGAAAGTTGAAAGGTCTGACTCTTCTCACAGTTCACTTATTTATTTGTTTTTATCTTTTTGTCTTTTCTGGGGCCTCACCCGCAGCATATGGAAGTTCCCGGGCTCTGGGTCAAATCAGAGCTATAGCCTCTGGCCTACACCAGAGCCACAGCAACACAACACCAGATCCGAGCTGCATCTGCAGCCTACACCACAGCTCACAGCAACGCCAGATACTTAACCCACTGAGCAAGGCCAGGGATTGAACCTGCAACCTCATGGTTCCTAGTCAGATTCGTTAACCGCTGAGCCACTCCTGGAACTCCACTGTTCACTAATTTAGACCCACAAAAGAATATCCAAAGAAACAGCTGTATAACCAAATACAATGTTTAATTGACTTGACAACAAAGTATCCATTGCTTCTCTAAGCTGTATTTATATGAAAAAAATAACATTTATATAATGGTTTTACTTAAAACACACTTTCCTACACATTATAGCAATTGATCTTCAGACAATTCTCATGAAGTAGATACTATCAGTGTCCTTATTTCTGTTTAAAAATCTCAGGGAAGTTGTTTTTCCCAGTGTCACATAAAACAAATGCTAGAGTCAGAACTTGAACCAAATTCTTCTAACTATCCTAGTAAAAGTAAAATACTAAATTCCTAATCATTTTTTAAATTTATTTTCAACTCAAATTGAACTCTCAACTCAAATAACCAACCTATTCTGAATTTTGTTTATCTCTATTCCATTTAGGAGTTGTTAACAATGTCTTATAATCTCATACTTAATTGCCTCTCTCTCCAATGTAAATTTTTAAATTTTGTGAGAGAAAAGATTATGGATTTCTTTTTTACCTTCGAGTTTATAGGGCCTTTCTTATTTTCTGACACACAAGCAGTTGCTCAATAAATAGTTATTAAATTGAATAAAATCTGTTTCGTGAGCAGTGTTCTGGAAAATATCAAGTAAAAGGAAAATGTTTTCTGTTTGTCCAGGGCCTGCATTGTTAAGTGATATTTTGAAAAGAGAAGACAAGTTATTCACCTATAAGTGGGCCTGAGGAGATCAAGGGCATTAATGGAGAACTGAATTTATTTCTCTGCCCTTTCCTGACATTTCTCCTTGGGCACTTTACTAAGATATGATGTGGAGAGGTCTTGCTTCGCCCAGGGAAACCTCCGTCTCCGAAACACCCCATCAAAATATTGTGACTTCTTAAAATGAGAACGTACTTTCTCAAGATCCAGTACTTACTTTCTAGATTCGTAAAGATTTCCATAGGCATGAGGCTCATTACCACTCTGCTCCTGATTTTCAATGGTATAATTAGATTGGTAAAAGTCAGAGTCAAATTGTCCCAAGTTTGACATCCTGAAAATAAAAGTGAAAAACTGAGACATTTACGAGTCAATAAAATCTCTCTTGAGATATTTATAAGGATTAATAGATGATGTGAATATGGCTGGATACCAATTAAAGAACACGGTATTCTTTGAAGAGGGGAGGGTGTGGAAATGTATGCTAGAAAGTCATTTATAGAACCTATATCTTTTTTTTTGGGGGGGGGTACATATTTGAAATTTGTGTCTATTTGCCACAACACATTAGTATATTCAAACTTGAAAGTGGCCACTCCAGTGTCTCTAGAGATCATGATATTTACCCCATTTAAGAAAATTGAAGTTCCCTTTGGCAAAGCTGAAGCATTTAACTTCAGGAGAATACAAAACAAAAACATATGGCATATGATTTTGAATAGAATTGACAGTTGAGGGTCAGTTGCCCAGAATCTATATCTTCAATAAACTTTTCTGGAGTTTTCACTCATTAGGACTGACTGTGACTTTGATCAAATCGACTTTAATTGATCTGAACAGTATATTCTTCACCTAATGCCTTTTTCTCAGCAGTTTAGGAGAAAAAGTATAAAAGCTGGTATATATCTAGAAGGTTTTCTGAAACAATGTTAGTTCCTCACTTTAAATACAAATATATACATGTATGTATGTAAGTGTAGTGTGCACACACACACAAACACACACATACACGCATGCACGCGTGCGCGCGCACACACACGCATGCACACATGCATACTCTTATTGCAAAGCCAGAAAGCAAACGTCTGATAATAATACTTGAGTTTGATTTTTCCTACAGCTTTAAAGTATGCTAGCAGCCCCTCTCTTCCCCAAACAAAGGAAAAAACCTAAGAACTAATCTCCTAGTTTTATTTTCCTAATTCCTAAAATAAAATGGTTTGGACTATTTTCCTTTTTCCTTGCCCTTCCTGCAGCACCTGGGCTTCTGAGTCAAAGAAGAAAGGACAGTTCTGCTATAGGAACAGTCTGCCTTTCCATGCACTCTCTACAGAGTTTCTGCTCACTTCTGGGAATGAAGAGGAATGTATGATCTTGATTTAGACCTAGCAGCTAGAATACAAGGGGGAAGAAGACTTGAGAGAAGGAAAAGGTGAGGGAAGTAATAGCAAGATGAGAAATGGTGGCTTTTTGGATGAAAATTGGAGAATGGATTAAAGAATCTTTTCAGTTAGACAGATAGGGTTTTCAACTCAACATCTTAATCTTCATTTTCCTTTGAAAAACTTTCAATTTCAAAGGGTGAATTTAAAAATCACTAGGAGTAAACCATATAATTATAGTAATCTATGTAATACTACTTATAATAAATTTCAAATAAAATTGCATAAGCAGCCTTGGCTCTGAGGGCCTCATTAATCAGGAATATTCAAGGAAAACGTGTCAAATATATCAATTTTTTCAGCTCAGTAAAAATACAGAAAGCTTTTCTAAAATAATATGCAGATTCATGTATCTGATATAGTAAATCAAGATTTTTCATTAGTAATGTGTATACAAGTAGTTACGAATTATGTAAACTAAAATCAGGACTAGGTGAGTATTAAGTCTTTTAACAGATTTAAAGAATTTAAAATTTTATAGCATAACTTTCTCAGTCCATGAAAATATGTCATTTTAAAGCATAGGTAGTAATTTTACTGGAGAATATGCTATGTTTTCAGAACATGCAAAGCTTTATGTAATATGACTACTAGAGTCCTTAAATAATGCATCTTCATATTTTGTTTCAATGCCAAATTCTTTAGAAGGATCAGACACATACCTTTATATTATTTTAGGTTGAAAGATCCTCCAACAAATGTAGCTTTACTTGAGGTATTTTCAACAAATCAGCTCATGAAAAGATGACCTGCTGGCTATATATAAGTTTCTAAATTTATACTCTGACACTCTGAACAGATGCTACAGCCAAAAAAAAAAAAAAAAAAAAAAAAGCCTGGCAAAGGCCAAATACAAATACAGTATCTTCTAACACTTGTTAAACTGTAACAACACAGTAAATGATGTAGAGACTAACAAATTTAAAATTTAAAATTTGAGTCAAACAATGAAAAATAAGACGCCTTAACACTCCTTCTGCTTCATAGCCCATAAGACTGTATTCACCCTGGAAAAGATTTCCTAATAATATGCAATAAAAATCAATACAGATACAGGATCTTAACATGATGAGTGTAGAAACAATCTGAAAATGAGTATTATCCATGTTATCCAAATCTGAACCACTCTATTTATATAAACAACATCGAGGAAACTACCTATGATCTACCTCTGATTTTTTTCCACTTGCTTCTGACTTTTCAATCACAACCAAAGATGGATATACTAATATAATCTAGGAGTGCTCCTCACTTATAGGCCATGTTCTGTCCCATTTTCGAGCTAATCTTGACCATTGAAAGGCATCTATAATATTGTGGTTTACAAGAAAAATATATTTTTGTCATTCAGATGACCAAAGTACATTTCTCATGTATATTTGGTCTTTATCTATGGTTCTTGACTCACAGCTCCCCAAACCTTTGGAATTTTATAGCTCTTGAGAGTAACAAAGGTGTCTCTTGGTATGTAAATGAGATGATTTTGGAATCTCACCTAAGTATGGAGGCTGGTTGCTAATGGAACCAATAATATGATTAGAGGGTTAGAACTTTCAGTCCCACCCTCAACGTCTGAGGAGGGAAGAGAGCCTGGATGTTGAATCAGGTGTCAGTTGCCAATGACTTAATTGATCATGACTGTGTAATAAAACCTTCATAAAAATCCCCAAAAAGGATGGGGTTTGGAGAGCTTTTGGGTTGGTGAGCACATGGAGGAGCTAAGAGAATGGTACCCTCATGGGGAGGGCAGGGAGGCCCTGTGCCTTTTCCCCAGACCTTGCTCTCTGTATCTCTTCCATCTGGCTGCTCCTGAGTTCTATTCTTTTGTAGTAAACCAATCTCTAGGAAGTAAATTGTTTCTCTAAGCTCTGTGAGCCTCTCTAGCAAATAAATCAAATCCAAGTAAGAGGTCATGGGAACTTCTGATGTATAGCCCATGGATTAGAAGTAAAGTAACAACCTGGATTTGTTACTGGCTTCTGATGGAAGGAGGGGTAGGCAGCAGTCTGTTGGACTGAGCTCTTAACCTGTGGAATCTGATGCTATTTTCAGGTAGATAGTATCAGAATTGAGTTGAATTGTAGGACATCCAGCTGGTGACCCAAGAATTTCTTGGTGCTATGTGGGAACTTCCCCACTGCAACATGTTGGAACTGGTACCCAAATCATTTAGCATCAGATCCATTTCCACCCCAGGAAACTGCCTGAGTTGGTTCCCTTTCTATCTGATGGTTACTTTCAGGAGGGTTCTCCCTTGTTCTGACACAGGTAACTTGGATAATACTCCCAATTCCTATCTGGATCTGGTGGTTTTGTCCTGAATATCAACAATTACAACCAGGGGTCAAGTTCCCCTGTGATCTACTTCTGGCTGATTCTCCTTTACAGGACTCAAGACCTCTTATGTATCCAGATCTCCTTAACTGAAATCTGCTGTTATGTGGCATATTGGAACTTTCAACTAGAGCCGATGGCAGAATGATAAAATAAATTTTTCCACATTGTTTAATAACATTTGGAATTTGAATTTATTTACTCACTGCTATCTTTTATAGGGTCACTAGCCAGGTAACAATGAATCATGCATTTTTTGAGGATCTCTTGAGTACCAGGTTATGTTCTAGATGTTGTAGTAGACAAATTAAACAGACCTGAATTTCAAGAGATATATTTTAGCATCAGTTCTACTATATCTACACAAATAACAATGACTAGCCAGGTACTGTTATGTGGACTTTAGGTTTAGGTCTTTTAACTTTTGCAATAACCTTGTATGGTATTATTACCCCATTTTCCAGAAAAAGCAGCGGAGATTAAATAACTTACCCAGTAGGGGGAAAAGTCAGGGTTTGCAAGCTCGTGGGCTGAGTCCGGAGCTCACATTATTATCCAAGACAATGTCGGGAATTAACCAAAATCTATCAAGAAGTTAGCATATACTATTAAGATGGAGAGTGCAAAGGGGAGAAAATTGGAGTATTCAGTGAAGTTCTCTTAAGGTCATTTGAATTGAGACCTAATTGGTGAGAAGAATCCACTTGAAATACTACGCAAAGAAGATATAAGGAAATGCTCTGAGATGGTAAGGAATTGGCAGTTTGTAGCTTAGAAATAAAGCCAGTGATTTTGAATCAAAAAAAAAAAAAAGGTTGAAGGAGATTAGGTTAGAGGTATAGGCACAAAGCAGATCATGAAGGTCATGGTAAAGAGTTTAGATTTTATTGTAATTGAAATAAGATGCCACTGCACAGTTTTAAGCAGTGAGATGACATGATCAATCTTGTGCAGAAAGAGAAGACTAATTAGGAGAGTGCTGTGGCAGTGATACAGCCAAGATATACAGGTAGGTTGGACTACGGTAGCAGTGGAAGTGGAAAAACTGCTGCAAAATTCTTGGCAGCTGAGGAGAAGATAAATTGAACAGGTCACGACCAGAGCAGATCCCTAAGGAAGAAAAAAGTTCACTCGAGGAAAATGATGTTAAGATGTCTGAACTGGGGAAGGTCCAGTGGAGGCAGAGCAGACTCTGAACAGGTACAAAAGATTTGCAGATAAAAGATTTCAGAGGGTTTAATTTCTATTGGAGAAGAGGGAGGAGAGAGAGACAATTATTATAGATGATTTCTAGAATCCTGACAACTTTCCTGTCCTGATATATTAATGTTATGGAAAACTCCCAAATCATTATATAGTAGCCAAATTTAGATCATCATACTTTCTATCCCTCCTTTCAGAATACTTTATGTGGGAACATAGGGCCCTTCCTGTAACAGCAAGGACTCAGAGCACATTCTTTTTTTCTGACATCTTAAGTCACTGAAAAGTTTACCAAAGATAATAGTCTCAATCATAGTCCATTCATTTAAATTTTAGACTTACTTTGTTGTTTCATAATTTCAGCTTCATTTTTCTTCATAAAACACCAGCTTGATTAAATGAAATGCAGAATATGTGAACTGAAAATGTCATATAAAAATGAAATTAGTCTAAGCATGAAACACGAAAGACCAAATGACTTCATTACCCTGATAAGTGCTTTAATGGACCATTAATATATAGGCCAGAATATTTTGAAGCTACTCTTATATGTGTCACACTGTATACATATAAAACATACATTTAAATGTTAATTAAGGAATCAAGCATTGAGTTGTTATAATGCATGTTGAAGGACAGAGTTGAAATTGATATTATAAGTAGTCACAGTTTGATCAATTGATTAGTTCAGCTACCTAAATAATTATTTCTGGCTTCTGAATGATCAAAAAGACTGGATCATGTGAATAAGGATTCTCACCTGATGTAAAGGGCACCATGTTCTACTCACAGCCCCCTTCCCTTCCTTTCCCTTTCTCCTTCCGTCCCTTTCTTCCCTTTTCTCTGTTCTTTCTAAACCCTGTGGGTGATCTCATCCATTCCCTTGGCTTTATATATAAGCTATTTAGAGAGAATTCCTGAAGCCACTTATGCAGCCCTCACCTTTCTTCTCAGCTCCAAACTATTTTTTATATCTTACAGACTATTTAAACTTAACATCATTCAAACTGATTTTTTTTTTTTCAGTCTCTACCTTCCCCAATCCAACACTCTCTTCTCCATTTCAGGTGATAGCATCACAAACCACTCATTAAAGTCAGAAATCATCTAATCCTTCAGTGAATTGTATTGATTCTAGATATTTGTCCCACTAACCAAGTCTCTCCATCTCTACTGCCATCACCTCCGTTTATGCTCTTGTGCTGTCCCACTTAGACTTCTGTTTGTGCTTTACAATAAAGTGAAATACCCATTTTAAAGTAGCAGATCCAGTGGGTGGTTATAAAGTTTACCATAATAAAGACTGTAAAAATCATGATCGTTAATGCTGACTTGCCAAATCAGGAAAAAGTTTCTTCTGTGGTTGCTGACTGCAGTTTGAACAGGAGTAAGGGGGAAAAGCTCCATCTGTAATTTCTTTATCTCTCTGGTTATCTGCCAAGTGTCAAGGAGATTGTGAGCTGATCAACAGCTATATCTGAAACAATTTCCCTTGTACTTGGCAATTATACATACAAATATACATACGTGGTTGTGTTAAAGCATGAAGGATTATATGGATGAATGGATGATTACTACTATTAATTTTGTGCAGTCAGAAACAAGCATTTCAATTGCGTAAATCTAAGAGTCACATATGATCATGACATCCTCTACTGCAATCTTTTGATGTAAAAAAAGAGGCTCCAAGAGGCTGACTTCTGCCTTCACACACCTAACGTGACAGAACCTAATCTGAAAACTCAATTCTCTCACTGAGCCCCATTTCCTTCATTACTCAGAATGTTTCTCCCAAAAGACTATCCATGGCTGTCCGAAACATCAGTGTTAGGATGTTTTGAAACACTAAATGATATTTATTCACAACCTCCAAAAAATATTTTTCGACTGAGTGGAACTTCCAGTGGATCAAGACAAAATATGTACTTCTTCACGTCTGCCAACAGCAAAATGCATTGTTTGCTACCAGTGTTTATCAAGAAATTGTTTTAGCAGTCTATATTGCAGTTTAATGTGCATTATACCAACGAATTACTACTCTTATTAAGGCAGAAAAAATACAGTACATTCTGTTTTCATTACCTTTTAAAAATACATTTTTTCTTAGTAATCTCAACATGCTTCTTTTTTTAATACTGCATAACATTTGTTCCTGATCATCTGCCCTTTAAAGACCATGCTGCTTCTATTTTATAAGCCTGCAACTGCAGCTCTGAATATTACACAGTCACATGAAAATGGGCATAAAATTCGGTTTCACTGCCTGAATTTTAAAGAGTTCAATGTGTCCTATAGCAAGAAAATTAAATAAAATAAAATTACAGTTTCCTTCATTAATACTATCATAATTATCCTTGACTTTCCACTTGTATATTTCTTATCTTCCACATGTCTTAGGAAAAAAAATGGAATTTAACAGAATTAGTACTGAACACAGGTTTTTAGTCTTATAGTAACCAAACTTTAGCAAAAACATAATTTACACCTGAAATTATGAAAACTGATTTGTTGTAGCTAATTTGTACATTCTTAGTGGCTATATTATCATTATTTTAAAGCATAATAAAGCAAATTCATATACATTATGCATTTAGCATATGGATATAATTAACTTTTATAGGAAAATTCTCCTAGGAATTATATAAATTCATCTACAAGTTATCTAACTACATGGATCCTCCATTCCCTCCTTCATAAAACACAAAATTTTTACCTACCTCTTAAGGTACTTAAGATACCTCTTAGGTATCTTATCTTTATCTCATCAACTTAATTTTATTTTTCCCTATGCTTCATAATATACCTAAATTATTAATCAATAAATATATATAACTACATGTGTATGTATGTATGTGTATAAATAAATTTGTGTATAAAATACAAAGACTAAACTGGATTTTGAATAGGAACAATTAACAGGCAGGGAAAAGTTGTAAATGCTCAATACACAGTCTCTGCTATGATTATTATGATTGTCGACAACAACAACAAAACACAGAAAACTGCAAATAAGAGAACGGGTTTATTTGTGGTTTTAAGTATTGTAATTCACAAGGCACCAATTGGAGCAGTGACTCAAATGGACTCCAGGGTAAATGGAAAAGGGCAGGGGTTTATAAAGGCAACTTACTAGACATTGCACAGAAGGTTATTTTTATACAACTATGATTGGTGCCAATGGGTGGTCTAAGGATGGCCTGATCAAAAGTTTATGCTGCATCCAGGTGTGGACATGTGTAAGTTCCAGCAGCCTCCCGGCTCCATTTTAGATCCCTTGACATAAATGACCTCATTTTGTTGTTCATGTCCCATAGCTTTTAGGTGGAAATAAAGTTGGATCAATAGAAGGTATCTGTGTTTACTCTTGTGTTCATTATTTACAGTCACTCAACAATACAATGGTGAACTCAACGCAGCTGTTTTCTTCTCGGTGCCAAACCCTACGTGCGGCAGAAAAGCCTCTGGGAGACAGTGGGAAACAAAGGATGTGGTATACAGATCTCATGATCCTCATCGTTATCCTCCTCCACCTTAATTGGCTGGAGCTCTGCCACCGGCAAAATAAACACTGTCGAAGTGGTCACCCGTAGACCATAAAGGCTTAAAGGGAGTTCAGGATGTAACTTTTCTTTACCCTCACTTCTGGCCCAAACTTTTCCTAGGATACATTACTGCAATAAATTTTACCGCCTGTTTCCACTCAGATGTACCTCAATATTAGTGACAGCACAGACAACTTGGAGAATACATCTGGACTTCTGGATTTTAAAAGTCACTGAAGTATTTTACCATTTGGTAAGAAGCTAAAACTCAACCTTTTGCTAAAAGCACAACAGCTCCCAAGAGCTTCCCTCACGTGACTTCCCTGGAGCCTCGCGCGGAGGCACGCTGACGTCACGGCGCCGTGCGACGTGAGGTCGTCGACGAGCGGCGCTGCGTTTTCAGTATCCCTGCCGGGGCTGCTAGTTGTGCGTCGCTGCCCGACTATTGTTTTCTTCTCAGCTTCTAAAAGCCTGATTGAATCTTGTCCGTTTGCCAGGAGCCGGACGGATTTGGACGAAACTGAGCCGCGGGTGATGGCGCTGTCCCCTCTCGGGACCCTCTCGTGACATCTCCGCGCGGGGCGATGTGGGCTCGTGCAGGGCCGGGCTGGTGGCCCGGACGGACGCTAGCGGCGTGGGCCACCCGGTCGGCGGGTCTTGGGCCGCCCGGGGCTTTCCCCGCGGCTGCCCTGGGCCCTACCGCCGAGCCCAGGGCTCCGGACAGGCCCTTCAGCTCTGCGGACCGCCAGGTGACCGCCCCTGAGTTTCTCCTTGGCCAGGTTTTAAAACTTGGGAAGGTGCTCCTGTTGTATTTGGGAATGTGGACGCAGGTTGCGCTTCTGTAGAGGAGGCAGTGCTGGGGCGGGCTCCGCTGGGGTTTCTGAGTCTTCCACTGCTCACCAGTGTGACCTTGGGCAGGTGGCGGCCTCACTTTCCTACTTTGTAATATCAGAACTGTTTGTGTGATGCTTTGGGCTAAATATGTATTTAAGTTTAAAAACTTACTGAGGAGGCTGCTAGTATCATTTTCCTGCAACTTTTCAGCCTTGACCTGGGCAAGTTACCTGACTTTCAGTGGCTCTTTCTTTTCTTCTTTGCTTTTTTTTTTTTTTTTTTTTTTTGCTTCTTAGGGCCGCACTCCCAGGGAGTATGGAGGTTCCCAGGCTAGGGGTCAAATCGGAGCTGTAGCATCTGGCTCACACCACAGCCACAGCAACGTAGGACCCGAGCAATGTCTGCGACCTACACCACAGCTCACAGCAAAGCAGGATCCTTAATGCACTGAGCAAGGCCAGGGATTGAACCCGCAACCTCATGGTTCCTAGTCGGATTCATTTCCACCGCCACAAAGGGGAACTCCTGCTTGTTTATTTGTTAAATGAGGTGCCAATGGAGGTCCCATTGTGGCTCAGCGAAACCAACCTGATTAGTATCCATGAGGATGCATGTTCCATCCCCGGCCCTGCTAAGAATCAGGCGTTGCTGTGGCTGTGGTGTAGGCCAGAGCCTGGAAATTTCCATATGCCTCTGGTGTGGCCCTCAAAAAAAAAAAAAAAAAAAAAAAAGCTAATAAAACCTCCAATGGCTATGCATGACTTAAGGAGTAGAATTTTTAGGAGTTGCACTGTGGCAAAACAGGATTGGAGGTGTTTGTAGTGCTGGGCTACAGGTTCAATTCCCATGAGGGCACGTCGATTTAAGGATCTGGCACCAACTGAGGGTGAGAGATGATCCCTGGCCAGGGAACTCCATGTGCCGCAAAATGGCCAATAAAGGGGGGAAAAAGAACTTTTAGTCCAGTATCAAGGATATAATAAGTGCTGAGTATGCCTTAGCTTCTGTTTTTCATTATTTCATTTTACCTCAAAGCAGACTTGTTCACGTCTGAGTATTCTTGCGGTTGAGGAAGGTAGGCATTCAGCGACTCTAAAACCTGTACTATTGGAGTTCCCTGTGGCTCAGCAGATTAAGGATCTGGCCTTGTCACTGCTGTGGCGTGGGTTGGGTTCCTGGCCCCAGAACTTCCACATGCCACCGGTAGAGTCCAAAAAATAAATAAGTAAATTTTTTAAAAAACTGTACTATTTGATAACTATGAAGAGATAATTTAGGCAGTAAAGTGAAGCAGTTAAATGCAGGTTGTGAGTAGCTAGGGAAAAAAAAGATTATATATAATTAATCAGTTTATTTATTTATTGTTTTAGGGCTGCAGGTCTGGCATATGGAAGTTCCCAGGCTAGGGCTCGAATCAGGGCCACAGCTGCCTGCCTGCGCCACAGCCACAGCCACACCAGATCCAAGCCTCATGTGGGACCTACACCACAGCTCATGGCAACACCAGATCCTTGACCCACTGAGCTAGGCCAGGGATCAAACCCACATCCTCATGGATACTAGTCAGATTCGTTTCCACTGCACTACAGTGGGAACTCCCAGTTTTATCCTTTTTAAAAATGCCTGTGGAATGTAAAATGGATCTATATTGTAATTTCAAGTTCTTAAAAATGGCGCAGTACTGTATGTCTTTTGAATTGAATGGTTGAGGGAAAACCCACCGAAAAAACAAATCAGGTTTAGTTTTTTGCAGAATTTTTTTTCAGATGTAGCTGCAACCTTATTGACTGCCTTGTATTGGAGCACTTATAAAGAAAGAAGGAAAGGTTGGCTCATGAGAATTGTGTATTGTAATTTCACTTTTTTTTGCCGATTATGAGATAAATTTGGAAAAAGTGGAATGTTTTTAGTACAAAAAACTTACATATTTTACTTAGACACTGATTTTTAACAATTTGTAGTCTCAATAAAACAGTAAAAAATGTGTGCAACTAAAAATTCCGAGTTAACATTTTTAAATATTTTAAAAATTTAAGTGATAAATAACTTTTTTTTTTTTCTGATGTGATCATTGTTTTTTCTCTCTCTAGATAAGTTGTCAAGGAACAAAACTGAATCTAAATTAAACCTCTGAAGGTTTTATTAGGAGCACAATTTTTTGTTTTTTGTTTTTTTGGGGGGTTTTTTTTGGTCTTTTTGGCATTTCTTGGGCCTCACCTGCGGCATATGGAGGTTCCCAGACTACGAACTGTAGCCGCCAGCCTACACCACAGCCACAGCAACGCAGGGATCCCAGCCTCCTCTGCAACCTACAAAGTCGGATCCCTAACCCACTGAGCAAGGCCAGGGATGGAACCCGCAACCTCACCGTTCATTAACCACTGAGCCATGACGGGAACTCCTAGGAGCACAGATTTTTAAGTTGATCTGACTCTAGTCATTAAATGTGTGATGGGAACAAAGATTTTTTTTTTTTCTCCCAGCTTTTCTGTAGCTTTTTTGTTTCAGGATGTTTTGTTAGACAAGGTGCTCTAAAACTGTTCAGAGTTCTAGGTATCTTGAATTCTCCATTCAGTTCCTCATTGGCCCTCAAAGTTGTAGAACTATTATAACAGACTTTTATTTAGCCCTCTGGTCATCCCTGACAGTGGAAACTGATGTATTTGATGGGTCCTCTTGTAATTCATTGCTTGCAATATGAGTTTGGCCGTACATCTCTTTATTGTCAGGAACATAAGCAATATGAATGAAATCGTTCAAAGACCAAAAGAATATTCTTTGATTTTGTATACTTGTTTCATATTGTGCACAGTTTGTACTTAAAAATGTGGTATTTCTCTCCCCTTTCTAGGAAAAAATTGATATGTCTAGATTCCCTGTTGAAAACACTAGAAATTTCAGTATCATTGCACATGTGGATCATGGCAAAAGTACTTTAGCTGACAGGTTCCTGGAACTAACAGGTATTTTCATTTTATGTTACATAATTACGGTGAATAACTGATAATTGCTTTTACCATGCTTTTTAAAGTTTTGGTTTTAATTTTATGTGCAGTATTGTCTCTTTAAAAGCTCATAGAAATATTAATAAATGTTTCTATTATAGGGGCAATTGATAAAACAAAAAATAATAAACAAGTTCTTGATAAATTGCAAGTGGAACGAGAAAGAGGAATCACTGTTAAAGCACAGACAGCATCTCTCTTCTATAATTGTGAAGGAAAGCAATACCTTTTAAATCTCATCGATACACCGGTAAATTGATTATCAGTTTTTGTTAAAGTCAGCATTGTATTAATAGTACAAACAAATCCTTTGTTCAGTTTTTGAACTGAACACTAAACATCTCACTTTGCTTTTTTGTTTTCTCAGTGTTCCAATGTTAGTGTAAACTGTTTCACAAGCACAAGCTAAAATATTTACTAACTTTTTTATGAAGTGGAATAAATAGATTTGCTGTAATGTCCCTCCCTAAGAAACATTTAAACTCTAACATTTAGAGGTATTAATATTTTTTGTTTCTCAGGGCCATGTTGATTTTAGTTATGAAGTATCCAGGTCACTCTCTGCATGCCAGGGTGTTTTACTTGTGGTTGATGCAAATGAGGTGGGTACTTTTAATTTTATATGATGTGACATGCTATTTGGTTGTTGCAAGCTTTTCCTTAAAATGTATTTTGGAAATAGAATTTTTGTGTTTGAAGAAAATAAGATTTATTTTATTACTTAGCCAAAATTATGTGTTTTGGTCCTATTAATTTGAAGTTTTATTACACTAAAGTGGTCTGTGAAATTGATCCTATTCATCCTTTAAAAAATTTAAGCTGATTAGAGGAATTGTTCAAGAGATTTTTGAAATATGTCGTATTATATATACATCCTATCAAAAAAAACTAAATTTTAAGCAGTTCTTAATCTGAGGTTTCGATTTCTAGCAAAACTTGAAAATAAATTTTTATTTTTGAGGTTATTTTGGATGTTTTTAAGTAATAATTAGAAAATGTTAGGTTTAAAGAAACATGTCAATAACAGTACCAAGTTCTTTGATATGAGTGTAGCCATAAAAACATATTGAGGTGAGAATATAAGAGCTGAATCTACTATTTAAAGTAAGCTTTTGATATATTTCAGTTTCTCACAAGTTCTTCATTGAAAACCTGAAGTTTTTTTGTTGTTGCGTTAAACCTTCCATAATCCTGTCTGGGAAAGTTAGTCTCTACATATTTAGTATGGGCTTTTTAAAGTGCCTCTCATGACTTTGCCCTTTGGTAGACTAAGATGTCCTGGAGGATCCTTGTTTTAATACTTTGCCTCCAGAGCCTAACACAGTGCCCACTGAAAAACGTTTCCTGAACTGAAACGAATTTTCACAAGGAATGATCCAGATGCTTGGAAGTATAGATACCATAGTTTGCCTTATACATTTGTTTTTGATGAAGTTGTGTGGGATGATCTTGAATTACAACTTTCGTGATAGATTGTAGAATGATCATCTTAGTATCTTGTTTCTTGGTATTTCCAGGGTATCCAAGCCCAAACGGTAGCAAACTTCTTTCTTGCCTTTGAAGCACAGCTATCAGTAATTCCAGTTATAAACAAGGTAATTTGTTAGCACAACAGTGCTATTTATTTACTTTCTAAAAGTCTTCTATTTGAATATTACTTGTACTATTTTTTATATGAGGAATCTTTAGCTATTTATTAAATGGAGTTGACGCTTAAACATCATGGAGGTTAAGGGTGCCAACTCCCTGTACAGTCAAAATCTTAATGTAACTTTTGACTCACCACAAACTTAACTACTAATAGCCTACTCTTGACTGACGCCTTACCAATAATTTAAAGTCTGTTAACACATAGGTTGTATGTTATATGTATTGTACACTTTATTCTTACAATAAAGCTAGAGAAAATGCTAAGAAAATCATAAGGAGGAAAAAAAAATTTACAATTCTCTGTCAATATCCTAAGTTTACATCCTTTGTTTATAAGGTGAATTGTCTCTTAATACCTGTCTCAGTATTGTCTTTTGTGATACAAAACACTTTAGATGTTTTATGCATTACTGACACCAGACATCAGAAATAAAAAGATAACGTGAAAAAGAACTTCACATTTATTTGCAGGTGTAACAATTTGTGTATTGATAACAATAAAGCAAAAAGATGATTGCTGGGGAGTTCCCATTGTGGCACAGAGGAAGCACATCTGATTAATATCCATGAGGATGAGGGTTCAGTCCCTGGCCTCACTCAGTGTGTTGGGATCAGGCCATATGCCACAGGTGTGGCCCAAAAATGCAAACAAACTAACAAATTATATTATATATATATATATGTAGTTTTTTTTTTAATTGAGAGTTTCAACGTTTATTTCAGGTTCTGTTTTGGGTTTTTTTTTTTTTGTATTTTTTTTCTTTTCATTTTTGCCGCACCTGGAGTATGTGGGAATTCCTGGACCAGGGATTGAATCTATGCTGCACAGCAGCAACCAGAGCAACAACAGTGAGAACACAGGAGCCTCAACCAGCTAGGCCATTAGAGAACTCCCTATATATGTAATTGTTTTATAGCATACTGTAAGCTCTGTGATTGCTTCATGGTAACCTAGCATATACACTAATGCAAGGTTATAAATGTTTTATGGCATACAGTATTATGGTCATATTCATAGCAGTATTGGAAACATTGTTACACTAAAAAGAATGCTTATCTGTGATGATAAGCTGATGTGTAGTTTCTCTAAATATGAGAGAGAGACATACTCTATGATACTTTAATTCTTTGAAAGCTGTAAAACAGTAAGGAAACTAACATTATTAATTTTATGTTAAATATCCCTTATTATTCCTGTGTAGGGATAGGCTTATCCACCTAAATACAGGTCTTGCATGTGGTGTTCTACAAGTGTATTTTTATATATTTGTTGCAAAAAATGTGCAGATAAGAGGACCTGTGCAATTGAAATTCTATATTCAATTCTATATTGGTGGGATTTACTTTGAATTTCACATGATAAAATTGTAACTCAAACTCCTATTCCCTGGCATGTAGTTGAGAAGAGAGTCTCCCTGAATTACATGGAGTGGTTGAGAGCTATTTCTGTAGGAAAGGGACGTTCAGAGCAGTCAGAATGTCTGTTAGACTAAACTATGCGAAGGAAAGGAAAAAGAGCTTATAAACTAGGAGGAAACATTGTAACATACGACACCTAACAGTTAAGTGCTAAACTGAGCACTGTTGAGAAACTTTAACATTTATATTTTAAAATTAATAAGAATCTTAAAAATCTGCAAAGCATTCACTTTTATTTTTTGATATTTGAATTGTTTAAAAGAAGCAAGGTTGCTCATGTGTAGGACAGTTATATCTAACATAAAGTGAGTTTACATGATGTTAATTGTTTTTGAACTCTCTGCCGTGTGTAGCTAACCATCTAAATTTCTTGCTTGCTCCTTTATATATATATATGCCCTCTATTTTCAGTGTCCATACCTCTTAAAATTGTATTTCCTTTTTCTAGATTATTTTTGTTTTAATGCTTTTGAAAATAAGATCATAAAGTGGTCAGTTTGGTTAAAAGTAGGTATCTTTTAACTTTTCCAAATACTATTAATATGTAATACATGTTACTTTCACTATACTAAGACATAATGAAATTTTTTTTTTTTTAAGATAGATCTGAAGAATGCTGATCCTGAGAGGGTTGAAAAACAAATTGAAAAGGTGTTTGATATTCCAAGTGATGAGTGTATTAAGGTAAAATACTTTTTTTGGAAGACTTGGTTATACTTTAAAAAAATCTCAGGTAATTGACCTAAGTAAAATTTCATAGTATTTGATAGCTCATCATTATTATATTTTTACAAAGTCCTTTTTACTGATACTTCACTTGATCTTTGCCAAAAGTTCTTGGTTAGAACAGATAGGAATTATTCCTTTGATACAGTTGAAAGAAATAAGGTTCAAAGATTTTATCACTTTCTTAAGATTATAGATCTAGTTAGCTTATGTGCCTGGACTGAAATGTAGGCCTCCTGCAACTCTTTACAGTATAATTTCTTGTATGTCAAATACTGTTTTGCGCCTATGGAAATACTGTCTTTTAAGGGTGGGGTCAGACTAATTTCAAGGCATTTGTACGTATCATTCATAGAAATAGATTTTATTTATATCAGAGGTGATACTATTTTAAATTTGAATTTTTAAATCTACCTTTCAAATGATAGTTTGTGTTAAATAGCCATAGCCAAACTGTGCTTTGCTACATGCTTGTGTAGTATGTCAGTGCAATAATAGAATGTTTAGCGTCCACTTTCAATCTTATTTGATTTTTGAAAAAGCAAGTTTCAGCTGATAAAGTGGGTTTTTTTGTTTGGTTAATCTTATTACACTGAATGATAATATACAACTCGGTAATAACTAGAAAAGGCATTTTTAAATATATATACACATAGGTTTTATTATGAAGAGGACCTTGTAAGGCAGTCCTGGAGTTATGATATTATGACTTACTATGTTAAAGTATAATTGGCTATTCAGATTTTAATAAATCTTTGCAAAATTCTTTTATATACTTATTTGGTATGTGTCAGCTAGGGGCACAACAATGAACAGCATAAGTAAACCTGTCTCATTTTGTATATATTCTCCTTGGGGAGATAGTCATTAAATAAGTAAGAGAGAAGTAAGTATAGTAATTATGGAAAGAGGTAGATGTTTCCTACCAAGGAAATTCATTCAGCAGAGTGTATTGTTCCATGTGGAACTGCCATACTTAACAATGAAAAAAATCATTTTCTTAGAGAAGAGCTATGATGTAGAGTAATTTAGGGAATTCTTCTCTGATGGACTGAGACTTGAAATTAAGAGCTAGGAGAAATGCATTTCTGGAAGGAGAAAGAACAAGTCTAAAGGCTTGGCGTCTTTGTCAAGACTTGGTATATTTAAGGAACAGAAAGGAGGCCAGTTAGATGAGTTGGCTTTGTAGGGATAGGCAAGAATCAAGTTATTTTGGGACTCCTGCTATGCTAAAGAGTTTGAAAATTATTTTAAGATAATGAAAATTTTAAAGCAAGAGAGGAAAATAAATTAATCATTCAGGTTGCCTTACAGAGAATGGATTAGAAAAGAGTAAGAAGAGATATGGTGAAACCAGCTTGCAGTATTAGCTCAGGTGCAAAATGATGGCTAAGTATATGGTGGTGCTGATGTTGAAGGAATAGGCAAATTTGATGTGTACTTTGTGGATACAATAGATTTTGCTGGTATGCTGTGTGTAAGTAGTGAAATAACGACTCAAGGAGGCTTTGGGTTTGAGCAGCTGGTTGAATACTGACATTTATTAATATGGTGAGGACTCGGGGAGGAACAGATACTGTGGGAAAATAAATAGCTCTGTTTTGGACACAGTGGGTTTGAAATGTCTCTTAGACATCCAGTTAGAAATATTGCATAAATCTACAATTCTGGCATTTGTCGAGAGGCTTGGGTTGGAGATATTTAGGAGTCATTAGCGCATAGTTTTGAGGCTATGGAAATGGGTCCGTTTCCTAGGGAGAAGTGTAGGTAGAGAAGCGGTTGTTGAAGTAGACTACATTATTGTCAGTTTGCATGGTGGTGTAGAAACTGAGGAGGATTAAAGAGGAGGATTCAGAAGAGAAGGGTGCAAGGGTTGCATTTTCAGAGATGGAAATAAAGATTGTAACAAGGGAGAAGGCACAGAGGTTTTGGACGTAGGTGCAGATGGATTTGCATGTTTGGATAAAAGAGTTTCTGATGTTTTCTGTTTCCTTAAATGAAATAAGAGGGAAAGTCATCAATTGAAAGTGAAATGGCCAGAGGGGAAAGTATGTAGATTGAAAATGAAGGTAGTGTGAATTATCTTAATGAGTGGTAATGTGAATTTAGTAAGGGATGTATCCTGAGGCTTCCAAAAAGTGTTAACTGCACGTTGAGGTCTGTGGTTGTGAATTCACAAAAACAAATAAGACTGTTTACTTGACTTGCTCCAGTAATGTTAAGCTGCTTGATTATAAACATAGAAAAGGCAAAGAGTTGGATGCAGTCACAGTTGAGGTTTTACCAACTGCTTATGGCATATCTATATATATATGGTATGATATATGTAATGCCCATGATATATGTATACACACACACATATTTGTAATGCTTGTGAGGATAAGAAGTAGTTGAACAAAATGATTTTAAATAGTGGAACCTTAGAGTCTCTGCTGGGAAAAGAGCTAGGGAGCTAATGGATAACGAAAAAAAAAAAAAAAGTACTCCTTGATTTAATGGATTGGAGTTTGTGATCTTAAGAGATTGTTGCAAAGAATGTACTAGAGTCTGAAGCAGTGATTTCTCATTAGGGGGTAGTTTTGCCCCTCCAGGGAACATTTGGCAATGTCTGGGGATCTTTTTTGTTGTCACACTGGGTAGTGGGTACTACTGGCATCCTGTGGGTTGATGAGACTCCATGGATGCTGTTAAGCATCTTAATGTACACAAAGCAGCTTTCAAAACAAAAAATTATCCAGCCCCAAATGTCCTTAGTGCCTAGTTGAAAAACTGATCTAGAGGGATTTTGAAAGGTAAGAGAAAATATTCAGGGAATTAGATTTGAATTCAAGATTGCAGAGATGGTCCAATTATTGGTAATGACATAAGTCAGATGCACCTGTGTTTTGAGTCTTTTGGCCTGCTTTTTTCAGTAGGAGAACAGTAGTAATAATATGCCCTAGAGTTACCTGTATGCCATCCATATATATTGTTTATTCACACAGTAACCTTGAGGTTTAGTAAAATATGAATACTTTGTTTATCAGATAAAATTAGAAGTTTAAAGAAATATATCTTAGTGGAAGTTACAGTACATGTAGAGTCATGATTAAAGCCCAGATTTTCTGAACTTTTAGTCTACTGTTCTTTCAGTACCATAATCAGAATCTCTTGTAATTTAATCCAAGAATCAGAGAATTACCTAACTGTATTGAAGGGCATAATATGTGGATATATTATATGCTTTATGACTTCTTTTACAAGTTCTTCAAGCAAATTGATAACTTTTAGAATTCTTTCTTTTTTCTAATTGTAAAGCTAAGTCACAAGGTTAGAAAAATAAAGTCTTAACTGTTTATTTGTTTTACATACATATTTTTAGATTTCTGCTAAACTTGGAACGAATGTTGAAAGTGTTCTTCAGGCAGTCATCAAGAGAATACCTCCGTATGTATTTTGCTCTTTTTATAATAAACTATTCATTTATCTCTAATAGTACAAAGCCTGTCAGTTTGATCTGTTTTTTTTAGCTTAGTAACTATGGTAGATGCACTCTGTGTGGTCAGTGAGAGTAAATTTTTAATTTATTTTTAGTAATATATAGAAGGTGAAAATAGTACAGAAAAATTTTTTAAAAAGCAAGGATAATATGGATCTCATCAGTTATTGTAATAGACTTGAATACATTGGTAATTACTGTTTTCTGTTTTAATCCTGAACAAATGTATTCCATCAATTTCATAAGTAATTTAAAAATGGTCACTTAAAATGTATTTAAAACTTGAGGTTGAATTAAAACTAATATAAATATAGGCATTATACTTTACAGAAAGATCCTTTTATTTTGGCTGTCAGTTACCAATTAAGCATAATATTTGAGTTAAAAATAAGCATTAAGATTTCAATTTATTAAGTGTGTATTTATTCCTATTTTTAATAGTCCTAAAGCACATCGCAAAAATTCCCTGAGAGCTTTGGTATTTGACTCCACCTACGACCAGTACAGGGGTGTGATAGCCAATGTAGCATTATTTGATGGAGTGGTTTCCAAAGGAGATAAAATTGTATCTGCACATACTCAAAAGACATACGAAGTTAATGAAGTAGGAGTTCTGAATCCTAATGAGCAGCCAGCTTATAAACTGTAAGTAATCTGCATTAGTAACTGAAAAACACTTGTATGTGTTTCTGTCCCTGTCTTTCTTAACTTAGTATGCTTCGAATGATCTCAATATGCTAACCTAGGGGAAAAAAAAAGCCTGATTAGGAAATGCAACTACATAGTGAATGCTCTTTTCAAAAGGAACGTCTTGGGAGGGACAGTAGGAATTCTATGTATTTTTTTTTTTTTTATTCCTTTTGACCAGCTGTAACTAGTTTTATGTTCTGGTGCAGACTGGGTCCAACACTGATGTATTGATGAGATAGTGGAAGAGATCCCTTATCCATATCCATACTGGGTCACACTTAATATTTGAATGTTGTGTGTCTCAAACTAGTATTATTTTACCTTTTTTTTGTTTAAAAGTCATAAACACTATTTTAATTTTTACTCAAATATTTCTAAAGTTTGTATTCTTATTTATAGTTGATTTATATTAATACATTAGTTTCAAGTGTACAGCATTGCAATTCTTTTTTTTTTATAGATTATGCTCTCTTAAAAGTTATTGCTAGATAATGGCTATAATTCCTAGTGACGGTCTATGTTGCATGTGTATTGAGGATTACTGAATCTTCAGTAAAGATTTTTGTACCTCGTCCTAAATGGAAATTAGTTTATCTTGTAGGAAATTTCCTTTTAAAAAAAAAAAAAACTAAGATGAAACTCTGAAATCTTGAAATTTGCCCTTTTCTTGCAAGAAGCACATCAAATAGATAATCAGATTTGTTGACATTTATATTTTTTTGTTTGGTTAAAAATACTGGGTTTTTTTTTTTTGGTCTTTTTTTTAAAGGACATTTCTAACACTAAGAAATATTGCAAGAAGTGTTTATGTTTCTGCACTTTCCAGTGTCACCATGTTTACATAATATTTTAGAAGCTAGTGTTTAATATGTAGAGGTGGGCAGGGTCATGAGGAATGGCCTAAAACTTGTGGATTGCAGAGGTCTTGGATTGTAAGGCATGGGATGTTCTTTTGCTGACAGTCCTTAGGGTTGAGAATTGATATGTAGCACTTGGTTTCAGCTTGATGAGGTTTTGTTTGGAAAGTGATCATTTCCTGGAAAAGTAGAGCTAATTATGCATATGCACTTGAAACATTAAAACAGTAAATATTTCCATATAATAATTTTATTTAGATATGCAGGACAGGTGGGCTATCTGATTGCTGGGATGAAAGATGTCACTGAAGCACAAATAGGAGATACATTATATTTACATAAACAACCAGTGGAACCCTTGCCTGGGTTTAAATCAGCGAAGCCAATGGTATTTGCAGGTGAGGAGCTCACATATTCAAAGGATAAAGGCCAATTTACTCTATAAATTGAAATAAAAATTAGTAGAAATACTCACTTTAAATAACAGCTAATTCCTGTTTAAATAATAGCTTCTCTGTTTTTACTTGTGTGTGTGTGTGTGTGTGTGTGTGTGCGCGCGTGTGTGCTGTTTACATATTGGTTAATTGCATATATATGGTGAAACTCTCTGTGGGAGATCATGTCCCAAATTTGTTAGGACTTCTTAAGAAATAACCTCTTGAGAAACAAGTTCTCTGATATTTGAAAGTGCACAGTAATATTTTCTTCTTGTTTCATTAGAGAGTAGGTCATTATATTTGAAGTACTTTTAATTAGGATAATTTTATTACTTATTATCACTGGCATTTACTGAATGCCTTCCCCTTAGTTAGCCTGTCTTTAATACTGTATTATACTAGTGTAGACATGGCAGAGGATAATGTCACCTCACAGGTGCATAACTTCAGAACCTTTTACTTCTGTGTAATATCACAGACATTTGAAAAAGGAAGACTTGATTGAAGGTCATCAGGTTACACTGTGCTGGGTATCCTTCCTTGTTTTCTCAAACAAAATTATGAATTTTGTTTAACTCTCCCTGCCCCTATTAAGACAAAGTCAGTCATTTGGATTTTAGAGGATTTAAGAGGTGAGGACTTGGGGTTGAGGTGAAAGAGAATCTGATGAGTCAGTAGTTTTTGGTTTATTTTTACTCCTGCTTTTTAATCTGCTAATGGAGTTTCATTTGTGGTTGTGGGATAGCTTGCACTTCTGTTTCCTAAAATAAACACAGGGTATTTTCCTGTTAGGCCTAATTCCCATGGTGGTTTTTCTTTTTTTCTTTTTTTTTCTCTCGTATATTCTTTGCAAAAGTAAAATCATCACTTTGAGTATGAATCCAATGGTAATTTCAAGTCTTTGAAAGTTGCAAAATATTTCAGAGCTAATTTAACTTAATACTCATAGTTTTCTTGGCAAACCAATATTTTAATCAGTGAAATACAGAAAATAAAAACAAGTGGTTAATTTTTTACTTGGCAGCAGTGTATATTAGGTTTTCTAGGCAGCATTTCACATGTGATAATTAGAAACCATTATGCCCCCAGGTGTGTACCCTATAGACCAATCTGAATATAATAATCTGAAGAATGCTATAGAAAAACTGACTCTGAATGATTCCAGTGTGACAGTTCATCGAGATAGTAGCCTTGCCCTAGGCGCTGGCTGGAGGTAAGATTCATTTATGTTGTAGGGTTCCATTTTTATTGAAAAGTAAAGTTTAAATGGTTTATTGCTCTTAAACATTTCTGAAGATAAGTTCATATTAGTGTAAAGTGAACTGAACAATGTCTGCCTATTTCTCACTGTGGATTCATATTCTTCGGGTGTTTTATAGCAATTTTAATTAATCCCAATGGAAGATTTAATCTTATTTAATAAAATTATGCTAGCTTAATTGATGTGAATTGATTTGCTCTCTTGATTTCTACCCCTCCCCCCAAAATTAACAATATATTTGTCAAAGAAAATAGAGCCCATGGAACATAAACATTTTGGAGTTTGGCTTTTTCTCCCCCAGGTTAGGATTTCTTGGACTGTTGCATATGGAGGTTTTCAACCAGCGACTGGAGCAAGAATATAATGCTTCTGTTATTTTGACAACCCCTACTGTTCCATATAAAGCAGTTCTTTCATCAGCAAAATTGATAAAGGTAACTTGTGAGCCAGCATACAAGGGAAAACTAAATAAATGTGTGTACATGTGCATGCAGAATACAAGAGAAACATTTTAGTACACCAGTAGCTAACTAGTTATTAAAACTAAGTATTTCTGGATTAGTAGTAATAAAAGTTGAATTACCTTATGATGGAGAAGTTGAGAATAATTCATGCAGTATTTTTCTTAACCTGATAAAATTGCCACATTATTGCTAGTCTTTGACTGAGGGTAAAAAGTAGAATTAGTACTGAAAATACTGTTCTAAATTCAGCACAAAGAGTAAGAATATAACTTTGGTCATTATGAAAATTGAAATATTCTACATGGTTGTTAACAGTAGCTTGTATTCCATCTCAGTGGCAATCTGATCATTTTAAACATATTTACTGTGGCATCTGTAAATATTTCCTGACAAAATTAACTTAGGAAACTACTTACAGTGCATTATAAGGGGTAGAGTAAAATGTATTCTTATATGAAATGTGTTTAGTAAATGCCAATAACCAGAATATATTAATAACTGTTATTAATATTAAATTATTACAATTGGAGAGGGGTTTTTTTGTTTTGTTTTCTTTTTTTTAATCTAAAGTATGTTAGGATAATATTCTCATCTTTAGGAATTCTTTTGTTTTCATTAATTCCAACACATTCAGTAACAAAATAAATTCTAACATACAATATAATTAACAGTAAATCTTAAAGCATGGTAATTGTTAAGATATCTTTAGTAATTGGTGATTTTTCTTATTTTTAGGAATACAGAGAAAAGGAAATTACAATCATCAACCCTGCACAATTTCCTGATAAGTCAAAAGTAACAGAATATTTGGAGCCAATTGTTTTGGGTACCATTATCACGCCAGATGAATATACTGGAAAAATAATAATGCTTTGCCAGGTATAAATATAAGAGAGGTTAATGCAGAAGTAAATTTTAGTCTTCTCAAACAGTGGTACCCAGCTTGGGTTTTGAACAGTTTCTCTCTATAGAGCACATTGAATTTAAAGAAATTTTCATGGAGATCTATACGTGTATATGTAGATACACATAATTAAATTATTTAGATTTTTAAGAAGGTAAAACCAAAGTTTTTGCTCATTTCTGTTTACTGAATTGATATTTTAGCCTAAAGAAAATAAATTTGATGCCTTTTTATCCTGAGTATCTAAAAGCATAATTTCCCTTAGCCTTTTTGAGTATTTGAAATTGAATATTGTTTGAAAGATACTTATAATACTTTAGAGACCTTTCATTGGAAGGTATTCCCCATTTTGCTTTGGTTTTTGCCACATTGTAATAACTTATTTAATCCATAAATTTGATATAATCATAGTTCTCAGAAAGTACATATTTGAAATATTCTGACATATTGGAAAGAACTCTCAAATGATTCAAATGATGACTAGTAGACTTGTATTTTAATTCTCTTGTCACATGAAAAATTTAACTTTGGTCACTTAATTTCTCTGGACCTAAATTTCTATTATTTGCATAATAAGAAATTAGAACTTTGACTTTATCTGTAGCTAATTTGATTTATTGTTAAATGAAAAAATTCTATAATTAAAAAGATAAAAATGTTAAAGACCAAGGATTAAAACTTTGGTAATAAGTATATTGTAATTGAAATACAAAATGGGGAGTTCCTGTCGTGGCTCAGTGGTTAACGAATCCGACTACGAACCATGAGGTTGTGGGTTCGCTCCCTGGCCTTTCTCAGTGGATTAAGGATCTGGCGTTGCCGTGAGCTGTGGGGTAGGTTGCAGACGTGGCTCAAATCCCACATTGCTGTGGCTCTGGCGTAGTCCAGTGGCTACAGCTCTGATTCGACCCCTAGCCTAGGAACCTCCATATGCCATGGAAGCAGCCCAAGAAATGACAAAGAGACAAAAAAAAAAGAAATACAAAATGGTTCTCCCTGTATTATAAATACTGGTCAGAAGTTTTTACTAGACTATAAAATAATTCCTTCGTTCTGGCCTCTCTTTAGTAGGATTTGTAAGGAAATTGTTAAGTTGAAGATTGACTTCTGTGTTCATTAAATAAGTCATTATTTCAATAGGTTGTCATTAAATACATTTCTTTCTTCCCTTTTCAGGGCAGAAGAGCAGTTCAGAAGAACATGATGTATATCGATCAAACTAGAGTGATGCTTAAATATCTCTTTCCTTTGAATGAAATTGTGGTAGATTTTTATGATTCTTTGAAATCCCTCTCTTCTGGATATGCCAGGTAAAAATTCAATGGGAAACTCAGATACCTGGACAATTTTTTTGAACTATTGACTAGCAAGAATACACTAATACAGCACTTCCTTATCCTCAGTGCTTCTAAAGATGGTTAAGAATCACACTGTAAAGTTAGAAAAGCTTGGGGCAGCCTTAATAGTGTTAACAGAGTAATTTGGTTAATGAAAGAAGGAATTCCTTTGATTCATCAAACTGTTACTCCTCTCTTAATGACAAAAATTTAAGTGCCCTTTTCATGGGAAGAGTTATACTCCTATGTGTTGATTAAAAATTATACATAATTTGAAAAAGTTACTGAGTGACTCTTATGACTCAGTGGCACTTTTAAAATGTATTCGTGTGTTACATAATCCTGGGAGCATCTGTGTATATTGGGAAAATAGAAGTACATATTTAGTCTGTAGAAAGTGCTGGCTATGCCCCAGTGTTTGAGAACACTTAAGTAACATGTTCTTCCTAGGAATAATTGAAAGCCATTATTCTATCCCATAGGAGTACATGGAGGAATAGTGTAAAAAAACTGAAGAGTTAATATTAAATAACAAAGAATTCCGTGTATAGCAATTTGGAATTTTTTTGTTAGGGCAAATATCTCTAGATGCCCTTAATATCCTAAAATCGTAACATTACTGGGTAGCATATATTAGAGTATGAAATATAAAACATAATGGTGGTAAGTTGAGAGAAAAATGAATGTTCATATCTGTAAAACACATGCACACATGAATATGCATGCACATTTAAAATTCACAGAGAAAATTCCCAGTTTTCGAAGAACATGCTATACTGACCTGGAAGTTTACTTTATGAAATGAGTTTTTTAGTGAAGAGGGTCAGCATGACTCATGATACAAAGGAATCTTTATGTTTATTTGTGTTGAGAGTTTATATTTTCCTGTTAGGTCACTCAGTTTTTTTCTGTGTCTTCTTTCAGACAAGACCTCGAGCAAATAAGTAGCAATATGATTTAAAATAAAACAAATTGAGGCAGCATGTTGTTAAACAATTACTGTAATTTAAAGAATAATTACTAGTGTTATAAACACTTTTAGCAAAAGTCTGAATTCTAGTGTGCATTTGGGTACCACTTTCTGACTTAGGTGGTCTTAAAATCTTTTAACGTGGAAGCTTAAATATATGTCACATTTAGTGATAGAACGTGGTTTATTTTAAACTAAGTAAAAGTAAAATAATTCTGGGTTCCAGAATTAAGGTAATTTCATATTGTTAAGAATGCATGTGGATATTTTTTCGTATTCTAAAAACCTATAAAATTTTGGCATCACAGAACATTTTAAAGCTGTAAATAAGGTGAAAACCTAGGGACTATGTCTTTGTCTTATCTCTCTATTTTGCATAGTACTTAACATGGTACCTTTATGTAGTACATGCTTAATGATGTTTGTTGAAAAAAGGATTTGGCAACAATTTAGGCAGTAGTCTATTTTTATTTATTTATTTATTTATGTCTTTTTGCCTTTTCTAGGGCTGCACCCATGGCACATGGAGGTTCCCAAGCTAGGGATCTAATTGGAGCTGGAGCCGTCGGCCTACATCAGAGCCACACAACGCTAGATCCGAGCTGCGTCTGCAACCTACACCACAGCTCATGGCAACGCCAGATCCTTAACCCACTGAGCAAGGCCAGGGATCAAACCCGCAACCCCATGGTTCCTAGTTGGATCCGTTAACCACTGAGCCAGGATAGGAACTCCCAAAGTAATCTATATTTAGAGACTACTAATAAATAATCTCTTTTTAGAGAGAGGTCACCTTGTGACTTTCCTGCTGAAAACCTTTAGAAGCCAAACACTTGCAACTCTAGGCACTGGTTTGTTTTAAAATTAAGGCAGTAGGGGGAGTTCCCATAGTGGCTCAGTGGTTAACAAACCCAGCTAAGGCATTAGGATACAGGTTTGATCCCTGGCCTTACTCAGTGGGTTGGGGATCCTGCATTACGGTGAGCTGTGATGTAGATTGCAGACGTGGCTCGGATCCCTAGTTGGCTGTGGCTCTGGCATAGGCCGGGAGCACAGCTCTCCGGTTCGACCCCTGGCCAGGGAACGTCCATGTGCTGAGGGTGTGGCCCTAAAACGACAAAAGACAAAAAAAAAATAAAATTAAGGCAGTAGGAATACACACATTTTTGGCAATAATTACAAAGACATATAAGCATAATTGAAGTTTTCGTTCTCATCAGATTTCAATTTGTAAGTTAAACCTGCCTGCTTTGATTAGCATTGTAAGCTTTGACCATATTGGTAATAGGAATAGCTAACACTTACTAAATGCTCATATGTGCTAGGCTGGCTTTGTTCTTAACGCTTTTTAAGTACTAGGCAATGTTCAGGTGATTTACATGTATTCATTTCGTCCTCAAAAAAGCCCTGTGAAGGTTCATACTGAAGAGCCATTCCAGAAGTCTCATTTATTAATGGCTGTTTATCACTGACATATCATTTATTTAACTAGTAATAGGAAACTAAACAGAAACCCAACTCATGAATGTGAGAAAGACTCACTAGTATATAGTCTACCAGCCAGCCAGCTGCTAGGAGGGAACATTGGGAAGATGGCATTTGCGTTCAGTGATCCATCCTCCCAGCCTTGCTTAACAGTTTTTTTTTCCTTCCTCAGTAAAGCATGTTCCCTTTTGTACCTCATTTCATATATGTAAAAAGATGAGGGAGTTTGTTCCTTACTATATGGTCATTTAGATCCATTCATCTGAAATGTCTTTTGTAATATTTTGTTGGAAAATTAGATCTTTTGGGGGGAGTATGGGAGGAGGTAGAAAAGATATTCTGAAAAGAAAAAATATGTAATCTCTTGGAAAATAGAATGTTTATCTACCACTTGAATTTTTTTCCTTGTTAGTTTTGATTATGAAGATGCAGGCTACCAGACTGCAGAACTTGTAAAAATGGATATTCTGCTGAATGGAAATATTGTAGAAGAGCTAGTAACTGTTGTACACAAGTAAGTTGCATAGAAACTAATTACAGAATGTGAAAGTAACCACTTTTGACATATTTTTATTTAATGACTGGTTGCTTATTTTTATTTGACAGCTACATTTTGAAAACTTAAAGGTAATTAAATTTCCAGGTACTAGTTTTTCCTTCCATTCTTTTTCCTTGCTTCTCTTTCCAAATTGTTAAAAGGAGAATAGAATTACAATAAACAAAAAGAGTAATGTCATGGAAAGAAATGTTTACCTTATTATCAGGTAAGAAAAAATAAAAATGTTTTTTAAACTTTGATAGATTTAGAATAGAAAACAAAAGGTTTTATTTTCATTAAAAATTTTATAAAAATGAAAAATGAAAATCCCCTTTTCTGTAATAGATCATGTTTAAGAAATAGTGGATTGGTTAAAATAAATTGTGGAGCACCATATAATCTATCATTTTAAGCCATTACAGTTATATTGTAGGGAGGAATACTTAACGTAAAATTGTCTATTAAGTAGAAAGATAGAATATAACATAAACACTATCATCCAAACTGTAAAAACAATCAATATGTATGCAGAAAAACAACTGCAAGGATGGATTTATGTTTAACATAAATATTGTAAAATGTTTAACAGTGGTATTCTATAGGTGAGGGAAGGGCATCAAGAGTGGTTTTATTCTCTAATGTATGTTTCTGTAGATTTTTCTGTAAGAGATTATGTTATTTTTATAATCACAAGAGGTCATATATGATCCGGCAATAAAGTAGTGTTTATGATAAACAAGTTATATTTGCCTCTCCTTAATAACCTTTGCTTTGATAATGTGTATCAACCAGAAAGCTACTTTAAATATTCTTATTTAGGGTTTATGAATAGTTGCATTTTTTTCCATCTCAGAGACAAAGCATACTCTGTTGGCAAAACCATATGTGAACGTCTGAAGGATTCTCTTCCAAGACAGCTGTTTGAGATAGCAATTCAAGCTGCTATTGGAAGTAAAATCATTGCAAGAGAAACGTGAGTTGAAATTCATTTTTGTTTCCTGGTTGTTGTTAGCAATGATATACCTAGAAAGTTAAAAAATATTAAAAAAAATTTAACTCTACATTGTCCCAAGATTTATTACTATTTTAGAAACATCAGTCTCTTAATTTGACTAATTTGAGTGATGACTGTTACTTTGAATTACTTAAATGACAGTATGGGATGGTAGTTATTTATAGTTATCAGTATAATGTATATGAGTTTGAGGAATTTTATTTCTGCTTGTTTTATTGAATGACACCACTGAATTTTCTGGTTAAGGAATTTCTGTAAAGTTTCTTATAATTTGTTTTATCCCTTCAAGTAGATTATAAACTAATAGGAACAGGAATTAAAAAGGTTTCAGAGATAGGCTTCTAAAAGCCCCCCCCCCCCCAAAAAAACCCTAAATTATGATTTTTGCTTGAAGCATATGATTTTTTGCTTGAGCATTTGCTCAGAGCTAGTCAGGTTCTAAATTGGAAAGTTGGGAGAGGAATGCTGACAACATGTTAGGCTTTGGGGTTGTCAATAGTCTTGGGATAAATTTAATGCCTGTATTTGCAATGAACTTCATTTTCTATACTATATTTTACTTTAGTTAGTTATTCTGTGTTTCATGACTACCCAGATATTAAGCAGGGTAGAGTTTATAGTCAATATCCAGAAAACTACAATTTAAAATAGTTAGTGGATAATCATTCAAACATAAGTTTGTTAAGGTAGAGAATACCTTAAAGAAAAAGAAGAGATTTATTTTCTTACGGTATACAAAAAAGTAGAGCTGTTTTCAAATTTTTGATCCTCTAAATTTCTCAGCTACAACATAGAAATGGATTTGTTTATAGCTGCTTGAATGAATATATTAAAATTATTTAGTTGCCCCTGAAATGGGTTTTATAAAATACCTGTTGTTTGTATTCCTAGTCACTCTTGACCCACATTTGATATAGTAATGAGATAACTTTCAGTAATTTGGGAAGCAGTAGTGACAGTAGTATTTTTAGGTTGAGCTGGAAGTGACCTTATATAATCAAGGTCATACCATGCATTAATTTGGCATCTTTAAGACTGCCCACAAGCCTTGATTTTTTTCTGTTCTTAATAAAGCCTGTATTGATATTCATATTGAATTAATTTTCTATTGTATTAAAATACATGAAAATAAATACAAGAGCATTTGAGCTAATTATTTGCTAATGGCAATTTTATGTAAGTATGACCTGGTCTTAGTATCTTTAGTAAAGGGGAGATTATTTTTGAAAATGAGTACTTTTAAACAGTATAATTCAAAGTTACCTACTTAACGCAAAATTTTCTTTTTTACAGTGTGAAAGCCTATAGGAAAAATGTTTTGGCCAAATGTGTATGTATCTACATGTGTTCTACTTTGTAATAATGTATTTATTTTATAAGCTTAAAATCAAAAAGGGTATAAATATATTGGTTTTTGTTGTTGGTTTTTATAATACCTTTTTTTTCATCTGCACATTTTCTTTTCAAATAGGGAAATTTCAGCTTGACTTTAATGATAGCAATTCATTTTGATCACATTCTTAAATACTTTCCTGTCTTATAAAAATTTCCTTATATGCAACTAAGAACATTTTTTTAACAGTTATGATCAGGATAACATTTTATTCATTTAATTTCTAAGGAGAGATTGTGAAGACAATACTGTCTTACAGTGGGAGTTGAAATTGAAATCCATCTCTCTTACATTTTATCTATTAAAAAAAAAGTCTGCTATTTTATCTATTAAAATAAAAAGATTCTTATTATGAGAATTAAATGGTAAATTTTCTAAACCCTTAGCATAGGGACTGACACATGTAATCCTATGTGGGTTTCTGTACTAGGCTACAGCTTTACAATCCAAAATTTCAAACACTTGAGTCAGTAAGGAGATTGATAACTTTTCCTTAACATGCATATTACAGCAATTGATTTCCTTGAGGATCTTCATTTCCATCCAAAAAAAAAATAAAGACTTTATCATTCTTTGAGAAGATAGTAAAATTAGGATCTGCTAGGAGGGGGATTGGAGGTAACTTTGCAGATGTCTGCTTCACAGATAATAATTGTAAAGTTGTTGTAATTGTATTAATGTTTCTAGGTAATTGTAAGATTGTTTTTCTGTGGAGTGATTTGGACTTCCAATTCTTAAAAATATTTTTCAGTACGGTGGTGATATTACCCGAAAAATGAAACTTTTGAAGAGACAAGCAGAAGGAAAGAAAAAACTGAGGAAAATTGGCAACATTGAAGTTCCAAAAGATGCTTTTATAAAAGTTCTGAAAACACAATCTGATAAATGATGGGGATATATACGTTTCATAAATTAAAAATTGTGTATCTTTTAATTTTTCTTAGTAATTTATAATATGTTGAAAACAACAGAATTAAAATTAAAATTTTTTTTTGTTACTTTCAAGGTTTTCAGTCTTGGGGTTTTTTTTTTTTTTTTGGCTGCTCCTGCAACACACACAAGTTTCTGAACCAGGGATCGAATCTGAGCCACAGCTGAGGCAGGGCAGGATCCTTAAGCCACCACACTACAGTGGGAACTACAGGTTTTCAGTTTTAAATAACTTCTTGGCTTTTCTCTGAGAATAGTGGGTAGTTAAGAGTTTAGATTCTGTAGCCGTATTGCCTAGTTTCAGATTTTTGTCCCACCACTCACTAAGCAGTGTGACCTTGGCCAAGTTATATATTACCCTATGTACACTGTAGTAATATCAGGATTATACTGTTACTTCCATGGGCTCTGAAGATTAAAAGAAATATGTTTCAAATATTTAGAAGACTACATGATACATAGTAAGTGTTCAATCTTAATTTGTTTTCAAGCATATTCCTCCCTCACGCTAAAAGGCCCCATACTTAAGATTCTATCTAGTTTCAAGGTAAAATATTTAAAAAGTCACATTAAGTATCAACTTGTTAGCTGGATATATTTAGATGATACATATGAATATATTATTAAAGTCAAATAACATGGTATCTAGACATGCTCTAGTTTTTCCTGTAGAACTTTTATAAACGTTTCTTTGAAACTAGACAGTTTACATATACATAAAAGTTAAAATAAGGGTAGAACAAAATAGTCAAAAATACCCACAAAATAACTTGTGTTTTTTTTTTTTTTTCTGTAACATGTAGTTTAAGACTTAATCTCTACTTGGTGAGAATATTCCGTGTCATTGGTTACCTCCGTTCTTGTGTTTAAAATGGGTTAAAATCTTTTTATGCAAAAAAGAGAGGGGTAGAGTGCTCTCTTATTTCTGAAGATTAAAATGAACTTTTGTAAAGTAATGTTTCTCATATGAGCAGCTGTTATTAATGATGGTTTAATAATTACTAATGACAGTATTTGATAATCTAGGTTTCATAATTGAGGAGACTGAGCTTTAGAGTAGATAAGTAACTTACTTAAGGTCACATAGCCAGAAAATGGCTGTCTTACTTCAAACTATGTGCTTTGTTTACTCAGTCAGTAAACACACCAGAGGGCAGACTGTGTTACAGTAAGATAAAATAATTTAGCCATTGATTTTTGTCCTTTACCTTGAATGGAATGAATGAGGTTAAATGTCTATTATGGATAAGAGAATCAGTGATAAACTTTATACAGTTATTATAATTATAAACTCAGTAGGGATTTACTTAAAATTTTGTATGGAGGTTAAATAATCTGTGGCTTAATCCTTAGTCACATGAATTAGCCAACTGTCTTTCCTGTTTCTTCTAGTTCTAGTATAACAAATGAATTAGGAGATCTCCCAAAAACAGTATTTTGGAAAATGGCAGTATTTTTGAAACCAGATAAGCATTTTTAAATAGTTTTTAAGACAAGATGTTCTGTTCTACCCTTCCCGCCAGGGGAAAGTTAAGGCTGGTACCTGGCACGTAGTGTGATCTGCTATTTAACATCTGTGCCTTATTAGTATGCTTACAGTTTAGACACATGTTTTTTTCTCTAACCTCTGACTTTTTAGGAAAATTTTATTTGTAGTAATAGTACAAAAAGTATTTTTCTGATTTTTTTTTTTTTTTCCAGCATACTCCTAAGTTCTCTCCCCTGGCCACTCTCTGAACATGATTTCAAGTTGTGTGTCCCCCAGAGGACCTTATATTATGAAGATTTGGGGGTACATTAAAATAATGTAAACTATTAGAATAGCCACCATTTATTGAATTTACTACTGTTGACAGGTAGGATTCAAACAGTGGTTTCTTTCTGCTACAGTGCTTTCTTTCCTTTTGTGGAGATATCTTCAGTAAGCTTGTTTCTGTGCTTAACAGGACAGCTTAGCTCCTGAGTTAGCGTGCCAGTGGCCAGAAAGCATTTTGGTGTGGACCTAGAGAACATGGACTCCACAGTGAAGAAAACGAGATCCTTTAGACTTTGTTTCAGCTAGCACATTTAAAGCATAGAAATAACAGCTGAACCGTGCACCAAGACAGTTTAGCTTTTTCACTGACACTGTGACCTTCTAATGTAGTCTGCAATAATCAATACTTTATTATCAGTTATAAGACTGGGAGATGATACTGATTTCACTGGTTATTCAAAAACCATTTATAATACTTAAGGCTCTTAGAACTTTATTATCTAGAATTAAAGCAGTATATTTTATCCTAATACTTGTACTTATTTTTATTATTTTTTAAATTTGGTTGCTATTTAAGTATTTTAAGGACTGTAACTGCAAACACATTTCAATTACATAAGCAGTTAAGCAGGTATATAAGTGATGCTTCTACTAGTTGGACTTAAACAAAAGATACAGAGGAAAAGGAACATTTTTTTCTTTTTACTCCCCAAGCAGCAGAACTAAGAAATAATAGGCAGAGACATTGTCTTTTAACTTAAGTCTTCTAATCGCATGATGACAGCAAATAAAAAGTAAAGGCAGGCTCATAGCTACTATTAACTGTTAGAATCTTTCAGATGCATGTGTTCACTTTCACGTCTAGAAATAAAATTTAGTAACTTTTGCTTATTATAAGCTTTATTTGAGTTAAAGATAGAAAACAAGGGAGTTCCCGTTGTGGCTCAGTGGAAACAAATCTGACTAGGAACCATGAGGTTGCAGGTTCAATCCCTGGCCTTGCTCAGTGGGTTAAGGATAAGGCTTTGCCCTGAGCTGTGGTTGTAGGTCGCAGACACAGCTCGGATCTGGGCTTGCTGTGGCTGTGGTGTGGGCTGGCAGCTGTAGCTCCCATTCAGTCCCTAGCCTGGGAACCTCTGTATGCCATGGGTGTGGCCCTAAGAAGAAAAAAAAAGATAGAAAACAATATATTTTTATTTGCAATTTAATGATGCAAGTTGTTATGGCAATCTAAAATAGTTTACAGTAATTCCTTTTATATTATACTTCATCATATTATCCTTTTAAACATTAATATGTAAGGAATAAAGCTAATCATTTATGAAGTTTAACAATAATCAGAAAATTTACTTCAAAAAATCTTCCTTAAGTGTGTTACTAGGTATAAAGCTCATAATTGCCAAAATACTTATATGAGGTGCATGAACCCAAATCATTAAATAAAAATAAGAGCACATTTGTAAAAAAGTGCTATAGAAGAAGGTGCACAAAAACATGCACTTACACATACTTTTCAAAAGGGTGTAAACTGTATTGTTAGGCACAGCCATATCTTCATATTTTCTATATCAACAATTTATAGCAGGACTTTTGATGTCCAGATGCTACTGCAGGAAGATGACTAAGGCAACCACGTGCAGAAAGCTTGTGTGTGATAAGAGAAAATATAAAGATAGCATTCCAGAAGCCTTGCAATGACAGTTGCTTGATACCTGAAAGGCTTGGAGTGTCTTCTGTATTAAAAAAAATTGAATCTAATAATGCCAATTTGAGTCATAGGAATGGTACTTGTAGAGAATCTTCACCTTTAAAATTACTTGAAATTTGTAAACAGGCAGACATTTCATTTCTGTGCTGTTTTATGTGGCTTCTGTAACAGCTGACAGTTGTGAGAGCCAGGTACTTCTCAACCCTAGTATAAAATGGATATTCTAAATATGGAATGTTTAACATATAGATATTAGACTTCAAAAAAATGACAATATTCAAAAATTCCCCAAGTTTTTATCATATTGCATAGCTGAAAATTCATCTATATATGAAAGTATACTGTTCATTCAAGCAGAATTTTGATCCAGTCTCCTTCAATTTCCTTCTTTCATACTGTATAGTGGATCCACAAGTTTATTGTGCACATGCATTAAACCTTAAAGAAAAAAAAAGCACAGTTCTAGTTGTATTTCTAATTTTGAACTAAATCTCATTTACTGAAAAAAAAGAATAAGATACAAGTATCTTGCTTCCCCTCTAATATAAAATAGTTAAATTTATTGAAGAAATGCAAATAAAAATGTTTCAGAACATTTAGTTTTAACTACTTTAGGAAGTATCAGTTATTTATGAAACTGTAGTACTAATTACGTCTAAAAGTCTGGTATTTTTTTTGTTTATGTATTTTCATCTTCCTCCAACTCCCATCCCACATCCATGACATGCAGAAGTTCCCTATAGCAATGACAGTGCCAGATCCTTAACCTGCTGAGCCATCAGCGAACTCCCTGAAAGTCTGTTGCATCTGACTTTGGCAGATAATCCACCAGACTCCCAACAAGGAACTCAGAACTACTGTTAGACTAGTTATCCAACATACTACCTTATACATTCACCTGGAAAATTATTTTCCACTATTCTGACATGTGTATTTACAACAGAGGTTGTTTACAAGCCACATAGAGAGTTTACTAAAACAAGTAGAAGATAACCTATGTTAAATACTGATTTCCAAGTAAATTTTCGTTTCATCTTATAATTGGTATGCTTGTAAATTGTCCTTACTAAAGCCTCTTAGGAAATATCTTCTAGTTACTCATGCCTTAATGCATATGTATTGTATTTCTTTGGGGGGGGCGGAAATCATCCCAATTAATGAACTAAAGATTTTATATTTTGGAGATTTAAAAAGTTCACTTTACCAGGTTGTTAAGAACATGGAGGCTAGGGAAAGGGATTCATAACGTGGTTTTCTTAGGAAATGGGATTAATGGATCGAGGAGACCGGGTACGTGTTAGTAAGAAGGTGTTTTGTCAGAAAGGCTGAAGAAGGGTTCTGAAATCCAAACTGTAACAAGACCCCCTTTTAAGAGGTAAGTAAAGGGACATGCAAAGAACACTAAAGTGTATCTGTAGCAGGAGAAAAAACCAAGAGTGGAACAGTCTTGAGGGGAAAGAGAAATATTCACTAGTGTAATTGAAAGGATTCTAACTATTCAATAGCCTACTTCAGTGTCTTGATTAGCACTTCAGACTTATTAACAAGGTTCAGATCCATATTTCCCCTCTAAACCATTTCTTTAAAAATCTTGGTATGTGGTGCTACCCTTCAATGAACTGCTAAAGCCAGACATCTGAAATTCTGTAATTTTTTTTTCTTTTTTAATTCAGCAGCACTGGTTGGCACTACTTTCAAAATATATCCCAAGTTAGCTACAGTTCTTCATCTCCACAGCTACTGTCCTAGTCAAAGCCACTTTCATCGCTAATCTGACTACCAACACTCTACTTTCATCATTTTTCTCTGTTCTGTCATATAGTTTTTGCACAGCAGGCACTATGGGTTGTTTTTTTTGTTTGTTTTTTAAAAAACAGAAACTAGATTGTAACATTTCCCTACTTAAAATTCTTGAATTGCTCTAGTTACTTAGAAAATAATTTAGGTTTTATTCTACTGTCTTTGTTTATCCTTCTGATCTGACATCCTCTCACTTTCCCAGTATTCCCTTTTGTTACACTCAACCCTGGCTTTGTTGCCAATAACTCAGAAAGACTAAGCCTGTTTCCAGTGCAGGGTCCTTACACTTGATATCTCATTCAATCTGGAATGCTCTTCTCCCTGAGCAAGGCATGATTATCTCCTTTTGCCTTATCAGGTCTCAACCCAAATGTCATCTTACAATGAATTACTATTTATCTTTCTTTAGAGCAATTTTCACTCTTAGAAAATATTTTTCCTCCCATGTTCCAGGTCTAGGACCTTATTAAGTTCACTGTTCTAAGTCCTGGGCCTATAAAGGTCATGACATGGTGGAAGATCAATAAAAATTTTTTCAAAATCTGAAGGTTCAGAGAGATGGCCTCTAGCTTTTTTTTTAATTTAAAATGAATCTAGAATATCTATTGTTAAAAAGGAGAACATGGAGACAGATCCTTAAGACTGAAAAGCATCAAGGGCACTGGCAGAATGACTAGACATGAAAGGATGCTTAATGATTAGTATAAGTTTAGGATCTTGGAGGTAGAACTGTGGAGGGACAGAAGTTAAGCCTTCCATGCAGCACGAGGGACAGAAGGGACAAAAGGTTAAAGTGAGTAATAGGAAGAGTTTGAAGACAGCAAAACAAGCACAACTAACCCGGTAAATGAAAGGGGTTTTGTATAAAAAGTACTAAACAGTCTAAAGGCACCTGATTGATTCTGCTTCCACCTCAGGTGTATGGCAGTCATTTAGCTATCTGGCCTTATTTATGAAATGGAGTAATAACCTCAGCTCAAAAATTCAAAATAGAAAGCAACTCACCCAAAATAGCGTATAAAAGTCTTACAAGGATGTTAGGTATATATGTATTAAATAATGTCATATAATCTCTAATACTTGAAGGTTTCTATAGTGACAGTTCCCTAAAGATATACAATCCTCCCTTCCATGCTTACTAGTGGCTTTGAAGATAAAAAGCCAATGATAAAAATCCATGAATATGTAGACAAACCAACAAATACTTCATTCATTAGACTGTTTTATGCAAACTATCCCTGAGGCTGGATTTGAAATACAGTGATTTACTGGCATTTGTTCTTTGCTGAAAAAATGTTAATACATAAAAATATTTTTCTCAAGGCTAATAACCCCTCTCCTCCAATACTTTTTTGGTGCTATTAAGGCTGCTGTTAATTACGTATCTTCATAGGGAAGAGACTAGCTCTTGGGTGTTCAAATGCAAGAATTCTAAGAGAAGCCAGGACAGAATTAATCTACAAGCCTTCCGTCTGTGAATATTCTCTGTGTTCTTCATAGAACCTAGTTTTAAACTGCACTGGCCCTTTTACATTTGGGCTATGTTCCAGTACTGAGATTCCCAAGGTTAAAAAGAAAATCCAAGGTACTACCATTATTTAAAAAGTTAAACATTCCATACTTAAACATAACAAAAGAGTTAAATTTTGAATGCAGGAAAAATAGAGCAATAAATACTGAACCATTCTGACTTGCAAACTGATGACAATTAGACGTCTTCTTGGAAAGCAATCAAGTGTATCATGAACTCTTAAGTAGAGCTAGAGAAGGTTCAAGGAATTCTCAAATCTCTCCAGTTAATATACAAATGTGTGTGTACATATGTGTATACACACATGTGCATTTTTTGAAGACAGTCTGTTCACCAAATTCTCAAACTGGTCCATGACCCAAAAATGATGGAAGGCCACTGACACATCCTCATTTGCCTTTTTGTTCTTAATTTATACATTCCCTTTTGTTTTTAATGTATAAGCTAGCCCCACTATATCAATATATTTTGTTCCCTATTCTACTGAGGAGCCTTTTCTGCTACCGTGTTAGCTCATCCTTACATCTGTGCTGTTGATTATGCTACTTCCTTCTAATCTAAATGGGATTCATCTTCCACAACTCTAGTCCCATCACCTCAAAGTTTTCTTCAACTACTACTATAAAAATCTCTCCTTTATTTAATATCCCTTGGACTTCACAATGATTTACATTAAATTTAGCATGTAAACTAAAATGATACCATCCATGTAGTGTGTTCATCCATCTACCTGCCTAATTACCTACAGTTTTCAAATGTCTGCAATGTACTACATACGTACACCTTGACATGCTGAACTAATGCAGTGAACCAAAGCTAAAGTTCCTACCTCCATGAGCTACATTTTATTTTCTTAAATCACTTAATGAGCCACTTTTTATGAAGAATGCCAACTACTTTCAGGCAGGGATACCTCGTTTAACTAATACCACTTAACACAATATACTGGAAGACACTGTAACCCATTTTCTTGGCTGATGACACAAGTTGAAAACATAATTTATCTTTACCAAAAACAGTAATTTTTTAATACTGCACAAGTTATCTACTAATGAAAAAAATTACCAATTTTTTTAACCAATGATCTCCAAACAGAACCAATCTTATTTAAAACAAGATTTAACTAAAAGGTTTAATCCATTTTCAACAACCAGTATGTAAGAAGCAGTGAAATGGAGATTGGAAAGGCCTGAGAGAGCACAACAAAGACAACGGTAATCTCATCCATATGGTGTAGAAGAAGTCTTCTAGAGTATCAGCTCTTAGAGGATTATCTACTTGATATAATTCATCTATCATTTGTTTAAAGCTTTGGCCATGGAAGGAATAGATTAAGAGCTTAAAAATACACAACTTAAAACATTAGGATAAACATTAAAAATCCAGTTCCTTCGTAAAGTTTTTTAAAAAAATCAAGCCTTGGCTATAACCTATATTTAAGACAGAGCTAGTTCCAAACTAGAAATTATTTTGGAAATTTTAGTACTGCTTTTATATTTCAAATTACTAAGAAGCTAGCAGTTTTCAGTTTAATTTGGTGTATTTATGGCTTGCTGGAAACTTGTAATTTAACTAATAAAATTTGGAAGTAATCCAAGTATTTAAAAAGGAAACATTTAAGTAAAATATATGTATATTTTATAGCCATTAAAAATACTTTTGAAGAATAATAAAATGGGGAAATGCTCACAGTAGATAAGTGCAAATTCAGAACTCTATACATATGATCAAAATTTCATTTAAAATATTAGACTTTTTCACTATTTGTCAAACTTCATATGTGTATCACCTTCAAAATTTTTTGATACACATACATTTAAATGAACTACAAATTACTGGTTTCCTTTAAATCGACTTAAAATTTTCAAGTTATACACTATCTCATGAATATGAGATGTTAAAAACTCTAAGACACACTATTTAGTAGTACTATATTATGTACTACTAAGAAAAAACTGCTACCAGGTCAACTATATTATGACACTAATTTTAAACATATCCCAATTTTATATGAGATAAATGTGAAAAAAGACGTCTTAGAGGTGGTAAACATATGGTAATTTCTTCAGCTTTGTCAAATCAATGATATCCATGAAATACAGGTTTGATTGGTTCAGTACTTTTTTTCTAATATGCATTAAACACCTAGTTAGAGTAAAAAGATTAAAAATATATTTTCATTCACATAATGTTAGCAGTACACATACTAAATACTTTGTGAATTACTGACCTGTATGTATGACTGATTACATAATATTTTCATGTTAGCTACACAGATACACGTGCTCTTGTAAAGATTACCTATTTATACAATTTTTTATGTGTTTATTTACATGCGAAGTTGACTCTTAGGCAGGGAATGGCTTGCAAACTTGAGTGTAGTCAAAAGTTTTCCTTGAAAATCTCTTAAACAGCTATCACATCAAGTATATGTGGTTTTATATGTGTGTGTATGTATGTATGTGTGTGTGTGTGTGTGTGTATAACCCAGTACAGTAAGGTTTAAAAATTACTGAACTAGACTATGGGAAGAAGCAAAAGGAAAATAAACATGCAGAAGTCTTGGCAATCAAATTCTTCCTTACTTGTAGAATTTACTCCATACTGTTTGACATTTAGTCATTATAAATTTAATATATGGGGATAATTATTTGAAATTGTGACAATTTTATGAGAGTGGGCAACCCATCTTATGCCCTGATTTCATTCTAAATGTAGCTGGGGGCATGGGGTGGGACAGGTAAATAATAAAAAAAAATTAAAAGGACATATATTAATTTCCTTTGGGGTTATTATTGTACACACAATATAAAAGTAAAATATTTTATTAAATTTTGGATTTCAAGAAACATCTTGTTTACTGAAAATATAGACTGAAGAGATTTTCTTCAAGAATAAACATTAGGAAACTACTTTGAAAGCTAGTATTCTCTGAAGTGAGACAGTTCTCTTCCTCAGCATAGTACTAGTTTTCAGTGGGCCACAATGCAAGATGTAACTCCACACCCAATTAAGTTTTATTGACATCTGCCATGAAACATTCTCACAGTCTGGTTTTGAAATTTCAGTGCTCACCTTTAAAGTATTTCACAGTTTTAACTCTTAATTCTAAAGTAGCATCTTCATCACATACAAAAATAGTTCGGGGATGCTGCTGGAAAGCTGAAACAGTCCACATGTGATTGACTCCTTCTTCTATTGCTTTGTAGAGAGCAAATGCTTTGTGTGCACCTGTTATAAGGATCATTACCTGAAAAAGCATGAATATTAACTGTTAATTCTTACAACTTGTTCCAAATGACTTAGCGGACCTATTTTTATTTTAAACACAGACTTTAGCACCAATATTTTCCTGTGGGTTAAAATAAACACCTCCATAGTTTAAGGTATTTATTTCTACTCTTTAAGGTAACAGGCAAGTACAAAGTGTATCTCTTCTTCTGGTTGAATAAAGTAAAACAGTATTTTGTCATGGAGTAGTACTGAATCATAATGCCTATGACAATTAAGAGTAAAGACTGATGTGCAGAAGAGATCTGGGAGAATGAAGAAAAAGAAACTAAAGAGCTGTTTTGCAAAAGCAGTTACAGATCAAGAAAGAATTTCTATAACCAGGAATGATACACCAGTCTGCTCTAGTCCAGATAAGCAACAGACAGGAAAAGCAAAGGCTAAAATAATGGATATTTTAGAAGTAATCTAGGAAAAGGAGCCTAAAGACTGTTTCACTGCATATGTGCAATGTAAAAGAGTTTTGAGACAAAACTAGATTTAAAGAAGGATTCAGAATCTACTTAACTGCAGGAACTGTCCTTTAAGCACTCACAACGGAGACCACCCTTATGTACAGAAAATCCAAGCTCCTGGTCCTAAAGCCCTAAACAGTGTATGAAATAATTTAAAGAACACGCAAAGGTGAGTGTACAGGTGTTTGAATGAATCTACCATTTTTGACAGTAAATCAATCCCATTTAACAAATTAGTTTATGTAATCAATCTTTCAGTATTTTTTTCTCACTACAATAGTTAACTAAAAAATGAATGTTGAGGTGGTTGTAATTCTAAAATATCTGTAACAAATAAAAATTCTATCTTTCATATTTTATAACCAGACCTTATTAATGAAAGATTAATCTTAATTAAAGATTAATGAACCAGCTATTACTGTACTTCTTTTATATTCATTTTGAAGCTGTTTCTTAATATTAAAGCCCATGGATACATTAAGATATGTATGAATTTCTACTGTTTTTATTGATACTTCTTTTTCTTACATATAGAAATCCAGGCTTAGTGAAGAATTAATATGCCATCACCTATAATTAAAAGCATTCTTTTTAAAATTAACAATGCTTAATATAATAAGGTAAGCACAACACTGATTAATGGATACATCAATTAGTTCTCCTTGCTGAAAATTAATATTTTTTTTTCCTTAAGACTGATACATATGTCACAGAGGAGTTTTTTTAAAAAAACAACTAAACATTTAAGTTCTTTGCTCCATCCTGTCTTCTAATTCAGAATCTTTGGGGTCAGGGTCCCTTTAAGAGATTATCATGCAATCTGGCAGAAGTCCTCAATCTAGCACTTGAAAAGTCTCTAAAGCTACTTTAACACATACTACATTAAATGGGAATATGTAGTCATTGCTGCATGATGGATATTTTCTAAGGTTTAATTTATTTTAGCAGCTCCGAAAAGTGATTTGAACTTAGCACTTTCCTTGATTTATTTCATTCAACTCCTCAAAACAATACCATGAGATAAATGCTATTCTTATTCATATTTTTCAGGTAGGGAACAGATATTCTACAACTTGCCCATGGTCTTGGTAAGGCTACTATATAAACAAGAAGTCTGATTCTAGCGTCCATATCCTTTCAACTACAATAAAACACATACAATCTTTAATTGAGAATTAAGAAGTATCTGGAAAAGAAGAAATTGAAAAAAATACTCTCAGAATATAATCTGATGTGGGTAATATGTGATTAGTTCTACTCTGTTCCACTATTCTCAAAGACAGTATTCCTCATATCCTGAAAAAGTTCTAGAGTAGCTCCTCTCTGAAACCAAGTCTTAAGGATAAACTGAAAAGGGGACATTTCAGACAGTAATGGGGAGGTCAATTAAAAGCTAGAAGTTTGGTAAGGCTGGAGCACAGGTGACTGATTTGATGTGAAGAAACTGAGGATGATATATTTTTTGAGCTCAGATAATTTTCATGGAGAGTGTTGCTATTCACCAAGGGAGGGAAAGACAATTCTGATAGAAAAGAAGATTTAAATTTTGAAAGTTTAAGGAGTCAGGTGGATATATGAATTCCGAAGCTTCAGAAAAAAACTGGCTAAAGATACATGTTGGTAGTTAGCACTGCATTCAGAAGAGTTGATCTTTTTAGAATAGTAATAAAAATACTGAGAACAGAGTTCTAAAGTGTGAGTGCTACTGATGAGTTAATTTAAAAAAAAAAAACAAAAATAAAAACACAAACAAGAAAAGGTAATGTATAAGACTGCCCAAAAGTATACAGGGTGAGTATACAGTGCTCGGATGAGAATTTAGAGAACATTCAAAAGTCAGATAGAAGAGCCAGGGAAGCAGTCTGGGAATGGCTGGAAAGAAAGAATAATGGTAGAGTTTTAAATGAGGGAAGAAATAGTTCATAGGAATAGATGATGAAAAGGAGGCTCAGTGGGATAAGATCTGTAGAAATGATGATGGTTTTAACAATAAAGAAATCTCTGGCCAACTGATCTGTAATAAAGGAGGCAAAACTATACAATGTGCAAAAGAGTTTCTTTGTCAATTGGTGCTTGAAAAGGTGGACAGCTACATGTAAATCAATGAAGTTAGAACAAACTCTCACGCCATACACAAAAATAAAATCAGAATGGGAGTTCACTTGTGGTACAGCAGATTAAGGATCTGGCTTGTCACTGCAGTGGCTCTGGGTCGTGGGTTTGATCCCTGATCCAGGAATAAATACATGCTGTAGGCATAGCCCAAAAAAACAAACAAACAAAAAAAACCTCAAAATGGCTTAAAGACTTAAATATAAGACATAACATCATAAAACTCCTAGAAGAAAACATAGGCAAAACATTCTCTGACATAAATCCTTCCAATGTTTTCTTGGTCAGATGAAGCAATGCCTCAAAAGAGATGGTGCACATTTTTTTAGTTTCCAACTTAAGACTTAATTTACTTGAATTCTAAAGATGGCAGTGAGACTGACAAATTACTGAAAGCTAGACAACAATTTATATTGCAAACAGGATACAACCATATCACTTACTCAACTCATAGACATCAAAGGAAAAACTTGAAAAAACTATAATTCTTACTTCTCTAGCATCCATCACAGTTCCCACACCAACTGTTAGAGCCATAGTTGGCACTTTTGATAAATCTCCATCAAAATATTTAGCATTTGCCAAAATAGTGTCCATTGCCAGAGTCTTTAATCTTGTCCTTGATACTAAACTGGATCCTGGCTCATTGAAAGCAATATGACCATCTGGACCAATTCCTTTCAAAAGAAATACATAGACACACATATATACATAAGTAAATAAGGTTTCTCACATAAAGTAAATTAAGGTTTCTCAAAGTTCAACATGATTTTTAGACCAAAGAAACAGTCGTAAATATGCTTACCTTGTTTTATTTCATAGCTGAATCTCTAATGCTGCAGTAAAATATTTGTTCCTGGATTTGACTCAAGTATTTCAATGTTTTCCATATGCACAGCATTGAGCTAGCATGATTCTAACAGCAGCAAAATTAACTATCACTTGCTATTAGAATATTTTATACTTAATAAAGCATTTTCACATTTATCATCTCAAGAACAGATATATTTAACATTTTTCTGATGGAGTCAGATTAGGCCTATCTGTCTCATCTCCCCAACCTTTTTTTTAAGCTTAAAAGGAAACTTTGCTGCTCAAGGATAATATTTGTTCAAGGTAATAATTTAGTAAATATTAAGACAAAACTCAATCTAAATCTTCTGATTCCCAACCCAGTGGTCTCTATATTCACACTTTAACTTGTCTGGTTATAATCTAGATGGGGCAACTATTGGACCTCCCTGTAGTATAGTTTCTGGACTCTAACTACCGGACCTCCCTGTAGTATAGTTTCCTCATTTTAAAAATGTCTAGATTGGATAAGGTATTATCTAAGGCAGTAGTTTTCTTCAGACTTTTTGGACTGCAACTTACTATAAGAAATATATCTGACATTGCAATCTAGTACACATACAAATACAATTAAAACAAGAACTGCATGAACTAATACTTACCCGCACTAGGAGCCACTCAAGCTACTTTTGATTACATTCCATTTCATTAACAAAACATATAAAAGGATGCTGGATGTGACTGACCACTCTGATTTAAAGACCTAATGACGTGTGATAATCACAATTTGACACAATGCTTTAAGGAGACCCCGTGCTGGCTCTAGTATTCCAGGACTGCCTCTAAATTATAGAAGGTATATGACATTTCATATGTGAAAGAAATTGGAGGTAAATCTTTTTATAAAATCAAAAATCTCTCTATGGCATAAGTAAATCAAGCTTTATATGTATGGACCCTACTTGCTGGTCAGCTTTCTGGCAACTTCGGTCAAAAAACAAACTCAGGAGTTCTCTGGGTGAAAGTTTCTGTTGTACATATATATTCTGCATATTTAATGATAGATATGTATATCTTATTGGCTCTTAACACACAATTCTAGGAAAATTTTCCCAGGCTACAATAAGGTAAAATACGACAAAAAGTAACCTGGTTTTGAAGGAAGAAAGAAGAAATGAAATCTTAGGAAGCAGATATGAACCACCAAAGCACAACAATCTAGGAGTTCTTTAAAAAGTACATAGAGTCAGACCTATACGTGGTTAATGTATGGTGTGTTTCCACTATTAAGTATGTAAGTTCTTTAAGTTTTAAATCATAGCTATGCATATTTCTCTGGATTTGTAATTCTATTCTTCTTTTCCTCTTAAGTATACATCTGCCCAGATATTTTGATTTATATTTCTCTATGGAGAAAAGGATGGAACCAAGAAAATAAGAGTTCCAGAAGTCCTCAAAGATCAATACTAGTGGTGTCACTGGTACAGCCAAGCTAAAATTATCAGCAATGGTTCAGGATGGAGAAGGGTCAATACATTCCCTTACTGCTACATTCCCTTACTCACCATGAGTAACTAGCAAAAATTGAGCTTCCTCATAGAAAATTTGGTTTTTAAAATGTTCAGAATATTTTACGAAGCTTTATAAAATTTTCTTAAAAAATAACCACGAACTCTAAAAACTATGGTTAATTATCATTCAGCCTTTAAGTCTAGACTAAGATACCAGCACCTTTATGATAAAACACCCCTAAAACCCGAGTCTAGACTGTGTCTTTCCTCTGTCTATGGTAGTTCCGTGGGCTAGAATGTACTGCATGAGGGTAAGGACCTTCTCTGCTTCATTACTGTAGCCTTACTATTTAGACAGCATGACACATAGAAGGCCCTCAATAAATAATGGCTGAATAAATGAATGAATGGGTAGTTGCTATTCTCTGTTATGTTTAATATAGCTTTTCCCTCCTTCTTCTACCCTGCTCTGTTCCCCTCACAACAGGGACTAGATAAACTGTAACACCCTATATCTCATCCCTTTTAGGCAGAATTGCTGTGGTCTAGGGATTAATACCTGTCCCAAGCTGAAACATCAGAATTTTTCTCTAGAAATCTGAAACTTGACCAGGGATAGAGAAATAAAGCAGGCATTGAGAGCTGAGGCCTTTGATGACAGCACTGCAGAGAGGGTCAGGTGAGTCCCTGCTTTGATGATCTGAGGCTCCTGGTTCTTATTCTAAAGACTTGTTTTTTTCAACTATTCTATCAATTCTGTGAGTTACCCCAGAATCATTCCAGTAAATTCACTTTGGGGCCCATTGATAGATTACTGTTACTTACAAATCAAAGAATCTAATCATGTAACTAAAGTAGAGGGGTGAAATTTTCTCCAGTGTCTACATTTATTTTTACTTTTTAAGTGCAAATTATCTTAAGATAATTTTAAAGTTAATAATGCTTTTAGAGTCTATTTATAGATCTCCATGTTTGTGTATTTTATTGCGGGGGGTAGATAAGGAATTGCATGGTACATCTTACTCTTTCTCTCGACACTTTTGTCACTAAAGGAAGAACAAGAACTTCTGAGAGTAGGTATTTCCTCCCTTCTCCTCTCTAGAGAGGGAAAGGAATCTCACTCCATTTCCCAGGAATGAGCAATGGTGGATTAACACTCTTGAGCTCTTCTCTTGTCCTACTATTTCCAATTCAGACGGGAGGAGTAGGAAACCCCATTCTGGCCTCAAGCCCAACCTGCAATCTCTAATCCAACTTTACCTTTAATAAAGCTGATATTTTGATCCCATTTGGCTCAGTTCTTAGTGTTTTTATTAACCAAACCCTGGAACAAAAGAAGGGTAAGTGGTAAGACCCAGATACCAACCCTCATCTTGAAAATCCAGTGACAACAACCTAGATCAACAAAGGCAAAGAATCAAGTGAGATTCTTTCATGAGTACACATCAAATAATAGAGTACCCAAAACAGGAAAAAGGTCAAAGAAAATGCATAAGCCGACTCTTCATTCCCTATATACAATTACATGTCCTTGGGTGATAAATATGAACTGCCAGACCCTGGATTATCCTATAACTAAGTGAATGAGTTGATGGAAGAGGAAAAGAAATCCTCTTAAATTTTTTGCAAGGGGAGAATTAAAGGAAGTTTAAGACAAAAACTGGTGAAAAAACAAATTTCTTTTTAGTAGTAAGAGTAAGTGGTAAACCAATAATTATGTTTTTGTTCCTTTACTTTCAAAGGGAGAGCTAAGGTGGGTTACTGTGAGGAAATGCACCAAACATTTTTAGCTAAAAAGAAACAAGGAGTGACTTAAAACTATGGGGAAAGAAAATTCTACTAGAAATCTCTGAAAAGGGAGATTAAACCTTAAACATTACATAAAGCTAAAATGTTTTCTGAAAAGTAGGGAAAAGGACAAAATGGAGTTAAAGAGATCTAGGTTTTTTTCCCCCCAGTAAATTCTACTTCCTGACATTGAGTGCCCAAGGGATTTGTCACAAGGATCCTTAGGTAAGTTCAATAAATTAACAGGAAAATGTAATTTCTCAAATAAATAGTAAAAAAATATATTTATGTTATTTATGAAGACTTTTTTACTATTAAAGTTTTAATAACTGCCTTATCTTTTTGTGTAATGGTAAATGAGGACTGTATTTCTTGATATTACTAAGATAAACAGTTTAAGTATATTATTTCTCAGTAATTCTACTTGCTTTTAGTGTAGACTTCAGAAAATCTAAAGAATGCACAGGTAGTGCACACTGTTAACATTTTAAATTATCTACTGCCTTGGCCTTGATATTGGTAAATGCAAGTGGTAACTACCTTAGGATTAGGTCATATGGGCAAAACTGGTATGCAAATGGTACCTAGGAATACTGAGGGGATGTTAGCAAGTTTTATTTAAAAAAAAAAACTTTCTACTTTGAAAAGCAAAACAGTCTAACTTGTATTCTTGCTCAGAAAAAAAAATCCCATCTACTTAAGAAAATAATTGACATTAGTTCTGCTGGGCAGAGATAACAAATTCCTCAAAGAGAAACTTTCAATCTTGCTGGATACCTTTAGAAGTAAATCAGTAAAACAACAGGACATTCAATGAACTAAGGAAAAATTACTTCACAATCTACCTCAAAGATAAGAGTAGAGTAACACTTCATGGATTAACAACTACACACCAAGCACTGCATAGGGCATTTTGTACATGTTATAACAGTTAATTCTCATCCATTCTGAAATGGTTAATATAAATCCTATTTTACAAATGACTTTATTATATTGAATTAATATAGTGAACTCAGGAAAGTTCCCAAGATCTTACAGATAGTAAGTGGCCAAAACAGGACGCTAATTTTTTTGTCTAACTGTAAAGCCCGGTTTTCCCCAAGGGCAACCAAAACACCTCAGCAATACCTGGCCACCTCAACTATGAATCAGCCTCAACACAACTCTATAGAAGATCCAATTCATATAATTTTGAACAGTCTTCTAATAAATTAATTATAAGATATATTTATATTTAATGGATCTATCTATCTATATCTAATGTTAATTTAGGGCTTTAGTATGTTTAGTTAAAAACTAAAGAAACTGGCAAAAAACAACTTTGGCTTCAGTTTATATGATGTTGTACAATCAGATGCTTCATACTGATGACAGAAAATAATACTGTCATTACAAAGAAACTCTTCACCTCTTTTCAATGGCAGATCATAAATACAACATAAAAATGCACGTGCACACACATACGTATATTTCAAGTGTAATTTAGTTAACTAAACATTCATTTACTTTAGAGTTTATTAAGACAATTATGGAAATGAGTTTGTATGAAGCACAGGCTAATGCTAAATTAAATCTTACATTCTTAACTAATAACTTAATCCAATGAAGCAATTTAAATTATCAGTAGAGAAATGTTAAAATCCAGCTGTTCTACATGCAAACTTTTATTAGAGGTTTAGCATTATAATTGGATAAGAAAGCTGGGTTGGAGTTTTAGAGAAACAATAAAAGAATAAGAGTATCATTTAGGAAAAACACATCACTCATTTTGTTAGAACTGGTAAACTGTCCATTTTAAAGAGATAACTAGAGTTATTTAGCAGGGATTAGGGTCTATTTCTCAAGGCATGATTTAAAAATTCCAACTTGTGACATTCAGCTTATTTCTTGATGAAAAGAAAGTAAAACAGAAATCAATATCTAAATAAATGAGTATCACAGTCACAGGTGTTCTTTCCATTACACAACGGTAATTTTTTTTTATTTAAAGCACCTAATCCAAATACTAACAAATGATCAATGACAAAATGTTTTCCATACCTCCAACAAAAAGATCAATTCCTCCAGCTTCCTTTATTTTCTTTTCAAATGATTCACATTCTGCTTGTAAATCTGTAGCATTCCCATCGAGGATATGAGCATTATTAGGATCTATATCAATATGCTTAAAAAAGTTATTCCACATGTAAGAATGGTAGCTTTCAGGATGATTTCTGGGAAGTCCTAAATACAGAGTTAATGAATAAAAATATACTATTTCCAGAAGTTAATCTAAAGTTTACTTTTCTGATTAAGCTGTAATTGCCATTTAAAATATATAACCATTCTATACCATATTCAATTTAAAATCATTTTTATATGGAATATATGCTTATTATGTTCCAGGCCATTATTTTAACCACCGTACATGTATGTATTAACCCAATTAATTTGTATGACATCTATGGAAATACTAACATCAATCTCATAGACGAACATAGTCACAGAAAAGTTAAGTAACTTTCCCAGGGTCACAAAGCTCATAGAAGGGCTGGATCACAGAAGTTTAGTTCATGTGCTTTAAATCACTATCCTCCACTTCTCAAATACAAGATATTAACCAATAAAACTGATATATGTGTTAAACTCAACATAAATTGGCCATACAACTGAAATCTTGGTCCATGTTCTTCCACTGTTATTCCTATTTGCATGCAAGATAAATTATAACAGTTCTTTGGCAATCACTTAGGCTTCCATTAAAAATGTATTCCTATAAAATTTAAATTTTAACACAGAGTTTACATGTATCTCAAGTCTTCCCAGTTAAGCAAGTTAACAATAAATTATAAAGCTTCATGGCTACACTAGCCTTCTATTTGAAAAGCATTTTACTAATTACTTTTACATACACATTACTTAATTTAGCTCCACAAAAAACATTGGTTTTAACCTTGCCTTAAGAAAAGAAGAAAAAGCAAGAATGAGAAATGTAAATGAACTGGCTCAGAGTTGATGGAGCTCTGACTGTTAAGTGGCACAGCTGAAGATGAATGCAAATCTTCTGATTTCTAGTCCCACATTCCTTCCACTATGCCATGCTGTCATCACAAAAATACAGCATTTTTAAATAAGCCTCCCAACCTCACCACAAGGTAGTACATTATACTCTAAAAATACATACATAGTACCTTAAAAAATGTAAATATATTAATATTTTCAAAATATATTCATTTTATGTAAAATATAACATATCCAAGTAATACATTCAAATAACATAGCTTACCTACATATTCATCCATGTTAAAGGTCTTCACATATTTAAAAGAAAGATCTCCATTCTTGTGATATTCTATTAGTTTTTTATAACATCCTAAAGGTGTACTCCCTAAAACAGATAAAGATTATATTTTCTAATGTAATTTGAAAATCCAATTTTAAAAAAGTTTATATTAACCTTATTCTTACTTAATGGTATTCTGTCAATTATTAAATACATATTCAATTAACAAATAAATGTTGAATTAGTCTCTTTACAAGGTACCCTAAAATTTTATTAAACTAGAATTTGCTGAATAAAGTTGGGAATCTGACAAAAGAATGTATAGTTTGGAAAATTATTCCTTTTTTTTGTCTTCTTATGGTCACACCTACAGCCTATGGAAGTTCCCAGGTTAGGGATCAAATCAGAGCTGCAGCAGCTGGCCTACTCCACAGCCACAGCAATGCCAGATCTGAGCTGCATCTGCAACCTACACCATAGCTCATGGCAATGCTGGATCCTTAACCCACTGAGGAGGTCAGGGATTGAACCTGCAACCTCATGGATACTAGTCAGATTCATTTTAGCTGAGCCACTACAGGAACCCCTGAAAAATTATTCTTGAGTTGTTGGATATTTGGAATTATTGTTGTATATTCTAGGACTAGAAACTCCTAGAGAGTACATTTGAATCAGAATAAACATCCCACCTTTAAAAAAATATTTAGAGAGGAATTTGTAGCATAAATGGTAATATAAATAGGTCAAGTGATGACCATTAAATGAACCAAAAAGGGAACCAAAGCTAAATTTAAATATTGCCCCTACTTTCAAAACACACTGGCAAGGTTTGAGTGAGGAACACTTGTTTTTAACTGAAGCACCTGTTTCTCATTTTGTGTTACTGTCAGCATGTACCAGCTAAAATGTATGAAGTAAAATGATTTCTAAGAAATGGGATCTTAGCTTTGGGTACTTCATCTGAGTTCTTAATTTTATTATTTTATAAATGTGATTCTTTTATGTTTTATAAAATTAAGATCTATTTGAGAGTGTAGTAGTGCTCCATGAAATACACAATAAAGATAAATTCATTTAGTCACGTGAGGATGGCCTACCCTTGTTTTTAAATTTGCTGTATTTTCTCACTTTAACTATAAATTTGAAGACTAGACTAAGCACATTCTTACAGCAAGCAATTTGGCCCACTCAATCCTGGTTGCAATATTGATTCCTAGTCCACCTACCCTCACAAAACACCTGCACACAAAATTTTTACTCAAGAGGCAGGGAGACGTATGGCAGAACCAAACACTTTCTGGGGAAAAAAAATACAGAGCCAATTCTGGAGTAGTAAAAAGACTGTTTCTTAAGATGACAGAATAATACAAGTGGCTATAAATAATAAATATCACATAGACCGGTTCAGGGAAGAGAAGACTAATAGGTTTTCTTAAAGTTAACCTTACATATTGTTTTAAATTGTCATTAATAATTTAAAATTTATGTAGTTAAACTTTACAATTCCTTCTCAAAGAACTACAGCCCACTAACATGAAACCTGGCTAAAAGATGGATAAATACGCTTTTCCTTTTTCCTTTCTAGAAACATAAGAAACTTTCTTATGTCTATCTTTCAATGTCAAGAGAATAGTTATAGGACTCCCTCCTTAATTTAAGGACATATGAATTTAAAAAGGAAGAAGTTCTCACAATGGTGATGACAAAAAAAACACATTCATTTTCTACTTTTTAATCAAAGTGACTGAAGGAAAAAAACAATGAAAGATATAGTACAGGGTGAACTGGTTAAAGAAACTTCATTCTAGTATATTTACTTTGCAATACTCATTTACTAACATAACTGATTTAGCAAGTGCTTGCTATGATTAAGACTATACCCTAGAAGAACTCATAAGACAGAGATAGGCAAGTACAAAATAACCATAACACAAGGGAAAATATTATGAATAACCTATAAGAAGTACAGAGAACTATGTGGTGAATCAAAGAAGAAAAGACTATAGTCTTGTTTGCTGGAGAAAGGATCAAAGATGGTAGTTCAACTCTGTCTTTGAAAAAGGCATGAAATTCCCACAATCTAAGAATGGGGTAAGTTTTAACTGAAAACAGAAAAAAAGGGGAGAAAGGTCAGAGATGACATTTATATACTTACCATCTGCTAGATGCTTTGCTGATGTTTCATATATTAGCTAATACAAATCTCCCAAGTTGGGAAATTGGCATTATATCCCCCATTTTGAAGAACTAGGTCAAAAAGGTTAAGGAATGTACCAATTATCACACACATGGCAGTGAAGCCAGAGATTCAAGAGCTTCTGCCTGGTCCGAGCTCATAAAGTTTTTATTACACAGTATGCTAGCAATATGAGTGAAAAAAAAGCCAACAGGTTCAGGCCTGTTCTTTGAACCACAAGCAGTCTAATTTGCCTCTCATGAATCAGTGTAGTGGAATGGTGGAAATAATTCCAGAAGGCAGGTCAGGCCCACAGCACGCAGACCCTCAAATGTCATGCTTATCAACATCGACAAATATATACTGAAGAGATATTCCCCAGAACTGGGCTTGGAGGGGCATAATTACAATACTGCATGTTATTTACAATTATAGAAATGTATGTTCAAATTTCAAAAGCACAGGATTAAGGACGGGACATGATTTAATACCGTCATCAGTCAATGAAGGAGAAAAGTGGAAAACATCAACAAAGGTTTTAAAGAAATACACCCTTGTCAGGTATATCATTACAGTTATACTATCCAAAATAAAGCAAGAGTATATATCTAAATATACAAAAACATGTTTAGCACTACTGGCATTTATGACTGTGAAGCCTTTCTACCCCACACTCAAATTATGGTTTACTTCTTCAAAATTAAAACAGTGATTAAGGCAGCTAGTCTGAGCACAGCCCAGGTTTACAGTGTGCAGAAGCCATGTTGAACTGCTGAGGCTCACACATCAGGACAGTGTGTGCTGAGGGGGCCCATTTCTGGTGTGCACAACTTAAAAAAAAAAAATCCCTCTTTGCCATTCTCACCAAGATCTACTGCTTTGGACCAAAAAACAAAAAGCAAAACAACAAACAAACAAAAAATCAATCTGGTGAGCTAAAGAGAACCTTTCATGGAAACTATGTAAATAAAAAAATTATGATCATAGCTTTATGTGGTTAGCATGTATGGGGGGAGGAACAAGAGGAGAAAATACTGTTTAAATAAAACACACTTATGAGAACCTTAAATTTATATATACAGTTTTACAGCATACAAGAGACTTGCTCTTATTTGAGTCTCAAAACAGCATTTGTGAGCTATTTAATTTCCTTATCTTCCTTAGGGGTAAAGAAACCAAGAATTGGGGTGTAGAATAAATGCCCCGCAGTCACCAACAAAATAACTGCTCTGATTCCAGGTCCAATAATACTCTTTCCTGTAGAAGTCAACAATATTAAATAGAGTACCAGGACATCAATGACACTACTTGGTCATTAAAAAAAAAAAAAAAAAACTTTTAACAGAGAACTAAATCGAATAAAAGATATAATTAATGTTTATATTCATTCTGTCATGAAGAGATATTAGGCTTCAATTTTTCACTTATAATACTTCTAAAATAGGAAGAAAATGATCTCAGTAATAGCAAAGGACTAATAAGATAACATGAAGCATGTGAGGTTAAATTAAAGGGCAACAATACTTACTTTAGGTACCTCTTAATGATCAATAAGAAGGCTAATCTAAGAAGCTACATGAATAGTGAAAGCAACATCCCTAAATATAAACAAAAGACTATTAGACTATTACAAAAAGTACCCTGATCATTATTTGAGCTATTATTTGGCACTCTGGAGTGGTAGGTGAGACAAAATTTTAACAAATAGTAATGAAGTGTAGATATTAGATACGGCTGTAATTGGCTTGGAGTTCCTGTCGTGGCTCAGCAGAAACGAACCTGACTAGCATCCATGAGGACGCAGGTTTGATTCCTGGCCTTGCTCAGTGGGTTAAGGATCTGACATTGCCATGAATTGTGGTATAGGTCACAGACCCAGCTTGGATCTGGCGTTGCTGTGGCAGTGGCGTAGGCCAGTGGTTACAGCTTCAATTCGACTCCTAGCCTGGGAACCTTCATATGTTGTGGATGTGGCCCTAAAAAGACAATGTATCTGGCTTTATCTACTAACATGTTAAATCAGTGATATGACAAGAAATAAACAGGGAATGTATTTTACTAAGGAAAATACCTAAATCCCACAACTTTGTGTATCTAACATGGAAAAAAGGGTGTATTACCTGTTGGTAATCCCAGCGTAAAATATCTGTCCTGTCCAGGTCTGAACTGAATGATGCGATTACAGATGTATTTGGCTGCCCATTCACTAGCCAAGTCATAGTTATCAAGAATTACAAGCCTCATTATGGTGATGCACAGCTTCTAGGAAAAGAAGTTCAAACCTGAGAAAAGTCCATCATAGAGCACTTTAAGTAATTTATAGGCAAACAGAAGTTTAATACATTGATGACTTTCAAAAGGACATTACCTAAGAAAGACATGCATATATACAAATAAAAGCTGTATTTTTTAAACAGCTGTTCTCCTCTGAACAGACATCAGGTTCTGGACAGTGGGTTAGGTCATTTAAGTATTAATCTTTATAACAACCTTCTGAAGTAGATACAATGTCCAGTTTTAGATGAGGAGTAAGACTGACAGTTTGACTGAGTTCACACAGTTACTAAGTGACAAAGCCAAAATGTATCTTAAGACAAATTTACCATAAAGACATTACACTGCACTGTCTCAAGGGGATATTATATTAAGCAACATAAAACAAATCTAAAGGCAAAGCAGCACTCGTTTATTGATTTCAAGTTAATGGTAGTAATGATTACTCAGCAACTTTTGGGTCACTTACTAAAATCCAGAACTCTCCCAATGAATGATGTAATAACCAAACCTCCCTTCTGTTTAATGGTGTTTTTATAAAAGTGATACCTGTACTTTTAAAAAATTCCAATCAATACAGAATGATATAAAAAAGTTAAAAAAAAAAAACAACTGACCCAAATCCTGCTACTCTGAAATAGTTCTCACTACTATTAGGTACACATCATTCTAGGTATCTAATATACACATATTAATAGGATGTATAGAAATAATTTCTAACAAGGATATCATACTAGACATGCTATTTTTAACAAAAAGTGAAACAAGTATTTCTGCATTCAACAGAAGCAAAAGAAAATACAGTGGACTAAGGAAACTGCTGATCTCTGGGGGAAAAAAAGAAATTCTTCACACAAAGCAATTTCAGTTCCTAAAAGAATATTCTAAGATTAAGAAAAAATATACTAATATTAAGGAATCAGTCATGTAAAAACTATGATTCCATTTTAGACCATGTGGATTGACCAACTAACAGGAAAGATGTGAAAATTGTATCTTACAGTTCCACCCCCTGATTTCTGTGAGATTAGTTATTTTTATTTATTTATTTATTTATTTATTTATTTGGTCTTTTCTGGGGCCGCACCCAAGGCATATGGAGATTCCCGGGCTAGGGGTCTAATCAGAGCTGTAACTGCCAGCCTATGCCAGAGCCACAGCAATGCGGGATCCGAGCCATGTCTGCAACCTACACCACAGCTCACAGCAACGCTGGATCCTTAACCCACTGAGCGAGGCCAGGGATCGAACCCTAAACCTCATGGTTCCTAGTCGGATTCGTTAACCACTGAGCCATGATGGGAACTCCAGATTCATTATTTTTATATTGTCAAGATTTATAACATTTACACTATGCTCTACAACCATAATTTCCAGATTTTTCTTAGTTTTATATTTAAATGGACCCATTACCGACACCAATCCTTTTACAAATGGCTTCAGCAGTCCTAAATTATGTACCCACAAACCTTACATACAGTAATAAGTAAAATTCTTTACATTAATGGGAGTAGTATGTCTCATTACAATAAATACATGGACTCTAAATATGTCCTTAAGGACATAATGACTTAGAATTCTGGCCTAACAACCAAAACAATCACCATGATCTAGAATTCTGGTACAGTAAAAAGAGATAAACAGCATTTACAGACAGTAATATACATAATAAGTCACAAATCAGTCCAACAAATGGGCTTGACCTCCATTTAAATTCATTAATATTCTAATGCCAGAAATAATTTCAGAGTTACACCAAAGAATAAGAAACATTTCCTGGCTGTTTTGACCATCAAGAGATATACTTATTTCTAATATGAGAACTGAGCAAAATGACTATGGATAAAAAGGGGAAAAAAAAAAAACTATAAAGTGAGGAGGAGAAAGATACTAAAGCTTTCCAAGTGACATGCTATTTCTTATGTCAGTTCAACACACTTAGAGCTTGTCCTGTTGAATGCCATGCACTAAGCTCTGTAGACACAAAAATGACTAAAATAAGGATCTTACTATCAAAGGCTTAGATTCATTTAATAGGCTTTGGGGTAGAACTTATCTTCATTTTTCAGATATAGAAAACTGCAACTCAGAAGTTTATTACTGAAGTATAAAGCTGTTAAGCGGTGGAGGATCTATCTGACTGAAAGATACATGCTCCAAAAATGCCTCATAAAGAAGAACCATTTAGGATGCTTGTTAAAAAGATTCCCAGGGCCCTTTCCCTGGACATGATGTTTCAACAGTTCTGAAATAGGGTCCAGAGAATCTGGACCTTTACAAATACCACAGGTGATTCTTATGTCAGTTCAACACACTTAGAGCTTGTCCTGTTGAATGCCATGCACTCAATTGGAAATTTGGAAAAGAACACCATATAAGATGAGTTCATTGCACAGAGGTTCAAGCAAACCTCTCAGATCAAGTACAGGCATGTTTTGTTCTCTTAAACTCTTCCGTGAGCTCACAGTTCACTTCCAAACGTCCCAAATGAATCACTGCACCCAGAAGAAAGTAGAATGTTTTTGGAACATGTGTTTAAATTTTAAAATGTGTCTTTTGCCAAAATGTGGTTTTGCCAATCCTCAGAGGTCCAAACTGCTGTGGCCCTCGACCATTCTCTGATATCACGACCCAACAGCACTCAGAAAATGACACAGCGTCACCCTGCCCTCATATTCCTCTGGTGCTGATTCATTTGGGGTATGGATCCCTTGGAAAAAAGAGCCATGGAACACGAATCTGAGAACTCTAAAGCTGGATGGGAACTTCTAGATGACTTGAGTAACACAGCTATTTTAGAATCTATACTAGAATCTGGAATCAAGACTTCCAGAATCCCTGCTCTGAGCTTTTCCCAACACCACATCACAGCTGACCTGAAAAGACCTCTGAAGCCCGACCAGGAAGGGGGCCTGCAGGGCAGGGGTCCGGATCCCGACGAGGGGTAAGAAGCGGCAGAGAAGGCCGTGGTCCCTGCCCAGAAGGCGGGGGCTGCAAACCCACACTGCCGGGCTGCCAGGCCCCCGTCTCTCCGCAAACCGTAACGAATACAAATGAGGATGACTATTAGGAATTCTTAAGAAGTGTCAGGAAAAGGCCGCCAAAGGGAGAGATGGCTATAGCCCCGTCCCGGAGACCCAGTTCGAAGAGCACACCAGCCAAGTTGGAGGGGGGTAAGGCTGAGGACACCACGGCCCCCGCCTCGAGACTTCCCGTATCCTAATCCGCCCCGCGTCCCCACCTCAACATAAAGCCCTCCCACGGGGACGACGCCCAGCGGGGCCCCTAGCCGATTCCCCTTCTGGGTCCATCCCGGTGGACTCACCCGCCGACCCACTGACTCTCCCGACGCCGTAACAGGCGGAAAAACCAACACCCAACCACTCTGGAACCAGCAGAGCCGAGAGTGGAGCGCGTAGCTCAAGGACCCGGATGTAAACCTGGCGCAGAAGGGGCGGCGGCGCGACCTGTGGGTGCTGCGCATGCGCGCGCTTCTTGCTTGCTAGGGATGTGCCGCGTAGAGGTCCTTGTGAGTTAAGCAATACAGGAAACTCTGCCTTAACGTGAGTCTCGAGATCCTGGGCCCTTGCCTCCACACTTCTTTTTTTTCATCCCTCAGAGGTTGAATTGCGATAGAGTCTTTGGGTTAATGAGATTTAGCGTGTAGGACTGCAAGGCCCGTACATCGGCATTACTTTAGTTGCTGCTTATAATAGCAATATGAATTCTCTCTCTACTCCAAGCTGTTGAATGTCTCCTTTGCAAGCACAGTGACAGCTGAGCGCTTTTTATCAATAAGCTCATCAAAGTCAAGTTTAACGTGCTGCAGAAGGGCAAACTGTGTACCATGGGAAACCTTGAAGTGGTTCAGAGTAAACTCTGGAAGGAGATTTTGGTGAGATAGGAACTTGTACTGAGGTTGTAGGAAAGGGAAGCAGAATCAGTTTTGAACTGAGTATTGCAAATCTTTGTTCATGAGGGAAATGAGGAAGTTGTTAAGAAAGTATCAGTCACTCAAAGAAATATCATGTGAGTCCCAATAGGAACATTTAGAATTCTGATAGGACCTATAATCTGACTACCTGCATGAGGTGACAGGCAAACTCAAGTTTCCTTGTACACTGCAAAGTTAAGATAAATGTGTAACACTATGTCCCCAAATTCCTTAACTGAAGTTCTGCACCTGAGTTGTAAATCCAGCCAACTTCTCTAAGTCAAATGAATCCCCCAACTTACATTTTTAAAGGCAAGAACAGTGTTCCATTTCCATATATAACTTCAAACAGCAACGTTTCTCTGCACTATAGCCTTGAGTTAGCTTACAAAGGCAGTTTTTAATACCTCCCCAGTACTATAATTTATCATCTAACAAAAATCAATTGTACAACTACTGTAGTCAAAAAGACCTACAAGTAAAAAAGAGCCTTGCAGGGAATATTCTTGGACCACAGAGGGATGTTTTTGTAACATATTCTTTCTCAATGGTTCTACTTATGTGTTTCTAACACTAGAAGAACAAGTTCTGCTCTTGGTATAAGTGCTGACAATGGTTAATTCTGCTTTAACTGCATTGTGTCATATCCTGTCTTCCTTTTCTCTCAAGCTGGTGTTTCTCACCTCTTGCAACTCATATGCCATGCTCTTTGTACCAGGATGAAAGCAAGCAATTACTGCCATCAAAAGCAAAATATGTAATACTAAGCAGGAAAATTGTTTTGACAAGGACAGGGATGAATGTGCTGAGTCATTCATTTGTCCATTCAAGAAATGTTTACTGTTTAAGTACCAGACACCAACACAAGGAAAACAGACACATATTTCCTTGCTCCAGGTAAACCAAGAGTTTTGTGGGGATACAGACATCACCTAGCAAATCCTAATAAGGGAAAGTATTCTCAGTCATGAGAATCTAAATTTGAGATATTCCTTTATGTTTGGGCATGACCTGAGTGTAGAAAGGACCTGTGTCTTGTCTTCTAAATAAAGCCCCATGGAATGACAGGGTTACCAGAAAGTTCTCCTGAACCAAGGTTTTGGATGAAGAGTTTGGTAGAAAATTTTAACAGTCTGTCACCCAGGGAAGGTGACAGATTTACAGGAGCACAGGAGCAGTACAGTAGAACTGGCCAAGTAGGTGACAGGAATATATGCCTGATGACAGCCCTGGTCTACTGCAGGTCACAGAGAGAGAAGCATCAGACAGCAGTCATACTCTGTGATCCTGAGTTGCTGACTTGCAGCTGAAATCAGCATGTAGAGAGCCTGAAATAGTGTTCACTCAACATGTATCATGCAAATGGATAATGGACAAAAGATGTTTCAGGAGACACCAATGGGGATATATATACTTAACACCGAACACACAGGAAGTGATGCTTGTCCATTAAATAGATGTCAGAGAAGAGAAAATGACTCCAGCACAGATTCCTTCACTGATGTAGACACCTATAATCTCCCCACCTTATCCTGAGTGAAAGGTGGGGAAGAGGGATACTTACAAATGATAGACTTTACACTTGAAATGGCTAAGGAAACCCTAAAACAATTAAATGAAGCTGAAAATAACTTTTAAGTTGCCTGCCCTCCTGAGAATGGGGCTTGAAGGAAAGATTTAAGTAAAAGTTCCATTAAAGCTGTGTATTATGTAGCTATATTACAGAAAAATAAGAGAAGTCACATTGGAATTTACAGTCTATGAAATTTCTATGTGCTACAAAATGTTTTAGCAGGATATGTACTGTGATCAGATTTGTGTGTAAAACAAAAATCACCCTGTATACCTGTAAAGAACAGGTTGAAGTTGGGTCAGGAATACATCAGAAAGGCTGGATTTTGTCCTTACAGAGGAGGACCCTATAAGCCACCAAAATAGTTTATACCAAGGCAGGAAAATGAAAAGCACACATATGGAATTCTGAATGATTTCCATGTGACTAAGGATAGTATGTATTTCAAAAACTAGAGAAAATGAATCTGGAGAGAGAGATGGAGGTGAAATGAATTGCCTTGTAGGCTACGCCTAGAAGTTGGACTTTATTATAAGTAATGGGAAATTACTTAAGCTTAATGAGAGATTAGTAGATTGTGTTTAGGAAGAGGAAGGTAGAATAGGTGGGGGATTACATTATAGCTGTGAAAATCCAGACACAAAAAGAATCCAGGCTCATTTTGTATTTTCTTTGTCCCATCCCTACTACTAGGCATTTCACTAGTGGCTGATGATGTTTGGTTTTATATTGTTTTGTTCTTTTTTTTTTTTTTAATCAAGAATGTTAGGTTTTACCAAACACTCCTTCCATGTATTGAAATGATGGTATGGTTCGCTCTTTCAATGTGTTGGTGAATTACAGCGAATTGATTTTCGAATGTTAAATATCCCTTGCATTGCTGAGATAAGCCTGATGGGGGCCATGATTTTTCTTGGTCAAGGTGATGGACTTTGTGCTGGAAGCAACATTTGCCTGTAAAGTTTTTGACAAATGCCACTTTTCCTGTGAGAGTGGCTTTAGCACTAGACAGTTATTGGGAAAACTAAAACAAGCCTTTCAGTGGCTTCTTTGAAGATTCTGTCTTAAACAGAGACTAAGTAATAAGAGCTGTTCTTTGGGATTGAGGGTTTGAAAGTATTCCTGCCCAGTTTTTCTACCTATAGTACCAGGAATGTAGGATTATTTGTCCGCTTATATCAGCTGATTTTATGTTACTCATTATCAATTAATGAGAGAGTAGTGTTGAAAATATAGACAATTATTATGGACTTGTGTATATTTTTGTTGGCATTTTATCAGTGTCTGATTCATGTCTTCTGATACTCTGTTATAGTGCATAAATATTTAGGTTTGTTATGTATTCTTGATGAGTTAACCACTTTATTATTACAAAAGGATCTTCTTTATCTTTAGTAATATTCTCAGTTTTCTTTGTCTGATGTTAATATCACCATTCTAACATTTTTGATTACTATTTAAGTGCAATATATTTTCCATTCTCTTATGTTTAACTTATGTCTTTTTGCTTAAAGTTGTTTTTTAAAATAGTTATTGAGGTATGAGTGCATGTATTTAAGGTGTACAGGTGGATGAATTGGGGCATATGCATACACCTGGGAAACCATCATCAGAATCAAGGAAATAAACATACCTATTACTTCCAAATGTTTTCATATGTCCACCTCCTGCCTTTAGTTAATATGAGATCTACCCATTTAACAAAAATGTTAATTAAGTGTGTGGTACACTCTTGTTAACATAATAGGCAATATGTTACACAGTAAATCCCTAGAACTTACTCATCTTATATAACTGAAACTTTATACACATTGATCAAGAAATTCTCATTTCCCTTGCCACCTAGTCTCTGGCAGTGAACAATATATTCTCCCCTTCTCTGTGTCTGGCTGTTTTAGGTACCTTGTATAAGCCAGATCATGCATTATTTGTCCTTCTGTGACTGGCTTAATCTCTATTAGCCTAATGTGCCCAGAGTTCATCCATATTGACTCATATTGCAGAATTTTTTTCATTTGAAGGTTGAATGATATTTCATTGCATGTATATATCATATTTTATTTATATCTGTTCATTTGTTGATGAACATTTGAATTGTTTCCATATTTTGGCTATTGTGAATGGCTCTGCAGTGAACATGGGAATGCAGATATATCTTTTGGATACATATCCAGAAGTGGGATTGCTGGGTAATATGGTAGTTCTATTTTAATTTTTTGAGGAATCTCCATACTGTTTTCCATAGTGGCTATACCATTTTACATTCATGCCAGCAGTGAACAAATGTTCTAATTTTTCCACATCCTCACTAACATTTCTTATCTTTTTTCTCTTTTTTTGTAATAGCCATCCTAACTGGTGTGACAGGATATCCACTATAGTTTTGATATGCATTTCCCTCATGATTAGGGAAACTGAGCACCTTTTCATTTTGGTCATTTTTGTGTCTCCTTTGGAGAAATATCTATTCAAGTCCTTTTCCCATTATTTGATTGAGTTAGTTATCTTGCTATTGAGTTGTAGGAATTCCTTGTGTATTTTGGATATTAACCATTTACTGGATATATAGTCTGAAAATATTTTCCACCATCCTAGGTTGCATTTTCATTCTGTTGATTACCTCCTTTACTGTGAAGAAGGTTTTTGGTTTGATATAGTGTTGCTTGTTTATTTTTGCTTTTGCTGCCAGTTATTTTGGTGTTATCTTCAAGAATCATGGCCAAACCAATGTCAAGAATATTTCCCCCTATATTTTCTTCTAGGAATTTTATCATTTAAGGTCATGTATTTGTTTTCCATCTATCTTGAATTGATTTTTGTGTCCAACTTCATCATTTTGTATGTGAATATCCACCTTTCCCAGCACCATTTGTTGAAGACACAATTCTTTCTCCATTCTGTGTAGTTGGCTGCCTTGTCAAAGATCAGTTGGCTGTTTATGCATGGGATTATTTCTGGGCTCTCTATTCTGTTCCATTGGTTCATATGTCTATCTTTATGCCAGTTCTATACTAATTACTATAATTTTGTATCATATTTTGAAATTGGGAGGTGTGGTGCCTACAGCTTTGTTGTTCTTTCTCAAGATTGCTTTTGTTATTTAGGATCATTCTGGCTTAATATGAATTTTAGGATTTTTTTTCATTTTTGTAAAAAATGCCATTGAGATTTTGAGGGGATAGCATTGAATTTGTAGATTGCTTTGGATAATATGGACAGTTTAACAATATTAAGTCTTCTGATCCATTAATGTGGGCTATCTTTCCATTTATTTGTGTGTCCTTTAACTTCTTTCATTTGTCTTTTATAGTTTTCAGTGTATAAGTCTTTCATCTGCTTGGTTAAATTTATTCCTAAGCATTTTATATTTTATTTTGGTACTGTTGTGAATGGGATTGTTTTCTTAAATTCCCTGTATGGATAGTTCTATGTTAGTATAGAGAAATGCAACTGATTTTTTTTATGTTGATTTTATGTTTTGCAACTTTACTGAATTCATGTATTAGTTCTAACAATTCTTTTGTAGAGAGTTTTCTGCATATGGGATCAGGTCATCCACAGACAGACATAATTTACTTCTTTCCTTACATTCTGGGTGCCTTTATATATTTTTCTTACCTAATTGTTTTCACTAGGGCTTCTACTAATTTTATGTTTAGAAGTGGCAAGAGTAGGCATCCTTGCCTTTTTTCTGATCTTAGAAAAAAACTTTAAGTTTTTCACCATTTAGCTTCAATGTTAGCTTTGGGTTTAGTGTATATGGCCTTTTTGAGATAAGTTCCTCCTACAAATTGTTTGTTGAGAATTTTTATAATGAAAGTGTATTGAATTTTGTTAAATGCTTTTTCTATATCTATGATGATAATCATGTGATTTTTTATCCTTTATTCTGTTAATGTGAGATATTATGTAATTGATTGGCATATGTTGTGCCATCCTTGAATCTCAGTGATAAATCCCACTTGGTCACGATGTCGATTTTTTTTTTTAATATGCTGTTGAATTCAATTTGCTAGTATTTCATTGAGTGTTTTTGCATCTAGTTCATCAGTGATATTGGCCTGTACTTTTTCCATTTTCTCTTGTGTTTATTTGTGCTCCAACATTTATCATTTCTTTTCTTCTGCTAACTTTGGGCTTGGTTTATTCCTTTACTAGTTCTTTGAAGTGCAAAGTTACGCTGTTTATTTGAGGTCTTTTCTTATTTTTTAGAGTGGGCATTTATCACTATAGGCTTCCTTTTTAGAACTGCTTTTGTTTCACCCTATTAATTTTGGTATGTTGTGTTTTTATTTAAATTTGCCTCAAGATATTTTCTATTTCCCTTTTTATTTCTTGTTAGACCTATTTGTTATTCAGAAGAGGGTTGTTTAATTTCTACATTTTTTTATATCTTCCTTCTACTCAAATTTCTAGTTTTATTCCATTGTGGTCAGAAAATATATTTAATGTGGAGTTCCCGTTGTGGCTCAGTGGTTAATGAATCTGGCTAGGAACCATGAGGTTGCGGGTTTGATCCCTGGCCTTGCTTAGTGGGTTAAGGACCTGGCATTGCTATGAGCTGTGGTGTAGGTTGCAGCCATGGCTCGGATCCCGCATTGCTTTGGCTGTGGCATAGGCTGGCAGCTACAGCTCTGATTAGACCCCTAGCCTGGGAACCTCCATATGCCACAGGAGCAGCCCTAGAAAAGGCAAAAAGACCAAAAAAAAAGAAAGAAAGAAAGAAAGAAAATATGTTTAACGTGATTTGTCTTCTTAAATTTATTGACTCGTTTTGAGACCTAGTAAAATACAGAGTATTTTCCATCTCAAACATTGTAGGTTTTTTTTTGTCTTTAAAATTTTGTTTTGTACTTTTTTCTTATTGTCCATGTTTTTACTTAACATATTCAACCTTTCCTTTAGCTTCATGAATATAAAGAATACAGTTAAAATAACTTTTTAATGTCCTTGTCTACTAAGTTTTTTATTTGTATTATTTCTGGTTCTCTTTCAATTGATTGACTTTTTCCTCATTATGGTTCATATTTTCTTTCCTGCTTATTTGCATTTCTGATAATTTTTCATTTGATTTTCACATCATAAATCTTGCCTTTTTCTGTGCTGGATATTATTATTTCCTAAAAATATCCTTGGGATTTGTTCTGGAACATGGCAAATCTACTTAGAAACAGTTGATCTCTTTGAGTCTTACTTTTAGGATTTTTAAGGTAGGAATAGAGAAGGACTTCTTCCAGAGTTAACTTTTCCTACCTCTAAAGCAAGAACCTGCTTAGTAGTATTACACCCTTATCTCATGCATTATGTTATTTTCTATTCTAGTTGTGGGAACAGGAACTATGTTTGTCCCTATGAATGCCTCAGACACTGTTCCCACTAATCCTTTCAGGGGCCTCTCTCAGCCTCAGGTAGTTTCCTTACCTGTTTGTTCTGATCAGTACTCGATTCATACTCCAGGGGAATACTCTTCAGATCTTCAGAATTCTCTCTGTGTGTGTCTTAGTTGCTGTAGCTAGTGAACAAGCAATACATTTTCTTCTGCCAGTTGTTACAACATATTTGCTTCCTTTCAAACCGACTCTTAAACTTGCAGTAAGTTCTTCACTAAAAAGTCATTCTCAAGAAATTGCATATAGCCACATCAAGCACAAAACCTGATGGAAAAAAATGTTATATTCATGGAATCAAGTTCTCAGAAAATAAAAAGATTTCATTTGGAAGTTTTCTACAAATTAAAATTGAATGTCTTTCTTAATACTTTATATTTTGTTTTTCTTGTCTTGAATTATGTAAGATGAAGAAATTAATAACTTTCCACTAGCCTGGGCAGAGATGCCCTTAAAACTCCTCTAGTTTACCTCCATGCCTGTACCCATATGATCTTTCTCTTTATGTCCCATTACATGGAAACATTTGTAACCCCTCACGTGAACTGTGAGTCTAAATCTCGAAAGACTCTTTGCTGTAAGTAGCAAGCAGCCATAGAGATGGAGATGGGCATGTGTGAGGGCATCCAGAAAGTCTGTGTGTGCATATATGTATGTTTTAGATGTCTTTGTTCAGAATGTATAATAGAAGCAAAAGGAAGGTCAGATTTGATTTAGAAAGGAGATAATTTTATAATCATCATTACATTAGTGAACATCTTATAGCATACTGATTGCAAAAATGGCTTCAATTCTCTATCATTGATCCACACTCTTTCTAATGGAGCTGGTCTTGGTGGTGGCTTATTTCACATGACTTCATAGCAATTCCTAACTTATACCCATCTGTTGTAATGCATTGGAGAAAGACTTTGACCATGTGTGGAGCCCTCCACGTGCAAACAAGATGACAAAGTTCTCACAGATGTTGGATATACATGCTGAGGTGGGCTTCTTGACTCCCAATCAAAGATGCTGCCCTACCTTTTGCATCATACAGGGGTAATGTTTGTCAGACAAGGTATCTTGGCTCATGACTCAGGATCCCATGGGCAAGGCAGGCAATGAAGGCTACCTTAAAATTTAATAACCTTTCATTCATAATTTTAGCCAGATATTTGCATATGCAATAAAATGGGCAAAAGCATTCCTAGGACAAAGTGGAAAATGCTCCTGTCATCCATTTTTTTTAAAGGAAATACAATACATGGTCTGAGAAGGCCAATGAGGGGTTTTGATTTTGAATGTGAGTGGGCATTTGAGTCAATCATTTGGTTGTAAAGAGAAACTGGAAATTGGACCTCAAGCTATATTTGCATAGCAGGCTCATTGTTTTCATTTAGGTTCTAGGTTTATTTGGGATTGTTTAGGTTTGATATACTTGGAGGAGGGGTTAAATTCACCACCACAGGACTCACCTAAATTAGAGCCCCTCCCCCCCCCGGCCCCCAAACACTAAGGTAGAATTAGAGAATCTTACAGTAAAAATAAAAGGGATTGGGCAATTACATGCACAGTGGTCTTCACACTTAGGAATGAGGAGACACCCTCCTGATACAGAGATATGAGGATTTCATTGTTAAGGGTGAAGCAATAGTCCTCTAAAATCTAGAAGGGAAGATTATTGATTTAAAGGTTTCATTGAAATCAAATTCTCCCCAATCTGCCCCCTGTGGTTTTACATCTTATCATAGGAAGTTTCCTTCTGGATGGTGTGATTTGTAATCTGTCTGCAGCCGTCACAATTGAGTTGCTATTCTATTCCTTTAAATTAAAACAAGAAGTTTTATTTTCAAAAGCCACAAAGACCAGGCAGTAACATTTGAGGACTTTATGTCAGCTCTGAGATTTTTAGCAGATTTCTTTACATTAGAATCATAAAAATGCAGATGGTAAGAATACATAATAAGATTTAGGGAATTTCAATTTTAATAACCTAGACTAAAACACTGTCTCTTGTCTATAATTTAATAAGGAAAATTTTCCTGGGATCATAAACTATGAAATTATAGCCTCAGAGGCTTTTCAATGACAACTAACACTAAGATTAAATAAGATCTTTTGAATTAAACATTACAGCATCATTGTATTAAAGATTATATCTTTGTAAATAATAGCTATAAAACTAAATCAGTGTATTATGAAATTTTTACCACTAGAAGTTAAGGAGAAAAGTTTAAGGGCCAGATGAGTCAATAATTTAAGACTAGAGAAATTAGCGGCAATGTAATTTTTTATCTGATAGAACTATTTGTATCATATAATGAAATACTTAATCTTCATACAGAGGTTTTCAAATGGATTTTAAACTTTTGTAATAATGAAAATAGGTCCAAAATAATCTCCATGAGAATAGGGACCATGTAGGTCTTGTCCATAGCTGTGGACTCAGCACCCAGCCTAGCACCTGGCACAAAGCCAGTGTTCCCTATTCATTGTATTCAATTTGAAGTGGGAGCCACTATGCTACACTTATACACAAGAGGGCGTACTTGAACCTGATATAATACAGGTTGTGCTGCTACTTGTGCATTTACTTTTAAACTGTGGGTTTTGTTTTATCCATTGTTCTTTATGGAGAGCAGATCACTCTGGCTGACCTATAGCATAGCAGTAACATGCAGTGAGGACTATTAAAAAGGTGAACTTTACTGAAATTTAAATTTGCTATAATATAAAACTTAGTGTCCACTTTCACTTATAATATTTGAAAGATTACCAGAGAACTGAAAAACACAAAATGCAGTAATGTAAAATTTTAGAATTTTTTTTAAATGACTACTCTTCATACAAATTGGGACTCTGCCTCAGATCACTGCCATAGGAATCTTTTATTTGGCTAGAATATTCATTTTTGCCCATTTTTGTGGGTAGTGGACTGAGGCAAATTAGTGTAAGAAAATTAACCTTGATAAAGAATATATATTCTTCAGCATATAAAATAGTGATGATAAGCAAGGGGTGTAGTTGTATCAGTGGCCCCCAGTAATATTTTATATGTTGGGGAGATGAAAGGCACTTTATTGACCATCCTAAACTCTGTCAGGAGGTGTCTGTGCTGCCTCTATAAAGATCTGAGGTGCAGACACTTCCTGACAATTGTACATCATAACTGTGTAGCCATTGTAGGTCACGCTCAGCCCCCTGACTCCCAGCCCTCTCCTCCATGGGCTCACATTGCTGTCATTAAAAAATAAAGTGCCTGGGGGTTCCCGTCATGGCTCAACGGAAACAAATCTGACTAGCATCCATGAGGACGAAGGTTCAATCCCTGGCCTCACTCAGTGGGTTAAGGATCTGGTCTTACTGTGAGCTGTGTGTAGGTTGCAGATATGGCTCAGATCTGGTGTTGCTATGGCTGTGGGTGTAGGCTAGCAGCTATAGCTCTGATTCAACCCACAGTCTGGGAAGCTCCCTATGCCAGGGGTGGAGCCCTAAAAAGCCAAAATAAATAAATAAATAAATTAATTTAAAAAATAAAGACCCTAACAAATAACCAAAAAAATCGCTTATCTATAACTAATTCCTTATTTATTTTTCTTCCTTGGCAATGGTCATCATGCCATATTTGTGGCTAAAATTGATAGACATTGTTCATTTTATTTTATCTCTGGAAAGCATTTAGTACCACTGGTCTCTTTTTCCATCTTAAAATACTGCTCTCTCCTGCTTTGTTACATTCATGGAGTTTTCCTTTTCTGTCTGTCAAATGGGCTTCTCTCTCCAAGCATCCATCTTTGACCCTCTTTAATCACAGTGTCTGAACAAACACTTTTCTCTGTGACTTCAGTTATATTGTCCTAAACTTCTAACTCTAGCTTGGTTCTCAGTCTTGAGCTCTGGACTCCCATGAAACTGAGCTTTGGGCTTTCCAACTAGAAATTCAAATGTATTCAAAGAACTCTTATCACCCCCTACCCTAAACCTGTTCCTCTCACCTTGTTTGGTCCATGAATGACAATACCATCCAGACAATGGTCCAAGCCAGGTGTTTAGGCAATCTTTTTGAATTCTCCTTCTCTCTCAACCTCCACATCCAATCAGATACTCTAGGAGACACTATTGGCTGTCTGTCCAACAGCCAATTCCATTCTCTTCACTAGTGTTAGAACCTGTTTCCCACTGTAGATCCTGAATGGGCCAGATTTCATTATCTCAAATTTTCATGCATTGAAAGCATGGGCATTTGGCCCAATCTGATTAACAGGCTCTGAGGGGAAACCAGCTGAAGGCTTCCAAGAAAGATCTTCCTCTCTGATTAAAAGACAAAGAAATGCCTGGACAACAGATGTCTCTTCTTCTTTCCTGTTGTTATGGAGATGGTTATTTGAAGATCTGATGCTCAAGGCAACTGCTTGAGGCCATGAGCAAGAGGAAAACCACATGGACACTCAACACAGAGTTTCCACAGGAATGTAGCAACCATGCTTATCTCTACTTTTCTTGTATGAGAAAGGAACCCCCTTGGTTAACACCTCTGTTTGGTCCTTTTTCATTTCATGCACGGATTGCTGCAACAACAACCTGGCTGGTTTTTCTTCTTCCACTCTTTCCCTCTCTAGTCCTGCTTTCCCTCTGATATCAGAGAAATTTTAACTTCACACTTCAGGTCAGATTATACCTCTTCCCTTGTTACCAAATTTTCAATGGTTCCTCTTCTATGATAGTTAAATAGTCAAATAATTCCTAAGCAGCAGCTGCTACTTTGGCTACTAGATCAACTTCCCACATTGCCATCAATGTGGTTGGTAAGGAAACCATGAGCTTAGTGGATCAAGACAGCTTATTACTCATGGGACATCAAGCAGCACGAGCTTCTCCCTTGGTCTCATCTCATGGGGGTGACACAGAGTGGATCCTGGTGGACATTGCACACACCATGGGTTTGTGTCACAGCTTGGCCTGGGAAACAAGTTTCCTAAGGGGGTGGCCAGCTGCAAGCCAATCTGTCTGTTTTTGCTTCCAAGGGAGACATTATTTTAAGTACCTTGATCAGGAAACAAATTTGTCCTAGAGCCTGGAGGGGGACACTCTCTCTAGTCACCAAGGAGATTTGTTGTATAAACAAACATCCTTGAAAAATAACCTGAGACATTTAGAAATACAAGAGAGAATTGCTCCCAACAAATAGGTTTGAGAGCTAGGTTTGAGAATTAAATTGATCTGGAATTAAGTTTATGTGTAACATTATATTAAATTAGTTTTATTTATTCAGATTTATTTCTCCAACCTTAGAGTTTCCCCCCTAAACTCCAGTCCGATATATCCAGTTTCCTACTTTACAAATACACTTGAACATCTAATAAGAATATCCAACTTACCATATCCAAGTCTGAGCTCCTGGTATTTGCCACTAAATCTCTTCCTCCCCCAAATTAACTGCAATTTATCTTTCTGGTTGCTCAGCCTTCAAATCTTGCTGTCATTTTTCACTCCTATCTTTCTCTTTATACACTGTATTCAATCCACCTGTAAATCCTGTTGGCTTTACTTTCAACTATGTTGAGAATCTGACAACTTACCACTCTTTGACAGTTATCACACCTGTTCAAAGTGCTACCTTCTGTTGTCTGGATATTGAAGACATGTTCTATCAATCTCCCTGCTTCCTCTCTTCAGATTCTTCTCAGCATAGCAGCCAAAGGGATCCTGTTAAAACAGGTCCCTCTAGGATTGAAACCCCATTTTCTTAACTGGAGCAAATGCCGAAGACCTGACTGAACTCCAAGGTCCTATATCATCTGTCCCCTCTACCATGACAGCCAGATTTCATCACCCGCTGTGCTTCCCTTCTCTGCCTCAGCTTCACCCACATCGACTTCCGATCTCAGGGTCTTTCTACTTGCTGTTCATTCTCCCTTAAATGCCTTTCCCTTAGATAGCTGCTCATCCAACTCCCTCACTGCTTTTGAGCAATTACTCAAATGTTGCCTCCTCTCCTGTACTCTGCCTACTTGACAAACACTCTTGGATGCCCAACAAGCATGTCAAACTTAACATGTTCAACATGAGGACTTCCCTGAACATCTTATTCAGAATATCAATCTCCACCTCCTAGTTTACTTCCATTTTTCATTTATTTTAGTGGGCATTTATTATATACTGTGTGGAACAAGCCTCACACAGAGTAGGTGCTCAATAATTATTTGTTAAATAAGTGAGGTTTGGCCTTATTCTTTATTTTTCTCTGGCTTTGGAAAAGTTAATTAACCTAAGCTTTATATTTCTCATCAGTGAAAAAGGAGAAACAATAGCACTATATTGTTGGCTTATTGTGAGGGTTAAATGATACAATGTGCATAGAACACAGTATGCATAGTGACCGGCACACAGTAGGCACTCTGATTCCCTATGAATGGTGGTACCTCACTCTCCTCCTTCCAGTTGTGTTAGCCATGAATCTTCATTCTGTGTCTTATATTGTACTTTGTTTTGTTTCTGTGTTTTTGGCCGTGCCCATGGCATACAGAAGTTCTTGGGACAGGGATTAAACCCACACCACAGCAGTGACCCAAACCACTGCAGTGACAACAACAGATCTTTAACCCACTTTGCTATAAGAGAACCCCCTTATATTGTACTCTGATTGTGGAAGTTATTGTCAAATTCTTGTTTGCCTAGCTTGTGTTTGACTTATTAGCAACTGAGGGGGAAAAAGTAAGTTGGCAGGTTATAATTTGCTTTAAATACATTATCTAATTTGACCCTCAGAACTAAGCCAAGAGGGTAGTAGGCTGGTAAAAATCCAAGAAAAAAACTGAGGTTTAGAGGGATTCACAACATTGCCAAATAGTGTCTGGTGATGATTTTTGTTGTGGCTTGGATAAAGAATCTCACATTTCCTAAATGATACTGAAGTGAAAGCAGCAAACTGCAGCAATCCATATACCCATGAACCTACGTTTGAGTTCTCCAGTTCCCAATTGTGTTGGACCTTTGCAGGCATTTAAACCCATTTTTACCATTTTGGTGAAACTGTTAGAAATGGGATACCACCTTTATTCTCCTCATTCTCTTATGCTTCACTTACAAACCTGTTATTGGTAGATCAAACAAGCAATGCCTAATTTTGTAAGTAGTTTGTCCTTAAAGAAGAGATCAACTCACAACACAAATAGCATTTGTCTTCTCAAACATAAAATAGTTCATTATTATGTGCTATTTGAGGATTTAAAAATATATTTTGCTTCTAAATTAGTGTCTGACATTAATTGAAATAGCTGTATAATCCTAATTTAAATATTTATTAAGTATTTGGGAATATCTTCCCTCTCATTTGTTTTGACAAAGCAGTTTATAGAAAGTATCACTATCTTATCAATTTATAATTATCATTTCACAAATAAAGATATTTTGGGAGTCCTGACAGGAGATTGAAAAAGAAAAGATACTTGATGAGGAGGGAATAGTTTCTGGGCATCTGGGGAAAATCGTCATAATTTTCGTTGGTATATTATTTTCCTATTGCTGCTGCAAAAATTACCACAAACAATAGCTTAGAGGAACACAAATTTAGGTATATTATTTTCCTATTGCTGCTGCAAAAATTACCACAAACTTAATAGCTTAGAGGAACACAAATTTATTATTTTCAGTTCTGGGAGTCAGAAGTCTGCAGTGTGTCTGTTTGGGCTAAAGTTAAAGTGTCATCAGGACTGCCTTCCTTTCCAGAGATTCCAAGGAAGAATCCATTTTCTTGCCTTTCCAGCTTCTAAGAGTTTCCTAGGCTTCTTGGCTCATGGCCTCTTTAATTTTCAAAGCCAGCAAAGTCTTTGTCATGATGCCTTCTATCTGGTTCTGAGCCTTCTTCTACCCTCTTTCATATTTAAGGAACCATTGTGATTAATTACATTGAACCCAGCTAGGTAATCCAGAATAATTTCCTTACTCTAATTTCAACTGATTAGCAACTTCAATTCCCTCTGCAACTGTAATTCCCCCTTGCTATGTAATATAACATGTTCACAGGTCCTGGGGATTAGGATATAGACACCTTATTTTGTCCACCATGATGAGAAAAGCAAGATAGAGGCCTAAAATGATATATGACTGTACCATATAGTTATGGTTGCTTGTTTATGTAAAGAGTTAAGGGGTCATTCACACTATAATTGAATACTTGTTCATACCTCAGTTTGCTGTTTATTTTAAGAAATTCTGATCATGTTAGAAAGTTCTGATCATGCTTTGTAATACAAATTGAACCCGTCACTGGCAGTTTCCTTCTTTAACAGTACTTACTTTTCTGCTGGCTTGCCACTTCTATATTTTTTAGCAAATGATTTTACAGTTATCAATAATACATGCCAGTTGGCGGATATGAACTTTCTCATACTCGACATCCCTTTATTGTTACCTTCTGGCAAGTAGAGAACAGCATTACTCATTATACTATACTAATTTTAGCTCATATAGATTTCCGCTCACTACCAGGAGAAAGGGGTTGAATTTTGGGGTTGTTTTGTGTTTGTTTTTGTTTTCTAGTTGACAGATTTTATAGTTAAATCACAGAACTTATAGTGCAAAAAAAAAATCATGAAGTTCATTTAATAGCAACAGCATGTCTTGCTGTCTCTGGGCAACCAGAAGTGGAGCAGAAGATGCAGCCAAAGGGGAGAGGAGGCAGGGTGGCAGTCAAGGCTTGGGAACAGCACACCCAGCAGACCCTCTACCTGGAAGCTCAAGGCTTAGGAGCTTGTCATCCACATTTATTTGCAGGTCAAAAAGAACATCTACAAAATGGGGCTTGAAAGGAAGGGGGATGTACTGCCCAGAGCAATGGTGGCCCTGGGCAACAGGGTGGACACAAGAGCAGGCATGAAGCAGTCACCACTGTCCATTCAGAATATGCAAAAATAAGTAAACAGGAGTTTTAAAATATTTTAAAAATCTACAGAACTTTTCCTTCAAATGAAATATTCTCTGAAAGTCTGTAGACCATTATTATTTTTTTTAAATTTTATTACCATTCATTTACATTATTTTGTCAATTTCTGCTCTACAGCAAAGTGACCTAGTCATACATCTATCTATACACAATCTCTTACTCGTATTGTCTTTCATCATGTTCCATAACAAATGATCGGACATCATTTGTTATGAAACTGTATAGCATCACCTCATTGTTATCCATTCTAAATGTAATAGTTACATCTACCAACCCCAAACTCCCAGTCCATTCCCCTCCCTCCCCCTCCCTCTTGGCAACCGCAAGTCTATCATCCATGTTTCTGTTCTGTAAATAGGTTCATCTGTGCCATATTTTAGATTCTACATGTAAGTGATATCATATGGTATCTGTCTTTCTCTTTCTGACTTACTTCACTTAGTATGAGAATCTCTAGTTCCATCCATGTTACTGCAAATGGTATTATATTATTATTTTTTATGGCTGAGTAGTATTCCATTATATATATATACCACATCTACTTAATCCATTCAACCGTCAATGGACATTTAGATTGTTTCCCTGTCTTGGCTATTGTGAATAGTGATGCAGTGAAAATAGGGGTGCATGTATCTTTTTGAATGAAAGTTTTGCCTGGATATATGCCCAGGAGTGGGATTGCTGGATCAGATGTTAGTTCTATATTTAGTTTTCGAGGAATCTACATACTGTTTTTCATAATGGTTGTACCAATTTGAATTCCTACCCACAGTGCAGGAGGGTTCCATTTTCTCCACACCCTCTCCAGCATTTGTTATTTGTATACTTATTAATGATGGCCATTCTGACCAGTGTGAGATGGTACCTCATAGTAGTTTTGATTTGCATTTCTCTAACAACTAGTGATAGTGAAATTTTTTTCATGTGCCTGTTGTCCATACATATGTCTTCTTTGGAGAAATGTCTATTTAGGTCTTCTGCCCATTTTTCAATTTTTTTTAGACCATTATTTGAAGCAGATAAACACTGAACTGCTTTGTTGCCAGTGAGAAAGCTCTAACCTTATTCCTTACTCCCTACTTTTGGCAAACCCAACTTGAAAAAGAGCAAATTCATGTGTCTTCAGGAAAGATTTTAGGAAGTTGAGGATGAAGCAAGTAATAACTTTATTTTATATTTATTTTTTATTAAAGATGTTTTCCCTAGATTTACTGAGATATAATTGACATATAGCAGTGTATAAGCTTAAGTTCTGAAATGTAATGTTTATATGTAGATATAGATTACAAAATGATGCCACAGTAAGGTTAGTTAACACATCTGTCACTGCACATAGTTGAAATTTTTGTGTGTGGAGTGAGAGCTTTAAAAATCTAGTCAGAAAGACAAACATCATATGGCATCACGTATATGTGGAATATAAAGAAAGGATATAAATGAACTTATTTGCAGAAATGGACTCACAGATGTTGAAAATGACCTTTGGTTATCAAAGGGTCAGGTGTTGAGGATGGCTGGACTGGGGGTTTGGGATTGGCTTATGCACACAGTGGTGTATGGAATGCGTTGGCCATCATTGGGAACTGTATAGCATGAGGAACTCTACCCAATATTCTGTGATGGTCTGTGTGGGAAAAGAATCTGAAAAAGAAGGGATACACACACACACACACACACACACTCACACACACACACACATACATATATATATATATATTTGAATCACTTCGTTTTAAGCAGAATTATCAAAATATTGTAAATCAACTATACTTCAATAAAACTTAAACATTTATCCTACAGATAAAGTGAAAAAATCTACTCTCTTAATTTTCAAATATGTGATACAGTATTGTTAACTATAGTCGCCGTGCTGTACATTTCATCCCCTGAACTTCTTCTTGTTATACCTGGAGTTTTGTACCCTTTTCCCCCTTTCACCTTACACCCTACCTCCCACCCTTTGTCCCTGGCAACAAATAAAAACTTCAGTAGGAGGCAGCGTGTCCAGGGTAGACAAGTGAGGTACAATGTGAAGTGGAGGTTCAGGAAACAGAAAAATCATAATAACCTGCAGGAATCTGTGGGTATCGGAGTCATGACTTACACAGATAGATAAGGTTTTGGAAAAATTGAGAAAGTGAGGAAGCAGCAGCACAGGCTGAGAGTAAAGAGGTGAGTGAGGGCACAGAGACAGACAGGGTATGTTTGTGGACCACACACAGTTCCGCTGGACACTAGCATTAGCTGAAGCCTAGGTGTCAAGCAACCTTGCATATGTTGTCTTTAGCTATACTGCTTCTACCTCTGTTCTGCTGTCATGAGAACAGAACTGGGCCAGCCTGTTAGGGGACAAAAGACCACATAGAACAGAGCTGAATCAACTGGTTCCTTCAGAATGAGGCCCCCGATATGTGTGAGAACCCAGCCAAGATCGGAAGAGCTACCTTTCAGCTGACCTACCAGTTGATGAAGGAAGATTGAAAAATATGAGTCAAGACATGAAATGAGGAAGGCTGGGGAAAACCTTAAATAGCAGAGTGAAATGACTGAATTTATTTTATTTTCTCGTGGGAAACTTGTGCTAAACATAGGAGTCAGGAATTAGAAGCAGGTTGGATTAAAAAAGTGAGCCTCATTTATAAAACGCTTTGATAGCATGATCGTCTCCTTTGAGCTAAGCAAAGAATGCATCTTGATGCACTGTGACAGATACTTTGTCTGTCACGCAGTAGTGTGTCCTAGCTTGTGACAGTGAATGGCCTAGTCCTACCCACTGACTCCCACGACGATCTTTCTTACAACCCACTGTGCTCTTTTCTGTAAGAGCACACGTGAAATTTTCCTATTCCTGGAAGGGCCTTTTACTCGATTGAAACATAGAATTCAGTGATTATAAAGCCTATTTATATTGCATCCTTGACAGTGGTTTCATTGTGGTGAATTCCCACAAGAAGATTGAGCTGGCAGACGTGAGCGAGACTTTATATGACTTTAGACCTTCAAGGAAATCATGGCTTATTTTCACATATCCTGTCAGTGTTTGTTATAAAAGTTCAGTAGATTCCTCTGTCATATCATACAATGTGTTGTTTTTCAATAACAACTTTTTCTTTTGATTGAGTCTTCAGTTGAGTATTCTACCACATTCTTTCAGTTGTCATCGCTGTGTTGTTTGTGTAGGTTTCTCTTTTGCCAACTGGAAACCTGCATGGAAACTTTTATTCACTTTCTGTGGAAGATCAATGAGGGGCCCTGTTGGCCGCATCTCCGGCAATGGCACCATCATCCACTCAGTTTCTTAGGCAAGAGACCAGGGAATCATCAATGATGTTTCCTTTTCCTCTCTCCCATGAACTAGATGTTTTAAAATGGTGACAATTATCTACCCTTTCTTTCTCCACACTTTACAAATGTGACTTTTGCTCCTCCCATCAAGAGAAGGATCTACTTCTCCTCTCTCTGTTTTATTTTGAAGTAGAGTTGATTTACAAGGTTGTGATTATTTCTGCCATACAGTGACCTAGTCATACATGTACACATATCCATTCTTGTTCAGATTCTTTTCCCACATCACGGAGTGCTGGGTAGTGTTCTCTATGCTATGCAGCAGGTCCCTGTTGGTCAATCATTCCATATACCTCAGTGTGCATATGCCACCTTGCAAATCCTCTTTGGAGAAATACCTTGTAATTCACTTTGATTAATAGATGATGTTCTATTTCCAAGCCTAGGTGTCAAGCAACCTTGCGTATGTTGTCTCTAGCTATACTGCTTCTACCTCTGTTCTGCTGTCATGAGAACAGAACTGGGCCAGCCTGTTAGGGGACAAAAGACCACATAGAACAGAGCTGAATCAACTGGTTCCTTCAGAATGAGGCCCCCGATATGTGTGAGAACCCAGCCAAGATCGGAAGAGCTACCTTTCAGCTGACCTACCAGTTGACTGAGGCACCTGAGTAAGATTCTTCTAAACCTTCCTGTCCCTAGCTAATCAATCAACTTACTATTTCAAAAAATGCTTGCTATTTTGAGCCACTAAAATTTGGGTGGTTAATTGTGCAGAAAAAGCTAACTGATATACCCTCCTCCACTTAATTGTTCCCTGGGTTTTATAGCTTCTAATTCTTTAATGTAATTTCTCTGCATTCCATTTTATCCTCCTTTATTGCCTTCTATCTCAATTTTAATCCTTCTTCATTTCTATTACTAGAATAGTCATGTTATTCTTCTACTTAAAACCCTTTAATGGCTCATCATTTTCAGTGTAATAAAGTGCACACTGCTGAAGGGAGTCAGCCTAATGGCTAAGAGCGCAGTTTTTTATTTCAGACTTCCTGGCTCCTTTACTTTCTAGCTGTGTGACATTCAGTAAATTACTGAAGCACTCTGTGCTTCATTTTCCTCATGCTTAAAATGGAATGAAATTGAACCTTTTGCAAGGGGAGTCTAGAATAGAACCCAGGACATCATAATTACTCAAACTATATGTACTACAATTTTTACTCAGTGTAAAATTTAAGGCCTTCCATGAATTTGTTCTTTTATTCTCTTTCTAAAGTCATATTTCACTCTGACTTCTTGTTTTGTTTTGTTTTTTCTTTTTAGGGCTGCACCTGCAGCATATGGAGGTTCCCAGGATAGGGGTTGAATTGCAGCTACAGCTGCTAGCCTACACCACAGCCACAGCAATGCAGGATCTGCGCCATGTCTGCAACCTACACCACAGCTCATAGCAACGCTGGATTGCAAGGCCGGGGATTGAATCCACAACTTCACGGTTTCTAGTCGGATTCATTTACGCTACACCACAATGGGAACTCCTCACTATGGCTTCTTCACTAGCCAGACCATAGCCCTTGGTTCTTCCAATATGTACCCTGTGTTTAAAGTGTCCATATTTTTAATTCATGTTGTTTCAGTGTTTGAAAGGCCTAGTCTCTGCCTCTCTTTTCTTTGGCTTCTAGTCTCCCTCTCTGACTATATGAATTTCTTCTCTTTCAATGCTTATCTCAGGTAGTGCCATTTTAATGAAGTCTTTTCTAGACTCTTTTGGTATAATTGGTCATGTCCTGACTTATGCCCCCATAGTATCCTGCCCATACCCCTTGCATGGTATGTATTGGCTTATATACTCCAGACAGTTCCTTTTAGCAATAAACAGTGCCCTGTTTGTTCTTGTTTCTCTGTTATCTAGAATGCCTGGCACATAGTCTGAACTTCATAAATGCTAATTATGAATTTAGGACACTGTAAAGATACAGAGGAAGTAATTGAGGAGAAATGCTCTAATGTTCAGTTTCCAGAGTGCTAAAGTCACAGGTGCTCTTGGAGTGATTGCAAAGAACTATAGGCAAGAGGTCATTGGGGTGGGGTTGAATGTAGGTAAGAGTATAGGGGTAGGGTAGGTGTGGATAATGCTATAGTTCCATGTGGGTCTTGAAAAAATTAGAAGGTGATAATATAACTAAAACTCTAGTGAAAAGTTGAGGTCCACGAGCATGGCATTATTAAGGGCATGTAAAAACTGTCTCCTGGTTAGAACAAAGGGTTCCTACTCTTTTAGCCACTATGAATGAACCCAAGGACAATTTAAAAGTTGAGATCTTTGACAGTAAGATAATTTTCAGTTACATAGGCTATGTGCTAACTTCATATTTGTTATACATTTTGTTAGTATTTTCTCATTATAAATTTAATGTTTTTAATGATAGAAAGGTGGAATGTTGAAGTTCCCATTGTGGCGCAGTGGTTAACGCATCCGACTAGGAACCATGAGTTTGCGGGTTCGGTCCCTGCCCTTGCTCAGTGGGTTAATGATCCGGCGTTGCCATGAGCTGTGGTGTAGGTCGCAGACGCGGCTCGGATCCCGCGTTGCTGTGGCTCTGGTGTAGGCCGGTGGCTACAGCTCCGATTCGACCCCTAGCCTGGGAACCTCCATATGCTGCGGGAGTCGGCCCAAGAAATAGCAAAAAGACAAAAAAAAAAAAAAAAGAAAGGTGGAATGCATATGATCATATATGCTATAGGACGTAGTGTCAGGAATTTTGGGATAGGAAATATTACGTGAAGTTGATTTATCATGCATTTAGTGACCCAAGGTTGTGATTTCCAATGATTTAAAAAGAGCACTCCAGTAGAATTACTGTTACAAACCAAACATCATGTAACAATTCAGTGGAGAAAGGAACTGGAAGCCATCATTCTACTTTCTGTCTCTACTATAAGAAGTTCATATAAATGGAATCATACAGTATTTGTCTTTTTTGTAATTGGCTTATTTGACTTGGTCTAATGTCCTCAAGTTTCATCCATGTTGTAACATATGTCAGCATTCCTTTTTTTTTTTTTTAAATGGCTGCCACTGAGGCATATTGAAGTTCCCAGCCAGTGACTGAATCCGAGTAACAGTTGCAATCTACGATGCAGCTGCAGCAATACTGTATCCTTTAACTCACTGTGCTGGGCCAGGGATCGAACCCAGGCCTCTGAAGAGACCCAAGCCCCTGAGGTCAGAATTCCCTTCCTTTTTAGGGCTGAATCATAAATCATATATGTATAATACATTTTGCTTATCCATTTGCCCATCAATAGGCATGTGGGTTGCTTCTAAGATTTACCTGTTGTGAATAATGTTGCTGTGAACCTGAGTATACAAACATCGCTTTGAGATTCTACTTTTAATTCTTTTGGTTAGATACCAGAAATGGAATTGCTGGGCCATATGATAATTTTATTTCTAACTTTTTGAGAAACTGCCATACTGTTTTCCACAATAGCTGTACCATTTTATATTTCCACCAACAGTACACAAGGATTCCAGTTTCTCCACATCTTCATGAACACTGTTGATTCCTATTTCTTTTTTAATAGTAATCATTCTAATGAGTGTGAAGTGATGTCTCACTGTGATATGTATGAGGTGAAATTTAATGTAATTTTGATTTGCATTTACCTAATTAGTGATGTAGAACATATTTTCATGTGCTTATTGGTCATTTGTATACCGCTGGAGAAATAAGTCCCTTGCCCGTTTAAAAAATTTTTTTTTTATTTTAGTTGATTTACTGTGTTCTGTCATTTCTGCTGTACAAGAAAGTGACCCTGTTATACATATATATATAATTTTCTCACATTATCCCTTGCCCAATTTTGAATTGGGTTGTTTGTTTTTTATTGTTGAGTTTTAGGAGTTCTCTATCTATTCTAGATGTCAGTCCTTTATCAGATATATGATTTACAAGTATTTTCTCCCATTCTATGGGTTGCCTTTTTACTCTGTTGATAGTGGATTTTGATGTACAAAATTTAAAAATTTTTATCAAGTTCCATTTATCTCTTTTTTCTTTGGTTGCCTATGCCTTTGGTGTGATGTCCAAGAAATTATTGCCAAATCCAAATCTATGAATCTTTTGCTCTATGTTTTCTTCTTATAGTTTGAGGTCTTATGTTTAGGTACATCTTGAGTTATTTTTTGTATATATTGTTAGATAAATGTCCAGCTTCATTCTTTTACATGTGGATATCTAGTTACCTCAGCACCTTTTGCTGAAAAAAAGGATTTTCTTTTCCCCATTGAATGGTCTTGGTTCTCATGTTGAAAATCATTTGGCTGTATATGCAAGGGTTTATTTCTCAGATTTCTATCTTTTCCATCAGTCTACATGTCTGTCTTTATGCCAGTACCATGCTATTGTAATTATGATAGCTTTTTCATATGTTTTAAAATCAGGAAGTGTGAGTCCTCCAGCTTTATGTGTCTAACACATTTTTGTGACACCTTGATCCATGGGAGCACTTAAAGGATACTTCAAAGCGCTTGCAGATTTAATGATGGAACTGCAAGTATTATATAATGTGGGTCATGCTGGAGGACTTGCTCTCACCTTGCCAAACCTAGAATAATTTCCACAAAATTATTTTCAACAAGAAAATATCAAAGATGTTTTTCATGATACAAATTACTCCCCATACTGCTCACTGGAAGCTACTGTTCTGGTGAAGAATGAATGGATTTATTCTCACAATGTTTTGCCCTCTTTTTTATTCATTAAAATTCAAGTGATTGGTATTACAGAAAGAAAGTCTTTTTCAGGTTAGTCATGGATTCTGAGCATAGCATTTTTCCAATGCTAGAAAATTGATCTGGCACAATTTCCTATCCATAGCAAAATAGCATGATCTCTTTATTACGCTTTTCACTTAACATTATGGTATGGATTAAAAGTCTAAGGAGATATGATAGAGGATAGTAAGGTTGTATTTGGCAGTGCCATAATATAAAGGTATGAAGACAAAGTGACTAAAATCTAGGGATGTAAATATCAGAAGTGAGGTACATTATAAATCATCTTTGTAAAACTAGTCTAGTGCTAGGGATTCTGGTTTTATTAAACCACAATTTCCATTTACTTTTAAATTTATGAGCAAAGTACTTATCATCTCTTCCTTTTTTCTGATTAACCATTAAGAATTTCAGAATTTAAGGCATCTGAAAATTGATCATATTAGTTAACGTAAGCCTCGTGTGGTGTAATAAAGAGAACTAACCATAGTTTAGTGGCTTAAAGAAAATATGTTTCTTTTTTTCCTCATGTTATGGTCTGAGATGAGCATGCTAGGTTAGCCTACAGTTAAGCTCCAGGTAAATTTTTAAAGTTGCAGCCTCCTTCTATTTTGTTTTTGATGATTCCTTGGGGCATTGTCTTCACCAGCTTGAGAAAAACGGGTATCGCACATGTCCTTTTTCCAGTTGTAAGTAGAGAAGTTGCATACAGGGGCTCAGTGCAAGGTTTTAAAGCTAGGCTGGGAAAGGGAGAGTGCCATTTCTGCTGATTTCCCTTTGGTGAGATTTCGATCACTAGGCCACACCTATCAACAAGGGCCCCTGGGAGATAAGGTCCTGGGGAGCCAGTCATGTCAGCTATACCTCTCCAATGATGTAGGAAAGGAAAAAAAAAGAAAAATCAATTTTGGATAATTAGCAGCATCCTCCACTATCACCCAGACCAAAGCCCTTAGATTACTAATGAGAGAAGGGAGATGAGTCATTATCACTTACCACCTACGTGCTCTTGGACATACACTCATCATCCATCTGACCTTGAATACCTAATCTTTACCATTTACCACTAATGTGACCTTGAACATATGATTTCTACTACTTACCACCCACCTGACTGAACAATTAACCCCTGCCATTTATGTCCTGGACTTTGGACACACCATCTCTAGCACTTCTGTGATTTGTAGCACCCAGGTGACCATGACCTATAACCTTGCTGAGCATATTTTCCTCATCTTTACCTCATAGGACTTTGTTAGACAAGGTAATTAGTATAAACACATTAGCAAAATGACTAGCATGCAGTGGTCAACAAATATATGCTGCTGTTGCTGCTATGACCACCATAGCTACTCATGTTATTGCTGTTTGTTTATCTAGCTAACAGAAAACTAATAAACATGATAATTAACCTTTGGCTTATCACATAAAGGAATATTTCAGGGCCTCCAGGTTATGAATATGGATTTTAGTTATTTCCAAGCATAGAAATGCACCTGAACAAAAAGTTATGGTCAAAATATATAAGGATTTAATATACACACTTCAATAGTATATAGTGGTTACAGTCTCAGATTAAATGGGAGAGTAACACATTTGTGTATTCTGGTTCTATGTGCCAGTTATAAAATTCAGTGACTCTTTTATGGAGTATTGGTCCTATAGGGGAAATTAGAGCATTGAAAGTGATAATTTATTCTGAATATAATCTTAAAGTTAAATCAACCATCAATGTATTTTATTCATCCTTTTGTTATGCTAACATTCCAGGGAAGCTAAGTGACCCTAATGCTTATTAGTTCAATGAACAATCTATTTAACTGGAAACAGAAATCTAAGAACTGAAAACTCCCAAGTAGCAGTTTGCCAGATTTTCCAAAATGAAATTCAATTAATATGTAAATAGGTCCTTACATGCAAATGACTTGTTCCTTCCCACATGCAGCAAAATAACTGGGACAGTTGAAGAATCCTTATGAACTAAAGAGAGTAAACAAATTACCGTCAAAGTCAGAATTCATTTTCCTATGTTTTACAGACATCACAGCAAAAATTTTCAACATTCAGCTTCAATTAATGCTATGTATTTTTTTGCTTTTCTTGAAGTCAGTTTAACTTTTTATTATCTAGAGTTCCCTTTCAAAGTGTGTTGATACCTAAGTTATCTTCAATGAGAATTCATACTCGTTGACTGCATGTACCATGTAATTTTCTGAAAGACTATAAATGTTCATGTTTTGATGTGAATTTTAAATCCTTGTAATAATTCAAAGTAATTTTCATAGAATACAGAAGATCCTTGATATTTGTAAATTTTGCACGTACATGAACACAAGCATGTACACACACGTACACACACACACATGCAGATTTAATGGATTTATATTCCGTTGAATATGGACCTGAGGATGCAATGAAGTGTTATTGCTAATGACAGAAATAATGAGAACATACAAGGTGACTTCTTAGAAGATAGAAGCTTGGACTAAATTAAGACCTGGCAGTCAAATTCAGTGGTGGCTTGGCTGATGTCATGAATAAGTCCACCATATGTTTTACATAGAAATGTGAAAATAGGAATCCTGAAATTATTTCAGTGATCGCTCCAGGGAGAATTAGTTTTATAGCTTTATAAGTGGAGGCATTTAGAGCTGTTTTTTTTTTTTTTTTTTTTTTTTTTAGCACCAACAAGGGTATGAAAAGACACTAAAGTTTTGCATTTTGTTATGATATATTATGAAAGAAATTATACACATTCATAATATTTAAGAATTTGGGGAATCTTCATAGCCTTAGCTTATATTCTCTGGAATAGCAATATTTATTTAGCGAAGAAGTAATCACTTCACTCACTACTGATCTCTTACTGAACACATACTGTCAGTCTGTAAGCCTCGATATATGGATTGTGTTGTCTGGATTTTGCTGAAGTAGTGCTAACATGAAAATATAGCTTAAGATAAGCTTTTTTTTTTTCTTTAAAGCCTCTAGTTCATGTTTATAGTTATGGCTTTCAAATCAATTTTCAAATTAATTAATTTTCGGAGTATACCGACAGTGAAAAAAATGTCATTACAATTAGAATTTACCAAGAGTATGTATTTAATAGCACAATATCTCTCCACTTCCCGTGAGAGATATTTCATGGGAATGCTGAAGCGAATCATCCAGTTTCTTTCTGTAATTTTATTTTGGTAATGGTATGTTTACTTGACACTAACATTCTACTCTTAGTCAAAAACATTGCTCTTGATGACCAGCATCTCATTTTCTCTCCGTTGTTCAGTTTGCAGATACTAACAAGTTTTGCCACTGGGGGTCACTATTTATCTATATTTTGGAAAACCAAGTCCTTAAAGGTGAAGTGACGTAACTGGATAACCATAGTGTGTGGTTTACAGTTTAAAGAAACATCACTGCAGGAAGAGTCTAAATTTAGAAAGAAGTTCCTAGGGACTAAAATACCATCTTTTGTAAATTAAATGATTTCACAGAGCCAGTGACTTTTCCAGAGATTTTATTCAGAGATAACTAAACAGTAATTACGTTCAAAATAGCCGTGTGTGTTATTTTAGGAGACTTAAAAGTGCTTTACTGGATTTCCCGTTGCGGTGCAGTGGAAAAGAATCCGACTAATATCCACGAGGATGCGGGTTCTATCTCTGGCCTCTCTCAGTGGGTTGGGGATCCAGCGTTGCCATGAGCTGCGGTGTGTGTGGGTGGCAGAAGGGCTTGGATCCCCAGTTGCTGTGGCTGTGGTGTAGGCCGGCAGCTACAGCTCTGATTGCACCCCTAGCCTGGACCTTTAGCCTTCCATATACCGCAAGTGCGGCCATAAAAAGCAAAAAACAAACAAACAAATTTAAAAAGTGCTTTACCAATTTGAGGCAGTTAGGGGCTGGATGCTTCCCAAGTCCCCGGGAATGATGGAGGCGACACGGTGGACCACCTGTGCCCAGGAACTCAGGCAGGAGAGCTGGATTCTGCTCTGGCTCTATTATTCACTGGCCAGGGACCTGATCCAGTCTCTGAAGCCCAGCTTTCTTTCCCTTTGTAAAATGAAGATGGAAAGTCTCCCTATAATTTCAGCGGTCTCTTCTGCGCCTGTCTTTCTAAGAACTCTTGTCAATATTTGTCAGATTTTTAAGTTTTCAGATGAAAGGGAATGAAACTATTTTTACTCTTTCATCTCCATGGTAGACACATTTCAAGACAGCGGCACAAGAAGTACTGTTTTTTTGTGGTGCTTAACATTTTATGACAGCAGAATGATGTGGCCATCACTAGAAGATTTTCTTTCTCAGTGATCTGCAGGGTGAACCGACAGCCTGGAAAGTTTATGATATTTTAGCTCAGGTTCACCTGCGTTTCATCAGTTTTGCTTAATGAAGTGTTGTTGCTCTATTAATGCCTTTAAAAAAAAATTATGCAGTTGGTGCTGATTGATCCAAAAGAGTTAAAGATTCCTGGCCCAAGATCTGCTGGATTGTTTTTCTTTCCCAACTTGCAGCCAAGGAAGCTTCCCTCTCAGGTGAAACCGGCTTCATGCCATTTGTCACCAGGACTGGTTCTCTGTCAGGTGTCTCCTGATCCTGTGCCTCAGATCAACGATTTAAAAAACAAAACCAACCAACCAAAAAAACCCTAGTGTTTGTAGCAAACTCTCAAAGGAATTTTAGACACTCGATTTTCTTCACATCAACCCTGAGGAATAAAGCAAGTAGTATTACCTACCCCGTTTTGGAGTTCTGAGAGTCAAGATCTGGAAGGAGGAAAGGGATTTAGCCAAGTGATTTGTTCAGTTTGTAAGCTAACAACAAACTGAATCCAGATCTTCAGTCTCCATTTTTTTCTTTTCTTTTCTTTTTTTTTTTTTCTGAAGACCTAGATTCTCTTTTATACTGAGTTCACAGTATTCTGTTCTGGCATGTTTTCTTGTGTTTGGGACTCTGCGCTAGTGGAGTGTCTTACTATGGCACCTATTATGAGCTGATTTGTGTCCCCACAAAATTCTTATGTTGAAACATTAACTCTTGGAATTCCCTTTATGGCTCAGCAGAAATGAATCCACTAGCAACCATGAGGTTGCAAGTTCGATCCCTGGCCTTGATCAGTGGGTTAAGGATCTGGCGTTGCCATGAGTGAGCTGTGGTGTAGGTCACAGACGCAGCTTGGATATGATGTTGCTGTGGCTGTGGCTGTAGCTGGTGGCTGTAGCTCAGATTCGATTCCTAGCCTGGGAACCTCCATGTGCCGCAGGTGCAGCCCTAAAAAGCCAAAAACAAACAAACAAACAAAAAACAAACAAACAAACAAAAACAAAAAAAACCCCATTAATTCTCTGTAACTCAGAATGTAAGCTAGGGCCTTTCAAGAGATGATTAAGTTAAGTGAGGCTCTTGGTGTGGGCCCTGACCCAATCTGACTGGTGTCTTTATAGGAAGAGAAATTTGGACACATACAGAGACACCAGGGATGTTCATATGTAGAGGACAGATCAGGTAAGCACAAAGCAAGAAAGCTGACCTTATGCAAACCAAGAGAGGCCTGGGAAGAAACAAACCTACCAACACCTTGATCTTGGATTTCCAGCTCCAGAACTGTGATAAAATGAAGTTCTGTTGTTTAAGCCACTCAGTCTGTGATGTTTTGCTATGGGAGCCTTAGCTAAGACCATTCATCCAACCATCCAGCAACCCAAGTCATCCACCCATGTATCCAGCCATCCAGCCATCTGAAAATAATGATCTAGTATTTAGCAGGCTGCATACTGTATTGATCTTTGGATACAGAAATAAAGTATATAGTTCATGTCCTCAAGGCCCTCATAGTCTAATGTGGTGATGGGGTGGGGTGGGGGACAAACAGCTAATATAGTTCAGGTGTGCTGAGCTATGATGGGGGGGATAGAGAATAGAGAATCATGGAAATACACAGAAGGAGGCTCTGTCCCAGTCTGAGTTAAGCGGGGTAGAGGCAGAGGTAGGGAGTCCTGAGAAGGTAACCTGAGGAACAGTGAAGGTAAACACCCCCTCATCCCAAAAACCATTTCATAGGCTCTATTCATTGTCCTGAACTCCATCTGGGTAAAGGCCAGTTACCTGCTAAGATTTTTTTTTTTTTTTTGTCTTTTTAGGGCCATATCTGCAGCATATGGAGGTTCCCAGGCTAGGGGTCAAATTGGAGCTGTAGCTGCTGGCCTATACCACAGTTTATAGCCACACCGGATCCTTAACCCACTGAGCAAGGCCAGGGATTGAACCTGTGTCCTCATGGATCCCAGTTGGGTTCATGAACCACTGAGCCATAACAGTAACTCCCACCTGCTAAGATATTCTTGATTTCAAATATGTACATAGATTTTCAGGATTACTGGCCTCTAGATTTTCTTTGCCCTTCCTCTGTCAACAAACCTAATACAGCTCTGACCCCTTTTGTGTGCTTGAAATGCCTATACCTTCCTTTCTGTCAAAATCAAGCCATATCTCAAATATGCAAACAAGTTCTTGCCATATCTTGTGAAAACTTGTCATTTTACATCCTAGACATGTAACAATATCTCCTGTCCCGTAGAAGTTAACCAGGCCATTGTAGACCTTGTTCTAAGAGCTAACAATTTCCAATGGGCATAACACAGAGTTGATATACATGCATTGTGGTTCAAGCCACATCATAGACTGCCTGTCAAATATCGCTTATTTATGAGATCACCATGAGTTTTTGAGATTCAGCTTTATCTGTTATTAGAAAATTAGAGATAAACATGCTGTCATTAGTTTGGCTACACTGCTGAATGCAGAGAAAATACTGTCTACTCTGAAATGTGTCCATAAGTGAGTGATGTAGGACTTGAGAGAAGATGACATCAGGGAACTTGTGGTTATCCATATGGAAAAAAAAATTGAATATCATATGGGAAAAAAACTGAAGTTCACCCCTTCTTTACACCATACAGAAAAAAATTAATTCTAGGCACCTTATAGATTTAAGTTGGAAAATGGTGAAAGAGCAAAACTTCTAGTATTAGTAAAGCTCACTTGGAAGAATTCTGAGCACTTTTGCAACTAAACTTCACAATGTCGAATAAGCAATTGTAAAGATGAATAAAGGAAGGTAAAGACAGAGTGACTGGTGGTGATGACGGGTTAGGTCATCATCCATTTTATAGATGGTTGTCAAGAAGGGAACATTTGATCAATGTCTGAAGGTAGCTAAAGAATGAGCCATATAGATACCAGGAGAAAGAGGATTCTACCGGAGCGTAGCAAATGCAAATGTCCTGAGGTGGAGTTTGTAAGGTATGTTAAAGCGACAGCAATGGAGTCTAGCCAACCAGAAGGAGAGTGTGTGAGCCAGTGCTGGTGGCCACAAGGCCAGAGAGACATTATGGGTTATAGGTAATGGATCTGGGAATTTAAGTAAAATGTGAAGCCTAAGGAAGATTTCATTATGTGCATAAAAAAATTTAGCATAGATTTATTTATTTATTTATTTTTGCTAAACTGTCTGAAATTCCTAAAATTGATTAATGGTTCTAGTTCCAATTCAGCTGGGCTTTATAATTGTAAGTGGAAGGGATTAAACTTTTATGCAGTAAACAAATATAGATAAACAATATTCTGGGGGATTTGTGATTTCCCAGAAGTAAATAATAATAATATTCTCCATTGATAAATAATAGCAATATAACTGTATTCCAGCCACTCTGAACTATGTGTGGAAGCATGTACCATCAATTACTACTAGGAATTAGGGTGAAAATTAAAAATTATTTCTCAATATTCCCTCTCATAATTAAATGTTGTATGTTTAACATCTCCAAACACTGTCAAAATAAATGTCGTATTTTCCATACTGAACTTGTTAGACCAGGCTTAGTTTGAATCTTTGCTCTGCCACATACTTAATCTTTTACCTTGAGCAAATTTTCCCAGCATTTTTGAGTCTTAGTTTCTTTCTTCCTGGCAGCATGGGCATAATAGTCTCTAATTCATAGAGAATATCTGCTAAACACTTGTCCTGGTTTTTATCACATGGTAAGCATTTAAAAATAGTTGCAGATAGGAGTTCCCATCATGGCTCAGAGGTTGATGAATCTGACTAGGAACCATGAGGTTGTGGGTTCGATCCGTGGCCTCGCTCAGTGGGTTAAGGATCCGGCGTTGCCGTGAGCTGTGGTGTAGGTTGCAGACGTGGCTCAGATCCCGCGTTGTTGTGGCTGTGGTGTAGGCTGGTGGCTACAGCTCTGATTAGACCCCTAGCCTGGGAACCTCCATATGCCGCGGGAGCGGCCCTAGAAAAGGCAAAAAGACAAAAAAAAAAGTTGTAGCTATAGTAACTATATTGTTTTTTGTCTCTCCTAGTAGTGTTACATATTGTAACTAAAATAGGTTACAATGCCTGCATTCTGTTCACTCAAGTATATTTAGGAATGTTTATTGATATACTCTTAATGTTTTTATATTTTGAGAATCCAAAAATAATATGTACAAGAATAAAAGAAATAGGCTCCATAAATGGAATAATTTAGACAGATAAGCAATACATTGTTTCATACAAATCAATTAACATGAGATTTTAATTTTAGAATAGTCAGCGTCTGTTTAATATTATCAAGACTTATTTTTTCTTCAAAGAATGGCTAGTTTTTCTTATCTGGCATCTTGCCAATAATACATGTTCAATAATTGTTTGGTAAAGAAGCGGGGGAGGGGAGAGAGAGAATTATTTTTTCTTTTTTTTTTGTGGCAGATGGAAGTTCCTGGGCTAGGGATTGAATTGGCAGTGCAGCTGCAGGCCTATACCGCAGCCACAGCAACGCCAGATGTGAGCCACATCTTTGACCTATGCTGCAGCTTGCAGCAATGCCATATCCTTAACCCACTGAGCAAAGCTAGGAATCAAACCCACATCCTCATGGAGGCTATGTTGGGTCCTTAACTGGCTGAGCCAGAATGGGAACTCTGAAAGAGAGAGATTTTAAAAGGAAAGCACAATTGGGACTCTTGTGCATTGCTGATAGGAATGTAAAGTGGTAGTCACTGTGGAAAACAAAATGACAGTTCCTCAAAAAGTTAAACATAGAATTACATGATCCAGCAATTCTACTTCCATGTATGTATCTAAAAGAATTGAAAGCAGGATCCAAAACAGATACATGTGCCCCAGTGTATAGCAACATTATTCACAATAGCCACAAAGTGAAAATAACCCAAATATTTATCACCAACAGAATCAATTAAAGAAGATGTGGTATATATATATAATAGAATATGACTGAACCTAAAAAGTAACAGAATTCTGATAAATGCTACAAAATGGACAAACATGGCAATTTGAAATAAAACAGATTTTTAAAAATTGTATTATTCCACTTATTTGAAGTGCATAAAATAGGCAGATTCACAGAGGCAGAAAGTGTAACAGAAGTTACCAGAGGCTGGGGGAAGGGAAAAATTGGGAATTCCTGTTTCATGGGTGCAAAGTACAAAGTGTTGGAAACGGATAGTGGTGATGGTTGTACAATATTGTGAAAGTACTTAATCCCACAGACTTATGTACTTGTATATTATTTGTTAAAATAGTAAATTTTATATTTGTGTATTTTACCTCTATTAAAAAGAAAAATAGTCTCTTTAGAATTTTAAAAAGTAAAGTATCTTCAAAAGTAACTTAATTAAACATTGCGCAGATAAGCACAATTATTTACTTAGTGATACATGTTAGATTATTCATTTACTTACTGAAAATTTATTGTATGTTATGGTTGTTTTCGCAGCTCATTTTCCAGAACATTAAGTATCAGCCATGCAGTTTGGAGACAGGGGGGCTTAGGTATTCATATTTTTACAAACTTACAAACTTCGGAGATGTTTCAGCCTGTTATGGAAGTTCAGTGCCTCCTGTCACAGAGGTTGCTTCAGAGATGGGTAATTGCCCTGATATAAAACAGTATATTAAGGGTTATAATACCACTGTCTACAAAAGGAGCATAGCTGTAGGCAACTACCTCAGCTACTGAAGGTTTCCATTCTCCAAGAAATGGAGAGTTGACAATGTCATGAACACCTTTTTTTTAACTGAAGTATAGTTGATTTACAATATTTCAGGTGTATAGCAACAGATTCAGATATATATATATTCTTTTTTAGATTCTTTTCCATTACAGGTTATGACAATCTATTGAATATAGTTCCTTGTGCTATACAGTAGGTCTTTGTTGTTTAGTCATTTTGCATATCGTAGTTTGTATCCATTAATCCCAAATTCCTAATGTATCCCTCTCCCTCTTTCCCCTTTGGTAACCATAAATTTGTTTTCCAGGTCTTATGAGTCCATGTATGTTTTGTAAATAAATTCATTTGTATCATTCTTTTAGATTCCACATATAAGTGATATCATATGATATTTGTCTTTCTCCGACTGACTTCCCTTAGTATGATAATCTCTAGGTCTATCCATGTTGCTGCAGATGGCATTATGTTATTCTTTTCACGGCTGAATAATATTCCATTGTATATGTATGCCACATCTTCTTTATCCATTCATCTGTTGATAGACATTTAGGTTCTTTCCATGTCTTGGCTGTTGAAATAGTGCTGCAGTGAACATTGGGGTGAACAAATCTTTTTGAATTAGAGTGTTTCAAGGACACTTTTATAGCCTGGCATCACAACTAGCCTACGCTGAAAACTGTTCCAAATAATTCATTGGAATGTTATGAAAAATGAGAGGCTCACTGGTATGTAGGAAAGTTGTCAGTACTTTGGTATTTTTTTAGAATTTAAAAATAACTTGAGAGCTACTAGAAAAACCACTGAAAAATATAAGGAGAAGCATGAAAAGCTATTAAAAATTACCTGTGTTTTCTTTCTCTTTGTTTAATATGCTAAATGCAGAATAGTGCTAGGTTTTTTCCTAGGTTCATTTAACCTTAATGCTGTAATTTTGCCCAAGAACATTTGGAACAGACAGTGTCCACCCTCCCCCAGAGCACCCCTTACTTAGAGCAAGAGAATCTTCTAAAGCAAACAGAGACAAATTGTTCTCAGTCTGAAACTAAATCACCTTTGGTGGAGGTGGAAAAGACCTTTGACTACAAAGAATACAATAGCTGAAGTTATTTTGGTTCTGTTTCTCTGCTCAGTAAGTGCAGGCTTGTGTCCTTTCTCCTCCCTTTCTCCCTTTTCCATTATCCGTCAAAAGAGGAACAGCCAAAATAAAGTGAGATAAAATAAAATAAAAATGATAGGGAGAGGTGAATCAGATATAATTTTAGAGACAATGTTTAAATTCTGGTTTTGATGTTTTAGTTATACTAGTGTACACAAAGTTCACTTTAGCTTAGCTTTTGTAGAAGGATACACTTTTGCATTCAAGGAGAGTACTAAACTGGAGTTTAGGAGGTGAAATTGCTTTCTATGAATGCAGGGAAAAGAAGTTAATTTGGAAGGGCCACCAAACAGGAACCTTAATGTTCCAAATCTGAATATTTCAAGGTATTTGATCACAATCAGTTGAAAGGTCTTATTGTGGGGAATAAATTGCCCAAAATCATTAAAAATTTTTATAAATAGTGCTATCGTTAAGTCAGAAAAAAATGGCATTCAGAGGGACACAAGTGGTTGAAGGTTTTAAAAGGATAAACAAATGGAAGAGAAGTAACTGGAAACAAAATTCAGCAAAAGTGTTGAGTAGATGTGGGAACTACTCTTTTTAGGGATTTGGGGGAAGTGTGGTTTCTCACCACCCTTCACTTGAATTTTGAGCAGTTGTTGTGTTCTCTTTAGTTTACATAATGTACGTGACGTCGAGCTTCCTGTGGACAAGGCAAGTCCAGGGTTCAATGTTTAGCAGCCTAGTGGCATGTCTAGAAGAATTATTTCTTGAGGATTAGAAAAAAAGGAGGAATGTGTGGGCAATGAGTAGAAAAGTTTTTGTTTCATCAAAAGATGATCTAGTTTTTAAGGAAAATATCCCCTGCAGCACTCCAGAAAACATGTGGGTTGTGCAGTGGATGAGAGTCAGGGGAGGAGACCTGAGGCTCCTCTGAAGTCTCCCCATTTAAACAGTCCAGGTGGCTCAAGGCTCTGGGTAAATGGCTTAATCTGCCTTGTTTGTAACTCCTTTTCCACCATTTCTTTTTCATTTAAATGCATTTAGTACACAACGAAAATGATCATAGGAGCAGCAATCTGAAAGAAATGTATTCACTCAGAATTCCATCTCAAACCATTTTAGTTTTTTTTTGTTTGTTTTTTTCCTTGTTCTTCTACAATGTTTATTGTTCATATGCACCTATGTCATTTGTAAGTAATTGTAATCACTTTAAAGATTTGGTTTGGAATTCACCCCAACATTTCACCCCAGCATTTGTTTATGAGAATTATTCCACATTTCTGTCAGTTTTATTTATTTATTTGCTTTTTAGGGCTGCACCTGCAGCATATGGAGCTTCCCAGACTAGGGATCATACTGACCACAGCCACAGCAATGCAGGATCCAAGCCGCGTCTGCGACCTACACCAGAGCTCATGACAACGCCAGATCCTTAACCCACTGAGCGAGGCCAGGGAACGAACCCTCAACCTCAACGTTCCTAGTTGGATTCGTTTCTGCTGTGCCACAATCGGGAACTCCCATATTCCTGTATTCCTGTCAGTTTTAAATCAATCTCATTAGTAGCTATGACTGCCTGTTTCTGCAGTTTTTGACAATTAAATGTTATCAATCTTTCGTAATCACAAATAATATTAAGACAGGTACTAAAATCCCTTTTTAGAGAGTGGCTGTTTTTGTAAAAATATATGTCAAAAGCCTGAGGTACAGGGTGAAACATTAAAGCTTCAGCTAAGACTAAGACTTCTGAGAAAGGGCAGAAGTATATGAAAGAGACATAGAGGAGAAATTATTGAGGCTTCTTGTGAGACAATGAAAAGCGAATGGGGAAAGGAGCCAGTAAGACTGATACATTCATCCCTGTTTAGCTTTTTTCCCATTTATTATTATTTTATTTCTTATTTTTAAAATTTTCTATTTTTTCTTAGTTTTATTTTCTTACTCTTTTATTTTCCTTATTTTTTAAATGAAGATTTAAAGAGGAAACATGCCTGATAACAATTGGTCTTGATAAATATTGCCAAATTATTTCTAAAAGCATTTCTTATTGACCTTTGCCTTCAACATAAAATAAGAGCATCCATCCCTCCAGTTATTATTAGAAGCCTCCATAGATTACACAGCATTTAAATGAAGTCAACAAAATTTATCATGGTAAGTACAGAGTGAGGAAAGAGACTGCCTGCATTGCTTTGGAGATGAGGATGACAGAGTGGGAATATCTGACTATAACATAATGCCAGTTTTATTGTATCCTTTAGTACCCAACTATTGTGTTGTTGCTTAAAATTTTTTCTCTAAAAACCCTCTTCCCATCCATTCACATGGTTGCAGTGAGAGTTGCCATATTATCACTGCACAATTTTATTTTCCATTGTTGCCGTTGGTTGGTTGAGAGATGGGACCTTGACCCATTTGGGCTATTGAGTTCATTCCCTGGGAATATAGGGAAATTGGAGTCAATTTGTCCTTGGTTCTGAGATTATAATATGGGAGATTTATGGATTCTTACGGACTATAAAGGAGGTAAAGTTTGTCTGCAGGAAAGTCAAACAAAAGGAAGCTTTAGACAGAGAAGCAGATACCAAATGGAGAAAGAAGCTGATGGCACTGGAGCTCACATTTCAATTCTTTCATGATGTTTAACTCTTTTGTTTTTCTTTTATGGCCACACCTGTGGCCAATGGAAGTTCCTGGGCCAGGAGTTGAATCAGAGCTGCAGCAGAGCCTACATCCCAGCTGCAGCAACACTGGGTCTAAACTGCATTTGCAGCACACACAAGCAGCTTGCGCTAACGCCAGATTCTTAATCCGCCAGATTCTGAATCCACTGAGCAAGGCCAGGGGTTGAACCCGCATCCTCACAGAGCCAACATCGGGTCCTTAACCCACTGAGCCACAACAGCATCTCCAATGATATTGGACTCTTGAATTCCCTCTTCCTTTCTTATTTACTCTTGAAGCCTCCTGGACAGATGCCCAGATACTCCTGTGCACTTTTCTACATGTATAGTGATCTGCTGTAGGAACCTCATGCTTCTCAGAGATGAACTTTGTTCTTGATTAAACCGCCAGTAACTATCAGTCCCTTGTTCTTGGAAAAATAATTTATCTGATCAACTAATTTACAATAAGTTGAAAATACTGGTTAATAGTTTAATACACATCCTCAAATCTGGTAAATCAGAATTTTCCGGAAATATATTATAATTGTCTATTTCTTTGTTATGCCAGTTATTTTAGAGAATTTAAAGAGAATCACTCAACAGAATATGAGGCCTTGGAATGGACTGGATTGTGCTCTCCCTCTTTTCTGACTTTCTTGTATCTCCCTATTTTCTGACGTTTCTACTTGTATCTCTCTCTCACTGACTACCCCTCTTTTCTGTGCCTCCTGTGTGATCCTGCTTTTCCTCAGCTGCCTGCATGTGGCCCATTTCAGGTGAGGAACAGGGGAGCTCTATATACAGAGCTGACAAGTAATGTCCATATTTGCTCAGAATGAAACAATATAACTACACTTGGACTTCATGATCACTGCTTAAAAAGTAAAGTCCTGGCCCCACTGCTAATATCACTCTTCATGCTTTATCTTTTTAGAGCTTGCTACATCCTGACACAGTCACATGATATGTTTCACTTTTAGATCCATTGCTAATCAACCTAAGTCTCTCAATAGTCCCTGTTCCATTGGCTGAGGGAGATGAGTCTGATTAGCAAAATTCATTTCCTCCCGCCATGCGTCATTACAGACTGATGGATTGGCTGTCTTGATGTCAGGTACTCACTCCTAGTCCAGCTCCACTGACAGGAAGTGTTTATTTACAGAGGGTGAACTATGGTCACTTAGGCATAACAGAGAAATCCTCTTAGCAGAGGGACTGGGCAGACCTATTAAATGATTCAGTTTCTTAAGTGAAATCTCATTCATTTTAACCACAAAGTAAGGTGACAAGAGATACTTTTAAAATTTAACAAATGACTTAATAAATTCTTTCCTCCTTTCTTTCCTTTTTCTTCCTTCTCTTGTACAAATGTACACGCGCGTGAGCACACACACACACACATGCACACATGCATGCATGTTCTAGACAGTTGCACTTAGTGATTCTAATTTTTCCAAATTAACCCTGTGATAACCCACAATTGTTGTCTCTAGTGTTTACTCAGCTCTTTGGAGGCATGTTTTATCTTAATTTTCTTTCTTTTTTGTGTCTTCTTCTTCTCCATCAGGAAATAATATTGGATAGCACAGTAGAAAGAGCAGAGACCAGCAACTTAGATCCCCTGGCAATCATCAACTAGCTATATGTCTTTGAGGAGCCATCTATGTTTATTTAACTTGCTTTCGAGATAGATAGATAGATATACATACACGTATATGTACATGTGTGTGTACATATATTTATAAATACGTAATGTAATAATGTTTATAAATATATTTATATTTAACATAGACAAAAGGAAAATATAATACTCTAATACTCAACACATGTATTTATAAAATTGTAAATTTCTCAATTACAAATAACCATGGGTTCAAACTTTTAGGTGGTGATACAAAAATGAATAAATTATTGCTTATAAAATTGATGATGTCTAGAAAATTAGGAATAATATATGGTTCTAAAAGACAGTAGTGTTTCTTTTTCCTGAGATGAAGGAGCTATTCCTGCCATGGGCCCTCATAAAGAGGGCCCTATATAAAAATATTCCTAACTATCCCCTGAGAGTAATTACAGAAGTAGTAGTTTTGGTAATGATTAAGGGAATGACTTCTGAAAATTGGGCTCAAGTTTTCATACCACATTTACAAGCTGAGTGACTTTGAGCAAATTATTCAGTCTCTTTGTGGCTATGCTTCCTCATTGTTAAAACAGGGAAAACAATAGTTGTTAGCTCGAATGTGTGTTGTGAGGATTAAATGAAATGTTTTGCATGTGATTCTTGGAATAGTGCCTGGCACATATCAACACATAATAATAAACGATCATTTTTTCTGAAATATAGTTTATTATCTTAAGAAATCATTTCAAAATAGAATAACACTCTAATACTCAATTGCATTTCTCTCACAATATGATTTTGAGCAAGCCAAAAGTTTCAGAGTTGTATGACATTCAGACTCAGTCCAGGGAAATACTTTAAAGTAGATAAATAAATGGACTACCTGTTCTTCAGACAATCATCTGTAAATAGTTTTGTTCAACTTAGCTTGCAATAGCTCTTGATCAGCGGTGATTTTGTGGTTATACTCTTTGACAAGTACTTGGAGTACCGCTCTTCTGAGTTGTTGATTAAGTGCAAAACTCACATTGTAAAAGGGCCAAAAGAAGATTTAAAGTTGAGAAACTTGATGAAAACACACGTCTTAATAGAAACCCTCTGTTTTTGCCTGGAGATGGGCGGAGCTTAGCTATGGGAAATCACAACGTTCTAGTTAAAATGTAATTTGGAGTTTGACCCAGTATCTAGATGGATGTGCAACTGAGGCTCACACATTTTAATCAGAAAGCAGAGGCCCAGTGATTTAACCTTGGAATGTTTTGAAAGGAGGTATGAACAAATGCTTGCCTCAGCCATAAATAAGAACTCGGTGAAATCCTCATAGTATGTTTAACCTTCAATAATCCCCCTTTCTTGTATGTGCACCAAATCTTTGCCAAAGTAGCTGAATGGATTTGACTTACTGTATAGTTTCATTGATTAAAAGCCACTTAAGAGTTGTAGATTATGTACTCAAAATAATCATTTTGTTTATAGAATAGTTCACGGTAGAGTTTATGTTTAAAGTGACCCTGATGGCTGACTGCAGACTAGATTGTTGGAAGGCAGTGGTGAAATCGGGAGAATAAATTAGGAGGATGCTATAGCAGGAAACTAGGTGAGACGTTTATGGCTTAAGGTGAATCAGTTTAAGGATCTGTGAAAGCCCCTGATAGGGAAGCCACAAGTTTCATCCCCGGTCCCGATGTTCACATCCCCAGTTTCAGCTGACTCCTTCAAGGAATGAGCAATGAAAATTAAAATATCATCAAACTCATCTTTTATACCTCAGCAGTGCATGTGTGCCTTGACTAAGGCAATGCACATTTTAAAACTCACCATCCACAGCTTGCCAGGAATTTGAACTGGGGTCACAAAGAAGAGTTGTCAGTAGCGTGAGCCAGGTGACAGTCCTTTTTGCAGTTGACACCCATAGGGATGGCCACATTACACTTCTTTTTGCCAATTCTTTTCTCTGAATGCCAGAGGTTTAAAAGTCATAAAATGATCCAAATGAACATAAAATTATGAAGAACTCCAAGACTCTTGCTGGAAAATGATATCGGAGAAAAATTCCATCAGGGTTCTTATTGTGGCTTTATAACTAGCCATGTTTGAGAAAAGAAACCATAATTTCTGAAGCTTACATTCCAAGGAATCTACTCCACTAAAATTAGAAAACCTCTGGGAGTTCCCATTGTGGTGCAGCAGAAATGAATCCGACTCCTAGAACCCTCCATGAGGTTGCAGGTTCTATCCCTGGTCTCACTCAGTGGGTTAAGGATCTGGCATTGCCATGAGCTGTGGTGTAGGTTGCAGATGTGGCTCAGATCTGACACTGCTGTGTCTTAGGCTGGCAGCTGTAGCTCCGATTAGACCCCTAGCCTGGGAACCTTCATATGCCACAGGTGGCATAAAAAAAAGCTAAAAAAAATAAAAGAAGAAAAAAAAGAAAACTTCTGAATTAATATATTTCTATTGTGCACTTTGCAATATTAAGAAGCACCCAACACAGAGCACTTTTAAAGGCAGATGAGGTCATCTATGCCAAAATATAATTTTTAATTTGGAACTTAATTAAGAGCATGGAAGGGTCTGAGATTTTAACCTATTTGTAAGCTGACATGTTAGCCTGCTACAGATTCATGGATACTGGCAGGAAACATGAAACTCTTGGGTCAGAGACAAAGGATTTTTATTACTCTAGGCTTGGCAGACAGCATGAGTCTTAATTTGCATGGACCCCTTGCCCTACCCATCCTCCTCCCCCCACCAAGCCCCACAGGAGCCAGGTGGGTGCTGTGCTGGTAGTGTGTTTGCATCACAGTCGAGGAAACCCAGGCTTAGTAAACGCTAATCTTTTGTAAGATGGATGCAAGCAAACCTGCCCAGTCTTTGCTCTAAAGGGAGATATTTTCATCATACTGGACAAATCTGTAAACAAATCTGCCCTTTGCTTCAGAGACAATATATCTATTTTCCCTGGCTGTTTGCTATCCAAACATCCTTCAAAAGATAGTCCAGGAAAAGATCTATCAATAACTCTGCTCATGAGACATACAGAAACATGAAAGACACATGGAGAAATTTGACCCAGCAATGTTAAAAAAAGCACACAAATAGCATTAGAGGAAACTTTAAACTATGATAAATTTATTATCACTGTAAAAAATATTATAAAACATTTATAGCCATCAGTGCCTGGTATTACACTTATAACTCATTTCAGTGCCTGGATTGCGAAGGTATTTTGTATATGACATCGCTTAAATTGGGCTCTCCCATCTTGATCAACCAAGACCAGACAACTGTTTCTTTGGGGGGTCTTACAAAGCAGTAGAACAAGTTCAACCAGCTTTCTTTGTGACAGTTCCATCCTGTCCCTTCCATCTGCTTCTGTTCTCCTCTACTTGGCTTTGTACCACATAGTATACAGCTGGATTAAAGGTTTTGTAGCTTGTGGGGAACTGTGAGGGAGCTATGAATAGAGGGAACATGGTGTTTTTAATTCCCACTATGTATGATATTGAGAAAACTTATGACCTTATTGGACATTATATGCAGAAAACCCAAACAGCCTGTTCTACAAAGTAGCAATTTTCTTGAGTTATATACCATATTCTTTTCCCTGAACTTGGAAAAGACACTTCAGTTGTTCACAAGTACATGTTAAATACTGCTAACAAAGGATATGTATATCTCTGTTGATTTCTTACTGTGAATCTCAGTGTTGTAGCTAATAATCTGCATTTTTCAGAATTCATCGTGTGTTAAGCTTCAGCCCCACAGTGGCTTTTGGTATTTATTTGGCTATTTGAAAATCTGTTTAGTCTTGTATTCCTTCTCCCAACTATTTAGCTTGGTATTACATGCATTCTAATTATTCCTTCCTCTTGTTTAACCTTCCTATCCATTGACCTGGCCACTCAGCTAACATCACACATTTTTTATTTTTTTGGTATACAGTAACTCCAAGTTAAATTTCTATAAATAGAACATGAATAGATTAAAAATTATTGTTTTCTTAAGGCCAAAATATATGATGAATGATAGTGAAAATCACTAAAAAGAAATTGCTATCAAATTAGGATTAATGTATCAAATGTAAATTATTACAAAACGAATGGATGAGAAATACTTATAAAGATGCTATATTTATACAACTTACAACTGACTGTAGGTGGCAGTTGGTGACCTGAGCACACTTTGCCCCTTCAGAGGCTTTTGCATGCGTATATTCTGGTCCAATATGTGTTTAACATAAAATATAATCTTTTGGGGACAATTTATTTCTACCTGAATTATTCAAAAAAGAGGGTGAATTCTTACACAAAGCTGGTCAAACTATGTATGTAGCCTTGTTTTTGTTTGTTTGTTTGTTTTGTTTTGTTCTTCACTTTTTTCACCTAAAATTGAAGTATGAGCATTTACTTCTATCATTTAGTCTTGGAAAATGTGATTTTGGGGTTGCATTGCATTTCATCAAACATAGTCCCTTTCAAATTTGCTTTAGTACCCAAACTTTGGACATTTAAAGTTACCACAAGTTTTAAATTTTAACCATTTAAAATTATAAGATATTTTCAATGATCATCCTTTGTGCTTGTCATCCAATTATTCCTTTGAATAAATTACTTGTGGTTGAATTGCCATATCAAAGGGTAGGAATGATTCTAAGGCTCTTGGTCTATGGAGCAAAAGTACCCTATAGTGCTTATTTTGATTTAAATTTCTTCCAGCCAGATTATTACATCCTATGGAACAATAAATATTGACATTTTTATAATTTCTGCCAAATTTTGGGCCAAAATGGTGTTGTACTACTTTATTGTACATTTGGTTCTAAGGGAGACATTTCCCCACATGTTTATTGATCATTTGTTGCTCTCCTCCACGAATAGCCCAAATCCCGTATTCTTCAGGAAGATATGGTTGTGGTTTATCATATTTATTGCACGTATTTTCCCCATCTTATTGCTTTTTAATTTTATGGTCTTTGAAAATACACAGCATGCCAACCATACTAGAAGTATAGAGATTTCAATGTTATTATTTAAATGCCAGATTTTGAAAAAATCAGGAAACATTTAAATTATTAAAGGGCTTACTTGTACTTAATAGTAAGTAAATCAGGCAATTGTCAAATTATTTGATTAGAGTTTATGAGTTTTAAAGACCATCATAAAAAGTGAAGAAAATGACTGATTATGGCTTTGCTGTAGCAAGATAATTGCTTTTGTAGAGTGAAATATGATAACTCTCTTGAAAAAGAAAATCAGAGTAGTAAATTTATTTTTCTTCATCATTTAGCCATTCAGAAAAACCTCAAACATCCACCTAGCAGTTGTGTTATTGATATTGACTTGTAATATCTTTTGGTTGTCTGTGTGATTTTCTGAAAGTGAAAGGCTCTTTGGGGCAGGGCAGATTACAAACATTTTTCAAAAAAAAAAAAAGTAAAAGAAACAAACAAAGCCTGGTGCATTTCACAAAAGACAAATGAAACATGATAGATATTTGCCAATTAGATCTAAATGAAGTCTCACCAGAAATGTAATCATTTTCATAGCAAGAAAAAGAAGTGAGACATAAGTAGATATATAGCATGTGTTACGCAAAGTAAATCATACATTTTACACTATGCAATAAAAGTCTGGGACATTTTTAAAGCATCAACCATGCAAATTTACCTGATAAAAAAAGAGGAATCTAGAAAAGGAACTTAAAAAAATCACCACCTGGTTGAAATTTTAATATAGTGGAAACTTTTGAAAAGAGGAAATTTTTAAAAGGAGATTTTCTTCCTATACTCACATAGAAGGGTAGAGAAATAGGGAGTATAGAAAGGTGTAGAAATAGGGAGTCATATTTTGATTTCAAATGAGGAAGCATTTTCTAAAACTCTTCTAACAACTTCTTAAAGGTTTAGTTTTCTTTTTGTGGGATAAGGCCCCATCCTCTGCTGCTGCTCTGCCCTGAAGTTCTTTGCTTGTGCAGATGCTTTATGTGCTAATGTATGTGCTTTCATTTAAGGAAAGTTGACTTGTCATCTCTTATCTCTTGTCCTCAATTCTTGCTCTGCCTTTACTCCTCTTCCCAAATTTTGGCATAAAACACAGCTGCCACAGACTGTCTGAAACATGGTTTAGGGTTTGAGAGGTTCTAAGGCCGGTACAGAACATAAGTGTAAAAAAATAGAGGGGCAGCTACTTGTTTTCAGTGAGAATTCACTCATTTGTATTTGAAATAGCAAAATCAGATTTGGGGAAGGAGAGACGGGAAGGTGAGCCCACAGCTAAAGAATTCACATTCAGAAAACTGACCATTGAGTGAATTGGCTTTGTACTTAAAAAAAAAAAAAATTGAGGTATAATTAACATAAGGTCAAAGGCACAGATCTGAAATATACAGATTGGTTAGTTTTCATCAATGTTAACAGATGTGTATCTGACACCCTGAAGAAAGTATAGAATATAGAATATTTTCATCAGCCCAGAAAGTAACTCACATCTGCTTGTAGTCAATCAGTGATTGCTGTTCTGGTTTTTGCTGCTCTAAATTAGTTTTGTTGTTCTTGAACTTCATATAAATAAATCATCTGGTCCAAACTGTTTTGTGGCTTTCTTTCGTTTAACATAAAATTTTGATATTTGTTAAGTTATAGTGTCTTTTTTTACTACTAAGTAGAACTCTTCTGTATGGATATTCCAAAGTTGGTTTGGTTGCAACTAAATGAATTTGATGACTGGCTTTTCAAGTAAAAAAAAAAAAGACAGTGGAAAAAAGGACATTGTTATTTTGACCGGGTTGGCACTGATTCCGTGCATTAATATGGGGAATGTTGCCATGTCAACAATGTTAAGTCTTCTGATCCATGGACATGCAATGTATGTCCATTTATTTAAATATTCTTTTATTTCTTTTGACAGTGTTTTGTGTGTACAGTTTTGCATTTCTTTAGTGAAATTTACTTCCAAGCATTTAATTCTTTTTGATGCTATTGTATACAGCATTATTTTATTAATTTCATTTCAGGTTGTTTATTGCTAGTGTATAAAAACACAATTGATTTTAGCGTATCGATCTTGTGCCCTGGAGCCTTGCTGAACTCATTTATTAGTTCTAATAGTTTTTTAGTCTGTTCCTTAAGATTTTCTATAAATAAGAGGTGTTATTTATGAAAGAAAATGATTTTGTCTTCCTTCTTTTAAAATTTGGTTGACTTTTATCTCTTTTCCTTGCCTGATTTACCTGGAACGAACCTTGTGGACAATGTTAAATGGTGTTGAGAGTGGACATCCTTAGTCCTGATCTTATGTGGAGTGATATCAGACTTTTGCCACTGAATGTGATATTAGCTGTGCCTTTCTCAGATACCCTTTATCAGGTTGAAGAAATTTCCTTCTCTCCCCAGTTTTTTGATAATTTATATCCTACCTTAATTCATTATTGTGCTCTTAACATTAGGGACTCATTTACTCTCACATCAGAATTTTAATCTATTATTATAGACAAGGAGATCTGGGCCATCTTAATCCCAGCTCAAGGCAGGACTTATTGCCCAGCTGTGGGCGGTGCAGTCAGCCAAGCACTTTCATCATCTAAGTTTCTTCTGGGTTGGACAGCAGACTCCAAGTTGTCTTCTAGTGTGAAAGCAACTTATAAGTGGAAGCCATAGAGGTTTTATTTTGTATGTGGTTTATTCATAAAGAAGGCACTAAATTACAGTTAGCAGACCTCTGTAGAAGGACCAGGCTTTGGTCATATATCAAAAGATTGGTGAAAGAGTATCTGTATATCTCTCTGTCTGTCTGTCCATCTATCCATCTGTACTTTGAATTCTCCATTTTAACCCGTCTTATCACCTGTTTTCTTAGACACTCCTGACCTCAACTGTCAGAAGTTCAGTTCCTTGGAAGTATATTCTGTGATGTAGTTTGGACATTCAAGATTGTTATCAGGGATAGAATAGGGAGGAAAAGGGACCAGACAGAAAACAGAGTAAAAACGTGATATATCTGATAAAGCCTTGGCCAACACAGTGAAGAACTCTGGGGCAAAATTTGCTGTCATGTTCTCTCACATTGGGCTGAAAGGTCTTCTGTATACTTGCTTTTCTCAGCTGTCACATGCAGATACCTAGGGAGTACAAATTCCTTCCTGCAACAAGGTAAAGCGGCATATCCAGCCATTGGGGAACTTCTGGATGTAGGGCATGAATTGACCTTGATACTCTGTCACCATTGTCCCTGGTAAAGTAGGAACATATGGGACCAGGTAAAAATGGAGTTTTGATCAAGGTGCAGCTTCTGATGGTCCCAAGTAAAAAAAGAATGCTGGCCAAGGTCCAGCTTCTGATGGACCCAGACTCACCTAATGGTCACTTATTTATTCCCTGAATATATAATTGGAATTGACATACTTGGCATTTCACATTATTGTATATTGGGTCTGTGGGTTATGTGGGTTAATGGCCAAATGAAATGCCCCCACCCCAACTAAGAGAGTAAATAAACAATAGTGCATCAAAGGAGATGGAACATGGATAGAAGAGATTAGAGCTTCTATTTAGGATCTAAAAGATGAAGAGGTGAAGGTACTCCTATTAATTCATCAGTTTAGCTATTGCAAAAACTAGATGGATAGCATAGGATGACTGTGCATCCCTAAAAACTCAAGTAAATAGTAGCTCTAAGCACAGCCACCATACCAGAAGTAATGTCTTTTTTAGAGCAGATTTATCTAGCCAGTATCCACAGAGTTATACTTTATGTATATGTTAACTCTCTTGTTATCTATCATAATGTAGCCTGAAGATGTCTGGGCCACTGTTGATATCACGAAGAATATTACATTGCCTCATTGCATCAATAATATTATGAAGATCTGACAGGAAAAGTAAGAGGGGCCCACCTCTGCAATAGGCCTGGTAAGACAAATTTGCTCTAGAGGGTAGAATATAAACCTTGAGAAAATTCAGAGGCTAGCCACTTGAGAAAATTTTAGAGGGCCTGACAGTATATCCTCATCCAAAGTAAAAGATAAATTATTACATATTGCTTCACCTACCATGAATAAGGAAGCACAATGCCTGGAGGGTCTCTTTGTGTTCTAGAGGAAGCACATTTCACACCTAGGGATACTGTTCAGCTGATACACCAAGTGACAAAAAAAAGTTTGCCACTTTTGAATGTGGCCAGAGTAGTAGAGGGCTCTGAGCAGCAGCAGCCGTGCTTTTTCGCCAGAAGTTCTGTTTTGGAGATAGCAGTGCTAGGAAAATTTACCGTGTTGATTTTGTGGCAAGTACCAATGGTAGAATTACATCATGGGCCATAACATTTGTGTCAGGGAATTATATGCCTTTTAAAAATAACTCTCTGCAGAAGTTCTCATTGTGGCACAGTGGTAACAAACCCAACTAATATCCATGAGGATATGAGTTCAATTCCTGGCCTTGCCCAGTGGGTTAAGGATCCAGCGTTGTGGTGAGCTATGGTGTAGGTTGCAGACACGGCTCAGATCTGGTGTGGCTGTGGCTGTGGTGTAGGCCAGCAGCTGCAGCTCTGATTTGACTCCTAACCTGGGAGCTTACATATGCTATGGGTGAAGCCCTAAAAAGGAAAAAAAGGAAGAAAAAAAAAAAAACAAAAACTACCAGGCCTGACCATGGGACTATAAGTGAGTAGAACTAAGAATCATGATCTGGGTCCTATAAATCTCATTAAATCATAAATCAGGTAGTACCAGCAATAATCTAGTATAAGATGGAAGAGTTAACACCCAGGACTGAGTACCCACAGATTCAGAAAATGCCTAAGTGCTGCATCAACAGGACCTCATGGCCCCCCCAGTAGTAAGTAGTTCAGTGCTTCTCCTCCTTCTCTATGGATGTGTGAAAGATCCTGTATAAAATCAAGTGATTTATTTGAGCATCTCTTGGTTCATTTTTGCTGTACTGTGACTATAAATGGACACTTAAAGCAACCTCAGCCTGAGAAGATCAGGGCGATCATGGTTCAGGGGTCTCAGAGTTGAGTGTGTGCTTTATGATATCTCTCAGGTAAGCCACTGCTATGGATGGAATTGTGTCTACAAAAATTCATATGTTGAAATCCTAACCCTCAAGATGATGATATTTGGAGATAAGGCCTGTGGAGGCTAAGGAGGTTTAGATGAGGTCACGCAGATGGCACCTTCTTGGTGGGAATAGTGCCTGTATAAAAAGAGGAAGAGCTCCCTTTCTGCCACATAAAGGGAGAGTCCTTACCAGGAACTGAATTGCCTGGCACCCTGATTTAGGACTTTGCAGCCTCCAGAACTCTGAGAAATAAAAGTCTATTGTTTAAGACACCTAGTATATGGTATTTTGCTGTAGTAACCCAAGCTAACTAGGACAGCTCTCAAGGTCAGCAGAATTGGTAGCTGAGGGTGAGGGGGCTCTAGAAAAGTAGCAAAGGAGGAAGACAGTGAGTATCAGTCTTCTGAAGACGAACTTCCATGGGCCCGCTGCAGTATTATATATTATATGAGAAAATAAGTTGTCATATTTTTAAAGAAATGTATAATAAAGCCAGCATATATTGAAGACTTACCATGAGCTAGGAACAGTGTTAAATATTCTAGTTTAAACCTACAACAACCAAAAACGTAACTATTATTAACTACATTTTACTATTGAGGAAGTAGATTAGAAATGATCTTAAGGTCTTTACCCAGGAACACAAAGCTAGCAAAAGAGAAAGAACAACAATATAAATCAATCGCCTGAGTACTTATCAGTTACAAGTTAGCATGACTCTAAGTACAGGCTTTAAAATCAGTTCATCTAAAGTGGTGTTTTCAGTATTTTAGCAGTGAAATAGTCTTTTTAAAAATAAATCTGGGGAGTTTCGACTATGGCGCAGTGGGTTAAGAATCCAACTGCAGTGTCTTGGGTTACTCCAGAGATGTCGATTCAATCCCCAGCCCAGTGGGGGTTAAAGGATCCCACTCAAGTTACAGCTTTGGCTTGGGTTCAGTCCCTAGCCTGGGAACTTCCATATGCTGTGGATATGGCCATAATTTTTTTTAATTAAAAAAAAAAATCTAATGCAAAAGGTAGAGAAAAAAAAGAGAGAGAGAGACTAACTTCCATAACCTCTGTTTTCCAAGTTTCCCTTCAGAAAAACATGCCTGCAGCAATCCTGGAGAGGCTGTCCTCTGAATGTTTGTGAAGAAGTCAGTCGAGCGGTACCAAAGGTGGGCAGTTGTGCAGATGTCCCCTCAGAGGAGCCCTGGCCAGTCAGCGGAGGGCCTCCGGCTCTCAGGCCTTCAGGACTTGCCTCGGTCGTGCAAAGCTGTTCCACTCCAGGTCACACCCCTTGCAGGGACGCTCACCCCTGGTGACTGAGTCAGTGAGGCCTGGGCATTTTGACCTGACATAGAGCCCTGTGGGAGCCGAAACTCCCTTTTGAATGTCCCACCAAGTCGGCAAGATTTTCTCAGGCCTGCATTGTAGTTCAAGTTCTTGTGCCTGGCCCTGCTTCTTGTCTTTCCCAGATCCATGGATTTTTGTAATGTTTTTTTTCTTTTCTTCCTTTGTTAAATATTTTTTTAGGTTTTTATTTTTTTTTGTTATAGTTGATTTACATTGTTATGTCCTATATATATATATGACATAACATATATATATATATATATATATATATACACTTTTTTTTTGGTCTTTTTGCCTCTTCTTGAGCTGCGCTGCTCCCGTGGCATATGGAGGTTCCCAGGCTAGGGGTCTAATCGGAGCTGTAGCCACCGCTGGCCTACGCCAGAGCCACAGCAATGCAGGATTCGAGCCACGTCTGCAACCTACACCACAGCTCATGGCAACGCCGGATCCTTAACCTGCTGAGCAAGGTCAGGGATCAAACCTGCAACCTCCTGGTTCCTAGTCAGATTCGTTAACCATTGAGCCACGATGGGAACTCCTTATGTCATATATTTTTAAATCAAACTCTTTTTATTCAAAGGAGTGCTGCGAAAACATTTTTTTTTTTTTCTTTTTGCTTGGGGCCCTGCACACTGTAGTGTCAGCCACTAGGTGACACTAGGTGACCCAATCCAGTCAGTTTCTTAACTAGTCTTTTTGGTTTCCATTGACAATTCTACCAGAGCGTTCTGGCGTCTTAGTTCTTCTCCTATGATTATGACCCATTACTGCCCTCTAGTGTTGCAGTACATTTATTTTTTCGTTTCCAGAAATGGCAGCCTTATCTAATAAAAAAAGTCTTACAAATAAAGGGATGGTTCTGTTATAACTAGTTTTGATGGTTGATATATTCCTTCTGTGTACTCAGAAAGATGTCATTCACCTCTTTCCTGTTTCCCAACACACCTTCCTCTACCTTCTTGGAAGGCATTTAGAACACTTGCACATAAACCATAGGTGAAAAATAGAATAGAGCCCTCTGTATTAATTTTCTAGGCAGCAATTCATTGAGGTTGTATCTATTCTTTTTTTTTTTTTTTGGTCTTTTTAGGGCTGCACCCGTGGCATATGGAGGTTCCCAGGCTAGGGATCTAGTTGGAGCTGTAGCTGCCAGCCTACGCCACAGCCACAGCAACGCAGGATCCAAGCCGCGTCTGTGACCTACACCACAGCTCACGGCAATGGCGAATCCTTAATCTACTGAGTGAGGCCAGGGATCGAAGCCGCAATTTCCTGGTTCCTAGTCAGATTCGTTTCCTGTGCGTCCTGATGGGAACTCCTGTATCTGTTCTTATAAAACGACTGAACAACTTCCCTAAGTCAGTTCAGTTTTGATGGAAGAGATTGATTTCTTGGCAATACCTTTCATTCTTCTACCCCATGCTGATAGCAGCTGGGTCAGAAGCGCACTCAGCATTGCTTCCATGCTTAACAGTGATAGTTGCTACCATGTTAATTACTGTCCTGTCAAATCGCACAATAGGGACCCTGAATGAGACCAAGAGTGATTACAGCTTTGCCTTCTTCTTATTGGAAACTACATGCAATTTGTAATTAAAGTTCTAATCATCCTTGGTAAATGTATCCTTTGTAGTATAAAATTCTATTTCACTTTCATTTTGATTAAATATTTTACAAGTTAGGTATATCTGGGGATGGGATCCTAAGAGTCTCATGTTCCATGGCCTGTGACAGTTAGAAATGAGAAAATAACAACATTGAGCATATGCCTTATTCTTATAAAACTTTAAATACCTGGAATGAAATGTATTTAAATGCAAAAACAATTCTCTCTTTATATTTAAAATGCATTTTACTCAGAAGCGCATAAAACAGAGATATACACCTCAATGGATTTTTATAAAATGTAAAGTGAACAACCAAGAAATTATATCCACTACCAATTATGAAACCCTAGATCACCATCCCCACATCCAAAGTAAGCACTCTTTGACTTTCCTAACCTATGCTTTCTTTTCTTTGTAGTTTTTTTCACCTGAAGCACAAATGTCTAATCATTATACTATAGTTTTACCTGTTGTGTAACTTCATATAAGTCAAACTGCAAAATAAATGTTTTATTTTCTCTGGCTTCTTTTTTCCACGTTCTGTTTGTGAGACTCATCTCTGTTGTTGATGTAGATATGGTGGCTCATTTTTTTATTATTAGAGTTGATGTACGGTGCTGTGCCAATTTCTGCTGTCCAGCAGAGTGACCAGGTCATATATATATATATATATATATATATATATATATATATATATATATATATACAGTCCCTTTCTTATATTATGTTCCATCATATTCTATCCCAAGAAACTGGATATAGTTCCCTGTGCTGTACAATGGACCTCATTGCTTATCCATTCTATTTTTTTATATTTTTTTTCTTTTTTTTTGTCTTTTGTTGTTGTTGCTGTTGTTGTTGTTGTTGCTATTTCTTGGGCCGCTCCTATGGCATATGGAGGTTCCCAGGCTAGGGGTCAAATCGGAGCTGTAGCCACCGGCCTACGCCAGAGCCACAGCAACGCGGGATCCAAGCCGCGTCTGCAACCTGCACCACAGCTCACAGCAACGCCGGATCGTTAACCCACTGAGCAAGGGCAGGGACCGAACCCGCAACCTCATAGTTCCTATGCTTATCCATTCTAAATGTAATAGTTTGTATCTACTAACCCTCAAACTCCCAGTCCATCCCTCGCCACACCCCTCCCCCTTGGCAACCATAAGTTTGTTTTCCAGGGTTGGCACATTTTTATTGATGTGTAGTATTCTGTTGCTTGAGTGTTCCACACTTTGTTATCCATTTTAATGTTGATAGATATTTGAGCTTTTTTCAGTTAGAGTTATTTATAATAGTATGTGTATTTGTAGATGTCTTTTCTTACATGTGTGCACACATTTTTCTTGGATATATACCTTGCAGTGGAATTCTTGATACAGTGTATGCATATATTCAAGTTTAGCAACTATTTCCAAACTGTTGTCTCAGTTCATTATGTCACTAGCAATGAATTGTAGTTCCCATTGCTTTACATTCTTGCTAATACTTGGCTGTAAGCCTTAATTTTAGCCATTTGTGGGTTTCTAGTATCATCTCTTTGTGATTTTAATTTTAGTTTTCCTGGTTTTTCTAAGATAAAATATTTTTGTAAATTTATTGGACACTAAGATGACTTCTTTGTGAAGGACCTATTCCACTTCTATTTATTTTCTCTTTGATTTGTTAGCTTTTTCTTTTTGATTTGTAAGAGTTCTTTATATATTAAGGTGTGTGTGTATGTTATATCTTCTTCTGTACACTGGTTTGCCTTTCACTATCTTGATAATATCTTTGGAAGACCATAAATTCTTATTTTTATGTAGTCCAATTTTTAAATCTTTTCTTTATGTTTGCTACTTGTTGTGTCCTACTTAAAAGTCTTCTTCCTACCCTAAAGTTATGAAGATATTCAATTATGTTACATTCTGAAAATTTATAGTTTTGTTTTTTACATTTATATTTATACAACACTAAGTTTTGATATTTACATATGATGTGATGTAGAGGTAATTTTGTTTTTTTCCCATATTTTATCCAATTGTTTCAGGAATATTTATTTAAAAAGTCTGCCTTTCCTGCATTGTTCCACAATGTCATCATTATTTTGAATTAAATGTCCATATGTGCCTGGATCCCCTCTGGGCTCTTCTATATATCATATCACTTATATCTGGAATCTAGTAATGCACAAATGAACCTATCTACAGAAGAAAAGAAAAAATAAACTAATGGACGTGGAGAACAGACTTATAGTTGCCAAGAGGGCAGGAGAGGAAGTGGGATGGACTGGGAGTTTGGGATTAGTAGATTCAAACTATTGCATTTGGAGTGGATAGGCAATGAAGTCCTGCTGTGTAGCAAAGGGAACTATATCTAGTCACTTGTGATGGAACATGATGGAGGATAATGTGAGAAAAAGAATTTTTGTGTATATGTATAACTGTGTCACTTTGCTGTACAACAGAAATTGACAGACTGTTGTATAATAAAAATTTTTAAAAATAAAATAAATACATTTTTATTAACCTCATCTAAAAATAAAAAATAAAATCATTCCAGTTGTCTGTATAGCATGGCATTTGTATCACATTGTTTTAACTAAATGTTGCTGTAAAATAATCTTCACATCATGTGTTAAAGTGCATACTTACCCTTCTTTTATCTTGAATAATATCTTTACTATTTTAAGTCCATTGCTTTACATTTAAATTTTAGGATAACTTATAAAGTCATACTCACAAATGCCACTCTGTTATAATTGTATGGATTCTTTAGAAGTTTGAGGAGAATTGATATCATAATAATATCAAGTTTTCCCATGAATAAACATGTTAATTCCTACATTTATCTAGGTCTTCTTTCTCTTAATAGTATTTTATTGTTTTCTATGTAGAAGTCATGTACATTGGCTTTTAGATTTGCTATATTTCATAATTTTTATGCTCTGTAAATGGTATGTTTCATTAGCATTTTATTTTCTATAATTTTTGTGGGAACTTACAGAAATACAATGGATTATTCTATGTTGGATTCATAAACATTAACTTTTTTAAAAGAATATATAAATTCTAAAAAAAGTATGAGTAGATTGTTTCATATTTTTTCTCTTTATTGTCACATTACAGAATAATTTGGACTAGTGGTTAAGATGGTATGTTCTGGAAGTGGGCTGTCTAAGTTCCAATTCCAGCTCTGCCACTTTTGGAGCAGATCTTTGGTAGGATATTGAAACTTTTCCAGTTTTGTTATCTTATCAGTGAGACTGCTGTAATAATAGAATCTGTCTGCTAAGGATTTTGCGAGGTTTAATTAGGTGCTAAGCTGGGAGAACTTCCTGAGAAAGTTATCTAGTGATAGCTAAGAAACCAGGAATAGAAACCAAGAATATATCTATATGTACTTAAATGGAAAAGTTTTTGGAGTAGTTTTAGATTTATAAAAAAATTGCAAGGATAATAACTAAAGTTCCCATATACCTCACATCCAGCTTCTTCTCCTACTCATATCCTATATTAATATTTTTCCTTTGCCAGGATTCTATCCAAGGTACCACATAACATTTAATTTTCATGTCTCTTTAGGCTTCACTGGATTGTGACAGTTCCTTAGACTTTTCTTGCTTTTGATGACCTTGACAGTTTTGAAACACTGGTCAGGCATTTTGTAGGATGTCCCTCAATTTGAGCTCAGCTGGAGTTATGCATTTTGGGGAAGAGGACCACAGAGCTAAAATGCCATTCTCATCACATCGTATCTAGGGTACATACAATCAAAATGTTTGCTGCGGTTAATGTTAATCTTGATCCCTTGGCTAGACCGTGTTTGTCAGGTTTCTCCATTGCTAAGTTACTTTTCTCCCTCTTTCCATACTGAAAGGAAGTCACTGTGTGCAGCCTACCCTTCAGAGGTGGGGAGTTACTCTCCACCTCCTTAAGTACACAGTAATACAAAAATTATTTGAAATTCTTCTTCATGAGACATTTGTCTCTTCTTTCCCATTTTATTCAATAATTTATTTATATCAGTATTAACTCAGAAGTCTTTATTTTGTATTTTGTGTTATAATTCAATATTGCTTCATTTATTTTGTTCAAATTGTTCCAACTTTGGCCATTGGAGATTCCTCAAATCAACTCTGATGTCTCTTTGATAGCTATACCACCATCAATGCAGGTTTCTTCTTCTTCTTCTTTTTTTTTTTTGAGTCCTCATATAAAATGTGAAAACTGTGGAGTCCCCACTGTGGCACAGTGGGTTAAAAATCCAATCCAATCCAGCTTGGGTTGCTGCAGAGGCACAGGTTCAATCCCTGGCACAGCAGAGCAGATTAAAGGATCCAGCATTGCTACAGCTGTGGCATAGGTTGCAGCAGTGGCTTGGATTTAATCCCTGGCCCAGGAATGTATGCAATGGGCATGGCCATTAAAAAAACAAAATGTGAAAATTTTAAAGTGCTCTAGTGAAAAGTAAGAAAAACAAAACAATAAGCCATGAAGAAGTGCTGAAGGGGCAAGGCTTTATTTTCTATAGAAAGGTAAAGCAAGGGATCACCTAATTGCCTTAAAGTATATGATGTGCTAAATCCCAGGTTGTTACTCAATTTTTACTACTAATCATAGTTCAAAGAGAAACAGATAAGAATTTAGGAATTAAAGATATATATAGTTGTGAGATTTCAGAATTGCCAAGGCAGTCTTTCTCTGATTGTTACACTAAAAAAGAAAAAAAATTAAAAAGAAGAAGAGGTTTTAGAGTAACTGTGGGAGGAACTAATTTTTAGCATGTACTTACACTATATTCCTGGCATTTTGCACATGTTATATCATTTTCACAATAGCCATTTTCCTCAGGTTTTCTCTGCTCAAAAGCTGGGGAAGAAACTCAACAGTCTGTTGTTGTTATGCTTCACTGTGATTCTGGGAATCATCTAAAGCCAACTAAAGAATTTCAGGAAGCAAAAACAGTAGTTGCATTTATAGAATGAACTCAAGTTATATCCAGATTCTGTAGGAATGAATTTCCTGCTACTTTGCTATTCCTTTTTGTAAATTTCTAATAATAAGGGGTGAGGTATGAAGATGTAGAACACAGCTTGTTCCAACTACATCAATTGTGAAGTGCCCTTTTCTCTTCATTTGCCAAGAGCACACCACTAACTTCTATAATCTAACCTTCTATTGCCTGTAAACAAGATTCACCCGTGAAGAGAGTGGTTCTGAGGACCTTTGACTCACGGGATGCATGGTGCTTGGAGCCTCCAACTGGGGCCAATCTATTCTCTCTGCTGTGCTTCTGACCTTAGATTATCACCTGGGTTTGGTTCAAGTAATGAGGTTTTCAAGTGGAATCACACAGTCATTTTCCTCTAGAACTTAAGCGATCCTGGGGACTAGTTATGTTATTACCAGTCAAGGCAGATCTCCGTGCTCTCCTGACAACTTAATAATTCCAGTTTTTTACTTCTGACCCAGAGCCCGGCATACACAGAGCTTCTGCAGCTCCCGAAATATTTTCAAAGCCCCCAGACATGCATATTTTCGCTAGGAAGGGTAAAGCCCACACTGAGAAAGGTAAGTACCCGCCTGCATTTTAATGAGCCTTTTAAACTCAATTTCTATAATGTTAGTAAATTTGTTTCCTCAGACAGCCTTAATAAGTTACCACTTAATCGGGCGACATGAAATAACAGAAATTTATCCTCTTAGTCTGGACTTGTGATGTTGGTGGTGCCGTGTTCCCTATGAAATTTCCAGGGAAAAATCCTTTCTTGCCTCTTCCTGGTGTCTGGTCACTCCCAGCACTGTTTGGCATTCCTTGGTTTATGGCTTCATCGCTCCCATCATCTGTCTTTACACGTCTTCTTTTCTGTGCATCTCTGTGTGTATCTATTTCTGTGTTTTCTTACAAGGTTGGTCATTAGTAATTGGATTTAGGGCCCCCCCCCAATCCAGTGTGACCTCATTTTACCTTAACCGATTCCGTCTGCAAAGACTTTATTCCAAATAAGGTTACATTCTGAAGCTCTGGGAAGACATGAATTTTTGAGTACACTATTCAACTTGTTATGCTGGGTTATTTCTTTTCTCAGTTGAAAGAAAATTGGGAGAACAATCAGGCAGATTAAGCAGGCTTCTCTGTACATGGAAAACAATGAGAAATGCTGCTGAAAATCTGACAATGAGGAAAAAGTTGAAAATGCTAAAACACACTTAGGGTGTTTAATGCACATTAAATCAGAGACCCCAAATGTATGTACATAATTATCCTATCAAAAACATGTTTCTGTGGAGCCCTGACCCATGACTGGGTTGTGGAGGCCACTTTTTAATTATTAACTTAATTCTCTTTAACAAAACATAACACTTTCTATAAAGCAAAATATTCCTAACGCATTTTTGATTTTCTGTTCATCTCATTGTCTCATCTAAAATGTAACCTCCTTAAGAAAAAAAAAAGATGATCAATATATTATTTCCAACAACAACTAGCATGATTTATCAATAATATCAAGCATATATGGAATATCCTAATTAATTAGAGGATTCTATATCATAATAAGAGGGCAAACTCTGGCAACAAACTGTCTGGATTTGAAGCATGGCTTTACACCTCATGTATTGTGCTTTAGTTTTCTCATCTGTAAAATGGCATATATAATTGTACCTATTTCCTAACATTGTTACAAGGATTAAATGAGTGTATAGATGTTTATTCATGCTTGTATAGATGTAAGTACATGTATATACAGCCATATGTGTATATCTATATGTAATGTAGGTATTTTTCATAATATATACTTATTATATATTATAAAAGTTATTATATGCTTGATTCTCAAAGTTCTATGTGTTTATTGAGTCATGTCATATAAACTTCACGACCAACCTTTATGTACCATTTTTATCATCTCTGTTCTGTAAATGAGAGGAGATGGTATTAAATCCCAAAGGGCTTAAGTAATTTACTGAAACCCCTGCAGTAGGGTAGTTTGGATACTAATTTAAGCCATCTAGTTTCAAAGTCCATACCATTAATTATTATAGAATATCACCTCTTTATTTTATGGGTTTTTATTTTATGGATAATAAACATTTGTCGATTAAGTAAATCTATACTCTGATTCTTACTGGTTTGACTTCTTCACAAACCTCTCAGATTTATGTTGTTCTTTAGTGGCTCTAGGCCACTTAATTAGTTACCTATTGCTACCTAACAAATTACCACAATCCTCACAGCTTAAAAAAACAATAATTATTTATTATCTCTCACCATTTCTGTGGTCAGAATCTTGGAACAGTTTGGCTGAACAGGTTCCAGTTCAGGGCCTGTTTTTAGCTTGCCATCAGCCATTGGCGGGAGTGGAGGTCATCTGAAGCCTGGCCTGGAGGTGGCAATCCCATGACCAGCAAGTTGGTGCTGACTGTTGAAGGGAAGGCTTAATGCCTTTTCACATGGGGTTCTCCACAGGGCCACTCAAGTGTCCTCACGGCACGGAGCTGGATTTTTCCAGAGTAAACCATTTAGGAGACCAGTGAAAAAGTTCCAGTGACTTTTATGGCCTTGACTTGGAAAAGGTCTTACTTCTGCTGTATTCTTCTGGTCTCAGAGATCAGCCCTGCTTGACATGCGGAAGCCTGCACAAGGGCAAGGGGTTTATCACGGGATGTTTTGGAGGCTGGATACCACAGTCATATATACACAGAGTATGTTGTCTTCTCGAGCCTTTCTGTTTTGTTAAATCCCCTCCCACTTCCTCCGAGGAGATGGCTCTTCTGGATTCCACAGTAACCTACCTCCTGAACTTACCTCCCATCAGGTTTACAAAAGTGGAAAGGACAACCACCATCACTTCCAACAAACGTATTGCTGCATGGAAATATACAAATTCAAAGGCTCATCTCTCTACATCACCCAGTGAGTACCTGGGAAGAATGTCCAGACATTCTTGTAGCTTCCCTGGATCCTGTTCTTTCCATAGCCTGGGTATTCAGTTCTTTCAGGACATTCTTCTTAGATCAGAGTTTCTTCTTAGCAACTCAGAGTTTCTTCATCATTTGCAAGTCCTACCTGATATAGCTACCTTCATACTGCATGCTAACTGACTGTGCTGCTGGAGTTCCAACATAGCTGCTTTCAGTATGTACCCCCGCCTCCAAGGACAAAGTACGTAGTGTGTCTTATGTGGGTAAAACAATCAGGAAGCCGTTTGCTGTTGTAGTTTTTTGGTCTCCAGGGCAAGTGGATCATGTTTCCCTGGGAGACGTGTGGTCCCTGAGATGGAGTTTAGAGACTTGCTCTAGAGGCATCTTCTACTTCTTTTGTCAGGTCCTGCCATCACACACTCAACACTGAGACTATGCTCCTTCCAAATCTGGCCCTTTTGTTCATAGGAGTCCTATTCCTAGAGAATTTGTTAATTTAGCTAACATTTTTAACTCATGATTTAGCCCTGTATGTGAATATGTCTCAATCTTATACATTATGAATATTTCATCAAATATCATGAAAAAGTCTTTGGTAAATTTGACTATCTCATATGCTGAAAGATTCCTACTAGTCATGTGTACAAGAATTTTCCTTTGTTAAAAAGAATTTCCTTAATGTAAATCCATTTCAAATGATCCAGTCTTCTTGATTTCATTATTATAAACCATGAACACCAGCTTTGAAAATATACTTTCTCAGCTGGAAATATATCTTATTAGTTTAGTCTTCAAAGCTAATAGAAATAGACACTGTGTTCCAATCTTTTTACAACCTCAAAAACAAGTTTAGGAGAAGAAGGGATATAATTATGTGTGGGAAGGTAAATGAGGATAATAGTTTCTGGCACATTATTAACTAAAAGTGTGTGTGGGTGTTCAAGGCACCATCAGCTGAGAAGCAAATTTAAGAATATTCATGTATGGTGCTTCCTAAACATTTTCCCTGCGAATTAATGTGTTTGAGGTCTTTTTCATTGATATCCAAATTGATACTCCATGTAAATGAATCACATGCAACATGATGACTCAGGAACTAACAAGACAGAGGGTACTGGGCCATATTTCATTTGAAGATGGGATTTCAGTAGATTCTAAAGAAAAAAAGAACCCAGCTGCCTCCTGTCATTTGCTCACATTCTGAGTTTTGCTGTGGGTATTGATAGTTGCCTGAAACACCCTGGTGCACATGAATGCACACATGAACTTTTGTAGGGAATACCAGCTTTCTTTTGCACTCAGCTAGGTACTTGGCATTTTCATGTATGTGGTGGCTGTGTTCTGACTGCTGGTAGGGCTAGTACACCTGCAAGTTTGTGTAAATATCTGTAGCCATGCATACATGTGCAGACTCGCTGGCATGTTTAGTTGTGTGTGAGCCTTGTATATGTCTTTGTGTATCTTCTTACATGTCCTTGTTCACAAGTTACTATTTTCTTACACCTCTAGTATTTTGTTTCTCTTTTTGTTACTTCTTTAACCCAATACAGAGGTTCATGGACTCCTCTTCAATCGCATAAACCCTTCTTAGATTAAATAACTGAGAATTGAGTCCCTTTTTTAAAATTTATTTTCTGCTGTACGGCATGGGGACCCCACCCTTTGTTCTGTTGCAATATAAGTATCTAGACGTAGTTCTCAATGCTATTCAGCAGGATCTCATTGTAAATCCATTCCAAGTTGCATCTGATAACCCCAAGCTCCCGATCCCTTCCACTCCCTCCCTCTCCCCCAGGCAGCCACAAGTCTGTTCTCCAAAGTGCATGATTTTCTTTTCTGTGGAAATGTTCATTTGTGCTGTATATTAGATTCCAGTTATAAGTAATATCATATGGTATTCTTCTTTGTCTTTCTGACTTATTCACTCAGTATGAGAGTCTCTAGTTCCATCCATGTTGCTGTAAATGGCATTATATCGTTCTTTTTTATGGCTGAGTAGTATTCCGTTGTGAATATATACCACTTCTTCCTAATCCAGTCATCTGTCGATGGACATTTGGGTTGTTTCCATGTCTTGGCTATTGTGAATAGTGTTGCAATGAACATGTGGATGCATGTGTCTTTTTCAAGGAAACTTTTGTTCAGATATATGCCCAAGAGTGGGATTGCGGGGTCATATGGTAGTTCTATGTATAGGTTTCTAAGGTATCTGCAAAGTGTTCTCCATAGTGGCTGTACCAGTTTACATTCCCACCAGCAGTGCAGGAGGGTTCCCTTTTCTCCACACGCTCTCTAGCACTTGTTATTTGTGGACTTATTAATGACGGCCATTCTGACTGGTGATGAGGTGGTATCTCATGGTAGTTTTGATTTGCATTTCTCTTGTAAGCAGAGATGTTGAGCATTTTTTCATGGGCTTGTTGGCTATCTGTATATCTTCCTTGGAGAACAGTCTATTCAGGTCTTTTGCCCATTTTTCCATTGGGTGGTTGGTTTTCTTGCTATTGAATTGTATAAGTTGCTTGTATATTCTAGAGATTAAGTCCTTGTCCGTTGCATTGTTTGAAACTATTTTCTCCCATTCTGTAAGTTGTCCTTTTGTTTTCTTTTGGGTTTCCTTTGCTGTGCAAAAGCTTTTCAGTTTGATGAGGTCCCATAGGTTTATTTTTGCTCTTATTTTTATTGCTTTGGGAGACTGACCTGAGAAAATATTCATGATGTTGATGTCAGAGAGTGTTTTGCCTATGTTTTCTTCTAGGGGTTTGATGGCGTCTTGTCTTATATTTAAGTCTTTCAGCCATTTTGAGTTTATTTTTGTTCATGGTGTGAGGGTGTGTTCTAGTTTCATTGCTTTGCATGCAGCTCTCCAGGTTTCCCAGCAATGCTTGCTGAATAGACTTTCTTTTTCCCATATTATGCTCTTGCCTCCTTTGTGAGAATTGAGTCCTTTTCTTCTCCTTCCCTTCTTCCTGAATCATTCTTCTATACTTTACAGAAATATCTTCACTGACTGTTGGTTGACAATTCCAAGACACATCGTCCCTATTTAGGAGAGGAGAGGAGCAAAGAGATAATTGATAGTCCATGGAAGGGAAATAGAAGTCAAAGAGATATATGGGTGGCATCTTTGGACACAATGATTTAAATTGTCACTTAGAAGCAACACATTCCTTTATTCACCCAGCATTTATTGACTTCCTTCTGTGTTCAAGGTAGGATTCTGGACGATGTATAACAACAGCGATGGCATTCAAGTTTTCAATTTTTTCTGGAATTTGTGCTAAAATAAAAATATTTGGAAAAGTGATTTATTTGTCCAATGGAAAGATACCTCTTAAAAGATAGCTCTAGTGGAAAGAGCGCAGGGCTTTATCTGCACAGGAACTGCAGCCCTCCTAACACTGGCTTCTGCACACTGTAGCCGGATTCTTCATTTTAGGATGCAAATCTGATCATATTATATCTCCTTGTCTTTTAAGGCTTCTTATTGTTCTTAGAATAAAAATGGCAGTCTTGGGAGTTCCCGTCGTGGCGCAGTGGTTAACGAAGCTGACTAGGAACCATGAGGTTGCGGGTTCGGTCCCTGGCCTTGCTCAGTGGGTTAACGATCCGGCGTTGCCATGAGCTGTGGTGTAGATTGCAGACGCGGCTCGGATCCCGCGTTGCTGTGGCTCTGGTGTAGGCCAGTGGCTACAGCTCCGATTTGACCCCTAGCCTGGGAACCTCCATATGCCATAGGAGCAGCCCAAAGAAATAGCAAAAAGACAAAAAAAAAAAAAAAAAGGCAGTCTTTAACATAGCCTACAGCTCCTCCAGAGTCTGGCTCCACCTACTTCTCTGGTCTTAGCTGTCATTACTGCTCCCCTTGAGCTGTTTGCTCCTCTCTCTGCAGCCCTAGTTTATTTGCCAGACAACACTCTGTCTCTCAGGACCATTGCCTACACTTCTTTCTAAAATCCCTCTCCTTTCCTTGCCTTTTAAATTTTCACTCATCCTACTGAAAGCAGATTAAGTGGTTTCAATGAAACAGATTCATGAAACCATGTTGCTTTCCTTCGGATCACTTATCTCCATTTTTAATTGTATATTTGTGTGATGGATGTTGGCCACTCCCGCTTAACTCTCTGTGTTCGTGACACTGGACACGTGCCTATCTCAGTTTCTGACACATGTATCTTTTCAAAAGTTGTATATTTGTGTGATGGATGTTGGCCACTCCCGCTTAACTCTGTGTTCGTGACACTGGACACGTGCCTATCTCAGTTTCTGACACATGTATCTTTTCAAAAGTTAAATGATTAGAGGAAATTAATTAACTGATCTGAAACAAAGTTTCACCAAGTACATAATGAAGAAAATAATTGAGAATAGAATATGTTAAAGGAGAGAATATGCAAAAAAGCTTTTGAGAATGCTATAAATAAAGGATAGGATAATAATTATAGTACTAATGAAGAGGAATTACTGTTCGAATTAATTTGGTCAGGGGAGAAGAAGTGATTGGGGATGTGAGTGTGAAGACAACTTTAAGAGAAATCATTGTCTTCTTGCATAAAGAAAACAATAAGAACTTCTATATCTGTATCTCCCTATCTCTATCTCTATATCTAAAGATAGCTTAAAAGGAAAGTTTTAAAATGAAAATTTTTTCCTTCCTCTGTCCTCACTTCTAGCTGCAATCTGTAGTTGTAACCACTCTAAAGAATTTTTGTTTTCAGCTCATCTGTGGTTATACTGGCTCTTTAAATTATATGTTATTTCTATTTCTTAATTTATCAACTTTAGACAGTATCTGTTGAATTTAGATCATGACACTAACTCCCACTTTCCCCCTTTTGTGCCCAGTTATTACTTATATTATTTATTATGCTAGTATTGGATTTATGATGAAGTAATATTCTTCAACAGATGTTTCTCAATTCATGTAATTACCGAGTACTTATGGACCTTACGTTATTTTACACAACATAAGTGAAATAGTATACTTACATCTTTAGCTTCTATTTCTTTCCATTTCCTAAATTCCGTCAGCTATACTATTGTTTGATTTTTGCCAACTTATGTTGTTTTATTGTTTTAAGTTTTATATTATTGTCTGTGTTTTCATTAAAAATTGAAAACAATTGGGAGTTCCCGTCGTGGCTCAGTGGTTAACGAATCTGACTAGGAACCATGAGGTTGTGGATTTGATCCCTGGCCTTGCTTAGTGGGTTAAGGATCTGGCATTGCCGTGAGCTGTGGTGTAGGTCACAGACGTGGCTTGGATCCAGCATTGCTGTGGCTCTGGCGTAGACCCGTGGCTACTCCGATTCGACCCCTAGCCTGGGAACCTCCATATGCTGTGGGAGCGGCCCTAGAAAAAGGCGAAAAGACAAAAAAAAAAAATTGAAAACAATTGAAATAATTTAAAAATTGAAAACAAATCAACCTCATAAAACAGTATCCTTATATAAATGTGATGAATTGCATAAATAACATTCAAAACAAATCAATATTATTTCAATCAAAGACCTATAATGGGATCCATTGAGAAGTAGATGTAATCCTGCATAATTGAAACAGTGCCAAACAAAAGGTAACATTCCAAGATCTTAATGCTCAAAATTATGTTATATTTTAGTGTTCAGTATGTAGTCTTGAGTTTTTTTATTCAGCTTTTTGTTCTCCAAAGAGTTTCTAATTGTATTTCTTATTACTGGCAGCGACCCCCCCCGCCGCCCCCCGCCACCTTCATTAAGTCATATTGGTGCAGTCTTTCAAGATCTTAATGATACAGATTGTCAAATGGAATCCACTTTTTCTTAATGACATTTTTTAGAATCCTTTGACTTCCTGTTTCATTTGAACTGATTGCACAGAGATTACATTGCATAATTTCAATGAATCCAAATGTGCTTCCTTTTCTTGATTAAAAAAATTTTTCTGCAGTACAAATTCAAGTTTTTTGTAAGATACTTGCAAGCAGGTAATCATTCTTAATCTTGAAGGTCTGAAAATGCTTTTAATTTCTCTTTAACTTTGATTGCTAATTTGACTGGATATGGAATTTCAACTTCAGACTAATTTTCCTCAGAAATTCTAAAGGCATTATTCCATTGTCTCCTTGCTTCTATACGGCTAAGGCGAAACTTGATGCCAGATTCTTTTTCCTCTGTAGATAACCTACATTTATTTTCTGAAGATTTGAAGCATATTCTTTTTATTCTGGGCTTGAAATTCTACTAGAATTTGCATCCATATGGATAAACTTTTATCCATATTTTGGCATAAAATAGGTATTTCATTCTGGAGATTATACTTTTCCTCAGCTCAGGAAATACATATTTTTTAAAAAATTTCTCCTCGTCTCACTTTATGTCTTCTTTTCTAGAATTCCTCTTTGATATTTTCTTTCTTGTATTAATTCTCCCCACCTTACTAATTTACATAATTTTTATATTTTTGCTTTATAATTATTAATTAATTAATTAATGTATCAATAAATATTTGTTGAATACCTCCTAAGTAAATACCGAGCTTTAGGCTCTGTGAATGCAATAGGAAATAGGCAAAATTCCCTACCCTTATATCATAGGGTTTAACACACCCTAATTTAGGTACTCTGATAGATCCTCTTAGCTTGTCCTAGAGACCAGTAATTTTGTCTTCATCTACGTTTGTTATTTATTTTTAATTTTTTTCTACTACTAAAATTTTAAATGCCAGTTAGCATATTTCCGATATATAAAAATTTTTCTTTATTTTTTCCCATGTATAAAATGTTTTACTTCTATTTTTTTCTTTAACATGGTCTTGTCTAGTTTTGCAATTTAAATATCCACTTGAATAGACCCACAATTGCCAATTATCTATCTCTATCTATCTATCTATCTAATCTATCATCTATCAATCTATCTATCCATTTTTACTAGAAAGGCACAATCTCAGTTCCAGTGAAGATGGAGTTTTAGGAACATGGACTTCCCAGAAGCAGGAGATAAACCCATAATCTATTTCCCCAACAAAGCTGTGGAAAACCAAGATTTTTTAAACAACTCCGAAGTTATCGGCCAACTTGTGAATTCTGTCCAAGATTAAGTCAGTGATTTCCCTGCCAATGGTATAGTGCCCTTGAACATTGTTATTGGCAGAATTTTCCTTGCCAGTGATAGGCTGCCCAGGGTGGAAGTGTTCTTGGTACAAACTTTATTAGAAATGTGGGTTTCACGTCTATAAACACTACAGTAGTAATGTTTAACCATGGTTTGTTTTTTGTGGTTTCAGTTACCCGTGGTCAACGGTGGTCCAAACATATTAAACAGAAAATTCTGGAAATAACAATTCATAAGTTTTAAATTGTATGCCATTCTGGGTAGTGTGATGAAATCTCATGCCATCCTGCACCATCCTGCCTTGAATGTGAATCATCTGTTTTTCCTGTGTAGCCTGCCTAGTTAGTATTAGTTAATTAGTAGCCATTTTGGTTATTAGGGTGTAGTGCTGTCATAGTATTGCAGTGCTTGTGTTCAAGTAATGCTTGCTTTGTTTAGTAATGGCCCCAAAGCAGGAGAGTACTGATGCAGGCAATTTAGATGCCAAAGAAAAGATGTAAGGTTCTTCCTTTAAGTGAAGAGGTGACAGCTCTTGACTTAATAAGAAAAGAAAAAAATATATATATATGCTGAGGTTGATAAGATCTACAGTAAGAATGAATCTTCTATCAGTGAAATTGTGAAGAAAGAGAAAGAAATTGGGCTAGTTTTGCTGTTGCACCTCAAATTGTAACAGTTATAGCCACAGTGGGTGAATTTGAGAGAAGGCAAGGTAGGTGGTGAGATTAACATAACTTTTTTTTTTTTTGCTTTTTAGGGCCATACCCACGGCATATGGAGGTTTCCAGGCTAGGGGTTGAATCGGAGCTTCAGCTTCCGGCATACACCACAGTCATAGCAACGTGGGATCTGAGCTGCGTCTGCGACCTACACCAGAGCTCATGCCAACGCCAGATCACTGACCCATTGAGCAAAGCCAGTGATCGGACTTGCATCCTCACGGATACTAGTTGGGTTTGTTTCTGCCGCACCACAATGGAACTCCTAACATAATTTTCATTAAGTGAGTGGGCCCTTGCACATTGCACAACACCTGGGAGTTGGGGTTGTCAGCACCCTTGTAGCCAAAAATCTGTATACAAGTTTACAGTTAGCTCTCAGTATCTATGGTTCTTCATCTGAAGATTTGGCCAACCTCAGATTATGTAGTACTGCGGGGCATATTTAGTTAAAAAGCTTCGCATGTTAGTGGACCCATCCAATACAAACTATTGTTGTTCAGGAGTCCACTGGATATGGTTATAATTATTTTATTTTATTATTGTTGTTGTTAATCTCTTATTGTGACTAATTTATAAATTAAACTTTAACATAGGTATGTATGTATTAAGTATACATATATATAGGGTTTGGCTTTATTTGCTGTGTCAGGCATCCACTGGAGGTCCTGGAATGAGTCTCCTGCAAATAAGAAGGGACTACTGTACTTCAGAGATCTGTTCTGCATCACCCATCAAACTGAAGGTGGTAGAGGAGTCACCTCCCCTAAGTCACACACAGTAGTTTTGTTACTTGGCTGGATGACACGTTCCAGGAGGTCGAATGCCTGGTAGTTATTTGCCTGTCTGGGCACAGGCTGGCTAATGTGGTGGAGATGAATGTATGCATGTAGCTATGGGTTGGGAGATGAAGCTAGCTGGAACAGACACAGAGTCCTGGTTGCCGTGCCAACCAGCTAAGGTTTGAGGTAAATAATTTGCTTATTATTTTTTTGGAAGTCTGATTTTTGTCTTCCAATGGATCTATTTTAATCTCAAGTGTGTTTCTGGGTTTGTTCATGTTGGGATTTCTTTTTCCACTTTAGGAGGTCCCGGAGTCATCTCTGGTGATGCTCTATTTTTTGTTCATGTTTATGAATGGTGATTAAGTTGGTCAGCATAGGTAGTGAGTATACAGGCTTCTTTTAATTTAAACAGGTTCAGAAATAGAGTGGGGGAGACAATTCATCAAGTGATGTAGAATATCTTAAATATATAGCCTTTTTTTTTAAGGAAAATAGGCTACGTAAAAATAAAGATGCTGTGCTGTTTCTGAATGATCACTCTGTTGTCACCATCATTGTGACTGACCAATATTTCCTTCTCTATAAAACTTGGAGTTCACTATATGTTGTTAAAGTCCAATAGAGAGAAGGATATATTGGTTTAAATATTGGTCTAGATTAGAAAGAATCCCTGTCATAGGAAGATTTACAGCCTAGTGGATCTAATTATCTTTCAGTAACTTTGGAAAATGCATCAACTTGTCAAACCTGGCATCAGTTTAGCACCAAGAGCAAATATTAAATAATGAAGATGGTTTATTACAAAGAACTATGAGTTACCATTTTAACTTCATTTACAAAAATTTTTATACGTACTTAGGGCAGAAAAGGAGCAAAGCAATTGCGAACAGTTTTAAGGCAATTCATTCCACTTTTCCCACAAGAGGTGTGCTTCATTTATAGCCCTTTAAGTGCTGGCTTTAAAATAAAGTATTGCCATATTTTATTTGCTCATTCGTATGCTCAGAGATAAAATACCAATATCAAAGCAGTAAATACTACACGGAGGATATTGATGGAAACAGTAGCATAATAGAAAAATATAACTCATTTTTCCTATTTATATGGGAATATTGGAGAACAAATCAAACAAAAGGCAGAGGGCCTGTGAGAAGGGATAAATTTTTTAAATGTGCCAATTAAATTTTCTCTTTCAGTTCCTCTTTTTAGAGACTGTGTTTTCTTTATATACCTTCACTTATCTCCGTAGCATGACATTTGCAAAAGGTACTATTAAAACATGAGCCAAGATGACTCATGCAGACACTGGAACTAGTCCTTAGAGATCATAAAACGTGACTCTCTCGTTACTGTTTCTCATTTCATTTAATATGCGAATAGCTCCCATGATTTTGCTCTCTCATAACTTCTCTTCAGTGCTTTCCAGAATTATTTGGAGGCACACACCACTGTCAAAGGATATCAAAAAAAAAGGTTTCATAGTTCATGAGAGAGGATTTGACCACGTATCTTATATTGTAGCTTCTTCTCTCTTTTTTCTCAATTGTTATGTTGGTATTTTTATATTTTTCTCTTCCAATCTTGCTTAAAGTATATACTTTGTGTAATTTATCCCAAATATTTTTCTTTCCATTTGATAGTGATAGGTAAGTACAACTGATTGCAATAGGTTTACTGCTTTTGTTATTGGAGGATTTGGGGCTTTCCTTAAATTGTCATAAGTTCAAACCATCTTTGCCTACATGCACAGTCATTGCTTAGCTGTCCCCCAGTAATTGGATATAAAGAAGTTTCTATGACTGGTGGTGCTTTTCCTGGTACATATGATAAAATATTTATTGTTCTTTCTGCTTGCTCATGGTTCTAAACTATGGACTGACTCAATTATAAGCCACAAACACTGGCATGTCTTCTTACATCTATGCTTCATGATAGAAAATGGTTGTCAAGATTCTTATAACAAGGACCTGTGGTCCCATCACAGAGAAGAACTTACTTGTGATGAGGGCTCTGGGACTGAAGAGACAGGGCCTCACTCTGTGAAGCTAGAACTATTCCTGTTCCAGAGGCCAGTCCAGTGAAGACTGAGATACCTTGACTCAGGAAAGAAATCCAGAATGGACCATGTGGATTTATCTATAGACGTGTATGCCAGATACTCCACAGTGTAAGGGGAAGAGTATTTCTATTCCTTAGGAGGCAAGTGCTTACTGAGAGTAATTCTTGTCCATTCAAAACAACATGGTTCCACTATGGATACATTAAATACCCAGTATAAGGAGTCTGTCTCTTTCTGTTTGTTCTTGAGAGTGCAAATTGATATTTTTATGAAAGAGTAACTTTGAAGCCCTTCTTAGTTCTAAAAACCAGTACTCCTTTCTTGAAACCTTCGGATATTTAAATGTTCAGCTCCACATCTTGTCTAGGTGTACTCTGTTGCTATCACCAGAATCAATATAGTTGCTTCATTTTGGACTAATAACCCCTAAGTCTGCTTAGTGTTGTCCTGTTATGTGAATTTTTGTAACTGTGTTCTAATAACCATTATTTTTTTTAGGTCAGTCCACTGGATGCTACTGAAATTTTTATTTCTCTCACAACTGGCCGTGTATATTGGTACATCTGCTCATTCAGTTTGTTCTCCCCTTGTCAGAGTTTGATATATGTAGCAATAAATCAGAAATTATATATCTAAAACTCCTTGTAGGAAGTTCATTAATTAAAACCCGTTGAAGAAAAGAAGATGCCCAGGGGCAGCAAGTGTATCATAATACTACATTTCATCAGTTTTTCCACATACTAATGTCTCTGAAATTGGTTTTCATTTAACAGTCAATGGCACCTTAGATTTGATTAAAAAAATGGTTTCATCTACCAGCCTTCTTATGTCCTCAAGTACTCTATATCAAAAATGCAGCAAAGACTGAATTGGGCCAGCTATTTTAGAAAATGAATTATATGAGGAGTCTTCATTTCTGAAATGAAATATCACATTACTATGGAGATACTATAGATGTTGGGAAAATCCCAAGAATAGTCATACTGTAATCAGTAGGACATAAGTAGGGTTATAATGTCTGTTTTTTAAGATCCAAGCAGGCATAGATAATTAGAATGGAATTGCCATTTTTTTTTTTAATCTCAACTGGCATAGTATTGCAGTGCAATGACAGATGCTTAGAAAAGTTGAAAATAACTCTTATTCAAATGGGAAAATTTCAAAGCTGAAAGTTCTGAAAAAATAAAAAAATAAATAATAAGGCAATGACCAAACAGGCTAATTTTTGACCAATATGAAAAACTCATTAATAAAGGAGACCAAACTATCTTGTTACACTCATATATGAACCCATTTTACATTGAAACCACTCAGTAAAAATAAATTATAATAAAAAAAAACCTTTTAAAAGGATGCTATTCAAGCCCTCTGGCTCTTTTTGGTGGGTGACCTTACAGTCCACTGTCGGTTGCACAATTACTCAGAGCCATTGAGCACAGATTCTTTGTGATCTGCTGGCTTTTGAAGTGGATAAGCTAAATCATCCTAACTCTCAGTACACAGCATTCTGCAGAGTTAGCATCAGCAATGGCTACAGCTGATGTCATTACCCAGTAAATTGGGCTCTACACATCATTCAAGACAGAACCATTTTTAAAAAGAGAGATAGATCTTTGACTTGACAAGCCCGATAAATCAAACCTAGTTTTCAAAACCAAGAGTGGATTCAATGAAACCATGTGAACCCAAGAGCTGTTTCAGAGACACCATCTAGCAAAATTAAACTTGTTTTTAGATGTCATAGGTACGCTTAAAAGTCCCATTTGGTTGGACTGTAATAAAAATTAATTTGTGTACCCAAATTACAAGGGGAACAATACAGAAAATTTAAACAGATCCCAGTCTCTGAAATTAGGTGTCCTTATTTATTATGTGGGGTCAAACTAGATAAATTAAATGATTCTCAACTTGAAGGTAAAAAAAATAACTAGAAGTGTCTCTCGCTGAGTTCTAATTTGTATTGAACAACATCTGTGATTAATACATGGGTGTGTGTGTTGGGGGGGACTGTGGTGAGATGGAGAGGCACTGGCCATATCTCCCTGAAGGCAGCACTTGTTCCAGCTGTCAGCAGACAGCCCCCAGCTGTTAGCTCCTTCAGTGTCTGAGCTGCGGAGGGCTGCCTCACTCAAGGGGACAGCCTTGCTGTGGCAGATGTCAAATGACTCATCTCATGGGCTTTAAAGCCATGGCCACTTTGGTTCATCAAGGAACGGACCATCTGTGCTCCGGAGCTCTGCATGGGGGTAACTGAGGCTTTGAGGGGACTGTGTTGTGCTTTGACTGCTCACTCCACTCCATCCTATTTCCTCCCCCTTCCATGGTGCTCTCATAGTCAGTCTACAGGCCAGACTCTTCCTCTGTGTCTGCTTCTGGCAAACCCATCTGCAACGGGGAGCATACAAAATGATCTCTGCAAGGAAAATGCCAAGCTCTAGCTCTGCTCTAAATATGTCACAAAAAATAGTTCAGCCTGCAGAGGGCTTTGGTGGGATAAAAAATAGCAACCCACTCTATCTACTCCTGCTTACTCCAGGGACCAACTTTCTCACTACCCTGCCATTGTCTGTCATTTCCTTCTTTACCAGATACTTATCTGTGAAATGACATTGTTGGGAGCTTTCTTTTTTTGTGTGTAGTCTTTTTAAAATCTGAATAAAAAATAGTTTTCCTTTACGGGAGAGAACTCTACAGGTATAAGCTGTTGCAGAATGGCTCCCGGGCTGGTTTACTTTTACCAGCTATTTCAGTACTTTCTAATCCACCTGCTTATTTCCACTGAATTAAGCAATCTTAAAATCATGTGCCAGAAAGGCAAAGAGGTCTATTTATTTAAACAAAAATCAAAAAGTAAGGGTACTATTAATCTAATCCTGAACCTCCTGCTATTGGGTTTAAGGGAGGTGAATCTCACTATGGAAAGCTTCTCTCTCAGGACCCAAGCAGGTGGCAATGAGCAGGATGTGACTTGGTTGCATGGGGCTCCTGTGTGCTGTGCTTTGTTCTCATTCTTTTTTTTTTTTTAACACAATCTTCAACCACCATTTTTATTTTTATTTTTTGAAAGGTTTAATAAACTTTTTATTTTGGAACAATTTTAGATTTACAGAAAAGTTACCAAGGTAGTACAGATGCAGACCCTTTATCCAATTTCCCCTAATGTTAACAATTTACATCACAATGTACACTTATCACAGCTAAGAAGACAACATTTGTGCATCCCTATTAATTAAATCTAGGCTTTCTTCAGATTTTATCAGCTTTTGCACTAACAGCATTTTCTTATTTATTTATTTATTTTTTATTTTATTTTATTTTTATTTATATATATAAATTTTTTATTACTCAAATTTATCACATCTGTAGTTATATAATGATCATAGCAATCTGATTTCACAGGATTTCCATCCCACAACCAAGTACATCCCCCCACCCCCCAAACTGTCTCCTCCGGAGACCATAAGTTTTTCCAATGTCTGTGAGTCAGCATCTGTTCTGCAAAGAAGTTCAGTCTGTCCTTTTTTCAAATTCCACATGTCAGTGAAAGCATTGGATGTTGGTGTCTCATTGTATAGCTGACTTCACTTAGCATGATAATTTCTAGGTCCATTCATGTTGCTAAAAATGCTGGTATTTCATTCGTTTTAATGACTGAGTAATATTCCATTGTGTATATGTACACATCTTGATCCATGCCTCTGTCGATGGACATTTAGGTTGTTTCTATGTCTTGGCTATTGCAAATAGTGCTACAATGAACATCAGAGTACACGTGTCTTTGCGAGTCATGGTTTTCTCTGGATAGATGCCCAGGAGTGGGATTGCTGGATCAAATGGTAATTCTATTTTTAGTTTTCTGAGGAAGCTCCATACTGTTTTCCACAGTGGTTGCACCAATTTACAACCCCACCAACAGTGTACTAGTGTTCCTTTTTCTCCACACCCTCTCCGGCACTTAGTGTTTGTAGACTTTTTGATGATGGCCCTTCTGGCTGGGGTAAGGTGGTACCTCATAGTGGTTTTGATTTGCATTTCTCTAATAATGAGTGATGTTGAAAATCTTTTCATGTGTTTTTTGGCCATCTGCATGTCTTCTTTGGAGAACTCTGTTTAGATCTGCCCATTTGTTGATGAGGTTGTTTTTTTAACAAGCATTTTTCTCCAGACTACATTTTAGCAAAAATTCTAGGTAGAGAAAATTGGTTTAACATACATCTTTCCAATAAACCAAATCATGTCAATTTCATGTATTCATGTTGGAATTTTATTTACAATTTCATATATTTAATGTAGGAATTTTACTTACACTTTTACATGAGGATGGTATTTTATTTAATATGACATGATGCCCTCTCTCTTCCTTTGAGTTTCAAAGACAAATAAATCTGAGAAGTAGCTTCACAGTTGCTTCTGGCTTTGCAACTTTGGTTAGAATTCCCAGACGTAAGCAGCCACTTTAACAGATCTATGCTTGCTGAGCTGTGAGGACCTTAAAGTCACATAGACATCCCATTATAACCCCAGAAAACCCTCATCTATTTTATCTCTTCCTTCAACACTGCTTTTATGAAAGTAATGATTTCTGGTGTGACTAGGATATTTACTTTAGCCAACTGACTAGTCTCATGAACAAAAATATTATTCACTATCAATATTAATAGAATATAGGTTTTTGAAAAAATGATTCATAATGAAGCATTTTAGATCATCTGAAATAGCAGTTTATAATTTTAAATCATATCTAAAATAGAAAAAATGTTATTTTATATAATAACAGCCATTTCCATTTAAAATTTTATTTGATTGCTTCAAATGACAGATTTTTTTTAAGATGTTTGTGTTTTTCCAAGTTTAAGAAAACATCTGGCATTATCTAATTTCCTACCCAGGATTTTAAAACTTGACAATTAGTGGGGAAACAATTTTAATTACTTCAATCCTACTGATTTTTAGATCATCTGATGATTGAAAAAAAAAAGCTAGATTTGAAATGTGAGCTTCCTAGATGATTATTACCATTGAAACATAAAAACATGCACTAACAGATTTTGTCTAAAGACTTCAGATAGTTTGAATGATTGATAAGAACAACAATAATCACAATCAAAAGGAAAGAAAAAAATTGTATGCTGCTACATGGAAGGTAGAGACAGGCTCTATGTTTTACCTCTGTGTCATCTATAAATTGGTCAGCTAGACTCAACACCAATACTAGAAAACCAAAAACACTGACTTTATAGAATGAAGTTCAAGCTCCTTGTTCTTACACAAACTGGTGATACTACTCACTTTCTTTATCCTGCCTATTAGATCTACACTAGATTCCAGCCAAAATGCATATCATTGTTCTTATAAATATTCCCTACTCTTATTTCTATACCTTGGCTAACATTTTCCCTCTGCATGAATTCCCATCAATAGCCACTTAACCATTAAGAACTTTGACCGACCTTTACAATTTGCCTAAAACTGTGCCAATCTGTCCAGGATTCTCCTGGTTTTAGCACAGAAAGTTCTACATGCCTGGAAAACTCTTCATCCCAAGCAAAGCAGGATAGTTCACTCTATCTCCAGGACCAAGCCTGGTGACCGGGGCTTAGATAGGATTTGATAATGAAAAAGAGAAAAATAGCAGGGAGAGGAAGGAAGAGGCAAATAGAGCCTGGAGGAATTATTCAGACTCTGAGATCAACTTCTAACCCCAGATTAGATTATATTCTTGAAACAGTTCATCAATCCTAGAAGATTAAAAAAAAAAATGAGAGTTAACAACTTCTGCGTGACACTAAATTTAGCATATTCCAAAAAGAGCAGAAAAAACTTCACAAAAGCTATTATCTTTGAGTAACTAGAGAATAGCTATCCCCTCTCAGAATAGTCAAGCCATGAGCAGTTTCATGGAGCTCATCCGTGCTGTTGATCCAAGCCTGTCTTTGAGCAGAGGCGTTCATATCCTTAATTGGAGACTTCATTAGGAATGACTGTGCATTTTTATTTAAGATGAAGTTGAGGTTACTCCCACTGGCTCTGATCTGGTCATCCTATTAGTGACATGAGATTTAATTAATTAATTAATTATTATTATTATTATTATTATTGCTTTTTAGGGCAAAGACACATGTACCCCAATGTTCATTGCAGCACTATTTACAATAGCCAAGACATGGAAACAACCTAAATGTCCATCGATAGAGGCATGGATCAAGAAGCTGTGGTACATATACACAATGGAATATTACTCAGTCATTAAAACGAATGAAATACCAGCATTTTTAGCAACATGAATGGACCTAGAAATTATCATGCTAAGTGAAGTCAGCTATACAATGAGACACCAACATCCAATGCTTTCACTGACATGTGGAATTTGAAAAAAGGACAGACTGAACTTCTTTGCAGAACAGATGCTGACTCACAGACATTGGAAAAACTTATGGTCTCCAGAGGAGACAGTTTGGGGGTGGGGGGATGTACTTGGTTGTGGGATGGAAATCCTGTGAAATCAGATTGCTATGATCATTATATAACTACAGATGTGATAAATTCATTTGAATAATAAAAAAATGCTTTTAATCACATAATACTTTGAACGTCATGAGTTCTAGACAATTTTTTTTTTTTTTTAGGGCCGCACCCACGGCATATGGAGGTTCCAGGCTAGAGGTCAAATTGGAGCTGTGGCTGCTGGCCTACACCACAGCCACAGCAGTGCAGGATCCAAACCACATCTACAACTTACACCACAGCTCACAGCTATGCCAGATCCTTAACCCACTGAGCAAGGCCTGGGATCGTACCCACATCCTTATGGATACCAGTCAGAATCATTTCCTCTGAGCCACGAAGGGAACTCCAGATAATGGTATTTTTATTTTTATTTATTTATTTATTTTAAAATAATTTTTATTTTTTCCATTATAGTTGGTTTACAGTGTTCTGTCAATTTCTACTGTACAGCAAAGTGACCCAGTTATACATAAGTATACATTCTTTTTCTCACATCATCCTCCCTCATGTTCCATCATAAGTGACTAGATACAGTTCCCTGTCGTCTACAGCAGGATCTCATTGCTAATCCATTCCAAAGGCAATAGTCTTCATCTATTAACCCCAAGCTCCCCATCCATCCCACTCCCTCCCTCTCCCCCTCCCTCTTGGCAACCACAAGTCTATTCTCCAAGTCCATGAGTTTCTTTTCTGTGGAAAGCTTCATTTGTGCCATATATTATATTCCAGATATAAGTGATATCATATGGTATTTGGCTTTCTCTTTCTGACTTACTTCACTTAGTATGAAAGTCTCTAGTTCCATCCATGTTGCTGCAATGGCACAATAATGGTATTTTTAAATGCTAGCTTTGATGTTTGTCTGCTGTCTTTATGCTCCACATTTTAGCCAATTCCTCACTGTGGCAGAATTACTTGAGCAACATAGTTCAATATCAATCAGTCCTTGACTTGATAACACACTATTCTTGTCTCATAAATAGTCAATATGGTTTGACTATTTTAGATACTGCACATAATTTGAATCATGCAGTATTTGTCCTTTTGTGACTAGCATATTTTACTTTGCATAATATCTTCAAGTTTCATCCATGTTGTTGCATATGGGTAGGGTTTCCTTCTTTTTTAAGTCTCATTCATATTCCATTGTTCTACATAACTCCTTTTTAATACATTCATCCATTGATGGATCTTTAGGTTGCCTCTGCATCTTGGCCATTGTGAATACTGCTACAAAGAACGTGGCAGTGCTGATAGCTCTTCGAGATCCTGATTTCAATTCTTTTGGATAAATACCCAGAAGTAGAATTGCTGGATCATATGGTAGTTCTAGTTTAATTTTATAAGGAAGTTTCATACTGTTTTCTTTTTAAAAAACTTTTTTATTATAACAGTTTTTATTTTTTCCATTTTAGCTGGTTTACAGTGTTCTATCAATTTTCTATGGAACAGCGTGGTGACCCAGTTACACATACATGTATAGATTCATCACAAGTGATTAGACATAGTTCCTAGTGCTATACAGCAGGATCTCCTTGCCCATCCATTCCAAAGGCAATAGTCTGCGTACGGTTTTCTACAGTGGTTGCACCACTTCACATTCTCACCAGTGGTATCCGAGGGTTCCTATTTTTCTACATCCTTGCTAATATTTGTTGTCTGTCTGTCTGCATATCTATCTATCTATCTATCTATCTATCTATCTATCTATCTACCTACCTAAAATAGCCATCCCAACTTACCTGAGGTGGTATCTCATTATGGTTTTGATTTACATCTCTCTGATAATTGGTAACACTGAACATCTTTTTTATATGCCTGTTGGCCATTTTCAGGTCTGTGGCTAAATAAGTATGGGCTAGCACTGGGAACTGGTAATCTCAAAGATGATGTGGTAACTGACAGTTGCCTGGTATCTGGGGCCTTGTGGATTGCTCCCAACATAGTCACAATAATTTTTCACCCATACTGTCAGCTCTTAATATCACTTTATAACCTGCCACTGCCCAGTTATAGAAGGTTAAGAAATAAGATCCTTATTTGGGCATACGTGGTAGTCCTGTTTAACTTTGGTTAAACTGGAGTTCCCGTCGTGGCACAGTGGTTAATGAATCCGACTAGGAACCATGAGGTTGCGGGTTCGGTCCCTGCCCTTGCTCAGTGGGTTAAGGATCCGGCGTTGCCGTGAGCTGTGGTGTAGGTCGCAGACGCGGCTCGGATCCCGCGTTGCTGTGGCTCTGGCGTAGGCCGGTGGCTACAGCTCCGAATGGACCCCTAGCCTGGGAACCTCCATATGCCGCGGGAGTGGCCCAAGAAATAGCAACAACAACAACAACAGACAAAAAGACAAAAAAGACAAAAGACAAACAAACAAAAAAACCTTGGTTAAACTCAAGCATGTATTCAATTGATAGGTATGTGTGTGTATATTTACATTAGGTACCTTGTTTCAGATGCCTGAATTTCTAGAAAAACTATAGCATATGTCCAAAATAATAGTCTCTAATCTCACATTTGACTCTTGCATAACTTCTAAATGTACTTCTTTCTATGAGAGTTATAGAACTACAAATTTTAGTAGCATAAAAAGTGGCAATGATAGGAAAGTAGTATCCTTTAAGTCGTATCTATGTGTATCCATTTCTACTGACTGAAAAAGCCAAAACCAAAAAATCAGGAAGTCCACGTTCCAGAAAGCTCTTTTCTTGTCAAGATATGTTGTCTTATGTATTGATGCAAAGAATATTAAATTACAAGGTGCATTTTTTTCATCTTCTACTAGAGAGATTTCCTACTACATTTCTGTAAGAATTTTAAGGAACTCTTAACAAACAGATTTATGTGTGGGTTGAAAATTGCTTAGTTGTTTAGAAGTACATGCTATTTTCAATGCATGAAGAGTGGTTTTCATAAAAATCATTAAGAATTAATCTCCTCTCCTGTGCCCTCACTATGCGACACTTTGAAATATCTACCTAATTAGAGAAATTCTTGTCCCTGAGAAGCAAACTCACTTGCCACATCATCTCCAGAATAATTTTCCCTGTCATTGATGTTTTCATTTCCAGTAGCATGGTTAACAACTGGGGCTCTGAATCTAGAGTGCGTGGGTTTGAATACAACTCTGCCATTTATTAAGTCAGGACTCAGAGTTGATGAATACACATCAAGATGTTTCTCTCTCTGTTTTGATCGTTAGTGCCCATTTTGCCATTATATATTATGAATATTACCTCTGACCAGTTGTATGACCTTGGCTAAGTTACTTAATTCATCTGTGAATCAATTTCCTCAACTGAAGGATAAAATTGTTAACTATCTCATTGAACTGTTATAAGAATTAAATTTATAGATATTTACACAGTGTTTTAAAAGTTCCTGTCACAGAATAAGTGCATAATATGTGATTTGTATCATCTTTTATTTCCCTCTGGCTCCTTCTGATCTGTGTCTGTATTTCTTGCTTTCTTCGTGCTCTTCCTGCATTTATGCTCTACAGAATGTAAATGTAAAGATAAAAAGGGAGGGAGGAGAAAAAGTGAAGGCAGGAATATGATGTTATTTCAGCTGTCTGTTCATGAAGTAACAAACAAGAGCCTTATCTAATGTAGTAGCTGTGGGAATGGAAAGCAAGGACTGATGATAATAACTGATGCTTACTGAGCATTTACAATATGCCGGGCACTGTTTTTAGTGGATTCTTAAATTGTCTTGCACAGATTTTGTTCTAGGTATACCTATCAACAATTAAAGGATGCTGGAGTTTACTGAGGCTAAGTAATTTGACATCCAGTCAGTGCCAGACTTGAAACGATATCTCGGTGTTTGAGAGTCCCAAACTTATGCCCTTAACTCCTATGCACTGCCTCACTCCAGAGAGAATATGGATCCAGGTATTGGACCTGAAGGACTCCAGGGAGTCTAGCTGATATGAGTTATTTGAAAAAGCTGTCAGAAGATAGTATTTTAATTTTTTGGCTCATTGTTTCAATAGCCAGAATGAAGGCTTTTATCAGAAGCAGCTTCTGTTTTGATCTCTAAAAGCTGCAGGAGTCTTTATCAACAACAAAACACTCGACAGTAATAAAGGAGGACTCATTAGGCTTATCTCTGTAGACCGGCTCAGCTACTAGCCACCTGGAGTTGTCCCGTGCTCTTTTATCTGGGCACAAGATGGTAAATGGCAAAACTGCCCTTTAAAAATAACTCTTTCCCCATAACTCTTTTTCATCCTTGCTGCTTCCTGGTCACTAGTATCTGTGGAAATTAAATAAAGCCTGCTTGCTTTTCCTCTGAAGGAGAAGCAATGACAGGTCTCTTTGATAAATAATCCCCCTTTTGCACAAAGGAAATGTCACTTCTTAACATAATTTGTAGCAACTCGTACCATTTATTTCCCTGAATGCACATATTATTTAAATCAATCACAGAATCCACACACCAGGGACAGAGGATAAACTTGAATTTTAGTTGATCTAATTTTCCTTGATTACAAATATTGGAAAGGGAATGAGTTTGGGAAATAAGTATCTCTAAATGGATTTGTTTGTTTTTTTTTCTTTGGCTGTGTCTGTGGCATGTGGAAGTTCCTGGGCCAGGAATTGAACCTGAGCCACGGCAGCAACCCAAACCATTGCAGTGACAACACCCGATCCTTAACCCTCTGCGCCACAGAGATAACTCTTGCATCTCTCTTTCATATACACCATATAACATACTATACTCAAAGGTTTAGGGTAAAAACCAAAAATATAATTATTCCTGCATCACAGACATTATACTTATATAAGAATATAGATGTTTGTATATCCAGTTTAGTTAAATTGTATTGGGGAATTTTGGATAAATTTATTATCCAAATAACATTATATAAAATGCTAAGGTCCTCTAAGGGAATTTTCTTTCTGATTATCAGTTCCTGTCAATACAATGCATGTTTCTCTTTTCCTTACAGATTTGATAAATCTCCCCCCTAAGGGAAATAGCAAAGACTCGCTTTTAAGAGTATCCATAGTTCAGTCATATCTGATAAATAAATAATATTTTTATAACTTTTATTTCATAAATATGTATAAAGAGCCAACTGTGTGCACTCTCCTTGTCACTGCAAAAAAAAAAGGCAATGAGAAAAACTGTCTCTTTGCCTACAGATGTTACATTCAAGTGAAGGACAGACAATAAACAAGCAAACAAGTAATATGTCACGGTGATAAAGCTATGACCAGGAGCTGGGTGATAGCTATCAGAGTGCTGTTATATATCAGGGGTCTGTGGTTAAGAAACTGTTCCCTGAGAAATTTCTTTACCTACCCATGTATGAACAAGCCTTGCTATCTAAGACATCATGCTTCTCAAAAGAAGACATTTCAGAAAGGCAACAGAAAGTAAACCAACAACTAATCAACACCTAATTAATGGAGCTTGAACACAAATCCCACGTTTACTAAATCACATAGAGGTATAATATACATATCCTATTGGTTCTGTTTATGTGGAGAGCTAATATACTCATAAATGGACTTGCTACAGTTTAAAAAATAATATGTAGAAATCTGAAGTGTAAATGTGCCGTGTAAAACAATGTAACAAAATAAGTAAACATAATCATGACAAAGTGCTTTCAAGACACATTCATGTATAAGTTTTTATTTTCATATTAAAATACAGAAGTATTTATATAATATTTTTCCTGCCAGGGCACTATCATTTAAAGGGACAAGAGGATCTCATATGACTGCAGCAGGCAGTGTACATCGGAGTAGAATAAATGTCCTTTACTCACATGGATCTGGGTATGAGCAAAGAGAAACACGACCCCAAAGTAATAGATGAGGAATTATGTGTATTAGAGATGAACGAAAATTGTACTGGAATCGTTTTGCCAACACTAACACAGTAAATAAGTAGTCTAGCAGAGTGGATCAGCTTAGAGCACTTTGGGGCAAAGAAAGATATAGATGAATAATTAGTACAACGAGGCCAGAAGATCAATTAAGACAAAGACTAATTATACTGATTTATTTATGCTCCAGTTTATTCTAAATCAATACTCCTGGTTGCTATTACAAGTCTAGATGAGTTTAATATTGAAAATGTTATAAACATCTTTTTTTCAATAATAGCTTTTTTGAGTTATAATTCACATACCTTAAAATTCATTTTTTAAACAGTACAATTTATTGTTTTTTAGGATATTCACAGAGTTGTGACATTTGCCATTCTCTAATTTTAAGACATTTAAATCACCAACTAAAATCACATACCCAGGGAGTTCCCTGGTGGCTTAGCGGTTAAGGATTCAGAGGCATCACTGCTATAGCTTGGGTTTGATCCCTGACCCAGGAATTTCTGCATGCTGTGGGCATAGCCAAAAATAAAAAATAAATAAAATATTGCACCCAAATGAAACCTCATGCCCATTTACAGTCACTCCCTACCCCCACTTATTATACCCTATGCCCCTAGCCGTAGCTAACCACTCACTAATCTACTTTCTGTCTCTATGGATTTGCCTGTGCTGGACATTTTGTACATTATGTGATCTTTTATGACTGGCTTCTTTCACTTAGCATAATGCTTTCAAGCTTCCTTTGGGTTGAACATATGTTAATATCCCATTACCTTACATATACATGGAGAGAGAGAGAGACATTGATTAGTTATAGGGTTAGGCTCACTTGGTTATGGAGGCTGAAGTGTCTCACAGTCTGCCTTCTGGAAGCTGGAGAAGCAGGAAAGTCAGTAGTACAATTCAGTATGAGTTTGAAGAGCCACTGATAATAAGTCCTAAAGTCCAAAGGTCAGAGAACCAGGAGCTGTGATATCTGAGGGCAGGAGAAGGTGGATGTTCCAGCTCAAGAAGACAAGAAGAGAGAGAGAGAATTCATCCTTCCTCTGTCTTATTTGTTCAGTTTAGGCCCCCAACACACTGACAAATTGCCCACCTTGGTGAGGGTGGGTCTTCTTTACTCAGTCTGCTGATTCAAATGCTAATCTCTTCCAGAAACACTTTCCTGGTGAAACTCAGATATAAAGTTTTACCAGCTACCTGGGCATCCTTTAGCCTAGTCAAGTTGACACATAAAATTAAACATCACGATAGGTGACTGTTCCATGAAATGAACAAAATACACTATATCCCTAATGTAGGACCAAAACAGAGATGTTACTCCTGGGAATGGTCTAGAGCCATCTTCTGTGTACAAGTGTCTGGGTAGGCAAGTCTGGGTATATCACCTACTTTATATCTCATAGTATGTTACTGTTAAAATTCTCTAAACTTCTTTGTGTTTCTATTGAATTAGGGAGGCATGGGCAAAGACTACAAATAACACAAATTAGACTCTAAGAAATTTACAGGTGCAAAGCTGATAATGCACATTTCTCTCTTGGGCACAGTGGGGCTATATGCTCCACAGGTTTTTCTCTAGAAGAATATCTGTTTTTCCTGTTGCTTCTCATATTGCAGATTTGAATGAGGGCCGGATCGTCCTAATTGGAACACTTTGATTTAATAATCTGGGTTTCCATCTTGCTGGCATGAACATTTACTATTCTCTGACACCTTGCTGCAGATCAGCTTTAGGTTTAACTGGAGGCCTTGTCTCTCACCACCTCCCAGGTCAGAAATCTGAATCCTAAGCTGCCTGAAGAATTATTGATGGAATTATTCAGGGAACTAACTGTTTTGTTATTGTTTTATTTTTTTTTATTCACTATCCTCTATACTACCTTGAATGTTATCTAAAGTCCTTTCCCCAAATTTGATAGCATTTTATATAAACTTAGTCTCCAAATTGTTTTTTATATAAACTTAGTCCCCAACATGAAGTTACTAATAAAATGAGTATTGGGAAACATGAGTTATATAAATCTGGCTCTGCCTGAATATCATAGCTCTGGTCAAGTAATTTCTGTCAGGTTCATTTCATCACTAGTAAGATGACAAGGTAAGACAGAATAATCTCTTATCTCTTGCAAATCTGTGATTCTCTAATGGTGTGCAGTATTGGATAAATTTACTAAAGGAAATAACTCAATTTTTATGAATATACACACATCACTTTACAACTTTTTATTGAGAATGTCTCTCTTCATTCCAGGTTTCTCTTTACCTTATTACCCCATCTCATAGAAACTGTAAGTTAACAAAGAAAGAGATTGGTACATCTTGCTTTGGAAGATAATGTGTTAAATTTATCTTGCTACGTTTTAAATTCACTAAATCCAAATGACTTTACCATAATTGCATCTCCAAAATTCACAACACTGCTATCATAGAGTCTTTTCTCTCTTAATGGGTATAAAATTGGCAATAAGAAAAGAAACTTGATAGCACTTTATATATGCAAAGGCCAAATCAGATGTCATTTGTGTAGCTATCACTAGGAAAATAATCATATAGTGTAATTAGCATTGTATTGTATTAATTCTGTCTGCTCTTAGGAAACACAAACTTCTTAATGTCACTAATAAACAACTAGAAATGAACTTATTTTAGATGACAACAGTAAAATGGTCTTGTCTCCTTTTCCTCCATCAGTATCTGTTCATTAGGCTTGATGGAATCATTGAGTAGTATAATAAGATATTATTTATCAATAAACACATAAGATGAACTAGGCAATAAGCATGTCTCTTAAATATAAATTAATTTATACCACAAAAACAATTCTTTTCAGAATGTGTATGAAGTGCTGGTGGTATTTCCTCCTCAAGAAAATTATCAAGATATTTTTTTTTCAATCATATAATGTACCTTTACAAGTGCCAGGGATGACCCATATATATTTTTTCTTCAAATAGCATTATATATTTTTATTTTTTTATCATTTATTTATAGATGCATATTTTTCTACTGTACAGCATGGTGACCCAGTTACACTTAATGTATGCATTCTTTTCTCTCACATTACATGTTCCACTGTAAGTGAACAGACAGAGTTCCCAGTGCTACACAGCAGGATCCCATTGCTAATCCATCCTGAAGGCAACATTCTGCATCTATTTACCATTGCAGCACTATTCATGGAATAGCTAAGACATGGAATCAACCTAAATGTCCACTGATAGATGATTGAATTAGGAAGATGTGGTATATATGCACAATGGAATACTACTCAGCCATAAAAAAGAATGAAATAGTGCCATTTGCAGCAACATGGATGGAACTAGAGACTCTCATCCTGACTAAAGTAAGTCAGAAAGACAAAGACAAATACCATATGATATCACTTATATCTGGAATCTAATATATGGCACAAAGGAACCTTTCCACAGAAAAGAAAATCATGGACTTAGAGAATAGACTTGTGGTTGCCAAGGGGGAGGGAGAGGGAGTGAGAGGGACTGGGAGCTTGGGTTAATAGATGCAGAATGTAGCCTTCGGGATGGATTAGCAATGGGATCCTGCTGTGTAGCACTGGGAACTCTGTCTAGTCACTTATGAAGGAATGAACTATGTTTATTTCAAAGTCCTGACCATTATTTTAACTTAAGGAAAAATGCAAATCAATGTAAAACAGATTTCTGACTCTGTATGAAATTCTATTTAGAAATAGGTGGTCATTTCAGCTCCTTTGTAAAGGGGCCTCAGCTTGGGGCTTTTAGAACTCAAGTTTCCCTTTTTCCAGACAAGTAAGAGTAGAAATGTCCTTATACAGGGTCTCTGCTGGGAAATGACTATAGAATGTTATAAAGACATTGCATGAAAAAAAATTGAATGAGTAAACTGTAATTTTAAATGAATAGCTATAGATTTTTCTGGGCCAGTGTTTCTCAACTTTGGCACTAGTGACTTTTGAGGGCTGTAGTTCTTTGTTGCAGGGGCTGTCATGTGCATCGCAGAATGTTTAATAGCATCTTTGCCCTCTACTTATTAGGTAAGGGCACTCTTCTAGTTGTGACAACCAAAACTGTCTCCAGACAAGATCAAATGTGTCCTGACAGGGCAAAATCACCCCTACATCCCTTGCTCTGTTTAAACCACTGTTTTAGGAGTTTCTTTTATGGCTCAGGGGGTTAAGAACCTGACTAGTTTCCATGAGGATGTGGGTTTGATCCCTGGCCTTGTTCAGTGGTGTTGCTGCAAACTGTAGCATAGGTATGTGGCTTGGATCAGCATTGCTGGGGCTGTGGCATAGGTTCCAGCTGTAGCTCCAGCTCGACCCCTATCCCAGGGACTTCCATATGCTCAGGTGTGGCCATAAGATAGATAGATAGATAGATAGATAGATAGATAGATAGATAGATAGATAGATAGATAGATAGAACCACTGTCTTAGTCAAAGCAATGACGCAACATGTTTTCTCTGATTTTGATGCTCCTATCTGGTACTGATAGGGGATCTATTGTGGCAGGAACTACATGTGATGAATTGTATGAGATTTTTATGTACTTTGGATATTAACTCCTTTTCAGATATATGATTTTCAAATAGTTCCTCCCAGGAATGACCAACAGTCTCATGTGCATAGAAGAACGGCCAGGTTCATTAGTCTTTCTCTATGGGTGCCAGGGATCTAGGGCTGATCCTTGATGGCTATATGGCATTCTGCAGGCTATTTATCCAGGTTTTCTGAAGTGTGTAGTATCATTTGTAGAAAGTTGGATACAATGCCCTCTTTGGCTGTTTTGGAAAGACCATTAGGTTTCTACTGTCTTTCCCTTCAATGTTCTGTAGCTATCACTAAGACTCTCCTCAAAGTCCTTCCAGATTCTTCTCACTTGAACTCTAAGATCCGTTTCCAAGATGGTTTTCTCACATAGTGGTTAGCAAAATTCTTTAGTTCCTCGCTGGCTCTCAGCAAGAGGCTTTACATGGCCTCCTGTGTGGTTGCTTGGGAATCCTCATAACATGGCAACTGGCTTCTGTAGGGCAATGATCCAAGAGGCAGTAAGGCAGAAGGTATAACTTAATCCCGACAGTCACACTTATGATTTCTGCCATATTCTTTTGGTTGCGATGTCAGCCCTGTTCAGTGTAGGAGGGGCTTCTAAAATGACAGGGGACAGGCCATTATAGGAGAGCATTCTAGTGGCTGGCTGCCAGTCTCTTGATTTTGCTTCTGCTGTTTGATTTTCTCTTTTGACTATCAGTCATATTTTCTACCTTCTTGTCTATCAAGCTTCACTTGTATGATGTACTTTGTGTTCAAAGAGACATTGTGTTGAAGCTCCTAATAACACCATCTTTTACCTGAAGGCTTGGCTTTCCTCTATGAAGCAGGTAGGATGAGGAGCTCAATCTAGTTTGAGATTGGGGTGAATCAGGGCTGGATGGCAGCTCTTTTGGGATGCTACCGTTGATTTTCTTTCTTTTCCTCTGATATAGCCTGTCTCGGCTTTTAACCAAGAGCCTGGTGAGTCACTATCTCCTTTCTGAAAGACAATACATGTATCATGGGGAAAATCTAATTGCATGTTTGGGGCTCGTGGCATTCCCAAATTATCACACCAGTGCTTCATGACTTTGGAAATCTTTTATAATTTTTCTTTATCCCAGTAGTGTTCCTCTTTGTGGATTAGGTCATTCTCAGCTCACACCTAGAACTGGCAAATGTCCCCTCAGGAATAGGGTTGCTAGCAATGCTCTCACCTTTTTGATATTCTGAGGTTTCAGTTTATCATTCCTCTTTCCTCTGGCAGCTCTTTCTAATGCTTTGGCATTGTGTGTGTGTGCGTGTGTGTGTGTTTACACACATATGCACACATATATACATATGCACACATATATGTATAAGTATATACATATATACATGCATATACATACATGTAGAGCCTATTACTGCTATATCCTACTTGGGACTAGAAGTCTTTACAGCTCATTGTCTAGGGAAAAAAATGAAAGGGGTTTACAGCCTTCATAATTCTATGAAAAGTGAGCAGAGTTGTCGAACATGTCTGCTTGTGCCAGTGTTATGTGTGTGTTTGTCTTATTCACTCTGTCCCACTTTGGGGAACAAAAACTTGAATTTCTTTGCTGATGTTGTTTATAACCCTTATCAATAACTCTAAGGCCCAACACCCTGTACGGATCTTCTTTAGCCTTTGCAGAAGTTCCCTTCATAGAGCTTGTACATCATAAGGAACATCTGGCTATGACACGAGATTGATGTGCTCCACTCCTATTATAGCTCTAATCACAGCAGGCGAGTGTAAAATTATTGTGCTCAGTTGTAATGAGACCAGCTTGACTGGGGAGATGGCAAACGTTGAAGAGCTTTTCCATTGTGGGGATCCTATAAGCTATGCAGCATCACAAACAGGGTACTTTATTTTCGTAGTGTCTGCATATGTTTTTAGGACGTAGTTATAAATATTTGATTGTCTTCTTACTAAATTTATTCTTGAAAACTACATTTACTTGCTGGGGCTCAAATGATGAACTCAGACTTGGAAATACGTGGCATATACTTGTCATAACTCCCAACAATTTCCAGCAGTTATGCTAATTAGACATTTCCCGAGGCTCTTGGTTTAATTGAGGTTAAGCAGCTGTGTTTAATTACAGAAACCAGAAACTTATAAATCCAAATGGGTCACCAAGGCCACACCTTATGAATAGAAAAAAATGAACAGTAAATATGGATCCCATTTTTAATTAATATTCACTCATTCACTAGTTAATTCAACAAACGTGAAGGCCTACTATACACCATATTCCCAGTACTGAGTTACCCACTCCTCAGAGGTAGATAGATGGTTGACCCCTGTCATCCTAGATCTTGGCATCTACAAGAGGGTCCTCAGCAGAGGGAATAACAAATGAGAAGAACCTGAGGAATTTAGTATTAATGTAAATAAAAGGATAAAAGAAAGTTAATACCTCATTAATCATATCCACTGAAACATAAGTTGTCCATTCTAAGATGTGTAATTGCTATTCTTCATTTGAGGGGACCACAGAATGAAAGAACTAGAACAGATTTCAGGGATTACTTAAGAGAAATCTATTCACTTGCTCTGCATTGCCAGCCTAGTTAGAGCCTGATGGTTTAGGCCCCCCTTTCATTCCTGCCTTCATACCTCTTCCCCATTACTTGTTATTATCTTTTACTATACTCCATTGTATTAAACTAAAATTAGTCCTTTTTCCCCTCCCTTCCTTTTCTTTTCTTCTACCATGTTTTGTGGGAACTTATTTAACATCACCAAATGTCTTGCTTTTCCTGATGCATTTCCCTCTCCTCTTGAGTTTAACTGAGCCCTAGCATTTCTCTTGCAACAATTTATAGCTCACAGAATGCTTTAAGACTTTCTTTTATCCTTTTACTTACATTAATACTAGATTCCTCAGGTTCTTCTCATTTGTTATTCCCTCTGCTGAGGACCCTCTTGTAGATGCCAAGATCTAGGACGACAGGGGTCAACCATCTATCTACCTCTGAGGAGTGGGTAACTCAGTACTGGGAATATGGTGTATAGTAGGCCTTCACGTTTGTTGAATTAACTAGTGAGTGAGTGAATATTAATTAAAAATGGGGTTCATATTTACTGTTCATTTTTTCTCACCTTCTTTTGCTCTACAACTTTTTAATAATTTGCCTGTCCCTTCCATGGGAATGAATTTCTCAAAAGGTTGAAAGTGATCTTTAGACTACCAAATTTCTAAATCCAGTGGTCCATCTTCATATAAATTTCCTTTTCACCTACTTCTTTTGTCCTCATCACACCCTTCAAAGGAAAAGAATGCTTCCTACCTTTTTTTTTTTTTTTTTGATTTCAGGGCTGCACTTGAGGCATCTGGAAATTCCAGGACTAGGAGTCTAACCCAAACTGAAGCTCTGATGGCCAGCACCACAGCCACAGCAACGCGGGATCCGAGCCGTGTCTGTGAGCTACACTACAGCTCGTGGTAACGCTGGATTCTTAACCCGCTGAGTGAGGCCGGGGATCAAATCCATATCCTCATGGATCTTAGTTGGGTTTATAAACTGCTGAGCCACAATGAGAACTCCTATAATTTTACATTTCTTACATTTTCTGTTAGATTGTGGATTTTTTGTGGCTAATTAAATTGGCTAATATTTAGAGACCAGTGACAGGCTTATTCTAGGTGCTATAGTCTTCGTAACTCTCAAGGTAGGGTAGACTGTTATTATTTTCATTCTTTAGAGGAGCAAACTGAGGCCAAGAGAGATTAAATAAATGCTTAAGGTCATGTCGCTAGTAAATGGCAGAGCTGGGAGTAGAACACGCAGTTTGGCTCAATAGTCTACGTGCTTACATCTCACTGTACATCAACCTCTCACAGAATGACCTGCATTTTCATTTCTCTTTGTATCCTCAGCTGCTAACTCAAGGCATGAAATGTAGTGGGAATGTAACACGTTTTTGGAGGAGGGGGCATTAGATTGAATTATTCAGGTCAGAATCACATAGGCCTGCACAGGGGAATCAGGACTGAAAGTAAGAGCTCTATACACCTTCTTCTGAACTCTTTCCACTGCCTCTAGAGCATCACAATATTAGTTTTATTATCAATAAACTTTGCTTGATGGGAGCCTATTGACAGATCCTTTATTTGTTATATATACATTTTTTTATATTTGAAGTTTAATTTTAACCACCTATGTCTCTCAGTTAAATTAGGAGTTAAGGTTTGATTTCTGGTTGCAGCTCTGTCACTGGTTAGTTAAATGACCCTGAATAAATCTCTTTAACTTTCTAGATCTAGTATGTTAAGTGTGCAACTTGGATTAAAATGATCTTTAACTTTCTTCCAGCTGAAGTTCTTTTTATTTATTTTTTATTCTGTATTCTTAGCAAACTAAAACTGATGCCTTGATGGAATCACTCATTTAACAAACATTTAATGCCCACTATGTACAAGAGGTTGTAGACCATGTCCAAAGATAGGAAGATGGAGGAGAAAATTAACTTTTTTTTTGCATTATCAGGCTTCATGTTTTTCTTTGAATATACCATGGTATTCATTTAAAAAAAAATCCAATTTGCTTTACTGCAGCCCCTTGGGCTTTAGATATTTATGACTTTAATTCTTTTTCCCAATAGATACATCCCTTTATCTATTTCAACTTGTTTTCTCTGATAAGAATCATTTTATTAAGTATTCTGTACACAATTATCCTAATAGCATATCTTATCTGGTGGGCAATCTTGGTAATTGTATGCCTTTATATCTAAAAACAAGCTTCAGGTATTATAGGGAAAGGAGCCCAGTTGTAAGGAATGGGCCCAAAGGCCATGTGTGCAGGACTGGGAAAGAGCTAGGGAGCTGCAGTGCCATGAGGTCCAGGCATTGCCATTACCATCATGGCTCTGCTCTCTGTCCTTTACAATTTTATCATTTGCCTGCTCTTGAATCCTAGGATTCAACACAAATTCGTAATTGCGGCATGAATATTATTACTAAGCAGTAATATTGACTGCCATTTATTAAATATATAACTATATGCCAGAGGGTGTCTGAGTACTTTATAAATATTATTGCATTTAATTCTGACAAGTCTGTAAGGTGGATTTTGTTATCATTCTGATTTTTCTTATGAAGAGCATTAAGCAGCTTGCCTAAAGTCATATAGTTTGTGGCAAGAAATAGAGCAGGAAATTGTATCTTGGTCTGACTAATGTAAACCTGTTATTAGGCTAACTACCTAAAATATTCTAACTACCAAGTACCATTTTAACTCTTAGTTATATATTATTCCCTGATTCTCTCCATTTAAATCTTGTTTTCTATCACTGACTAAAGTAGAGCCTCTATTTAAACCAGCTTTGTGAATCTACATTTCACTTATTTAAGAGATGTATAATTTTATACAAGAAATTTAAATGTTTTAAAAGAAAGATAATAAATATACATGTCAAAGTCAATGTTCTTCCATTCCAGTTTTTAACTAGGATGTCTAAGTACTTATATATGGGAAATGTTGCCATTTTGCAAGATGGTTTTGGACCTAATTTTTCTGTGGGAACACTTTTTTGAGCATTCATTTTCCTGTTTAGACATAGAAAGAAAAAATGCTCTCATTTATGCACAAATAATTACAGTATTCGCATAACCTTTAGAAGTCTTTATTATTATTTTCTTTCCCCACAAAGTTTCTGTATTTACTGAATTTTATATTAGCCTAAGCACAAGGAATCCTTCCAGTTTGCACTTAAACTAATTTTCGAGAGAAATTAGCATAATTTATACTTCATATTGCATCGTATTTATGAAACTACATTTATTAAAGCTTTGCAGACAAATGCGTTTAGGGATTGTTTGGCATTTTTTCCTGGTTTGGATTGATTATTCAGTGCTGATTTATGGCCGTCATCCCTCTTCACATCTCGGGATGTTTCTCCACTAGTAACAAGGAAAATCCTGTAACTACAACATTTGCTGTAGAAACATGATTTCTTAGCCTTTCTTTTCTATAATAAGGTTAAGAGTCTCATTTTCTTTTAACATCATATTCATTAGAATAATGTGTAGCTTCTTATTTATCTTCTTTCTGTATACTGTCAATAAATATGCAAAACAATTTCTCCTCATTACCTCACCCAGGCATTCAAAGAAAACAGTAGGAGCAGGGAATAGATATGGGCTATGGTGTCAAAATACCTGGGTTCAAATCCTACTTCTACTATTTTCATATTGTCTGACTTTTTTTTTTTTTTTTTTTTGCTTTTTGGGACCGCGCTGGCGGCACATGGAGGCTCCCAGGCTAGGGGTTGAATGGAGTTGTAGCTGCTGGCCTATACCACAGCTAAACACCAGATCCAAGCCATGTCTGTGTCCTACACCACAACTCGTGGCACCACCAGATCCTTAACCCACTGATTGAGGCCAGGGATCGAACCTTCGTCCTCATGGATGCTAGTCAGATTTGTTTCTGCTGAGCCACAATGACAGGAACTCTTGACCTTGGGGCATGTTAATTAACTTCCCTAAATGTCAGTTTTCTCATCTTTAAAATGGGATTAACACAAATCAAAGCTAATATTAATTGAACACTTAGCATGTGTGAAGCATTATTTTTAAAGCTTTATAATCACTAACACACCCAATCCTCACAATAATGCTATGTGAAGGTATAGTTATCACCCCCACTTTACAGATAACATAAACTAAGGCATAAAACAATTGAGTGGCTTGCTCAAGCTCTCATGGGATTGTTGAGAGAATTAAACCATGTTAGGTAAATATTGGGGTGCTCAACAAGCAGAAAACATTGAAGAAAGGTGTTTTGCAGTCAGGAAGAGCTCTTGATCACATGTTTATGCACCTTTTATAACAGATAAAGGGGGTAGAGGCTGTTCTTTACTCTCCACATAAATACTTGATTGAGTGGGTTAAATTTTCTGGGAACTTGACTGAGAGCAGTCACTTTGTTTTATTTATTTATTTATTATTTTTTAATAGTTATTTCCCCAATACAATTTTTTTCTACTGTACAGCATGGTGAACCAGTTACACATACATGTACATGTTCTATTTTCACACATTTTCATGTTCCATCATAAGTGACTAGACATAGTTCCCAGTGCTACACAGCAGGATCTCATTGCTAATCCATCCCAAAGGCAATAGTTTGTGTCTTGTAACCCCATGCTCCTCAACCACCCCACTCCCTTCCCCTTGGCAACCACGAGTCTATTCTCCTAGTCCATGATTTTCTTTTCTATGGAAAGGTTCATTTGTGCCTTATATTATATTCCAGATATAAGTGATATCACATGGTATTTGTCTTTCTCTTTCTGACTTACTTCACTTAGTATGAGATTCTCTAGTTCCATCCATGATGCTGCAAATGGCATTATTTTGTTCTTTTTTATGGCTGAGTAGTATTCCATTGTGTATATATATCACATCTCACTTTGTTTCGTATATGAAACAGTAGAGACCCAAGCAGGTTGCATGAATTGGCTAAGGTTTCAGAGAAAATGGGTGGTAGTTCAGACACTAGAACCCATTTTCTATCGTAACCCTGGACTCTTTCTCCCCCATAAGCCCAGTGTGATAGCTCTTCACATTGCTATCAACTTGCTATTAGCAGTTCATTTTTTAGTTAGAAATATCCAAGGTCAAGGAAGTGTGGCTTGTTTTGTCTTTCTGCTTCCCAGGAAATAATGATGACAAATTACCTTGGTACTAGAGTTATGAACTTCTGGCAAGGAAAAATAAACTGGTTTATATTTTTACTTTGCCACACATAACCACAACGTGTATTTGGTTATGATAATGTAGATAGCTCCTTTAGTTGCCTTTCTCGATTGGGAGAGTGTGGAAGGTCTATTTCATTAATCTTTCCCATTAGCTCATCAAATTAACTGAATTAGAGGAAAGTTGTAAAAAATTGTACAAAGTACTTCACATAGCTTCACCCAGATTTCTCAAATGTTAACATTTCGCTGCTTTGCCTTTTCTCTCTCTCTACATGTTCGTGTGTAATTTTTTAAGAATCACTTGAGAGTAAGTTATAAATATGATGTCCCTTTACAACTAAATGCTTCCATGTTTATTTCAAGAAACAGGGACAGGAAAATTCCATCGCAGTGCAGCAGGTTAAGGATCTGGCATTGCTCTGGCTTTTGCACAGGCTGGAATTGCAGCAAGAGTTCTGTCTCTGGCCCCGGGGACTTCCATATGCCACAGGTGCAGCCAAAAACAGAACAAAACAAAAGCAAAAGCATTCTCTTTTGTCACTACAAAGCAATTGTCAAAACCAGGCAATTAATATTGCTTCAGTACTGATATTAAATATCTAGGCCTTATTTAAATAATGCCAATAGCTCCAATAATAGCCCATCTAAGATCATGTTACATTTAGTTGTCATGTCTCTTTAAACTCATTTAATATGGAACATTTAATATTGAATCAATGCTTTAATTTTGGGGGGGGGGCGGTTCTGGACTGAATAGTCTCCCTCAAAATTCATATATTTAAGCCTAACTCCCAGTGTGTCTATATTTAAAGATATATTCTCTAGGGAAGTTATTAAGGTTAAGTGAAGTCCTAAGACTGGGGTTTTGATCCAATAGAATTTGTGTCCTTGTGAGTGGAGACATCAGAGAACTTGATCTTTCTCCCTCCCCACATATATGAGGCAAGATCGTGTAAAGACATAAGGAGAAGAAGGTAGCCATCTACAAGACAGGAAACAAACTCCCAAGAAAGCAGTCCTGCCAGACCTTCATCCTAGACTTCCATCCTCCAGAACTGTGAGAAAATAAATCTCCATTCTTTAAGCCACCCATTCCGGTAATTTATTTTGGCAACCTGAAGCGGACTGATACAATGACCTTGACAGTTTTGAAGTATATAGACCAGATACAGTGCTTAACCCTGAGATTTCAAATCCATGAAAGCTACGATCAGCTAAAGGGGTACTGCAAATGTATAGGCAACAGGTGATTGTGGATTGGTCTAAGATGATGGCAATGATGGTGGGATGGTTCATACTCAGGGTGTATTTGATACTAAAGTCAACAGGTTTCCTAATGCATTAGGTATGAGGCATGAGGGGAAAAGAAGAGACCACGTTTCAGCGAACGTAACAGATTATATCTCCAAATGGGTGACAGATCGATGATAATTTAAATACATCACCACAAAGCAATTTCTATTTGGAAATAATTTTCTGGTGGCATAATGTTTTTATATAGATCCAACTATAAGTTTATTGAATGAAAGATGGTAAGTAGGGTAAATAAATAGCTTCATTCATAGTAAATATTTCAGGGTAAATTTAACTTTAGGAGTAATACAAAAGCCATAGGGTAAATAAATTAGATAACCACTTTAAGCAATAACATTTTCAGCCAGAAATTTAAGTAATAGCTCTGATTTCTTTGCATTGTTCTTAACCTGATCCTGAAAACAATTTCAAGGAAGAGTTTTCCAAAAACTTTTAAGCCATATAACATCATTAACAAAAGTGACTATATTTTAAAGATTTTTTTTCTTTGAAAGGAAAAAAATGTCAATAATATCTACAGATAAAGTAATGGCTATTTATATCTGTAGATGTAAATATAAGTTATGTCATTTTTTCATTATTTTCATGTTTCCTTTCTCCTTATAGAAGGCTAGATTGTTTTCCTTTATTTTTTCATTTTCAAGATGTGGCTGTCTTTAGGGTACCCTGGTATGGTACTTAGAAAAATGTCTATATCTATAGCTATATTTTTATATATCATCTATCTCTCTATACATATTTGTATGTATATTTATCTATGTTATCTATATTTATATGCATGTACATGTATACATACATATATATATATATACACACACACATACATACACATACACACACTATTATATTATAAAGAGGCCTTTCTTTTTCATTACCATTGCTTTTTCAGCAATGGTAATTGCTGTTCCATTGCTTACTAATTTCTCTTAGATTCATGAATCCAGAAAGAACTTAGAAGTCATCTACTAAAACACTCTAATTTAGTCCACAAGGAAACTGATTTTCTTCCCTAATAAACCCTTAATCAGCATTGCATTTAGGATGGCGTGCTCTTTGGCTCTTTCTGGGTTTTTTTGTCATCTTTTTAGGGCCACACCTGAGGCATATGGAAGTTCCCAGGCTAGGGGTCAAATCAGAGCTGCAGCTGCCGGCGTACACCACAGCTCATGGCAACACTGGATCCTTAACGCATAGAGCAGAGCCGGGGATTGAACCAGTGTCCTCATTCATACTCATGGAATTTGTTACCTGAGCCACAACAGGAACTCCAGGAATTTTCTTTCTAATCTGTTAGAATGAAGGTTACAGTAGTACTCAGAAGAGAAAAATGATTACCAGCACGGTAACTTAGTTTAGAAGAGTGAGGTACACTAGTTTTTGCTGTAGATATTTTGAAAAACAGAAACAAAACAGGTCAGTATCTTAGCTTCAGAGGGTCCACAAAAGGGTTAGAATTACATACAAGCCAACCCATTACTCTAAACCTTCAACTCAGAATCAACAAATCACAGTAGATAGACAGTGTCCAAACACTTAGGTAAATTACAAAAATGTGAGTTAATAGCAGAGCTTTCCTCACCAAAAATACCTCTATAATAAGGGAACTCTAGTGTTCAGTAAAGTACTCATTGGATATTCTTCATCTGTAGATGAGCAGAAAGAATATGAAGGAAAAAGCATTCCTTGAACATTTATTGTTTTGCAGTCACTTTCCATGTATTATGATTAAACTCTCACAATTTTACATCTATTGAAATTCTGATTCCGGGAGAGTGTTTAAATAAAAGTTCTGAGTTGAATATTTATCATTTTGAAGTCTTAAATTCATGCTTTCAAATCAAATACTTAAGTATGCTAAATGACTAAGTTACTGAAAATATAGGCTAAACATTATCATATTGAAATCTCCCTATTAGAAATAAATTATGATGAATTAAAAGAATTATGTCTTTTTTAATGAAAAAATTAACATAGTTGATTAATAGTCAACAAATATTTATAAAGTGTTTGCTCTGGGCCCATCAGTGACTCATGAACTGACTATTTAGAACAGGATCCATTTGTCTTAGCTTGAGCTACTACAGATTGTCTTAAACAGACTTTTAAAAAAATTGTTCAATAATTCTTTTTCAAAAATTTTTATTATAGTTGATTTACAATGTTATGTCAATTTCTGCTACACAGCAAAGTGACCTAGTCATAAACACACACACACACATACACACACACATAATTTTTCTGATACTATTCTCCATCATGTTCCAGCATATGTGATTGGATATAGTGCCCTGTGCTATACAGCAGGACCTCAGTGCTTATCCACTCTAAATGTAATAGTTGCATCTGTTAACCCCAAACTCCCAGTCAATCCCTCTCCCTCCCCCTGGAAACCGCAAGTCTGTTCTCCATGTCTGTGAGTCTGTTTCTATTCCATAGATAAGTTTATCTGTGCCATATTTTAAATTCCACATATGACTGGTATCACATGGTATATGCCTTTCTCTTTCTGACTTACTTCACTTGGTATGAGAATCTCTAGTTCCATCTATATTGGTACAAATGGCATTATTTTGTTCTTTTTTATGATATTATTTATAATATTGTGTATATGTACCACATCTTCTAAATGCATTCATCTGTCAGTGGACATTTAGCTTATTTCCATGTCTTGGCTATTGCGGATAGTGCTACAATGAACAGAGGGGTGCATGTATTTTTTGAATGGAAGTTTTGTCTGCATAGACTAGGAGTGGAATTGCAGGATCATATGTGAGTTCTATATTTAGTTTTCTGAGGAACTTCCATATTGTTTTCCATAGATGTTGTACGAATTTACGTTCCCACCAACAGTGTAGGAGGGTTTCCTTTTCTCCACACCCTCTCTAGCATTTTTTTATTTGTAGACTTATTAATGATAGCCACTCTGACCTATGTGAGGTGGTACCTCATTGTAGTTTTGATTTGCATTTCTCTAATAAATAGTGATGAACAATAGACATTTTTTCTCACTTTTTCAGTTTGGAGGCAAGGAATTCCAAAATCAATGTGCTGGCCTATTCGGTTCCAGGTGGGAGCTCACTTTCTGGCTTTCAGATGGCCATCTTCTTGCCATGTCTCACATGGCTTAGGGAGCCAGCAAGCTCTGGTCATTGTTTCTCTTTTTATAAAAGACTAATTGCATCAGGGGCCCCACTCTCATGGATTCATCTAAACCTATTTACCTTCCATAAGCCCCATCCCCAGTTACAATCACATTACAGATTGGGGCTTTAACAGATAAATTTCCGGGGGTGTGTGTGCTATAAACATTCAGTCCATACCATATATCCGTCTGTTTTCTTTCTTGATAGAGCTTACAGTCTTACAGAGAAAGGCATCAATAAAAATTTCTTGCGGCCAAGGTTATAAAAGGGCCAAATAAGGTCATTAAGAGAGAAGAACAGGGGGAATCAACTTTAAGTACAATTTCCAGGAGAGCCCACCCTAAGGAAATATTTGAGATTCCATGGATCCTGGAGAGCCAGCCTTGCCAGAGGGAGCTTGGCAGCGTTGTTCAGACAGAGCAAATGGAACATCACTCGCTAATAAGACAGGCTGGGACCTTGGACCTTTTGCTGTAGTGCTTGCACCTGGACAAACATATTCTCTGGCAGTAAAATACAAAGAAATTATAAGGGACTAAAAATAACTACATGCATAGGTTGTTGGGACAAATTATGAGCAACAGGATAGAAAAAGACCAATACCCATTTGAGACTTCTGAGGTGTGGGGAGCAAAAGCAGGGTACTGTGCAAGATCCCTGCACATAGCACCACCAAGGGGGTGGGCAGACCACCTAAGCCTCCCCTCTAGCCTGCCCCTACCCACATCGCATTTAAGGGATCATCATCTCAACCCCACTTGGAGAGTGAGCAAGGATCCCTGGGGTTTTCCCTCCCTTGTGCTATAGTATGAGTCCTAATAATGCCTTGCCAGAATTAATCATCTGGCCTCTTATCAATTTCTATTGATTAAAGAGTCCAAGATCCCAAGTGGGTAACACTAAGGTCCTGAGGAGGGAGAGATTGCATTGGGTTTGGGAAAGGAAAAGAATGTTTTCCATTTAGAGTACCGAGAGATGGGCTTGCAAGAAGCTGTAACCACAACCAAGATTGTGGAGGATGTCTTGGCCTGTGCCAAATGTGAATAGACCTCACTGTGCTTGCTTTGATGGATACTAGTAAACAAACAACAAACATGGTCAAAATGTTGGCTAAGGAAAAGAAAGAAACACAGTTTGCTAATTTGTCTCATTTAAAAGTTAGGCTTTTCTTGTTTTATTTAAGAAACAAACATGGAAGATATTTTAATGATAAGCAAATATTTTTGGAACAAATGTTTGTCAAGAAGTCACCTAAAAAGTCACATGAGTAACTACTAATAGTAGACCCTACACGGAGCTTAAGCCCCCAACTTCCAATCTGCTTTCCTTTTTACCGTATTGTTAGCTTCAGAGTCAAGAGGGAAAACAAACAAGCAAGCGAACAAAACTCTCCTGAAAACTGAGTCCCTAAAAACTGGGCACAGCTTCTTCCTTTCTCTTGTGAAGCAGTTTCATTCTGAAATGGAAACTGGAGGATACAAAATAGAAAATCTCATGTACGTGCCCTCAGGGAAATAAAACTTAAAAGACGGAGAGACTTTTCCCATAAGAGCCTGATTTACAGAAAACGGATAATATTGGAATTTTCTTTAATGATAGGAATTTGGTCAGGGATTGCCTCATATCAGCCTTGGGAAATTTTCCTAATGATTTTCAAAGGCATAAGCAAGAAATGACCCAGAGTGGGTTGATTTCACAAAATAAGCCAAATTGAGCTTTGTTTGTATGCCTGGATGGGTTTTATGTGCTTGGGGAAACTTCAGGGCTGGTCTCCAGTTGTTTTTAATTTTAACAGATTCTCACCAAATCTCTCCTTACAGTGTCTGCCCATGAAAACAGCCCCCCAAACCCTCAATGGACTCACCCATAGCTCCTACAGTTTGTGTGTCCAGAATTACAATTTTCCTGCTGTTCTTGAATAAAGTCATTTTTGACAGTTTCGAGCTTGTCTCATTTTACCTTTTTGATGTCAACATTCTGTTATAGACACTGTTTTCTCTGAGCCCTAGTAAGCTGCTTCACATCAGCAGGAGGAAGCACTGGCTTTCTTACACAGTGAAGCACTGGCTTAAATCTCAGGTAAGTGGCAATCTGACTTCCACCCTGAGGCACCATCTATTCTTCTGATTTTGGAAATGATCAAAGGGATTTGATATATTCCATTCCATACGGTGTAAAAAGTCAAGTTGTTTTGTTTTGTTTTGTTTTTTACCACATGCATGTTTGTGTGTGTGATCCACAGTGAGGCCAAACAAACAAAAACATCGGAGTTTGGAGCAGAGAAAGGTTTATTGCAGGGCCATGCAAGGAGAACAGCTATATCGTGTCCCTCAAAACCTAGAACTCCCCGAAAGGATTTAGCAAAGCATTTATTTTAATGGTGGCATTCAAGGCACGTGGGCACATGGGAGTTCCTGGGCCAGGGATTGAATCCAAGCCACAGCTGTGATCTCTGCCTGCGGCTACAACAATTCTGGAGCCTTTAACCCACTGTGCCAGGCTAGGGATTGAACCCACACCATCAGAGTGCCCCAAGCCACTGCAGTTGGATTCTTAACCCACTGTGCCACAGCAGGAATTCCTAGCAAAGCATTTTTAAAGGTGACACGAGTGGAGAGATTGAAAGGATTGTGATCAATTCCTGCACAGTTCTCTGGTTGATGTTGACATCACAGGGTGGTTCACATTATCAATCCTTAGGTGCAAGCAGGTTGTGGGCTACCTGCTCATGATCATCAGTAGTTTCTTCCACTTGGTGGTGGTTTTTAGCACCTGCAAAGACTCAGGAAATAAGAATGAGATGCTATTATCCATGTACTTCAGAGAGGGGCTACAGCAGAAGATATGGGGAAGGGGTCTCTCCCCTCTCCCCTCTTAGGAAGGCCCCATATGAGGTCCTGCTCAGTTGTAAGTTAATATTTTTTTAGCCTATGACCAATATATTCTTCAAAGACACACTCTTTCAGTTTAAAGTCAAAACAGAGAAAGAGCTCAAGAGAAAGAGCTCAATAAGGTTAATTCTAGCAGGAAAGAATTATTTCATAGTGAAAACACCTGGAAAAATATCATATTTTTCTCCTTTGTTAAGTATATTTGGCTAATTGAAAGAAGAGACTTTATTTTCCCCTGAAAGTTTAAATGTCTGTCATATCTGAATAGAAGATAAGACTGCTTCAAATACAGTATTCTGTTTGTATACAAAACATTTCTTTTGAAAGGTTAGTAAAGGCATGTTTTAGATCCATAACATAATGGATATATGTATATATATCTATATATATATGCTTTTTATAATGAAAACATTCTAAGAATTATATTTTACATCAGCTCTAGTGTAAGTGGAGTAAGGGCAATTTGCAAATTAATTAATTGGAGCTGAGCCCTTTAAACATTTTAAATTAAATCACATGCCTTATTTTTGCCCTCTTTTTTCTTTTTTGCGTGGAGGAGATATAAATATCACACCTTTTTCTTTCCCGCAACGATAAAGTAACCATATGCCAGAAGACCTAAGGCCTTCAAGCCATGCTTTAACACTCCTTGGAAACATCTATCTATTCTGCCCATATTCACTGCCTAAATCTCAAATTATATCAACTCAATTGAAATAGTTTTTTTAATGTTAGTATATTTCTTATTAATTTTCAATCACTTTCAATTTCTTTGCAAAATGAGAAAATGATTTGAATTTTAATGCATATTATATTCCCTAAACACAAAATTCTTTAAACCAGTAATGCACAGAGGGACAGATGTTGTTTATTTCTTCAAGGACCCAGAAATGAAACAACTTCAAGATGGCATTTAGATAGTCACCAGCTAGTCAGTTTTAAGTACGCTTCCTTCCACAGTGTTCTTCATGCTGTAAATGAAATGATAAATATATTCAGTCTATGAATATTTATTTAGGAACTACTATGTGCTTGATACCACGTATATGACTGACATAGCACTTGCTTCATGGGGTTTTTAATACATTGCATTTGGAATAAAAATACTTAAATTTTCAAGTGAGTGCAGTAACCTTAATATTTTAAAAATAAGGTTTCTAAACACTGTGAATTATTCTGGTTATATGCTACATTTCTTCCTTTTTTATGGCTTTATTGAAGTATAATTGAAACATAACAGGATATATGTAAATATACAAACTCCGTAAATTTTGACGAATGTATATACTTTGAAACTACTACCACAATTAAGATAATGAACATATCGTCAATCCCCAGAAAGTCTTCTCTTGTCTGTTTTTTAGTCATTCCCTCTTGCTAATTTCTTCCCTCCACCACTCTTCACCCCACCCATCCCCAGGCACCTGATATTTCTGTTGCTATATTCTAGCTTACACTTCCTAGAATATTATACAATTCTAGTATAAGTTCTTTTTATATGGTTTCTTTCACTGAGCATAATTATTTTGAGACTCATTCATTTTGTTCATATATCAATAGTCCATTTGGTTTTATTGCTGTATTGTATGGATATACTGTAATTTGTTCATCCATTCATCTGTGGATGGACATCTGTGCTGTGTCCTCCTTTTGATGATGGTTACCGAAAAAGCGGATGTGAACGCCATATGATATGATATGATATAAACACACTAATAGGATTTTTTTGTGAACATATGATCTGATGTTCTTAGAAATAGCTGTTTAATATGATGGGCATAAAGACAAAATTTTTAAAAATTGTCAAACTTTTCCAGATTTGTTGACTCTGTCCTCTTTTCATGAGCAGTGTTATCATAGCTCTAGTTACTCCACATGCTCACCAACACTTGGTATGTTCAGTCTTTTTAAATAGTGGACATCTGGGGTTTGAGTGGTATCTCACTGAGGTTTTTAATTTGCATATCTTTTATGACTAATGATGTTGGTCATTTTCCATGTGCTTATTTCCATGTGCTTGTTTCTTCTTTAGTGTCTAATGAAAATCTTTTGCCTAACTTTAAAAAATTGTTTTATTATTGAGATTTGAAAATTCTTTACATATTATGAATATAAATCTTTATTAAATACGTGATTTGCAAATAATTTCTTCTACTCTTTGGCCTTTTTGTTTATTCTCTTGATGTCTTTCAAAAACCAGAATTTATTAATTCTGATGATGGCAAATTCATCAGTTTTTTACTATGTGGAAAGTCTTTGCCTAATCCAATGTCAAAAATATTTTCTTCTCTGTTTTCTTCTGGAAGTTTTATAGTTCTAGTTTTTGTTAGTCCTATGGTCTCATTGACTTAATGTTTGTATGTGGTGTAAGCTATAAATTGCAAAAGTTCTTCTTTTTTTAATACAGATATGAGCCATTTGGTGAGAGAACTCTTTTCTCACAGAATTGCCTTGGCATCTCTTTCAAAAATCTACTCTGGACTCTATATTCCTTGTCTCTGTTGACACCAATACTACATTGATTTGATCACTGTAGCTTTTAGTAGAATTTATTTATTTACTAAGATGTTATTTTCTTAGACCAGTTTTAGGTTCACAGAAAAAGTGAGGGGAAGGTACAGAGTTCCCGTATACTTCCCTGCCTCTACACATGCACAGCCTCTCCCATTATCAACAACTCCCACCAGAGTGGGTACATTTGTTGCAGCTGATGAACCTACACCAACACATCATAATTACCCGAAGACTATGGTTTTCTATTAGCAATCTCTTTCGGTGTTGAACAGTCTGTGGATTTGAATAAATGTATAATGACATGTTTCCATCATTAAGGTATCATACAGAGCATTTTCAATGCTCTAAAATCCTCTTTGCTCAACCTTTTCATCTCTTCCTCTAACCCAGCCCCAGCCCCTGGCAACCATGGATCATCTTATTGTCTCCATAGTTTTGCTTTTTGCAGGAAGTCATATAGTTGGTATCATACAGTATGTATCCTCCTCATATTGGCTTCTTTTGCTTAGCAATAGGCATTTAAGTTTCCTTCATGTCTTTTTATGGTTTAATAGCTCATTTCCTTCTAGTGCTAAATAATATTTCTTATTTCTTTATCCATTAAGCTACTGAAGGACATCTTGGTTGTCTTCAAGTTTGGTAATTGCAAATAAAGCTGTGATAGATTCTGTGGGCATTTTTCTATGGCTGTAGTGTTCAACTCCTTTGGGTAAATATCAAGGAGTAGTAATGGCTATGTTGTATGAGTAGTTTTGTTAGACATCCCCAAATTGTCTTCCAAAGTGGCTGTAACATTTTGCATTCCTGTAGCAATGAGTGGGAGTCCCTGCTATGCCACGTTCCTGTTAGGATTTGGTATTGTCATTATTCCAGAGTTTAGCCATTCTAATAGGTGTGCAATGTCTTTTTACTATTGTTTTAATTTGCATTTCCCAGATGGCATATGATGTGGAACACCTTTTCATATGATGATTTGTCATCTATCTTATTTGATGAAGAGTCTGTTAAGGTCTTTTGCCCATGTTTAAATCTAGTTGTTTGTTTTCTGGCTGTTGAATTTTAAGAATTCTTATATATTTTGGATAATAGTCCTTTATCAGGTGTGTTTTTGCAAATATTTTCTCCCAGTATATGATTTGTCTTCCCATTCTCTTGACATTGTCTTTTGCAGAGCAGAAGTTTTTAATTTTAATAAAATTCAGCTTATTAATGATTTCTTTTATGAATTATAACTTTGGGTGTTATATCTAAAAATTATCACCATATTCAAGGTCATCTAGGTTTTCTCCTATGTTATCTTCTAGGAGTTTTATAGCTTTGTATTTTACATTTAGGTCTATGATCAATTTTGAGGTAAATTTTGTGAAGGATTTCAGTTCTGCAGTTAGATGATTATTCTTTCCTTCTAGATGATTTTCTTTCTTTCTTTCTTTCTTTCTTTCTTTCTTTCTTTCTTTCTTTCTTTCTTTCTTTCTTTCTTTCTTTCTTTCTTTCTTTCTTTCTTTCTTTCTTTCTCTTTCTTCCTTTTCTTTCTCTCTTTCTTTCTCTCTTTTCTTTGCATGTGCATATCTAGTTGTTCCATAACCATTTGTTAAAAGAACTATGAGCTCCATGGAATTGCCTTTACTCCTTTGTCAAAGATCTGCTGACTGTATTATGTGGATCAATTTCTGGGATCTCTATTCTGTTTCATTTAACTGTTGGTCTATTCTTTCACTGATACTACACTGTCTTAATTACTGTAGCTTATAGTAAGTCTTAATGTCAGTGTCAGTCCTCCAAATTTCCTCCGAATTTGTTTTTAGCTTTTTCATGGATGCCCTTTGTCAGGGTGAGAATCACCCTTTACATTCAGTCTTCTAAGAGTTTTTGTTTATTTTTTGTCTGTTTTTAAGAAGAAACAGATGTTGCATTCTGTCAAATGTTTTTAATGCTTCTATTGAAATGATCATGTGTTTTTCATTATGTTAATATGGTGAATTACAAGGATTGATTTTCAAATATTAAACCAGTCTTATTACACTTTTAATATTACATTTTTTTTTAATTTTTTGGCTTTGAGGAAATTTTCTCATAATTTTTCCATCAGCTTTTTGAGAGTTATTGGACAACAGTTTTTCTCTTTGTCTAGTTTTAGTATTACAGCAATACTAGTGTCACAGAATTAATCATTTAGTATTCTTCTACTTTCTGAAGAAGATTGTATAGAATTGGAATTACTTCTTATGTGTTTGGTAAAATGTTGAAGCCATGTGGACCTTGAGTTTTCTTTGTGGGACGGTTTATAATTGTAATTTTAATTTAAAAAGTAGATTTTGGGTTTTCGATATTTATCCATGCGGCGTCAACTCCAAATGTTGTGATTTCTCTGTGTTGATCTAGATTTTCGACGTATACCACTGTCCTATAATATTTTCTTTAATGGTGGTGATGAACTTTTATGTCTGAAAAAGACTTTCTTTTACCTCTGTTTTAAAACAGTACGGAATTCTAAGTTGATAGGCTTAGAATCAATCTAAGTTGATTCTAAGTTGATAGGATTCTAAGTTGATATGCTCTATCATTACTTTAAATATGTTGCTCCTCTGTTTTCTGGTTTACTTGGATTCCAACAAGAAGTCGGTTGTTAATCTTATTTTGTGTCTTTTTTCTTCTGTACTCTTTGAGATTTTACCTTTATCACCACATTCAAACAATTTCATTATGAGATGCCAGGGTGTAGTGCTTCCCTTGTTCTTGGGGTCGGTGGAACATCATGCAGCTGCAGGTCTTTAGTATTCTTCAAGCTTGGAAAAGTTGTGGCATTGGTTTCTTCAGGTAATTTTTGTCAACTCCACTCTCTCCTTTCTTTCAAGGACTCCTATAACATGTATATTTGGCCACTTGAAATTGTCCCATGCTCTTTTAATTTTTAGTGAGCCTATGCCTCTGGACTATGAACTTAAGTGATTCTTAGTTATTTTCCCCACCCACTCATGTAGGACGAAATGGCTACAGCTGGTTGAGTACATCTTCCCTCAGATCTCTTAGGCTCAATGATACCCATCTGGTTAGGCTTTGTTCACTAATTTCTCCCAAGGGTGGGTCTTAAGAAGAATGCTCTGGTGTGTTTCAAAATGGTTCTTTTCCTTCTCTCCCTGCCAGAAGCACAAGAGGATTTTTCCTCAGATTTTTACTGTGAGAACCTGGTTGAGCTCCTGGAAAACGCAACGAAAGTGAGTGAATGCTTTATATTATTAAGTACTGGATATTTTTATACGGTATGCCGATTCTTGAGCTTTGTTCTGAGATCGTTGATTGACTTGGAAATCATTTGATTCCCATTGATTCTTGGCTTTAGAATGTAGTTAGTTGTGATTTGTATCGTTGCTCTAGGGCCAGTTTGGCCAAACCAGTAAGATAGAACTTTTCTGAATTGTTTACTTGATGTTGCTGGAATTCTGAAATTTTCCACTCAATTTCTGACTCTTGGAGATTATTCCTTCTGATGACTTTTCCTGGCCCCAGGTAATTTTTTCACATGCATATACTAATGATTATCTGCCTGAGGTCTCCTTATGGAAAACCTCCATAAACCTCTGGAACTCTCAGTGTAGCTCTCTAACTATCTAGGCCTTTCTCAGCTTCTAACCCTATCTACTTCTGGCAGGGAGTGTGCAGAGTTCCCCATTTGTTCCCCTTTTCCTTGCCATATTTTGTAAACTTTTCCCTTAATTGCCTGATGTGTAATAATTTAGAGCTGTTAATCAAAAACTGTTAATAACTTGAAACTTGTTTTACACATTGCCTGTTCCAACCCCTTTGTATATGTGTGTTTAGTAGTTTGAGTAAGAGAGTAAATCTAATCCTTGTTACTCAATCTTGGCAAGAAGAAAAATCTGCCTACTTTTTTTAAATTTTGTTTTTAAGAGTTATTTTGATTGGATGGTTATGATTTATGTGTATGCAGACTCAGTGCCATTAAAATATAGATTATGCAAATTTAAGGTAGGATAATTTAAGAATTTTAACTTTTTCCATGTTTATGTTTTACATAATGCAAATTAATTCTCCCAAAAAGAACCAAGAAACCTTAAGAACTGTATATTTTCAAAACTTGACAGGCCAAATGGATTGCAGATTATGTTCATGCTGTTGACACATTTTGGCACCATCTTTTGTTCGATTTAGTTGAAGTATGTTGGGTTTGAATTTTGCAAAATATTCAGTAATGAGTCCTTCATGTAAAATGTTGTCTTCCTGTTTATGTAAAGTTTATCTTGAAAGAGAGGCATTAGTATCTTTATCACATAAGTGTAAAAGCTGAGGTTCACAGAGCTTCTGACATTTTGCTTAATTTTGTGTAGCTAAATCAGAGCAAGTAATGAGACTGAATTATTGCTGAATTTTAAGAGTAACTACTTTCTGCTATTCCACATTGATTCAATGATTACTTTAAAATCTTAAATTAGCAAATTAACAATGCAAATATAATGAACTTAATATATTTGCAAAAAAATTGAGGAAGCTATATTATTTATGCTCGCTCTGTATTTTGTTACATTAGGCTCTAAATTATGTGTGTTGGTGTGTGTTAAACCCCATCTAAAGGGGAAGGACCTCCCACATGATCCAAAGGGATCAGTTTCTTGCTAATTTTATTTGTTGCTCTTCTCAAAAGTAGGAGAGACTAATGGCATTTGGAAAAAAGAGTCTGTGCCTGGGTTACTTCACCCTTTCTTGGTTCTCTCCCCTCTCTCTTTTCCTGTCCATCTTGCTCTAGTTTGCCTCTTCTTCCTGCTTTGTGTGGGATATCTGGGTCAGAACATTATTCAGGACCTTTCAAACTCTTACTTTCCTCTTTCTTTTGCCTCTTCTCTGTTTCTTGGGTTCTTTACATCTGGTGTATTGAGAGGAAAGGTTGGGATCCTCTGGTGACTGGTAAGGATTCAGCTGGAAGTCTTAAAGAGTTATGTCTGGCTTCAGTTCCTAGTCACATATTCCATCCAGCTTTACCAGTAATAAATCTCATATTTTAAAGTTTGAGTCTTAAAAGTAAAAAGAGATATGACAGATCATTGATTTCACAAACCCTACAGGTATCTTCAAATCATATACTTATTTCTTAAGGATAAGAGGGAAACTTCTTTAAAGTAATCAAGGCCATCCTGACTACCCCCAAAATAATAACTAAAGGGTAAACAGTTGACATATCAGAATACTGCCAAGATACGATTCAAGCTCTGTAACTGGTACCCACTCTGATTGTCAGATCCATGGCAAATTGGCTGTTGAAAAATATTCACTATTACCCTTATCTAACACACCAAAAAGAAGGCAAACTTTAAAAAAGGAAAATATACTGGTAAAACACAATGGGGAAAATAAAACAATTAAAAAAATTATAGTACATTTTTTTTAAATTTTTATGTGAAAACTGAATCATTTTTTCTCTATTGCTTCCTATGAAAACAACATGAACTTTAAAAGAGGAGTGGGGGAGAAAAGCTCCTTACTCAATACCTGCCTTTTTGACAAATGGTTTGAAGTGGCTTACAGGAAATATAATATAAATATAAAATGTAAATTTGAATAGCCACCAAAGTGAGATGAAACTGAAAGTGCAGATTTATAGGCTTACTGAACTATGCAGTTGCTTAAAGTGGGCAATAAATTTTGTTTTGAGACTCCCAGAAAGGAAGGTTTAAAGAAATCCAGCAACACGGAAGAAATACAAAAAAACATTATTTTTATTTCTCTGGATGAATGTTGCCTTTTTTCAAATGAAATTATGATGGGAAAATGGTAGATTTACTACATATAATTTAAAATTTTTATTTTATCAAAGATAATACATGATCTGCCATTAAACAAACATAATGTGCTCAAAGAAAATATTTCTAGAAAATAATAGGTGATTTTTTTTTTTTTCAAAAGCTGCTTAAGAACTTGGAAGCATTGTCCTTAGTAGGTTTTTAAGTCTTTCAAATATTTCAAATGTCTGACAGAACATACTTAAAAACCTACTAGAACATCTCCTCAGAAAAGAAAATCATGGACTTGGAGAAGAGACTTGTGGCTGCCTGATGGGAGGGGGAGGGAGTGGGAGGGATCGGGAGCTTGGGCTTATCAGACACAACTTAGAATAGATTTACAAGGAGATCCTGCTGAATAGCATTGAGAACTTTGTCTAGATACTCATATTGCAACAGAAGAAAGGGTGGGAGGAAAAATGTAATTGTAATGTATACATGTAAGGATAACCTGGCCCCCTTGCTGTACAGTGGGAAAATAAAAAAAATTATAAAAAAAAAAACCTACTAAATGACTCAATTACTTTTTGCCAATTCTCATCACCATGCTGAAGCTCTGTGCTAGGATGCAGTATTTTGCTAAAGTTCTACTTTGTATAAAAAGGTAGAAATCACAGATGGTTGGTGTTTGACTCCTTGCTGCTCAGATATCTCTTACCTCACTTGTAGCCACAAATAATTGAACAGCTGATTTAAGTCAAAGAACTTTCTCCAGGGGGACTTTGAAACTGAATCCAGGTGATTCCAATCAGGCATTACAGGGGGAAGAGAAAACGTGCTGGGGGTTATTAGTGATGATCACTTTCTGTCACAACAGCTCTAAAGTAGATAAAAGTCATTTTAAGAGTGGGAGAAGAGCAAACAAATCTGTGGAGGTTGAGGGGAGAGAAGGAGAAAGGCAGGTGCTTTTGTGATTTTCCTGTAGCTTTTCAACTATTGGTTCCATGACGTTCTATGGCCTCAGCTGAAATTCTGCCCTTTGCTTCCCCAAGAAACACTCATTATATTTTTACATTAAGTCTGCCTCTCTGCTTAATCTGGCTGCCAAAATGCTTCCATGATAACATGAGTTTCTCGGAACTTAGGATGTGCATCCTCACATAAATCATGCCGGAGAGATGGCAACAGCTTCCAGGTTCTGTGCATTGACTTCTGATTGCTTCTCAAGAGTTTGCCTCTGAGACTGTGTCATCTGCCTCAACAACTCACTCAGGTGTGCAAGTCTAATGATACCCCAGAAGACTTAACTCTGTCTCCATGTTACTTTTCGGTTCTCCTGACTCCCTCGATTATCCATACTCCCAGCTGACCTCTGCACTATGAAGTGAATTGATTTTTGAGGCTTCTGGTAGGCAGCTCTAGAAACTTTTTACAAAATACTTTTACCAGAACAGTATGACTTCAAAGTTTTAAAAGATGAAAGTTAAATTTAAACAACCATTTTATTGCATCTGTATGCCCTTTTACTTAAATTCATTTTACTTAAATTCTGACAGTACTAGATTATTTTAGTTCACAATTTTAAAATTAATCATATTATGAAGATGTGCATTAGTTGAGTCCCTTTATGCAGTAAGAATTACAATTTCTTCTTGTATGATTCTGTTATCTGCTGGGCTCGTGAGAAATCAGAACATTTTGAAGAATGATGACTAATTTGTAATGCCTTTAAAAGATCATGCATAGAAATAATGCATTGCTTTTATAATATAAACTCATATTTACATACAGTAGAGTAGGGATTATAAGGGAAAGTATTGCCATTCTGCACAGTACAATAACATGTTATCTTGTGTAAGAATTCTGTACATGTTTGAGAGATTTAATGGTCACAAGGAATTTTCTTATTTAGGCTTCCATTCACTGTTGGAATAAAAATGCAGTTTGTCTTCAATCTTGAGTTCTTTAAGAATACCTTGTTCAACAATTGATTTTGATTACTATTGTTAAGATGAGACTAAGACCCTGCCAAATGCTGCATATCATTGAAAAGTTTTTGGTGCCTTAATTCCTTAGTCAAAAATAAAACAAGGTAACATCATTGTTGTGTTATAACTGATGCAAAACCTGGTGTAACAATAGGACCAATGAAAAGTAAGTACCTTTGTTCTTAATATGCATTTAAATTCCTTGTGCTCAAGATAAGTCTGCTTAAGACTACCCCTTCCCACCTACTGCTCCTTAGAAACACTAATGCAGTAAGCTGATGAGACCACCCCCCTACTCTGTAGGCATCTGTACTGTAGTGCATTTATATACTAAGGAAAATCAAACAATATCCTGTCATTTAAACAAATGCTTTAGCCTTATTAAAAGCCAAAGGTATCTGGGCAAAAAACTTCTTGTGGAGTTGGAATGTTTGATTGCTTTCAGCTGTTTGTTCTCTAATCCAAAGCCACAGAGCTGCTTACTCCCTCTGGGAAAACAACTCCACAACAGCTCATTTTACACCAAAACGATTAACTGAACTTAATTGGGCATAGCATTTAATAAAAAAAAAAAGCTTCCTTTGGGGAAAAAGCAATTTTTTATGTGTCTGCAAGCACACAGCATAAAATTGCTGTGATTTGTGGATGTGTGTGTGTTTTAGAAACAACTTCATAAAAGACTCTAGAAACCAACATAACTTTTACATGGTGTTGGTGCAATTGTTGGCTGTTAGAAAAACGATGTCAGTTTTTCCTTCTAGACTTTTATATGAGATTTTTTCCTGACTAATGATTTATCAGATTTCACAGGAATAGAATAAAGGTGAATTTTGTTTGAAAAGTCTTCCTCTTTGAACTAATCATATGTTCTTCTCTATAGAGACATGTATTTCAAGATTTATTTTCTGTGATAAAAGGGCAACTCCTTTCTTAAATCTGAAAAATGATTAAAAAATAAATTGAAGGAAGTTATCATTACAGATTGTAATACAATTTACTGTTGCTCTTTCCAAATACGTTCTTGTCCATTAAATTTTAAAATATTCTACCCTAGGGTTATGATATTCGTCTTTCTTGACATAGATGACCATGTTTATCATTATGTTATACAGAAATTTCAATTTATGTATTGTTTGCAGAGGATTATACTTTAATAATACAACTGAAATGCCTTTGAATTTTTTAAATGCCCTAAAGAAACCATAAATTCTGAGGTAAAAATGAGACTCAGAGTGGATAAAATTAGTCCTTTTTAGTGTCAGTGAAGGGGTAATGTGCATACATGAGAAGATATGAAAAATATGCTTATTTGCCATTTATTGGTTTTAAAACTCCATTTGAATAGACTGGAGAAGAGAAGGTTTTACTCTGCTTCCCTTTTTGTGATAAATTTAATAGCTCATAAAATTTTGGAGATGGTGTTTCAGGACACAGTAGCATAAATATCTATAAGACTCTTGCCTTAAAGTAAGAACTAAAACGTTTCTCAGAGGAAATGTATTTCTGTCACAGATAAGAGCATTCTAAAATAATCTGTTATAAGGTAAATACAAAATATAGAATGTTTGGTGCTCTGCTGCTTTGTATTCAAAAATAAGTCTGAGTGCCCTGAAATTATTGAGACTTGGAAACTTCAGCAGTCAAAAATTGAGCATTATATTCCTTTAACTACAGTAAAAGCTAAAGCATGAGCTCTGAAAAAAGCATATACTTAGTGAAATAGATTCACCCGACTCGATTTTAAATATGTCTAGGTGTAGTGAGGTCAAATGACAGGCCCATTATCAAATTCAAAAAAGGCAGGAAATAGTTGTAAACAGTTAGAAGGTAATTACTTTCCATTTGTCTGCTTCTTCTGACATTCTATGGAACTATAATTATGATAACTATCTGTGGGGTGACTGCCTGGATTCAAATTCCAACCTGACTACTTAAAAATTATGTGACCTTGAAAAATTACTTCAACCATGTTCTACCTCAATTTTTTTACCCATAAAATGGGGATATAACAGTATTTCCTTCCTAGATGATTATGAGGGTTAAATGATTTAAAACCTTGTTGAATAGTGTCTAGAATGGAAAATAGTACATTTGGCTGGGTAAGTCCCATGCATATGAATAATGGCCTTTTATCTTTCCTATGATGGCAAAGCTTCACTAAAGGCTTTATTTGTGTTTCTGTTTTTTTGTTTGTTTTTGTTTTTTAATCACAAATATTCAATGAAGTTTTATTTCTAATAGCCAGAACGTGTAATCAACCCAGATGTTCTTCAGAGGATGAATGGCCAATAATCCATGGCACATACATGGAATATTTGTCTACTCAACAATAAAATTGGAATATTTGTCTACTCAACAATAAAAAGGAACAATATGTTGACACACACATAACAACTCAGATGACCACCTAGGGAATATTCTGAGTGAAATACACCAACCACTAAGGTTAAATAACGAATCATTCCATTACCTAACATTTTGAAAGGAAAACATTGCTAGGTGTTACGAGTTGGGCAGAGGTGGGTGTGGGTATAAAAGGTCAATGTGAGGGATTCTTGTAGTGATGGAACTATTTGAGACCTTGACCGTGGTGGTGGATTAAATAAACCTACAGTTGTGATAGTATTGTATAGCACCAAACACCCGCCCCCCCCATCCCGTGCATAAACACACAAACATGCACAAATGAATACAGGTAAAACTAGGGAAATTAGAATAAGTTTGTGGATCGTATCCATTCAATATTCTCATAACCTGCAAAATGTTATCATTAGAATTTGGAGAAATACATGGGAAGGTGAACACATGTTTCATATATTACTTCTCCCAGCTAATGTGAACTGTACTACAACTGCGTATGAATATACAACTATCTCTGAATTTCAGTTAAGAAAATTTCATGGATTGCAATTTTATTTAATAAAAGAGCAGGAGAAGAGGAAGCCTGTTTAGTATTTGAAAATATCCATTTGTAGGAGATAGACAATTAAAAGTTAAAGTAGACTGATACATGTATGTATGTATATATAATAGAACATAAATAAAACCATAGAATCCAAAAGACACCTGAGAGATCTTGGCATCTAGTAATCATTCTAGGGCAAACGGTTTGTTACTCAGTGGCAAAATGAGAAATTCAAGGACAATGGTGAGTGTGTGTGTGTGTGTGTGTGTGTGTGTGTGAGATATCTATATGTTTCTGAACTGTCATGATTTGAAGAAACTGTTCTTTATTCTGAGATTATAACCTCTATATCTTGTGATGTCTTCTTTCTTTTACAAAATAAAGATATTACAAAAAAGTACTATAGTTAACAAATTAAAGTTGATAAACTTAAGAAAACAGCTAAGTGGGTACAACACCCCCCTCTCCACCAAAAAGGCACAAGAGTAACAAATGTAACATCAGAAAGAAAAAAAAAAATCAATGTGCATCATTGATCACATGCACAGAATCTCTCCGGAAGGACTTCTCATGTTTTGAGGCTGACTTGCACTCTGGGAGGTTGTAGTGCATGTATATTGATTCTTTTCAACAGGAACTTTCTGATGTTCATTAAGCGATATTAAATCATTTAAAAGTTTCCTAGGAGCTCCCCCTGTGGTGCAATGGGATCAGTGGCTGTTGGGAGCGCTGGGACCCAGGTTTGATCCCCGGCCTGCCACAGTGGGTTCAGGATCCGGCATTGCCGCAGCTGCGGCTTAGTTTGTGGCTGTGGCTCAGATCCGATCCCTGGCCTGGGAGCTCTGTATGTAGTAGGGCAGACAGAAAAAAAAAAAAGTTTCCTATATTCTTTGTACTCAATGTTTTCTTCCCTTACAAATTTCCACAGTCTATTTAAGACTGGACTCAAAGATTAAACTGGTGTTCATAAATTCATAGGATTTATTTTTGATGGAGTCCTTCTGAATATGGAGAACAAAAGTCTTCCAGATTTTATTTTTACATTTCTCACCATTACTGCCTTTTAAATGATTGTTTAATCCTAAATTATTATGGACAATTTTAATATACAAGGCCTGTTTATGAAGTCATCTTGGGAGAAAGCTGACTGAAAGACTCAGTGCTGTTCTCCATAAATTCATTCTTCACCCAAACTCTCTCCTGAGAAAGAACTTTCCCTTTGGGTGAATTCACTGCCTCCAAATGTCTCACTTGGTTTCCTGGCACTTCTCCATTTGATCCTTCTGACCCTAAACCAGTCTATAGTAGCATGACCAGGACTGTTCCCTGGTTTCCTTTTATCTTTTCAAACCATATGATGGGTCCTCATTAGAACTGCCCTTTTTGAGGTTGTTTCTTTTATTCCGAGTACATTTGCATAAACCTGAATACTGCCCATCAGACTCAGCTTTTTATCCAGTGTCTTCACATTTCCCACAGTTGAGCCTAACGACTCAAGGCAGCTGGGTGAACTCAAATGAGAAAATGCCACAGAGAACTCTGGGTCTTTTGATGGCAAATGTTCAGATAGACACAGGCACACCAGTTTGCTTTACCTTCCATTCATACATGACAGACTACATAATGTACAGAGAGAGTTTATTGTAAAAATTGGTAGAGCTCAGTTTTCCCCCCTTGGTAGGATGTCATGAATTTAGTACCAACTATGCATTCTGCACATAGTAGGTATTTTAGAAGTAAAAAATACACTCAAAATATAGATGATATCAGTGATAATGACTAGCCAGGAAGAAACACTTAGGTGGATGCATGCAGTATCAAATTCCCAAACTGGAGTTCTTCATTTAAGAGAAATACAATTTCCAAATGAGTATATTGAAAAAGACTTGTACTCAGAATACCTGCCCTGAAATTACCAGTCTGTCAACCTTTATGACAAAGTGATATACAACTTTCTTATGAGTTATTTCTAAAGTGAACTCGTGCAGACTTTGCAGTTAAAGAAGTAGCCAATTTTACACTTTAGCATACTTAAAATGTTTTTGTAAAGATTCTGTATATTGTGTGGTGTTGTAATCATTCATTCAGTTGACATCTGATTTGGTAAAATAGTTATGATGGTTATTCTTTTTGATCCACCAGGGACCATATTTTTTGATCCATGCAGTGCTCGGTCTCTTTCTTACTTGTTTGCCTTTGTCCATGCCCTCTGCTAAAGACCACTAGGAATGCATGTACAGTTGAACAATAGGGTTTATTGCTCTTGAAACGAGATACCATGCCATGGGGTACTAGGTAGCATCTCAGAAACAGGGTCTTAGGATATATTGTGCAATTTGGGCTCATGGTAGGTGATTCCGAGAAGTTTAATGAAGCTATACTTTGAATTGTATGCTATCAAAAAGTATGGGTAGTTCCATGATCCTGTATTTTAAGAGACCTTATTGAGAAGAAGGGAATATCAGAGTGAGGCTATAGATGAAATTCATAAGAAGCAAAGGTTACTATGATCCAAGATAGGGGAATGTTGAGTTGTCTTGGACAGTGTTCACATCAGATGTGTATAGGAATTGGTATTACGTTTTGTCTGGATTCATTATAATCTCAGTGACCTTGTCTGATGTTGATTTCTATAAAATTATTTATGGCCATAGGAGAAGACAAGACCTAGCTGTGAATGTCATGTAATCCTCTAGCAACACCAACATCCTGCTAATAGTATTAGGCCAACACCTAAAGACAGCTTTTCTTTTTCTCACATTTACTTCCTATTCCTTCTATTTCTAAAAGATAAGGATGCCTACTTTCAGGACTATGTTATCCTTCTTTGCTCAGTTATCATCTTGGCCATGCCAGGAGGAAGATTTCAGTAGAAATAATGAAGCTATTTTGGACTCAGTGCTTAAGTGGCAGAGTCCTCTGATCGATGATTCTCCAGTTAATGACTCTTTCTCACAGTGACCCAAGATCCATTACTTGTCTAGGTCTATTTTTTCGTCATTCTGCAGGTTGATTTGTATATAATCAAAATGCATCAGAGAGCTAAAATATCAAATACCATATCTCTGAAATAATTACTTTGAGTGTCGATTATTTTGAACTGTTATGGCTAAGTTTGGTTAACTTAGGGTATGGTGCTAAGTTGTTTGGTCTAACTAAACACTAGACTAGATATTGCTTTGAGGCTGTTTTGCAGATATGATTAACATAAAATTAGTAAATGACTAAGTAATGGGGAATGCCCCTCATAATGTGGGTGGGCCTCATCTAATCAGTTGCAGGTCTTAAGAGCAAAAATTATCTTCTCAGAAAAGAATGAATTCTACTTCAAGAATATAATAAAGAAATCCTGCCTGAGTCAGCCTCCTGGCCTCCTTTACAAATTTCAGACTTTCAGGCTTCCTAAAGTAAATCTCATACATTTATACGTATCCTATTAGTTCTGTTTCTCTGGAGAATTCTAATACGGCCGCTATTTAGCATTTTATAATTGTGATTTTTATATCTTTAAGTACATGATAGGGACATCGAGTTCAGGGAATGTGAAGCTCTTCAGAACTATGCCCTCTGAATACTTATTGAATGAATCAATGAAAATTGAGTGACACCTTTCCCATAACTTATAATGCTCTTTATTTCATTAGTCTTCACTGTTGGTTAAAGGACCTGGGGGTCAGCTTAGTTTTTCTAAATCAACACAAAGTCATTTATATGTTAATTTAAAATTCAGACTGTATCTGTATTTTGAGTAAGACTTGATATAGAAGCTAGATTTAAAATGACTGTGTTTGCTCTGAAAACTGAAATTGAAATATTTGAAAATGCAAGAAACCCTCTCATTTTATGCCCTAATCTACTCCATTTATTAACGCACACTATTGAGAGGTAGTCTACTCGTAATTTATATGTATGACCAGGGCCAGAAACCTAGAATAGTATTTTAGATGTTACACAGTAGACATTTTGAAGTGGCCACTACCTTCAAATGGGTTTCTGTTATCACCATACTAACTAGATTTTAATTTATTTTCTGTTTGTATGCAACTTTAATCTTTTTGGCTATTTCATGCATTCAATTTTAATATGAATTTTAGAAGTGATAGTTGTTTGAGGTCTAATAATCAAAAATTTAAAAGAAGCTCAGGACATGAGATGGCAGAAATGTGATTCTGTGTTTAACTTAGCATACATAATTGAGACTGGACAAATCATGACACACACATTCTTTACATTTTTTTCTCATACTCCCAACATCTGTTATCTTTTGCCCATATATGTTAATGTCTTAGTAGAATTCCCTTATGTCAGAACTATTTTATTCAGAATTTTAAAACAATAGTAATGTAATTATTGAAACCTGGCCATCAAGGATAATTGGACTTCTTAGAGCTTCTATCACAGTGACTCCTGGGTTTTCCAGATTCTATCATTTCTGAACCACTCTCCCCCCTTGACTTCGTTCATCCACTTCAACTTTTGCAAGGTAAGGGCTGCAGCTGTGTGTGGTCACAATGGATCCTCCCCTTAGGTCTCCATAGCATGTTACCCAATCTGTGCTCTCTGCCCAAGTCACCTTTTCTCTGGCTTCTTTTCCTTCACCTAATTACCTCAGAATTAGACATTGATTTTAGGTATGCACACCTTGCTAGGCTGGCTCTGGGGCAATTGCACTTCCATTATCTTAGTGATTAGCACACCATGTGGCTGCTGTATACACTTGTCTTCATTCTGCAAGCTCCACGTCACAATGTGCAGTAAGTCACCAGTGGCTCACAAAGAGCCTGATGCATTGTAGACACTAATAATAAATCAACAATCCGAGATCTGACAAGCATTTTTCCTTCAGGGTGGAAAAAAAAAAGAAGGCAAGAGTAATTAGCAAGCAAAAGCTAGTGAAGTGATATTTGCAGTTTTGCAAAGCTTCATGAGGAATGTGACCAATTCTAATTCCTTTTTACAAACCTCATTTCTAGCTGTAACCTAAATTCAATATATTATTTTCCTATTTTAACAAAAGCATAATTTAAACAGTGAATCTACAGCATATGCTTATTAAGAAAACTGGAAAAAAATGAAAAACTCATTTTTATACTACAAATCGAGGCATTGAAAATTACACGTTTTCATTTCTAAAATATCTGTTCTGGTATTCAAGTGACAAGAAAATATTTTTAAACTATAAAACAAATATATTGTGTCAATAGTGTATGTTTTGTAATCATGTATGTGACATACATATATGTATGTTTTGTAATCATATATGTATGTGACATACATGGTTATTAAATGGTTCATATTTCACCGGGTCATTATGAGGATTAAATATAAAGAGCTTTGAATAGTGGCTGAAACATAAAAAACACCATATAAATTTTGTTAGCATTATGATTATCAATAATTTGTAAATATTTTGGGATTGAAGGACGTTTTGTTCTTTTTATTCCTACAGCAAATAAGAGATAAAATATTATTTTGGGGTCATCAGAGCTATTAGAATGTAGTGACAATTTGTGTTTTGGGAATCAGTAGATCAAAAGTGGTATCTATGTCAAGTCATGCTGAAAAGATTATGCATTAGGGTTTGCAGTCAAAAAGCCATCATCTTTCCATCCTATCTTTGTTTGGACAGAGGAAAATTCTCTCTCCGGGGTCACACTCAAATAGGGGCTTTTCCTCTAGTGACAATCTTTTGTCCATCCTTTTAAGTTTCAGAATTGCTGCTGTGCATCTCCTGGAACTTAAAAGCTTCTTGAGATTTTCATCTAAAATTAGTTTTCTAGAAAACTCAGCCCAGTTTCATTTCTCTTGATGTATTTCTTTGCTTTCTCTCTCAAGCAATTGTGGTAAACTTCCAGAATTCCAAATATATTATTATTTCCACAGGTGTCTCTGTTCACATGCTATACCTTCATTTCTGCATACTCATCAGCATGATTCTTCTACTATATTTCACTTAAGGGGTATTTGCTCAAAAAACTAAGGGCAATGAATGATCACTATAATAAAAATTAGTTTGAGAGAGGAATAAATGTGTTTGAATTCTTTATTTTATTAACTTAAAAGTGTATTTTGTGGGAGTTCTCCCGTAGTGCAATAGGTTAAGGACCTGGCATTGTCACTGCGGCAGCTCGAGTCGCTGCTGTGGTATGGGTTCTATCCTTGGCCCCAGAACTTCCACATGCCATGGATGTACCCAAAACAACCAAACAAACAAAACCAAATAAAAATGCAGGCTACACACTCAAAAAATCAACTTAAAAAAGTGTATTTTGCAAAATTTAACTGTTGTCTTATTCTTTGCTCTTTAGAGAAAAATTATATTGAGTCTCTCCTTTCTATTTTTATTACTCTTTCTATTCCTAATTTTTATATTTCTAAAACACAACTGGACCTAACCTACTATAAGTTTTACAATGATTTACAATTTTTTTTTTCTTTTTAGGGCCACACCCACAGCATATAGAGGTTCCTAAGCTCTAGGGGTGGAATCAGAACTGTAGCTGCTGGCCTAAGCCACAGCAATGTCAGTTCCAAGCCATGTCTGTGACCTACACCACAGCTCATGGCAACGCAGGATCCTTAACCCACTGAGCGAGGCCAGGGATCAAACCTGTGACCCCAAGTATGCTAGTCAGATTCGTTTCCACTGAGCCACAAAGATAACTCCATGATGTACAAATTTTAAAGCTCTTTTGTGCTTTCATCCTGACAAAGACCGTATGAAATAATCATGTCAGGGAATAATAACCCTCCTTCTCAAGCATCCTTGATTAGGACTTTTTCTAAAGTAAAATAAAAAGTTAAGTGACTTGACAATGTTAAGTTTCCTAGTAAATATTACACAGTAATTTTGTCTCACATTATCAGTCTCCCAAAAATATTCATTGCATCCTTGTAACCTCCAATGCTGGAATGGGCTTAACAGAGATGATTTTGATCTAAAAGTAAAACACAAAAAGGAATTAAAATTCTAAATTTTAATAATTACCCTTGTCCTAGATTACTTCTTTTGTTAATAAGTGGAAACCTAGTAAGAAGACCCAGAACCTCCCAAATTGCCGTCATGAAATTTTGTGATTCCTTGATATGAATAAGAGTCAAAATAGGAAAAGCCTTTCATCTGGTGTAGTGAGAGATGAGGGAAAATGAGAAAAAGGAGAAATTTAAGATTGCCTTTTCACCCCATTTTCTCATTCTGGGATCTTGCCATAAAAGCATCAGGCAGATGTTTTTCTGCAGGACAAGTATGGGTAGGAGAGACTGTGGTCCTTTTGCTCATGGATTTATTTCTCTTTGCCCTTTCCTCTGCTTCAACCCTCTTCTCCTGCACAGAAGAATTGGTTGGTCTTCAGTGGTTCGCTAGGATTAGCACTCTTAGGTAATGACTTTTCTTATTTTCTTCCGGGATCTACTCGGAGAAACAAAGTTCTGTTATTAAAACCTGCTGTTTTATAATGCTTCAGAAAACAAATTTTAGGGGAAAAAGTGAATTAGGTCATTTTTGTGATCAGTTATTGACGACTAGCTCAAAAATTTCTCTGAGGCATTATTCAAAGTGATATAGTCAAAAACCAAATTACATTTAGAATAATTCTTTTCGATTAATTTTCATTATATAGGCAACTCATTAAGTGCATTGCCTTAGTTAATAATTAAAACAGGCTTGATAAATCTATGTCCCCTTCATCATGACTGCAGTCTTGGCTCCCTTCATCCTTCTTTAGAACTAACCATAGAAATAATTTCTCATGTGTATCCTCCTCGTGTCTTTTTTTGAATATTTGAATTGCATAAATAAACATAACTGTGGAAAATACAAAGCACAGCTGTTTTTGACTTAAAAAAACAGTTCTATAATTTGCTTGCCTTCCTTACCCCCCGACGATACAGTTTAAAGATCCCTTCATGCTAGAACATGAAGATCTACCTGATTCTTCTTGTGTTATACTGTATTCCATAATATTCCGCTTCTCTACCAATTGACATTCAAGTTATTTCCTGTGGTTATTGTTACAAATAAAACCACAATAAGCATCCTTGATTAGGACTTATTAAGTTCAGATGCCAGTGTTTTTAAGAATGGATATGTTGAATTGAAAATGGAAGATGATACTGTCTCCATAGGCTCAATTATGACAGATCTTGCTAAATTTCCCCATCAAGTTACTATCACAAATAATACTCAATAAACAATGCCTCTTTTCCACTGTTTGAGTAACATATGGTATAAAACTTCACATTTTTGCCAGTTTGATAAGTGAAAAATGGTTCCAGCTTAACTTTTACTACTTTATCTAGGGCTAATCAGAATAAAATCCTCTTAAAGATAATTTCTTGTGATGCAATAAGGAAAACATTGATATATTAAATTTTTTTCATTTTATTGTATTACAGCACATAATCAGATGCCCCTGTTGAGGGACTGCTTTAAGATTCTTTGAGACAGAACTCCTTCCTTTTACTGCTGGGGGACTATTAGTTTTTGAATCTAATTACTGATACAAATTGGATCAACAGTAAAAACACAAAGCGATTTATTGCATTTTCACAGTCTGTTGCCAATAAAAAGAGATGATAAGTTCCTGGGAAACCACGAGATTGTCCATCCTCTTAAAAAGCAAGCCAAAAAGAAAAAAAAATTCCTAAGCGGACATAACTGACAGCCTGTTACGGAAGCCTTTCCTAGAGTCAGTTCCTCAGGTTTGGGATGATGGGAAGTGTCTGAGCATATCCAGGCTCTCACTGCACTTTGTATTGTACACAGCTATCTGTTTTAACTCAGGATAAAAGCTGGAGGTGAGCTTTCGGGCCTGTCAACACTGGACTTGAACAATCGAATCAAGTTATTTTTAGCACTAGGGATGTGTGCACAGCTTCAGTGGCTGGGCTGTGATAATGTTGAGGCCCAGAGTCCAGTGATTCCGGCTTATGAGCAGGAATAAAAAGACAAGCCCCTATCTCAATAAAAGAGTGTCAGGGAAAACTGCTGAACTCTTCATTACCCACAGTGGTACCAATGCAGAGGAGAAGTAGATTCTTAAGTGTGTTCAATGGAAACCTTCTCAATATGTGATGTATTGATCCCAGGTAAAAGAAGGACATTTTATAAAGACAAGTGCTTTTCACTGAATGAAGGACTGATGTGGCAGCATAGTTTAATTATGGAATCATACGGAAATTGACACCAAAATAGTGTATAAACGTTTTTATGTCATACCTCCTCCACATGGCTTTGTGTGAGAATTGGATCGCTTTAATTTTTTTATTTACTCATAGATAAAATGGAGTTGCTAATATGTTGCAACTTCATGGGGTTCTGAGAATCAGAAGAGCATGTAAATGTCATATTGGGAAACCTTTAAGCTACAGTTATGGAGTCATTCATTTATGAATCTATGCAATAAACAGTTCTCGAGTATATAGTATGTTTCATGAATATACACACACTCTTTAATATATATAATCAATTTGTATTAATCCTGGGAAGAAATGTGGGCTCTTAGCTATTTCAACCTGCAGCAAGGATGCTTATGCAGAGGAAAAATGCAGCCTATCAGGAGAGAATGACAATTAAAGCAGGTGCAAGAAGGTGAGTTTAAGTTACATCTGGGAGTTGAAGGAAGAAAAGCAGGACTTCTTTAGAAAGAAGAGTGTTAGAATGCCTTAGGCAAAAAAATTATTAACTAGGGAGTTCCCCTCGTGGCTTAGGGGTTAGTGAGCCTGACTAGCATCCATGAGGACGCGGGTTCCATCCCTTGACTGGCTCAGTGGGTTAAGGATCCGGCGTTGCCATGAGCTGTAGTGTAGTTTGCAGATGCAGCTTGGATCTTGCATTGCTGTGGCTTAGGCCAGTGGCTACCGCTCCAATTCGACCCCTAGCCTGGGAACTTTCATTTGCCATGGAAGCCAAAAGCGCAAAAAAAAAAAAAAAAAAAGTTTTTAATCTAGCAATTAAATTTCTAGGGATTAATTTCTAGGGACAAATTGAATACAAACATTCATGCACATGGAGATTTATGACAGTGTTATGTATCACATCTGTACCAATACAGGATCGGAGCCCTGTCTGCAACCTACCCTGCACTTCACAGCAATGCCGGATCCTTAACCCCCTGAGCGAGGCCAGGGATCAAACCGAGTATTCATTCCCATGGATACTAGTTGGGTTCGTTACCACTCAGCCACAATGGGAACTCCCATAACAAGCATTCTTCATACATATTGCCAAATTGCCCTCCAGAAATAGTGTATAAATTTGTTTCTACCAATAATTTTTGTGTATTTTCACACGTTCAACATTAGGTAGTTGCCTATTTCAGTATTCTCTGCCATTACAGTAGTCTTCAAAATAGATCCTTTTCTGCTTTTTAAAACTTTAAAGTTTTATTGAAGGATAGTTGACTTACAATATTGTGAAAATTTCTGCTGTACAACAAAGTGATTCAGTTATACATGTACACATATCCATTCTTTTTCAAAACCTTTTTTCCACATAGATTATCACAGAATGCTGGGTAGAGTTCCTGTGCTATACAGCAGGTCCCTATTGGTCAATCATTCTATGCACCTCGGTGTATGTATGTCAGTACCAAGCCCCCAGTCCATCCCTTCCCCTCCCCACCTGTCCCCTTTGGGGCCATAAGTTTTTCCAACTTTGAAAACCGTAAGTCTGTGAATCTACTCCTGCTGTGCAAATAAGTTCATTTATACCTTTATTTTAGATCCCACATATAAGTGATATCAAGTGATATTTGTCTTTCACTGTCTAACTTCATTTAGTATTATGGGCTGGACCTAAAATATATGTCCTTTTCTTAAATTTCAATTTCTCAGATTAAAAGATTGAATTTTAATTAATGTTTGACTTAAAAAAGCTGTGCGTAATTAATGTATAAAATAATTCTGTGCTGGTGAAACCATCATAATAGATGCCATAAATCTATCTCTAAAATTTCTTCCCACTATCTTACTTATGTTTATATTTTTTAAAGACCAGTTAACAAGATTTACACTCTTAGCAAAATGTTAAGTATACAATACAGTTAACTATAGGCTCTATACTATAAACGTTTAAGACGACATCATCTCGTATAAACAAAAGTTTGTAAGCTTTCTCTAACATTTCCCATTTACCCTACCCTAAATCCATGGAAACCCCCATTCTAACTCTTCGCTTTCAGGAGCTTGGTCTTGAATCTATTTGAGTTGATTTGGGGGGTATGGTGTGAGACATCCACTTTTCCCAACAACATTTATTAAAGAGACCATCTTTTTCCCATTGTGTATTCATGGAACGATCGTGAAAAGTTTTTTTCCAGGCTCTCTTTTCAGGTCCATTGGTCTAAATGTCTGTTTTGATGCTGGCATTATAATATTTTGATTATCGTAGCTTTTTATTATTCTTTCTCAAGCTTTTTACTTTGGACATGCAGGGGTCTTCTGTGATTTCACATGAATTTAGAATCGTCTTTTCTCTTTCTGTAAATAACACTATTGGGATTTTGATGGGAAAAGCATTGAGTCTGTATGTCACTTTGGTTAATATGGACATTTAAATAATATTAATTCTTCTTACTCAATGAACATTCATTTGTGAAGAAAGACTAAATCCCCTCCGTATTTATTTTTGCGTGTATGTGTTCTCTTGTGACCTGTGTTATTTTTCCACTTTTCTTTGTGCTGTTCATAAATACTCTTAGTAGTTTATGAGTCATATACAGACAGAAGCTTTTAATAGTTTTGTGTACTCTATTTGCAGAGAGTACTATTTCTATTTATCGATTTGTGGCATTACAGATTGGGAAAGAAAGGAATTCTTGATAAATAGTGATAATGAATTATTTCAGTAAGATTACAAGGAGAAGCTTAGTGTGGGTGTTAAACTTTTACTGTGTACATTCATGAAAGTTTACTTCAGGTGAATGAAGAGTCAAATGTAAAAGAAAAATAGTTTCTTACATTAAGAGGAAATTAAAGGATAATGTCTCTGATCTAGAACTGGTGAAATCATTTTTAAGCATAAAGGCAATGAAAGAAACTTGTAAAGGAAAAATAATTAAGATTTGGCCATAATAAAAATTAAAAAATAGAACCTGTGAGTTTAATGTCATTTTTAAAAGATTGCCAAAAGGAAATAACTTTTTTCAGTGTAAAGTCATCATAAGAGGGGGATGAACCAAAGAGGATAAAAATACTATCTTTTTTTCTCTGACCAATACTGTAACTAAATGTATATTCTGACCTGCAGAACCATTTCTGAAGTAAGATATAATTCAAAAATTATTGGAGTTTCATGTATAATAATAATTGTTTTGAAGCAACAATGTTTGTATTTTGGTGGTGTTTGACTAAAGAAAGATGTTGTCTTTCTACCTGGCATGGTTTATTTCCAGAGAGCCCTTCTTCTGTTTGGCCTCTCACGGGCTCAAGCCCAGGTGGCAATGCCTGCTGTGGGGCCCACACTAATGTCACCAGTGTCCTCTGATGCTTTATGACCAGAGTCCTGATCTCTTTCTTAGGCTCAAGGCCAATGTTCCCAAATACAGTTAGAGAAACACACTTGGGGGTCAGACTGTACATTAATATAACATGTCCCAAACAGAAGTGATCATTCTCCTTCTCCAACCTGCTCCTCCATAGTTATCTTCTCTTGGTTAATGATATCATTGATCACCTAGATTCCTGTTCTTGCTGTCGTTCCACACACTCCCTGGTTTCTTATGGCACAGATCTAATCATTTGTGATTCCACTTTAGAAATCCCCCTACTTTTCTTCTTTTCTTAATGATATTTATCTAGTTTAGGCTTTTCTCATTGAACACTTCACTCTTCCAAGTACATGCTAATTTTTCTTTTTATCTCTTTTCTTTCACTCATTCCAAAACCTAGTCATACGTTCAAAAATATCTGTGAAGAAACTCTCCTTTTATATTCTGGAACATTAACAATTATGAAGACAGTTTTAAGAAATATGCTCTTTATATATCTCATTCAAATCTCCATATCCCCTCACACATTTTTTTTTTCAATCTTGGAAATGGCAAGTATTTCCCTAAGCAGAGGTAGTTCTGCCAAGTAAGATATAGGGATATATTAAAGAAATGACTGGGTGACTGCCAATGATTGTGGGTGAAGGACAAGAAGTGCAGAACATGAAAGGAGAATTAATTAATAGTACTCACTCCTTCCCTCTACCTCCTGCTCAATTTTCTCACATGCCCTCCCTCTTCTTGGTCTTTCTCTAAACTATTTGAGTCAAGGAGCATGATTACCTTTATTCAGTACACTGGCAAGGAATATAGAAATAAATAGCTGAACCAAATACGGGTCAAACACTGAAATGAACCGCTAAAAACAAGAAAATTTTTTAAATTACTTAGAAATTCTCCTTATCTTATCATTATCTATTTTTATTAAAATATAGTCGATTTACAGTGTTGTGCCAATTTCTGCTGTACAGCAAAGTGACCCAGTCATACATACATATATATGTATATATACACATTACTTTTCTTATATTATCTTCCATCATGTTCTATCCCAAGAGATTGGATATAGTTCCCCTGTGCTATTCAGTAGGACCTCATTGTTTATCCTTTCTAAATATAATAGTTTGCATCTATTAATCTCTTTTTTTTTTTTTTAGAAAATAGTTTTTTATTTTTTTTATTTTTATTTTTTGCCATTTCTTGGGCCACTCCTGTGGCATATGGAGGTTCCCAGGCTAGGAGAATCAGAGTTGTAGCTGCCAGCCTGCGCCAGAGCCACAGCAACGCGGGATCCGAGCTGAGTCTGCGACCTACACCACAGCTCACAGCAACGCCAGATCGTTAACCCACTGAGCAAGGGCAGGGATTGAACCTGCAACCTCATGTTTCCTAGTCGGATTTGTTAACCACTGCACCACGATGGGAACTCCCGCATCTATTAATCTCAAAGTCTCAGTCCATCTTACTCCCTCCCTTGGCCACCACAAGTCTGTTCTCTATATCTGTGAGTCTGCTTCTGTTTTTTAGGTAGGTTCATTTGTGTAATATTTCAAATTCCATTATAAGTGATATCACATGGTATTTGTCTTCTCTTGCTGACTTATTTCACTTAGTATGAGAATCTCTAGTTGCATCCGTGTTTCTGCAAATGGCATTATTATGTTCTTTTTTATGGCTGAGTAGTATTCCATTGTGTATATGTACTTTGCATTGTGTATATGTACTACATCTTCTTAATCCATTCATCTGTGGATGGACATTTAGGTTATTTCTATGTCTTGGCTATTGTGAATAGTGCTGCAATGAATATAGGAGTGCATGTATCTTTTTGAATGAAAGTTTTGCCTGGATATATGCCTAGGAATGAGATTGCTGGATCATATGTGAGTTCTATATTTAGTTTTCTGAGGACCTCCGTATTGTTTTCCATAGTGGTTGTATCAAATTACATTCCCACCAACAGAGTAGGAGAGTACTCTCCTTTTCTCCACACCCACCCTTTTCTCCACACCCACCCTCTCCAGCTTTTATTTGTAGACTTATTAATGATGGCCTATCTGACCAGTGTGAGCTGGTGCCTCATTATAGTTTTGATTTGCATTTTTCTAACAATTGGTAGTATTGAACATCTTTTCATGTGCCTATTGGCTACTTGTATATCTTCTTTGGAAAAAAATGTCTAATTTAGGTCTTCTGCCCATTTTTCAGTTAAGTTTTTTTTTTTTGGTATTATTGAGTTGTATGAGTTGTTTCTATATTTTGGAAATTAAACCTGTGTCAGTTGGATTTTTCTCCCATTCTGTGGGTTGTCTTCATTTTTTAAGGGAGGTGGATCAAACAAGATATTAATGTGATGTATGTCGAAAGAGTATTCTGACTATGTTTTCCTCTGGGAGTTTTATAATATCTAGCCTTAAGTTTAGGTCTTTAATCTAGGTTGAGTGCGTTTTTGTTTATGGTGTTAGAGAATGTTCTAATTTCCTTTACATGTAGCTGTCCAGTTTTCCCAGCATCACTTATTGAAGAAACTGTTTCCAACACTGTATGTTCTTGCCTCCTTTGTCATAGATTAGTTACACAGTTTCAAAAGTATATTTTTGGGGGTCAGCCACCCTGTGAACATTGAGGAACTTATGGCATTTTCTTGATATTAAGTGTTTTAAATGAAGGAGGTTCCCCTTGCCTTTTTCTAATTACTGACCTTTGGTGTGTTCTTTGAAGAATGGAGCCAAGCTGTCCTTTACTTTTTGTTCTTTGAGTCTCATATGCTTATTATGATTGTGACAGAGTTTAATTTCTTCTAAGTCCTCTAACACGACAAAACAAGTGAAGAGAAGCCAAAAACCAGAGAAGAACATCTTTCATCTCCTTCTTAATACATACAAAATTATGGAGATTAATTTAGAAGCCTGATGAGGAATTCAATAGAAGAAGATATTTAAATAGGAAAAAAAGTATAACACTAAAAATAACTACTGCTTATTGAGAATTTGCTATGTGTCTAGCACCATGCTAAATGCCTTTCAGACAACACTTCAATTAATCCTAACCACAACTCTTTTTAATGCTTTATGAAAGAAAAGTGATTATCTGGCACATATTAACACAAATGAATCACACATTCAGATGATTTAACTACATTTAAGGCAGTTGTTGAATACCTCTGTGTTAGATGCCAAGGCTAGAAAAAGAATCTACTACGGTCCTCTGGTTCTTGAGAAAAAATTATCACAAAGAAAAATAAATTTGTCAGTTGACTTTAGGCATATCTATTTCAGCATACGCAAGGAACAAAAGTAGACCTGGAAAAAGCTGAAATCTTTTCAGCTACCACCCTACCCATTCTGCCACGCCACACTGGCTGCCAGTTCTGCACCTAACTCACCCCATCTCTCCTCCTAGTAGATTTCCTCTCCATCCTCTAACTCTCTGCTTCACGGTGTCTTCATCGACCATGTCTAGTCAGAGTCCTATTCTATTAGAGTGCTTTTATCTACCATTACCTGTGACAGTGAACTAATTGGATAAACTAATCCTTACTTTTGTGTTAATAAGAAACAATAGCTTATAAGATATTCTTCCCAGGGAACAGGTAACTTTCTTACGGACCTCCTCTTGCAATAAAGTGTCAAAGTATTTCTAGGAACTGAGAAAAGTTGATAGAACAATTTAGGGGCAGAGTAAAAAAGGGCACTTAGTTGGCTTAAGACTATACTCACTCGAAAATCATTCACTTGATAAATTGTCTTTCCTTAACAAGTTAGCGTTTTTTCTATGTAAGGCTAGTTGCTGGAGGTACACTGATGAATAAGACAGCATAGCTCTCATGCAAGCTCCACTTAGGTCTGTAACATAGTCTAGGATCTGTAAAGTGCTCAGGGGTGAGAGAGAGAGACCCTGTGCTCAAGAAGTTTGCAGACTTGAATGCCATAACTAAGATATGTTGATGGTACTTTTCCATCTTTATTTAAAAATTGGTCATATGTGGGATAAACACTGGCCTCTACTTGCTCTTTAACAAAGTATGCTGAAGGCTGATGAAAGAGATCACCAAAATATGCTTTAGGTTACATATCACTCTGTTAGGAATATAAATCTAAATCAGGGTTTATAAACTCATATGTATACATGAGCCCAATAGGTAAAAAAACCCAAAATTCAGTGATGTCAACTGGGTGTAAGACAAGATGGGTTGATAGGCACTGTATTAATTTGAAATATATATATTTCATACAATGACATTCAAATACAAAATTTAGAAACAGTGTCAGCCAATGAAAGCACAGCCAAGGACCCCAGAATTTGATCTCCATGTCACTACATTTTATCTCTCATCAGTAAGATTGGCTGTAATATTGAAAAGATGAAAGTCCTTTAACAAAATCTGTGAATTATGGTTATATTTATGTTTCCATGTGCTAACTACAAATTAGTTTAGGAAACATTGTATTACTGTATTCAAAAATAGTTATCTCACACCCATGATGTCCTGGACTCTGTTCTAGGTGCTTGGGATACATTTGTGGCAAGCTAAATGAAAATATGCATCTTTGTGGGGTTTCCATCCAAGCAAGGTAAATAAGTAAATAATAGAAATGACTTTAAGAAGGACTCTGGCAAAAAGAGAAGAGAGGACTGGTTAATAGGAAGTAGAAGATATCTATAGTGGTTGTGGTTTTTCATAGAACAAGGAGAACATATTGAAAAGGTTGGATTTGAGTCAGTTGTTCAAAGTTGTGATGGAGTTGCCATGCATATAGTCAGAAAGTACAGTCCAAGCTGAAGGGAAGATAAGCACATGATTTTTGTGAGGCCCATACAAGTGACATTTAAGGGGACCTGTAGCTGGAGTGAATGAGGGTTAGAGTAGAATGCTATGGGCCTTATAAACCATTTTAAAAACGTGATTTCTCTAAAAGATAAATGGGTTTTTTTCAGAGGAAATGATCTAAATTATGTCTTATGAGGAATATTCCAGCTCTGATGTTGAGGATAAACTCTACATAAACATTCTCACTGAACTCAGATTTTGGTTTCAGAAAGAAAATAATTGGATAAACTAATCCGTGGTTGTCCTCATTGCCTTATGGGGATCAGAGTGTCAGAGATGAAGGATGCCCTGGCATCTGGGGCTTGTTTAAGTGATAGTCACAAAGAGGGTTAAAGGGCCTAATGAGATTTGCTGAATTCAAGGCAGATAATAGCAGCAGAGTTGGAGTGTTAGCGAGGGAAGTTACACCTTTGAGCGGAAATCTGAATTGTTAATGAAAGCAAGTGCCTGTGCCAGAAGCATAGTAAGACCCAATAACACTGAAACATCAGTCTGGAGCAGAGAAAAGTTTATTGCAGGGCCATGCAAAAATAGTGGGGAGGGGTAGCTTATGACCCCCAAACCCTTAACTTCCCAAAGAGCTTCAGCAAAGCGTATTTAAAGGTGAGGTGAGGGAGCAGGGTCACAGAGTTTTGATCAGCGAGGGCACAACCTCTGATTGGTTGATGTAGAGGTAACAGGGCTGTTGACATGAAGCCTGGAGGCTATGTGCTCAGAATCATCAAATAGTTAATTTCTCCCATTTGTTGGTGGTTTTTAACATCTGAAAAAAAAAAAAAACTCAGGAAATTTACATGTGATACCACTATTTTATCTGGGTACTTCAGAGAGGAGCTACAGAGAGGTCTATCCCCAGAAGGCTCCACGGGGTCCTGCTTGGTAACAGAATGACAAGCAGAAGCAAATTTCAGTTTGGAGGAATAGAGAAAGAATTCCAATAAAGGAAACAGTAGGGGGAAAATCTTGGTATTGAGGCCAGTGTGCCTGGAAAGTAATGAACAAGGGAGGCTAGATGAGTAAAGTAGATAATGGATGAAGTATATTTTTGGCTAAGTCTCCATTTATTAATGTAGTGTGTTAGCTAAATTAGGACTCTTTTGAGAATAAAAGGGGGTTCTATTAACGACTATGCTCTTACAAGAACATAAACCTGTCTTGTGTCAGTCACATGTAAGCTCAGCTAAGTTTTGAAGCAGGTAACTGACTAAATTGCTGTCAAACAGCTTTGTTTATATTATCCACCTGATGGCAGTACAGGACAAGATAGGATATTTTCCTGCCTATCTGACCTGATTGTGACATTTTTCAGGAAGGCTCTCTCTCTGTGTGTGTGTGTGTGTGTGTGTGTGTGTGTGTGTGTGTATGTTCCCAAAACCCTCTGCAATTTGTTAATTGTATTCATGGAATGCATCCATGCATTTTTTATTTTGTGGGAACATTTGTGGAGACTGCAAAACAAACAAACAAACAAACAAAAACACCCAGAAGACCCACCCTAGTAGATAAACAGTTTTTTATTCAAAATAGAAACATTTCTCAAAATGCTAGTCACACTTCCTTAAAAGGAAATCCTTGCTGCTTTATAACAAGATTATGAACAAGGTGTGTACATTTCAAAATCAGTTATGGGCTAAGAGCTGACTCTTTGAGTTGTTGCCGCGTCAGCCTGACAGCAAATTTAGGCTGGTTTGAGAGTCAAGACTTCTCAATCAAAATGCCTTTTAGCTCTGTCTTAAAAATTTAATGCTAGGCTTTCCTTAAATGGTAGTGTCTAGACTCTGTTATGGTTTGTGAGATGGACCAGTTTGGGAATCAGAGCCACCGAAGGCCTCTTGATGGGAAGTGTAGCTAAGTCAACTGTCGTTACCAAGGAAGTCCAGGGACAGCCAGGCAGGCAGGTGGCTTTCTTGGCAGCTTAGTGGAACATGACAGGAGAAGCATTTGGCAGCAAATAATAGATAAAGCTCCAGGAAATTTGTTTACGTCTGGGAACCTTGGTGGTAGAGAAGGGTCATAGTCACATGAATAGGGATTTAATCCTTGGATCAGGAGGAAGAATAGCTATTTTTAATCATATCTTCCCCAACTACTATGCTCAAGGGTGAGAGTTATTATAACACTGACCAGTTCCCTCTAATTATCTCTGGGAGAAGCTCAGGATGGCCTCTGTAGAGTTGGATGTGGATGCTGAACAGATGGATGGAGTCTAGGACCAGACAAATACTGACAGACCATTACACTGCAGCACCAATAACTTTGCTTAAATAGCCGTGGGCTTTGCTCTGGCACATTAACCTCCAAAACCACTAGGACTCTCTTTTGCAGTGCAAGAATAATCAGGATTCATTCTCTTGTCAGCTACCATGCATTATAAGGACCTAAACACTATATAGAATCTTCAGGAGTTCAACTAGGACACTTAACTGACCTCAGGGGATTTGACTAAAGGGCTTAGAAAATAGTTTCTAATGCTCTAGAGCTGACCAGACCTAGAGTTTCCAAACCGACTTTTACTACTCTAAATTTATCTCCATATTACTGAGCTAAGAGAAAAATAAAAATGTTTTTCGGTAGTATATTCAGTATTATCACATACACGGAAATCTGTGAAAAGCTGGTAAAATGTTAAACAAACCTAAGAGCAGCTTTAATGAAATTTAGCCTTATTACTGGATTTCCCCTCTGCTTGCCTTTTCTTCTTGGCACTGTGCAGGTAGGCATGAAAATGCTCACTGCTGTGTTAAACGTTGCTATTAATAGAAAATCTTTCCTTAATTCCTAGCTAGAAACAACCCTTTCCCTTTCCAGAATCTAAGTGGTTAATTTTATCTTTCATTTACTGCCTAAGACTTATGTCATTGTGACGACTGTAATTATTATCAGCTATAAAAATAACCAGGATGCCTAAAAATGCAGAAGATATTTTGGGGAAGAAGAAAGGATACAAAGAGCCTGTCTCTGGGGAATTGTAGGGTATGAAGTTCATGAAGTTTCCTCCATTTTCACCCTTGGGTAAAAAGTAATGCTGGTTGTACACATTCATCTTTATGTGATGTTAAAAAAATATATATATATAAAGATATCAAGAGTTTTTCACTGTTGGCTTAGGTTTGACCTGTGTTGGGAGCCTGTTATAAATTATACAGAAGTTTTAAAAAAATGTTCATTCCAGTTATATAATATGCCCATTTATTTAAGTCATACAGTGCTTTCTTCTAGGAAGATCAAAGTAGTGTTCAGAGAACGAATGCCTAACTCCTTTCATGTCCTAAAGAGTCTGATGACTAAATAGAGAGAAGACACAAGACACAGTGAGTGCTGAAAGGGATGAGAAAGTAGGAAAGCATAGACTAACACAGAGCAAAAAAAGTATCTTTTAAAAGGTACTACAGGGCATCTTTTAGTCGTCTTGGTATATTTGAAAGCTGGACTTCTGTGTGATAGTGAAAGAGGTAATTGCATATTTGGTTATTGAATCATGACATTGCAGTTAAAAGCTGTTCACTATTTAAGCAGCAATTCTGACAAAATCACAAGATAGGTGCACAGCAGTAACTTTTAATACCAAGAAAAATAACCAAAAAAAATGTCAAGAAGTGGTCGATTTGCCTTATTGCTTCACCTCAAGGCTCATGCATCTTGATGATAACAATGCTTCTGATTGATCTGTCCTTCCAGAGAAAGCTGAGAGCTACTTTTCTATAAAATAGGCTGAATTGAATGAAGCAAAACGGTGAACTCCATGGCCATTTTCATATTGGCTGCTTCTTGGGTGAGCTTTGAAATTTACAAATGACTAGCTATGTCTCGATGAACGGCTTTCTCTGGAATTTAAAATGCAGATAATGTGGGTGTTTGTGAAATTTTTATTTGCTTAACAGCTAGCATAGGAATTAACTTGGGAGTTGACATTTTGTTTCCCACTGGTTGCCCGTAGGTTGTTTCCCGCTGGTTGCCCCACAGGCCTTGAGCAGCCTACAAACATAATGACCTGCATGATAGGTATTAAAATAGGCCAGTATTTTAAACTTAGAAAATTGTACATCCATTTTGGATTCCAGAGTTCTTAAAAAGCTAGATGAGTGTGTTCACATATCAAAAACACTTTTTATAGCTAAATATTACAGCTGTTCCCTTAGCCTGAGCATGCCCTTTGCAGTTCGTTTTGGTCACAACCACTTCCCCGTTAGCCTCCCAACACTGAAGTAAGATGTCAGTTGCCCTATTGCATTGGATTTGCATTAGTTTTTACTGACAAATCCAGTTTACTTCAGTCATTCATATCATCCTCTCTTCTAGGTAAGCATATGTAGTTTACCCTCTTCTATTTTAGAAAAACGGCTTTATGAAAGACAATATCTTGAGGACAGGAGCCAAAGCAAATATAGTTCAATTGAAAGAGGAAAAAAAAAAGAATTTTTTTTCCTTCTAAGAAAGAAGAGGGGGAGGAAAAGGAAGGGGAAAAGAGAGGAGAGGAGAGATAATTCAAAAAGGTTTTGTAGGTGGGGGAAAAAATGTAATTGTAATGTATACATGTAAGGATAACCTGACCCCCTTGCTGTACAGTGGGAAAATAAAAAAAATTATATATAAAAAAAAAATGACTGTGGAATGAAAAAAAAAGTTAACACTCATTACAAAAAAAAAAAAAAAGGTTTTGTAGCACTAGGAATACAATGTGGTGTGAGGTGACCAGGAAACACCCCTGGTATTAGAAAGGCCATGGGTCATTTAAACAGGAGGATTGTCTAATCATCGATTTCTTATTTATGATGGGATATTCATAAGTGATGGCTGAATAGCCCAGTAACAGAATCTTCTGTTGAACTATTAAGCTATAAACCAAGGAAAGTTATAATAGCCCCAAAGAATAGGGGGGAGGCCTTTTGTCTTGTACAGGGTTTAGAACAGAGTTTTAGGGAGATTTAGATTTCCAGGAGGTAGCACATCACTCTTGACATGTTTTTACATCATGATTTCCCTTTGGATTATAAAGACCTTTGCATACATGTGGAAGTGAACCTGACTAGTATCCATGAAGATGCAGTGTTCATCCCTGGCCTCAGTGGGTAAGGATCTAGCGTTGCCAAGAGCTGTAGTGTAGCTTGCAGATGGGGCTCGGATCCTGCCTCGCTGTAGCTGTGGTATAGGCCAGCAGCTTCCACTCCGATTTGACCCCTAGCCTGGGAACTTCCATACCTAAAAAAAGTCGTGTGATATTAACCTTCTGTTTTTGAAAGTGGGTTAGGGATTTATGAGAGATACGATGTATTTGGGGATCAGCTTTTGACAAAGATTCACAACATCATATGAAAAGCTGAAAGCTATGGGTGCATAGTTACTAATTATTTAAAAAACAGAGTTCCTCTCAGCTTATCTTTGATGATTAAATATTGAGTCATGGTACCTGAAGGTAGATACTTATACAATTTTAAGATTTCCCAAGTGGCAAGAATCTGTTGAATTGAAACTATTGATTGATTGGAAGAGATAAAAATAATTCTTGTCCAAATAGTAGATGACTTGGGGCTGGAAATGAAATGGAAATTTATTGTATGGGAGTCTGATTCAAGTGTCTCCATAGGTTGATATACCACTAAGCAGAAGAGCTTCTCTAGGAAGATAAAATTCCACAATGTCCTGAACTTGCCAGCATGGCTTCATAGCAACAGAGGTGGAAAAAAAAATGCTTCCCTATCTTGTAGAAAGATAAGGTCACCATAAGTTAATAGTTTTGTGATTGCCAGAATGGCTCTGTTAGTCTTAGAATCTATCAAGAAAAACAATAGCATCTATAATAGGTATGAAAAATTGATTTCATCTCACATGTTAACTCTGATTAGTGACCAGTTTTACCTAACATGCAGTGTTGAGGGGGGATCTGAGGCTGTATCTAAGTCTGGCAGGGGAGCATCAACTAATGATGCCTGTCATGGCCACATCAGGGGAGGTGGTACTTTTAGGCACCTGCTGTCCTAGGTGGAGAATGTGGGAGATGGTGGGATAAGCTTCATTTTGCTCTGTAATAGTTATACTGCATTTGAATCTTTTCGTGACAGTTTCCATTCTTAAAACTGGTTTGGGTTTTCAGTGTATGTGTATATCAAATCATCTCATTGTACATCCTAAGGTATACCATTTTTTATTTATTGTCAGTTGTTGGTAGGCTAGAAAGAAAATTAGTTTGAGTCTTTTTTATTCTTAGACGGGGTAAGTGGAAGAGGGAAATAAGAACTTGGAATTGGAGATAGTGCTTTTCTTTTTCTTTTTTTCTTTTTTGCTTTTTTAGGGCCACAGGTGTAGCATTTGGAATTTCTCAGGCTGGGGGTGGAATAGGAGCTACAGCTGCTGGCCCATGCCACAGCCATAGCAACTCAGGATCCAAGCCGTATCTGCAAACTACACCACAGCTCACAGCAACTTTGGATCCTTAACCCACTGAGCAAGGCCAGGGGTTGAACCTACATCCTCATGGATCCTAGTCAGGTTTGTTAACCGCTGAGCCAGTGCTTTTCTTTTTAAAATACCTTTTGTTTCCAGATGTGTGTCAGTTACACTTGGTGCTTTGAAACTTTTATCAGGCTCCTGGCTACATACTGCCTATCTCTTTTTGGTATATTTTTGTCCCCGGCGTCTTTTTTTTTTTTTTTTTTTTTTTTTTTGGCATATGGAATTCCTGAGCCAGCAATCATATCCAAGCCAGAATTGCAACCTATGGGGCAGCTGCTACAATGGCGAATCCCTTAACCCGCTGTGCCAGACTGGGGATTGAACCTGCATCCTTGGTTCTGCAGAGACACCACTGATCCCATTGCACCCCATCATTGGGTTTTGCTTTGACCTCAAACCTTCTATTCTGGTAATTTTTCTCATGTATCAAGAGAAAAAATTTTTTATTCTTGTCCCCAAAGCAGTGGTTCTTAACCCAGGGTGATTTTGACCTACAGAGGATGTTAATTTTGGTTATCACAACTGACGAGTTGCTACTGGTATCTAAGGCTAAAGGCTGAGGATGATGCCAAATATCTTGAAAGGCACAGGGTCCTCAACAACAAAGAATAATCTCGTCCCAAATAATTGTGCCAAGGTTGATCAACTTTTCCATCATGTACTGATCCTATTTTCTCAGTCAAAAACAGGCTGGCCCAGGTAAGTCACTGTGCTGCTTCCTTTGGATTCAGTCTAGTTCAAAAGCTAAGATGATCTGGCATAAATTGCTCTTATTATAATCTACTACCCTTTTGACAGGGCAGATAATCAACTATTGAAACAGCTATATTGTGAAAAACAGGACAATATAAAAGGTAAACTGTGAACCAGACTGTCTTAGTTCAAATCCAAATTTCCCTACTCATTAGTTGTATACCTTAGTTTTCATTTTTGTAAAATGATAATAAAAAAGTATATATAATAGTAATAACAGTACTTACCACATAGGGTTGTTTTAAGAATTAAATGAGCACATACACATATGCATGTGTAATGCATGTATGTACCCAAAATGGCTATGTTAATCTTAGACTGTATAGCATCTTTAACAAAGACAAAAAAAAGCAGCTTTGATTTAGGGCAATAGGTGCCTTATTAGTATTATTATTTTTCATCCTGAGGGCCTTTTTTAAAAATTAAGTAATTCTACTTATTACAACTGTTTAACAAAGAATGTGGTTTGTGGCTACCATCATTGGGTCACTAATTTCAAGTCACTCTCTAGGCTGTCATTGACTTTCTTAGATAGAAGAATCAAGATTCTGCATTGGGTTCTAAAGAAGTTAATCTACTAGGAAGACTTGTTAAACTTACCAAGTAGACTTTTTTTAAAAACAAGGAGAAAAACCTTAATTTTATTTTCACTGAATCTGCACAATTTCCTATAATTGATTAAATTAATGTGTGATTAGTAAGGTCAAAAGTTGGTGGGTTAATGTTCACAAGGTTAGTAAACAAAATCAACTTCCTATAATAGAGATGATTTACAACTTGAATGTTTTCTACAACAAAAATTTTAATAAGTCATTTTAGTAGTCTCAAGGATAAGTCAATACTTTTTGTGAGAACACAGATTTTTGCCCTTTTCAAAAGGTTGCCAAGGGGAAAGGGGGAGGGAGTGGAATGGACTGAAAGTTTGGGGTTAGTAGATGCAAACTATTGCATTTGGAGTGGATAAGCAATGAGATCCTGCTGTATAGCACAGGGAACTATGTATAGTCACTTGCAATGGAACATGATGGAAGATAATGTGAGAAAAATAATGCATATATATATATGACTGGATATATATATATGACTGGATATATATATATGACTGGATATGTGTATGTATATATATATATATGACTGGATTACTTTGCTGTACAGCAGAAATTGACAGAACATTGTAAATCAATTATAATAGAAAAAATAAAAATCTTAAAAAGTGAAATTAGAAAATTTAACTTTGCATTGACAATAACCATAAGATAGATTTAATGTAAATACTGTGATAATTGACAGTAATATATTTATTACCTTTATTCTCTAGGAATCTAAATTAAAACTAATGATTAAGTATGCATCAACATCTTCCCAATGTTTTTCAGTAAAAATTTTCTCATTAAGAATTGAGACTTGTGGCCTCTTGTTTAAATTTATTTTTAGTAAAGCTTTATTAAAAAATTAAAGCTTATAATAATTTATATTTGCATCCCACAAATGTAGGGCCTGACACTACTGAATTAAAGTTAACATTTCTAAGCTTTTGACACAAATATGGCTTTTAAGCCATTCTTCTTATCTTGTACTTTTACATTTAGTTATATAAAACACTACCTTTAGTGATAATACACCACATTTTCTTTTGTAATAAGTGAAGCATTATGTATGTAGAGTAAATGGCAAAGATATAGACACTGGAGGCAGATAGCCTGAATTCTGTCTGTAACAAGTAAGTTACTTGTTACTTAATAGCTCTTTGTCTCTGATTTTGGATACCTACATAGTGTATATATGGTGTATAATAACAATAGTGACTTTTTCATAGGATTTTTGTGATGAGTCAATGCATTCACATACTTAAAAATACTTAGAACACTGGCTAAGTCCCTGGTAAGACTTAATTATCCACAATTTCAGAAAATTATATTTCCTATAAACTCAGAACAAAAGCATATAATTGTTCATGCAAGACTAAAACTCTTCTTTTTTTTAAAAAAAATTCAAGGGTCACCAGCATTTTTCAAAAAAGAAGGAAAAATACATTATGAAAAAACTGTTTTATTGACTTGAAGTCTCAAACAGCAGATGAGAATATATTTGTGAGTTAGTGATTAGAAACCGTGGTTTATCAAATATGCAGGATAAGGGAAAACAATAGTATTGACCTGGTAAGAAGAATACATTTTTAAAGTCTCACTACACCATTCTCTTGACCTTGAGATGCAGGAAATCATTGTAGTAAACTATTTAAATTTAATTTGAACTCAGAACCATACTATGGCTGCATGGCCAAAAATTACTAATCTGTATCATGGTGAAGTTGAAGTCTCTCAGGGGGATCATGGCCAATACATTTGTATTTGGTTTGGCTTGGTATTTCTATGTAAACTAAATGCTGAAATAACTTTTTTTCTTATTCACCTTATAGCTTAAATGACAAGTCATTTCTAGGATCAAGGTAGTAGTAATGAGCATTATTAACTTACTAATGGAGATTTGACTTCTAAAATCTTGTGTATTTTTTTATAGTTGTGTGTTGAATTGAGTTTTGTCTTCTGATTTCAAGAACTTTCAACTGAAAAATGAATATATTCCCATATATATTGCATGTCTATTTTACAGATAAGGAGATAACCTTTAAGTGACCTGTGAGTGGGGAGTCTTGGGTTGATTTCCCTCAAAGCAGAGCCTGAAACAAGGATTTGATGCATCGGCTTTATCGCAGCTGTACTCTTTAGGGAAAGTCTATATAAGGGAAGAAGTTAAGCAAGATAGGAGAGTGGAAGATGGTAAACATGTGCCCTCATGGAAAGCAGAACTTCTACTTGATACACGGGATGTTTCTGAAGCAGAAAATGCCCCATACAAAGGTGTTTCCCTTTGAGACAAGATGGTCACCCATTTGTAACTTGTGTTACTCAGATACTGGCTGTAAGTTGCATTGGGAGTGGCAGTGAGGCTTAATCCCCATGCTGAGGCTACTCTGGGGAAAATCTCTAGAGAAGTGAATAGCTCTTTCCTCTGGCAGCCAGCAATCACAGTAGCAAGGATGTGGGTGCACCACCCAGTGAAGCATCTACTCTAAAACATCAATTCTTGCAGTATTTTCAAACCAGCTAGCCTTCTGAAATATTCAATGCATGCTAAAATTTACTTAATTTTTTAAAAAAGATAATATTAGAAAATGTTTCTAATGCACTCCTATTTTATAGAGCAGTTTATTTAATTTAGTCAGTTTTTGTCTTTTTAGGGCCGCACCCATGGCATATGGAGGTTCCCAGGGAAGGGGTCGAATTGGAGCTGTAGCCACTGGCCTCCACCACAGACACAGCAAAGCCGGATCTGAGCAGTGTCTGAGACCTACACCTCAACTCATGGCAATGCTGGATTCTTAACCCACTGAGTGAGGCCAGGGATCAAACCTGCCTCTTCATGGATCCTAGTCGGATTCGTTTCCCCTGAGCCACAACTCCTAGAGCAGTTTATTTTATAATGCCATTGATGTAGAAGGAAAAATCGTGAAACAGAGGAACTCTTTGTGGAGGTACCATCTTCAAGAAAATGCAGAAAAAAGGAAATGCAATGATAACTTAAAACTTAGAACTAATGGAGTGAATTAGTGTTCCTTTGATGTTTGTTATTCAAAGTTTTTACAGTGGTTTTAAAACCAGTCATATTTGAGAAGTTTAAAGATTCTCAGAAACAATAAATCTTATGTGTAATAGGACATATTTTGGGTTTATCAAAAGCCAAATTCTTAAGATTTATAAACTCATTTACTTGGCAATCATTGCAGCTGAATCACAACTCTTTTAGCAAAACATTTCTTTCTCACACTGCCAGTTTCTATCATCTATCTTGAGAATCTGAATGTTCCACTACAATGATGGAAGAGAGGAAGTGAAAATTTTGTTGAGAAGTGGGAAAATTTGTTTTTAGTTAGGCTTCTGCTATAAATCTTCTGGATCTAGGTTTTAAGTGTAGAAATATACATGACAGTTGGGCTGCTACTACTTTTGAATACATTGCAGAACAAACACTATCCTTGAGAATTAAAGTTACTGGAAAGTCAGTTTTAGATAATAGTATTAAAAATGCCTTTCAATCTTAACTATCCTTTAGAATCTTCAGAATGCGTGTGTGTGTGTGTGTGTGTATAAATTTGATCTTTATAGCAATCCTCCCCTTGTGGGGTGGACACATTACTTTCATAAAGCTCTTAGAAAAGAGGAACATCTTTGAGACTCAGTCACTTGTAATGCATGGTTCACACAGAAGTAAAGTGACAGAACTTGGTTTTCCACATGATTGCTGATTTCTCTACACATAATATGTTGGTCGAAGTACACACTAGTTGTATATCCTGTGTTTTTGCCTCTTACCCCCTTCTATCTGTGCACTACTGCTTTCAAATTATCTTCTTAAAACATAGTCTTATTTAAAGCTTTTGATTCTTCCACATGACACACACAACGCAGTCTAAACTCTTAGCAGAATAGTCATCACCCTCAGAATTGGGCTTTGCTTTGCCTGCTCACTTCTACACACTTTGTAAGCCCTCCTCTCCTAGGACAAAGTCGAAAATCAGCTTCTACACTTTTATCATAAAATATGCCTATTTTTATTCAGCTATGTTATGTCCTCTGACATACTACTATTCAAGTTCTTCATTGTCTGGAATAGCATTCATTTCATATTCATGGGTAATAGGACCTGATACTTGGGTAGGACCCAGCATAGGCCAATACATTATTTTGACAGAAGTTCCAGGCTTAAAGAGAAGTCAGGAGACTTTCGTGGTGAGTCACAACAAGTTGAATTGTTGGAATCTAGTAGTTGGGGGGTGGGGGAAAGCAAAATGGAGCAGCCCAGAGAGAATAATATTAGTAAATCCTTATGTAGCGTGTACTATGCAGCTGGTACTATCTACACACTTTGCATATGTTGACATCATTTAATCCTCACAACTCTATTTACCTATATTTAAGATGAGGAAACTGAAGGATAAAGAGTGTAAATGACTTACCTCAGGTCGCACAGCTATGGAGTAGGTAAGCTGGACTAGAAACCCAGGAAGTGTGGTCATACTGGTACAACTGATACACAAGAAGAGGTGAGAGATGTCTCTATTCCAATATCTTGTTCCAGTTCCCATCAGATCCATATGCACTTTGCTTCTTTTCTTTGGATTTTTGTGAGAGTTTATGGTATATGATGCAGACTTTTTTACTTGAGCTAATTGAAATATATTTCTACATGTATTTTAGATATGTTTCACCTAAAATAGCCTTGGTGAGTCTTGATAATTTCCATTTTAAAAAAGCTCTAATGTAATCTCTAATTGAAATGCCTTTTCTGTTGACATTGTACTAATGTTTCATGATCCAGCTCCTGTCCTTCTGCTTATTCCTGGCTTTTCTGAACTCACATCTCCAAACAGGATTATTTTTCTTCCTTTTTTTTTTTCTTACTTCATATTTTATTTAGAGACTTGAGACATTCTACTTCTGATGTTTTAAGTTATATACCTATTTTCTATAATATTAGTTTGAATCATATGAAATCATCAACCATAAAGTACTTTTAACCTAAAGGTCAATTTCATGTGAGTCCACTTAACATGTTGGATAAAGACCTATTGGCAGGTCAGTATCTTAATGATATTTGTATCCTGAATATCCAATAGATTGTGAGGACTCAGTAAATTTGGATGGAATTAAATACTTCTTTGACATAATAAAACCTTAGGAATTTGACTAAAGATTATATATTTGATGATTTCCCTCAAATATTCTCCTGGAGATAATAAAATGTTTAAAAGAAAAATCCATCATTCTCTCCTACCCTCCACCCCATTATCTACTTCTGACCTTATTTGTGTCCATTTACAAGAAAATCCTAAAAATAGTTATTCTGAGTTCTTGTGTGTGGATAACCACAATCTGGAGGCTAATTTCACTACATAAAATAAAACAAATTCACATTTACTAAAAATATATTCATAAGAATTTGAGTCATTATTTCAAGTAATATCCAGGCAAATGGGTCAGAATATTAAAATAAACTTTGAGAAATCCTCAGTTTCTGAATAGTAAGGAACCACATGTAGGTGCATTTCTTTGGGAGGTCAGAAGAATGGATCTGTACCAAGCAGTTATCATGGGAAATTTCACACACAAGTGGCTGAGTAGGAATTAGAATAGGAAGCAATATGGAGTGTTGCAGAATATTATAGGCAGAGTGAATACAGAGTTTATGGGAAAGCTGCATATAGAACCATATAAGTAGAGGCTGTGGGATATGAGATGAGTTGGGGGAGGTGACAAAAAAGGAATCGTTTGAACATTTTGAGTAGGATATTAACATTGCTAGACTTTCACTTTTTAAAAGTTTAAAAAAAATGAATTACAAGGGAATATAGAAAGAAAGTGCTGAATTAAATGAATTGACCTGACTGTATTTCAAAGGATGATGAAAAAAACGCTGGCAGAGCCAGTAGGAGATGACTGATCTGAGCAAGGATGACAAGGACCTTGAATAAGGATGTTGCTGGTTGAAATCAGTGGGAAAGTGGATTCAGGTAATATAGGCAAATGTAATTGATAGGATCTGGAGATCAATCAGAGGCTGGGGGTAATCCTGTTTGTGTTTCCTGTCAATTATATCTAAGTAATTTATTTATTTAGAGTAGGCCTGTATCATTTTGGACTCCACTTAATAGTGAATGAAATTTCCAATAAACTGAACTAAGTACTTTATGCAAAAAAATATGTATATATATACACATAGCCCAGAATAAATTGTTGCTTCTCCAGAGGCACTCTTTTTGGTGAAGTTTCACATAAATTATACATTTTGTGATGATGAGCAAAACATACTTCAAATTAAAACGTGCAGTAATGTTAATTAAACAGAAGAAAGTTGTAAATTGATGTTGGCATACATCTTCACCTTCATTTATTTTTATGAAACTGCATTATTAATGTCTCTTCTAGAAATAAAAGATTAAATAGCATTTTGTCATTTAAAAATGTGTGCCCAGTATCCTGCTGTCAGATGAAGAAGGTGATTATATCATTGTTATGAGGAACAAGTGGGAATGATGAGAGGTTTGTTTGGCAGCCTCATGATTTTTTTTTTTTTTTTGGTATTAGCATTATGTGATAATAAGAGAAAGGTGTTTTATATTTTTGGGCCTTTCATTTAGTTGAACAGATTTTAAGAGTTTAAAAACATGATTTACTTACAGGTGTTAAAGAATAATTTTTTAAGAAGTCAAAATGTCAAGAGTTTCCTGGTGGCTTAGGATCCAGTGTTGTCACTTCTGTGGCTTGGGTCACTGCTGTGGCGCAGGTTCAGTCCCTGGCCTGGGAACTTCCACATGCCATGGGCATGGCCAAGAAAAAAGCAAAATGCTCATTGCAGTGTTGTGCAAAAAAGTTTCCAGTCACAAAATGTGTATGATAAATCATTGGGGGAAAGAGGGTACTTTTTAAAGAATAGAATCATAATCTCATGCAAGTGTAAAACATATGTCAAGTTAATGAGAAAATCAGGTTCAAAGGAAAATTTAAAGAACAAACATGTAGGCAATTGAGAATGTTGAGAACATTTACAAATAGATATAAAACTGGTCCATATATACATAGGGAAATAAGCAATTTCCATCCACTGGGCAAATTCATTTGTAGTACTATCAACTTTCTATATCCTAACAGACTTCAAAGATTGATAAAAGGAGTATGTTTCACCCATTTCAACGTTTTTACAGGTTTTCTTGACATAGGGAAGGATCACCTTAGAAATGAAATTCTGAGAAACATGCTGTCAGAGAGACTGCCTCCTCACAGCAGGTACCACAAATTTCAACAAATCTTCTTTTCCTTGCTTAGAGGTCAAATCCAATTTTGAGTAGGAGAATAAACATTTGTCATGCTGTCCGTTTTGTCAAAAATGGTAACTTTAGAATTTAGTGTGTGCCAGTTGCTGAGTGACTGCTCATGGGTGCTATGGCAGTACAGAAATAACACTGAGCCTGCCTTCATGGACCTTATATTCTAAAGGAAATACAGACAAGTAGCCAGGCAGTCATATTACTGTTATAATAATATGGTGATAGATCAGTGATGTTTCTTAAAGGAAATAAACTTAAGCAAATATGTGGAAAATGAGTGGGAATTATGTTGATTACCAAGATAAAGAGGTTAGAAGCATTGCAGAAAGAACAGATATGTGGTGGTAGGGCTGGGGTGTAAGTGGGCTCCAAGATTCAGGGGAGCTTACAGAACTTCAGTATCTCACAGCTCACTTAATGTCTCCAAATCATGTTGCAGGTTTGGCATATATGTATTACAAAGACTAGAAGGAATTTTCAAATGACACTTGCCATTTTCTTTAAATTATTTTAACTTCTAAATTTACCATAATTTCTACGATTTATCTTGAAATGATGAAACAATTTAGGGGAAATAGTCAAAATATTTAGAATTTAGAACTAGTTAAATTCACTTCAGTTGTTCCATACTGGTCTATCATTATGACCATACCATCTATTCTCTGTTCTCCCACAAATCTCTTATCCCTTTACCTCCTGCCCAATAACTCCTTTTTTAAGTGGAGAGAGTGTCCATTTTTTCCCCCCAGGCAGACTTATTTTTGCATCCCTCTGTGTTTTTACAAAAGTATCGATGTAGGAGAATTCATTTATTCACATAGTTTACAATACTAAAAAATAACCAGTTCAGGGTAATGATGCAAAAGGAATAAAGGCACATGGTACAATTTTAACCATAGAAATAATATGAAAGAGTAAAAGTCCACTTTTCACAGAGAGCTATATACATCCAAGTTGATATATTTGGGTGAGATCTCTAAGGCCATTTTTTGTTTATTGATTTGGGGTTTTCAAACTATTTTGATACACTTCTCTATACATTCATTCAGATGAAAGATTAGAAATCAGATTATGAAAGTGAGGTAGATAATTAAGTGGATAAGCAGATAGCTTAATCTACAGGAAAGCATGAGAAAAAAAACTATTATAGCATAATACAGTAATGCTGCAATTATATCCTTAATCCAAGGATAGAATAATTATTTTAAGTATCTTCTATTTAAAGAAATTACATAACACATTTTAGATTTTTAAATTAAACATAGTTATAAAAAATTAGGTACATAAAGAATTAAGCTTTATGTCTTGGTAATTACATTGCTGATACCTACTAATTCCCTAACAATGGACAATCCTATGTGATATATGACTCATGATATTAACAGTGTAAAAAGGCTTAATATATTAAAGAGCAAAGTCACAGAGTGATTGGGTTAAAGGGTGTGGGGTCCTTCATTTCTCCTAAGGACACAGAACAATATTCAAGTTAAGAGAGCAACAAAATACGCAAATAGGGAGAAACATGACTAGCAACAGTAATTAAGGGGTTTCACCCATCCCTCCTGCAGATTTGGAAAGGGTTTGTTGCTGTGTTTGAGATGCTCCAAATAAACAGCCAGCAGTGATGTCAGGGGCTTGGGTCTTCTGGCAGATGGCCACTACAGCAGATTGCTTCATAAGTGTGCAGGAGATTGCTTTGTGCCAAAAAGGTGGTGGTGATGTCCTGCAGAGGATAAAAGCAAGAGAGCCAGAGTTCATGGCAGTATGGTCACCATGGAGAGTCTGTAGGACAAAGCATAGGGCACAGGTTTTAGCTAGAGGTGGGTGATGGAGCTGTGGGCAGTGAATGTCTACACTTTAGATGTTTGACAAATATTATGTCCTATTTTGTTTCTTAAATGTAAAATCTGTGTGAAAAATACTACTCTAGCATTTCAGATATTCCCAGGAAATCTAAGAAAATGGAATAAGGCCCCATCATTCTCTGGCTACTTTCACATTGGTTTAGTTTTCTTTGTAGTCTTCTTCATGTTCTGATAAGATGAAGTCTACAGGATAAAGATCCCCAAAGATGCTCATGCCCTAATCCTCAGAACCTCTGGACATGTTATCTTATGTGGCAAAAGGCACTTTGCAGGTGGGATTAAGTTAAGGACCTTGAGGTGGGCAGATTATTTTGGATTATCTCAGTAAACCCAGTCTCATCCATGGGTCCTTAAAAGCAGAGATAACGTTTCCTTGCTGTGATCAGAGGGAGATATGACCATGGAAATAAGATCAGAGGGGGGTTGTCTGTGAAGATGGAGGAAGAGACCCATGGGGGAAGGTTCTAGAAATGGGAAAAACAACAAAACTGATTCTGAGACCTTCCAAAAAGGAATGCAGCTCTGCCAACATTTTGATCTTAGCCCAACGAGACCTGTGTTGGAATTTTAACTCAAAGAATTGTAGAGTAATAAACTTGTGTTGTTTCCAGTTTATGATAACTTATTACAGCAGCAACATAAAACTAATACATATGGTATATACTTTTCTCATTATCTTCCTATTCCCCATATACACATAAGAATGTAAACCTCAAAAGGACATGAAATACCTGGTTTCTTCAGTGTTCTCTCCCTAAGACACTTTGATATATTGCATCTGTGCAATAAATATTATTGAGATGAATGGATGATTGAATGTGAGAAAACTATTTAAATAAATTTATGGAATTTTGCTCCAATAAATGTATTAAAATAACAATCAAATGATACATTCTTGTAATCTCGAAGTACTTTGGTCTACATTATTTTATTTGAGCTTTCTATTTAATTGTATTGCTTCATTGTAAAGCAGAAATTATCACAACATTATAAATCAACTGCATTGCAATAAAACGTTAAAAACTGGGGAAAAAGACTTCTGCAATGTTAAACAGGTTTTTAAAAACATAAAAGTACCCATGTTTTTATTATTTATCAAGATTAAAAGCCAATTTCAAAAGCAATTTAAATGTGTAGGAACCAGATAAGGACCACATAATTTTACAAAGTTAAGAAACTGAGAGATTTCACATTGGGAAGTCAGCTGGCATCCCAGAGATACTTGACAAAATGGGAGTAATTTGGGGTCATTTCCATAGCCCAGGGCTTTGGCTTTGGCCTTGCATTTACAAATCTAGACAAGAGATGGAATTGGTGCATTTGGGATCAATTAGGTTCTCAAGGCACATCCTTCATTCATTCGTTCATTCAATAATATTGGCAAAGACTTGCTATATATGCTAGGTATTGGTCTTAGCACTAAGGATACAGGAAAGTACAAAGTAGGCAAAAATTCCAGCCCTCATGAAAACTCATTCTGTTGGAGGTAGACAATAAAATATAAATTTTGTAAAAATTATAAAATTTTTATAAAATATAAAGTAGACAATAAAATATAAAGTTCTCCCCCACTTTTTGAAAGTTTACACCTCTTTGCTTTTACAAAAGACTTATATTAGTACCTTTTTTCGCTAATGGAAAGAAATCCAAAGAGGATTTTCGCTTTTCAAAAAAAAAGAAAATGAAAATAGGGTTCAGCAGTTGTTTTGCATTAAGCCCTTATAAAGGAAGCACACCCTTCAAACTGAGAGAGTCGTATTGCTAAGTTCCTCCCTGGGAACTATACTCAGTATCAAGCTGCCATAGCTTTGAACTGTCTGTGAGCATCTGTGCTTTATCTCGACTGATTTTTGTGTATTTGTTAGCAAGATGTATCCTAAGGTAATTGCTTCTTCACTTTTTTGCCATTCTGGTTAAAAAAAAAAAAAAGTTTTCATAGGAACACTCCTACTTTCAGATAGTGGGAGAAATCTGTATGTTATATGGTGATCTGTGGAGAAAAACATGACAGGGCGAGCTAACTAGGGAGAGAGTGTGTAGTGTTTCTTTATAAGGTAGATGACTAGGGAAGTCTTCAATGAGCAGGTGAAATTAAACAAGACTTAAGAGAGTTATCGTTAGGACAAAGCATGAGGATGAGCTCTGAAACTCGGGGTGTGGGGGTGGTATTCCAGACAATGAGAAAAATAAGTGCAAAGCCTTGAGTCAGGGTAAACCTGGTATGTTTGAGGACTTGCATGACCATTTCTTATGTACAGTACTTTAAATCAATTACTTTTAAGGTAAAAAATTGAACTTAATGACAGACCTCTAAACTAGGTAGCATGGCATTACCTGAAAAGGACTTTCCAATTTAGTCTATCAAATGCCTCAGTTATTCATTTGAATCTGAGATGATTATTTAATTTCTGAGCTTCCAACCAGCAGGTCAGACTTGTCCACATCTGTTGTTGGTATTCTGGGATGCTTGAATCAAAAGTAGTATTTCAGTGACCTATCAACAGAAAATCTGTTTGTCGTCATCTGTCTTAGGATTCCTTTATCATCAATAATGAAGAGATCTCTAAGAGTATAATCTGAATGTTGTAGATATGTCCATAATTCTTTGTGGTCTGTTATGTGAGATCTGAGGGAAGTGAAATCATTATTGTTCCAAATCTTTGTTTTTAGAGAGAATGATCCAAGTCAAATGAGTATTCTGTGAATCAAGAAAACAGGCCATCATTTTCTGATTTATATATCTGTATCACTCACTTCTATCACCAAAAACAAGTTCATTTGGACACAAAATGTGACAACAACTAAGTGATGAAAACAATCTAGGATTTTCCGCAATAATCAGTTCATGTGAGCTCTTCTTTGTCAGTAAGGTTCTGGCTTTGAGATCCTGGCTTTGCTGACCTGCATAGAGTGGTCAAACACCAACAACAGGGATACTTTCCTGGGGTTCAGAAGGACATATTTTGATTTATTGAATAATTAAATGAATTGCCAATTACATAACTTGTAATGGATGCTATAGCTATCCAGTGAGCATACTTTTGCTTGGAAGAATGAATGGCTCATTAATGGAAAGATTCCTTGGTCATAAAATCAGATCAAGGTCGATTAGCTTGTCAAGAGAAATATTTCATCCAGGACAGTTGTCCTTTCTGTGCCCCAAGTGTGTGTCCTATTCATTCGCTCATTCATTCATTCATTTGATGAATATTTTCTGAGTATCTACAATGCACTCTTTCTGGGATAAGACTATGACAATGAAGAAAGTACGTAGAAGTCCCTTCCTTTATGAAGGTCATAGTAGGTTTTGGTTGTTAAATAAATTCTTTCATTTCAGGTTATTAGTTGAATTCTGTAGTGTCTCTCTGACTTGGACAGTGCTGAATAGATAAATATTTTTCTGCTCGATCCCCTCTTTTAGAGTTGTTATGAAGGTAACTGTGTTTTGGCTTGGCTAAGTTTTTTACATCCATGTGTTTATCTTAAGTCTTTAGCTATATTGATACAGATATATGTCCATGCTTATGTGTTCCTACACTTTCTCAATTACCCATTTATTGACTGCTTTTTTTAGGGTGTATTTCTTCTAAAGATGTCAGCTTTCATCTACTACACTGAAAATCCTTTCACACTAAAAACAGGATTATAGTCATTGTAAAAACTTCAAAATGGAGAGTGTATAAGATAAAATAAAGTCTACTTTCCCATTTCCTTATCTTCTCTCACCAGGTTCTCTGGCTAATTTCTCCCGTTAGAGATGGAGCCTTTCTTTCTCTATCCCTCCTCTGAACAGACACCCCTTTTTCTCCAAAATCAAAATCCTACAGTAAATTTTCTTCTTTTTCCCAAACACTTAATTCATTACTTGCCTTTTTTTTTTGGATGATAAGAACATTCCCCATTTTTTAAATACATGTCTATGTCTATGGTCACCTGTTTAACACCTCTTTCTCTTCCATTATAAACATGAAAAGAGAAAGAAATAATTCTCAATACAAAAACTTTATGGTTCTCCAGTAATAATTTTATGGGAAATTGCTTTTTAAATATGTACAGCTTCTTTAGATCAGATTATTTTAACTAATTTTCCACACCTCAAGTTTTATTGTTATTATATGTAATCTGTTAAAGTAGAATTTTAAAATTTCTAGTTACTCGTTATAATTAGCTTTGCATGGACTGTATATAGTCCCAAAATTGCTTCAGTAGATTTCAAAATTGCAAATAGCTGTCCAATATCATGAGCTAAATGAAGCTTATGTAGATTCTCAAATAAAGGTCTTAGAAATGTAAGCAGTGAGAACGATTTGGCCATGGCACAGATGTTCTGATCATTAAAGGAATTGTGTCTTTAATTAAATTTGTTCTCTAGTGCCAGTTCAAAAACTTTGTTTTTCACACAAAAACCCAATTATACAGACAAAAGATGTTCATGCTTCAGTGAATTGAAAGTCAAGAAGAAAAATGTTACAGAATTCAAGCTTTATTAATGCAAGCTTTTAATTCAAATGTTGTTACTGTACTATAATAGAGAAATTTCTGTTATTGACAACTCGAAATACACAGATGACCTCAATAAATGGAAGAGGGAGTTAGAAATCCTTTATTCAAAAATTAGGTGACTTAAAGGGATAGAACACTATTTTTTTTATTAGATGATAAAGACATCTCTAAAAATTCTAAGTTTATTCTGCAACAATAAAATGCTATTCAAACCAAATGGAAATTAAATTGTAAAATGAGGTTTTGAACATATTGACATTTCATATTTTTCCATCTATTTATCGAGATCTTCTTTTGATATAAGGCATGCTATTTTACCATTAGTATTTATATTTTAGGGAGCAGAAATTCTGCTCACTCACATTTGAATCACACTTTCAATTCAAATAGCCTAAGGCTTTTAGAGAGGATCAGATAAATTGAAAAGCAAGTAACATTTGTATGCTTTGATTCAGAATTAATATAATGAAAGGTAAGGTAGAAAGAAAAATTATATTTGTTTACTGTAATGTGAACAAAAAGACTGTTATCAATGATGTCTGTATACAACAGAGCATACACTTAGGTCCAAGAACATATGAATGAAAATGTAAATTTTTAAAATGTTAATCTCAAGTTACTCCTTGAACATTTTACTAAAGAATGTAGAAATTCCAGTTGCTTTGCAGCAATGAAATTTATTTTAAAATATATTATAATTCTATAATGTCACAATCTTGGGCTTTTTTGTTTACATGATTTTCATGTGAGAGGATTTTCCAGGAAAGTAAACACAAAAAGAGAAATGATAGAAATATTTTGCACACAGCAGACTGTTTCGATGTTTTAAATTCTTGACACAAAAATCAGTTAGGTCTCTAAATTCAGTTTTGTTAACTTGATACCTTGCCTTTTTCATTCTTTTGAGGATTTTAGAATGGGATGATCTAGGTTCAAATCACATAAATTCTTTGAGCCAATTTGCTAAGATTTCTTTTTCTCCAATTCATATTCAAATGAGTATGTGTGTGTGTGTGTGTGTGTGTGTGTATCTCCAGTTTCTCTAAAACTGGCTGGAAAAGTCCACAAAGAAATTAAAGTTAGATGAAACTGAGAAAAATCCAAGTGCATCTAACTGAGTTGGTACGTCTCATTATTGGGTCTGTCTCAAGTGATTCAAAGAGAACACCTCAAGGTGTTTCTATTTCTAGGAATGATACAATTACCTGCCTCCACCATCCCAATTATATTATTTGCAGCCCTGCAATGGATATAACATTTATCTTTCTTTAAAATAAATGCTCTATATATTTGAGGATGCATTTAGGGGAAAATCAAAATCATTCTAATCCCCTAGTGCTGGTGATCCTAGTCCTAAAATTCTGTTGACATCAAAATAGGAAATAAGTTTACGAGTAAAGGGCTTGGTATTATTACTGACTCAATTTCTTCAGTACCTTTTTATGAGTTAAAAGTGAGATTTCTAAATTTGTAATCGAGTTGTTTCTCACTGTGGGCGTTTGGCTCGCCTTCCTGACTGGAGAAAGATTTCATCCAGAGGCAAGTGATCAAATGATTCCAAACTTTGTGTGTAAGTGCAGTGGGCGGCTGGCATCCACAGTGGCTGTAATTCGCTTACTCTTGATTGTCCATTCTCCACTTACACCGCACGCATTTTCCCTTTGGATCTTGGAAGTTTTCCATGTTGTTGGGACTCTTTCCTGTCCTAGCGTTGAAGTCCTTAAAAAGAACAAGATCGTCAACTGGCTCGCAGAATTTTAGAAAATATTATTAGCCTTCAAGTGCTTGCTGATGACCTCGGAATGTTTGTAATCTCAAACTCGCTTCCAAGATTAATCTTTTACACAGATTAAATTCCTACCTAGTTTAAACAACAACATTTCATTTAGCTCCTTCCAAACACTTACCAACCTCAATAGGCATAGAATTGTAGAGGACAAGAGGAATCAGCTTGCAAATGGGTCTGCCTTCTCTACCCCACTGTCCTTTGGAGATGATGTCCTCAGTGGGTCTCATTTAAATCATCTTTTCTTTCTTTTTGACTCATGACATCCATGTCAGTCTGTTAAAGCTGGAAAATTTCACAGCTAGTTCTAGTTATGTCTAGATATATGTCTTTCCCAATTTGTTTTTGTTCCTTATATCAAAATAGAGAAAGATACCACATTATGTGAGCAAAATAAGGCTTATCCATGAATGTCCCTATCTGTAGATATTGAAATATAGCATATGAAGGAGCAAGGACAAGTATATATTAGAATAAAGAAGTTCAGGCTGAGGCTGTTTTTTTTTTTTTTTTTTTTTAGGCATTAGCAGTCTGCATAAGCTCTATTGCTTTGCTTGGTACTTAATATGCTGCACTTTAAGCTTGTTTGGTTACTCCTTGTTCTGATGTTTTAAATGTACTGCAGTCTTTTTATCATTGCTGCTACCATTTTGAGAGCTCGCTAGCCATCCATGTGTTTAACTGGGAAAAAAAGATACTTTGGCAAAAACTTCTACAAAGTTCACTTGAATTCAGTCTTCCCTTTTCTTTCCTTCTCTTTGGCAACATAGCTAGATAATGTTTCCTAGTCTCATTTACCATCAAGTGTGGCCATGTGACTGACTTCTAGCTAACAGATTATGAGTAGCAGAGATGTGTGCATTTCCAGATCAAACCTTTTATGAAACTACTGTGCCTTCTCTTCACTCTCTTTCTCCTACACTGGCTAAATGCAAACAATGATGGGGCCCTGGGGGATGACAAAACTAAATGGAAGGAGCCTGGATCCCTGAACCACTTAGTGAAAAGAATCCAGGGTTGGCCAGGAACACCTCTTTGGGTTGTTAATGTAAGCAAAAGTTAAACTTCCATCATGACTGAGTCATATATTTTGGAGACTATTTGTCACAGCAGTTAGCTTCCTCCAATAGAGATCAACTTGGACAATTTTATTAATTAGATATTCTCATTAATTGGATACTGAAATACGACTAAAGCCACTAAAGTCGTGAATGTAATATGAGTACAGCTGCAACCATTAAAAAAAAGCCATAGATAGATTTCTGAATTGGTTTAAATGCTAAAAAAATAAACTCCTAGTGCCAGATAGAGTTACTATTTTTTTTTTTTTTTTGTAATTTGGTAAAAGTCTGAGCTCTCCCCAGGCCCTACTTTCTAATCTAATCCTGAGTATTGGACTGTAAGACTATAACTGTCCCTGCAGGTCTATTCTTGACGTGGTCCATCTGTCCCTGAAACTCTGTTTTTGATTTTCTGGAACGTCTGTGACTGTGGAAGGCACTTTTCTTCTGCTACAGAGAGGATTTTGTAGGTTTCAGTTCATCTTGTATGATGCTTCCTTTGCTGCTCTTTAGTATTCCTTTGCCCTTGGTCTCATAAATGTCCCGTGCACAGTTAACTTTGAGTGATTTATATTTGCTAAATATATTTAATGACCCATTCTCAGAATGATTCCCATTTTGGCCTAGTTTGCATTTTTACTCAGGGCTCTCATTGAGTGATCTAGGACATGGTTTCTGCAGGCCATGTGACTGACTATATCATGTGGTATAATTGATATCTGTTCACTTTATTTATATAAACCTTTCAAGTCTGTGTCAGATAGCTCCTTACTACTTTAAAGCTAGGGCCCTCAGTTCCTATCTGAGTAGTGCAAAATACTTCCAGATCTTCTGCAAAATGGACAGAATTGACATAACTGAGCTCAGTTAATGAGAGACTTTTCAGTTACTTGTCCATCTACTCCTCTAGTTTCTGTTCAATGTTGGATTGTGTTGCAAGTATCAGAGAAGAGTGGCCAGAAACAGAAAGAAGCCTAAGACTGAAATTTAGGCAATTTGGGTTCAATTCAAGCACATTACCTACTAATTAAGTATATCCCTGATATTTTATCTCTGGTAAAAATTAGGAATAAAAATAATGCTTACTGAAAGTTAAGTAAGACCTCGCGTTGCTTTAAGCACTAAATAGAATCATGAACGTGGAAGCACTTAGGAAATATTATACAAATACATCATTTTTATAATTCATATAGATACAATGTTTCTAAAATTCCTTGAAGATATCCTTGGAGTATATATTTTTAAACACATGTTAATGACATATAAGCAATTCAGAAAATGTAAAGGGAAGTTTGGTCTCTCATCTTGTCTGTGTTGGATTCTTTCTCTTTATGTAATCAAATCATTGCCCTGGCTCTTCTTTTTCACATATATTCTGAAAAAACAGAGACATAAAATAAAGGACAATGAGTAGATGCAGAACATGGAACATCTTGATGTAATCCTGGGGGCCCTGTGAATTTCAGCAGTAGGGAAGCAGTCCCTGAGCTCTTCTGGCCTCAGACACATCTGTTCACCAGCTTCATAGCCTCTTGGTGTACAGAACATTATTTTGGAGGGATAACTTGGTAGTTGAGCAGCAAGACCTCCTATCTTGGGATATGAACTGAGACATTGTGGGAGATGATGACCACAACCAAGAAAACAGGCAGATGCTATTAACTCAATCCAGCAGGAGCCATGAATAAATTACATACCATGAAAGCTTTTTGTGACTGAACTTTCCGAAGACCTTTCTTCACTTTATGCTCCATTTCTTTTAGCTCCTTTTTCTTTTACTTTGCCCCTGCCTTAGCAATGTTGAGGGGTTTTGCCTATGATGCATTTGATTAAAAAACGGTAAAACATGGGCTCTTTTAATGTGGTAAAAATGAGATACTCTATTTTCCATAAATAGCAATTGAATTCTTACACCATACTTTGTTGTAAGATGTCACATAAGTTTTTTAACGTTGTACACAAATTACCTAACCTCAGCCCATGGCATATTCCTGACACATGGAAAGCATTTAATATGGAATTGTGAATAAATGGATGATATAATACACTGTATTAGTTCATAATTATTGCTTGTATTTTTTTCTACACACACCCAAAAGTGGTAAAGGATATTGTCATATTTTCTAAATTTTTCTCCAGATAAAAGATCTATGCTTCCATATCTACAATCTTTTATAAAGATACCCACTGAAAATTATGTCCCTTCCCTGAAGGATGGAATAGATTTTTCTTATAACAGTTTTAGTTTATCTCCAAGAATTTGTTAAAAATGGACCTGCTTATTTGAGGCAGATAAATATTTGCCTACAACCTTAATTGTAAGTAAAATGAAGGAGATTCATTAAGAAAATTAAAAGGGTAGCTATTTCAGTGCTAACAGCTTTCTGTCTGCAGAATAGACTTTTAAAGAAAGTATGTCATTCAGAAGAAGATTCTTTTATTACATGATTTTTTGGGGGAAACAATTCCTATAGATTGTTTCATTTTCTAAACTTCATCACAGAGGTGGTACCTTGGATTTCCTGTGGAAGATTTCTCTAATACCATATCTTAGCTCAGACTATTCAAATGAAATACTTTATTGAGTGACATAAAACATCAGAAGTTTATTTCTCACAATTCTGGAGGCTGGGAAGTCCTAGATCAAGGTGCCAGCTGATTTGGTTCCTGGTGAAGGCCTGTTACCTGGTTTGCAGATAACTACCCTCTTGCTATATCTTTTCATGGTGCATGTAGGGGGTGGGGGGAGGCGATAACAGGTGTCTCTTTCTATAAGGGCACTAATCCTATCATGGGGGCTCCACCCTCATAACCTCATCTAAACCTCATTATCTTCCATAGTCCCTATCTCCTAATACCATTACTAGGGCTTCAGCATATGGATTTAGGAGGATAAACATTGAGCTCACAGCATACCACCACGGAACCTGTGGTGTCACTTTAATGAAGGAGAAAATGCTACATCATGGTTAATAAGTGCTCAGATGTAACAAAGTGAGTTTCTGAATAGCTTCTAAGAATTGTTCATTGAGAAACTCAATCACCTAGTGATTTACAATAAAGCATCAAGTGCCATGTAAAAACGTGTGAAATTTTACAATGTAAAGTCAACACAAAATGATATTAGTGATGGTCCTTGAATTAAAGTAGAAAAATTAATAACATCGCTCTGCTTACTGTATTTACTTTTATTACTTTCTATTTGCGGCTAATGATGTGGTTTTCTACTTAGGGTATTAATTTAACAATTACTTTTTGAAAGCTAAACTTTGTCATTTGGTTTAAAACCTATTAAATAAGTTCTTAGGACAAAATCCTAAAGTTAGTGTTATTAGAAAATAAATTTGAAGAATACTGCTCTCATAATTTTAAGTGTTCTTTCTATAAACACCCATACCAATTTCTTTTGTGACCTTTTGCAACACTCAGCAGTTCTTATGACATATTTATGCAGGATTTCATTTGTTACACTTAGCTAATTTCTTTCAGTTTTCCATCATGGTTACCACTACCTCCTATTACTCACACTGAACCATGTTACTTACTATAGGAATTATGGGAAAATACGTAAAACCAACTCTGTAACCTGACTGGGTAGGTAAAACATATCTGCAAGAGAGAGTAATTACCCTTGACCCAGTTGTGGAATACTAGGAAGATAATAATAGTATCCACATATAAGAAGTATATTCAGTTGTCTTTAGCAGTTGTCCTAAAACTTCTGAAGGGATAATCATCAAACGCCTATAGTATTTTAAATATGTTTCCTTTGGTCTGAAATTCTAACCTTATTTATAAAAAGCAGATCATTTTATGAGTTAAAGTCTTGTCTTAACAGTAGTTATAACAATGGTTCATATCACTTTCTCTAAGAGAAAAGAGAATGAATGTTGAAAGAGGAAGTGAAGGAGAAAGGCATGCGTTTTGTTTTGTTTTGGGGGGGAACCATTTCTTCCAAATTGTTTCTTTCCCTGGAGGTAGTCTCAAATTTCTCAAAAGATAGTGGAGGAAATTTTAATTTTACTTAAAAGAACATCACATACATTCCTTGAGAGAGAGAGTTTCACCAGATAAACTACAGGATGTCAAATCATTTTCAATACACAAGTTGATAATGAAATGTTTTTAACATTGTATACTAGCAGAAAATAATCTTTAGCTGTAGATTTCCATAATAATACAGTTCGTTTTCATTGAACTAGATATCAATTCTTTTTTTTTTTTTTTGTCTTTATAGAGCCGCACCCATGGCATAATGGACCCAGGCCATGGGTCCAATTGGAGCTGTAGCCGCCAACCTACACTACAGCCACAGCAACGCAGGAACCAAGCTGTGTCTGAGACCTACCCTCCTCATGGCAATGCTGGATCCTTAACCCACTGAGCGAGGCCAGCGATCAAACCTGCGTCCTCATGGATGCTGGTTGGGTTCGTTAACCACTGAGCCATGAAAGGAACTCCTACATATCAATTCTTGATGTCATTCTACTGGCTTATAAAAAGGAGATTTTATATTCTGGGGTAAATATTGCTGAATATTTTTCTTATGCCTCATTTTCAAATAGCTATTTTTTTTTAAATGTATGGGCATTGGGAAAAATACATTAGGAGTTCCATGGTGGCTCAGCAGCTTAAGGATCTAGCACTGTCACTGCTGTGGCACGGGTTTGATCTCAGATCCAGGAACTTCTGCAGCTGCAGCCTAAAAAAAATCTAAACTCCCAGCTAACAAACAAGCCCCCCCCCCCAAAAAAAATAAAAAAAAAATAGCTTAGCCTAATAATATTATTGTTTATATTACCCAACCATAACAAATAGTTCTACTTTGGCATGACCCCAAAGCCCACATTTAACTTGATACACTAGCAAAGGTCAGAAACCAAAGAAAAGAGGCATCCTCCTATTACAGAGTAAATGAAAATTGAAACCTTTCAAAATATCAGTCACTAAAGAAAATGAGCTCTGATTGCCTTTGGAATACACACACAGATGTACACATGTGCACACACATTTATGCAGACATAGTACCTAATTTATCACTTTCCCAAGAAGAAATTCAAGTGAGAAAATAAGACTAGCTCGATGCAAAGAAAATAAAATAGCTCAACTCTGTCACTTGTACTCCATTTCAGAGCAGTCTGTTCTTTGGTGATGGGTTTTGATACTACCCTGATAGCTTGTTTTTGTTTCCTTTTTTTTTTTTTTTGGTTGTGGAAGGGTGCAGAATATGGATGTTCCATCAGGATCTTGCTGGCACCCTGCCCGGGGCACAGTTCCCTTGAGAGCTTTTCAAAGAGAGGTCAGATGATTAATCTGACTTTGCTTCACTGGGAACACTCATCAGCAAGGTGGGACCAGCACACTTTTGTTTTACTCTCTTGTCATCGTTGTGATTCACATCAGGAGGAATGTGAGTGATTTCTTCCTGCAAGAGGCAGCAGGGCAGCCATTCCTGTCTCAGAGATGCATCTATGTAAAAAAGACAGGAATCTGAAATTTTTCCTTTTTTTGATGAAAAATAATCTGATTTGCTACTGGGCTGTACACTTTTGTGGGTGACTAAAGATAGTGGGGATATGATTAGCTTAGTCCTTAAAATAGTGTCCTATATGCTTAGCAATGGAATCTATAACCGTGATTATGAAATGTTAGGATCTTTTGAGGGCCTGAAAGTTTTTGCTGAAAATAACAATGTGTAGAGTGTCCAGTATGTGTTTGGTCGGTGTTTTATCTTGAATAATGATCATTAGACACAGCAGACTATTCTGTCCCTATTCTCCTTATAATACATAACACCGATAATGAAAAGATATGCATACAGACACTCAGAGGAGAGGAGACAGGTGTGCACCCCCTGATGTACACCAAAGCCTCCTATCCACCCATGCAGGTGTGCTTCACACTCAGTGTCTTTCCCTGAATATGGCCCTGCTATTTCCTCCCCTCACTTGTACTGAGTCCTGGTCCTCTACTGCTGTGTCTCCTGCCTCTCTCACTTGTTCCCTTGAGAACATTAAACTCACTAGCATGTACTGTAGGCATCTCTCTTTCAGCATTCCTGAGCTGGTCTCTCAATGTCTGATTAAGTATTTATTTATTTATTTTGTATTTTTGTCTTTTCTAGGACTGCACCCGTGGCATATGGAGGTTCCCAGGCTAGGGCTCTAATTGGAGCTGTAGCCTCCAGCCTACGCCAGAGCCACAGCAACGCGGGATCTGAGCCGCATCTGGGACCTACACCACAGCCCACGGCAATGCCAATCTCCAACCCACGGAGTGGAGTGAGGCCGGAGATCAAACCTGCAACCCCATGGTGTCCAGTCGGATTCGTTAACCACTGAACCAGGAGGGGAACTCCCCTAATTCAGTATTTTTGAGGCAATTCATGTCATTATCTGACCCCTGACTTGTGGGGGAGGATTATTCCCCAGTTCCTTCTCATACCCAGATACCTCTCTGCTTGATCACATTGTGTTATTTTCTGTGAAGAAGGTCATGCCAATTTGGTTAATTCAAGTTCGTTGTAATTAACTGGGTAACATTGGGATGGCTGCTGTGCCCAAGTGGGAGATGACATCCTCTGTTGGCTCCCTCCTGCTTCATGTGAACTAAAGCGGTTGAGTGGGTCAAGGAAATCAGAAGTCTTTTTCTTCCTCCTCCTTTGCAAGTAAATAAGCAATTAGGTCGGACCAGGGTGATGGGTAGTGATGAAGATGTCATGACGACCAATGTTTATTGAATGCTTACTATTTGTCATCCATTATTTGAAGCCCTTTAACACATTCATTACAACTCTGTGAAGTGGATGGGATTATTATTCCCATAGAGAAAAACAGGAAGCCCAGAGAAGTCAAGTGCCTTGTCCCAGAAGTTGGCATTGCTGAGACTGGCCCTAGCCACTTTGCTTCTTTATTTTTGATTTCTTTCCTATTATTCAACTGTTAGAAATGTCCCAAGCTCTGAATTTAGGAGAAGGGGATATAAAAATGCTGGAGAGTATAGAAGTCTTGATTGAGATTCCAAGGTTTGAACACGGGTTTTAACAGATGCTACAATAAGGGTATTGGGGGGGGGGGTATTAGATTCTCATTTTTGCTGCTGTTCTTTAAGCGCAGTTCTTTGAGAAAGCTTGTTAGTAGAATTTGGGGGTGCAGTGGTTTAATTGCTGAGAGCAATAATTAGCCATTTCTTCCTTTAGTGTTATTTCTACCTTAAAAAAAATTTTTTTTTGTCTTTTTTTTTTGTCTTTTTGCTATTTCTTGGGCCGCTCCCGCGGCATATGGAGCTTCCCAGGCTAGGGGTTGAATCGGAGCTGTAGCCACCGTCCTACGCCAGAGCCACAGCAACGCAGGATCCGAGCCGCGTCTGCAACCTACACCACAGCTCACGGCAATGCCGGATCGTTAACCCACTGAGCAAGGGCAGGGACTGAACCCTCAACCTCATGGTTCCTAGTGGGATTCGTTAACCACTGCGCCACGACGGGAACTCCCTATTTCTACCTTAAAAAATATTAATTGCAACTTTTAGCATACAACTGATTTTTTTTTTTTTGGCTTTTTCAGGCAGCATACAACTAGTTTAAATTGACCTTTTAATGGTTCTATTTATTAAAAGCAACACAGGCAATGTTTACGTTCTTTTCTACAACCTTCAAGTGTTTGAAAAATCGGTGTGGTAGAGTGACCATAGCAGAGTTGACTACTTGATCTGTACTCTCCCAGTTCATTAACCCTGCAGAAGAGTAAAGTAGACAGAAAAGTCAACATGTTAAAGTCCATGTCCCATTCAACCTAAGCTATGCTCCTTTCAGTGCATAATGATATGGGGATTATGAGGATGCTGCAAGAAAACTATTTTCATGGAGGAATTTTTCAGAAGATAATTTTACCTTAAAAAATTAAATATGCTTGGCTGCATGACACATATTTAGAGTTCAGTATTGAGTCTGTTCATATGATGATGTTTATCAGATGTGTTCTTTGGTCAGCCACTGGGATCTTACTTATATAATCTGGGGAGCAGGGAGAAGAGTTGGAGGTAAGAGAGAAAAGGGAGAAATCAACTAGGATGCAGAGATATTTTGATGGAGATATTTTGCCTTAAGAACCTTAAGATTTAGGGGCTCAAATCAGTGTTTCCTTGGTGGTGTTAAAGGAAACATGCATTTTCTTTTCCTGTTGAATAGACCACCTGAGTTTGAAACCCTATCATTGGATAGAGTTAAACATTAGTTTGTTATTGGCAGTGTTCCAGCGTGTGTAACTACAGTGCTGTCCAGCAGCATAGTAGTACTGCAAGTACTTGGATAAAAAGAAGCTCTTCTTAAGTAGATATAAAGTGTCTTCATGTAGTTTTGGAGATAAGTGGGGCCACAGTAACAGTACTTAGAAGGGCCAGAATAGAAGAAATACTTCTTGAATGCTCTGTGGTTGCTAATTGACATGGTCATGGTATCCAAGAAATACCCTGCAGGATGACTGGTGTGATTTTTGGCAGGGAATGTCTTCTTAAAACAGGAAATCTTTCAACAGAAGGTGAGCAGTGAAGGAGCAGATCCAGAAAATGTTTTTCTAGATTTGACACTTTTTCAAAACCTGGTCTTTTTTGACCATAACAAAGCATTGAAGGTATCTGGAAATCATGTCTAAAATCTCATTGAATTATTCAGGTCAACATGTTCTAATTATAAAACAGAAATATTAATAGCAGGTATTGCATATTTAAGGAATCATTTATTAGCACATTATGTATATAGTATTGTGCTCAGGAGGTGCCTTGGGCAAATGAAAGACCCAAAGCTTTTAGGGGGAAAATGGCATGTAAATATGAAAGTTTTACATAACATGCAACAATTTATTATTTAGAAAAATAAATATTTAGAACATATATTCCTAGGAGGAAGAAGGTAAAAGTGGTTTGGGATATGTTATAAGATGTGGCATTAGGAACAGAGTACTTGATGAACTTAAAAGTAGGGTTTAGATCAGAAGAGAAAAGTCAATAGCTCAGGTGAATCTAACCCCTCCAGAGACAATTTTTTTTTCTTCAACACTCTGTGCCCAGAACCCAGAACAATGCCTGGCACATAACAGATATGCAATAAATGTTTGTTAAATGAAGGAACGTTGAATTGTTAAAACAATTTAAAACTATTGTATTTCTTTTTGTGATGACATTTGAGATGATCTAATTAAAGAGAAGTTTTCTCCTTGGATTTAGACTTGGCAGTGAATATGGCTTAGTTTTGACCAATTTCTTGTCTCATATCAATTAAACCTTTCATGGGCTTTTACTTGAAATGCAGTCATTAATGAGCAGCTGCCCAGGGCAATGATAATGATGATCGTAATACATTGCCCTTACACCATCTCCCTTATCCATGGAAACCTCAGTGCTTTACCAGCAGTAATTATCATAGCTCTTATGGGAGGTACAAAAGTATAATTAACACCATTTACAGATGAAATTGGAAAGAGACATTAAGCAACCAGCTTAGAGAAATGTAGTAAGTCAGCCGTCTTTTATTTTTGAAAATGTCAGCCTTCAAATCTTATTAAGGCTTGAGAACAATGAATGACCAATATCTGTTAACTGTTCAAACCATGCATTTGTTTATCGTGTTTTTAGAGCTATTTATAAAATTACAGAAAGGAAGACAAATTTTGAAATTCATCAGTCAACGCACTACTTGAGACCTAGTTTGAATTCTTGTACAAATTGGTGGATGCTAATAGGTTAAGGAAAGTGTACATCTCTTGATATAAATTTAGAAGTGCAATGATTGTATAAATTTAGAAGTGTAATGATTATTCAATTATCAGGTCAAAATAATCATATTATCACATGGTTGGTCCCCTGTTCTCAAATCTCATCTGCTTTTTCTCCACACTTATAAAATAAAAAACGGCCACACCCCCGGAGCTAAGATCAATATTGATTCTGTCAAGTAGATCTAAAGAACAATTGAGTTACATTGATTTACTTTAAGATAAGCTTATTTTGTGTTTGATTTGATCTTTTCTACTCACAGTGATAAACTCTTCATTGAGGTATGTGTGTACATTGTGTGTATGTTTCAGGGAACACCAAGCATTTCTTTCCCTCTTCTTTTGTAATAGTATATTTGCATTGGGATATTTCTGACACAAAAATAATAGTTTGTAACCTATAGTTTTTATTCAGATTTGGCTGGTTGTCTCAATATAGTCTTTATAGGAAAAAAAAGAAAAATCAATCTCCCAAAACCAACAAAACAAAACCCCAAATCCTGGATCATACATTGCTTCCAGTAGTTGTATCTCTTTAGTCTCCTTTAATCTCATACAATTCGTTAGTTTTTCCTTTTTTACCCCAATATTGGAATTTTTGAAGGCACAGGCCAGTTATTTTGTACTACGACATGTGGTACTGATTTGTCTCAATGCTGATGGGAACTTTGATCACTTGGTTAAGGTGGCATCTGCGAGTTTCTTTACAATAAGTTCTGCCCATTTCTTTTTCGTAATCAATATATATGTCATGGGAGGTATTTTGACTAACATTCTTCAACTCATACTTCGTTTAACCCACTTTTGCATTCCCAGGTCTTTATAAATTATGTCCCTTCTCTGCTTCACTGAATTCTTCTACAAGGGGAACGTAGAAATCAGAATACTTTCTATCACTCTATAGCAAGGAGGTAATTCACTTGGGATCATTGTTGTAACAATTTGGTAACATTTCTTAGGCTTTGTGAATTCCTTGATAATTTATTATTTTTATTATCTTTTATTTCTTTATGATGAATAGCAATAATATTAGTAACAAATGTGGCCCTCTGTAGAGGAGATTTAAAAAAAAAAAAGGAAATCTAAAAGAAAAGGCCTCCTATTCTAAAGTCTGCTACTGCTGTCAGGAGGAAAGAACAAATTATGTCACTAATGCCTGAGAAAAGGCAGAAAAAGGCATCATAGAAAGGTATTCTGGTCTGAGGAAATGTCTTAGGGTTTACCCATAAGTGGTCCACAAGTGCTTCTAGACACTGAACACTAAGATGATTTAAAATCCAAAAGATTCTGGCTTCTTCATTCATGTTTATGTTTCAGCTACAACATTATCATAGACCCTAGATTCTGTATACTTGCCTTTTGGGGAGTTTTATATGCACTTTTCATATTAGTTCTCCCAGCATCAGTGGGAAAGATAAGTGATGTTTTTATTTTCAAAGGGTTGTTATTGCAAAAGTAAATATTTCTGGATAATACTTTTCAGTCTGTAAGCTCCAGGATGACAAGTGCCTACATTGTTTGCTACTGTATTCCAGGCATAGAGCTAGTTACATGGTATAGGTAGTCAGTAAATACATGGTCACTCACTAAGAGGCTGCAGATGATACCATTTTGCCTTTGTTTTATTCTTCCCTCAGGTAAGGTTTTAACTTTGTGATAAAAAACATTCAAGAACTTAAATAACCTGACATACTTATTTCTACAAACTGTTGAAAGGATGAGTTTAAGAAGATTATAAACCAAGTTAAACAAGATCTGTTGATTCTAAACTCTGGACTCCAACTGCATATTGAAGAAATGATAAGGATAACTGGAGTATATTAGAGTAAGCTGCAAATTAGCAGAACTTAAAGGCTGGTTTCTTGCCCTTATCACGATGTTCCCTTTCTACAAGGGCATAGAAGAAAAACAGGCCAGATACCAGACCAAATGAGCGATAGTCATGTCTGTTTTCTTTCCTACTTTTAATGGAGTCTTTGACAAACTTCATAGAGAGCAAGTTTATCTAGATTTATACTTTTAATCAAATGCAAATTATACTCTTAACTGTTAAGAAAGTGGCCATATTATCAATATTAATAACATCCAGCCTGGAGAAAAATAGGAAGAATCTTCATGATTGACTTTTCCTTGGCTGACCAGGGTCTAGAAACAGTCCCTGAGGGTTACATTAGCTCTCTCTGTACTCACATCCAGGATTTGATCTCAATGGCCCCATTTAGGAGACCTCAATCACAGATTTGTAAACCTATTGTCGCATTTTAATCCTTCTCGAATTCTAATTAAGTTATGGTCTTAAAGCAAAGTAGTTATGTTTACTGACAGGCCTATGATTAAGGCAAGCCACAAAGCAATTATCTGAAGAGAGACAAAGATTTGGCTAATATCATTGACATACTGGTCCTAGGCAGAATTAACATTATCTTTGAAATGGAGACTCTTTTGCATAGCTCATTGACATGGTTGTCATAGAAACTGCTTGTCTTGTCATTACTGCAGTCTTTAGACATCTGTTCTAGGTTCAAACACTCATTGACATGTGCATTCATTTGGTCAGATAAGATGTTCTATCTCAGGCACCTTTATCATCCATGAGTACATTCATTCCCTTTAAATAATGAAACACCAGTTATAAACTAGTAACCACAGGTGTGTTAGCATGTAGAATATTTGGTTGATAATGTCTAATAGCAGAACTGAGACTTATTTGTGGCTAGTGTTACAGAGATTTTTATAGTCAACTATGAATTATTTATAGTAATGGATTAAAGCCCTGGGCTTCAAGAAGTCTGAATAGTTTGTGGCTTTTTTTTTTTTTTTTAATCTTAATCCTTAAAATTCTGAGTTTTTACAGCTATGTGCAAATACAGCCCCAAAGTATTGGAAAATGTTGGAAAAATTCACCACATTTCAAACAAATAATGAAATTATACTAGGAAGTTCTAGTCATGGAGAACTAGTTGAAATATTTAATTTCTCCCTTACTTATTTGCTTAAATTTCCTAAGTGCCGTAGCCACTGCTAGGAAGATGGCATTAGCCTTCACATTGACATACTGAGCAGAATAATTTTTAATTTTGGGTGGAGTTCCCATCGTGGCCCAGTGGTTAACGAATCCGACTAGGAACCATGAGGTTGCGGGTTCGGTCCCTGCCCTTGCTCAGTGGGTTAACGATCCGGCGTTGCCGTGAGCTCTGGTGTAGGTTGCAGACGTGGCTCGGATCCCGCGTTGCTGTGGCTCTGGCGTAGGCCGGTGGCTACAGCTCTGATTAGACCCCTAGCCTGGGAACCTCCATATGCCGTGGGAGCGGCCCAAGAAATAGCAAAAAAAAAAAATAATAATAATTTTTAATTTTGAGTGATTAATCATTTTATGAAATTTAACATTCCTGTCCTCCAAACACTGCATGTTAGTAGTAACTCTCTGCCTCAGTCATAGTAGCTACCAATTTTGGATCCAAAGGTCCACTAGGTAGACCATGAGATAGAGCTGGGGAGGATAGTATTACTTATGGTTGGAAACCACTGTAAAAGTTTTGGCAGAGAGGTATCTTCTATGATTTTCTCAGCACATGATTTTCATCTTGTTACATTTAAATTTATCAGGTGTGTATCTCATTAATTGCAGCCTGGAAGGTAACAATTGTTTTTAGCTGTCAAGACTTCTATAATAATCTCGGGAAGAAAACAAAAAGCAAAGTTAAAAAAATTTGGTACTCTAAGAAGAAACTAATAAAGGGAAAAAAAATCACTAGATTGCTAAACACTGAATAAGGAGTATAGAGGAGTTAAAGATTTGCCTTTCTCTCTGCTGAAGGGTGCACTAATATTGGAGTGGATTATTTATTTGAAAGAAATATAAGATAAATAGCTGGCAGGACTGAGAGTCTGTGTTATATAAAAGGAATTTGCAGAAACTGTAGAAAAGATAAGCTAAATAAGCCTGGAGGAAATATCTTATGAATTTTATACCAAAGAAACTTGGACAAGTAGGTCTTTTGGAAAAGATGCCTATTGAAGGAGTGCCTATTATATTTCCTATAGCTTAAATTCATGCAATAACAGAAATACACTCTTTGAGTGTAGTGAATAGCAGAAAAGTGTTTTTCCTTTATCATCCAAACACTCTGGCATATTTCATTGATTAACATTATCCTGCTGTTTAATGTACAATAAAGAATTGCCACTAAATACTATGACTACTATAAAATATTTGTTGCTGCAATTATTATCTTGGTACACAATAAATAATAATTAAAATAAACCCAGAGAAGGCTAGAAATATAATAGACCTTAGAGACTGTCTAACATCACTTTGTCCATATAGAAGAAGAAAATAATGCTGAAGATATTATTTAAAACAGTCCCTTAGCTGCTTATATTCAGAAACTGGCTGAAAATTTAAAAGGTATATTTTGGAATTAAAATATGATTTGGAGCCATCATATTTCTGTGTAATTAAAATGTAACTGTTTCTTAGGTTGTGCTCAGAAATGATGCTGGAATAGACAGTTTTGGGATTCAGAGGCCAGGGCTTGGTACATGTCAGTTTAGGAGACTATATCAAGTTGGGGACACTATAGCAAGAATTTTCCTTAACCAGTGAGCATCAATTAATAATGGCAAGAGAGAAGAAAATAGAAAGATTACTAGGGTAGGAGAAGAAGTTCTGTGCTGTTAGATTACAACACTTCCACAGTATCAGTCTGTATTACCGTGTTTTTTCATTGACGTGTTCATTTCTTGGGGATAGCCATAGAAATGAAGAATTCTTTGATTTTGGGCCAAATTTGGTGGAAAAAAACTGGTGCAGAAACATAAGCTAGAAGGATAGAATGTTTTGAAAGGAGTGAGATTTTTGTAATTTAAAATTTCAGATGTAGAAAAGTTGTTGAGTGGCAGTAGCCCAGGATGTGAACAACAGCATGGACAGGGAGAATGCAATATATATGAAATAACCGAAATTATGGAAAACCAGAAAATACAAAGGCTCAGCATTTAGACAACTTTGTTACCTGGCCACTAGTTTCCTAAGAATAAGGGTTAATGTTGGAATAAAAAAAAGGAAGATGGCCAGCCATGAGCCAAGGTCACTGATGAGTAAATGAGGCTGTTTAGGAAGCTACATAGATGCAGAGGAAGAATGGTGATGATGAAGCAGCAATGGTCCAAAATGGGGACCATGAAGTAGAATACTATCCTGCAGCCCCCCTGCTTCTAGACTCTGAACAATGTAGAGTATGGGAGACTGAGAGGGCAGCACTTAACAGGGTTTTATAAGGGAAGTGGTGTTTTGTCTGCTAGCAATTTGTCAGGAAAAACAGAAGCCTTTAGGTACTTCAAGGAAAGGATTTACTACAGAGAATTAGAGGTTTGCAGAAATAGGGAAGTGGCCGTGTTCATTCAGGAAATTATTACAGGAAAAAAAAATTTGAAACCACTGCTAATAATGATAGCTGCCTGCTGACCGGAAGTGGGAGATTAACAGGAGGACTTGCCAGCACCACCATATATATCTCATATCCACTTATTACTGCTCTTCTTCTAGCTTCCAAGTCTTACACAAATGACTCTTGTTAGTGGACTCTAAACCAACCCCCTGCTAGCCAATGAGTCTGGAAATAATTTTCCCAGCCTCTATCCCTTATGATACATGATAATGCTCTGCTTAGCAGCTGGGACTAGTAGTACTGAGTATGAAGCGATAACATCAAGAACTATGGTCAAATGAGATGAATCAAGACAAGGAGGTAGGAGTTCCCATTGTGGCTCAATTGTAACAAACCTGACTATTTATCCATGAAGACACCAGTTAGATCCCAAGCCCCACTCAGTGGATTAAGGATCTGAGAGTTGCCATGAGCTTCAGTATAGGTTGCAGATGCAGCTGGGATCCATGTTGCTCTGGCTGTGGATAGGCCAGCAGCTGCAGCTTTGATTCAACCTCTAGCCTGGGAACTTCCATGTGCTGGGGATACAGCCCTAAAAAGGCAAAAAAAAAAAAGGACATGGAGGTGGATTTTGCTGTCCCCATTGTGGCTCAGTGGGCTAAGAACCCATCGCTGTCTCTTTGAGGATGCAGGTTTGATCCCTGGCCTGGCTCAGTAGGTTAAGTATCCAGCACTGTAGCAAGCTGCAGCATAGGTTACAGCTGCAGCTCTGATTTGACTCCTGGCCCAGGAACTTCCATATGTGGCAGGTGTGGTTATAAAAAGGGAAAAAATAAAGGACAAGGCGGTAGAAAGGACATTCAGAATAGTTTAAATAGAGATATTTGTTATTGTGAGACAAAGACTAAAAAGATCAGAGGAAAAGTTGAGCAAGAGAGAACAGTGGGAAATTGCAAGACCAAGGAAGCACAGAGCTGAGCTGTGTTTCCGTGAAACTTCATGGCACCAGAAAAAGACTAGAGGGAATCATTTTGGGAGTGTTAATTGAATACCACAATGAAGTGAGGCATGGTAGGACTAATTTCAAGTTTCCTTAAAAAAGAAAAGATTTCATTTTTTTTCTAATGAAAAGAGAAACTCAGGTTTTTTGGATGAAATTGGTAACTTGGATTATTATATATCTATAGAAGTTCTAACCTTACAGGCAGACAGTGAAATAGTGACTTTCTAGGATCCTAATTATGTGTTTGAAACAGTGGCATCCTCTGATAAGTGGCAACTTAGTTCTAATGGAAATAGAAGTCAATTTTAAAGGCCTTTTTTTTAATTTCAAAATTCTGCAAAACATTAGTACAACATGTGCATATCAAGAGGAGACTGCATATCAAAGAGGAGAGACTACAGCTTGGTATATGAATTAGATCGTATTATTGTTCCAGTTATTTATGAGTCCTTTGAAAGCATTGTTATTCCTCCTCCGCTGACCTGGTTTTGGTGGGGGGGAAAAAAAAAGAAGAATGGACGTGTGCTATTTATGAATGAAAGTTTAAGATACATCATGTGTTTCTCTTTTTCCTCTGTCACCAGCCAACATGTCCTAGATAGGGCTCCTCTCTGAGCCTGAGTCCCTGGATGAGGACACAGTTGCAACTGCCCAGTAATGAACTGACATGAGAAGAAAATCTGCTTCCATTTTTTGTAACTATAGGGAATTTGAACTGGTCAAGAACTGTCTGATACTGATATTTGAACAGTATATATTTCTGTATACTGTAGCTATATATTTCCAAATATATGTAGCTATGGGAATATTTTTTAATCTCAGAATATAGTGGTATAAGTTTCACTGAAAATATGGGGGCAATACTGGTTTAAGATACTAATTTGTTTTCTCCTAAAATAAGTATTTTTAAGAAAAGAATTTGGTTCTTAGAATGGTTCACCTTTTAAGATGCAGAAAATGAATTTATCTTAACATTCCTAAACGACTCTGGAGGAGTTTAAGAAGGTACCTGCTCTTGCAACACAGTGAAGTTTAAAATGTTTCTCTAATTGTTTTGTACCTTTGTGCTTGTTACATATATGATACTAAAGTGGTTATTTTGTGGGTTTCCTTGTTGGTTTTTGTGTGAAGAAACAGTAGTCAGGGAAAATAGAAGATCAAATTTCTCATTTTAGGCAGTCTCAAATTGAGTCACTGATGAAGATTTTCCCAAGGCTCAGATATAACTCTGGCTGAAAGAGGTAAACAAATGTAAATAAGTAGAATGTGCTGATAAATGTTCAACAACAGGGTCTTGAGAGAAAGAAAAAAAGCCCCAAATCCCTGATTTGTCAATTTTCAATGCATAAGTACTCCTGACATAGCCAGCTTCAAGCAGTTGTCATAAAGTTGCTGACCATGAAGTTGGGAAGAGATGTACACACTTGCTGGCTCTCCTGATTGTGCAAACCAGCTTCTATATTGAGCTGATGGGTAGCTTGAGCCTTGTGAAGTCTGGAGTGCATTGTGTTATTACTGAGCTGTTTCCATAGATGAAGCCTCTCTCACCCTTAAGTGTTAATTGTTAGAACATCTCATTTTTCATACTCCATTTGCCAATAGACGAAGCCTCTCTCACCCTTAAGTGTTAATTGTTAGGACATCTCATTTTTCAACTCCATTTGCCAAATCCAAATGAGAAATTGTCCTGTTTGTCCTTTAAACTATTAAGTTTGGCTTGGAGGCCAGAATCTGGCAGTGAGTCACAGCCCAGTTTTCTAGAAACTCGGAAAGGCTTGCTTTTGAGAGCCCTTTCCTTTTTGTATTCTACCTTTTCTCTCTCTAAATAGAGCAGCTGCCTAAGATATTGATTGTTTTCTCACCTTGTCTTCAAGAATTGGTTCTCATCAATCCTTATTTGAACCAATCCCTCCCTCCCTCTCAAGTTTTACTTTTTCTGTCATCACCTATCTAGATCAGCGTGCATTTGCCCATTTGAACACTTCATCAGGCTGCCCACTTATCCCATTTTAACGCTACTCCGGCCTCTTCTCAACTCTAGTGATTGAGATCAGAGTGTGCCTCACCCCAAGCCTCCGAGTTAAAACAGTAACTGTTGTAAGTAAATGTAATACTGTAGTACAGATGTTTTAGATAGTCTGATCAATAGTTTTTAATTAATGTATTCAAAGGACCCAAGGCAATTAAAATCCTATATTGAGCAAGTTTTTATGAACTTCTGAGATAGAATATTGTCATAACGTAAAAGCTTTGCTGATTGAAAAGTATTTTGCATTAATTCTTGTTTTGGTAAACAATATGAAAGCAAACACAATGATATATATTAATATAGGTATACACATAAACTTGATAAGATTACTTCACTTGTGTAAAGCATTATGACGAAGTTCTTTCAAGTTTAGGTACCATGTTATTTTTAACTGTTGTCCAGTTAATATTTAAACTTTTCTTCCCTAAAATAAGATAGCAAGCAGGAGACAGACTTGCCACCCGTCTTTTAGACCAAAGCAAGCCGTAAGAGTTCAGAGTAGCAATGCATTAAACAGTGATACTTTCAGACTAAAGTATTCTTCTTTGCAGAAGAGTGTTACTAAAACCTTGCAGCATCTGTAGCACACCATTAGAGAGTGTGACTTGAGTAATGAAAATGGAAAATGTGTTGCTTGAACAGATGTTGCAACCTATTTTGAGAGGTGTCTCCACTAGCCTATGTGTGTATTTATCTTCAAATGGCCAGGCTGATCTTGCTTGAACATGGAGAAAATCCTCTTTAAAAGAGGCACCTAGATTCAAAACAGTTTCTGCTGTGGACTCACTAGTGCTTGCATTCCATTAAAGTGAGCCTACCAGAACAAACAAACCCAAAAGTGTGATTCATGAAGTTCTTGAAAAATTTTGAAATTTCATTAGAGCATAATATAGTATGGAATCTGAGTATAGTATCACTTAGCAGCAGCTGTTAGTCTTTAATGAAGAAAGATGTGCTACATAAAATACTACTTTCTTTCAAAAGAGAAACGATTGATAAATTTATCTTTCTATTCATGTACATGACACTTTTTTCTAGGTATTTTTTTATAGCATTTCCATGCCAGATGATTTTAGTTTTGTAGAGAAAAATTTTATTCATTAATTGAACTTATGAAACATATCACAAATATTTCACCATATGAAAAATGGTGATTTTAACCACCAAACTTAACATTTTCATCAAGGAGTCTAGGATTTAGGACACAAGTGATTGTTCCATACTTCTATTGATTATTTTGTTGATGCCACAGAAATACTAAGAAGTTTAAGAATCCTGTATTGAGTTATATTTTCTAAATAAAAAAAGTAATAACATGTAGGCTAAAACTCATATCAAATAGTCTTTTAAAAAGTCAAAGGGGATTGGTAGAGAGATCCTCTTCTAAAGGTCAAGGTTGTCCTGTGTAACTTTTGAAATTAATAGTGATAAGATTGTAGTTCAGATTCTTTTTTTTTTTGTTAATCCTATGCTTTTCTATAGCTAAAAGCATTTCTGCTTCTATAAAATATGGTATACTAGCTTATCATTTGCTGTCCAGTAATCAGAATTCTAATTTTAAATACCATGGTACTCTTTTATAAGGAAAAACTAAAGCAGCTTTCTAGTGTTCACTGGTATTTTTACTCTTATTTTTTATAAACCTATTGAAGATAACATGAAAAAAAATTTTGCATTTCGTGTTCCCATGTATCTGCTACATCTCTTACATAGCAGTTACTCTAGATAGCTTATGCTGCCTGTAAAGCTATGCTGTTAGTTATTTCTGATTATCACAGACTATATGAATGGATGACATAATTTTATTTATTATTATTTTGCTTTTTATGGCCACACCTGTGGTATATGGAAGTTCCCAGGCTAGGGGTCAAACCAGAGCTATAGCTGCCAGCCTCTACTACAGCATCAGCAACACAGGATCCAAGCTGCATCTGTGACCTACCCCACAGCTCATGGCAATGCTGGATCCTTAACCCACTGAGCAAGGCCAGGGATCAAACCTGCATCCTCATGGATACTAGTTGGATTCATTTCCAATGCACCAAAACACAAACTGCCTCCTTTAATATTTCAGTCAGGCTCAAAACATTATTTAAACTAAGTCTGATACATATTTTTTACTGACACTGGAAACTCTTAATCCTTTACGGCAACCATGATTCTTTACTAATCATGGGAAATTACCACAGTTTTGGCCAGGATTTGGGGGGGAATTTTATTGGCACAAGATATTGTCAACATAAGGGAACCAGACTTTGTTGCAGCAGAAAGTTTGATTCCGAGAGACCTGCATTCATAAAGATGAGAAAGCTACAATGTTTTAATAACTTTCTGAGTTTCTCCTTCTTGGTGTTATGGTAATGCACATAACACCAACAAAGTGGGTAGAAATATTTTTTCTGTGGAAAGGTTCTTTGTCTTGCTGAACAAAGAATTCAGAAACAAGATGGAAATTAAGTAAAGTGAGGACTTATTTAAGTGAGAAATAGACCTCCAAAGGGGAAGTGGGCACACAGGTAAGCAGCTGCCCCACATTTCTTTGCCAAACTGGTTATGAGGAGCATACAGATGAAGGGGTGGAATATTCATTGAGAAGGGGGGGCTTGGGAGTCACATTTCCTTGTTTTTATTCCACCTCCATTTTGCTGAAGGGAGGAGGGATTTTTGTCCTTGTTTGCCCTTGATTAGACGTGTCATGGCAGCATTGCATGGTGGGAACTTCTTATCTCCAAGGCTAATTTGATTGTGTTGAGGGCATAATGAGCCACAGGTTACTTCAGATGCTAGAGATTTGGGCCTTTCCACCTTCCTTCCTTTGTCTGCCTCCAGGACACTTATCACCCCAAAATGTGTGGTTTCCTGTCAGCCTGGAGATTCCTGCTTTTCTTTGCCTGTGGACTCTGCTGTTTTCATGATGCCTGGTTTCCTGCCACCTTGCTCATGTCCCCTGCTCTCTCTGCTCTTACCTGGCTCTCTGCCTGCTGTAGAAGTGTTTCAGATGCCATTTTGTTTATGTACTCTGTCTTACGTTTTGATACCTCAAGGTATGCTACCATTACCAATATATCTTACACAGAGTGCTGACAACAATGAGTAGCCTAAATTTTAAAGTTCAAAAGGACTGGTTTCTAACAGATTCAGAGATCAGTGGAATGATCAAGCAATTAGCTAAGGCTACTGTAAGGACACAGTGAACAAAGTCATTATGCAAATTTTGAGTCTTTCACAGTTAGTTGGTCTTAAAGTGTTTTTTTTTTTTTTTTTGCCCTAGAATGGGTGTGAATATGTTTTCTTCCTCAACAAGCAACTTTTAATAAATCAACTTTGTAAGATTATTAACACTTTTGTATCAATACTAGGCCTGCCTGATTTTGTACCATAGTAATAATCATTAACACTAATTTGAGTGTTTTCACTTTTCCCCTAACTTTTCCTCTGCAATTCCTGTCGGCCTCAAAATTTGCATATTTATATCCATTCCCCAAATCCCTAGTCCTCATTATCATCGAGTGCCCCCAAGTGCCTCATTCTATCATACTCCCATACCTGATACGAGCCATCTGCTTCCTCTGTCCTTTGATGGTAACTTTCTGCTCATCTCCTTAACCCTGACATAAAAGGGGGACTGTGCTCTTCCATGTATATCCTAGTTTCTCACTTAACTTACCTTTTCCCTTGGTTTTTACTAATCAGAAAGCAATCTTACATAATATAAAGAAAATATGGAAGCATGGAGAAAATGTTTCCATATGCCACAGGTTCCCCCCCCCCCCAAAAAAAAAACCACACACATGAGCAAAGAAGCCAGGAGAGTGTTGTTTCCAGTGTTACTCTTTCTGTGAATGACAAACATAATGCTTTCTAGCATTTGAGAGCTGTTTTCTCACCTGAGATGTGTAAAGAACAAAAGGGAAAAAAGGAAGAAATACAGAAGTTCAAATACCTACAGTATTTGCACAGTATTTCCTCCAAAATAGAGCCAAGTGGGAATATGAAAAATTTGGGGGTATTAAGTGGCTCAATATAATGTTGCCTTACCAGTGACTTAGTGATACATGTTATTTACAGCCTACCTATATTGTTCTTATTCAATATTTATTCAAGTAGTATTTGTTAAGATTTAACTTTTTCCAGAAGTATTTGTTCAGCATTTAATCTTTTTCCAATTATAAAAGATTCCTAGCTATACACTTAGAAACAATTCCTGCCCTCCCGTAATTTAAAAGCAGAAAGATAAATGTGATACAGAGAGATAATGTCTTTTTTGTGTGTGTGTCTTTTTGCCTTTTTAGGGCCACACCCAGGGCGCATGGAGGTTCCCAGGCTAGGGGGCAAATTGGAGCTACAGCTGCTGGCCTACACCACAGCCACAGCAACACTAGATCCTTAACCCACCGACCGAGGCCACGGATCGAACCCACAACCTCATGGTTACTAGTCAGGTTTGTTAACCACTGAGCCACGATGGGAACTACAAGATGAATATCTTAAGGCTAAGTAAGGGGGACATGACAGTTTTAATAGGCATGGTGAACCAAGTCCTGGAGCCAGCCACAGAGAATCTTTTGGGTAGATATTTAGTAACATGTTTCTACAAGCATATGTAGGTTTCTCCGTAAAAATGCTACTAGAAATGAAACCTCAAGAGTATTTGTGTATTTCATTTTGAATACTTTCTCTCAGTTTCTCTCTGACGTGCTTGCACGCATTTCCGCTACCACTAAATGTATTATACACTCCCTAATGTTGGGGCTCAGCATGGACCACCCCAAAATTTGCTGCAGAAATATTGATTATTTTGAATTAAAGTTAACTTAGAAATAGCCAATGTAAGAAGGGCCATTCTGACCCTTGTTTTGTTGCCAAAATTTGGCCTCTGCTTACTGGTGCCAAATTGAAAGACAGAGGCAGAGTTCTAGGTAAAGGAGAAAAATTTAGTTTTTATTGCTTTTTATTGCTAATGCCTGAAAGACTGTGTCCTCCCTTGGAAAGAATTACAAAAAGTTTTATTGTAAAAAGGGGAAAAAAACAGGTTTTCAGATAGGAATCAGGATTGGGAGAAAATTGCATTCTTCTTTCTTTGGGGGGATCTTAGTCATGAAAGCTAGAGTCAGAAGATCTTGGCATGATCATGATGGTGGTCTTTGTGGGTTATTGCCCAGAATAACACTACCTGCAAAAAGGGCATATTGATTAGAACAAACTAGGAAAGTTCCTGAAAAATATCATGTGCTAATAATCTTTAACCCACAGGCAATTGTGCTCAGGGTGCCTAATCTTTAGCTTATGGATGGTTGTGTTTAGGGTGCAATTAAGCCAGGGAGAACAAGGAAGGATTCTAAGCTGTTTGCTTTTAAAGTAGTCATTTCTTAAAGAAGCATAATGATAAGATGCCTATATTATTAATGTGTATCCCTTGAGAGGGAACAGAGATCCTGCCCCAAGGTACTATACTCTTGGTTTGTTTGTTTTGTTTTGTTTTGTTTTGCTTTTTAGGGCCACACACCCATGGCATATGGAGGTTCCTAGGCTAGGGGCCGAATGGGAGCTACAGCTGCTGGCCTACACCACAGCTAGGCCAGCTCCAAGCTGTGCCTGAGACCTACACCTCAGCTCACAGCAATGCTGGATCCTTAACCCACTGACGGAGGCCAAGGATTGAACCCACAAACTCATGGTTCCTAGTCGGATTCATTTCTGCTGTGCCACTACAGGAGCTCCTGTTCTCTTATTTCTTAATGCTCCTCCCTTGTTTTGCATCCCCTTACTTCCCTGATCAGCAACTGTCTGAACCTGTCCCTTGGAACTCAGGGAAGGTTGTAGAGGCTAAATGAAGCCTATTTCCTAAGAACAAGAAATGAGGGACACAGAAAGGCTTTTGTGCCCAGGAGCCCCACAGGGCCCTGCTGGGTGACACTTTCTTCCTGAAAGCAGGACATCAATCTCCCATGCGACAGGTGCCCTCCCTGCATCTGGAGGAAGGACACCACTGTTATCAGAGATAGGATTTCAGGCTGAGAAGCCTATATAAATTAAGCTTGCTACTTATTTAATGTACTACCCACCCCAAGTCTAAACTTTGTTTAAATTCTATACTACTCAGTACCCAAAACTTAATCTCTTTGTCCTGTAAATTCCTCACAAATGTATTGTTTCTTTAAAAAGTATAAAAGTTGCCTGCTTTGGCCACTTCTTGGGTTCTATTTCTGTGAGACCTCAGTGCACATGAATTAAATTTTGTTTCTTTTTGTCCTGCTTTGTGTCAATTTTATTATTAGCCCAGCCACAAGAACTCAGTAGAAGTAAAGGGGATATTTCTTCATGCCTGACACTAACTATGTACTATCAAGAATTTGAGCTCTGATATTCTGATGTTTTTGTGGCTGTGGCATAGACCTCAGCTATAGCTCCAATTCCACCCTTAGCCTGGGAACTTCCATAGGCCACAGGTGTGGCCCCAAAACAAACAAACAAACAAAAAGAATTTGAGCTCTGATATTCTGATGTATTTTCACATCTTTATTTTGAGGAAGGTGGTCATAGAGATATAGACCATCTCCCTGTTTTTTTTCCTGCGACCTCTTTATGTACTTCACTTAAAAAAAAAAAAAAAAGTTTTAACCCTTTCTTAATGTGTTGGAAGAGCTCATTATGTATTAGAAAATTATTTTTTAGTCATATGTGGTATAAAATTTTTTCATAGATGGCTTATCTTATGACTGATGGCAATTTATTCCGCACAGAAGCATCAAATCTTATTTGATAATTAGGCCATGGTTCTCATTTCAAACTTTTTTGGATTACTTGATAAATCTCTGGGTTTTGAGCCGTTTTTAGAGGGGTTTTTTTTTTTGGTTTATTAAGTAATTTTTTGATGTATTGGTATGACAGAAGAGTTTCTGTTTATGCCTATAATTTATTCTCCTCATATTTTCCCTTTTCGTTATGCCTTTAAAAAATTGCTCACTCTTATATTTGAGCTGGTGTGTGTATGTTCCTTTTTAGAGTGTGAAACTTTATACTTTTTCTAAGTGGTTGCTTCAAAGGTATTTACAGTAATTTTTAAACTTTTCTGATATATGCTATTAATTAAAAATTCAAAACATCACAATATGCATACAAATTGTATAATTTTATATGTAAAATGTCAATACGTGTATTAAATGTAGGAAAAATAAATTTATCTCATATATTCGGGTGCAAACAACTACAGGTGGAAATAGCAATATTTTATGTGGTTACCCTGAGGAATCTTCATACATACCTCCTGTGGTATGGAGAATACTGAATTTTAATGTAATCATTTAAGCATTATCTATTTACTTCACAGTCCAGAATAAGGTAATGTGCAGTCTTTCATTTCCTTCCAGCTTCCCTAACTTCACCACCCAAGTACATTATTTCTGGCTCTTCGGATGGTAACGTTTACACCTTACCTGACATTTGTACCTCTTTTACTCAATTTAGCAATTTTAAATCATTTCCGTTGGATTCTCACCCCTTGTTCTGAAAAATCGGCTTATCAGTTTATACTGGAAGTTTTTCTAACTGATCTCCATTGGCATGACTTCCTTTAGGCATTGTTTTTTGGTTCTCTCAATAAAACGTAACTGGTGGATGTCCGCCATGTGTGAAACACTTATCTCTAGGTGGCCCTGATGTATTTTTCTCTGGCCGATTGTGCTTTCCAAAGAAACAGCACATTTCATCCTGGATGCCCTTATACAATCTGACCTTGCCAACCTGCCAACTCTGTCTTTTCCACTTGAAACTGGATAAACAGTATGTTGCTCTTGACCAATTGAATGCAGTGGAAATGATGTGTAACTTCCAAGAGTAGGTTAGAAAAGACCATACAGTTTTAGCTTGTTGAGATGCTCAGGGCTGTGGGGGAAGAGAGACCATCATTCAGAAGAGGCCATGTGTAAATCCAGAATATCGATAAAGCTTTTTCTCACCTTTGTATTTGGAAATTCCTTCACCCTCTCCTACGTTTTTTTTTTTTCTTTCTGGCTGAATAATTTGCTTACTGTTGGTATTGCTGTGTTGTTACAGAATATTTTTGTTTATATCTTTCAGCTATGCTTTTAGCTCTTACATTTATGGATGTCATGTTTCTTCCATGTCATGTTTTAGTTCAAGAAATAGTACTCATAAGTTTCAATAGTTACAAACTTTTTAAATGTGCTCCTCAGCTGCTTTTGTTTTGTGACCTTCTCTTTTTCTATTTAGTGTGGTGGATTTACATGGGTATTTCTAAATTACTTATATTTAAATCAAGATTGTATTTCTGGGATCTGATCATTTTTTCTTCTGTAAATAATGTTACATCTGTTTGGAGAGTTAGCAGTAATTGTAGTCAGTTTCAAACTTCCTTCTGTCGTCTATGGAAACTTTCTTGTCAACACTTAGCTTTTTGGCTTGATTTAGCTTCCTCTAATTTGAAAATCCCACTGATTCAAGATGAAGACCTACAGGTTTCTTTTTCTTTTTTTTCAGTCCCTCCCCTGATGCATCCTTCTTTTCAGATAATAAAAACAGGCAGGTGCAGAGCTTCTTGTGACTTAGAATTTTCCCCTTTTTCTAACACAAAGATAACCTACTGACAAACATGGGTATAATTGCCAATTTCCAGATTCAGTGCAGCTTTCTGCCATCCCATGGTATTAAACCTATTGCAGGGAGTATGATAATTGTGATTTACAATAAGAAATATGTATTCGGTCTTAGTCACTGTTTCTGGCAGCAAGTTCCTAAAACTCTTGGAATTTCCTAAGTGATGAGAGCAACAAAGGTGTCTTTTGTTATGTTAATGAGATTACTTTTGGACCTCCTCTAAGGCTGGAAGTTTGTTGCCAGGGGAACCAACCACAAAATTAGAGGGTTGGAACTTTCAGTCCTGCCCCCTGACCACCAGGGAGGAAAGAGATGCTGCAAGTTGAATCACAGTCTGTATAAGAAGCATCCATAAAACCCCAAAAGGATAGTGTTCATGCAGTTTCAGTTTGGTGAACACATTGAGGAACTGGGAGAATAGCGTGTCTGCAAAGGGCATGGAAGCTCTGTGCCATTTCCCATACCTTGCTCTTTGCAGCTTTTGTATCTGGCTGTTCCTGAGTTATATCCATTTTGATAAACCAGTGATCTAGTAAATAAAATGTTTCTCTGAGTTCTGTGATCCACTCTTGCAAATTAATCAAACTAATGGGGAGGAGTTGTGAGAAACTCTGATTTGTAGCCAGTTGGTCAGAACTAGAGGAAACAACCTTGACTTGTGAAGGTTCTGAAGTCAGGGAGTAGTTGTTGGAACCTCCAGATTGTAGGCAGTTGGTCAGAAACACAGGTGACAGGGAAACGGATAGGACTGAACCCTTAAACTATGGAATCTGAAGTGAGCTCCGGATAGATAGTGCTAGAATTGAGTGGTGGGACACCCAGCTGGTGTTAGAGTACTGTTTGTTATTGGTATTGGGGAACTCCCCCTCAACACATACACACATTGGAATTGAGTGCAGGAATCCAAAAGAAAGATTTCCAGAGACAGCCCCTGCTTTTTATTCATGAGGTTGATTTTGGAACCTTGTGGGAAGGGAGGAAAAAATGACCACCCAGTTCATGTATAGTGACAGTTTTCCTGGGACATTCTGAGATGTTTTCAGCTTTTTTTCTGTGGCCCACCTGTAAGATACTTGGTTTCTATATCTAATATTTGATGTCCCTTTAAAAAACAAATTTATCATTGGCCTGTTAACCTCTCGTTAGTTCCAAGTAAAATAAATATAGGCAGGATAACCTCACTTCTTCAGAAAAATCTTTCCCTCGAAAGTTTTTACCTAGAGGAATGTAAAGAGTACTAGACTTTGTAAGTTTAAATTTTATGAACTTTATTATTTTGGGCAGCTATTCCTCATAATATGTGATTTGTGACTTATTCACTGTCTCAAATATTTTTGCCTCCATTTTATTTTTGTTTGTTTGTTTTGCTTTTCTTAGTGCCATACCCAGGGCATATGGAGGTTCCCAGGCTAGGGGTTGAATTGGAGCTACAGCTGCTGGCCTACACCACAGCTACAGCAACACCAAATCTGAGCTGCATCTTCAACCTCCACCACAGCTCATGGCAATGCCAGATCCTTAACCCACTGAGTGAGGCCAGGGATCAAACCAACCTCATGGTTACTAGTCGGATTTGTTTATGCTGCGCTGCAACAGGAACTCCCAAATTTTCATTTTAAATAAGTCCTCATTGATAATTGGTTATTGGAGGTAGAGAGAAGAATGAATCTTGAAAGACTGGTCTCGAGGGCCTTTAATAAGAGGATATATGGACCAATATTTTGGCATTGGCAATAAGGAAAAAAATAATTTGACACTTGTTAAGGAAGTAGAGCTGGAAGAATTTCATGATTATTTTCATGCTTGGATTGAGGGAGAAAACAGAATCAAGCATAAAAATCAGTTTTGTGTTCAGGCCGAATTGATTAATTTTTTGCCATCTCCTTCCTGGATTATGAAAATCAGAAGTGAGAATGTTGGAAGAGATAATGTGTTTATTGTTGAAATGGGAAGTTTCAACATTTGAACAGCAAGCTGGTGACTTTTTACCCCCAGGCAACATTTGTCAATGTCTGGAGACATTTTTGTTTATTACGACTGGGGGGCTTAGTGCTAGTGACATCTAGTGTGTAGTGGATGGGAATGTGCTGCTAAAATAAAAACCTGTGGAGTTCCCGTTGTGGCACAGCAGAAATGAATCCAACGAGGAAACATGAGGTTGAGGGTTGATCCCTGACCTCGCTCAGTGGGTTAAGTATCTGGCATTGCCATGAACTGTGGTGTAGGTCCCAGATGTGGCTCAGATCTGCTGTTGCTGTGGCTGTGATACAGGCCAGCAGCTGTAGCTCCAATTGCGACCCCTAGCCTAGGAACCTCCATATGCTGTGGGTGTGGCCATAAAAAAAAAAAAAAGCCTATAATGTGCAGGATACCTCAACAAAGAATTAGCTGGACCAAAGATCCATAATGTTGAAGCCAAAAAACTGTGCCTTATGTAGAAATGTCCAACAGAAAGGCAGTTTGATAAGCAGGTCTGGAATTCAATTGAGAGACCAATTTCAGAGACACAGTTTTGAAAGAGACCTTGCATTGACCACTTAATCCCTTTTTCTTATTAGATATACAGATAGACTTAATTTCTCAATTTCTTTTCTGTAGGTAAGGCTTTGTGACTTAGTTCTAACCAATGGAACTTGAGGAAGGGAGGTAAGGAGGGAGAGAAGGAATAAGGGAGGGAGAGAGAGAGAACTCAAGATGAAACCATGGAAGCACAGTCTTTTGTAACCTAATCTGGGAACTGGCCTGCTGTCACTCTGCTCTATGCTATGTGGAAGACCAACCTTGGTGCACTATAGGTGGGAACTGATTAAGAATGTGAATAATGTAGAGGTCACTGTGAATCGCCTAAGATTAAAGATTGGCTACCACAGAAGTTTATCCTTTATAGCAGAGTACTACCCTTATCAATATTAACAATTTTATTTATCTTTAGTTAAGAATCAGTATGGTTCTTTATATGGGAGGTTTGGTTTGGAAAAATAAAAGGGTGGTGAAAAACTAACACAAATTATTATAAATAGTAAATGTTTTAAGTATTTGCTATCAATTGAAATAGGTCCCTCCAAAATGCATATGTTGAAGCTCTAGCGCCCAGTGTGACTATAGAGATAGAAACTTAATGGAAGTAATTGAGGTTAAATAAAGTCTTAAGGGTGGGATGCTGATCCAATAGGATTAGTGTCCTTATAAAAAGAGACAAAAGAGGGATTGTCCTCTTGTAGGCACAGCAAGAAGTTGGCCAGATCATTTACAAATCAGGTAGAGAGTTCTGAGCAGAACCCAACCATGCGAGCACACTGATTTCAGACTTCCAGCCTCAAAGACTGAGTAAATAAGTTTCTGTTGTTTAAGGCCCCCAGTTGATGGGACTTTGTTATGGCAGCCCTAGCTAACTAATACATTATACTTTTGTGGAAGGTCCATCCAATAGCGTAGCAGAATAACAGATATATCTCAAAAGGTTTCATTGTCATACAGAGGAAAAGCCACTTCATTGGTAGTAAGTAACCAGGTAAATTTTCCTGATTTTAGTTTTCTCACCTTTCCCTAAAACGAGGATATCAAAATATATTTCATTATGTTTTAAGATAATCTTAACTATTATGCATGTAAAATACCTAATAACGCCAATATAGGGAAGTGTTCAATATGTATTTGATGAATTGTCTAATAATTTCAGAATATGGCTTGAAAAAGTGAACTGAACATTATAAATTCCTCTAAATTCTTTAGTAGTACTTATTCTAGTAATGAATTATGTTGAGTAATAACAATATATAATTTTATAAATTACTTTCATTTTTAATGGACAAGATAAAAACAATATAAACTTGGGCAAATTTTTGAAATTTTAAGTATTGAAGTTTTTATTGTATTCATTTAATAAAGAATTGTTGATTTTTTTCAAGTCCATATAATTGCTTGATAGAAAATAATATCTATATCTCAAATAATTTTGCAGAAATAGTGTCATTTAATTTTCTTCACTCTCTTGATAGGCATTGGGTATTATGTACTCGCCATTTTATTCATGAAGAAACAGAAGCTTAAAATGATTCCCAAAGATTACCATCAGTTACTGGAAGAACAAGTAATTCTGGCACTTTAGGGTTCAAAATCTGAATTAGAAGTTAGTAAAAATCTGAATTAGATCTATATACACAAAAGAGATTATAGATTTTTTATAGATTTTAAAAAATTAGATATCAAATAACCAATTGCATGTTGTATCATACAATGTCTAGTGTGATTTATTTCCTACTCTGGTTCTTCTAAAAGTTTTTTTTATTGACCTGGACAGAGCGTATACTATAAAGTTTACAGCTGACATATATTAAAAGTAGAGGTTAGAAGGAAAATGATGTGTAAAAGATATTTGAACTTCAAAGTGACACAAATAATTTATAAAAGAAATCAGGGCCAAGAGAATTGTTTGGTCAAATATCCACACAACACATATTGAGTGTTTACTTTGAGAATCAGCAGTGAAAAAGCAAAACAAAACAAAACACAATGTCTATGCTCCTGTGGAGTTTACATTCTAGTACTAAGAGAATGGTCATCAATAAATATGTTACATCAGATGATTATGGGAACTTTGGAAAAAATAAAAGAGAGTCAGGAAAACATGGGAGACCTGGGGATTTGTTTTATATAGACAGTCAAGGAGAGCCTCACTGCCAAGTAATGTTGTTCAATCATTTGTTCAATTTATTAATTGATTTCATAAAATTTATTTAGAGTGTAATCTGTAATAGGCACTGAATTGTCCCTCATGATTCATTAAATAACTATGGTCATATTTGCAAGTGATAACTCACCTTGGCAAAGGTTCTTAAAATTTTTGGCAAAAAATCTTTTGAAGGCTGTGACTACTCTTCCAAGAAAATGCTTACAAGTACATATACAAAATATTGCCCCTTTTAGGGATTACATAAAACTAAAACTCAAGGTTAAGAAGCCCTTACTTATAACCCAGCTAAAAGCCAGCAACATGGAGCCACTTCTTAATTTCAAGTGAAACTTAAATCTTTTAAGATCGTCAAAATTTTTGTGTATGATTACAGTTTTCTGTACTTAAGAACCATGAGGAGAGTTATAATTTAAAAATAGAAAACATCTAAGAGCAATCCTTATATTGGAAGAAAAGATGTTGGAGAAACACCCACTATTCTTGAAATAAACAATGATTATTTTGTAGTAACTTTTCTTCCTATGTAATGTATCATAATATTTATGCAGTTAAAGTATGAAATGATAAATTTTGATATTAAAAACCCTATTTATAAAGGTAACTCTTTTTTTTTTTTTGTCTTTTCTAGGGCTGCACCTGTGGCACATGGAGGTTCCAAGGCTAGGGGTCTAATTGGAGCTGTTGCTGCCAGCCTACACCAGAGCCACAGCAACTTGGGATCCAAGCCTTGTCTGCGATCTATACCACAGCTCATGGAAATGCTGAGCAAGGCCAGGGATTGAACCCACAACCTCATGGTTCCTAGTTGGATTCGTTAACCACAGAGCCACGACGGAAACTCCAGGTTAACTCTTTTTTTAACTTCTTTCCCCCTCTATTTTGTTTCAGTCCTTCATTTATATTGACCTCATTGATATCAAGTCATTAGGAAACCAGCTCTAAAGGTACCATTTCAGTGTTTGTTGCCCTCATAGAACCATAGACCTTCAGATCTAAATGTGACATCCTATGATCACTTTGTCTAATTTTATACTTGAAGTTGAGACAAAAGTTAGTGATTTACCTAACTTCATACATCTACTTATATTATAAAATTAAGACTAATATTTAATAAAAATTTAATATGAGCCAGGCACTGAGAAAGCCAAGCTCTAATGCTATGTTCATTTTAAAATGTGGAATCTGAGCCAGAGAGGGGACATATCATTCGCCCAAGATTACAGGATTAGTAAATAGCTGAGTTGGGATTTAAGGCTGGCTTCTACTTCACAGCCCACCCACGGTTGCATGTCACTCAAGTCTTCTGGCTCTAAACCCTCTGCAATTTACACAGCCCTACACTGCCTCCATCCTAAAACTCACCACCTCCTACTCTTTTATAGCTCTAAACCTTGGTTCCCTAAATATTACAGTCAGGGACAGGTGGAAGATTGTTGTGAAAAGAACAGGCAGCAACGTTCTTGTTTAGCCTCTTTTCTATATCTATTTTTCCTACAGATTGGGGTATTTTTCTCAATTATGCATACTTATTCATTCTGCCAAAAAATTCTTTTAAGGCTGTTAAAGCTGTAGTCAATTTTCTCAGTTTGATGTTCCAAAGGAACCTGCTGTGTCTTTTTCATTCTCTGCAAAAATAGGCATGGCAGGATCCACCAGCTGCTAAAGTCACTGCATAGCTTAAAAACTTTCTATTTGTTTTCTCCATTGTTAGAGTTTCAGTTGCAGAATTTGGCCAATGTTTACTTTCTGCTTTACGTTTTCCTTTAGAGAAGGAACACACTGGTATTTGTGTATATTGGAGGAATACTTTCAAAGAGAGAAATTATTCTTCAAATATCCGTGGCACTGAATACTAAATAATACTGAAACCTACTTGAAAAACAAAACCCAACCCCAAAACAAACCAAACAACAAAACATCCTGCAAACCAAAAAGTACTGGAAGCCTCAGAAGGATATTGTGGTTATACTTGTTTCCTGAAATGTAAAGATGCTTTACTCTATCCCCTGTGGAGAGGATTCTGATACTCTTTACCAAAGACCCTAAATTTCTTCACATCTTTTGACTCAGCAATTACACATCCTAAAATACATATAAAATGTGTGATGTATCTTTTTTTATAAAAGGAAACAATCAGAATCTAAATGTTTAGCAATAGGGCATTTATTGACTGAATTGATATACTCAGATAATAAAATATTATAGAGCCACTGTAATATTTATATGTACAACTATCAGAAGTCATTCATAATTTGTGGTTAAACCATGAAACAAAACAGATTTATGGAATAGTGTGCACAACATCATCTGATATTTTCATAAGGAAGTAACCATAAAAAATTTAAACCAGATAATTTAATTTGTTCAGATGTCCTATATGATTACTAGTCTTGCCACTTTTTACATCTTTGAACCTAGTCTGATGACTTCTTGCCCACAATATTTTCTATGTCCTGGGGGAGTAAAAAGGGAATTAGAATGAATGTAATCTCTTCCTGCTTTCAAGATGTTTACCAAGTACCAATGGCGCAAGTGTTAAACCAAATAATAGAAAAAAGAGGACTGCTAGGAAGGCAAAAGATGGGATATTTTCTGAGTATAGAATAGTAATCCTTAGAAGACTAAACCATAGGTTTAATTATTACAAAGGACTTCAAAAGGGAAGACTTTTGCCTATCTGGAATGAAAAGAAAATCAAATTGTTTACTTTTGTGAACGTGTATTTATCAGGAATTTCCCTAATTATTTTTTGGATTTGTACATATTCCTGGAAGTTAAGCCTAATTTATTTTTATTCTCCCAAAGCCTGGACTGATTTTCTCATTTTGACCTCCTCTAGTGCTATTTAACGGATAACTCATTTAGTCTCAGCAAATACCATGTTTTTGTGTCCATAGCAACATTTATTCCCAACATGGCGGAAAATTCCCTTAAAGATGGCCATTTCTCTTGATTCTTCACAGAATTTATTATGGAATCCAATAAGTAACAGAGACTATATAAGTGGTTATTGAATAGAAAGCCAGTATTCAAAGCTAGTCATATGGATACATATTCTATAAAAATGCAATATACATATACATAGGCAATTAAATATACATTATCTCTTGAGGGAAAAATAGTCTCCCACTCCTATAGTTCTATGATTAAAGGCCTCCCTACTAAGATAATTTCTTTTTATTTTATTGGCATACATTTGACTTCTAATGTTGTGTTTCTGGTGTACAGCAAAGTAAATCAGTTACACATATATTCATCTTTTTCAGATACTTTTCCCATATAGGTTATTACAGAGTTTTGAGTAGATTTCCTTGTGCTATAAGTAGGTACTTGTTACTTATCTGTTTTATGTGCAGTAGTTTGTATATGTTAAACCCAACTTCCTAATTTATTCCTCTCCCCAGCATTTCCCCTTTGACAACCATAAATTTGGTTTCAAAATTTTTGAGTCTCTTTGTAATTAAGTTCCTTTGTATCATTTTTTATTAGATTCCATGTATTTGTGATCCCATAAATTTTGTCTTTCTCTCTTTGACTTTCTTTACTTAGTATGATAATCTCTAGGTCCATCCATGTTGCTGAAAATAAATAGGTATTTATTCTGTAGTTTCCATTGTCCTAAATTTAAGGTTTGTATCATTGGGGTATCATGTAACAAGCTTGTTTTCTTTTGCATTTCTGCATATTGATTATTGGATCTAGGATTTTGATCAGACAAAGCTTTTTTTTCTTCCTGCAGGATATACATAAAAACTGATAACATTTTTATGATGTTATCAATCATTGATATATACTGTCCATTATATTTTATTTCATTATTATACTTGTTTAAGTAGGGAAGACGGGGTTGTAAAATGTGGTCCCTCTTTCTCCAATGTGGCTCAGAGTGAAAACATTCTTTGTATTTTGCTTGTTTTATTCATAATATTTAGATATTTACTCTTTAATTTGTATCTTTAAACTTACGTAGATTCAACTTCAATTCTTTCCTATATGAATGACTGATGCTACCACTTCCAGTAATTGTATAGTCCTTCCTTTCCCAGTGATACGCCTTGACATGAAGAGTATAACTTGCTGAAGTAATTGTAGAAAGTAGATGTTTTTATGATGCCTTAGGACTTTAGGATTCCACTGCTAAATAGATATCCATGAAAAACTCATGCATTTATGTGCCAACAGATATATACAAGGGTTTCTATATAAGCATTCTTTATAATCCCCCACATCTCAGATGCCAGTCTATAATAAATTGGATACGTGTATTATGATAAATTTCCACCACGGACATTGCTAAAATAGTGAAAATGAATGAACTTAGGATATGTGCAATAGCATGGTTAAACCTTGGTACCATAATGTTGAATCTTTTAAGTTTAAAGCTTAGAAAACTACATGCAGCCTGATGTTCCTTAAAAATTTCAAACATAAACTAAACCATGTATAAACATGTGCACACCCTATACATAATCATTATTAGAATACAGAATAACAATTACTTCTAGTTGTGAACAGAATGGGAAAACAAGATAGGGAAAAGCACATGGGTATTTCTAAATAATTTTTTAAAAAATGGCTATTGGATTTGGTACTAAATTGACAAGTATTCCATGGTTTCTTAAATACATAAACACACATGGAAATAAATAAAAAGGGGCCAAATTTGTATCAATAATTATAGTATATCACCATGTGTAAAGATTACTCCCTGATAAAATTATTACTAAAATTTTTACATTTACATGTGATTATACAAAGTAAATATTACTTATATCAATGGTATTTTTGATATTTTACGAAAAGGGAGCAACTGAACTCTCTTATAAATACCTGGACTTGGATTAGAAGACAGAATTCCATTACTTATTAGTGACATGTAAAATGATAGATATCATGCTTTATTTCTTTTAATCTTAAGGTATTAACACTAATTACTGTTAGACTAAATGTAATTAATAGTTGTGATCATAGTATAAGCTTGCATGTGGATTAAATCAAGATTAACAATTGCATTGCCTGTATAAGCTACTCAACACCCAATAAATGTATTATATTGACATAATTAAAAACTAAAAATGAAATCTTTTACTCTCTAGTAGTATTTTTGTTGTAATTTTAAATTTCTTTAAATATTTATTTTCCTTTTTTGGCTGCACCCACGGCATATGGAAATTCCTAGGCCAGGGATCAAATCCAAGCTGCATCTGTGACCTATGCCACAGCTGCCATAATGCCAGATCCTTAACCCACTCACTGCAATGGGAACTCCAAATTTTTTTTTTCTTCAATTTTTAACTTTTAAAATGTTATTGTGGTATAGTTGACTTACAGTGTTATATTATCTTCAGGTTTACAGCAAAGTGAAACAGTTACACATATACATATGTCTAGTCTTTTTTCCCATATACATTATTACAGAACATTGAGTAGACTTCCCTGTGCTATATAGTAGGTCCTTGTTAGTTACCTATTTTACATATATTAGTGTTATGTGTTAATCCTATCCTCCAAATTTATCCCCCCACCACCACCAACTATTTCCCCTTTGGTAACTCTTAAGTTTGATCTCAAAATATGAGTTTGTTTCTGTTTTATAAGTAAGTACTTTTGTATCATTTTTAATTAGATTCCTCATAAAACTGATATCATGATATTGGTCTTTGTCTGATTACTTAATATGATAATCTCTAGGTCCATCAATGCTGCTGCACATGGCATTATTTTGTTCTTTTTGTGGCTGAGTAATATTCCACTGTATATATGTACCACATCTTCTTTATCTATTCCTTTATCTATAGACATTTGGGTTTTTTCCATGTCTTGGCTTCTGTGAACAGTACTACAGAAAATATTGGGGTGCATATATCTTTTCAATTTTTGTTTTCTCTAGGTTATATGGCCAAGAGGGGGATAGCTGGGTCATATGGTAGTTCTATTTTTGTTTTTTAAAGGAACCTCCATACTGTTTTCCATAGTGGTTGTACCAATTTACATTCCCACCAACAGTGCAGGAGGGTTCCTTCCTCTCTGCATACTCTCTAACATTTATTTCTATACACATTGTATTAAATATCTCTAAGAGGATAAAACTCAACTTTCAGGAAGCCTGCCAGAGAGGAGAGAATGTGATCCTTGGAATTAGATATAGCTACATTTTAATTCTAGCTCCTAAGTTTCTAGCTTTGTGATCTTTTGCAGGAATTACAGTCAACATGGGGAAAACGGTAGCAGATTTATAATGTTATTAGAGGGATTTAATGAGATAATCTTGGTGAGCACCTGAATTCCTTTCCTTTTTCCTCATTTTCTTTGTAATTTTTCTCAAAATTGAGGTATAGTTAATTTACAGTGTTATATTTGTTTCATATATACAACAAAGGGATTCAAAATTTGTGTAGATTTTACTTCATTAATAGCTTTATAAAATATCAGCTGTATTCACTGTGCTATCCAAATATATTTATAGTTTATTTTATACATAGTAGTTTGTACCTCTTAATGCTCTACCCCTATCTTGCTCCTGCCTTCCCTGATAATGCAGGTAACCAGTACTTTTGTTCTCTATATCTGTGAGTCTTTCTTTTTCTTTTCTTTTTTTCTATTTTTTTATGGTATTTGAATGGGAACATGGACAGATCCCAATGGCTGATTTATTAGAATGTGAATTCTGGATGATTTTCTTCACCGTTTGCCATTACTACATTATTTGCAGTAAATAAAAAATCTAATTGAAAGGGTAACCCCCCCCCTCCCTTGCAGCCCAGCAAGAGGACAGCTGGACCTTTGGAGCTCACCATTCCAGCAGGATGCTCCAAACTTGATAGGGAAACCACTGGGTCTCACTGACCTTGGCTGGGAAAGCTTAGCCCTGAGGGCCAGAGGCTCCTTTCTCAGTCTTTGCTGGCTTGTCTGCTCTGTTATGCTTTATTTTATTTTTGCTCTCTCCAATATGATTTACAGCCCCAAAGAGAACAAGTTGGAGAGCTATTTTACAAGAGGCCCGTTCATTCTCTTCTGTGAGTCTTTTTTCCCCTCATATTCAGTAGTTTTTTTCATATTCCACATATAAGGGATAACACAGTATTTTTCTTTCTCTGTCTGACTTTTTACTAAGCATAGCACCCTCTTGGTCATTATGTTGCAAATGGTGAAATGTCATTCTTTTTATAGCTAATTGTATATATACTACATATATTGTAAAATATATGTATATATATCTCACATCTTTATCCATTCATCTATTTTTTTTGGCCTGACTGTGGCATGTGGAATTTCCCCAACCAGGAATCAAACATGCACCACAGCAGTGACAACACCGGATCCTTAACCCACTGCACCACAAGGGAACTCAATGGAACTCCTATCCATTTATCTATTGATGAACATGTAGCTTGCTTCCATATCTTGGCTATTTTAAAGAGTAATGATATGAATATTGCAGTGCATGTATATTTTTTAATTAGTTTTGCCATTTTCTTTGTGTATATATCCAGGAGTGGAATTGCTGGAACATAGGTGGTTCTATTTTTAGTTTTTGAGGAAACCGTCATATTGTTTTCCACATTGGTTGTACCAATATACATTCCCACAAACAGTGTTCTAGGGTTCCTATTTCTCCACACCCTTACCAACATTTGTTATTTGTGGTCTTTTTGAACATAGCCATTCTGACATGTGTGAGGTAATAATCTCATTATGGTTTTGATTTGCCCTTTTTTAATGATTAATAATATTGAGCATATTTGAATGTGCCTATTAGACATATGTGTCTTTGGAAAAATGTCTATTCAGGTTTTATGCCCATTTTTTAAATTGGGTAGTTTTCTTTTTGATGTTGAGTTACGTGAGCTGTTTATATATTTTAGCTATTACTCCCTATTGGTCATAGCATTTGCAAATATTTTCTTCTATTCAGTAGATTATCTTTATGATCTGTTGATCATTTTCTTTGCTGTGCAAAATTTGCTCTTAAATTTAATTAGGTCCCACTTTTTAAATTTTTGCTTTTGTTTCCTTTGCCCTAGGAAATAGATCCAAAAAAACATTGCTATGATTTATGTCAGTTTTCTACCTATGTTTTCTTTTAAGAGTTTTATGGTTTCTGGTCTTACATTTATCTCTTTATTCTGTTTTGCATTTCTTTTTGTATACAGTATTTGAAAATGTTCTGACTTCATTCTTTAACATGTAGCTGTCCAGTTTTCCCAGCAACACTTACTGAAGAGACTGTCTTTTCTCCGTTGTATATTCTTGCCTCCTTTGTCATAGATTAGTTGAACATTAATGCGTAGTTTATATCCAAGCTCTCTATTCTGTTCCATTGATCTATGTCTGTTTTTTTTTTTTTTCAGTACCATACTGTTTTAATTTAGGATTGTAGCATAGTATGAAATCAGGGAACATGATTCCTCTAGCTCTGTTCTTTCTCAAAATTTTTTGGTTATTGGGGGTCTTTTGCGTTTACACACAAAATTTAAAATTATTTGTTCTAGTTCTATGAAAGATACTATGGGTAATTTGATAGTGATTGCATTGAATGTATGGATTGCCTAGGCTAGTATGGTCATTTTAATATTAAACCATGAACTTGGTATCTCTTTCTATCTGTCTATATCATCTTCAGGTTCTCTCATCAGTGTCTTATTGTTTTGTTTTCTATTTTTTTTTCTTGCTTTTTAGGGCCACACCCACAGCATATGGACGTTCCCAGGGTATGGGTTGAATCATAGTTACAGCTGCTGGCCTACACCACAGACAGAGTAATGCAGGATCCAAGATGCATCTGCAATCTACACCACAGCTCACAGCAATGCCAGATCACTGACCCACTGAGCAAAGCCAGGGATCAAACCCACATCCTCATGGATACTAGTCAGATTGATTTCTTCTGCACCACAACAGGAACTCCTGTTTTCTGAGTAAAAGTTTTTTAGCTCTTTAGGTAGGTTTATCCCTAGGTATTTTATTACTTTTGATGTGATTGTAAATGGGATTGTTTGATTAATTTTTCTTTCTGATAGTTTGTTTTTACTATGTAGAAATACATCTGATTTCTGTATATTAATTTTGTATCCTGAAACTTTACCAGATTCATTGATGAGCTCCAGTATTTTCTGGTGGTGTCTTTAGGATATTCTATGGATCGTCATGCCATCTGAAAACAGTGACAGTTTAATACTCCCTCTCCAACATGAAATCCTTTTATTTATTTTTCTTGTTGGAGTGTTGTGCCTAGAACTTCCAATATTTTGTTGAACAAAAGTTGCATCTTTGCGATCATTACCTGCGGGGAGCTGAGAAGATACAAGGAGCCAAGGAAGGGAGCTTGCCTGAACGGTGCAAAACCGAGGGCAGGCTCCTAATCAGAAAAAGGGACCTGCCTGAATGGTGCAAGCCGAGGGTGGGCTTCTGGTCAGGATAGAAGCCTGTCTGTACAGTGCAATCCGAGGGCAGGCCTCAGGTTACACAGCTCTCATGTTGATGTTGATGGGGAAGAATTGGGGCTTTCCTGGGAAAACAATTTCCATGTTTGCGCCGGAGAACATGGATTGTTTCTTGGGTGACCTAGTCTTTCCTGTTGTTTTATTTGTTATTCAGTTTTCCTCAGTCTTTCCTGATTATTTGCTTATTATTCTTATTTCCCATTCTTATTTTCCTGTGGAGATTTGTGATTTAACAAAATTACTATAATAAGAATTTCATTCTAAAGGACTTTTCCCCTATTTAAATCCAACTTAATTAAAAACATAGTGTTTATCTACTAACCAGTTATACAGTAAACTTTAGAGTTAGGATTTTAATGAGGTTCATAGAAGTTAGACATATATTATTCTTGATCAAAAGAAACCCAGCTGTGAGTTTTGTCCTTGAGTTTAGAAACTTTTAGCGATAGCTAGCTAAGTTGATTTGTATGTTCTCACACTGTCTCCCTGCCAAGGATGCTTTGAAGATAGACACTAGTCTGAAGACAGGATTTTTTGTGTTTATAACTTCTTCAGCTTGTGGGAACTGGCTGGCCATGAGATGGTTTGTGCTGGGTCTCCTCTTTCCCACATGATATGCTGTGTCTGTTTGTCCTTGAATTGTACTCACTAAATTTAGCTAGACTAAAGATTTTAAAACATGACGTATTGCTACTGTACCATGTGATGAAAAAACAAAGCCTAATAGTTAACCAATGCACTTTTAACACTATGATGTAATCTGTAGTAAAACTGTCTATATAATCTGTCTATATAATCTATATAATCAACCACTTACGCCAATAAAGTTGGAGCAGTCCAGCGCCCTGAAAGAAGGGACAAAGAGGCTGTCTCCATTCTTTTGCCAACTCTGTCCATCTCCTGTTGGGATGTATACACCCTGGCTGCCGACCCGGTTGTTGGAGCTGGCCTCCGGCAATTACCTTGAACTCTTTCTCAGGTGGAGGACCCTCCACTCCTTAGGAAGAACCTCTGCAGTTGTAATTATTTTCCCATCTGTAGGTTGCCCACTGGGTGTATGGGTCTTGACTACACCATGACTCTGCCCCTCCCACCTGTCTCATTGTGGTTCCTTCTTTATGTCTTTAGTGGTGGAAGATCTTTTCTGATAGGTTCTGGTCTTTTTCATCAATAGTTTTTCTGTGAATAGTTTTAATTTTGGTGTTCCCATGACAGGAGGTGAACCCAAGGCTTTGTACTCCACCACCTCAGGAACTATTCCTTCTCTACGTAATTCACATAATGACAGATTTTCATGATGTGTGTTATAGTCCAAGTAGTAGCATTTTTCCTTGGATAACACAGTAGCCTTCTAAATGACCTCTCTGTTTCACCCTTGCTTCACTGAATTTCATTCCTATTTTGTGCTGAATTGTGTTGTCCAAAAATTCATATGTTGTAGTGCTAATCTCCATTACCACAGGATGTGACTGTATTTAGAGATAGGGTTTTTAAAGTGTTAATTAGGTTAAAATGAGGGCATTTGAGTGGGTTCTAATCCAACTTGACTGGTGTCCTCATAAGAAGAGGAAATTTGGACACAGCAGGAACAGAGGTAAAACAGTATGCAGACACAAAGACAAGAGAGACCTCAGGAGTAACTCACCCTGAAAACCCCTTCATCTTGGACTTTAAGCCTCCAGAACTGTGAAAGAATTGATTTCTGTTTTTAAGCTACCCAGTCTGTGGTGCTTTGTTTTGGCAACCCTAGCAAACTGATAAGAGCTCTCTACTCAAATTACAGGGAGACCCTTGAAAACTTGAAAATGTGTAAATCGTATCATAGCCTACCTGTTCACACTTCATGCCCTGAACACACAGACCTCAAAGTCTTCTAATGGATTCCCATCACACTTAGAATAAAATCCTGAGGCCTACAATAGTGCAATGAGAATACCATGAGACACAGGGGTGTTTCTTTTACCTCTTTTTTTTTTCTATCTTTCTTCTAGACATTCAGTCTGATTCTGCTTTATTGGTCTTCTTTCTCTCCCTCAAACACACCAAAGTAATTCCCACCTTAGAAATCATTTTTTTTTTTTTTTGGTTTTTACTTCAGCCTGAAAGATCATCTTCTAGATATTTACATGTTCTCTGTTCTGTCCTTCTGGTTTCTTCAAATGTCATCACCTAAGAGAGGCTTTTGCTGACCACCCTACCTAAAATTGGCAACCCCTTATCACTCTTTATCTTCTACCTGGCTTTATTTCTTTTTACAGTACTTATTGCTGACAGATGTTATTACAAAAATGGTCTCTTGTTATTTGTGTATTTACACATAGCCTTCTTCCACTGTAATACAAATGCCATGAGAATGACTATGTTGTTCATGCTTATAATCTCAATGCCTAGAAATCATTTTGCCAAAGCTGCATACCCAAGATGTATTTTTACAGTAATAAATATAACTTTTTATCATTTTTCAGTTTTATTGAAATATAGTTGATAATGTTATAATTTCTGCTCTACAACAAAGTGATTCAGTTATACATATACACAGTTATTTTTTAGATTCTTTTCCCTTGTAGATTATCAAGGAATATTGAATAGAGTTCCCTGTGCTGTATAGAACGCCTCTGTTGGCCAGTCATTCCATGTACTACAGTGTGCACATGCCCCAAACCCCCAGTCTGTCCTTCCCCTGACCTGTCCCCCTTGGTAACCATAAGTTTGTTTTTAAAGTCTGTAAGTCTGTTTCTATTCTGCAAATAGGTCCATCTGTATCCCCCTTTTTTTAGACTCCACATGTAAGTGATGTCATATGATGTTTATCTTTCACAGTCTAACTTTGGTCATCTCTAGGTCCATCCGTGTGCTGCACATGGTGTTATTTCATTCTTTTTATTGAAGAGTATTCCATTTTATATTTATGTATATATATCCAACATCTTTATCCATTCTTCTATCAATCGACATTTAGGTTATTTCCATTCTTGGCTATTGTAAATAATGCTGCAATTAACATTGGGGTGCATATATCTTTTCAAATTATGGTTTTCTCTGGATATGCTCCCAGGAATAAGATTGATGGATCTTATGGTAGTTCTATTTTTAGATTTTTGGGGAACCTTCGTACTCTTTTCCATAGAGTTTGTACCAATTTACATTTCCACAACAAAGTAAGAAGGTCCCCTTTTCTCTGCACCCTCCCCAGCATATAGTAATAAATATAACTATTAAATGTTTTTCCTTTATTTACTAATAGGGAAGGAGTTAATGCATTTCATTAAATGAGGATATAAAGGAAAAAATACATGAATCAATGTGTCTTCTATTGTATGAAAGAATTTAAAATAGTAAAACAATAAAAAAAAGACCCAAAAATATTACCCAAATCTAATCAATAAATTGTGTTGGTTTGTGACATCCATCTTGTCATATAGATTGTTATTAAAGAAATCATTTGATGGTCAATTATGGTTATTGCGGTTGTAAGAAAATTTTGTAATTTATTTGATTTAGTCCTATTGTTTACTCTCTTACATGAGTATAAATTTTTTTTTTTAAGGGCTGCAGGAGCAGCATATGGAATTTTCCAGTCAAGGTGTTGAATCGGAGCTGCAGAAGCCCACTTATGCCACAGCCCCAGCAATGCAGGATCTGAGCCACATCTGCAACCTACAACACAGCTCATGGCAACCCACTGAGCAAAGCCAGGGATTAAATCATATGCTCATGGATGCTAGTTGAGTTCATTACCACTGAGCCACAATGAGAACTCCTAAAATTTGATTCAGATCTTGTGTGTCATTTAATAAGCCAATAACCTGAGACAGATCTTTTAATACTACTGAAATAACTGCCTCATCTCTAAACTATGAATAATAATATTGGTCCTGACTGTCACACAGGGTTATAGCAAGTTTTTATGTTAATAATGTATGCATTTTGTTATCTGAAAAATCATTCTGCAATTATGAGTGAGTGGTAGTGTGGTCTTAGTGACAGTCTAACCAAAATTGGGAACAAATACCATTTTCTGTCTCAAGCATTTCCATTGCTATGACACAGTCCTCAAACTAGACCCAGAATTTAATCCAAAGGAGTAATACAATTGGAAATCCTTATAATATTTAAGTATGTTTTATATGATATGATAAAATATTAATTTAGTGACCCTCATCAGATAATTAGCACAAAATGTATTATGCATTTTCCATCAAGGACCTGTGGAGAGTAGTCCAGACGACTTGCAAATTTAATAGGAAGGCAGGAAGGGAGGAAGTCTAGCTAAGGCAGGGTCTACTGACTTCTCTAGGGATAAGCAGTTAGAGGTAGTCTGGTCCTGTGGATGGCCAGGATGCTGTCATAGAGAAGTAGATCAGAGTGCAAGAAGCACCTGGAATTGGGACAAGAAAAGAGGATGACAAAAATTACTTTGACTTATTAAAATTTTTCTTAGAAGAGACTTGTTCTCTACTATCAATTGCCTCTTGAGAAATCATGATTTTACATGGAACCTACATAATTATTAGACTAATAGTGCTACTATTCAAAAGGGAAAAATAGTCTCCAAGATTATATTTTATTTGAGATCACTTATTTGTACTTCTTTCCAGTATTTAAATGTAAAAATACCTTCTAAACACCATTTAATGTTGTGAAGCAAAATGTAAAAAATTCAGGAATGTGTATAAAATTTTAAACATATCCCTAAGGACTCAACCCAAAAACTACTTGAATTGATCAACAAATTCAGCAAAGTAGCAGGATATAAGATTAACATTCAGAAATCAGTCGCATTTCTGTATACTAACAAGGAAACATTAGAAAAGAATACGAAAATATGATACCTTTTAAAGTTGCACCCCAAAAAATCAAATACCTGGGAATACACCTGACCAAAGAGGTAAAGGACTTATATGCTGAGAACTATAAAACATTAATCAAGAATATTAAAGAAGATGTCAAGAAATGGAAAGGTATTCCATGTTCCTGGATTGGAAAAATTAATATTGTAAAAATGGCCATACTACTCAAAGCAATCTACAGATTCAATGCAATCCCTATCAAATTACCCATGACATTTTTCACAGAACTAGAACAAACAAACCAAAAATGTATATGGAACCACAAAAGACCCAGAATCACCAAAGCAATTCTGAGGCACAAAAACCAAGCAGGAGGTATAACTCTTCCAGACTTCAGGCAATATTGCAAAGCCACAGTCATCAAGACAGTGTGGTACTGGTACCAAAATAGACCAGCCAATGGAACAGAAGAGAGAACCAAGAAATAAACCCAGATACCTATGGTCAATTAATCTTCAACAAAGAAGGCAAGAACATAAAACGGGAAGAAGACAGTCTTTTCAGCAAGCATTGCTGGGAAACCTGGAGAGCTGCATGCAAATCAATGAAACCAGAACACACCCTCACACCATGCACAAAAATAAACTCCAAATGGCTGAAAGACTTAAATATAAGACAAGACACCATCAAACTCCTGGAAGAGAACATAGGCAAAACATTCTCTGACATCAACCTTATGATTATTTTCTCAGGTCAGTCTCCCAAAGCAACAGAAATAAGAGCAAATATAACCCAATGGGACCTAATCAAACTGAAAAGCTTTTGCACAGCAAAGGAAACCAAAAAGAAAACAAAAAGATAGATTACAGAATGGGAGAAAATAGTTTCAAATGATGCAATGGACAAGGGCTTAACCTCTAAAATATACAAACAACTTCTACAACTCAACAGCAAAAAAGCCAACAACCCATTGGAAAAATGGGCAAAAGACCTGAATAGACATTTTTCCAAGGAAGATGTACAGATGGCCAACAAGCACATTAAAAAAATGCTACATCGCTGATTATTAGAGAAATGCAAATCGAAACTACCACGAGATACCACCTCTCACACCTGTCAGAATGGCCATCATTAACAAGTCAACAAATAACAAGTGCTAGAGAGCGTGTGGAGAAAAGGGAACCCTCCTGCACTGCTGGTGGGAATGTACAACCACTATGGAGATCAATATGGAGATATCTCAGAAATCTATACATAGAAGTACCATATGACCCAGCAATCCCACTCTTGGGCATATATCTGTACAAAACTTTCCTTAAAAGAGACACATACACCCGCACGTTCACTGAAGCTCTATTCACAATAGCCAAGACATGAAACAACCCAAATGTCCATCGACAGACAATTGGATTAGGAAGTTGTGGTATATATACACAATGGAATACTAAGCCATAAAAAAGAATGAAATAATGCCATTTGCAGCAATATGGATGGAACTAGAGACTCATCCTGAGTAAAGTAAGTCAGAAAGGGAAAGTCAGATACCACATGGTATCACTTATATCTGGAATCTAATATAAGGCACAAATGAACCTTTCCACAAGAGAATCATGGACTTGGAGAATAGATTTGTGGTTGCCAAGGGGGAGGGGGAGGGAGTGGGGTGGTTGGGGAGCATGGGGTTAATAGATACAAACTATTGCCTTTGGAATGGATTAGGAATGAGATCCTGCTGTGTAGCACTGGGAACTATGTCTAGTCACTTATGATGGAGTATGATAATATGTGAAAATAGAATGTGTACATGTATGTGTAACTGGGTCACCATGCTGTACAGTAGAAAAAAATTGTATTGGGGAAATAACTATTAAAAAATAATGTATATATTAAAAATACATTTAAACATAGATGTTGATCTATTAAATTTGGGCCTAAGCAATGTTTTCCTCTCCTTGAATTAAACCTTGAATTAAATAAAGCCATGTGAAAAATAAATAAAATTTTAAACACAGTCTTATTTAGTAATGACTAATTCAGATAGATACTATAAATAAAAGAAAAAGGCATAGCTAGTTTTGGAACAGAATTATAAATATGGATATAGTGATCAAAGTGCATAATATTTGTCTTTTTTGTGCATTTAAATCAACACTCTGTCTTGCACTTACATATACATGTGTATGCACATTTGAATATATGCCGTGGTATACCATTTATGAAGAATACAAATAATACTTAAGAGATTAGCATTCATTTAACAATTATATGGGCTTTGGACTGAAAAAGGTAATAAATATATAACATAATTCTAGGGATGGAGAACAGATCAGTGGTTGCCAACTATTAGGTTTGACTATTAAGGTGTAATATGAATACATAGTATTTTCTTTGCAGTAACAGGGCAGATTTTGATGAGGGTTACATAAATCTACCCTTCATATAACTACATGCATTCTCACCCCCATCACATACACACAAGATTGAATGACAAAACCTTTGAAATCTGGGAGTTCTTGTTGTGGCTCAGCAGGTTACAAACCCAGCTAGTATCATGAGGATGCATGTTCGATCCCTGGCCTCACTCAGTGGGTTAAGGATCCAGCATTGTGGTGAGCTGGGTTTAGGTCATAGACGCAGCTCAGATCTGGCATTGCTGTGACTGTTGTGTAGGCTGGCACTTGTAGCTCCAATTTGACCTCTAGCCTGGGAACTTCTATATCCCACAGGTGCAGGGCTCCCCCCCAAACAAACAAACAAACAAAAACAAACAAAATCTTTGAAATCTGTTTAGGGTCTGAAACTGAATTAATGGTATAGTAACAATGTTGTCAGTTTCCTAGTTTCGATAATGCACTATGGTTTTGTAGTAAGAAATCATCATTGGAGAAGCTAGTTGAAGATAAAATGGTAATTCTCTTTACTATTTTTGCAGTTTCTCATGAGTCTAATTTTAAAATAAAAAGCATTAAAAGAAGAATCAAATAAAAAGCCTTGAAAAGAATTCCTGATTTCTACCTTATTAACTGTATGAATCTGGGCATGTTATTATTCAACTTCTCTAGACCTCAGTTGTCTCATCTGTAAAATTGGAGTAATAGTATGATTCCCATCTTATAGTGGTTTAATCATGGTTAAATCATATAATGTATATGTATCCAACAGTGTGTATAGCATAGAATTGATGCTTGAACATCGTTTCCTTTTTTCTGTGGCTATTTGTGCTTAAGGTCTCAAGCAGAAGCTTGTTAAAGAAGGAGCAAAAATGGGTGTCTGTATCACAAAGCATCATCTGAACAAGAAGGATGTTCTCTATCCTTTGAAAAGGTCTCAATGCTCTTCAATTTTTAGCTCTTTCTTCGGACAAACCAATAACCTCACATGTTGCTATGTCACTAGTAGAGAATTCATTCTACTTGAGATTTTTTTTAATCCATATCTAATTAGTAGTTGCTGGGACTTAAACTTTACTGGCTCACTTGCTTTTTCTTATTTATATATTTAATAATACTCAATTAAAACATTTCTTCAGGAAACGATTGTTAACTAGTATACATTTATTATTTTTGTTTTCCAATTATATTGCTTGGAGTCTATACACACTCAGGCTTTTGGCCTTTCCTAATATCTGAAGGTGAGACAGTAAAAATGAAAACTTAAGATATGTCCCAGGAGTCCCCGTAGTGGCACAGTGGTTAACGAATCTGACTAGGAACCATGAGGTTGCAGGTTTGATCCCTGGCCTTGCTCAGTGGGTTAAGGATCTGGTGTTGCTGTGAGCTGTGGTGTAGGTTGCAGGCGCGGCTCGGATCCCGAGTTGCTGTGGCTCTGGCATAGGCCGGCAGCTACAGCTCCGACTGGACCCCTAGCCTGGGAACCTCCTCCTTATGCCACGGGAGCGGCCCTAGAAAAGGCAAAAAGACAAAAAAAAAAAGATATGCCCCACCCTGAAGTCTTATCTCCCCAGTGAGAATGTATACTTTTTGAGAGTAGAGATTATATTATCATTTCCAGGGGAAAAAAACAAAAATGACAAAAGTTAACACCAGTTGGATTCAATGGTGAGCAGAAAGGGGCAGATGTTAGCCTTCTTCCTCTTTGCTGTGCTTCTTTAACTTTTGAGATTCTGGGTGAAAGAACTAGATTGTCATGGGAACAACCTAAATGTCTACTGAAAGATGAATGGATTAAGAAGATGTGGTATAATTACACATTGGCACACTATTCAACCATAAAAAGAACAAAATAATGTTATTTGCAGCAACATGGATCAAACTAGAGATTCTCATACTAAGTGAAGTCAGAAAGAGAAAAATAAATACCATATGATATCACTTATATGTGAAATCTAAAATACGGAAGAAAAAATGAACCTATCTACAAAACAGAAATAGATTCAGAGACATGGAGAACAGACTTGTGGTTGCCAAGGGGGAAGGGGGAGGGAGTGGGATGCACTGGGAGTTTGGGGTTAGTAGATGGAAATATTACATTTAGAATGGATAAGCAATGAGTTCCTGCTGTATAGCACAGGGAACTATGTCCAATCTCTTTTGTAGAATATGATGGAGGATAATATGAGAAAATGTATGTATGTAACTGGGTCATTTGCTATATAGCAGAAATTGACAGATCATTGTGAATAACAAAAATATATTAAAAAACAACCAAACTAAAAAAAAAAAGAACGTGATTGTAGAAAGAAGTTCCCAGAAGGCCCTTGTGTTAGGACCAACCGAAGGGACTAGGAATCTTCATTTTTGAAAAGAAGAAAATGGGAAGAAAAATAATGAAAATGGACAAAATGCACGAAAGGCATGGTATTGTTCACATGTTCTTGGTGACCATATTTCTGTCATAAAACGGGAAAATCCTGTGAAGCTCAAAAGGGATAAATTTAGGATGCATAAAAGCATTTGTCTATTCTCACAGTATATACTAGGGCTAAGGAGTGCTTTACCAGAGAGGTCTGAAGCACGAGGACAAATTGATTCATGAATGTTTAAGTAAATTATTTTTGGCCTCCTAAATCATAGTCCTCTATGAATCTTAGATAATGTTTTTACAAAAGCATTACATGAAGCATATAATACAGTTGATTTCAAATAACAAGAATTACTTAATATATGTGGGCAAATAATGAACTTACAGATGCACTTGACAGGCATTTATTATGCAATTTCTATTGAGTGTCCTGTATCATTCCAGGAGCCTAAAATTCACACTCAAATCCTTGTGCTCAAGGAGTTGATATTCTAGTTGATAGAGAAAACAATAAAATTAATAGGTAAACTATTTAGCATATTAGATGCAAAGTTCTGTGTTTAAAAACCCATTGTGGCTCAGAGGGTTAAGAACCTGACTAGAATCCATGAAGATGCATGTTCAATCCCTGGCCTCCCTCAGTGAGTTAAGGATATGGTGTTGCCACAAGCTGCAGTGTAGATCACAGGTGCAGCTTGGATCTGCTGTGACTGTGGCTGCAGCTGTGGCGCAGGCCCAAAGCTGCAGATCCTGTTCAACTCCTAGTCTGGAAACTCCCATATGCCACAGGCATAGCTCTAAAATAATAATAACAATAAATAAAAAATAAAACAGTATACAGGGAAAGTTACACTGAGGTAATAATTTGCATAAATATCCAAAGCAGGTAAAAGAATAATCTATGCAAACATCTTGGGGAGATGTATTCTAGGCATGTCAGATGTCAGAAACAATATAAAATTCTGTACGAGTGAAGCAGAGTAACGGAGGGATGTAGGAGTTTGTAGTGTATGAAGAGAACAGAGAAGGGGTGGATCATTTTGAAGGGAAGTGTTTCTCAAATTTTAATTTGCATGGAAATCACTTATGTGTCACATTAAAATGAAGATTCTAATTTAGGAAGTCTAGAGAGTTTATAGTTTGTACAAGCCTCCAGGTGATGCTGAGGTTCCTGGTTTATAGGTCATACTTTGATTAGCAAAATATTGGGGCTCGTGTGTCATTGGAATGATTTTGGATTTCCTTTGAGTGTTGTGGGTTGAACTGTGCCTCTCCACCAAAAAAAAAAAAGACATTCAAATGCTACCTTTCAGTACCTGAGAATATGACCTTATTTTGGAAATAGGATATTTGCAAATATAATCAATTTAAGTTGAGGACACAGCAGATTGAGGGGAGGTGTTACTCAATAATTAGTGTCCTCATAAGAAGAGATACACAGAGAGAAGGCAGATGGAGGCAGGGATTGGAGTGCTGGAGCCACAAGTCAAGGAACAGTAAGGATTGCTGGCAACCACCAAAATGAATAATTCTTCCCCTGGAGACTTCAGAGAGAGGATGGCCTTGCTGATATCTTAATTTCAGATTTCTAGCCTCTCCGGCTGTGGGATAACAAGTTTCTTTCACCCAGTTTGTGGGGATTTGTTACAGAAACAAATACACTGAATGAGGAGGAGAATTAAGCCATTGCCTGGTTTTAAGAAGAGTGTCTCTATGAAACTACTTCTTTTGTTTTATTAATTTGTTGTATTTTAAATGGTTTTAATGCATGCCTTTTTATCAGATTAGGAGTGTTTCCTTCTATTCCTAATCTGCTAAATTTTTATTGTGAACAAATGTTGAGTCTTCTCAAATAGTTTCCTACATTGATTAAAGTATCCATTTGTTTGTTATGTCTTACTCTGTGTAGGAAATTACATTGATACACTGGATCATTCTTGCACTCCTGGTATTAACTCTGCATAAGAGTGAATAGTCAACAGCAGAAATAATTCAAGATGATATTTATTGTTCTTTGAGCCTCTAAATAAAATTATAAAACTGAAAAAAAAATCAATGTGACATATTTTAAAAGAATCCCTCTGGCTGCAGAGATGAGGACAGACTGAAGGAGGCGAGCAGTACAGAAGTGGGGAGACCAGTCTGGAGGCTATAGCAGTAAACTAAGTTGGATTGTGGAGGATGACAGTGGTTTGAATCAGGGTGGTAGTGATGGTGATGAGATGTGGAGATAATCCAAATCTGTTTTGAAGCTACTGTCGATAAGATTTGTTAATACACTGAATTCTAAAAGAATTAGGGATGTTAAAAAGGACAGCAAAGTTTAGGGGCTTAAAGAGAACAATGGAGTGCGCTAAATGAGATGGGGGAGATGGTGGGAAGAAAGGTGGGAGAATAGCACAGGCATATTAAGACCTCTGTCTTGGGTAGGTTAAGTGTGAAATGTCTATTATGCCTCCAATTATAGATGGTAGGTAAACAATTTGGTATGTGTTCAACTCCAGTTGAAACCAGAATAGAGGTTTCAACTGGAGTTATAACTGATATGCATCATTAAGATAAATCACCATGGTTGAGAAAGATGCACCTGTGTTTTGTGATCAACATCAGGAAGGATAGTTATATATTTTTAAACCATGATCTTTAGGAGTTCCCATCATGGCTCAGCAGTAACAAACCCAGCTAGTACCCATAAGGATGTGGGCTCAACCCCTGGCCTTGCTCAGTGGGTTAAGGATTCATCATTTCTCTGAGCTGTGGTATAGCTTTCAGATGTGGCTTGGGTCCTGTGTTGCTATGGCTGTGGTGTAGGCCAGCAACTGTAGCTCCGATTTGACTCCTAGCCTGAGAACGTCCATATGCCACGAGTGCAGCATTAAAAAGCAAAAAAAAAAAAAAAAAAGAGTTCCCATCGTGGCTCAGTGATTAATGAATCCGACTAAGAACCATGAGGTTGTGGGTTCGATCCCTGGCATCGCTCAGTGGGTTAAGGATCTGGCGTTGCGGTGAGCTGTGGTCTAGGTTGCAGACACGGCTCAGATCCTGCATTGCTGTGGCTCTGGCGTAGGCCGGTGGCTACAGCTGATTAGACCCCTAGCCTGGGAACCTCCATATGCTGCGGGAGTGGCCCCAGAAAAGGCAAAAAGACCAAAAAAAAAAAAAGTCTTTAGTACTACTTGTCATAAATTATACTTGCCCATATATCTGCCCTGTGACAGTTCTGACATTGGTTGTAAAATATACCAAGACGTTAAGAGTTAGGGGACAGATCTTTTTCTTCTTAGGGCTTATTATAACCTGAATTGTGTCTACCCCAGATTTTGCATGTTCAAGCCCTAACCTCTAATGTGGTATGTATGATGGTATTTGGAGATGGGACCTTTGGGGGATAATTAGGTTTAGATAATGTCATGGGGGACGAGGCTCTCATAATAAGATTAGTACCTTTATAAGAAGACCACTTGTTCTCTCTCTCTCCCTGTCCTCATATATTAGGGAGGAGAGTTGGTGAAAGGAGGTGAGGAAGAAGGAGAGAACTTTCACCAAAGACCCAACTATGCTGTCCCCTTGATCTTGGGCTTTTAGCCTCAAGAACCGTGAGAAATACGTTTGTTATTTAAGCCACCCAGACTTGTATTCTGTCATGGCAGTCCAAGCTGACTAAAACAAGGCTCTTATAAAACCCCAATTTTCTATATCTTTAAAGCTTCCAATATAAACAGTTGATCTAACAGACATATTCATTATGTTTTGCTAACTTTGAATTTGATGTCTCCATGTAAAAAGCATGACCTCACTTGGAAACATCATAGCCCAAGAATGGGAAACTTTCACTATTCAGCACTTCTGATAAAACTCAGTTACTCACTGTGGTATATAGAATGACTGGCCCACATGGATCTGCTCTAAAGCATGGAGCACTCTATACTCAATATTCTGTTATAATCCATATGGGCAAAGAATCTAAATAAGATACCTGTATATGTACAACTGAATCACTTTGTTGTACAGCAGAGATTATCACAACATTGTGAATCAATTATACCTCAATGAAACTTGAAAAAATGGGAAAAGTCAATTACTCAAATATAGACCTATTGTTCACTGGGCTTGCTGAAGAAGTACAAGTTGCATGTACAAAATACCACCTGCTATTTATTTTGCTCATATATTTTCTGCTTATATTTTAGATACTATCACTTCAGAAAGTTACTATTAGTAATTATTTACAAAGGCAGTAATAATTCTTTTCATCATGAATTTAAGCAAAAACCTTGTCTATTTGTGGGGACAGGAGGTCGGGGAGAGGAGACCTGCAGATATCTAGCTCTGGTGGCTGGGAAGATATGTCTGTCTACAGTAATAGGAAATCCATTGTTACTACAAAAAGACACACTAGCTCTTTTAAAAAATGAAGCTGTTGTTTTGACCTCCATCTGTCTGGAAATAGTCTCTCTCACTTGGTTCAAAATATTGTGAGCACCAGGAGGGAGAAAATCAACCCATACTGAAATGGTTGTTCAATCCCAATGACAAAGCTATAGCTGCAAGTCCTGGTTTTCTTGTCCATTGCCAAGAAAAACAAAAAACAAAACACGCACACACACACATAATCTGAGCCCATTTAATATAGGCTGTGTCAAACAACAGAAGTCCTACTTGTGCATTTTCTGGGCATGCAGATGGCTATTCCAGGTAGTGGGTTTCTAATTTGCCCTTCCAGATAACTAGGTACTTCTTAAGATTTTTTTTTTAATGTATTTGATTTACAATGTTCTGTCAATTTCTGCTGTACATCAAACTGACCCAGCCATATATTTGTATACACTTTTTTCACATGCCATGCTCTAATTGTTCCTGTTTATAATTTGGGGTATTGCTAAGGCTAACAAAATTGTCTTATTGCCATTGGACCTACCTGTGATCATCAAGGTGTAGCTTTCTTGCATTACAAAATTTACACATGATAAATTGATGAGTATAGACAGCTTTCATCATCTCACAAAACCCATATGAAAACTGGAATATGCGTTCAAATTCAAAATTTTCAGAATGTTTCCTGAGTCATCCACAGTGTTTCCTGAGTCAACATATAGTAGTAACATTTTCTTTTTTTACAACAGCAGGTTGTTATGTCATAAACCTCTGTGATTGGTTTGACACAGTGAATTTATGCTGTACCTATTCTTTCTTTCTTTCTTTCTTTTTTTACTTATTGTCATACACAGCTGATGCTACCTTAACTTTTTGATAGCACATCAATTCTATTTCCTAAAGCTCATACAATCAATTCAATCATAAGATCTATTTATTTACTTAAGAAAGTTTTTGATAGCATTGTCCCCATTTAATTTTTTTATGCATAGAGATTTAAATCAACATAGTTCCTATCTTCTAATCCAGTGCATCTCAAAAATGTGGTCTGCTTACTGATCAGTGGCATCAGTATCACATGGATTATATTAGCAATGAAAATTATCAGTCTTTTCTAAACAGACTTTGAGGTGAGGCCTCAGAATTTGTGTTTTCACAAGTCTTCCATGTGATTCTTATGCTTGCTACTATTTGAAATTCCCTGTTGTAGTTAGTTAAATAAAGAAATAGCATAGGCATGGATTATACAGCCTTTAAAACTTATTTCTTGATTTTCTAGAGTGTTTTGAGAAAACAGGTCTATCTTTGGTTCCATTAAATAGATTCTGCTTTGAAAGATTTAAAATAGTTTTCTCTCTTTTTTAATGATTTTTATTTTTTCCATTATAGTTGGTTTACAGTGTTCTGTAATTTCTACTATACAGCAAAGTGACCTAGTCACACACACACACACACATATAATATATATATGCATTCTTTATCTCACATTATCCTCCATCATGTTCCATTATAAGTGACTAGATATAGTTTCCAGTGCTATACAGCAGGATCTCATTGCTTATCCACTCCAGAGGCAATAGTTTGCATTCACTAACCCCAGACTCCCAGTCCATCCCACTCCATCTCCCTCTGCAATCACAAGTTTGTTCTCCAAGTCCATGAGTTTCTTTTCTGTGGAAAAGTTTATGTGTGACCCATATTAGATTCCATATATAAATGATATCATATGGTATTTTTGTTTCTCTTTCTGACTTACTTCACTTAGTATGAGAATCTCTAGTTCTATCCATGTTGCTGCAAATGGCATTCTGTTCTTTTTTATGGCTGAGTAGTATTCCATTATATATATATATATATATATATATATAATGAGATATATATATATATATATATCACATCTTCTTAATCCATTCATCTGTTTATGGACATTTAGGTTGTTTCCATGTCTTGGCTATTGTGAATAGTGCTGCAATGAAGATATGGGTGCATGTACCTTTTTCAAGGGAAGTTTTGTCTGGATACATGGCCAAGAGTGGGATTGCTGGGTTATATGGTAGTTATATATTTAGTTTTCTGAAGTACCTCCATGCTGTTTTCCATAGTGATTGTACCAATTTACATTCCCACCAACAGTGTAGGAGAGTTCCCTTTTCTCCACACCCTCTCCAGCATTTGTTATTTGTAGACTTACTAATGATGGCCATTCTGACAGGTGTGAGGTGGTACCTCATAGTATTTTTGATTTGCATTTCTCTAATAATTAGTGATATTGAGCATTTTCTCATGTGCCTGTTGGCCATCTGTGTGTCTTCTTTAGAGAAATGTCTATTCAGGTCTTTTGCCCATTTTTCCAATGGGTTGTTGGTTTTTTTGCTATTGAGTTGTATAAGTTGTGTGTATATTTTAGAAATTAAGCCCTTGTCCGTTGCATCATTTGAAACTATTTTCTCCCATTCCATAGTTTGTCTTTTTTTTTATGGTTTCCTTTGCTGTGCAAAAGCTTATCAGTTTAATTTGGTCCTATTGGTTTACTTTTGCCTTGGGAGTCTGACCTAAGAAACATCTGTATGGTTAATGTCAGAGAATGTTTTGCCTAAGTTCTCTTCTGGGAGTTTGATTGTGTCTTGTCTTACATTTAAGTCTTTCAGCCATTTTGAGTTTATTTTTGCGCATGGTGTGAGGGTGTGTTCCAGTTTCATTGATTTACATGTGGCTATCCAGTTTTCCCAGCACAATCACTTGCTAAAAAGACTGTCTTTTTCCCACTTTATATTCTTGCCTCCTTTGTTGAAGATTAATTGACCGTAGGTGTCAGGATTTATTTCTGCGTTCTCTATTCTGTTCAATTGGTCTGTATGTCTATTTTGGTACAGTACCACACTGTCCTGATTTCCATGACTTTGTAATATTGCCTGAAGTCTGGGACGGTTATGCCTTCTTCCTGGTTTTTTTCCTCAGGATTTCTTTGGCAATTTTGGGTCTTTTATGGTTCCATATAAATTTTTGCATTGTTTGTTGTACTTCTAAAAATAGTTTTCTTGTATTAATTTATTATTAAATTTCTCCAAGAAGTATAAGTCCTCTGAGGGTAAACTTGAACAAGTCTAAATAATACTAGGAAATTTTCCAACACATAAGGAACCAAATATGATGATTAGAAATTTTTTCTCTTTTACATAAAATCCATATATTTGAAAACATATATGAAAAAAGAAAACAAATGGTTTAAACATTCAGTTAGTGTTGATATTAAATAAGTGCATATGACCAAAATGATGAAAAATGATAAATTAATTTCTAAGCCTAATGGGACTTCTTTCCTTTTCTACACCTGCGTAATGGACATAACCCTTAGCACCTCTGACAATAATAGAAGAAATATGTCCTTCCATTGACATTCACGCTTTAGTCATTATTTGGATCACCAACTCTCTCATAAAGGCTCTGTAAAATTAGTATTACTAATTTTGAGTCTTCTGGTGTTTGCTGTTCTCTGATTGCATAGATGGGACTTAAAGAGTTACAGTCACTCCTTCAGAGGGTCATTTGGTACTTTGAAGCCCATAGTTAAAAAAAAAAAAAAACAACCTTTTTTTTTTCCAATAAAGAAAGACTGAAGCAGGAGAAGGATTGAAAGTAAACTGTCATTTTAAATGCATTTAAGAAGTTTATGAGTGGGCAAGAGAAGGGTCACCCCTTCCAGTGAGCTGCAAAGCTGAGACTGCTGACCAGCACCATCTGCCCCTCCCCTACTTCCAGCTTGCTTCATGCTTTTACTGTCTGGTAAAAATATCCTTGGGGGGGGGGCATCTGGCTTCAACTGTTTCTGCTCAATTATGCCCTCCTGTGCCATATGATATCTCCATGGCCCCCTGGAATAATCAAAACCTTTTAATCTTACCTCACACTGTGAATTGCCAAGTATCATATGGTGACAGTAATTGGGGAAAAATGACTCAAACATTTCTAAAATTTGCAGAGTTTTCATTGTCATTTTAGGGACCCCTGCTCTTTGTTTTGGAATACTTTTAAAAGCAACTATTCTTTCTGGCTAATGAGCTGAGACAAATTTTCTATTTTTAAGCTTTTTTCTTTGGTAAGACAATTTTGGAAGAGAAAGGAGAATAGTGGAGAAAAAGATCAAATTGACTGATAAAACCCTATACTGAACATGATTAAGGTTTTATTAGTGAAAATTCAGTGTTTTCTAACTACAAAAGCGGCAATTTCAGTTTCTATCTAATATATCCAAAGAATAGAAGCTCAATTTAGAAATTAAGATCTTATAGGAAAAAACAAATTTGATATATTTCTAATATTCTTCAAATTCTGTCCACCATCCATGTCTAATATATTAATTTTTAAACTTTCATTCTGCTTGTATAAAGAAGGCAGCTTTTTTCTATCTTCATAAAGAATCAGATGAGAAATGGACTTAATCATTATTAATCAGGCCAAATTATCCCCCAAATATGCTGCTTATCACGATGATTATTACTACAACTGGATACCAAAGTTATTTTTCACTTGAGTTGAAATGTTACTTAAAATTTTGAGAATGTTTTTTCAAATTATAATATTTTGGAGGTTTTTAAATTTCTTTAGTGTCTGGAGATTGTCCTATGTTATTCTTTATGACTCTCTCAGTTACTCTTCTATGATTTAGAATTTCTCCATTCTCAACTGAAGCAAAAAGCACTTTTAGTTCTCAATAACTGTCTTGGAAAATAAAGGCTAATGAGATACAGTACTCACTCTTAGGGAATATAAAAAGTATTTGGAGATATAGGAAACATTCTATCATAACTTTATTTTTATTTTGTATTTTTAGGACTGCACCTGTGGCGTATGGGGGTTCCCAGACTAGGGGTCAAAGCAGAGCTGTAGCTGCTGACCAACATCACAGCCACAGCAATGCCAGATCCGAACTGCATCTCTGACCTACACCACAGCTCATGGCAATGCCAGATCCTTAACCCATTGAGCAAGGCCAGGGATCAAAACTGTGTCCTCATACATGACAGTCAGATTCATTTCCACTGAGTCATGAAGGGAACTCCTCTATCAGAACTTTAAATCTTTGAAGATTCAGTTCAAGGACTTTCCTGCTTCTGAGAGGGTATTTTTGTCTTTACTAGTATGATAGCAATACTGCATCCAGGCATTGAAAGTTATCTACCTTTATTTGCATCGCTATTCTTCTGTGTGAGCCTATCAAGATGAGATCTGTCTGATTATTTTTTTTTATCACAAGTAATAGTGGACATAGATTTTGATTCTCTAGGAAAATGTATTAAAACATGTTTTTAATCTTGACCTTAATGTACACATGAATAAAGCCAGAGTTAGAGACATTGTACAGGTAGGCATTGCCTATTATGTTCCAGATAGCATGTTAAAAGGTTACCATACACTCAGAAACTTCTAGAATTGAAAGTATTTTGGAGATGATTTATTTCAATTTTCCTGAATTTCCAGATAAAATTTTGGAGGTTTAGGGAGTTTAAATGGCTTTCCCTAGGATATAAAATTAGTTGGTAGCAAGTTTTGCATCCTTTGTGAACTTCAAGTCATTGGTAAAGTAACTATACCATGCAAATAATGACATGATATCATTGGGCAATGAAATGTTACTTGGTAATTAAAATTTATTAACAAATTTTACTTAAATATATTGTTGCACTTAGAACTGTCGTTTCTTTCTTAAGCCTGCTTCTTTTGTCCAAGTAGAATTGTATTTTTGCTTTGATCTTAAACTCAAGGCTAGTTTAGACAATGGCTTCTTACATCTGCAATGAGAAAGAGCAGATTATTATGTGTATACGTGACTGTGTACTCTGGTTAACCTCTGAGAAAATGCCAAAGACATAATGGCTAACACCAAATAATCAGTGCCATAGACTACATGGGAAATATGTGTCTCAGAACTATGTGTCCAAGAGGATAGACAAAGAGAGTTATCACTGCATAGCTACCGTCCAGCAGGATGGCTTTTGCAGAATATGGGTGAAATAGTTTTTTTCTTCCCCTGTGAACAAAGAGCTTGTCACCTTTTTAGCACATTCAGACTCCTCTGAATGGGGTTGTGTGGGCCATGCTGACTTTCAAACCTTAACCTGCCAAAAGAAAAAAAAATCTCTTCTTTAGAAATACCTTTCATTATGATCATGTTTGAAAGAAGCTTATAAGCTGAATAGTGAATCACAGTCATTGTAAGAGCTTACTGTTTCTTTTATACAAGAGATATGCTTTGTCTTGGAAAAAGACTATATGATTAAATCAGATTGGCATATCTTTGTTTTTCTCTTATTCATTTGATACATTCTATATTATTTTTGATTAATATTTTCTGCTGAGAATCTTGAGAGTGTATTTTCAGCAGCTTTCTAAATCCAAAGTGAGTATTTTAAACTCATGCATTCACTTAGTCATTCAGTTTTCTTTGTGGTCCAAGTTGGTACCAGATAGTGTCATTTCCCTGATATATGTGAGGCCCTGTAGGTGTTTAATAAAGTCTGAGATGCTTTGAAGAATGCCATTAAAAGTTTTCAGATGGTTAAGATTTTTTTTTCCTTCATTATTTCCCTTTTTTGGGGGTGGGGGGGGTTGGAGGGCAAGACTACTTCATAGATAGTTTGTGCACTTCCATCAGGGGGGCACATAAGCCAGATTGCTGTCTTTTAGTGATGGTAGCAGCTACAGATGATCATTACCTTGATTTATTGATTTGTCAGGTACTGCAGATCATGGTATTTTAATATTGTTCACTTATTAGTTGGATGACTTTTATAAACAGAAACTTGTCCTCATCAAATTTTGATTACACTTATGTAGACTTTCCAGGGCAAAGTCAGGATAAGTTCTTTTTTTTTTCCTTTTACCTCCCAGTTTTCACAGTAATGATTTGGTTCTCTGGCTAAATTTGGCCACTGAATTTTGCTTTGTTTTAAATATCATGAACTCTTGCAATTAAATATATTTCATGTGTTTCAATTCATTGCATGTATTACCCTATTGATACTCACATGGTTCTCTCTGGTCCAATGGGAGCTTATTAAATGGGTTCTTTACAAGATCCTAGTAATCTTTGATGACCTCCTTAATTTCTGGTATAACAAGATATGCCAGACTAATTTTATGTATATCTCAATCCAGATCAGGAATCTGGTATTTCTCCAAGGGAGTGATGAAAGTCTGGATAGTAGATGTGCTGATAGCTACCGAATGGTCACTGTTTCTAGGCATTTTCCATATGTATGAACACACCCACGCAGTCATGAGTTTACACTCATTTCTTATTCAGATTTAGGAAAAAAATAACATTTTTTATTTAATCTCATTAATCTAAAAACTGTCTTCTTTTTTATAAGGACAATTTTTAAAAAACCTTCTGTTATCAATGTTACCAATGTAATTTCTCATTTGCTTTGTCCCACCCTACTACAACAACAGTCTCAGAGTATAATACCAATACTACTCACAGAGTGATGAGAAAATAAATCCTTGAATAGATGAGACTCTCACTTAGCCTTTAGATCTAACTCTCAAATTACTGGAGAACCATGTGAAAGAGACATGCCAAACAGCATTCAATAACATAATCAGTAAAAATCCACAGTGCAGGAAACCCCATGGGACAAATGACCTGAATTTTTCAGCCACAAAGACAAAAGTGTAAGGAAAAATAATATGCAAACATATATTAAAATATAATTAAAGAGATATTTTAGCAGTTCTATATGGACCTTATTTTGGATCCCAATTAAGACAAACTATTACAAAAGACAATTGTGGACTGTATATTTGATGATTCTAAGGAATTATTTTTAATGATTTTAGGTGTAATAATGGTATTGTGTTATTACACATTAAGAGATACACATGGAATTCTTACCAATAAAATGGTATGTCTGAGATTGATTTCGAAATAATCTCAGGAGTGTGGAGTTGGGTGCCAGTACAGATGAAGCAAGATTAGCCCTGACTTGACAAATGTGTGGATGATGGTTGATGAATATATGATTGTCCATTAGCCTACTTTCTCCTATTTACATATTTCTTTGAAATTATCCACATAAATGGTTAAAAATTCAAGTAGTTTTTATTGATGGGATATTGCTTTCCAGAACAGGATTGTCTCATTCTATGTACATAGTACAGTTTTCTTTAAAGATGCTGAAAATTTGCATATAACAAAATTACTGGCTTTTAAAACCTAAGAATTTGGCTTAATGTATCTTTCACCTACAGGAAGCAGTATATTTTAGCTTTTGGATATGATAATGTAGAAGTATTGTTTGAATTGCTTATTAGTGTATTCAGTGGAAAGGAAAAATTAATCAAAATTTATGGAAATAAGAACAAAGATAAATTCGAAACTGGAATGTTCATCGATTCCTCTTCCCACCACTTTGGTCATGATTTCTTCTCCCAGAGAAGAAAAGAAAAAATTGTGTGCTATGAAATTCTCATGTCTTGTCCAAATTCTAGAAGCTATAATGAAACTCTGAATTTGCAATTTCATCCCCTGATGACTTCCAAAGGGCCTAATCTGAAAGGTTAGATGATGTAGCACAAATGTTTAAGGAGATGTAATACCAGTGTTTGAAAGGGTAGGAATATAATTCTTCAGAAGGGTTTTGTCAGAACATCATAAATCAGAGACTAGTAGTGGAAGCAGGGAAATGTCTGTCATGGAGTAACTGAAAAATAATTTTCCCTGTTTCTCCATATCATACACAGTTTTTAAAATGGCGATTACTGATGGTTTACTGTTTAAAATAAGGTTGTTTACATAGTGACATTTTACCTATCATCAAACAAGAGGAGGAGAGACAAAGAAATTGTCCAGTGTGGGGACTAAACCCAAATATCCACAGCTGCAGGAAACCTGTTTGATTTTACACCACATTATATCCTCAATAACTGGTCTAGAATCTGGATTATGGCAGACTTGCAGTAAATTCTGTTGCCTAAGTGATTGTGTGCATGCTGAATGGAATGAGGGTAGAGATGAAGTGAAGGAAATAAATAAGCAAAACCAAATAGATGCTAACATTAAACACCTGACCAGCCTTTTAAAAAATTAATGTGGATCCTATGGCATAAATGCTCATTAATATTCTCAGAATGGTTTACTAACTCATAACCTTGATTTCAGAATTCTTTTTTCTTAAACTTTCCCTTCCACTGCAGAACACCCAAAAGTGAGAGACTTCTTGAACAACATTTACTCAGTTTTCACAGAGGTCCCTACTTGTAAATTTAGCCTAATAATTTCCTCATCCATTCATCCTGTCAAAACATTTTTTCTATTTATGACTCTGAAAATTTTGTAATGATATAATATAAAGATATACAATTGGGAGTTCCTGTTGTCGTGCAGCGGAAATGAATCTGACTAGGAACCACAAGGTTGTGGGTTGAATCTCTAGCCTCGCTCAGTGAGTTAAGGATCCGGTGTTGGCCTGAGCTGTGGTGTAGGTTGCAGACACAGCTCGGACCTGGCATTGCTGCGGCTGTGGTGTAGGCCGGTGGCTACAGCTCTGATTAAGACTCCCCAGGCTGGGAACCTTCATATTCTGTGGATGCAGCCCTAAAAAGACAAAAAGACAAAAAATTATACACACACACACACACACACACACATATATATATATATATATATATATATATATATATATATATAATTGATCAAAGGTAGTTTTTTTTTCTCTTTTTGGATAGAATTCAACTGGGGAAATGAGTTTAGAATAATCATATTTAATATTTAGGGCAATATATGTAGGGAAAGACTTTCTGTATAAAGTAATTCTAGAAATTTTGGGAGGTGGCTTAATTACAATAGCATATCTGGAACATTAAATGAGGTAATCTTCGCTAGAAGTGAAGCCCTACATGGCAGACAGAGCCTGTAAATATGTAATGAGAGAGTATCTTATTTTTTTGAGAAATAGGTTGCAAAGTAAAGACTAAAAAATGGTAAATTCCAGAGGCTGAAGTTATATCTATTGTGGTTACTCTCGTTGGAGGAAGAGAGTGTTGGATTAGCTTCATATTTAATATCAATACTATGTTCATATGTTAATTATTTATCCAACAAATATTTGCTGTGTATATACTCTGCAGCAGGTAGTTTCCAGATGCTGAGGCGTGAACAAGAAAAACAAGGTACTTGCTATGATTTTAATGTGATTCTAATTTTGGAGTGTAGGATATGTCATACAATCCTGTTAAGATATCTACCTATGTGTGGGATTTCATTTGGCAATCTAATGTTTTTGATGTCCTATTTATAAAAGGGAATACTTAACATTGTCAAGGTCAAAATGTAAATCCTTCCCAAGTTCATCTGTGTCGTCTTAATTAATACTGTTATTAGATTCAGCAAAAGTTTAAAAAGATGTTTTTAAAAAGAACAAAGAGTAGTAATTATATAGCAGCATGTCATAAAACTGTGGGAATTAGTGTGTAGAATATTGGTACATGTGTTAAAAAGCAGCTTAATAGATTAGAAAGTCCAGAAATATGCATATTTTCATGTATATATGTATATATGTTTTATTTGTATTTTAATATATTCACTGACCTTAACTAGCATATATATATATATATATATATATATATATATATAATTGAGAAATTCCCAAACCATGAAAAAGTACAGTTCAACAAATGTCAAGAAGACTATCATTATAACATAAAAATATCATTACAATATAAAATTAGATTCTTACCTCATAATATGTAAAACTAAATAAATTGAAAGCTTAAACACAAGAAAGTAAACAACAAAAGATAATTATGGAAGTGCAGATTAAAGCAATTATGTCCTTAAATAAAAGCAGTTGCTTGTGGGCTTGTGGGAAAAGGCTACTCACACACTAAGGGGGAGGGGGGTATAAACTGAATCAGGCATTTTAGAAGGCAATTTTGCAGTATTACCTGGAACAAATATTGTATTGACTTCAAGCAGGTAATTTCCCTTCTAAATATGTATTTTTGACAAAGCAAATGAAAAAGGCTGTGAAGAGTCCTTTAAAAAATTTTTCTTTAAATATTTTCAATTAAATTTTATTGGAGTATAGTTTGACTTACAATGTTGTGTTAATTTCAGGTGCACAACAATATGAATCTGTTACACATCTATTATTCCTTTTCGTATTCTTGCCAGTATAGTTTACTACAGAGTATCGAGTAGGTTCTTACAACTCATCCATTCCTATATAGTTGTGTGTATGTGTCAAACCCAAACTCCCATTTTATCCCTACCCCCAACATTTTCCCTTTGGTTTCAAAATCTTTGAATCTTATCCTATTTTGTTAACAAGTTCACTTGTATTATTCTTTGTTAGAGTCTATATAATAGTGATCTCATTTGATATTTGTATTTCTTTGTCTGACTTAGGTCATTTAGGATGATACTTTCTGGGACCATCCATGTTGCTATAAATGGCATTATTTCATTCTTTTTATGTCTGAGTAATACTCCATTATATATATATATATATATATATATATATATATATATATATACACATATACACACACACATACACAAACATCTTTATCCATTCCTCTGTTGATGGACACGTAGGTTGCTTCCATGTCTTGGATAGTGCTGCAATGAACATTTTTATTATAATATTAATTGCAATACTAGAATATTGGATAGGACCTTAAAGTCTTTTTGTAGAAAATGGCTAAATGATAACTATATTCCTACCCTGGAATACTACAAAGTACCCAAAGGAACTAGATCTATAGGCATTAATGTGACTCTTTATTTAATATACTTTTTGTATATTAAATAAATCATAGATAAAGCAAATCTGTGAATACAAATTATTGGATGATAAAATTTAAGTAAAAAATGAGCATATGAAGCATGTGATATATTTATTACAGTTTGATAAGCAAAGACATAAAAATGTGCAATGATGCAATTAAAATGAAATAATGACCAATGTAATTGTGGTCCAAGGGGAGTGTCCCTGAATTTTAGAACTGATGGAAGATCATATATACTGGCTTGGCTGCTTATAGCCTACTCTGTTGAAGCAGCAAATAATCCATTTCTGCTCTTCGCTATCAGTGGATCATCACTTCTAAGACTCTTCATTGAAAACCAAATTCAAACTTTGAGGACAATTCTGCTTCTTCAGGAGTGTTTCCATCAGAAGTATCTTGGTGTGCAACAGAAAACTTTACTTACTTCCTCCCTTGTATTTTTGATTTTGGTATGTGTCTTCGGATATTTGCTTTCTGATTTACAGCCAATTGAAGTAAAAGCAATCTATTGTGTCAAAAAATTTTCCAGTCATTAGATGTACAATACTGTAAGCATGAGGATCTGGTTCTTCATGCTACCTAAGCAAAACAGATGTTCCATCCTGTCTGCAACATATAAATAAGGATATCGTACAGAGTGCACAATTATAGATGAATGATAATACTTTTCCTTTTTTTTATCAGAATCAAAGAAAATAAAATCCATCAGAATTCTTGGGTTCATAGGGCAAAAAACGCAGAGTACTATAAACAGTTTATGCATGAAACCACCTGTTTATGAGTCACAGATCACAGTATTGGGTCACCTTTCAGAATATTAGACCCATCTTCTGCTAATTCCAGGTGTAACACCAAAATTCCTATTGGCACAGAGAAACTGCCAGAAAAAAACAAAAACATTTAAGTGACAAGATTACATGTATTAATAAGTCAGTGAAGATAGTGTGCTAGTAATTCAATTACACTTAACTCAGTACACAAAGCAATTCAAAATTGCATTGAGATTGCCCTTGTGTATGCCTTAAATTTAGAATTTATACACTTTATGAGTGATTGAATATACCAAAAATATCCTTGTATATATACAAAAACATATACCTCTCTCCTACCCCCAAAAAAGATAAATGAAGAAGTAAAAAATGTCAAAATCCTTCTATTTTAGAATGAAAACTAAAAGCCCATGATAGTTAAAAACTATGAAAAAAGGAAAAGAATCACACTTGCTATGAAAATGCAGATATTTAAAATGACAACAGAATTGATCAAGACAATTATAAGAAAATATTTGCTAATCATATATTGATAAGAAGTTAGTATCCAAAGTATGAAAAGAATGCACACACTAAAATGGCAAAGAAAAAATTCCACTAAAAATGGACAAAGAACAATATTTCCAAAGAAATATTTTTAGAAATTTTTGGAATTTTTTCCAAGAAGGACACACAAACGACAAATATGTACTTAAAATGGTGGTCAATGTCACCAATCATCAGGGAAATGTAAATCAAAACCACAAGAAGACTCATCACTTCACACCTGTTAGAATGGTTATCATCATTAGAAAGACAAAAGACAATGAGCATTGGCAACGATGTGGAAAAAAAAATGGACCCCTCATGCAATTTTGGTAGAAACGTGAATTGGTTCAGCCACTATGGAAAACAGGGTGGAAGTGCCTCAGAAAAACTAAAAACAGAACTACGATATGATCTAGCAACCCCACTTCTGAGTATATATCCAAAGAAAATAAAATCACTGTCTTGAAGAGATAGCTGTACTCCAATATTCATTGCCATGTTTGCCACAATAGACAAGATATAGAAAGAGCCTGTGTGTTTGTCGACAGCTGAGCAGATAAAGAAGATGTGATATATGCATACACAGATGTACACACACAGTGGAAAGCCATGAGAAAGGAAGTTATCCAGGACATACTGTTGTTTGGAGTAGTACGGACATAACTACCTTGGGAGTTTTATGCTAAGTGAAATAAGTCAGAGAAAGACAAATAATATATGATTTTACTTACATGTGGAATCTAAAAAAGCCAAACTCATAGAAAAAGAGACTTAGAGTGGTGATTACCAAGAGGTGGGGGAAAAGGGAAATGGTGGTCAAAGAGGACAAACTTCCAGCTATAAGATGAATAAGTTCTGGGAACCTAATGTACAGCATAATGATTGTAGTTAATAATACTGTACTGTATATTTGAAAGCTGCTGAGAGAGTAGATATTAGGTGATCTTACCATAAAAAAGTAATTATGTGACCATGTATGGTAACTATGTAAAGCAGGTGTTAGCTAACCCTGTGATAGTAATCATTTTGCACTATATAAGTGTATCAAGTCAACACATTGTATACTTTAAACTTACACAGTATTACATGTCCATTATATCTCAATGAAGCTGAGGAAATGAAGAGCAAACTATGAGAATGAAGATAAACTCAAATGGGGGGGTATCTAGAAAGGAGACAGAAATAATGATAAGAAAAAATAACATAATTTGTATGATCAAAACAGATGATGAGGGAGTTCCCATTGTGGCTCAGTGGAAAATGAATCCAACTAGTATTCATGAGGATGCACATTCGATCCTTGGCCTTGCTCCGTGGGTCAGCGATCTGGCATTGCTGTGGCTGTGGTGTAGGCTGGCAGCTGTAGCTCAGATTCGACCCCTAGCCTGGGAACTTCCATATGCCATGGGTGCAGCCCTTAAAAGCAAACAAACAAAACAGATCATGAGCTTTGCTTAGATAAATTTGTTGATTCTTATAAGTACTGTGATTTTAAAAAGGTATCATAATGAGAATAACTTTACTCAACATTGTTTCATTAATAACGGATAGAGAATAGGAGGACATACAATGGGAGAAAGATTGTTCTCGAACAGATATTTATATAAATACGGATATATATCACACTCTTATCAGATACTTGCTAGCCTATTCCAGCTCTAAAATTCACTTATATTTTTGTTTATAAGCTCTTAATATATAAGATAGACAATATAAACATCGGATTGACCTTAAGACTGGAAGAATACTTCTAGAGCTTTTAAAAATCATGAAGGCAATATCAAAGAAAAATGTATTTACTTGGCTTTTGAGAATCAAATGTAAATTCACTAGAGCAGTATTTTGAATATACAAGAGAGAACATTCAGTTCTATTTTGAAGTGCTGAAAGGTGTAGTTGTGTTTATTATGGTTTCAAGTGAATGAGATTTAGCCTTCAGGTAAGGATGCAAAGAAGCATTCTTCAATGGAAAATGATAACGTTTGAAATTAATATTTTGCACACTCTTTAAAAATTCCAAAGTAAAACCAAATGTGATTCATTTATCTCAAAGTGTTTATAAAGCATTAAGCAAAATAATTAGAAAGCATGGACAAAATGAAGCAATAACTCTAAGGGATAGAGCAGAGTAAATACCATTATGGTAGATTCTATGTTGGATGTGACAAACACTAATTAGTTGATAATTATTGTGCACTATTTTTGTAATACAAAACCCTCTGAGCAATTTTGAACTTTGCTTGTCAAGTGAAAATTATCTATCAGTGGTTTTTTTTGTTTGTTTTTTTAAACAATGAAATTTCTTTGGGGTGACTATAAAATGTTCTACCATTATTTGTGGTCAGTCACATGACTGAAAGGTAATGACAAAGGGCTGCATGCCTTCTTTCTGAACATTAACAAGTAGGCACCATAAGTATAATGTGCTCTTGTTTCCTTATTCTCATCAGAGAAAAAAAGCTGCATTCACAGTTCCTGAGGTTATTGCTATTTGGGGTATTTTATAATAGTAATAGGTTTTCTTTTTGCATTTGAAGTATTACACATGCCAGTTCCTTTAAATTTTAAGTGTAATGAGATAATCTGCCTATTGTAAAACAGTGCAAGTCCTGGAACATTGATGAAATGTTTTAAAGACTCTAAAATATATTTTCAAATGCAGAGAAAAAGAAGCCTATGCATAAATAAAATGCAAACAATTTAATTAAAATTTGCTAAAGCTCAATGTTTCATTTTAAATTATAAATTACAAAGATGTTTTTAGAACATTTTGGAAACAAATGAGAAATTATTGGCTTTGGATTTGGATGTACATGAAAGATAGCTCTTTTTGTATTTTTACATTATGAGGAAATCAGGTAAAAATGAGTCAAATCTAAAAAATATAAAATTAAGAGCTATCCTTGTTAGAAATTATTCTGAGATCAGAAACAAATTATAAAAAAATCTCATATAATACTAAAGTCAGCAGTTTAGTAACAGGAGAAGTGTTTGAGTTTAGTAGTAATGATAGGCTTTTTTATTGTTTATGCATTTCAACATAGGGGATGAATCTCACACACTAGAAAAAAAATAGAGAAATGTAAATTTCTATCTTGATTACATTAGTCAGTACATAAGAAAATTTGACATGTTGAGAATTGTGCATATATTAAAATATTTATGGTGTTTCCCAAATGTGACTCTCTAAAAATTCTTAAAAGTACCAATTATAAGTTGTAAAACTAAACTATTTTAAACTATTAATAATAAAACCCCAATTTCATCCAACCATGCTATTCTCTCTACAGCAAATTATAACTAAAAATTATTTAGGGAATTCCTGTCGTGGCTCAGTGGTTAACGAATCCAACTAGGAACCATGAGGTTGTTGGTTCGATCCCTGGCCTTGCTCAGTGGGTTAAAGGATCTGGCATTGCCATGAGCTGTGGTGTAGGTCACAGACGCGGCTCGGATCCCTTGTGGCTGTGGCTGTGGCGTAGGCCGGCAGCTACAGCTCTGATTAGACCCTAGCCTGGGAATCTCCATATGCTGCAGGTGCAGCCCTAGAAAAAGACAAAATATATATATATATATAAAAAGATAATGTGTCCAACATTTTAGGATAAAAAAGATATTATTGGCAGGTAGATAATGCATCAATAGTCTTTTTTTTTTTTTCTTGGTGTGATACTTGCCAATCTAAAAAAATTGTGATTTGTAACAATTTCTTCTCTTTAGATGTTCATATCCATGCCTAACCTTGTGTTCAAACTTTGTATTTATCTTACAAAGATCATAATTTAAATGTTAGAAGCTTCAGGCACTATAAAACCATCACCTGGTTGTAATTACATGCTAAGAAGCATAAAGCTAAAATTGCTGCTCACAGCTTTTGCTTGCTCTAATCATGAAGTAACATTTTACAAAGCATGAAATCTTACCATTGGCTATGGAGCAGACGTCGGTGCAGGGTATAGTCCCTGAGAGAACAAAGCCATATATAGTAAACTACAGAAAATTCCTGGCTCCCTGCCTAGAATCACTTTCTGGACAATGGCACAAGTGGAGCCTAGTGTATGGCAGTCTCACTCAGGAGGGGATAATTAAAGTTTGAGGCTGCAGAGGGGACTGTGATTTGCAAGACAGGGGTCAGAGAGGAGGGCCAAGTATTCAAGTTATGCACCCATAGGGTGAGACTCTTTGAAGCTTGGCAGAGAATAGCAAAGAATTGGGAAACTGCAGACCAAATGGAAATTCCATTGGACATAAATTTAGGGAAGATAGAAGAATTCTAAAATAATTGGACTGGAGAGACTTCATGAAATAAGCTCTCAGAGCATTCAGTTGAGAGAGCAGAACACGCACCTTAGGAGCAAGTTTACTCTAGCCTTAGAATTTGGGCCTCTTTAGATACACAGTTAAAAAAATCTTTCTAAAAAGCCTCAAAAGGACAAGTTGACCTGCCATTAAATTGACATCCTGCCAAAATAAAATGCAGCACTTATTTACAGTCATCATCTAGTATCCAAAATGTTCAACATCTAATCAAAAATGAAATAATGTTCTTCAAACAGGAAAACAGCCAATAACACATATTCAAAGAATACAGAAATGATAGTATTAACAGATTAAATATTTAAAATGGTAATTATAAATATGTTTAAGGATTTGTGAGAAAGATAAAAGTATTAAAGAAAAAGAGAATATTAATAGAGAAGTGGAAACTACAGGAAATACAGATAACCTTGACATCTTTGAGTCTCACAAGGCCTAGTCTTGAGCTCCTGTCCTCCCACCCAGCAGAAAAGGCTCCCTACATGGTTGATTTTCCCATCACCTGACCACTTGTACCTTACCAAGTCTTCAACCTAATGTTACATTCTCTACCAGCTCCACAAAATTATTCAGACAAGCCAACCTATCCTCCTGCAGGAGCCAACTCTCATCCATACTCTTGTCACTACAAAGCCACAGCCCATGCTGCTTCCCTCTGCTCCTGAGTGTAATCCTTTGTCGAGGCACAATGCTCACCTCTCCTGAGTAGATGTGACTAAAACTTTCTTGCCAATCTTGTATGTTCAATATTAGGTATTGTGTGTTTGACCATTTTATATAGGAAAGGGGATTTCCCTTATCCTATGGTTAAAAAAAATATATTTGAATATTTGATTGGAGCAAGACAGGAAAGGAAGAAAAAAACACAATGGGGACATTAAAAGAAAACAAGATAGAACTAAATGCACTCAAATCAATTACAGTAAATGTAAATTGATTCAGTCTTTGATTTAAAAATATACAGTGTTGGGTTTGATCAAAAGCAATACAGAGTCACATACTTCTTACAAGGGATGCATTTTAATAAGATGTCACAGTTAAGAGTTAAAAGAAATTTAAGAAGCAGATGAACATTAACCATAAGAAAACTGGGTGACCACATAAATAATATTACAATAGACTTTAAGAGAAATTATATTATCAGAGAAAGAGTGATATTACATTATACATGTAAAAGAATCTGTGCATCAAAGAGAATCTTAAATATTCAATTTAATAACATGCCTTTAAAATAATGAAGCAAAAAAAAATCACAGAATTTAAATGAGTAAAAGCCAAACACAGAGCCATTCATGGATAGTTTAATATTCTTTGTCTAGTATTTGCAGGAAAAAAATATGGTCAAAAAGAAAAAGGCAGCATTATTCAGATCTTCTATATATTTACTCTCAACCATCTTAATTGATATTTATAAAACAATCCATTTTATTAACTGCAAAATTCATTTTTGCAAGTGTATGTGGAATGTTCACCATGATGACTCCCTGATGGGGCATAAAAGCCCTTAATAAATTTCAAAATTAAATTAAAAATCAATAACAAAAGGCTATTTAGAAAAACACCCAACTCTTTGGATGTAAATAATGATGTACTACTAAATAACCAACGAATGAAAAGAATATGTGAAAGTGAGAATATTTTCTACTAAATGATAATGGAAACCTGTCAAAATTTGTGGGACATAGATTAAAAAGTGCTTATGAGAGAATTTATATCTCTAAATCTTGTATTATAAACCAACAAAGTTCTTAAATCAACAGTCTAAGCATCTAAGTTAGAGAAAGAAGAATGAATTAAAAAGTAGTTTAATTTTTCTACATCAGTGAACTAGAAAACAAATAATAGAGAAAACTCAATGAAATCTGAAATAACTTTTTTTTAAAAAAAATCAATAAAATTGTTATCCTTGGAATTCTCTTGTGGCACAGTAGGTTGAGGATCTGGCATTGTCACTGCAGAAGCTCATGTTACTTCTATGACATGAGTTTGATCCCTGGCCTCGGAACTTTGACATGCTGTGGGTGCAGCCAAATAAATAAATAAATAAATAATTACTTCTAAAATGATCAAGGAAAAAAAGGAATAATACCAAAAGACAAAACAGCAGAAATGAAAAGGCAGCAAAACTGTGATCCTAAAAAGGTAATTACTAGATTTAAGAAAAATTTACACCAATAAATGACTGAACAACAACCAAAAAAGAATAAATAAAAATCAGAATAGCTTCATATTTGTAAAAGTAATCATACTCATGATTTAAAACTTCTCCAAGTGAAACCTTCAGGCCCAAATGGAATCTGTGGTGAATTCCATTAAACATGTAAGAAAGAAAGGACAAAAAAAACCCCTTGAACCCTACATCAAATCATAAAAATTAATTAAAAATCATACAGATAGCACAAAATCTCTAGAGTAAACAATGGGAAAATATATGCCTACCTTGAGGTAGGCAAATATTTTTTAGGAATCAAAATCACAAATAAAAAAATGACACATTAGATATCATCAAAATGTCTTACCAAATGAATCATTAAAAATAAGAACCTGAAAAATAAAATATTTGTAATGCCTATATATGACAAAGGATTTGTATTCAGAATGTATAAACCACTGCTCCAAACAACCTCATATTAAAAAGGGCCAAAGACTTAAAAAGACATTTCAGAAAACAAGTTGTATACAGGACAAATAAGCATAAGTGCTCGCCAATACTGCTGATTTAAGAAACACAAACTGAAGCAACATGTTATACTATATAAGTGGTTACAATTTAAAAAATTGACAACATTCAGTACTGATGAGAATGGAAATAAACCAGGAATTTCATACACTGCTGGTGGGAGTGTAAAATGATGCAGCCATTTTGAGAAGAGTTTTGGCATTTTTTTTATAAGCTTAAATACACACTTCTGCTATCACCCGGAAATTCCATAGTAGGTATTTATCCAAGAAAATTCCAAAGTATATCCACCACAGACCTTAACAGTAATTCTCACTGGAATTTTATTGAAAGTTGAAAAGAATCGGGTACAATCTAAATGCCTTCCCATCAGAAAAATGTGTAAATTAAATGTGTATTTATGCAGTGATATAGTAATTAAACATAGTAACATAGATACAACTTAAAAACAATAAGCTAGATACAAAATAGGAAAATTGTAAGATTGCATTTATATGAAATTTTGTAACAGGTAAATCTGGTGTAAGAAATTATAATAGTAGTGGTTTATGCTAGTTGAATGGAGAATGACTGGGGAACACCATAAGGGAACTTCATGGGCTGACGGAAATACTTTTTTTCCTAGGTATTTGTCTAGTGTATGTGGATATGTGCACCTGTAAAATGCATCGAGATATTACATATTAGATCTGTGCATTTCACTTTGTAAATTACACCTCATTAAAAATGTTACTCATTTTACAGATTAGTAATTTTCTGATATTTGTTTTTATTTTAATTGTGATAATTTTGAAATTAAAATCCCTACAGTCTCTGAAGGTAAAATGGTTTTAGTGCAGTTAAATTTCCTTGGCATTGTCTACAGTGCTTCATAGGAAAAGTTCTTCATAGGAAAAGATCTTGAGAGCACATGCATTTTTGCTCCTCTGTGTTCTGTTCTCTGACCTGTTGAAACATTCACAACATGTTAATTTCACTGTCCATTAGGATAATGCAATGTTCCACTTTGAGGAATGATTTTATACTGCTCTGGACCCAGCAATTATCACAATTTTAAACAAACATGCTCTGTTGGCTTAATCCCCAATTCTAATATGGTGCTACACTTGAAATGATTATATGGTGTGTAAGCTTAATATTTTTTCCATCATTTTAAGGCACTTGGGGTTCATGAATTTGGACACAGCTTTCTGATGTCAAATATATTTTTAGTTTATCCAAGCAGCCCGTTGCTTGCAGGACCGGCAAAAGGAAGCTATTCTGACAATTTGGCTGAAATCATGGAAATTTCAGCCTGGCCCAGATGGTGAGACTCAGCTGTTGTGTGAAACAGGTAGAGGAACCATTTTAAATGCCATTGGCAGTTTTCCTGAGCCTTGACAACAGGTGTTCCAGATTTCCTTTTTCTAAAATGTTTCCCTAAATTGCAAATTATATGGCATTGTGTTTGTTTTGAAAACAAAGGAATCTTTTCCCACCAGAGTGATAAGCGATTGTGATTACTTTAATCATATGGTCAGAATTCTACCTCTAAATTCTATATGATTGAGGTAGGGTGCAATCTGATTTTTTTTTTCCACCAAGACATGGCTATGCAAGGAATATGGACAATACAATTCATTATTATGATGACACTGCCAAAAGCAATAGCCCCTTGGCATGCAATGCAATGGCAAGAGAGGGGCATTTATGGACTGTATCCACAAAGTACTTTGGTCAGGCTCAGAGGGATTTTTGTGTTTGTGTGTTGACATCATGGTCAAGCACTGAGCTATGTCAATTTTGCACAATTGAATTGCATTTTTCATTTTAATCACCAAAATTACCAGCACTATTCCAGTTATCTGGGTCATTAAAGTGATGGAATTAGATTGACTACTCTTGATCTGATTGCTCACTAGGAAATTTATCTTCAAAGACACAATCCAGGCTACTGTGACAACAAACCATGATAATGTGATGCTGAACATCTGTGAATTGGGAGCTCTTCCCAAGAGGCTAGAGTTTTTGCTCAGCTTGGAGTCATGGGATTTTAAATGCCCCATGGAAATTAAACCAATAAAGAAGTTGTCACTTTTATGGAATCATTACTTAATGCAACAAACTAGATAAATATTTGAATTAAAATGGTGACGCATCCATTCTCAGTCCTTTTGTTTTGAATTTTCTCCTCTTTAGACTCACTATTTTGTGGAGTTTAAATCAAATTTCAAGAAAATATTTCTTTGACTACTAGCAATATTTTTTTTTTGGTTTTGTTTTCAACCTCAAGGAATCCAGGGAGGGAAAAGGCAATTAATAAAATATAATCCAACAGATGGAGTGACTTGAAGTTTTGGGGAAAAGTATTTTCCAGGTTTGGAGGATATACTAATAATAAATCTTTATTTCCTGTGGATTTCTCTCAAACTGTCATTTTTCCATGTTCTCTTATACCGCATCACTGCTGGCTTGCTGTGTACATCCTCTAAATTGCTCACGTATATGTACTGTTTTTCTTTCCTAAAGAATCCATTTGCCATCATTGTCTGGAAATTCTGTCTTCAGGAACAGTTTTTATTAGTTTTTCATCTTCTTCACATTGGCTGTTCTTCCTGCACGTGGATGTGGATGCTTTACTGCTATGCTTGTATCTTTAGGGACAAATCGATGATGTCTCTTTGGTAATGAATCATGTGCATCTTATACCATCTGTTCACTGCTTCCTATAGTCTATGAGTTAGTCATATATAAAACTCCTTTAATGAGGTGGCCATTGTTAATTTTTCTTCTAACCAGGAAGAAGAGGACCTTTTCTAGGAGTACTTAGTTGTAGCTCAGACCAAGTCTTCATTTCAGATTGTAGCTCGCAGCCAGTGTATTTCATTTTAGTTATCCATGCTATGAGGCTACATGCTTCTTTTGGAGTTTAAAAAGTTTTGAAAGAGGCCATTCATTGTCTCTGAGTATTGAAGTAGTTAAAAATTATATAAAGTGGCATGAGGCAAATAGGGACCAAAATGGAACTTTTTTTAACAGATAAAGTAGATATTGAGATGACATATCATCTCAGTGGGATGTAGGCAGATTTATCTACTCAGTTCAAGGGCAGAGGCAGTCTCTATAAAATGTGTAGCAAGGAGAATCTAACAGAGTAGTGCTTCTTGTGGGGAGAGAAAGGGGTAGATATCTATGTCCAGTTTATCAGATAAAGTTGCCCCTTATCCTGTGGTGACAGTTTGGTAAAAGGACTGGGAATGAGGCCAGGCAGGTTAGAAGAACTTCCACTGAAGTAAACTTGAAAAGTAGAGAAGAAAGTCTTCTTCCTTTAACAAAATTGGAACTGCTTTTCCTCTAAACCTCAGGAAGGGAGGAGGAGCTTCTATTGAATTAACATATATTTTCCTTCCTAGACTAGAAGCTAGTCTTTTCTTCTTCAGCTTCCACTTAGAGTTAGACATTAATTCCATAAGTCTGCTCTCCAGAAGTGTTATTTAAGCCAAGACATAATCTGCAAAGGAGGCAGGATTGTTAGGCAGGATTAGAACTATCTGGCAGAAGTTCCCTTCATGGCTCAGTAGTAACAAACTCGACTAGTATCCATGAAGATGTGGATTTAAACTCTGACCCTGCTCAGTGAGTTAAGGATCCTGTGTTGCTGTGAGTTGTGATATAGGTCACAGACACGGCTCAGATCCCACATTGCTGTGGCTGTGGCATAGGTTGGTGGCTACAGCTCTGATTCAACCCTTAGCCTGGGCGTTTCCATATGCTGTATGTGCAGCCCTAAAAAAGAAAAAAGAAAAGAAAAAAAAGAACTACCTGGCAAATGAAGCAGAAAGTGCAAAGATTCCTTTACAAAGAGATCAGTGTGGTTAGAGATAGGGTTGAGCAGGGGCCACCTCATCAGTCTCATAAACTGAAGTAAGTATTGGATTCTGTTTTACTTAGAATATGCAGCCATGGGAAGGTCATAGACAAGAAAATGCCAAATCTAAGGATGAATTTTCTATGTTGCAAATGGATTAGAGAACAGGGAGCATAGAGGCTGTTATAGGAGTCTAGGTGAGCAGTGGATAGGATAGCTTGGACTAGGGTGGCATCAACACAGAAGTGATGGATGAGGGTGTAGTTGAAAAGGCAAACAGGTAGGAGATGGATTGGATGCAGGGTATGGGAGAAAAAGAAGATTCAAAAATATGGCCCAGGTTTTTGGTTAAAAAACTGAGTAGATGGTGATTTTCCAAGATCAGAAAGACTTTTGGAAGGATTGTGTTCTATTATTGCTATTGTCTTTATGTTCCTTTTTTCTTTGTCACTGTTTTAAGATTTACTTTGAAATGTCAGTTAAATAATCAAATGGAGATTGGATTGGAAGTTTGATGTAAAAGTCTGGAACTTGGAAGAGTTAGAGTAGGAGGTATAAAGTGGAAAGTTGTCAGTGTACTGGTGATACGTAAAGCCATGTGAATAAACCAGATATCAAAGGCAGAGGGTTTAGCTATGCAGAAAAGAACACATGTTGGAATCTGGGGTACTTCAGTATCTAGCCACTTGCCCTAGAGTTGGTCTAACATATGCAAAATCCTTTGTCCTACTCTCTGTTACTAGTTTAATAGCTGTATGTCTTATGGTGTTTGCTCAATTATCAAAGAAACTTTTATGGTAGAAAAGGGACTTTTGACATGTTTGAATCAAGGTGTGTTAGAAACCTCATTACCTCACAATTATTAAATTGCATTTAAGTCTCTTTGTAATTAGAGCCTAAATCTTCAGAATTTTTCATATTTTATTAAAATTATTCTGTCCAAAATTTGAAAGAAAATTCGAGCAAAGTAACTAACTAGTTTCCCAACCAGTTCCCTGGGTAGCTTAGCAATCATTCTTCATGTTTATTCAATCAGCCAAATAATATAATCATAACCATATCCTAAGGGGATTTCTGCAAGTTGAATCCACTATAATATGCTGGATAGGGAAAATGAATATTCACCAGCTTTAGTAAGGATTAGCTATACCTCTTTCTGATTGGGGTAAAACGTAAGCTTGAATTTAAATGACAGTTTGCCAGTTTGCAGTCTCAGAACCTTCTAAAATGGGAGGGAAAAAACCCTCTGATAATGTAACAGTTAATTGAAAAGAAAATTTGCCCTTACAAAAGGGACATACTTAGGTAGATTTCTTGCCTTCTATAGTTTTTGCCCTGAAAAGTTCATTTAAAATTGTTATACTGACCAGAAATGTAACTTTTCAGTTTAGGAAGGGCATTTGGTTACTGTGACTATAGTAGGAAACATAATTCCTGGATGGTGTGCTGGAGGTGCCCATCACTGGCCTGGCTGTCTGGGTTTCTTGTGCATCTGAAGTCAGCACTAACAAAGACTGTGTCTTATGGCACATTATTCATCTTTTTAAAAATGTCATGGCTCCATCTGTGACATGTAGAGGCCCGTGATCATTTTTAAATGCCCTTGGTCACGGCACTTAGCATTTAACAAATTTTAACTTGGGAGGGTGACCATTCCTAACTCTAATAAAACAGGTGAACAGGTCTCGTATATTCCTGGATCCAGTGGCAAGTATGTGCCTGATGATCAGATGCTTTTCGCATATTTCAATGATTAACTCTAAAAACCCTTTGCTTCAAGTACTAGTATTCTTACTTTTAATTTGAGAAAACTGAAGCCTAAAGAGTTTAAGTAGCCTACCCAATATTATCCAGTAAATAATTTCTAAATTTACCTAACTTCCAATTCTATACATGCTCCCTTGCCAGATTTCTACTTGAGGCCCAAAGAACCAGGATTATTTTTGGTGGTGGTTATTTTTTAAAGACCTATTTAGGATTTTATTTATTTTACTTTATTTCTTATTATGTTAAGAACACTTAACATGAACTCTACCCTCAACTAATTTTTAATTGCACAGAATAAGATTGTTCTCTATTGGCACATTACTGTACAGCAGATTTCTGGAACTTATTTATCTTGAAAAATTGAAACTTTTTTTTTTTTAGTTTAAGAAATATATAGCTATAGTATCAGACCCTGATAACATTTAAAATTGAAAACGAATTTATTCTTTCAAATGTCTCTTTCATTGGCTTCAATGTTTCATTAAATTAAAAATGATGGGACTCCTAGAAGATCCAAAAATATACAAATAATTAGCTTTATGTGGTTAATATGAGTCTATTGTTCTCCATTTCTCCAATTCCAGGAAAGCAGAATTGTATGTGCAAAAAAATACATTTTTATGAGATAAGAAAAACAAGGTTTTCATGGATAATTTAGTAAACCATTTCTCAAATTGAACTCTGAAAATAATCAGCAGGACCAGCTTCCAGCAGAATTCTATCAGAGATCAACCCAGTTAGAATTAGTTGTGGGAGCGGGCTGCAATCTAAATTTTAAATAAACTACATCCTTCCCATCTAATTCCTATTTCTAGAAAATTGTGTGAATGCTAAATTTTGAGTCACTGGCCTAAATATGATGAGGAACAATTTAGGTAGGAAAAAAAGTTCAAAGTCAGTGAATTAGGAGAAAATTTCAATTAAAAGATGCTTTTGAAAAAATCTCTAGAATTTCCCATGAAGTACGGTATATACAGTTTTAAATGTACTAGCCTGTAACATTTAATAGATATTGAAAATTTTTCCACAATATACAGTGTTTGATTCCAAAGGGTTTGTTTTGGAACAACTCATTGCATTATCCCTTCTCTTGCCATTGTCTCCTTCTTAGAATACATATATTTTTTCCTTCTGATTCCTGCCTTAAGAATTTTTTTTTTCTTTACTCTAGGATATTTAAGAAAATCCCACTACCCATTTCCAGGTGACTTGAAAGATGTCATAGCTTTCTCTTTGAATGGTGGGGGAAAAAGAGGTTTTTTCCCATTTGGTAGATGATCTTTTCATTTTCTTTATGGTTTCCTTTGCTATGCAGAGCTTTTTAGTTTGATGTAGTTTCATTTATTTATTTTTGCTTTTGTTTCCCTTGTCTGAGGAGACATATACAGAAAGCTACTACTAAGATCTTGTCAAAGGGTGTATGGCCTGTTTCCTACTCTGAGTTTTAGAGTTTCAGGTCCTACATTCAAGTCTTTAATCCATTTTGAATTGATTTTTGTATTAAGTGCGAGGTTTAGTTTTATTCTTTACATGTGGCTCTTCAGCTTTTCCAGTACTGTTTATTGAAGACACTATCCTTTCTCCATTGTATATTCCTTGCTTCTTTGTCATAGATTAGTTGGTCTTATATCTGTGGGCTTGTTTCTGGGCTCTCAATTTTGTTCCATTGATCTAAGTGTCTGTTTTTCCAGTAATACTATGCTGTTTTGATTAATATATCTTTGTAATAAAGCTTGAAACCTGGGAGTGTGATAGTTCCAGCTTGGTTCTTTCCCTCCTGATGACTTTGACTATTCAGGGTCTTCTCTGGTTTCGTATCCATTTTAGGATTTTTGATTCTATTTCTGTGAAAAATGTCCTTGGGATTTTGATAGAGATTTCTTTGAATCTTTAGACTGCTTTAGGTAATATAGATATTTTAACAATGTTAATTCTTCCAATACATGTATATGGAATATCTTTCCATTTCTTTATGTTTATCAGGTTTTTTTTTAAGCAATGTCTTAAGTTTTCAGTGTGTAGGTCTTTTACCACTTGGGTTAATTTTATTCATAGACATTTTGTTCTTTCTGTTATGATTACAAATGGGATTTTTTTTTCATAATTTCTCTTTCTGCCAGTTCATTGTTAGTACATAAGAATGCAACAGGTTTTTGTTCATTGATTTCGTACCCTATAATTTTACTGAACTCATTCTTGTTTTAAATGGTTATTTGGTAGATCTTTAGGTTTTCTATGTATAATCATGTCATCTGCAAATAGTGACAATTTTTCCTTTCCACTGTGGATGCCATTTATTTCTTTTTCTTGCTTTATCTGTCTTGCTAGGACTTCCAATACTATGTTGAATAAGACTGGTGAAAGTAGGCATCAATGTCTTGGCTCTGATCTTTGAGGAAAAGATTTAAGTTTTTTACCATTGAATATGATGTTAGCTACAAATTTGTCATATATGGCATTTACCATGTTGAAGTATGTTCTTCTATATCTGTTGTAGCAAAAGTTGTTACCACAAATGGGTGCTGAATTTTGTCACATGCTTTTTATGCATTTACTAAGATGATCATATGATTTTTATCCTTCATTTTGTTAATGTACATAACACGATTTATTGTGGTTGTTTAACTACCCTTGCATCCCTGGAATAAATCCCACTTGAACGTGGTGCATAAGTCTTTTAATGAATTGTTGTATTTGTTGTGTTTTGTTGAGGATTTTGCACCTATGTTCATCAGAGATATTAGCTTGTAATTACTCTTTTGTGTGCTGTCCTTATCTGGCTTGATATTGGCACATTGTTGATCTCATAAAGTAAGTTGGGAAGTCCTCCTTCCCTTTTAATTTTTGGAAAGAGTTTCAGAACAATAGGCATTAAATCTATTTTAAATGTTTGGTAGAATTTACCTGTGAAGGCACTTGGTCCTGTTTTGGAGGTGGTTTTTTATTACTGTTTTAACCTTCTTACTCTCACTCTATTCAGATTTTTTTATTTCTTCATGATTCAGTCTTGAAAGGTGAGATGATTATAAGAATTTGTCCATTTCTTCTAATTTTTTTTTCTTTTTAGGGCCATACCCACGGCATATGGAAGTTCCCAGGCTAGGGGTCCAACTGGAGCTCTAGCTACCAGCCTATGCCAGAGCCATAACAATGTGGGATCCCAGCCGAGTCTGCGACCTACACCATGGCTCACTGCAACACCGGTTCCTTAACTCACTGAGCAAGGCCAGGGATAGAACCCACGTCCTCAGGGATGTCGGTCAGTTCTTTAACCACTGAGCCACGATGGGAACTCCTCTTCTAAGTTTTAAAATTTACTGGTATATAGCTGTTCATAATGTTCTCTTAAAATACAAAGTTTTATCTGTGGTATCTTATTTCTCCTAGTTTTTTTTTTTTATTTTATTTACAGTGCTTTGTTTCTTAGTGAATTTAGCTAAAGCTTTGTCAATTTTATTTATCTTTTCTATTGTGTTTTATTCTTTATTTCATTTATTTATTTTCTCATATTTATTATTTCCTTCCTTCTGTCTCTGGGTTTCATTTGTTCTTTTTCAAATGTATTTAGTTATAAAGTTAGACTGAGGTTTTTGTTTGTTTCTTCTTTTTTTCTTTTTTTTCTTTTCTAGGGCTGCACCCACGGCATATGGAGGTTCTGAGGCTAGGGGTCCAATCAGAGCTATAGCCACCAGCCTATGCCAGGGCCACAGCAACGCAGGATCTGAGTAGCATCTGCGACCTACACCACAGCTCACAGCAATGCCAGATCCTTAACCCACTGAGCAAGGCCAGGGATCGAACCCACAACCTCATCGTTCCTTGTCAGGTTCGTTAACCACTTTGCCACGTTGGGAACTCTTTGTCTTCAGATTTTTTTTGATCTAATAGTGTTCAGTAGCATGTTGTCCAGTGTCCACATATTTGTGTTTTTTTCCAGCTTTCTTCTTTTTATTGATTTCTAGTTTCATACCATTTTGATCAGAAAAAAATGCCTGATATGATTTCAATTGTTTTAGCTTTATTGAGACTTGTTTTATGCATCAACATATGTTCTATCCTAGAGAATGTTCTATGTGCACTAGATAAGGATGTATATTTTGCTGCATTTGGATGGAATGTTCTGTATAAATCTATCACGTCCATCAGGTCTAATGTTTCAATTGAGTCTCTTGTTTCCTTGTTGACTTTCTGTTTGGCTAATCTATCCATCGATATATGTTTAAGGTCCCTGGTATTGTATTGTTGCTTTTAATTTCTCCCTTTAGTTTCTATGCTCCTATGTTAGTCAGTAACTTTTAGGCTTTTTGATGAATCGTCCCCTTTATCATTATACAATGTCCATCTATCTCTTCTTGGTTTTTTTTTTGGTTTGAAGTGTGTCTTGTCTGATATGAGTGTGGCTATACCTGCTTACTTGTGGCTGCCAATTGCTTGAATTGCTTGGAGTATTATTTTCTAGCCCTTCACTTTGAGTCTATGTTTGTTATTAGAGCTGAGGTGAGTTTCCAAGAAACAGCATGATGTTAGGTTTTGTTTTTTTAATCTATCCAGTAACTCTGTGTCTTTTGATTGGTGAATTCAACACATTTATATGTAGAGGATTGAGGACTTAGTACTGCCATTTAGCTTTTGTTTTCTTAGTTGCTTTATTTTTTCATTATTTCTTTTTCCTTTTGTTTCTGCCTTTCATTTTAGTTTGGTGGTTTTCTGTTATGTTTTTCTCACTTTCTGCTTTTTTATGTTTTATGTCTCTGCTCTAGATTTATGTTTTGTGGTTACCATGAAGTTATGTAAACAATGTACCATAGATGTTACAGTCCTTTTTCTGCTGCTATCATCCTATCTTCCATTGCCTGTATGGATTCCATTCTTTTCTTCTTCCCCCATATGTTTTTTTTTTCCCCTCAAATTATCCCTTTTATGTTGTGAGTTTGTTACCAAATTGAAGTAGCTGTAGTAATTTTTAATGCATTTTCACTTTAACCTTTATTGAAATTGTAATTGACTGCTTCATTCTATTTTATCACTTAACTCAAAGTTTTGTGTACTTTTGCTTCCTTGTTACTGGTAGAAGAGTTCCTTACATCATTTCTTGGTAGGCAAGTCTAGTGTTGATGAACTCCTTCAGCTTTTATTTGTCTGGGGAAGAGTTTATTTTTCCTTCATATCTGAAGGATCATTTTTTACTGGATAAAATATTCTTGGCTGACAGTTTTTATCTTTCTGTATTCTGAGTATATCATTCCACTCTCTCTTGTCATGTAGAGTTTCTGCTGAGAAATCTGTTCCTAGCCTAATGAGGGTTCCATTGTAGGTTACCATCCTTTTTCTCTGGCTGCCTTTAAAATTCTTTCTTTGTCACTGATTTTTGACAGTTTTGATATAATATGTCTTAGAGAAGGTCTACTAGTGTTGATGTAATTAGGTGTTCTCTTAGCTTTATGGACTTGAATATCCAGTTCCTTACGCAGGTTTGGAAAGCTCTCAGCCGTTATTTCTTTACAGAAACTCTCTGTACATTATCCCTCTCTTATCCTTTTGTGATGCTCATTATGCCAACATCCTAATGTTGCCTTTCTTAAAAGAGTCAGGTCTTGTAGATTTTCTTCTTTTTTTCTGATCTTAATTCTCTCTTCTACCTCTGAAGCATTTGTAGATTTCTATCTTTTGGTTCACTAATTCTCTCTTCCAAATGGTCTGCTCTATTTCTAATATTTTCTAGTATATTCTGCAGATCTTCATCTCCAGAATTTGTTTGGTACTTTTTTAGAGTGCCAATATTTTGTGTGAAGTGTTCTTTCTGTTCATTAATTTTCTATGTTTTCTTGTAGTTTATTGAATTTCTTCATGATAGCTATTTGGTAGTCTCTTATCAATTAGATAGCAATATTCTGTGTATTAAAGTTTGGTTTCTGAAAAATAGTAATTTTCTTTTTGTGGTACAGTGTTCTGTGACTCTTCATGATACATGATGAGTTATGCCTCTGATGTGACATTTGAGGTAGGAACACCTTTTGGCTTAATTCTAATGATTCAACAGGTTGGAAATTAGAGGCCTCTCCTTTGTTTTCCAGTAGGTGGTGGTAGAGTACAAATTTTGGGTTTCTCCAATCTGAGCTGCCTCTAGTTAAAACTAATTTGAGAAGCAGTACTTTCCACCATCCACCACTTCTGCCAGAGGTGTTGCCTGGTGCCGTTGTATTTGTTGCTTTTTTCTAGGTTTTGTGGTGCCTTGCTGCTGCTGGTATTCCTGGTGTTGCCTCCTAGGGTACTGCAGTGGCAGGCACTTCCACCACATCCCAGGTCTCCTGAATTGCAGGCTCTACTGCCAGGGAGGGAAGAGGGATTGAGAGAACTAGAGTTGTATGGGCCTCTGCTGTGTCCAGGTTTGTGGGCACCACTGTGGGTTGGGGTGGAGGATCAGAATCATGTGTTGCCTATTTCCCTATGCCTACAGATGTTCTGTGTCCCAGAGCCAAGCCTGCTTTGTGCTTCCTCCTCTGATGGTACATGCAGGTTTAGCCACCTTCACTGTGGCTCCAGGGTTACAGGTACTGCCTCAACTTCTCCCACTGTTTCACTGCCTCTATCTCTTCCAATCCACCCACTATAGTTGTAGAGATTGTAGTTCTTCAGCATCCTGGTGTGTTGGGCATGGTACCTTTGTTGAGTTATATCTGTTTTACTAGTTGTAGATTAAAGAGGAAACAAAGGGAATATCTAATTCCACCATGATGATGACATTTTCTTTTAACTTGTAATATCTTTTGAAGCATAATTTCAAAAATTTGGTAAGGTCTAATTTATATATACTTTCTTTGGTTGTTTTTACTTAATTATTGTATCTGAGAAATCATTGCTCCTGGGTTTAAAGATGTTACATATTTTTCTTCTAAGAGTTTTATAATTTTAGCTCTTTCATGTAGGCCTTTGATATTTTCCCAGAACTATTTGTTGAAAAGACTATTCCTCCCTGTTGCATTTCTTTGCATACTTGTCCCCACCCCGGCATAGTGGGTTAAGGATCTGTTGCCACACCTGTGGGAGGAGAGATCTGCATCCTTGCCTTTCTAGTCTATAGAGGCTGCTTACATTCCTTGTCTCATGGATTACTCCTTCACCTTCAAAGCTAGCAGTGTAGCATCTTGAAAGCTCTCTGACTCTTTTTCTTTTTCTTCCACATTTAAGGACCCTTGTGATAACATTGGACCCCCTTGGATAGTTCAGGGTATCTTCTTATTTTAACTGTAACTGATTAATAATCATAGTCCACTGCTAAATTAATTCCCATTTGTTGTATTTACAGATCCTAGGGTTTAAGATGTATTTAGGGATAAATTTAGGGAGCCTGTATTCTGCTAACAACAGTTTGCTAGTAGAAGTTTGTTGAGAATTTTTGCATTTATATTATAGTGGCTATTGGTCTGGAATTTTCATTTTTTGTCATGTGGTGTTAACTCCTTAAGTATATGGTAGAATTCAACAGAGAGGCTGTATGATCTTGGACTTTTTTTGTGGTAGTTTTTTGATTATTAGTTCAACTTCTATACTTACATAAAACTATTAAACTTTCTATTCTTCTTGATTAAAGTTACAGTAGTTTATTTCCAAGAACACATCAACTTCATTTAGGTTATATAATATGTTGACATGCAATGTTTCATGGTACTGACTTTTAAACCTTTTCATTTCTGTAATATTTTATTGATACCCTGCATTTATTTTTGTTTTTAGCAATGTGAGTCTTTTTTTTTTTCCCTTGGACAGACTAGCTAAAAGTAAATTTTGTGGATCTTTTTGATAAACAAACTTTATTCTTAATATGATTTTTATTTTTTCCGTTGTAGTTGGTTTACTGTGTTCTGTCAATTTCTACTGTAAGCAAAGTGACCCAGTCACACACACACACACACACACACACACACACACACACACACATACACACATATATACATTCTTTTTCTCACATTATCCTCAATCATGTTCCATCATAAGTGACTAGATATAGTTCCCCATGCTATATAGCAGGATCTCATAGCTTATCCTCGCCAAGTGCAATAGTTAACATCTATTAATCCCAGACTCCCAGTCTATCCCACTCCATCCCCCTCCCCCTTGGCAACCACAAGTCTGTTCTCCAAGTCCATGTGTTTCTTTTCTGTGGAAAGGTTTATTTGTGCAGTATATTATACTCCAGATATAAGTGATATCATACGGTACTTATCTTTCTCTCTCTGACTTAATTCACTTAGCATGAGAATCTCTAGTTCCATCCATGTTGCTGCAAATGGCATTATTTTGTGTTTTTTATGGCTGAGTAGTATTCTGTTGTATATATAACACATCTTCTTAATCCATTCATCTGTTGATGGACATTTAGGTTGTTTCCTTGTCTTGGCTATTGTGAATAGTGCTGCAATGAACATACGGGTGTATATATCTTTTTCAAGAAAAGTTTTGTCTGGATATATGCCCAAGAGTGGGATTGCTGGGTCATATGGTAGTTATATATTTAGTTTTCTGAGATACCTCCATACTGTTCTCCATAGTGGTTATACCAATTTACATTCTCACCAACAGTACAGGAGAGTACCCTTTTCTCCACACCCTCTCTAGCAATTTTTATTTGTTGACTTGTTAATGATGGCCATTCTGACAGGTGTGAGGTGGTACCTCATAGTATTTTTGATTTGCATTTCTCTAATAATTAGTGATGTTGAGCATTTTTTCATGTGCTTGTTGGCCATCTATATATCTTCTTTGGAGGAACATCTATTCAGGTCTTTTGCCCATTTTTCAGTTGGGTTGTTGGTTTTTATGCTGTTGAGTTGAATACGTTGTTTGTGTATTTCAGAGATTAAGCCCTTGTCAATTGCATCATTTGAAACTTATTTTCTCCCATTCTGTAGTTTTTTTTTTTTTAATGGTTTTCTTTGCTGTGCAAATGCTTATGAGTTTGATTTGGTCCCATTTGTTTATTTCTGCTTTTCTTTCTGTTGCCTTGAGAGTCTGGCCTAAGAAACATCTGTATGGTTGATGTCAGAGAATGTTTTGCTTATATTCTCTTCTAGGAGTTTGATTGTGTCTTGTCTTACATTTAAGTCTTTAAGTCATTTTGAGTTTATTTTTGTGCATGGTGTGAGGGTGTGTTCTAGTTTCATTGATTTACATGAAGCTGTCCAGTTTTCCCAGCACCACTTGCTGAAAAGACCATCTTTTTCCTATTTTATATTCTTGCCTCCTTTGTCACTAACTTTTTTTTTCATTGTTTCTCTGTCGTATTTTCTATTTCATTACTATTTACAGTAGTATTATTGCTTTACATTTGCTTTCTTTGGGTTGAATGTTCTTTTCTTCTACTTTCTTAAGCAGATAGATTAGGATATTGTTACAATATTTTTATGCCTCTTTAGATATAAGCAGTTAGGTCTATAAATTTTCCCCTAAGTACTGATTTAACTGCATCCCCTACATTTTGGTTTGATCTCATTGTTTTTTTCAATCTCTGCCTGTTTTATTCTTACTGAAAATGGTATATTGAGGTCTCCAACTATTACTATTGAAAGATTTACTTCTGTCTTTAGTTCTGTTTTTGCTTTATACATATGGAAGTTCTAGTCATAGATAATAATAGAGGAATTAGTATATGTTCTTGTTGACAAATTGACATTTTATCATTATGAAATATTCTTCCTTTTCTCTAATAACAATTTAGGTCTAAAAATCTGTTCGTCTGATATCATTGTAGGTACTTCAGCTCTCTTTTGGTTACTGTGTACATGGTATAAGACTTTCTATCTTTTACTTTCAACTTATTTGTATTGTGAATCTCAGGTATATATTGTAGACAACATATAGTTGAGTAAATTTTAAAATACCTTGGCCCATCTCTCTGCCTTTTAATTCTAGTGTTTAATCCATTTACATTAGGTAGGTTATACATCTGCCATTTGGTATCTGGTTAGGGGTTTCTTTAAGGCTTTATTTTGTAAGAGCAATTTTAGGTTTACAATAAAATTTAGAGGCAAGTGCAGAAATTTTCCATATAAATCCTGCCCCCATGTGCATAATTTCTTTTATTATTAGCATCACTCACCAGAATGGTACCTGTTTTACCAAGGATGAACATACATTATTTACCTAAAAGTTCATGGTGTTCATGGTGTTGTACATTCTATGAATTTGGAAGAGGTATAATGACATTTATTCATTATAATAATATAGACTATTTTCACTCCCCTAAAAGTCCTCTGTTCTCTTACCTATTTATCCATCTGCCCTCCCTCACTCCTAGCTATTACAAGTCTTTTTATTGTCTATGTAGTTTTGCCATTTCCAGAATATCATATTATTGGAGTCATACAGTATCTAGAATTTATAGATTGGCTTATTTTACTTGTAATATGCATTTAAGATTCCTCCATTTCTTTTCATGTCTTGTTAGCTCATTTATTTTTAGCAATAAATAATGTCCCATTATCTGCATGTACCGCAGTTTGTTTATTCATCACCTACTGAAGGACATCTCAGTTGCTTGCAAATTTGGGAAACTATGAATATATTATTTATAAATATGTATGTGCTGGATTTTGTATGGACACCAATTTTCAACTTCTTGGATAAATACCAAATAACACCATTCCTGGATTGTAGGGCAAGAATATTTTTAGTTTTATAAACAAATGTCAAACTGTCTTCCAAATTTGCTGTACCATTTTGCATTCCCACAAATAAAATGAGTGTTCCTATTGTTTCACATACTTGCCAACATTTGGTGTTGTCAGTGTTTCAGATTTTGGTTATTCTAGTAGGTTGTATCTCATTTTAATTTGCATTTCCTTGATGATATATGATGTATGGGACATGTTCTTTATGTGTGATTTGCCATCTCTGTATCTGCTTTGGCAATATGTCTGTTAAGCCTTATTGTTTTGATTATTTTTTTATTATTGAGTTTTGATAGTTCTGTGTGTTTTTGGATAACAGTCCTTCGTCATATGTCTTTTGCATGTATTTTCTCCCCACCCGCAGCTTGTCTTCTAAGCTCTTGATATTGTCTTTCACAGAGTAGAAGTTTTTAATTTTAATAATACCTAGCATATCAGTTAATTGTTTAATGGATTATATCTTTGGTATTTCATCTAAAAGGATATTGCCATCCCCAAGTTTATCTAGATTTTCTTCCATGTTACATCTAGGAGTTTCTTAGTTTTCCATTTTCTGTGTTGGCCTATGATCCATTTTGAGTTAATATTTGTGAAGGGCATATTGTCTGTATCTAGATTTATTTTCTTTTTGCATGTGGATGTCTGGTTGTTCTGGAACTGTTGTTGGAGATACTACCGTTGCTCCATTGTATTGCCTTTATTAATTTGTTAAAGACTAGTTAACTATATTTATGAGGATGTATCTCTGGCTCTTTATTCTGTTCTGTTGTTCTATTTGTTTATTTATTCACCAATACCATACTATCTTGATAACTGTAGCTTTATAGTAAGTCTTAAAATTGGGTAGTGTAATTTCCCCAACTTTTTTTTTTTTTTTTTGCCTTTCATCTTTTTAAGGTGGCACCCATGGCATATGGAGTTTCCCAGGCTAGAGGTCTAATCACCAGATCCAAGCTGCTTCTGCGACCTACATCACAGCTCACAGCAATGCCAGATCCTTAACCCACTGAGTGAGGCCAGGGATTGAACCCACAACCTCATGGTTCCTAGTAATATTCACTTTTGCTGCACCATGATGGGAACTCCATAATTTCCCCAACTTTGATCTTCCCTTTCAATATTGTATTTCCTATTCTGGTTCTTTTACTTCTCCATGGAAACTATAGAATCAGTTTGTCAATATTCATAAAATAACTGTGCTGAGATTTTGATTGGGATTTCATTGAATCTATAAATCAAGTTGGAAAGAACAGACATCTTGGCAGTATTAAGTTGTTCTGTTTGTGAATATGGAATATTTCTCCATTTACTTAGTTCTTCCTTGTTTTTTATTTATCAGGGTTTTGTGGTTTTCCTGATACACGTCTTGGGCATATTCTGTTAGGTTTATATCTAAGTATTTCATTTTTGAGGGGTGATAATGTAAATTTTACTGTATTTTGAATTTTAAATTCTACTTCTTCATTCTTGGCATATACAAAAGCAACTAACATTTGTATATTAAGATTTTATCTTGCTGGCTAATCTTGCTTATTAGTTCCAGGGTGTTGTGTGTGTGTGTGTGTGTTCCTTTGGATATTTTATGTATACCTTAATGTTATCTGAAATAAAGATAGTTTTATAACTTCCTAATCTGGAGAAATTTTATTTTATTGCCTATTGCATTAACAAGTACTTCCAACAAGATGTTAAAAAGGAATAGTAAGAGGGGATATCCTTTTCTGGTACCTGATCTTAATAGTACTTCCAGTTTCTTACCATTAAGGATGATATTAGTTGTATGGTGTTTTTGTTTTTGTTTCAATAGTTTTTATAAAGTTAGGGAAGTTTTCCTCTGTTTCAGTTTCCTGAAAGGTTTTTTATGAATGGGTGTTATATTTTGTCAAATGCCTTTTCTACATGTGTTGATATAATCATTTCATTTTTCTCTTTAGTCTGTTGATGTGATAGATAATATTAATTTTAAAATGTTGTACCAGCTTTATAAACCTGGAGTAAATCCCATCTGGTTGTGGTGTTTAATTATTTTTACATATTGTTGGAAATACTTACTTTTTAAGGATCTGCTGTATTTTCAGCTTGGCTAATTACTGTCTTTATTCCATAACTACAGTATATTTTTTAAGACTATAACATGGAATCCAAACCCATTGTTCCCTTGTTTCAATTTTGTTCTTCTTTAGTTTCATAATGTTGTAATTCGTTCATTGCTAAATTTATTGTACTGTCTTCTTATTTGGTTTCTTTTCCTTTGAACATAGAAACACCTGTTGGTCAGGCCTAGTTCTGTGGTCCTTGTTTCTATAGTTCACAGTCTGCAGAGACACAGATGTCTATCCTTAGGCTAAGCCTCAATGAACCAACTCTATTCCAAACTACATGGAATGTGAAGGCTTTCAAAAATTATATCTATGCTTAAAAAAATTGACAAATTTATTTTACTGTAGTATTTTGGGGGAATGGAAAAGAAACTTCTGAATTAAACCATTATTATTTGATCATAAAAATACTCTAAAAAGAAATCCATTAAAGTGGACATACATAAAATTTCTTACTTAGAGAATTCATAGGTATACTTAAGTAATAGAATCCAAACATGGAAAATACACAAATTCTATATATATGTATGTAATTATTCCAAGAAAAGTAGTTGTTGTGAACCATCAACTATTGGTTGACTTCATCTTACTTATTTTTCTAATTCTAGAAAGAGATTTCCACTGTGAGTGTAGTGTTCAGTGAATTCATAATTGTACAGTTGACCTCTTGGGTTCATATTATTGAACACATACCAGTGTAAACTGAACTAATGAGTACCTGCATTAATGCTCTGCATCTCTTCCTTAATGTGATTCAAATGCATCCTGTTTATATTGGAATAAAAACATGTCACTCACTACTGAGTATGTTGTTCTGAAAATGCAGCCTGGGTGCTATTCATTTTCAGGTGAAAACAATTGCAGCTCTTCTGAGCACAGAGAGGCAGCTTGTCTTCTTGTAACCATGGAGACCAATCATGGGTTTAGGACTTTAACTTGTGTGCTCCATTTCAAAGGAAAATAGCTCTGGGAAGATCATAGAAGTCACAGTTTGGCCTGTAGGGAGGGAAGTGTTAGACAGTGCACATTCAAGGAATTGTAGATTCACATACTTGAGATTTGGTTTTGACAGTTGGTGCTTTAGGTCAACTTTATTCAAAATTAGTACAAAACAATAGCAAGCAAATGAAAAACAGTTACAGCGTTATTTCAAGTAAGTATATTTTAAAAGAGAATTGATTTTTTTGTAAGACAAAGTCACTAATTGCAAACTGATAAATTCTTCAAACCAGTTTCATTTAAAAGATGTTTTAAAATAAAGTCCTTTCTATGTATTACAAATCACTGTGTGATTTCATTCCTGCTACCATTTCTTCCTCCCCATATCTTTTTACCTTGCGTGTCTGCTCTTCCTTCTGCTTGCAGGGCTTTTTGTCCATCTATTTACATGGCTCCTCTCCCCTCTGCCTCCATCAATCTTCATCTCAAAGATAGACAGATGCTTGCTGATTATCTGCCTTCCAATTCCTACCACACTCCTTCTAGAATCTAAGCCTCTAAGGATAAATACCTTGTCTGTTTTACTCACTACCTTATCTTCAGCACTTAGAACAGTGTCTGTCATAGGATAGGTGGTCATAAATGTTGAATAAATGGGTGAAATAATTTAATATTTCTATTAACCTTTGCTTGTAATTATAATACTATGCAATTAGGTTAAAATAAAATCCATCAGTTTCCAGGAGTTTTCAAACAGGGCATTGTTAGGAAAACAAAAATGATGAAAAAAAAAGATTTTGCAATAATATAACAACATTGACGTGTACAATTGGGCTAGCAAAGCCAGCCCTCTAAAATAATCACTAGACAGATAACATCTTTCCAGTAAACAAACAAACTTGGCTTTGATTATGCAAGAGCTTTTAAAGTTATCGTGAAAAAATTCCAGTGTTTTAAAATATCGGCAGCAGAGAAAACATAATTTTATGCTTGTGGATATCTCAACCTAATCCTTCTTTTTCAGCTTTAGTTTCCTAAGGATTTTAGCATTTCTCTAAAATGCTAAATTTCTGTTTGTCATAAACACTAACTCAAATATTCAGTCTCACAACTTTGATGTCTCTAACTTTCTTGTCTCTACTTAACCTCTCTTCCCTATTAAATTGGCCATCGAATCATGTATATCTCATTGTGGTAGAAATTACTAATTGCATAAACTCCAATTTTAGTTTCTGTCTGCATTAATGGGACTATATAGCTCAGCTTTCCCTGCAGCTAAGGGTGGCCACACGACCAAGTTCACACCAGAGGAGATGTCACTGGAAGTTTTGAATGGCTCTCATGAAGGCCACCTTAAGGGAGCTCACTCAGAGAAGAGGACGTCCTTTTTTGTATTTCTACTTTCTTATCTAGGTCTACAATGAGGATGTTATGATGGAGATCCAGTCACCATTTTGGAGAATATGGAAATAGGGGCCATACAAAAATGGTAGTATGGAAAGTTTGGATCTTCTGAAGACTCTTTGAGGTTACTATCTTAGTTCTTGGGTGTTACTAATCTTTATTTTTTTGTTAATAGACACACCTGTGGGCTATGAAAGATCCTGGGCTAAGTGTTTAACTGGAGCTGCAGCTGCTGGCCTATGCCATAGCTATGGCAATGTGGGATCCTTAACCCACTGAGTGAGGCCAGGGATTGAACCCACACCCTCCTGGATACTAGTTGGTTTCTTAACCTGCTGAACCACAGTTGGGAACTCCTAATGTTCTTCTATTAAATGAGAGACACATGAACTTCTATCATGGGTAAGCCACCCCTGTTTTAGATTGCCTGTTACACTCATTTAATTCCAATCCTAACAGATACACACCTCAAAAATAACCCTCTTCACCTATTGCCATCTTTCCACTGGAAAATGATAATAGTTTTCTAGTTTGTCTCCCTGTATTCAGTTTTTTCCTATAGGTACTGCCAGGCTGATTTTTTCTTAATCTTGATTCCAGAAGTGCTGTCAGCACAAAAGCCTTCAATAGCTTACTTTTGCCAGTGTAATGACACCATCTGCCTTTGTCTACACTTAATATTTTCCATATGGTTGGATCAACCTACCTTTCTACCTTGCCTTCTCCATTCCTTCTATTTGCCCTACATTGTAACTACAGTGAACTATACCTTTATTCCACCTGATGGTCAACCACCTGACAATTGATGTCATATCCATAGACTTTCTGACCAGCTTCTACCATGGCCCTTCTTCCCTCTGTGATCTGTATTTTTCCTGTAGTACTTGTCACATTCTATGTCATGTTTTAGTGATTGGAGTACATTTCTTTTGAAAGTAGTAGTTCTATCTTTTTTAGTTTTGGACATGCCATAGATTTTTTTTTTTGAACTTCAAGATGGTGGTATACTTGGTTATGGGATTTTCTTTTTTTTTTTTTTAATTGTTATTTCCCCAAAACAGTTTTTTTTTCTACTGTATAGCATGGTGACCCAGTTACACATACATGTACTACTGAGTGAAGTAAGTCAGAAAGAGAAAGACAAATACCATATGATATCACATATCTGGACTATAATATACAGCACAAAGGAACCCTTCCACAGAAAAGAAAATCATGGACTTGGAGAATAGACTTGTGGTTGCCAAGGGGGAGGGGGAGGGAGTGGGATGGATTGGGAGCTTGGGGTTAATAGATGCAAACTATAGCCTTTGGAATGGGTTGGCAATGAGATCCTGCTCTGTAGCACTGGGAACCATGTCTAGTCACTTATGATGGAGCAAATGTGAGAAAATAGAATGTGTACGTGTATGTGTAACTGGGTCACCATAGATTTTTACACATGAGCGCTCAAGAAGTCATTATGAAATAAGTGGACAGATGGATCAATAGATGCATACTGGCCATGTATCTTTTCCAGTTCCTAACTTCATTTTATACACTGACTCCAACAGTGGTAAATATATTCTTCTTAAGGTTACAATAGAATCTTTGGTTCTTTTGTCATTATTTGTCCTGACTCTAATCCACTGTGATTCCTAAATAATTTCTGAGATAAAGAGTAATTGAGTGTTTATGAAGTTTACTTTTAATCTCTTTGTGGAAAAACCCCATTACACTGAAAAGAATATGTGCTAATACAGGCTGTCTGCTTGCTTCTACTGAGAGAAGAAAGATGATGTGAGAAGAATGGGAAAATTGAGACATGTATATGATTTTCCAAAGACCACTATGGATTCCTCATACTTTTGATTTGTTACCTAGAAGATAAAGGTTTTTTTTTTTTTTTCTTTCTCTTTACTTGAGTAAGAAATGGGGCATTTCTTCAGCTTATTGAAGGGTTTTTTTCCCCACTTGCATAGTTTTATCCATATGATTTACCTGTAACTTCAATATTTATAGCAACTAGTACTTACATGACACATTACATACAATCAAAAGATCCAAGCTCATCTGGTCTTGAGAATAATATGGTAAGATAAAGAAGGAGGAAATTTATATCTGTATTTAAGAGAAAAGTAGAGCTCTGGGAGGTTGTGATATATCTTAAGTCACGTACATACAAGTGACAGAGGACACAAGGTATTTTGGTTTCTAGTCTTGTGCCTTCCTTTGCATTTTATCTTATTATTCAAGTCATTCTTTTTCTTTTCTATTTTCAAAAGACATGGTCATATAACTAATCTTTAAAATGATCAGACTTAGGCATATCAATTACATCTGTTTATATGTATAACAGTAAACAAATTAAATATCTTGCTTTTTTTTTCTTTTTCTTTTTGAACCCTATCTTTTTTCACCACTTTCTGTCTCTGGCTCCAGGCACCATGTTCTCTTACATGGACCACTGCAAAAGCTACCCTGCCCGCCTCTGTTTCTGCTCCTTCCCCATTAAAGTCCATTCTCTAGACAGCAGTGTTCATTATAAATAACTCATTATAAAGTAGATTATTTAAAATAATTCTCTAGGCAGAATGATCATTTTAAATAAGTCAGGTGATGTCATTCCTTTGGTTGAAACTTCCCCATGGTGTAAGGAACACCCAGTTAAATTTGAGTGTCAGATAAACAGCACATAATTTAGAAGTATTTATGTCCCAGATATTGTCTGTAGCATACTTGTAATACAATAGAATAATTTACTAAATTGTTCAGGTAATTTTTTAGTGAAACTATGTCCCAAATTTTGCATAGGACATGCTTATATTTAATTAAACATTCATTGTCTATCTGAAATTGATATTTAAATGGGTGTCCTTTGATTTGCTGATTCTGGCAATTTCACATGGGTTCCCATTCTCTAAGAATATAGAAGACTCCTGACTATGGTCTATAAACTCCTATGTGGAAGGCCACCCTAACCTCCCTAACTGGGTCTCTTATTACTCTCTCCTTCACTCTGCTTATTGTTTCCTAACAGATCAGATGCTTCTGCTTTAGAGCCTTTGTTTCGACTGCTCCTTCTGCCTAGAAGCCACCCATCTCACCCTATTTACTACTGCAAACCACCTCCCCAGAGCACTCCAGACCCCTTACTCTGTTCTAGTTGCTTTTCTGTAGTGCGCATCTCCTCTGGCATCTATGTTTATTGGGTTTATTGTTTATTGTCTTTCTTTCCTCACTTGAATGAGAGCTTTACAAATGCAGGGATCTCTGTTTACTTTTGGGCCCCTATGCCTGACACACAGAAAGCTTTCACTTAAAATTTGTCGAATAAATTAGTGATAAAATATAGGCATGCAAGATATGCAAATGAAAAGTTTTGTAACAATTTTGTATGCAATAGGGAGATGAAGGAACATAATCGTGGATCAAAAGTAAAAGCTAAGATATCATATTCTGTTGGTAGCCTATTCTTAAACTTATTTGTGGGAAGATATGTTCTTTTGCAAGATAAATGCTACCAAAATTTTTTTCCATTAAATGTGATAAATACCAGTTTGGATACTGCTATTGCCTAAGTGCATCATTCTTTTGTTACAATGTTATTTTCTGTTGGCTTTTGAGAACTGGAGTGTTTCTTATGGCTCTATTGATGTCAGTAAAATAACAAAAATGCTCAAATGAAGAAAAGAGGAAAATGAACTTGTTTGACATTTCCACTGTAATATCCTATTTAGAAGGGTCAACATTATTTTTCTGGGCAAGCATAGCAGAACAATCTGTACTAAATGTTGCAGCTTTCACAAAGCCCACTCTGTTTGTGTTTAAATATATTCGTACCCAGTAAAATATTATCTTATTCATGTCCTAGATTTTTAGGTGTCAGCCTTAAAGATTAGACAAGTTTATTTTAAAAGCTTGCAAAGGAAATTAAAGTTTTCGTAGTGGTGATGAGGCAGAGAGGGAAAGAAAAGAATAATACATAACTGGTCTGTTTCTTAAAGAACGAGGCTAGATTGTTTTATCTCTTAGACAAATAGATCATACATTTACTAAAGGTCAGCCTGTTATTAGGGTAAATTGAGGTGTTCAAAAATAACTTCTATACATCCTTTATCAGTTCCTTCTTGTAATTATCAGATACAGATATACAGGCCATTGCTAAAATATACTTTATTTTTACAAGTATGCAAAATAGGTTGATGAAACAAGGCTGATTGAGAAAATGAAAGAAAAGAAAAAATGTTTCTATGGGTGTTTTTCCTCTCTGTTTTCTAAACTTGGGGTGACATTTTAATTTTACTTTTGTAGTTAAAATAGTCATGTAATATAAAAATGAGAGCTATGGGAGAATGCAACAGAGGCTGTGGTACATGGCCATTGGAGCTCAAAGATTCATCTGGCGTGAGACAATAATATACTTCCATAGAAGGAGTCCTACAATTGCTGCTCTTTCTGAAAAAAGTCATGGAAGGTCAGCTTTAGAGATGATAGGGGAGAAAAAATCGCTTTCAAACCTAACCAAGTCAATCAAGTCCTTTTATTTCTCTTTTAAAAGGAACACAAATCAAGTTTTTAAAATCTATAGATGTGACTTCATATTCTCATACTAAGTAAGTCAGAAAGAGACAAATACCATGTGATATCACTTATATGTGAAATCTAAAATATGGCACAAATGAACCAATCTACAAAACAGAAACAGACTCAGAAACATAGAGAACAATGGGGCAAGGGAGGAAGTAGGATGGACTGGGAGCTTTGGATGAGTAGATGCAACTATTAGATCTAGAATGGATAAGCAATGAGGCCCTACTGTGCAACACAGGGAACTATTCCAATCTCTTGAGACAGAGCATGGTGGAAGGTAGTAGGAGAAAAAGAAATGTATGTGTGTGTGTGTATGACCAGGTCACTATACTATACTGCAGAAATTGGTGCAACACTGTAAATTAACTATACTTTAAGAAAAATAAAATATGAAAAAACAACAAAAACTCAAAATTATCTACAGTGGCCAAACTTGGGTTAATATAAAGAGAATCAGTAACAAGAATCCTAATATAAAAGCATGGTCATGATGTATATCTAAATCTCTATTTCTAGATGAACCTTTTTTTCTTTTCCAGGAAAATTACCTGTTTTTTTTTTTTTGTTTGTTTGTTTGTTTGTTTGTTTGATCCAGGGCAAAATAAACCTCATAATCTTGAAATTGGGGTAGTAGTAACCACAGTTATTTAAAAGTAATGTTTCATTATGAATGAAGCACCTTTACATGGGAAAAATCAACCCTCAGTTACTTCACTAGAAATGAAGGCCTTGAACTAGACTTCTAAGTTAACTCTTCCTCTTACAAGACCATTTCTTTATATCATGGCCTTTCTTTTGTTGTGTCTACAGTGCAAAATCCAACTGGTAGCAGAGATAGATTAGATTTTAAAATACTTGAGGTTTGGGAACATTTTTTTTTGAATATTAGAAATAGTGAAGTTTCAAAACTATAAATACAAAGTACTTGAGGGGTATGCTGTAAATGCATCTTTTTTAGGAAAAATTAAAATATAATTTGCAAGTTCAGATTACTTTTTACAAAAGAAAAGATATAGAAAAATGGAAAATATCATGTTTTTAATAAAAAGGATAATTACCTACTTAGCAACAACTACAGGGATTTCGTACTCTTATATCTACACACACACAGAGTTAGGCAGGCAATGAAGAGAAACATAAACAGACACATGTGCTTAAATTATCTATCCCAAATTCTAAAATATAATGCCTTCATTCTGTTTTCAAAATAGATTTTATTCACCCAAAATATTTTCAGCTATATTTTAGTAATAAGTTTTATCCAGAATGGCATGTTGGAATTGTTAGACAAATATGCTATTACAATCAAATAATGTTTCTTTAGTTTCTGTATCACCACCTCTTGCCTCATTGACTTTCGGAAACTACTTTTTGATTATAATCCTCTTTTAAATTGTGTCTACGTCTGCTAAGATTTTTTTTAAATTGAAGTATAGTCGATTTATAATATTGTGTAAGATTTCAGGTATCCAGCATAGTGATTCGGTTTTTTGGTTTCCAGATCCTTAACCCACTAAGTGAGGCCAGGAATCGAAACCTCAACCTCATGGTTCCTATTCAGATTCATTTCCATTGCACCACAGTGGGAACTCCAGTGATTCAGTATTTTTGTAGATTATAATCCATTATAGATTATTACAAATTCCCTGTGCTACACAGTATATCCTTCTTGCTTACCTGTTTTATATGTAGTAGTTAATATCTGCATATATCTTTTTATGTAATAGTTAATATCTGTTAGTATCTCTACCCCTAATTTGTCCCTTCCCACTTTCCTGTCCTCTTTGGTAACTACAGTTTATTTTCTGTATTTATGAGTGTTTCTATTTTGCACATACATTCATTTGCATTATTTTTTAGATTCCATATGTGTGATACCATGCGGTATTTGTCTCTAATTATTTAACTATGAATAATATTCTCTAGATCCATCTATGTTTCAGGAAATGGCAGTATTTCATTCTTTTTTATGGCTAGTATCCATTGTCTATATATACCACATATTCTAAATCCAGTCATTTCTTGATGGGCGCTTGGGATGCTTCCATGGATTAGCTATCATAAATAGTGCTGCTGTGAACATCGGGATATGTATGCTTTTTTTTTTCTTTTCTTTTTAGGACTGCAATCAGGGCATATGGGTGTTCCCAGGCTAGGGGTCTAATTGGAGCTACAGCTGCTGGCCTCCAACACAGCCACAGCAATGCCAGATCCAAGCCATGTCTGCTTCCTACACCACAGCTCACAGCAACTCAGGATCCTTAACCCACTGAGTGACGCCAGGGATCGAAGCTGCAATCTCATGTGTCCTAATCAGATTCATTTCCACTGCACCACAACTGGAACTTCCACTATTTGAATTAGTGTTTTCATTTAGATTTTGAAATAGACTTTGCAGCACATCATACTGCTTTGACATCTATATAGCGTATTAGCACAAGAGCCCTTTGCTGGTGCTAAACCTGCTGTTTAAATTAATGGTTAGTTTGAAGACTCTGCTGAGAAATCAACTGAAATTTATCCTATATCTATGTTATAGGATATGTTAATATGGTGCCCTTAAAGGATACTATAATACATACAGTTGGGAGGCAAAATGAATATGCACAAAATAAGAAAGAAACAATTAAGAGCTGAACTTGTGACATTGATTCAAATTGTGAGAAAAATTCATAGAAAGAAAAGAGGAGATGATTAGCTATAGCCATCAAAGGAGCCTTTATAGATAATAGAAGATTTTAGTTGTCTTGAAGAAGTTGAAGAGGTCTTGAAGAATGAAGAAGTTTTAATAAATGAGAGATAATTAAAAGTGGTATTTAGGACAGAAATAATGATTCAGTGATGAGATAATGATCTGGAAGTAAAAAGAAACTGATATTGGCAGAAAGAAGATAAATGAGGAAAATTTGTTTTCTCAAGCTTCCTTTAGAAATTTCAAACGACTTTCACCAGAAATCCACTGGAAGAAAGACCAATAAATATGTGAATTAAAATGTGATATTATATATGATTTTGTTCTCTTTTCTGTCTTGAGATCCAAACCACAGATGAGGTGGTAAAAGAAAGTGGGGCTATGTTCAGGTCATAATTTGGTGTAGGGGTGTTGGAGGAGATTGTGGTCTCACAATAAATGTGCATAAACACTCCTACTACATTGCCTTATAAACAGATCAGTTCTTATCACACATGACACTTTTGGAGGTCACATAATTTTTTTTTTTCCCACAACACGGACTGCTGTTTGCCTGCTTTAGGTACAGTGGTCATTATCCCGTGACAAGAGTCATGCTCACAGCACTTTCTTTGTTCTCATTGATTGTTTGACCTCTCCCCTCTCAACTGCTGTAGGAGGTAGGTTCTACCACTAACTTACCTTACAGAGGAGCGAGAGAAAGCAAAGCCGGGTGAGCTCAGCTCTGCACCCAAGCTTACAGCTAATAAACAGATCCCAGATTCAAACCCAGAGACCAAAAGCTTTTATTGAGCATTGACAAATTCATTAAGTTTCATAGGCATATTTATATGGCCATTCTTTTTTTTTTTTTTTTTTTTTGGTCTTCTTGCTATTTCTTTGGGCCGCTCCTGCGGCATAAGGAGATTCTCAGGCTAGGGGTCAAATCAGAGCTGTAGCCACCGGCCTACACCAGAGCCACAGACAGCAACTCAGGATCCGAGCCTCATCTGTGACCTACACCACAGCTCACAGCAACACTGGATCCTTAACCCACTGAGCAAGGCCAGGGACCGAACCTGCAACCTCATGGTTCCTGGTCGGATTCGTTAATCACTGCGCCACGACGGGAACTCCTACATGGCCATTCTTCATAAACCTTATAAATGTGGCCCATATTTATAATGCTTGTCTATATGTGCTACCATAGATATGAAATTTTTGACCCTAACATCATCTTTGAAAATGTTAAATGGAGAATTCTGTTAACTTACATTTTATGAATTGGCATATTACTGCAAGAAATGTGATTTTCAGCATAGTGTAAAGATCTTTCCAGGGCATATGTCTTTTTTTTTTTTTTCTTCTTCTAGTTCCATTTTGTTTTAAAGCACATTTTAAATTAGTTTTCTCATTTAAGAAAAGTTGCCTAATTGAAAAAAAAAATCCACACAGTTGAAAGAATGCCTTGTTCAGGCTTTCTACTTTATCAAAGCATGGGTTTTTTCTGAGGCACAGTTTTTCAGACAAATAGAAAGAAGGTTCACATTAGTGGTTATAAAACACTTCATCTTAGAGTTCTAGAAAATCAAATGAAAACTTATCAAAGGCCCGAATCTATAAAACAGATAAACTATAATAGTTTAGACTGAATGGATAATCTTTGCCTGGTGCAGGGCTAAGTGCTTTACATACATTTACATTTCTTGTCTAAAATAACTTGCAGGAACCACTGCAATAGAAATGTTATCATCGGTATTTTTCCTATGAGGAAATGGCCTTAAATCCTACAGCCACTAAGTGGCAAAGCCCGGACATGGACTCAAATTCATTTGAGTTAAAAGCCTGCACTTACCACTGCTGTCTGAGTTTCTCTCCCATAACTAAGGGACTTCTCTGGATTAGACTGAAATTGAGAGTCAGGAGATGAATGCCTGCTGTGACCTTCTCTCACAAGAGGCATTTTGCCATCCTTGGGAGAACCCTAAAGAGTACACGGAGCACAGTTTGAAAATCATGAGTTTAGTTAACTTTAGTTATGCAATGGTCTGATGTTCTCTTAGACAGCTGCTATTTACTTCTAAATATTTGTGCTCTTTTTCTAAATATAACTTCGATATTAATAAGAAAATATAATTAAAAAGTAAAAAAATACAAACCTAACCTTAATTTAGAAGTGTTTTTTAAAATTACTATAAAATTATTACTTATTGAAATACAGATTGTTTTTACTAATCATGCTAGAATATTATTGGCGACGGGTTTGTTAAAACTCAGAATGTACGATCCCATTCAAATAACATTGAAGATTTAGTTTGGTCCCTTAAATAATTGATTAAAATAATTGATTAAAAGGCTAGGATGTATATGAAATGTGATATGGCACTGGAACAACTCAACATCATAATTTTATTTGTAAAGATGTTTTGTTGGGAAATGGCTTTAAATAAAATTTGAGATGTCCAGAAACCATTTTCTTTCTGCCTTTCCCCTCCCATCTCCAGATACAGATGCTGTTGCAGGGTGGCAGGGAAGCACCCACACTTCTTGGAATCCACTTCCCTTTTTTCTTTTTGGCAGAGGGATCAGGATCTCTCCCTGCTATACTATAACTAATTAATAGCAATTAGTTATTGCTATTGCCCAGAGCAGGTGTCTTAACAGTCAGGAAAATATACAGATATAAAGTTCAGGACTCTTGGATGGAGTGAAAGAGAGGAGTTTAAACATGGCTGAGAGTAAAGGTAGACAGAGAGAGAGAGGGAACTTTGTTGCCTTGTCCTTTTGGCAACACTGTCCTTAACAGTATAATGCCAGTAACATACATACATTTAAATTTGATAGTGGCCACAATAAGGAAAAGTAAAGAAATGAGATATCAATTCTAATAATACTTTTGGTTAACTCCATATGCCCCAAACATTCTAATATGTAATCAATTATAAAATCATTATGCTTTCTTTTTTTCATTATCGTATGATGTTTTTTCACAGTAAATCTTCAAAATATATTTATACTAAGAGCATAAACATTTGCTACAATTTGGACACTAATTTTTCAGTGGTTAAAGTACATTTATAATTAGGTTTAAAGGAAAAGATATTATTCTATACCATTTTAGTTCCTAAATGCAAATTCAAACAAATTAAAAATTTAGACACTGTGTTGCAGTAACTTCTGGTAGTGCTAATAAGCACATCTGGCAGGTGGCTCCAGCAGGGCTGTAGGGCTTAAGTCTCCCGGATTTACCTATATCTCCCATAAAGCTTTTACTAGGGAATCCTTGTTTGAGAGGATTTCTTAGAGATTTTTCAAGCCATGAGTATATAGACTTGTTTTTATTTTGTCAAAATGGAGGAAGAGAAAGTGGTAGGAACTGATGAATCTACACTTGAATATAACCCTTTGGAGAAGGATGCATATTAGGTCATGGATGGCTTGGCGGGCCACTCCTTAATTATAAAGCATCTTCTATTAAGATATGAGAATGCATGGAAGATGATTTAAGACTTACTACAAAACAGATTATTTCAACTATTTCACAATAAAAGATAATTAGAATTTTTATAGTTTACCTGGAGCCTTCATGAAATGTTAGGCCAGTGTGGAGCACAGTGGGGACTTGGATGGTCTATGAGCATCTATTTGATGACTGAGTAAGACATATGGTGGCCAGAACAGTGTGACACATGAAGCAGATATGTGCACTTAAGTAGAGCAAAAATAAACTGTAAATGTAAACTTCAACTTCCTGGAAATTTGAGCCCAGGGCTTATTTTGCACTCTGGCTGTTTTTGTGGCTGATAAAGACAATGCAATAGATTGTAATGCGACAGATAAAATTCTGTCCGCAGTGCAAACACCTATTCAATAAATGTCCAGAAAGATGAGGTGCAAACCCAAGATGTGCCAGGTCACCAGCTTCTAAGGGGTCTGATGGATGTTGCCATGTGAACAGCACTCTGTCAGAATATACTTGGCTGAGGACAGTGACTCTTTCCTGCAAATAAGACACAAAGCTTAGTGATACGTTTTGGAGCTAACCCAAAATAAGACTACTGAAGAGAACTTGTACTGCTAAATGTTTTGTTAATGGGTGTCAAGGTGGATTTGATGAATTTGAGAGTGTTTTAGTGCACACCTGCAGCAGATGGCCTGTGCTTCTCAGCTGCTCTTATGATTTAGCTACAAGTATTTTAAATCCCAGCTGTCAGCCCATAAGCACTGACCGTGAATGTTAAGATTCACAAGCGGCATTGCCAGTGGCAAGAACACACTTGCTGAGGTCATCTTGTTGTGGGAAATATGACTCAGCTGACATTTTTCTCTGGGTTACTTAAAGATGCCAGAAGAAATTGTAAAAAGAAGGCAACTTTATCTATTTCATGATCCTGCCAGAACCATGTATACCTCTCTCCTTCTGAGATAAGAACTTTTGCAAAATGAATCAATAGAACACTTTGGCACAGTCACTAAAGTAATCTTGATTTCAATCCTTTGTATTGGCATAGGATGTTGTCAGTCACAAAATATTTTCACATCCATCATTTCATTTATTACTAAAATATCCATGAGGAATAATTATGGAAAAATATTATTTCTATTTTAATAATTGAAAAATATTGAGGCTCAGAGAGGAATAAGATAATGTTTGTGCATGTGTAATTTGATGAGGTCCAAAATGGCATCTTGGAGGGTTCCCATCATGGCTCAGTGGTAACAAATCTGATAGGATCCATAGGATGCTGGTTCAGTCCCTAGCCTCACTTAATGGGTCAGGGTTCCAGCATTGCCATGAGCTGTGGTGTAGGTCGCAGATGCAGCTCAGATCCTGTGTTGCTATGGCTGTGGCTTAGGCCAGCAGCTACAGTTCTTATTTGACCCCTAGCCTTGGAACTTCTGCATGCTGCAGGTGTGCCCCCCCCCAAAAAAAAAGCAAACAAAAAAAGCCAAAATGGCATCTTCAATAAAATAGTAAGGGAAATCAAACAAAAGTCCATTTGGGGAGAGAGCATAGCACTCAAGAAATGTCTCTTATATGGATGTCTAGTGTTTATTTTCTTTAGCTTCAGGCTCCTGCCCTCTTAATATAGCTTGAAATATATGTTATTTATATATAGCTTAAAGGAGATCTCTAAAATGAGCAAGAAAGTACCTCTGCCCACACACAGAAAAGTGGTTCATCCTATTTGAGGCAGAGTTGCTATCAATATCCACTCTTTTCTTGTTTGTTAATAATAGAATCCTTGATTTTAAGCTGGCACACAGCCATCCTGAACAGAACAGTCATTCTCATCTTTCCTTCTACTTAAGTTCTGGCAACAGGGACCTGAACAACTTCTCAAAACTGTCCTTAATGGAAATATACGAATCAGTAAACAGGCCATTCTATTTCTTCCAGACACAGAATAAATTCATATAGATAATTAGGAGTTTACCTAATAATTAGAAGATCAGGGAAAGCAAAAATGAGGAAATTACTAGGGATTGTCTTGGTTGAAGGAACACATTGGATAGTTGTTAAATTTGCTGGAGATAAGCCCAGATTATGAAGACGTGCTGGAGAGCTCCCACTAATTATCTCCATCAGCAGAGCAGAGCAAGTTGTTCAGAGGGCTCACTGGGCACAGCTGTGAGTTACACACCTGATAATATCTCTGGCAAACATTTCCTCCAGAGGTGATATCTTTCCCTCTTTCAGCCTCTGAAGTGAGTGCCTCTCATTAGAAAATTCTAACCTTGAAGCATTGGGAAAAGGATTTTAGGAACATTTCTGATTTCTCTTTGGTCTTGCAAAAAAACCTTAGGATGAAGTTGTGATAGTACTGATGTGTTAATGGACAGTCCAACACAGCCTACCTCTTTGCTCAACACAGCATCCATAAATGGCATTTAACTCAATATCCAAATATACAGTAACAATGCCATACCTGCTTAGCCTAATGCAACTTCTCTTAAGTAAATGAGACTTTGCAGAGTCTCATATGTCATTTATATAACTCCAGATTGTGTTCATTGTTTTTTTAGCTCATTCACTTTCACTGTGATGATGCTATAACTTAAATACTGAATTACAAATTAGCTATTATTAATACTCGTAATATCAATGGAGAGGGAATATGACAAAAATCTGATCAGTTTCTATATATAAAATCTATTTATTATATACATATAAATATGTTCATGTCACTGTCAAAAGTAAAATATGCATGGTTGCTAGCCTATGTGTAGTTATACAGCTGTAGTTTACATCCAGAACTTCTTTTTTTAACTGTTGTTTCCTTTGCCATTTGATATTACATCAGCTGGTTTTGATTTTGTACTGGGCAGGATCTAAACCTTATCTATTCAGATGTCTGTGGCATATGTTATACTGTATATATTGCATTGCCATAGCTTTTTATTCTTTTTTTTTTTTTTTGCTTTTTAGGGTTGCACCCATGGCATATGCAAGTTCCCAGACTAGGTGTCTAATTGGAGCTACAGCTGCCAGCCTACACCACATCCACAGCCAAGCCAGATGCAATCCGCATCTGGGATCTACACCACAGCTTAGAGCAATACTGGATCTTTAACCCACTGAGCAAGGCCAGGGAGCAAACCTGCATCCTTATGGATACTAGTCAGATTCATTACCACAGAGCCACAATGAGAACTCCTTTTATTCTTTTTTAACTGCTGAACACAGGAGTGCTAAGGGGTACTCTGGATATTATCTTGGGCTCAAGATATATCCATCCATTACCCCATGTGTGGTAGCAACTCTGTTTCCTCTGTTTTTTTTTTATTTTTTTATGACTTAATGGATTTTATTACATTTATAGGTGTACAACAATCATCACAAGCAAATTTTACAGCATTTCCGTCCCAAACCATCAGTGCATCTCCACACCTCCCAACCTGTTTCACTTGGAAACCATGACTTTTTCAAAGTCTGTGAGTCTGTAGTGCAAACAAGTTTATTGTATCCTTTATTTTTAGATTCCACATGTAAGTGATAGCATTTGATGTTGGTGTCTCATTGTCTGACTGACTTCACTTAGCATGATAATTTTTAAGTCCATCCATATTGCTGCAAATGCTGTTATTTCTTTCCTTTTAAAGGCTGAGTAATATTCCATTGTGTATATGTACCACATCCTCTTTAGCCACTCCTCTGTTGATGGACATTTAGGTCATTTCCATGTCTTGGCTATTGCAAATTATGCTGCAATGAACATTGGAGAACATGTGTTTTTTCAAGTTACGATTTTCTCTGGATAGATGCCCAGGAGTGGGATAACTGGATCAAATGGCAGTTCTATTTTTAGTTTTCTGAGGAATCTCCATACTTTTTTTCACAGTGATTGTACCAATTTACATTCCCACCAACAGTGCAATAGGGTTACTTTTTCTCCACACCTTCTCCAGCACTTACTTTTTGGTGATGGCCATTCTGGCTGGTATAAGGTGGTTCCTCATGGTGGTTTTGATTTGCATTTCTCTAATGATGAGTGATTTTGAACATCTTCTCATGTGTTTTTTGACCATCTGTATGTCTTCTTTGGAGAATTGTCTGTTTAGATCTTCTGCCCATTTTTTGATGGGTTTTTTTTTTTTTTTTTTGGTACTGAGCTGTAGGAGGTGTTTATAAATTTTGGAGATCAATCCCTTGTCAGTTGATTCACTTGCAAATATTTTATCCCATTCTTTAGGATTCCCTAGGTATAGTATCATGTCATCTGCAAATAGTGATAGTTTTACTTCTTCCTTTCCAAACTGGATTCCTTTTATTTCTTTTTCTTTTCTGATTGCTGTGGCTAGGACTTCCAAAACTATGTTGAATAGTAGTGGTGTAAGCGGCCATCCTTGTCTTATTCCTGATGTCAGTGGGAATTCTTTCAGCTTTTCACCATTGAGAATAATATTAGCTGTGGGTTTGTTATATATGGCCTTTATTATGTTGAGGTAGGTTCCCTCTATGCCAACTTTCTGAAGGGTTTTTATCAGAAATGGGTGTTGGATTTTGTCAAAGGCTTTTTCCACGTCCATTGAGAGGATCATATGGTTTTTATTCTTCAGTTTGTTAATGGGGTGTATCACACTGATGGATTTGGGGATATTGAAGAATCCTTGCAGCCCTGAGGTAAATCCCACTTGATCATGTTGTACAATCCTTTCAATGTATTGTTGGATTCAGTTTGCTAGTATTTTGTTGAAGATTTTTGATGTATGTTCATCAGTGATATTGGCCTGTAATTTTCTTTTCTTTTTTTTTTGTGGTAACTTTGTCTGGTTTTGGTATCAGGGTGATGGTGGCCTCATAGAATGAGTTTGGGAGTGTCCCTTCCTCTGTGATTTTTTTTTTTGGAATAGTTTCATAAGGATAGGTGTTAGCTCTTCTCTAAATGTTTGATAGAATTCACCCATGAAGCCATCTGATCCCAGACTTTTGTTTGTTGGAAGTTTTTTAATCACAGTTTCAATTTCAGTTCTTGTGATGGGTCCATCCATCTTTTCTATTTCTTCTTGGCGTAGTCTTAGGAGATTGTACTTTTCTAAAAATTTGTCCATTTCTTTTAGGCTTTCCATTTTATTGGCATATAGTTGCATATAGTAGTCTCTTATGATCCTTTGTATTTCTGTGATGTCCGTTGTTCCTTCTCCTTTTTAATTTCTAATTTTATTGATTTGAGTCCTCTCTCTTTTTTCCTTGATACATCTGGCTAAGGGTCTATCAATTTTGTTGATCTTTTCAAAGAACCAGATTTTTGTTTCATTGATCTTTTCTATGGTTTTCTTCATTTCTATTTCATTGACTTCTGCTCTGATCTTTATTTCTTTTCTTATACTAATTTTAGGTCTTGTCTGTTCTTCTCTCTTGAGCTGCTTTAGATGTAAAGTTAGCTTGTTTGTGTCAGCCTTTTCTTGTTTCTTGAGGTGGGTTTGTATTGCTATGAACTTTCCTCTTAGAACAGCTTTTGCTGCATCCCATAGGTTTTGGAGTGTCGTTTCTTTGTTATTTGCTTCTAGGTATTTTTTAATTTCCTCTTTGATTTCTTCAGTGATCCACTGGTTGTTTAGTAGCATGTTGTTTAGCCTCCATGTGTTTGTGTTTTTTGCAGTTTTTTTCTTGTTGTTGATTTCCAGTCATATAGCATTGTGGTCGGAAAAGATGCTTGAGATGATTTCAATTTTCTTAAAGTTACCAAGGTTTGATTTGTAGCCCAGGATGTGTTCAACCTTAGAGAATGTTCCATGTGCACTTGAGAAGAATATGTATGCTGTTGTTTTTGGATGGAGTGTCCTATAAATATCTATTAAGTCCATCTGGTCAAATGCTTCATTCAGGGCCTGTGTTTCCTTACTGATTTTCTGACTGGATGATCTGTCCATTACTATAAGTGGGATGTTAAAGTCCCCTGCTATTATTATGTTATTGTTGATTACTCCTTTTAAGGTTGTTAGTAATTGCCTAATATATTGTGGTGATCCTATGTTGGGTGCATAGATATTTCAAATTGTTATATTGAATTGGATTGATCCTTTGATCATTATGTAGTGTCCTTCCTTGTCTCTTAAAATATTCTTCACTTTAAGGTCTATTTTTTCTGATATGAGTATTGCTACTCCAGCTTTCTTTGGTCCCCGTTTGCATGCAGAAATATTTTCGTCCATCCTCTCACTTTCAATTTGTATGTGTTCCTAGAAGTGAAGTGGGTCTCTTGAAGACAGCATATATATGGGTCTTGTTTTTGTATCCATTTAGCCAGTCTATGGGTTTTGGTTGGGGCATTTAGTCCATTAACATTTAAGGTAATTATTGATATATATTCTTATTGCCATTTTATTCATTGCTTTGGATTTGGTTTTGTTGCTCTTTTTTTCTCCCTTCTTCTCTTGTTCTCGCCTCTTCTGGTTTGATGACTATCTTTCATGTCGTATTTGAGTTGATTTTTCTTGTTTGTGTATCAATTGTAGGTTTTTGATTTGCAGTTATTCTAAAGTTTTTATATGAGTCAAATATATGAAATTGTCTTAAGTTGTTGGTCTCTTAATTGCAAGTTAACCTCCAGTGTCCTGCATTTGTACCCTCGTCTTCTCATGCTTTCTGATTCTGGTGCCATAATTGTGTGTGGATGATTTCATATCTTTACTGTATATATACCTTTACTGGTGAGCCTTGTCATTCATAGTACTTTTGTTTCTGGTTGCAGCCTTTTCTTTTCTGCCTAGAAAAGTTCCTTTTGTATTTGTCGTAAAGCTGGTTTAGTGTTGCTGAATTCTCTTGGCTTTTGCTTATCTGTGAAGGTTTTGATTTCTCCTTCAAATCTGAATGAGAGCCTTGCTGGGTGAAGTAGTCTTGGTTGGAGGTTTTTTCCTTTCATCATGTTAAGTATATCATGCCACTCCTTCTGGCCTGCAGAGTTTCTGCTGAAAACTCTGCCGATAACCTTATCGGGGTTCCCTTGTATGTTGTTTCTTTTCCCTAGCTACCTTCAATATTTTCTCTTTGTCTTTAATTTTGGTCAGTTTGATTAATATGTGTCTCAGGGTGTTCCTCCTTGGGTTTATTTTATATGGTACTCATTGTGCTTCCTGGATTTGAATGAGTGGTTTCTTTCCCATGTTAGGAAATTTTTGGCTATTATCTCTTCAAGTGTTTTTTTTGTCCCCTTCTCTCTCTCTTCTCCTTCTGGCACCCCTATAATATGGATGTTGGTGCTTTTAACGTTGTTCCAGAGTTCTCTGAGACTCTATTCATTTGTTTTCAATCTTTTTTTTCTGTTCCTCATCCGTAATTTCTACTAATCTGTCCTCCACCTCGTTTATTCATTCTTCTGCCTCCTGTATTCTTCTATTAGCTACTTCTAGTGAGTTTTTTTTTATTTCAGTTATTATATTTTGCATCTCTTCTAGTTTAAGTTTTATATCTTGTATCTCTTTGCTCAGTGTTTCCTGTAAGTTATCCATTTTTGTGCCCGGTTTATTTCCAATGTCTTGCATCATCTTCAGCATCAACAGTCTAAAGTCATTTTCCTGGAGGCTGAGAATCTCCTCATCACTTAGCTGATTTTCTGGGGTTTTTTCTTTCTCCCTCATCTGAGTTATAGTTATCTGTCTTTTCAATTTTATAGGTTTTTGGTGTGGTGACCTTTTTGCAGACAATGGAGTTGTAGCCTCTCTTGCTTCTGATATGTGCCCTCCTTGTGGCTGAAGTCAGTATGGGGGGGCTTGCTGTAGGCTTCCTGATGGGAGGGACTGATGCCTGCCCACTGGTAGGTGGGGCTGATTCCTATCCCTCTGGTGTGTGGGTCTTTGTCTCTGGGTGAGATTAGAGGCAGCTGTGTGCCTGGGGAGTCTTTAGGCAGCCTGTTTAGTGACGGGCAGGGCTGTGATCCCACCTGGATTGTTATTTGCCCTGGGACTTCTCAGCACTGTTGGGTGTGGCCAGATTTTCCCAAATTGACCACCTCCAGAGAAATGCATGCTGATGAATATTCCCAAGAGCTTTGCCTCCAATGCCCTTCCCAAACAACAAGCCACATTCACCCCTGTTTTCTCAGAATGTCCTCCAAGAACTGCAGTCAGGTACAACCCAGATTCCTGTGCAGGTTTTGCTTTGCCCTTGGACCCAGTGCATGTGAAAGTCTGTGTGTGCCTTTTAAGAATGGGGTCTCCATTTCCCCCAGTCCCATGGAGCACCTGTGCACAAGCCCCACTGGCCTTCGTTGCCAGATTCTCCGGGAGTGGTGTGTGGGGATTTGATGTGGGGCTCAGAACTCTCACTCCTATACGTGAGTCTCTGTGATAGTTACTTTCCAGTCTGTGGGACTTCCCACCCAGGAGGTATGGGATTATTTACATTGCATAGTCACCCCTCCTACCTCTTAATGTGGCCTCCTCTTTGTCTTCTGGAATAGGATGTCTTTTTGAAAGTTTCCAGTCCATTTAGCTGAAGGTTGTTCAGCATTTGGTTGTAATTTTTTTTATGTCTATTTCCTCTTGATAACCAGAAATAATCACCATAGTCAGAAGTGTAACTTCCTGAAGGTTTAGTGGAATGTGGAGTCTAAGATGGCCTAGTAGAAATTTCATTGTTCATTTCAAAGGAGGCTTTTAATTTATCCCCCGGGAGAAAAGTTCCTCTTTGGAGAAGTTTATATCTCTAAAACCAGCATAGGTGTAGTGAGATAAAGCAGCTCTCTTTCTAGTTAATGGGAGTTAATACCACTTCCAACTTCTGATTCCCAGATTCAGGATTCCTTCCTAAGGGAGAAAGAATACCATATAGTGTCACTGATTTCAGAGCATACAGTTATCAGCTGCCATTGAGTCCTTAGTCCTCATGAGGTGATTCCAATTGCCTAATGTATTATTACCTTCTCTTTCTGGGGGTCACTTTCATTCAAAACTAATGCTAACTTATACAGCAATGCTAATGTGTTGATATCTTTAACATTTTAATACTCTTTGCATTGTCAAAAAACCTATAGGAAATCCATTTTTAAATTTCTAAATTAAAATTACGTCTTTTTTTTTTTTCTTTTTAGGGCCACACTTGTGGCATATGGAAGTTCCCAGGTGAGGGGTCAAATCAGAGCTGCAGCTGCAGGCGTACACCACAGTTACAGCAACACAAGATCCAAGCCACATCTGTGACCTATGCTGCAGCTTGCATCAACACTGGATCCTTAACCCACTGATCAAGGCCTGCAATCAAACCCACATCCTTATGGACACTTAGTTGGGTTCTTAACCTGGTGACCCACAGCAAGAACTCCTAAATTAAAATTTCTTCGCAGTTGTATGTATGCCTGTGTTATAAGTGTGGTGAAAGCTATGAGCAGGACTTTATTATTATTACTTACAATTTTTTTTTCAAATTTCATCTTCCTAAATACTGTATGTCTCTCTCCATTCCAACAAGTTTAGGAAAAGGACATGGAGTAGTATGCACAGTTATATATGTCAACAGAGAGAAGAACAACAAAAAAAAGAAGTAGGTAAAAGCAGATGGGAATCATAAAAATTTTTCCAGGGGAGTTCCCGTCATGGCTCAGTGGTTAATGAATCCTACTAGGAACCATGAAGTTGAGGGTTCAATCCCTGGGCTTGCTCAGTGGGTTAAGGATCCAGTGTTGCCATGAGCTGTGGTGTAGGTCACAGACGTGGCTCAGATCTGGCATTGCTATGGCTGTGGTATAGGCTGGCAGCAACAGCTCTGATTCAACCCCTAGTCTGGGAACCTCAGGTGCAGCCCTAAAAGACAATAAATAAATAAATAATAAAAAAATAAAAAATAAAAATTTCTCCAGATGTTCACTTTGACATCAGTCACCACCCTCATTGGAAAGCTGTGGACATAATCATTCATTGCTCTCACTCAGTGTTATAATTCATACACATATCCTTATGATATTTGAAAAATCATATCTGCGTCCAGATCTACAATCCTGATCTTTTCTTTGAGATCCTAGAAGTTTTCATCTGCTTCCTAGACAAATATAACCTTTGAATACTTATTAATAACCAACTTCAGAAATAATTTTGAAGATATTATGTCTTAATACCCTACCATGATTTCATAATAGTGTGCTTTGCACAGTGCCTAGCCAGTTAAAAATATAGCTAATAGTGTATGCAGTGCCTTCATATACTATTGTCAAAACACCTGGACATTATACAAACATTTAATGCACATCCAAAGTTTGTTACTTTATCCTTTTAGATAGAAGCCGTTTACCCATCTATTCAGTATTTGCAATTATGTAAGTTAAAATTAGCAATTCTCAGGTAAACACTAATATTTGGATCTGTACGGATGAGGAGAACATTGTATATCCCATGCATTCATGTTCTTCTCACTTTTTTCTTGGTAGCATAATATCAAAACATGTTTGAAACATGGGAGGTCAGAACTGAGAATCCTTGAATGACATGTTCCAAGAAGAGATGTGTTAACGTTGGTATAATAATAGTTAATGTTATTAGTTCTTACTGTGTGTCAGGAATTTTAATATGTCTGCTTATTTTATACTCATTACCTGTATGAGATAGGTAATATTTTTATTCTCACATTACAGATGAGGAATCTACAGTATAAAAATCTAACAATTAGTTTCTATTATATAACAGGTTACTGCAAGACTTAGCATGTTATTAAAATAGCCATTTATGTAGGTCATGATTCTGTGGATCAGGAAATTGGTCTGGGTTCAACTGGACAGTTCTTTTGTCATGACTGGGCCCCCTTATGTGTTTGTAGTTCATTAAACACCAGATAAAATATAGATATTTCTGGGGGTTGAGTAGATGTTGGCTGGGGTGACAATGGTGACTGAGTGATGCATCTCTCATCATCCAACAAGCTACTCTAGGCTTGTCACATGCAAGCTTGGGAGACAGAAAGAGTAAAAGAGAGCAAAGTCTTAAATTTTTAAGAGGCACAATTCTAATGTCATCACATTCTATTGATTAAAGCAAATCATATTTCTGGCCAAGAATCAAGGGATGAGACAATACACCCCATACTTGATGAAAGAGGGTACAGAGGTACATTGTAATGAGGCGTGGATACTGGGAGGAACGTCATGGCTGTGTTTGCTATGGAGCAGTCAAGCTAGGGAGCTTGAGTGGTGGTTAGGAAGAGAGACGAGAGAGAAAATCTGTTTATCAGGGAATCTTTTGTCTTTATTTGAATGGCCACCCATGATATTCTCTCAAAGTTATAGTGAAATAAATATTAGCATTAGCCTTCTAAAGGCATTTTCATCCAGATTCTGTATCTGCCTTCAGGTGCAGAGAGCACTGCTACAAAATATTTACAGGCCAGTTTGAAAATTTTTGAAAGCTTTTACTTGGTGTGATATCCAAAGTGAGGGTCAGAGATCAAAGAATGTTACTCTGAAAATTTATTATCTGTAATGGTTTTAAACTAACCCTTTTCTTAAATTTATTCATCATATAAAAGATGGGGAAAGACTGCTTTGTATTCTTACTCTAAGATTTTTTTCATCTTACTCAAAGTTTTAAGCAGCCATTTTTTGAGATCCTTCTCTAAGTCAGGCAGTTTGTTACAAGACTTGAGAAACAAAACAAAAAGACATTCTTTTGTCCTGATGCAAGACATAAACATATATGTAACACTATACAAGCATATATTATGATAGTTTGACTTTCTCCCTCTGGGTGCCTCTATCTTATACTTAGAATTGGGTTTTTCAGAATCTGAAGGAAGATTTCTTAGTGCAGAGAAGTTTTAAAAGAGGAGTTATAGAAACCAGGCAATGTTGGGTGTTCAGGGGCGGAATGTAGAATATTATAGGAACAGCAACTAAAATAGATGACTGGATTTTAGTTTCAGTTATCCAGATGAGAAATGTGAGACTGATATAAGAGCAATGACAAGAAGGATGGGGAAAAAAGAGGGGCATAAGAAAGGTGTAAGTGAGATGGACTTATAGGAATTAGAGCCTGATTAGATATGAGGGCAGACAAAGGAGGAGGAGTTGAAGATGAGGATGACTTTCAGATACTTCCTTTGGACAGATACAGGTATATGGGCATACATCTAGATTTCATATATATCTACCATGTATGTGCTATATAGGAAGGGAAAGAGGAGGAGAACCCCCCACAGAATCAGTACAGGGAATCTTTATGTGCAAGTTTCTCATTGCAGTATCAGGATTTTTAAAAACAATTTTGTGAAATGCAATTATAAATATATGTAGAAATAGAGATCTAGACCAGAGGAAGACAAGTTTCTTGTTTGAATTGTAACCTGTAGATTTTTATAGCTGTTTTAGGGACAACTTTTCTAAGTATTTGTAGGCTGTAGATTTGTCACCTACCTATGTTGAAAGCATTCCCTATATGATTACATATTCATAAAACACATAAAACTTTGTCATGGCCATCTACCATCCTATCACATGACACTTTCATACTTTACATTAATAATTCCCCTAGTGTTTATTATAATTTAAAAACTTGGATCTAAATCTTTTACCACATCAGCAGCTAAGTAAAGGATGGGCTATTTATGGCATTTTCTGCTCACTTGATGTTCTCTGCAGGGGAGGATGATCCTCCTTTCATTTGCTCAGTACGCCTGCCTAACCTCATGAACAATAAAGACACTGGCTTCATTTTCTCTGAAGCTGACAGGAATGATGTCTCTTCTCAGTGTCAAGATCTGGATTTAGAGGAGAGAGGGTGTGTCACATTTAGATTCTCCCTTTCAAGTCAACCTCTTTTAGGAAATGGATTCCCTCATAGGAGTTGCAAACATAACTGGGGCGTTTAATGGGGAGTCCTAGTGACCAGTTGTCCTCATGAGTGGCTACAATGTAACTTTATCAGCTCACCTTTAACAACACATGTCTACTGTATATTTCATTTAACACATATCGCTTTTCTACAAATGTACCAAAAGAGATAAAAATAAACTGTCACAACTTTATGTAAAAATAGGGGAGAGGAGGAGTTCCCCCTGTGGCACAATAGGATGGGTAGTGTCTTGGGAGACCTGGGATGCAGTTCAATCTCCAGCCCAGCACAATGGGTTAAGGATCCAGCATTGCCACAGCTGTGGCTTAGGTGACAACTGTGGCTTGGATCTGATCCCTACCCTGGGAACTCCTTATGTTGCAAGGTGGCAAAAAGAGAAAAAAAAAAAAAAAGGAGAAGATAGACTATGACACTGAAGAGCAAGGCAATAAAGTCTACGATGGATGTGGCCCAGAAGTAAATTTTATGTATTTTATATATATTTTATAAATTTATATGTATTTATGTATAAATGATATATGTAGGTATATTTATAGTCTAATGAACATATACACATACATGTATATGCGTGATGTACATATATTTGTACACATATACACACAGGTGTATTCTATATGGAGAGAGAGTCAGTGTTGATCTTCAGGTTTTAGTTTTGTTTTGTTTGGGCGGGGGCGTGGGGCCCACAGTTGTGGCATATAGAAATTCCCAGCCTAGGAGTAGAATCTGAGCTGCAGCTGCTGGCCTACGCCATAGCCGCAGCAATGTCATATCTGAGCCGCATCTGCAACCTTTACTGCAGTTCAGGGCAACACCAGAGCCTTAACCCACTGAGCAAGGCCAAGGATTGAACCTGTTTCCTTTGGGTTTATTTCTGCTAAACCATCAAAGGAACTCAGATCATCAGTTTTTAAATTGTATGAATTGTTTCCCAGCATTTAAAGATAACAATATTTCATGTAAAAATCCTGATTTTCTTGAAAAACTGAAAGATCTAGAAATTTTGTTCCTGAATCCAATCATGACAGCATTTCTATATTCCTGCATGACAGTTAGGTAGACTAGAGTGGCTAATATGTTTTTAGCTCTTGTTCAGTTGCCCTTTCTTTTTTTTTTTTTTGTCTTTTTGCTATTTCTTGGTCTGCTCCCACGGCATATGGAGGTTCCCAGGCTAGGGGTCTAATCAGAGCTGTAGCCACAGGCCTATGCCAGAGCCACAGCAATGCAGGATCCGAGCCGCGTCTGCGACCTACACCACAGCTCACGGCAACGCCGGATCGTTAACCCACTGAGCAAGGGCAGGGACCGAACCCACAACCTCATGGTTCCTAGTCGGATTCGTTAACCACTGCACCACGATGGGAACTCCCAGTTGCCCTTTCTAATGTCTCATGAATTCTGCTGTTGGTTGTAATAGGATAATTTTTACTTTGTCTGGTTTCTGTAAAATATTTTATTTTGAAAATTCCACTTTACATGATATATTTTGAAAAGAGCTTTTTAGGTCAGAGGATCTCTTTCTTTAAAATCATCCTCATAGATGTAACTATAAGAAAACAAGACAGGAGTTCCCATTGTGGTGCAGCAGAAACGAATCTGACTAGTATCCATGAGGGTGCAGGTTCGATCCCTGGTCTTGCTCAGTGGGTTAAGAATCCAGGCTGTGTGGGTTGCATACAGAACTCAGGTCCCATATTGCTATGGCTGTGGTGTAGGCCAGCAGCTGTAGTTCTGATTCAACTCCTAGCCTGGGAATTTCCATATGCGACAAATCTGCAGCCCTAAAAAATAAAAACAAAAATACAAAATTAAAGAAAGCAAGACAATTGTCTAGTTCAATTACTTCAGTCAAAAAACTTTCCATTTAAAGAATTCAGCAAAATTGACAGTCTAAACTTGATCAAATGTTTCAATGGATCAACTATTCCTGTCAAAGCATTAAGCCCAATAATTCTATATGGATGCAGCCTATACCTTTATAGATACAGTAAATATTTCACTTTTGTCAATTTGTGCACATCACTGAATGATGATTTATGCTTGAAGCATGTGGTACACAGGGGACCATTTTCTCAATTTTATGTTGGATGACAGTCTTGCCACCTATTTCATTTTCAATTTCTTAGACAAAGTAATGTCTGGGCTCTTGTTCAGATGCTCCAAAGATTTTAAAATCATCTTTAGCCCTCAGGAAATGTTAAAAAATGGACCACAATATAATAATAACTATAAAATATTGTTCTTATAAAATCAACTTTGATCTCAAGCCTGTTTTCCTTATGTGGAAATTCTTGTGCTCCCACACTAGAAGTCTATGATTTATTTATGAATGGTCATAGAAAATGCTCTTGATAAAGTTCGCCAGTGAAAGACAAACATCACAGGATTTCTTATATGTGGAATCCAAAAAAAAGGTACAAATGATCCTATTTGAAGAACGGAAATAGACTCACAGACTTTGAACACAAACTAATGGTTACTAAAAGGGACAGGTGCAGGGGAAAGATGGACTGGAGATTTGAGATTGGCATATGAACACTGTGGTATATGGAATGACTGACCAATGGAGACCTGCTGTATAGCACAGAGAACTCTATCCAATATTCTGTGGTAATCTATATGTGGGGAAAGAACCTGAAAAAGAATGGATGTGTATACATGTATAATTCAATCATTCTGTTGTACAGCAGAACTTATCATAACATTATAAATCAACTGTACTTCAATAAAACTTTAAAAATAAAAAAAAAAGTGCTCTTGAACAAGTAATCTGGTAGCTACATGTTTTTCAGATTGGTCCTTCTGTTTCTAATAGAAAGCCATCTAGTACACAGAAGATGAGTTTGCATGATGACGGCTGACAAAACTGCCCCACAAAATAAGATGTGCTTACTCTTACCATGGTTGAGGCAGTTTATATTCACAGAGAAAGCATCACTCTGGAAATCAAAGGTACACATTTGCCCTTCCTGTGTTATGAAGTCAACACTGACAGCTCTTCACAACCTCAAGAATGAAAGCAAAAATTCCAGTCAATCTTTACCATTTTTACAACACTGAACTTCTTACTTGATCAAACCTACACCCTTAAGGGTTATCATTTATAAAAATGTTCTTTTGTCTAAATCATAGTTTTAAAGAATTGTGTCTTTAGTAGATGAATAGTGTATGTTCTAATGAGTCATAGTGTTAAGTTTATCTCAAAGTATTGCATTTGATTTTTATAATACTTAGTATGGAGTGTTCTCACCAACCAACATGTAAAAATATTTATTTATTTAGCTATTTTTTTCTATAACCTTGTTAGTTGCTATAAAGGATTAAAAAAGGAGATACAGTCTTTTGCATCTTCCAATATAATGCCAGAGATTGAATTTTTTCCAAGAGTTTTTTTTTTTTTTTGTATTGAAGTACAGTTGATTTACAATACTATGTTTGTTTCAGGTGTACAACACAGTGATTCAGTATTTTTGCAGATTATACTCCAGTATAGGTTTTTATAAGATAAAGGTATAACACCCTGTACCTTACAGTGTATCCACGTAATTTATTATATATATATTAGTTTGTTCATAGAGAATATTATATCCCTAATACATCCTCCTCCCTTCCTTCTCCCCTTTGATAACCACAAGTTTGTCTTCTATATATGTGAATCTGTTTCTTTTTTGCACATACATTCATTTGTATTTTTTAAAGTATAGGCCAGAAGTTTTTAGGAAGAGGGACATATACAAAGTAGAAAGAGCAGCATGTACAAAGGCCCAGGGGTAGCAATGAACATGGTAAATTCAGGGAATGGCTGATGGGTGAACTGGAAGCAGTACTGCGTAGAGCCAGTTGAATAGCAGATTCTATGGCTGGAAATTTCGACTCAGGATGCATATCACCAGATATTTTTTAGCCAAAGATAAGTCACAGGAGTTTGTGTGTCACAAAAGAAAGTAACCAATAACCCAAACCATCTTTTGAAATCATCCAATCAAAAGAAGTCACTGAGGCATTCAATTTCTGCAATATTCAAGTCCTTATCCACTGAACGAGGCTCAGATAACTCCTTTAAGGAAGATTCACCATTTAAGACAAAAGTAAATGCTTTCTTTAGGTGCTGTATTGTCCTGGCAGGAGTTTGTTTTGGGGTCTTCTCTGCTCCTCACTGTATGTGATGCTGATAATGAACAAAGAGCTGTTTCTTTTAGGGAATCTTGGCCTTCACTTCATTATGAGCCATAAGTAATACAGACATTTCCAGAGATATATTTTTAATGATAGTTCTTCAATTTTCAAAATTAAAAAGCATAATATTTTTTAAAAATGAAGCAAACATGAGACACATGTTAGAGTTAGGTTCGTTGACCAGTCCCTGTCAGGAGTTACAGTTACCTTAAGAAAGGATCTTTGAATACCAGACCTCTGCATATGACCCTTGCTTCTTCTGTATGACTAACTTTCTTTTATACTATTCTTAGAACCATCTTTGCAAAATCATTTATGTTCCATAGAATATTTTTTTTCCTGTAAAAGTTATCAAGGCCTCACTTTCTGCTCCAGGAAGTCTGAATAAGTTGGTTGGAGATTTTCTTTCAGTGAAGTTATTTTTTTTGAGCTTCATAAAAGATATAATTTTGGAAAAAATGGACCTCGCCTTTTTCTGTTTACTATAAATTTTGACCTGTACATTCTAGGATCAGAATGAGTTCATTTGAGATGAGATATAGATCCATTGGTCTCTGAAAGAATTTTCTTAACTATATTCACTGTGAAAATGTAGTGTTCCAAACTACTGTAGACTGGCTTTGTCCTCTTTTCTAGAAACCCTCTGGAGTGCAAGGGCATTTATGGAAAGGTCCTAGACTTTATTGTAAGGTGTGATTTTTAATTGTTCTCCAGGGGGAGTATTAACAAAATACGTCAAGAGCATTTATTTCTGCTGAAGTAGAAGATCACGTCCATCATTCAACTGGAGATGACAGATAATTTACAAAAATTAGGTAGATGTGGAGATATACTATTTTTATGGGTGGACAGGATTTGAAAAGGATTTGAGAGAGAAGATATACCAAGAATAGGGCACAGTAAAATATACAGACACTGGCTTTTCAACTGGAGAGAATGTAAAATTTTTCTTGCTAGATCATTTTCATCTTGCTAATTATTTTGTGAATGTTCAATGTGAAAGAGTGCAACAGTTCTCCTAACAGTTGTCAGTCTATTTGGGACATCAAATAGCTTTTTTTTGTCAGGACCGGAATGTCATTAGCTACGTCTCTCTAAATGAAAGTTCTGTATATTAATGCTAACTGTGAGATGAATAGTAAGATTGGCATTAGAAACTATCTGAAATGAGAACAACATTCCTGGTTAACCTACAGAGTGTGAAAATTGGGAAATCATCTAGTAACTTTGTGAGGCTACGTTGTATTATAATTTCATGTTCATTAACAATGACGTTATTATAGAATAATGAGAGACTTTGAAGTGTAACAAGGTAGTCAGGTAAAAACAAGTGGCTGCGCCAGGTTTACAGCCAACTTCCAGACACTTAGTAACTTAAAATTTTCCTATTAACTCTTGAACTAAACTTTGGAGATGGAATGTTGTTTGTTTATATGTCTTTACCACTGTTGGTATTACCATTTATAAACATATCAAACATGATTATAACTGATCATTTAGTTTTAGATACAATCTGTGTTCTGTAGTTTCAGTTGGGAAGAGAGGAATTCATTTTTATTGGACCCCTCCCATGTGCTAGGAGGCTTACACATTTGTTTTTAATTCATATTTTATTGAGGTAACATAGGTTTCAAGTTTCATGTGTTAAAAACATTGTGTTTCTTCTTCTGTATACACTAAAGTGTTCTCACCATCAAAAATTTAGTTTCCATCCATCACCATAGAGTTGATCTCCTTTAACTATTTCACCTTCCCCTCAGATAACCCCTACTTTATTCTCTGTATCTAGGTAGCTTTTTGTTTTTGTTTTTGTTTTGTCTTGTTAGGGCCACACCAGCAGCATATGGAAGTTCCCAGGCCCAGGGGTCGAACTGGAGCTGCATCTGCCAGCCTACACCACAGCCACAGCAACGCCAGATCAGAGCTGCATCTTCTATCTATGCCAAAGCTCACAGCAACGCTGGATCCTTAATCTACTGAGTGAGGCCAGGGATCAAACCTGCATCCTCATGGATACGAGTTGTGTTCCTAACCTGCTGATCCATGATGGGGACTGCTCTAGGTGTTTGCTTTTATGTGATTTGGTTTCTTCATTTATTTTGCTATTTTTTTGTTATATTGCACATATGATGAAATTGTACAGTATTTGTCTTTACCTGTTTTCTCTCACCCAACCTTCCCAGTGGACCAGTGAGATTATTGCTATTATCCACATTTTACAAATGAGGAGACTGGTATTAAGGGGAATGAAGTAGAGTGGATAAGTATAAATTTGTGTTTATTTCCTTAGTACTTTTTGTTTTGTTTTGTTTTGTTTTTTGGCCATGTCTGTGGCATGCAGAAGTGCAGAAGTTCCCGAACCAGGGATTGAACCCACACCATGGCTATAACCAGAGCCACAGCAATGACAATGCCAGATCCTCAATTTGCTGAGTCACAGGGAACTCCAGTACCTTTGTTTTCGAGGGCTGTGCCTCAGTCTCTCTTGTACCATATGGTATTATCTTCACTTCAAAAGAAGCAATCTTTTTTGTTTTTGTTTTTGTTTTCGTTTGCTTTTTAGGGCCACAGCCTATGGAAGTTCCCAGGCTAGGGGTCAAATCAGAACTGTAGCTGCCGGCCTACACCACAGCCCCAGACGAATAAGAGCTGAGCCATATCTGTGACCTACACCGCAGTTCACATCAACGCTGGATCCTTAATCCACTGAGCAAGGCCAGGGGTCAAACCCACATCCCCAGGGATACCAGTCGGGTTTGTTACAGCTGAGCCACAATAGGAACTCCAAGAGAAGCAATCTTAACATCTCTGTAACCTAAAAATAATGATTAATCTTCTTGTGGGTTCAATATTGCAGCAAGGCCAAGAAATTTTCATTATCAGAGATTGGAAGAGGGAGTGGAAGAGGGAGTTCTTCTCTTTCTACAATCTTGAACTTTACAAAACACATAATCCTAGCACACTCTTTGAGTTTCTATTTTAGCACCCATAGTGAATATATCTTCCATAATATAAAGCCAATAGAAGTATGGCAGAACTGGGAGATAGGAACAAAGAACCTGATTCAGGAACTTCAACTTGAAGTTAAAGAAAATCTGGTCATAAAACTCAGTAGAGGGGAATTAAGTAAGTGGAATAATTATTATGCTCAAGTATTTTCTTAGAACACTTGTTTTCTCATGATTAAAACTTGCTTCATTTTCCAATCAGTACAAGGTCTAATTCCTTGAACACCTTATGACAAACCTGTGATAGTTATTGACCCCATAAAAGTGACTTCACCTGTTAAAAGGAAATAATTCATGAATCTGTGAAACATGCTGAGAAGTAATCAAATTTAGTTTAAAATTTAGAAATTAAGGTGGGAATCTGTTGTATAGTTACAGGGAGTTTTAAGGGATAAGAAGTACATTATTCTATTTTACTGTACTCATGAAGTTTGCAGCGGGTGTGTTGTGAATGTGTTTCTCTGGATTTGCAAAAGCAAGATGGAAATACCAGTACAGAAATGACCCTAGGGGTAAAAACTGTATTGGCTTTGATATTTGGTGGCTTTATGTCCTGGGGCTTGGCTGTCTCCTGCTATTGTCAATTGTGTTTGAATCTTTTAGGGGCATTATTTCTTGTTTGACATACCTGCTGGGTGCAGCAGTCCTGGAAGGAGTGACTATCCTTGTGGTTTTTAACTTCCTGGAAATAATTAACTCTGAAGCCAGATGATGCCGGAAGTCACCAAATCTCCCTTTTCTGAAGAGGGAGGAGAACAACTTTGTCTTTTTTTTCCTATTGTGAAGGGGGGAAAAGTGTTCACAGAAGGCTCTTCTGGGACATAGTGGTATAGCTGATGGTGGTTCTTACTGGTATTAGCAAATTATTTATTGAGTATCTCCTAAGCACAGGCACTTGATTGGGAATACAAGTTGTTAATCTTCACAGCCATTTTTTAAGGTTGAAACAATGAAGGGGCTGAGGCTCCAAGAGTTTCTAAGTGACAGAAACCTATATGAAAATACAATGCGATGATGCATTGATAATGCATGAAAATACCTAATGCAAACACCGCACTAGGTAGGTGGTCAGTTTCAGCTTCTCCCTTTTCTCTTCCTTTCCTCCTTCCCTCAACCATGGTCTGAATATTTGTGTCCCTCCCTCTGCGACAATTCAGGTGTTGAAACCAAATGCCCAATGTGATGGTATTTAGACATAGGGCCTTTAGGGAGGTGATCAGGAGGGGGATCCCTCATGTCTGGGATTTTGTGCTCTTGTCAAAGAGGCCCTGGAGACAGATCTCTTGCCTCTTCTGATTTGTGAGGTTACACTGAGAAGACAGCATCGGTCAAGAAGCTGAACCTTACCAGACCCCAAATATGTCAGCACCCTGATGTTGGACTGCCCAGCCTCCAGAACTGTGAGAAGTACTTTTCTGCTGTTTATTATGGCAGCCTGATTGAACCAAGCCATCCTCCCTTTACCCCCTCGCCATCCTTTCCTCTTTTTCTAGCTTGCTTGGTTGAATACTTAAAGCATTTTCCATTTAGACTACTCTTTTTTTAATTAATAGAGTGATCTGACTTGGCCCTTGGTGAAATTTTCAAGGCTTTTTCAATCCTGCCTTAAAACCTACGTCAAATTTGGTGAATTTTACAGCTCCAGCTACAGCGAGTGCTACATATTGATTTTGTTTACTAAGTAAAGGAAATTCCCAGGTATTGTAGCTGCAGTGGGTCGTGAATTCACGTCAGAATGAGCTAAAGTCTAAAAATAGATTATGTTCTGTACATGAGATTCTTCCCTAGTGCTTTTCAACCTCTGTTTCTCAGAAATAGTTGATGCAGCTCAGAGGCAGAAAACAGTGAACTCCACAATTCACAGTGGGAGGAAATGATATTAAACTCCTAATGAGTTCTGACATGTATAGCGTCACCAAGTGCTACAAGTCCTAGGAATATTTTTAGGAGTAACCTTGCTGAAGAGTTATATATTTCAAGCTTCATATATGCGACCATGCTTTATATATTTATAGCACCATGATTCAGGATCTGTCTTGATAATCTATTTTACGTGTATATGTGTACTGTTTCTAATACGTTTGGGACAACATCTTTTAAAATACCCTAACTTTTTTTCATTATATAACCTTGTTCTTCTTTAATTACATTTCCCTTTTAACTCGGATGACATCCTTTGATGTAAAATAAAAAATAAATGCAACTCTGTCTCTGTTTTCCATGAGGAAGTGTTAGATTTATAGGGAAAAAAGAGAAGATAGTAAATAGCATTTTTATATACTCAGTACCAATATTCCCTAGTATTAACATTTTATATTAATATAGTACACTTAAGACAATAAACTGATATTGATACATTATTTTGAGTTAAAATCACAATTTACTCAGGTTTGCTAAGTTTTTACTTAAGATCTTTGTGTTTCAGGATCTTGGTCGGTATATCATTCCATACTTTATTGTCACATCTCCTTAGCCTCCTATAGGTTGTGAGAGTTTCTGGAAATTTCTTTGTTTCTAATCATTTTGAGTTTTGAAGAGTACTAGTGAGGTATTTTGAAGGATTCTCCTCTGCTGGAGTTTTCTGGATGTTTTTCTCATACTTATGGTTGGGTTATAAGTTTTGGGGAGGAAGGTCACAGACAGTATTCCTTTCATCACATCATGAACGTTTACATACCAAAGGTATGATTCATGACAGTTGGTGAGAACCCTGGCGGCAGCGCTGTGTCAGGTTTCTGTACTGTAAAATTACTCTCCCCTCACCTTTCCGTATTTTACTCTCCGGAAGTGTTGCTATGAGCAGCCGCATTTATGGAGTGGAGATTTATGCTCTCCCTCCTTGAGGGAGAAATAGCTACATAAATTATTTGGAATTCTCCTGGATGGGAGCCCTGTCTCTCTCCATTAATAACTTGCTTACTCATTTATAAACTGGAGTATGGAATCATATGTTAATTTTATGTTTGGAGTTATAAATTTATTTATGCTCTTGCTCAAATTTTCCCAGCTTTGGCCATGGGAGGCTCTTTCAGTTGGCTCCTGTGTCCCTTTAACACACCCCTGTATACCTCCAATAATGTTTTGTTCTTCGTTTTTTATAATGTGTGCTTACTTTCTGACCCTGTAAGATGTTCCACACTCATCTTTTATAATTCCAGGCCCAGTCTTGGATTGGTCATTTCTCCAAGGAGCTTCTGCCTCTTTTCATAGGAAAATGGTACTAGAAACCAATGTCTGTGCTCTCTGCGACTGGGGTGGAGCTCTCAGTTGATAGAACAAAGAAATGTTTGTGTGTGTGTTAACCTACATATATGCACATATCTGTTTATATATTTATATATATGTCAATTATATATATATATTTAGAGCTGCACCCACAGAATATGGAGGTTCCCAGGCTAGGGGTAGAATCAGACCTGCAGCCACCAGCCTATGCCACAGCTACAGTAACACTAGATCCAAGCTGTGTCTGTGACCTATACCACAGCTCATGGCAATGCCAGATCCTTAACCCACTGAGAGGGGCCAGGGATCAAATCCACATCCGCATGGATCCATCATCAAGTTCCCTACCACTGAGCCACAACGGGAACTCCATACATCTGTAAATATTTCTATTTGCAGCCATATGTAATACATTAAGCTAAATGTGAGTTCTTACTGATGTCTCCAACTCTAATCCATTACTGCTTGAAGCAATCTAGCTTTTCCCCCTTGCTTATTGTAATTTATTTTTAATATAACATGAGTGTAAAGTTGTTTCTAGATGCTAATGATAAAGATAACATTTACTGATGACTTACCAAGTTTTAGATATTACCTTTCGAACTTTATTTGAATTATCCCATTCAGTTTTCACCCCTAGACTCTAGGTAGTGAGAATGCCTTTTTAAAGATTTCATATGGCACAACATAATATTTGCATATTTAGGACTTAATATATACAAAGAGAAAGAAAGAAACTCAGAGATACTCAGTAATTTGGCCAACATTATGCAGTACGGAGCATGACAGCTTATGTTCTCTGACTTCAAACTTGTCTCTAACTTTTGTAGATTAACTCCTGGCTCCAGCTCCTCCTTTTCTTTCCATGCTGAGCCTCATTGAGGTGAATTCAGTGCTGGGTACCTTCAGAAAGGCAGCTATGGCCGAGTTGTTTATATGACCAAGTAAATTAGAAATGCCCATTAGTTATTTTAATGCAGTATCAACACGCATCTGTTTATCTAATGAAAGCAAGGACCAAGAGATTACAAAGGAGTTTAATATAGTAAATGCACAGAAGCTTCTGTTCGTTATTTATTTTTACGCAGACCTTCCCACTGACAGCTACTATATTCTTTAAAAATATTGAAATTGTGATTTAGGGGAGTAGATGGACTAAGGATACATGAAAGTCATGTTTTATAGGTTCACAGGGGCAGTCACAAGTGCTTTTTCATTCATCATATGTTGAGTGTTAATAAATGGTTACACCAAAATGTGCAGAATACTTAGTGCCCAGGACTTGTATGAATGCGGTTATTTTGATTTCTAGGATCTATGAGTAAGTAAAAATTTTGAGGAAATTACTCTTGGTCTTAAAAGTATATGGATCCCAAGGAGGAAATATATGCTGATAGACTGAATTGGGAAAGCAATTGTTACTTCATAATCACTAGCAATACTAAACATATAGTTACATCCTTAAGTAGATATGTACTTATGTATAGTTAGGTATAAACATCCTGAATTTTCTCAACTCATTTCTATGCATGTGAGTATAATCATTTTTTAAGAGCTAATATGCATACAATGCCAAACGGTCAGTTCAGTTTGGGTCTTCTCTGCTTTGGCCCTTACTAGCTCTTTCTCAGAACTTCTTAAGTTATTCATGAGTGTTTAGCTTTTATAATCAACATTTGTATAACCTCTGAGCCACAGATTCTCAATATAAAAATATCAGGCCGTTATTGATCTGCTGTTAAATCCAAAGCACTTTTTAGAGCACTTTGCATGTAACTTTTCCTTTAATCTTTATGATAGTTTTATGAAGTGGGAACTATTAATTATGCCCATTTTATAAACGAAGAATGTGAAAAATATTAAACACCTGAGTTCACACACTTCCTATGTATCAGAGTTTAAACCAAGGTGATTTGACTCTAAACTTGCACATCTAACCACCACTCAATAGGGTATAAATGCAGGTAGGCTACAATGATAAGCAATCCCAAATTGCAGTGACCAAACTAGATACATGATTATTTTTCAATCACATTACATGACCCATGCAGTTTGGTAAGGAAACTATGATCATCAGTCTGAGATTCAGGCTCACCATTATGTACTGTATGATCTGGAGCACGAGGTCTCCTTGGTCACTGGGGCGGAGGAAGAGACTGCTAGAAATTTCCATTTTAGTTTTATATATATATATTTAAATCCCAAAGTGACAGTCTGCTTGGCTGGAACTAGTCAATATCCCCGTCTAACTACAGTGGGCTGGGAAATATGTAGGTATAGACAAAATTACTGGATGGTGTTATAGACTGAATTATGCCCTTCCTACCCAAATTTATATGTTGAAGCTCTAACCTGTAATGGAACTATATTGGATATAGGGACTTTATGGAGGTAATTAAGGTTAACTAAGATCAAAAGAGTGGGGTTCTAACACTGCAGGCCTTGGTGGCCATCCAAAAGCCAGGAAGAGAGCTCTAACTAGAATTTTCCAGTACCTTGATCATAGATTTCTAGCCTCCAGAACTGTTAGAAAATGAATGTCTGCTGTCTGAACCACCAGTCTGTGTTATTTTGTGATAGCAGCCTGAGCTGACTAATAAAAAAGCAACACTGTCTCTGTCACAAAAATACAATACGTATTTCAAGGAGTTTTAAGCTGAAAATATATAAAAGAAATGATTAATTTGAAGAGCAAAAAAGAATCGATGTTCAATAAATTTCAATAATTTCGAGGCTTTCTATTTACCTTGCCTAAGTACCTCCAAAATTGGTTCTAATCAGTGCTTTTACTGAGTAGTCAGTTCTTTTTGTTTGTTTGTTTGTTTTTCTTTTGCTTTGCTTTTTAGAGCAGCACCTGTGGAGTATGGAAGTTCGCAGACTAGGGATCCAATCAGAGCTACAGCTGCCAACCTCCACCAGAGCCATAGCAACGTGGGATCCAAGCCATGTCTGTGACCTACACCACAGCTCACAGCAACACCTGTTCCTTAATTCACTGAGTGAGGCCAAGGATCTAATCTGCAACCTCATGGGTTCTAGGTGGGTTCGTTACTGCTGAGCTACAAGAGGAACTCCAGCAGAGTTGGTTTTGATCAGCATTCCTTTAGAACATACATTTTCCATTGAAAGGTATCTTAGGGTTATGGGGAAAAAAAGAACCACCAGTCAAGTTGACATGTAAAATTAACCACCTTAACAGGAAAAACATGAAATATTTAAGAAGAAAAGGAATAATGAATGTTGTAGTTGTGTCATTGTCAGACTCTGAAAGGATTTATTTGAAGGCCAGCATAAGTGTTGTTTAAAAGAGTAAGAGTATTTCAATATTGGCCTCTCAACTGCATTCACAGATACTCCTAAATGTTTTAATGTATCTTAATCTGATCATAGAATTATGGAAATAAAATTATCTGGGTGAACATTTACTTACATGGTCTATGTTAATAAAATGCTATGTGACGTGCAATATTCAGGTATTTACCTTTTTACAAATTAGTGTTTTCAAATCTAGCAAATATTGTTTTTGTTCCAATTCATGTATATTAAGCAAGAAGTCATATAGATTTTGCTATATAAATATGAATTAATCAGTATAAATATCACATGGGATTGTTTTGATTCCCTGAGAGCATACAAATGTAATCTTTTTTTAATTTTATTATAGTTGATTTACAATGTGCCAATTTCTCCTTTATATATATACACACACACACACATACATGTGTGCATTCTTTTATATATATATATATGCATTCCTTTTTATGTTCTTTTCCATCATGGTCTATCCTAGGAGACTGGATATAGTTCTGTGTACTATTACTTATCCATTCTAAATGTAATAGCCACACAAATGTAATTTTATCTTGACTTTTAAATCTCTATATACATAATTAAATTTGGAGGTACGTAGTTGTATGTATTTTAGATGGTTTGCTTTCCCATTTCAGGTTTAAATTCAGCATGGTCGAATAATTATGTTTCAAGACTATAAAACTTCTGTCCACGTGAAATTATTTTTATTATTTTAAGTCTCCAGAAAGTCAAAAATTATTCAGCTAGGTTTTGTGCCACATGAGTCTGTATGTTTGTATGCATATTTGGTTGGTAGTATATGGGGGAGATGTGCAAGACTTTCTCTTCCTCTTTATGTGTTTTTCCTTATCATTTCCTCTCCTTTCGTCCTCGTGTTATTTGTAGGCAATAGAGATGGCATGTCCTAGCAGACTCACTGAAGCAGGGATCAGGATGAAAAATAATATAACTAAAATCGCAGTTAATAAAATATTTCAAATATATTATCCCAACAGTGTATAAGAAATTCTGTTGATTCTCAACCTCTCAAATTTGATTGTTTAACTTTTTAATTATTACCAAGCAAGTGGATTAAAAAATAGTTCTCATCATGCACTTCATTTACCTTTAAATGATAAGTTTGAGCATATCATAATCTAAATGGCCATTTGGGTCCTCTCTTAGGAGAAGTGACTATTACTATTTTGCTATTGAGTTGTTTTTCCTTTTCGTTTTGATTTATCACATGCACAATATATCAACCCTTTGTGCACTATGTTTTCTATAAAATTTCAATTTTTTAGTTTCTTTAGTTTCTTGTAAGATACCTTTTGATGAACAGGTATTCTTGTTTCTTATAAAAATTTTAAACTATATATAAAAGTAGAATAGTATATTGAACCTGGAATACTATCACCCAATTTCAAGCAACAATCAATATATTACCAGATATGTTCCATTTATTACCCTACACTCACAAGTTACCTACCAAGGTATATTGTGAAATGTCTCAGATGTTATATGACTTAAACTGTAAATTTTACCGTATGTATCTCAAATTTTAGGCATTAAAAAATCATAACCATGATATGATTATTATACTTACAGATTTAATAATCTTTAATATAATTAAATAATTGGTATTCATATTTTCCATTTCCAATCATCTTAATTTTTGACTGTTTGAAATATGTCTGTATAAATTTCATAATTGTAACTAAATTTTCTAGAACTGTCTTTTAATCTATAGGTTTCCCACAATTTTTTCCCTGCATTTATTTTTTATCTGATTTTATAATTATATTGTACATAACTATCTTCTCAGTTTTTTTTTTTAGTTTTAATTGTAATCAATTGTTATTTCCCCAACACATTTTTCTTTCCTACTATACAGCATGGTGACCCAGTTACACATACATGTACACATTTTTTTTCTCACATTATCATAGTCCATCATAAGTGACTAGACATAGTTCCCTGAATTTATTTTTGTTGAAGACATATTTATTCTATAGTTTCCATAGCCTAAATTTAAGCTTTGTATCATTGTGGTATCATTTAACAAGCTTCTCTTTTTCATTTCTACGTGTTGATTATTGGATCTAGGATCTTGATCAGTAGAAGCCTTCTTTCTTTTCTTCAAGATGTATATAAAAACTGATTGCCTTTTTAATTATGCTATCACCATCGATATTTATTGTCTTTTATTATTTCATAATCATACTTGTTTAAGTAGGGAAAATAGGGTGGTAAAATGTGGTCCCTCTTACTCCACGTGGCCCAGGTTGAAAACCTTCTTAAAATTTTGCTTGCTTTACTCATAATATTTAGATATTTGCTCTTGATTTGTGTCTTCTATTTTATTCATCTTTTTAGGGCCGTGCTCGCAGCATATGGAGGTTCCCAAGCTAGGTGTCTATTCAGAGCTACACCAGAGCCACAGCAATGCGGGATCTGAGCCACGTCTGCAACCTACACCACAGCTCATGGCAATGCTGGATCCTTAACCCACTGAACAAGGCCAGAGATTGAACCTGTGTCCTCATGAGTGCTAGTCAGATTTGTTTCCTCTGAGCCATGATGGGAACTCCTTGGTTTGTATCTTTTAAATGACTTAGACTCAACTTCATTTCTTTCCTGTATGAATTACCAATGCTACTACCTCTAATAATGGTATAGTCCTTCCTTTCCCCAGGGATGTGCCTTTATACAAAGTGTATAATTTACTGAAATAATTACAGAAAGTAGACATTTTTATGCCCTAGGAATTTAGGATTCCACTTCTAAATATAAATCCAAGAAAAACTCATGAATATATGTGCTAAGAGACATATACAAGGGTTTTTATATAATTATTCTTTATAATCCCCCAAATCCCAGATGCCAGTCTATCATAAATTGTATATATGCATTATGGTAGA